>NC_090310.1:50544000-51945000 GCF_039906515.1 Pseudorca crassidens | reverse complement strand
TGAGTGGCTTCTTTCATTTAGTATAATTTTTTTAAGGTTCATCCATGTTGTCGCATGTATTCATGTTGCATTCTTTTTATTGCTGAATAACAGTCTATTGTATGGACATATCACATTTTTTAATCCATTCATCAGTTGATGGACATTGGGATTATTTCCACCTTCTGGCTGTTATAAATAATGCTGTCACGAAAAATGTACATGAAAATTTTTTGTTTGTGGACGTGTATTTTCATTTCTCTTCGGTACATAACTCGGAACAGAATTACTGAGCCATATGGTAATTCTATGTTTAACCAGTTGAGGAATTGCCAGGATATTTTCCAAAACAGCTGAAGCATTTTATATTCCCACAAGCAATGTAGGAGGGTTCTGATTTCTCCAAATTCTCACTAACACTTTTTCTAACCTGTCTTCTGATTATAGTTATCCTAGTGGGTGTGAAGTAGTATCTCATTGTGGTTTTGACTTAATTTTCTCTTATGGTTGAACATCTCTTTATATATTTGTATATCTTCTGGGGGGGGGAAATGTCTATTCAGATTATTTACCCATTTTTAAATTGAGTTATTTGTCTTTTTATTGTTAAGTTATAATAGTCCTTCTTAAAATATTCTGGATATAAGTCTCTTATCAGATACATGATTTGGAAAAATCTTCTGTTTTCTGGGTTGTCTTTTCACTTTCTTGATGATGACCTTTGAAGCACAGAAGTTTTTAATTTGGTGAAGTCCAACTTATTCATTTTTTCTTTCGTTGTTTGTGCTTTTGGTGTTATATCTATGAGACCATCGCCTAACCCGTGGTCACAAAGATTTGTTCCTATATTTACTCCTAAGAGTTTTATAGTTTTAGCTCTTATATTTACATCTATGATCCATTTTGAGCTATTTTTTGTGTATGGTGTGAGATAGGAGTCGACCTTCATTCCTCTGTGTGTGGATTTCCAGTTGTCCCAGCACTATTTGTTGAGTAGACTATCTTTCCCTCTTTAATAGTCTTGGCACCCTTGTTGAATGAAAAACAGCTGTTGTTTACACCAGCACTAATAGGATCTGAGATTTGGGGATTTTGTGTGACTATTTATTAGGTTTCTGTCTACATTATAGAAAACTATCTTTCCTCTTTTGAAAGACCCGTGCACACACAGAGACACATAAACACACAGAGAGTCATAGAGGCCTATTCACAGACACACACCCACACACACTCACTCATCTATTCAGTCTCTCCTTTACCAAAGACCCGTTTACACCCTTCAACACCTAGAGTAATAATACTAGGATGAAAATGTTGGTAGGTTGAGGCCTTGATTCACATATGACTACAACACTAAGTCAGTTATAGTAGTTTGCCCACTATATGCCAATAGCTAAATAATTCATGACAAACTGTTTTTACTGCTTCACCTCTTTGTAGTTAAGTATTTCTTTTTTTTTTAACTTTTTTTTTTAAGATTTAATTTTATTTTTATATTTTTGGCTGTGTTGGGTGTTTGTTGCTGCATGTGGGCTGTCTCTAGCTGTGGCGAGCGGGGGCTACTCTTCATTGCAGTGCACGGACTTCTCACTGCGGTGGCTCCTCTTGTTGCGGAGCACAGGCTCTCCGCACAAAGGCTTCAGTAGTTGCGGAACACATGCTCAGTAGTTGTGATTCGTGGGCTCTAGAGAGCAGGCTCAGTAGTTGTGGTGCACGGGCTTAGTTGCTCCGCAGCGTGTGAGATCTTCCCAGACCAGGGATCGAACCTGTGTCTCCTGTGTTGGCAGGCGGATTCTTATCCACTGCACCACCAGGGAAGTCCCATGTAGTTAAGTATTTCAACATTGGCTTTCCCAAATGTTGCAATATCCTAGCCATGAAGCAGAAAGGCTTATGGAACAATGCACCAGTTTTATGCTGGATAGTCACTTAGGGAATTATAGAAGGAAAGCGAAAATGTGTCCAGTATTTAAATCTCTGGTTATAGAAGGACATGGGTAGCAAGTGGTTTCTCAAAACGAGGATCATGGTATAGCAGGGTTAATTAATTATTGACCTTTTTTGGAACTTGTCTTGTTTTACAGTCCCAAGAGACATAAAACATTTTTAACTTCCCAGCTCTAGGCGGGGCACTTAATAATTCACCTTTTCAATGAAGCTGTGGGGAGGCACTGTCTCGGTGCTGGGGATATACATCATGGTTCTAATACACACATGATCCCTGTCTGCATGGAATTTATAGTCTCATTAATACATCACTACAAGTATAAATGTAATATCAAAACTATGGTAAATGCCATGGAGGGGGTAGTACCATGGATGCTAAACATTGGTCAGGGTGCCTGGGTTTGAATGCCAGCTTTGTGTAATTCTTGAATAGACACCCAACTTCTCAGTTTTCTATAAAATGGAAATAATCACAGTACAAACATTTTAGAGTTTTTATGTCGATTAAATATGATGATGCAATCCATGCTTAAAGCTGGGTCATAGTAAATATTTACTAAACAGTGAAGTAATGGGAATTCCCTGGCAGTCCTGTGGTTAGGACTCCATGCTTCCACCGCGAGGAGCCTGGATTTGATTTCTGGTTGGGGAACTAAGATCCCACAAGTCTCACAGTGCGGCCAAAAAAATAATAATATAAAATAAATAAATCAGTGAAGTATGTGTAGATGATGTTGTATATTCTCTATTTCTATATACTTAAAATGGAATGTTTATTTCCATAGGAAGTTTAGATGAATTGGATTCTTGTTTTTTTCAATTTTAATTGTAAAAGTAATATGTTTTGTGATAAAATATTGCATAATTGTTCAACGTTAGGTTAAAATGCAAAGGCCCTTTTTACCTCCCTACAGTACCAGTTCTCCAGAGGCAGCTCAGTTGAGTTTCTTGTTATCCCTTCAAATATGTTCTCTGAATATAACAATATTCATGTCTGTGTTTTTACACCTAGATTAGTGAGGTTTGTTTTAACACACTGGGGTCATAGTACACGTATTACTACATTACTTGAGGTTTTAAAAAGTAATACTATGACCTGAGAATTTTTTTCCATGTCTGTCTATATAGACCCAAGTCTGCTTTTTTTTTTTGTAATGACATATTTTTCATTTGTGGATGTACCTTTCTACCCGGGACTTTACTGTGGACATCACCATAAATAAATGATGACCTTGGGAAAATCCCAGTTCAGATTTTACAGACATCATTTTCCTGTATTTCAATTGCCAATTTTTCTGCCTCTAACTTCTTTCCAAATGCAGATGGGCTTCCTCTTACTTCTATGTACTTCTGACACCACCTGGAACTATGCCACTCCCCTACCCAAAACAAAATCTTGGAAAGATCTTGAATTCTAGATTCAATGTCAAGTCCAAAACTACATAACAACTTGTTAATGAAGGCAATACAAAAACACACATCAAAAATAATGACTATTTGTACATAGATACAATTTCATTATAAATCTTTCCTATTCAGCACTGCTCTTCTTTGAAAGATTTCTTAAAATTACTATCAGTTTCACTATCGATCAGGGAAAGATCATTATATCTACTTCTAGAACATTTTGGATATTGTTGTTGTTCAACTTCTGCTTAATTATTTTGATAGGTTAAGAGGTTGAATTGTAGATCAGCAGCTTAGTAGAGAGAGTGTATAAACCCTATAGGCTGGATGTAGCACTAAGATTTCTGATTTGATGATTGTCTGTTTTTGTCATCCATTTAGAAACTAATGTCACTAATTTATTAATGTCTCTTTCTCATGTGTTTTAAAGAATATTATAGGCTTTGATTTTGAAGTGCAAAGGGCTGTTTCTTTCCATGAGAATTCTAAATTTCCTTCACATTGATTTTTCTCTGATCTGTGTCCTTCCTCCACAGAGGACAGCGCTGTGATTTGACTAAGTGGACGTCACCTTCAGTCAGTCCCCAGCCATCTGGTAAGTACTCTGCACACAGTGGGTAAGTTGCTAGATGTGGGGTTCTAGAACTTTCGATCTGTAAAATGAATCCCTTCATTCACACTGATGTCCCATCTGAAATGCCTCTCAAAACTGATTCACAGATGTTTTCCTTGATGTGGTGGAGTGTTCAACTCCTGGCATTTTCTAGATTCAAGTTTATTCATTCCACTAACCTTGGGTACTTCATTTTCTGCTGGATTTTCTGTTTGCCATCTGTGGGAGTATTGCCTGCATTTAGTAAGCATCAGATATTAAGTTGCTGTTTTCTGTAATTCTTTCTGAGGAGAAATGTATGCGACTTGTTTTTAATCTTATGCACATTTTGTTTAAGAAGATCCTCACCGATGGGAAAAATCATTGTCAGTTGTCGTACACCCTCCATTTTATGGCAACTACCTATAAGGATGATGTAATTAAATCCTTCCAATGTTCCTCTAAAGTTCCATTTTACAAATCTTTAAAGAAAAACTAAAATGGAAATCTAAAATATATATGCACAGTTCTTTTATTTATAAACAATAACTTGCTATGCTTTATTCAAGAGCCAGAATCCTAGCAAATGTTCTTTTCTGACCCCTTTGTCAAATTGCTATTTTCTACTTGGTGTTGTAAGTAAAACATTTGGAGTATGTGTCATTTCTTACTTCAAAGGACAAGAAGTCATTTTATAGTGATCACAAGGAGAAGATAACCAGCAACTTTGCTGTTCGTCTCGATAAGTGAACTCGAGGTTCCAGGCATTTAAAATCAATATTATTTTCTTCTCCGTGTTTCATGTCATGTCAGATATTCCATCATCTTCTGGCAGGGCCCGTGGCTGATTTTCTTCTGGCCTTTCTGTGAGGGGAGGGAAGAATCACACAGCCCAACGCTTCTCCAAGTGATCAGTATTTAATGATGACACAAGACTATCAAGAAAGTAGATTTATTATTAAATGTTCCTACTTATTTTTAGTCAAGTGCAGTATATTTTACTGTTCCCCACGGATGACTCATAAACCATGTCTTAGCAGGCAAATTGGAGTAGGGGGTGCTGAATAATTCAGTAGGGACTTTAAATCAGTGTAGACACAATGTCTGATTTTTACTCTTTTTTTAAAAACCGTTTTTCTGGACTATCCACTTTCTCTGTACAATAGTTGTATTATCCTTAAAAAATAAGTCATTGTTTATCAGCTGGATTATAAATTGTCCCTATAAAGAATTAGGTACTTAGTGAAAATAAACACTTGATTTAAGAGTCCAAAAAAAAAAAAAACAGAGCTTAGAAGTTATTTGTTCTATATTGTAAGTTCCAAGAATGATTTCCTCTATATTAAGTGGTATAAATGCCATGCATTTGATTTTACAAAGACTTTAGATGGCATTGGGTCCTGGGACAGCTAACATAGTATGTGGGCTACTCTTCCATCCCCACACCTGTTAGGACTTGATGGGACCTGGTGTCCCACATGTCACCAGGTTGGTTGATTGTTATCTTTATGTTAGGCTTGCCCTTTTCCCAAAGAGAGAATTCTTGTGTATTTCGTGCTATCCTCTCCTAAAACTAAAAACATCCCACTCTAGCAACATTCAATTGTTGGATACCTTTTATGATGAGGTTTTTTTTTTGAATAGAAGTGAAATCGGGTTCCTTTATAATGTCTTCCCATATTTAAAATGGGGACTATCTAGACCCTGGCATCTGAACCTTTCTGGTTTCATCTTGAAAGCCTGCTTTATTTTGCCATGATTCCAACAGTGGGCTGTACATTAGTTCTAAGTGTTTTTTTTTTTTTAGGACTATTGCATCCACAGTAGGCATTCAGAATATATTTTAATCCCTTAATGGCAAAAGGTGTATTTTAGATTTCTCTTATTTATGTTACATTCAACTTAGCTTTCTATCAGTGTTAAAATAGGAAATATTTATAGAAAACAAAATGAGATGAATTATCTTCACTCTTAAATTTCTAGCTTCTGAATGACTCTTCGTAAAGAGGAATTTATTAGCCTAGTTAAACCAAAGGCTGTCTTCAAGTTTCATGAAAAGAAAGAAAACAACCCTTGATACCTACTGCCCTGTTTTATTTCAGTTTGGAAGGTAGACTCTTTTTTGGGGGAAATTTACCTAATGTTGGGGTGCTTTCTTGTTTTCTGAATGCCTTGAAATTGTTTTTATTAAATATTGATTATGTACAGAATTGATAACATCAGTGTCAGTTATGAAGCTCACCAAACTTTAAGCTGACTTCTCTGTATTTTTACTTCTACTTTGGACCCTTACACGCTACCCTTAACTTCTTTCACACCTGGAGATATATATGCTGTGCCAGTTATTAGCATCTTTTTTCTAGGGCTAAGACCTCTGTTCTAGGGCTGCTGCAATGCTCTTTAGGAACAAAGATACTTCTTGCTTATTAAACTGTGCAGTTATTTTAAATACTTAAGTGTTATAGAAACTTATCTGAGGTACAAAAACAACAATAAGCCACAGAGCACAGGGAGATCAGCTTGGTGCTTTGTGACCACCTAGAGAGGTGGGAAAGGGAGGGTGGGAGGGAGGGAGACGCAAGAGGGAAGAGATATGGGGATATATGTATATGTATAACTGATTCACTTTGTTATAAAGCAGAAAATAACACACCATTGGAAAGCAATTATACTCCAATAAAGATGTTAAAAAAATAAAAAAATAAAGCCACACACACACAAAAAACAATAAGAATCCAGTTTCACATTTTCTTAGGGTCCATTCATACATCACAAAATTCTTGGCTTGGGCTTCCCTAAGCAGATCTGAGGTGGGATTTTTGCACAAGCATTTTATTAAGGCAGTGCTCCCAAGAGAACTAGGGAGTTGGGGAAGGTAAGGGAGAAGGAGGGGGCCAAGCAGAGGGGTGGTTCGGGCAATGTCCCTGCCTCAGCCTGACCCCTGGGGGAGCTCTGGAGTGTAATTGCTCCTGAGAATCTGTTCCTTCTGCTAAAGGTAAGGAGCTGGGCTTTCCCATCCCTGCCTCAGCCATTGGCTATGGGCTGGTGGGAGAGGGGCTGTAAACTGGGGAGCACTTGACTCTGCATCTGCAGGTGAAGCAGCTCTAGAAGTTGAAGGCTGTTCCTCTTAAGAAATTTGCTAGTGCCATCTTTAGAAGCAAAACACAGAAAAGCTGGGAGGTGGGCATGCAGGACAGTTAAAAGGTACCCAGTGATATCTGAACAAGACACTGGAGTGTCTTCTCTACCTAGACACATGTTCTCTTACTCACTTCCTCACTCATGCAGGCACATTCTTCATCCCTTAGGCCTTTTCCTGGTGCAAGTTTACATACTTTCGGAAGCTGTATAAATTCATTTTCTTCCCTTGAATAGATCATAAGTTACTGCTTCAAATATCTAAGTCCTAAAGTGATTGCACCTATGTAATTTTCAGTGAGTGAGACACCTAGGTAATTTTCAGTTAGTAGAATTGCTACATATATTAGAGTTAAAAAAATAAATAAAATCTGAAATTTCAAAGCTTTCCTTATATGAATTTCATCATGGATAATGATTTCAGTGCCCTGAAAAAGAAGCAAGGATACTGTGTGACTGTATGGTTGGCATTTATTCTTACTAGAAACATTTCCAAGCATAAATATTAACTCTGTTATTTTTCATTCTCACCTCTTTTAACCATTCTTTTAAATTTTATATCCAAACATTTCACCTTTGCCTTAAAAGTATTTTCCTAAAACTTTCATAGAAATATATGGTGTTTCCTTGGGCACCTTCAACTCAGCATAGCACAAAAGTTTGGTCCAATAGAAAAAGCATGTGAGCAGCATGAATAATTTTAAATTTTCTTATAGCCTCATTTAAAAAGAAAAAAAAAAAGAGGTTGTGATAACAGGCTGTACTGGAGGCTGGGAAGTCCAAGATCACACTTGAAATTAATTTTAATAATATATATTTTAGCCCAGCATATACTAATTCTTATCATTTCAACATTCAACATTATTAATTATATTTTTACCTTTTTTTTTTAAGAATTTTCATCTGTGTATATTTTATATTTACAACAGATCTCAGTTCAGACTAGCTTTATTTCAGGTGCTCAAAACCACCTTTGGCCAACGGCACTGTAGTGGACAGTGCAACTTCAGAATGTTATAGAGAAACTCTAGGAAGAGGCATACTTCCTTTAGATAAGACTTTTTGTCAGCACTTTTGCATCTCCCAGCTTGGTAACCCCATTCAATAAAGAAGTGAGGCGGCACTGTTGTCCAAAGAAAGTGAGCTGATCTGTCCTTGATGAGGCATTGCTGCTTCCATTTGGGACTTAATGCCCTGTAGGCATGAATTATGATTAAAATGATTGGGTTTGGCAGCTAAGATATCACTGATAACCTTGAGGAGTGCAGAATTATAGGGTCACTTTTTGGAAGAAACTGAGTCTTGAATGAAGGGTAGAATGTAGAAAAAATTTGAAAAGGAAAAGAGGGCATCTTAGGCAATGGAAAAAAGTTGTATATATATGTATATAATGTGTGTTGCAGGAGAAGGTTCTGGAAGAGTTTGGGTACTTGCGTGTAAACTGATGAGACTGGAGTACTAACTACACAATAAGAAAGGTAGGTAGTGGCTAGTTTGATACCAGGTGTGAAGACTCAGATTGTGCAGTGTATGAAGTGAGGTATCATCATGACCCAGTTTATACGCTGGGGTCTGTTTTAGTTATTTATTGTGGTGTAAGGAATCACTCCAAAATGTAGTGGCTTGAAACAAAAGCAGCCACCTTTTCACCTCTCACATTTTCTGTGGGTCAGGGGTTCCAGAAGGGCTTCGTTGTGCTGTTCCGGCTTGGGGTCCCTCAGGTAGTTGCATTCAAATGGCATCTGAAGCGGAAAGGACAAGAGGCTGGAGCAGCTGGAAGCTGGCTGGGCTCTCTCTCTCCATATAGTCTCAGGATTCTCCATGATGTCTCTCTTCATGGGAAACTGTGGGCTTCTTCACAGCATAGCAGCTTTAGGGCAGCTGGACTGCTTACGTGGGCTCCAGTGTGATTATTCCTCCTGACAAGTGAGACACAGATCTTCTTTATGACGTAGCCTTAACGATCATGCTGCATCATTTCCATCACGTTATTTGGTTACTGGTGAGTCACAAGCCTGTCCAGTTTCAAGGGAAGGAGACATAAATGCCCACCTCCCAGTGGGAGAGTGTTAAAGTCACATTGTATGAAGAGAATGTTGGAAGAACTTCTACCACAGGGGCCCTCTCCAATGCCACTGCTGTACGGATCTTGCCCCCTGTAGCCATACTCTGGGCATGCTCTGGCGTGAACACACCATTCATTCCTGGGCACACTTCTGCACAGTGGCTCCCTTTCCCTCCCTTACCTGGTAAGCTAGACTGGGCAGCCCTTAAGACAACCTGAAGTCTTTTGTTTAGACAGTGACTGGTCAGTACTGGCCTGTCATCCACTTTTTATTATCTTCACTTAATCTTTACTGTTAGGGGCATCCCCAAGGGGTGGGCATGGCCCAGCCTCAAATGTTCTCCTCCCTTTCTTGATTTGTGGAATAATTGAGAGATGAGAGCAAAACCAAAGAGAAGGAAGAAGTTTCTAACCCTCTACTCCCCTTGCCAGAAGGATACCCCTCTACCGCGTAGGGATGTCCCTTCTAAGAGGGAACTAGGTGTGTAATGAGCTTTCACTTACTTTCTCCTCCCTCTTTCCTCTTGCTAAGTCACAACCTTTAACTAGAAAAGATTTAAAATGCCAGCAGTCTAAGAGTTTAGAGGTAAAGTGTATTGAACTCTGCAATGTATTTACTGTGAAATACATTAAAAAACAAAACAAAACAAGAACTGATGGTTAGAGAGCTGGATAAAAGGCTAGATATTCAAAAAAGCTAGGTGGTGGGAATATGGTTGTTCACTGTAAAAAAAAAAAGAACTTTCAACTTTTCCTTATTTTTAAAATAAAATACTAGAGCAGAAAAGCATAAACCATATAATTATAATGTGATACCTTTGGGAAAATAATGTCAGTTTTCTACTTCAGTAGATGCTGAAGGCTTATCCTGTTTTGCAGGCCAAAGAAAATTTCAGAAGTTTATATTAGCAAAGTTATTTGTCCTTTCTTGTTTGCTGAAAGATTTGAAGAAACTGGAAAAGGTCTAACAGTCCAGTATAGAAAATTTTAGCTGTTGCCCTTCTATTTTTTAGTTTCTTCGACCAGGCTTTTCACATGAAGCTTGTGAGTATGCTATTTTTGAAGTCATCATGACATTAAAATTGCTTTTGTGTGACATTTCCCAAGAGTCCTTGTGTGGTCGTGTCAGCAGGAACTTCTTATTCCAAAGAGAGAATTTCTCATCTCCACATGTGTTCCACACACCCCTATTTTGAATTGGGCAGCCTGAATCTTTTCCAGATCTGAAACGTAGATTTTTTTTCCCCCCGTACAGTGGAAAGGTTTGCATTGTTTGGTCTGTTGCTATAAAAGGGAGAAAAAAATAAATCCAGTTTAGTTCCCTGATCCTTTTTATTTTATCATTTTTTTTGATTTATCAATAAAATGTTAAAAGCCAGTGGAAATTGTTGCATTTGAAAGTCCTTGCCTACTTTTTTGAAATGAACAGAGGAGCAGGCATCGTGTCTTCTCTGTCCTCAGGTGGGAAAGGGCAGCTTGCTGAGGCCTGAGGACTAAAATAAAGCCTCCCAGGAAAGGAACCAGCCAGTGACCTTGGGCAGTAACCGCCTTGCAGGTCAGCAGCTGCTTCGTTACTTGCCATATTTTGTGGCCTGTGGGGGGAATCAAGTGTCACAAACGCAGGAAGAGAGCAGTTTGAGGACGATTCCAGTGGCTCTGCCAGCAAAAGTGCTGACATGATCTACTGACCCTTCCCGTATGGCTGCAGGCCATGTGCTTTTACAGTGGGCATGCAGGGAGCAGAGAGAAGGCACTACTCTTATAAAAAATAAGCAGCAAGAAACGGATGCAATGGTAGTATTTTGTTTACTCCTCGAGTGATAATACAGCGGTATGGAATTTGGATAGATGCAGTGCACTGTCTCGTTGGAGATGTTTGAGAGCCCTTATTGAGCTAATAGAAAAATAAAAGTCACACCCCCTTCTCCAAGCAATTAGAAGTTTACTGGAAAACTGGAGGTTGCTCCTGGTGACTTTTATAATTTCTCACCTGGCTCAATGCATTATGGTGTAGGAGGAAGAATGTGAGCTCTGAAGCTTGGGGCTTGGTTTTCCCGTCTGGAAAATGAGCACAGTGTCACCGATTTCATTGTATTTTGGAAGTCTTTACAAGGAGATGTTGCATACGTAGGACCTGTCTTACTGTAGATAATATGTTCCTTCTCATTTTTATTTCCCAGGGATGTTTGTGAGGCTCCAAACTACTTTCTTCTTTGTATGACATTTCCCAAGAGCCTTTGTGTGGTTATGACAGCAAGAACTTATTCCAAAGATAGAATTTCGTGTCCCCACACATGTTACATACTCTCCTATTTTGAATTGGGCACCCTGAATCTTTTTCAGACCTGAAATGTGGATCTTTTCCCCCTACAATGGAGATGTTCCCTTTGTTTTTTCTGTTTCTGTAAAAGGGAGAAAAAAAAATAAGCAAATCCAATTTAGCTCCCTGGCATTGGAGATGTTAACTCGCCTCTTTCTTCTCCTCGGTAACCCTTTGCTCTTTCTCTTGTACAAATGTAAAGGAATGAAGAGTCTGCAAAGGATTGACCTTGAGGAGCTTCAGGTACCACATTGTCCTTCCTTTAAGGAACTACTTCTACCTCGTGGTCCTCATGGTGCCCTTCCTTCAGGGACTTTACAAAGGGCCATTTCTGTGGATTCTAGACTGCGTACAGATGCAACTCTTCTGTTAGGACACCATCGCCGGATTGAACCACCTCCTTTTCCTGTGTTCACACCATCTCTGCTTCTTCCCTCTGAGCACATCTGCCGGCACCCGCGCCCCTCCTGATGCTTATTTCTGCTGTTCCCAAGGCTTTGGTCTTAGCTAAAAACCTGCGTTGCTTTGCCTGCCTTGTCTTTCTTCTTCCTTCTGCCTTTTTAAAAAAATGAAGGGAAATTCACATAACAACAATTAGCCATTTTAAAGTGAGCCATGCAGTGTCATTTAGCACATTCACAAACTTGTGCAACCACTACCTCTACCTAATTCTAAAAATTTTCATCACCCCCAAAGAAGCCCCTACCCACTAAGCGGTTGCTCCCCACTTTACCCTTCCTCAACCCGTGGCGGAACCATACAACCCTTGACCTTTGCTTTTTTTCACTAGGCGTAATGTTTTTAAGAGTCTTCCATGTTATAGCATGTATCAGTGTTTCATCCCTTTTTATAGCTGAATAATAATGCCCATTGTATGTATATACCACAATTCATTTATCTATTCATCCATTAATGGACATTTGGGCTGTTTTCATCTTTTGGCTATTGTGAATAGTGCTGCTATGAACATGTGTATATGTACTCAAAAACATATGTATTTGAGTCCTTCTTTTCAGTTGTTTCAGGGATATACCTAGGAGTGGAATTGCTGGGTCATATACTAATTCTATGTTTAACTTTTTTTTTTGATAAATTTATTTTATTTTATTTTTTTTATTTTTGGCTGTGTTGGGTCTTTGTTGCTGCGTACGGGCTTTCTGTAGTTGAGGTGAGTGGAGGCTATTCTTCATGGCGGTGTGCGGGCTTCTCACTGCGGTGGCTTCTCTTGTTGCGGAGCACAGGCTCTAGGTGTGCAGGCTTCAGTAGTTGTGGCACGCAGGCTCAGTAGTTGTAGCACATGGGCTTAGTTGCTCCGTGACATGTGGGATCTTCCTGGACCAGGGCTGAAACCCACGTCCCCTGCATTGGCAGGTGGATTCTTAACCACTGTGCCACCAGGGAAGTCCCTATGTTTAACTTTTTGATGAATTACAAAACTGTTCTCCACAGTAGCTGCACCATTTTTCATTCCCACCAGCAATGTACTTGAGTTCCAGTTTCTCCACATCCTTGCCAACACTTATTTTCTTTTTCTTTTTATTAAAACCATCTAATGAGTATGAAATGGTACAACATGTGGTTTTGATTTGCATTCCCTGTTGACTAATGATGTGCATCTTTTCATGTGGTTGTTGGCTGTTTGTATACCTTCTTTGGAGAAATGTCAGTTCAAGTTGTTTACCCATTTTTTAAGTGAGTTGATTGCCTTTTTGTTATTATATTGGAAAAGTTTTTTTTTTATATATTCCGGATACTTGATCTTTATCAGATATATGACTTGCAGAGACCTCTCATTTTATACAT
The DNA here is from genome assembly GCF_039906515.1 of Pseudorca crassidens. Lineage (NCBI taxonomy): Eukaryota > Metazoa > Chordata > Mammalia > Artiodactyla > Delphinidae > Pseudorca > Pseudorca crassidens. Next base: position 51,931,749 of record NC_090310.1, on the reverse strand, counting down.
TGTCTTTTCACTTTCTTGATAATGTCTTTTAATGCACACAAGTTTTTAATTTTGATGAAGTTGAATTTCCCTAATTTTTATTGTTGTTGCTTTTGCTTGCATGTCAAATATAAGAATCCATTGCCAAACCCAAAGTTAGGAAGATTTACCCCTATATGTTCTTTTAGAAGTTTTGTGGTTTTAAGCTCTTATATTTATGTATTAATTCATTTTGAGTTAATTTTTGAATTTGGTATGAGGTAGGGATTCAACTTCATTCTTTTGCATGTGGATATCCAGTTGTCCCAGCACCATTTATTGAAGAAATTGTTCTTTCCCCATTGAATGATCTTGGCATCCTTGTCAATCAATTGGCCATGATGTATAAGTTTATTTCTTGACTCTCAATTCTACTCCATTGTTCTATATGCCTGTCCTTTTGCCAGTACCACATTGTTTGGATTCCCATGTCTTGGTAGTAAGTTTTAAAATCATCAAGTATGAGTCTTTCAACTTTGTTCTTCTTTTCTAGTATTATTTTGGCTATTCAGGACTCCTCCTCCTTTTGCTTTTATTATCATTTTGTCCTGTAGTGATTCTGGAACTGTGGTACTGCACCTCAAGAGAAAGCAGCAACCCAGTGAATAATCATATAGGTGCATGGTGGTTTATTATAGGTGCACTGGACTCCAAACACTTCTTTTGCTTAAGGTCACACCCTCGGAACTGTGATGAGAACAGTGTTGGTGGTATTCAAAGCAAAGCCACTGCACAGGCTGTTGGGTTAAAGCCACTTGTTAGAATTCCAAGGGAGGGAGACGTCAGAGAGAGTAGAAGAATGAGAAAGACTCCACGTGTCATTGCTGGCTTTGAAGATGGAGAAAGATGAGCCAAGGGATAGGGATGGCCTCTAGAAGCCTAGAACAACCCCAGCCAATAGCACGCAAGGGAATCAGGACCTCAGTCCTACAAGCACAGAGAAACAAATTCTGCCAGCAAACTGAGTGAGCTTAGAAGTGAATTTTCCCCTAGAGACTCTGAAAAGGAATTCAGCCCTGCCAGCATCCTGATCTTAGCCTTGTGGACACTGAGCTGAGAAACCAGTCAACCCTCCTAGACTGTGACTTACAGAACTGCAAAGGTGAAGTTTACCTTTGAACACCTAAGAAAAATGAATATTGTAAGCATCATATAAGGATATCTTGGTTATTTTTTTAAAAAGAAGCTGAATATTGCAGTGTATAATGTATTATTTAATAGATTCTTTTTTATTAAATAAATATGTACTGAGTTTATTCATGTAACAAATGAAAACAAAAGAATTCCAAGGGAGCCTTTTGGGAAAGAGCAAACATGTGACCTTCCCCATTTGTTGTGGTGACTAGTACTGTTCTCTGGTTTATTCATGTGTTCAGTTGTGTTAGTCATTGTCTTCAATTATGTAGACAATTAAAAAAAAAAAAAAAACCTTCTCGGGCTTCCCTGGTGGTGCAGTGGTTGAGAGTCCGCCTGCCGATGCAGGGGACACAGGTTCGTGCCCCAGTCCGGGAAGATCCCACATGCCGCAGAGCGGCTGGACCCGTGAGCCATGGCCGCTGAGCCTGCGCGTCCGGAGCCTGTGCTCCGCAACGGGAGAGGCCACAACAGTGAGAGGCCCGCGTACCGCAAAACAACAACAACAACAACAAAAAACCCTTCTCTTATATAAGGGAAAGCTGTGACATAGGCATCAAAATCAGGAAGAAGTCAGAAGGTGGAGAGAGAGTGAGGAGGAAGACAGGTGATTTTGCCGGGATTGGTTGCTGGGATAAGTCACATTTTTTTCCAACATGTTTGACCTCTGGTCCATTCCTTTGAGAGTAGTGGGGACTGTGTAGGTTTTTCCTTTTGTAAATAACTCTTATCTGTAAATCCTCAGCAACTATTCTTTAACCATTTCCAGATGGCCTTAGAGTGCTCATCTAATACAAGCTTGTTCCTGGGAGGTGAGAGAAAGTTGCTTTAGCCCCGAGACACTTTGAGGATGGGAAGAGACACATGTGTTTTCTACCTGACCCTCATTAGAACAGAGTAGGAAGCAGCTACATATATGTTTGTGTATATGTATGTATATGTATTAAACACTTGAGCACTGAATGAAAACATCCAAATAACTGTACAGGGAGAACTAATTAGATGAGACTGATTAAACAAGTAGCAGGAAATTGATTAAGGCAAAGGACCCAGGGCCACCTATGAGTGTAGGAGATAACTTCTGGGCCTGGGCAGGGCCTCCTGAAAGAGGCTTTTTTTCTGTGTAGGTGAAACAAGGGCTTTTCTTACCTTCCCAGCTAGGTTAGGAGAAGCAGTTTGGGGAGACACATATACTAGGGCTCCTGGGACCTTTATGCACTGAACAGGAACATCTAAAAGTATAGTCCCCCCTGGGTAGAGGACGAGGTGGGAGCCCTTGTCTGTGAGAACTGAGAAGCCAATCCTTGAGGGGCAACAAATGTCACCAGGCCTGACTCAGGGACCAACCAGAACTCATCACTGACTGTGGTCAGTATAGCTTGGTCTTCAGGGTTTGGCAGGAGCTTATAGCATTGCTGTGAGGATACAGTTCTCATCTGATACAGACAAACAAACCACCACCAACACCTACCCCATGCTCTTACAGGGTGCCTGACACATAATAAGTGCTCAATTATTGAGAGTCATTATTTTTATTAAATATACCAAAGGGTGGTTCTGACAGTTTGCTCCATGGAGAAGCCCTTGGCTAGGATTTCTAGAGTAAGTGTAGACAGTCACCTGCTGTCTGATGCACCCACTGTGATCCTGCATTTCCTATGGGAGCAGAAGGGCTAGCAATAGTAAAATCCCATTAAACAGGTACAACAGTAAACTCCTCTACTTAGATGTGTGCTTTCAGATCAGTTATGAGAGTAACTGTCTGCCATTTTCAGCTGCTAAAACAGACCCAGAAATTCTGCAAACAAAGGAAGGGCTTTAGGATGCTGTGCCACCTGCAAAAGGGCCCATGTCCCATGCCTGTGCTCACTGCCTTTCAGGGAGGGTACCATTCGGTGGGGAAGTGCAGGAGCTAAAGTTCACACTGCAAGAAGACATACTAGGTGTCAGCAGGGATCCCCTCTCAGGATGGCATGGAGGTGGAAATTTAACTTCCTTAATTTATTTTATATTTCTCCCCCCAAAGTGGCAAGCTTATATTTTACTTTATTTGTTATCTAAAAAATTTCTTTTACAACAAATATGGATTCTTCATGTTTAAAACTTTTTTCTTTAAAATTTGTTTACCTAATTTTTTTAATTGAAGTATAGTTGATTTATGATATTATATTAGTTTCAGGTGTACAGCACAGTGATTTAAGTCTTTATAGATTATACTCCATTTAAAGTTGTTGTAGGGCTTCCCTGGTGGCGCAGTGGTTAAGAATCCACCTGCCAATGCAGGGGACACAGTTTCGAGCCCTGGTCCGGGAAGATCCCGCATGCTGCGGAGCAACTAAGCCTGTGCACCACAACTACTGAGCCTGACCTCTAGAGCCTGCGAGCCACAACTGCTGAGCCTGCATGCCACAACTACTGAAGCCCATGTGCCTAGAGCCCGTGCTCCACAACAAGAGAAGCCACTGTAATGAGAAGCCTACGCACCTCAACGAAGAGTAGCCTCCGCTCTCTGCAACCAGAGAAAAGCCTGCGCACAGCAACAGAGAACCAACACAGCCAAAAAAAAATTTTTTTTAATTAAAAAAGTAAAGTTATTGTAAAATATTGGCTGTATTCCCTGTTCTGTGCAATATATCCTTGTAGCTTTTAAATTTTGTACATAGTAGTTTGTACCCCTTTACCTGTCTTGCCCCTCCCTCTACTCCTCTCCCCAATGGTAACAACTAGTTTTTTCTCTATATCTGTGAGTCTGTTTCTGTTTTGATATGTTCATTCATTTGTTTTATTTTTTAGATTCTACATGTAAGTGATAACACACAGTAATTTTCTTTCTCTGACTTATTTCACCAAGTGTAATACCCTCCAGGTTCATCCATGTTGTTGTAAAGGGCAAAATTTTTTTTTTATGGCTGAGTAATAGTTGATTGTGTATACACACACACAAACACACACACACACACACCACATCTTCTTTATCCATTCATCTGTCAATGGACACTTAGGTTGCTTCCATATCTTGGCTAGTGTAGATAATGCTACTATGAACATTGGGGTGCATGTATCTTTTTGAATTAGTGTTTTCATTTTCTTTGGATATGTGCCAGGAGTGGGCTTGCTTAAGACTATTTTTGGAGGGTTTCCTGCCTTGCTTGAGACAGGAATTATCAGAGTGATTGTCAGGGAAAAAAGCTGGGAAATTTATTGTACACTATTCTCCTATAGGCAGTGTGTTAGTCCACTAAATCTGCCATAACAAAATATCAGACTGGGTGGCTTTAACAACAGAAATTTACTTTCTTACAGTTCTGGAGGCTGAGAGTCCAAGGTCAAGGTGTCATCGAGTATGGTTTCTCCTAAGTTTTTTCTCTTTGGTTTGAAGATGGTCACTTTCTTGCTGTATCCTCATGTAATCTTTTCTCTGTGCACACACATCCCTAGTGTCTGTTTGTGTGTCCAAATTTTCTCTTCTTATAAGGATACCAGTCAGATTGGATGAGGGCCCATCCTAAGAGCCTATTTCTAATTTAATTACCTCTTTAATGGCCTTATCTCCAAATACAGTCACATTGTGAGGTACTGGGAGTTAAGGCTTCAACATACGAATTTTGGAGGAGACACAGTTTAGCCCATACCAGGCAGCATAGGGGTAAAGGAGAACATAGACAAGTAGGAAATAAGAGCCAGAAAAGTGGGTCAAAAGTCAGGGCCAAGCTTCCCTGGTGGCACAGTGGTTGAGAGTCCACCTGCCAATGCAGGGGACACGGGTTCGTGCCTCAGTCTGGAAGGATCCCACATGCCGCGGAGCAACTGGGCCCGTGAGCCACGGCCGCTCAGCCTGTGCGTCTGGAGCCTGTGCTCTGCAACGGTAGAGGCCACAACAGTGAGAGGCCCATGTACCGCAAAAAAAACCCCAACAACAAACAGAAAAAACAAAACAAAAAAGTCAGGGCCACGGGGAATAAGGAGAAGTTGTAGGACGGGACTCTATGCACTGCTAATGGGAAAGAAACTATTTCCCTAGCTGATTAATGTATCAGTTAGCTTTTGCTGCATAACAGACTACCCCAGAAATGTCCTGGCTTAAACCACCAAACATTAATTTAGCTCACAATTGAGTGGATTGTCAGTTTGGACTGCCCTTAGCTGGAAAGTTCTACTGATCTCAACTGAGCTCACTTAAGTATCTCTGGTCAACTGTTGGGTATACTGAGGGCTGGCTGGTAGAGAGTGGCCTTAGCTCATTTCTCCTGTATGTGTTTCTTGCCTTCTAGCAGGCCAGTTTGGGTTTCAAAGAGGGAGAGAAAGAGCAAAGGAGAGAGTGTGAATGAGTACCAAAGCCATACCATCATTTCTTCCACACTCTGTTTGTCAAGGGAAGTCGCAGACCAGCCCAGATTTAAGAGGTGGGGAGATGTACCCTTTTGGGTGAATGGCTTTGAGAGAAGGATTATTTAACTATGAAAATTCTGTGGCCTATTATATTTTATATTCATAATAGACTTGCCTATGTTCATAATCAGAAAATAACAACCTGGAAAGGAATCACTAGGGCATTTATTTATGAGTGGTGGTTCTTTATTCCCAAGTTGGGATGAACAGTTTAATCAGAATATTTATTCCAACCATGGGTGTCTTACTTTCCTGCATGGCTTGGTCCAGCCAGTTCACTGGGAGAGATCCCAGTCAGGAGAATGCAGAGTGATAGCTCAATTTTCTTCTCTTATCCTACTTAGAATGTAGCCTCTGGAAATAAGGTAATTTAGTGGAAACCTCCAGCTGTTATCTCATGGAGACAGGGAGACAGGCATCATGAAGCTGTAACAGGAAAACAGGATCTCTGGGGTCTTATGTAGGGAGACTGTTGAGAAAATTCAAACCTAACACCTTATATGGAAGCATATGTGTCATATAAACTCTCACAGAAGAGAGTTATCTCCTTGTCACATGACTTACTAGTCCTTTGTACCCACATGGGGCTCTGTTAAGGGAATCCTCTTTCTAATTAGTTCTGTATTTCATATTAAAAAATCATACAGCTGTGTATAGCAGCTGTTCCTTAGCCCATTGTGAGATGGCTCTGTACACTGAACTACATGGAGATGCAGAAGAACATGATGGTGTCTTGTGGGGCAGAGAAAGGAAACTGGTGTGTAAAGTCTGAAACGTTCACTATTAAAGTTTTATATCTGGAAAATAAACGTATTTTTTAGTGCATTCACACAGAACTGTTTGGCAGATTCTTACAAAGTTCAGCATACACTTACCATATGCCTCTAGCATTTTCATTCCTAGGTTATTTTCCTCGAGAGAATGAAAATATATCCACACAAAGATTGTAAATGAATGTTCATAGCAGCTTTAGTTATAATAACAGAAACTGTAAAAACACAAGTATCCACCACATTAATGGATAAACAAATTATGAAGTATGCATACAATGGAATACTGCTTTGCAATGAAAAAGGAGCAAGGTACTGGTACAAACAACAACTTGGGTGAATCTCAGAAACATCCTGCTATGTAAAGAAGTGATACATAAAAGGATACATGCTGTGTTATTCCATTTATAGGATGTTCAAAACAGACCAATTTAATCTGTCATGACAGGAGGTAGATAGGTGATTGCTTGTGGCTGGCATGTGTATTGGGTAGGGTGTGGGGGTGAGGATGGCAGAGTGGCCTGGAGGAACTTTTGGGTTGATGGAAAAGGTTCCAATATCTTGAGTGTGTTGCTAGTTACGTGGGTGCATTGTACTATATATATAATGTAGCCCTCAATAAATTGAGCTATTTGTGGGGGAGGGGGTTGTCCATGTTTCTCAATACATATATGACATTAGGGCAATATCATGAAAAATTTTTTGATCAGCAAAAGGGGACATATGTTTGAAAAGGTTAAAGATTAAAGCTTTCTAGAAGTTGCCATTAGCCTAGGCTTTTTCTTAGATTTATTTGTCTCTAAATTGTCCATTGTTAGAAACAGAGGGTAAGAACAAGTAAACTGCTTAGACTTCTCATCATATGTAGATCTGGCCCATGTGACTAAGCCAAAATCTTTTTAATTGGACCAGATTTTTGAAATTCTTTACCAGAAGTGTGGGAAATTCATTTATACAGTTGAGCTATGGTAGCTACTGCTAGGTGAAGTTAATAGGTCATTTTCAATGTTTGATGCAGTGCAGAGGAATAAAGATTGGGTTTATGTTTCATAGATCATATGTTCATGTCAATCAGTTCTCATTCTTTGATGAAAACAGAGTGATTCAAAAGTGGGTAAATGTTTTACGTGTACTATACAAGTTCCAGAGTGGAAAAAAGAATATAAGAACAAGAGTCAAACAGTCCCTTAAAATCATGTGGAAGTGTAAAATCATGTGGAATCTAGCCATGCAGAACCTGCTGTTAAAATCCTGTTTTGGCTTGTTCACTCTCTGATTGTTTAAAAGATAGAGCTCAGAGAAAAATACATTTGTCATATGTTTATTTGGATTCAATGCTGGATGTAACTTAGTAAGAGCAACTTCTTTTATTTTACCATCAAAGGATTTTTAAATTCCCAGAAGTCATTCATGCACCAGAGTGCTAGAGACAGTGATTTATGTTGTCAAAGCCTGGTGATGCTAAAATGGAAGCAGTTTTTGTTTTGCTTCTTAGTCAAATTGTAGTCTGTTTGGATTGACTAAAATGTATTTCATTTTAGTTTTGTTTTGATAATTCAGAAATGGGTTTCAGATTTCATATTTTTAATAGCATAATATTAAATTATAAAGAAGCTGACCCAGAAAAACTTTTTAGTTCCCTCCTGATTAGTGTTTTCTAAATGGTCATTTTTTTGGCATTTTATGTCTGTGATTAATTAATTCATTCATCAGGTATTTATCAAGTGTCTAACATGTACCAAACATTTTCCCAAGCACTTGGAAGAAAGCAGTGATCTTTGAGAGGAATACTTTCTGGTAGAGAGGAAGAGAGATAATAAAGAAGTGAATAGGAGAGGGGTCCAAGTTTAGGAAGACCCTAAGGTCACTTTCTCCCACAGACATGTTGAGTCTACACCTACATACAGAGCAATTCTCTTGAAGAAGATCTGAGGGCTGACTGAACACCTACTGCATGTAGAAGGACACAGAGAAACAGGTAGGAAAGATGGAGACACGGTATCCATAGGAACATCTCCCCTGAAGAAGCAACCTGCAGTAGGGAGGGATATTGCTGAGGCGTCCAAGTGCAGACTCGCCCACCCCCACCCCCCCCCCACCCCGGGACACAGTGAAAAAGCAGCAATATAAAGGGCACCCAGACTATATGAGAAGGAAATCCATTTATTAAATCTAGTTCTGTTAGAACTAATAAATGAACTAAATAAAATTGCAGGGTACAAAATTAATACACAGAAACCTGTTACATTTCTATACACTAATAACAAATTATCAGAAAGAGAAATTAAGAAGACAACCCATTTACAATTGCACCAAAAAGAATAAAATACCTAGGAATAAATTTAACCCAGGAGGCAAAAGACTTTAGGACACTGGGGAAACTATAGGACATTTAGGAAAGAAATTGAAGATGACACAAATAAGTGGAAAGATATATTGTGCTCATGGATTGGAAGAGTCAAATATTAAAATGTTCATGCTACCCAAAATAATCTACAGATTCAGTGTAATCCCTGTCAAAATATGAATGGCATTTTTCACAGAACTAGAACAAATAATTGCTAAAATTTGTAGGGAGCCACAAAAGACCCTGAATAGTCAAGGCAGTTTTGAGAAAGAAAAATAGAGATGCAGGTATCATGCTCCCAGACTTGAAACTATACTATGAAGTTATAGTAATCAAAACAGTATGGTATTGACACAAAACAGACACATAGATCAATTGGAACAGAATAGTGAATCCAGGAATAAACACACATTCATATGGTCAATTAACCTATGACAAAGGTGGCAATAATAAACAACGGGGAAAAATAGTCTTTCAATAAACAGTATTCAGAAAACTGGACAGCTATACGCAAGAGAATAAAACTGGATCACTTTCTTACTCCATATACAGAAATAAACTCTAAGTGTATTAAAGACTTAAATGTAAGACTTGAAACCATAAAAATGCTGGAAGAAAACATAGGTGGTAATCTCTTTGACATTGGTCTTAGCAGTATTTTTTGGATATGTTTCCTTTGGCTAGAGAAACAAAAGCAAAAATAAGTGGGACTACATCAAACTAAGAAGTTTTTGCACAGTGAAGGAAACTATCAACAAAATGAAAAGGCTGCCTACTGAATGGGAAAAGATTTGCATACAATGTATCCAATAAGGGGGTTGATGTCCAAATAAATAGAATACTCATACAACTCAATATCAAGAAAACAATCTGATTAAAAAATGGGCAGAATACCTGAACAGACATTTCTCCAAAGAATACATACAGATGGCCAACAGGCACATGAAAAGGTGCTTAACATTACTAGTCATCAGGGAAATGTAAATCAAAACCACTATGAGATTCCACCTCAGAATAACTATTATCAAAATGACAAGAAACAGCAAGTGTTGACACGGGTATGGAGAAAAGGGCACACTTGTGCACTGTTGATAGGAATGTAAATTAGTTCAGCCACTATGGAAAACAGTGTAGAGGTTTCTCAAAAAACTAAAAATAGAGCTACCATATCATCCAGCAATTCCACTTCTGGTGTGTTTATCCAAAGACAATGAAAACACTAATTTGAAAAGATATATGTATTCCTATGTTCACTCTACATGATTTACAATAGCCAAGCTATGGAAGCATCTATGGAAGCATAGATGAATGGATAAAGAAGATGTGATATATATACACAATGGAATATTACTCAGCCATTAAAAAGGAATGAAATCTTGCCACATGCAGCAACATGGATAGACCTGTAGCATATTATGCTAAGTGAAATAGAGAAAAACAAATACCATATTATTTCACTTATATGAAATCTAGAAAACAAAACAAATGAACAAACAAAACAAAAATTTTGTTTTCTCTGTGAGAAGCAGACTCATAGATACAGAGAAGAAATGGGTGGTTGCCACAGGGGAGGGTGGGCAGTGGGACAGAAAATAGGTGAAGAGGATTAAGAGATATAAACTCCCAGCTATAAAATACATAAGTCTTGGGATGTAATGTATACATAGGGAATATAGTCAGTAATATAGTAACAGTTTTGTATGGTGACAGATGGAAACTGATCTTATTGATGTGATCATTTCATAATGTGTAAAAATATTGGATCACTATGTTGTACACCTGAAACTAAGATAATATTGTATGTTAATTATAACTCAATAAAAAGGTAAAATATAGCAACAAAAACAAAACAAAAAGAAGTAAACAAATGAGAGAACAAGAAATTTTATGAGTGATAGGTGTTAAGAAAATAAAATGAGATTTTTATGATAGAGGCTGAGTTAGGTGGGGACGTGAGTCATTTGGATTTCTAGTCAAGGAAGGTCGTACTATGAAAGTAACATCTAAGCTGAGACCCCAAAGATAAGTAGGAGACAGCTATGTGAAGAAACAGGGGCAGAGTGTTTTAGACAAAAGGAACAGCAAGTTGAAAGGTCCTGTGGTAGAGATGAACTCGGTGTGTTCAAATAACAGCGGCCAATCAGGAGCAAATGGTAGATGAAGTCAGAGTGATGGGCAGCAACCAGATGGCATCATCCCCTTTAAACCTTGGTAAGGGGATTTTTACTTTATATATAATATATATGTATATATTATAGATTATATACATATATATATATTTTTAAGAAATAGGATAGATGTGATCTGATTTATATTTTAGAAAATCACTCTTATAGTGGACAATAAATTGGGGTGTAGAGTTGCAGACAAGATTGGAAGCAGAGAAGCCAGTTAGGAGGCTATTGGATTAAGATAAGAAAAAAGACTATGATTGTTTAGATGTTAATGCCAGAGATGATGATGGAGAGAAGTAGGCTGATTTGGGAATTATTTTGGAAGCGATGCCAGCAGCAGATGAATTGGATATGAATATTTCGAGGAAAGGAGGCATTGAAGATGACTCCTAAGGTACCAGATTGAAGAACAGGTGAGAAATTTACTGATATGGGAAAAACTAGAGGAAAAATATGTTTTTTTTAAAAAAAAATCAAGTGTTCTGCTTTAAATTTTAAAGTTTAATATGTTTAGTAAGCATTCAAGTGGAAATGTCAAGTAAGCAGTTGGATATATGAGTCTGGAGCAGTTGGATATATGAGAACTAGGAATGGAAATATAGGTGTTATGTAAAGCTTTGAGCCACATGGGAATGACCTAGGAAGAGAAGATACACAGAGAAGAGCCCTGGGTCACTCTAACATATAGAAGTTAAACAAATCAAAAGAGGTCATGATTGAGGACAAGTGGTTGGTGAGATCAAGGAAAACTAGGAGAGTGTGGAATTGCTGTCTCCAAGAGAAGAAAATGTTTCAAGAAGGAGAGAGTGGTTACTTGGGTCAAAACTGTTGAGATGGTTGATGGGGACAGAAAGATGACTGTCAGATTTCCCAATAGGAAGGTCACTGAGGACCTTTACAAGAGGGGAGAATTCTAATTGGAGCGGTCTGAGGAGATAGGTGAGAAACTGAAGTCTGTGTATGTGACTCTTTTAAGAGGCTGGGTTCGATGCAATATTATCATTGAAAAGAGGCATGAACAGGAGACTCAGGCTTGAGGAGACTGTAGGAAAAATCATTTTAGAGAGTAGAGGAGAAAACATACTGAAGAAGGATTATTGGACAACCTTTGAATGTTCATTAGAGATCTGTGGTCATGAATGTAAGGTGAAGACTGGTCAGTTTTGCTGTGAGTTTTTCTTCAGCCTAGTTCGATTCCATGACCGCACTGCTTAGTAGAGAATTAGGTGTGACAACAGAATTTAGGATAGGAAAGAAGGGAAGGGAGGCCTGGGGACTGTGATGGATAATGAAAGAGTGGTAGAGTCAACAGATGGTAGGTCTCAGTGAGATTTAGAATCGTTGGACTTGGAGTTATAATAGTTGAGAAGAGAACAGTTTATTGGGCAGAGAAGGATGTGGCACATGACTTTTAAAGGAGGTATTGTTGCTGATGATTTCAAGGTCAAGCAAATGCCCATACACGTGGGTGACTGAAGATATCAGTGGTGATTGAAGATACCATCTAAGGTTAAAAAGTCTTGGCCTCACTTTTTTTTGTTGTTGTTGTTAGCCTGTATATGTTAAAAGGTATTGATCTATATTTTACAGAAAAATTATAATAGTGTCTAACCAACTGATATAAACCAACTCTATTTCTGTAGACCAGACTTCTCGCTTTAATGGAAACATGACTTCCAACAACCAACAAACTATATATATTATAGCCTCAGGCATCCAGAAAAATGGACCACTTTCCCAATGCTGTTTTCAAAAATCCCTGGGTCAATGAATGGCTTAACATCGATCCTGGGGCTTACACAGGACCAGTCAGCCTTGGTTGACAGAGTTCCCAGATGTAGAGGCAGGTTGTAGGGCACATGATCCCATAAATGCCGCCTACAGATACCAGTTGGCTCACATCATTCAGTGGGTAAGGAGGGCTCAGTCTGGACGTGTCCAGCCTGTTCATGGACAAACTCTCATCGAAGAAGAACGAAGGTAATTTAGCTACCACAGTCACTATTTTGGGCGTCTTTTACGAGTGGTCTGGAGCTTGTTCCTAACTTACCTTCTAGTTTAGTTCAGCAGGAAATTTAGCAGGCTGTGATTGCCTCTCTCTACTCCAGACCAAATATCTCCATTGCCTAGATGCCTTGGTTTGTCTGTCATGTGTTTGTTTATAAGATCTCTTTATTGAAGTATAACTAACATACAATTAGAAAAGTGCACAAATCATAAGTGCACAGCTCCCTGGATTTTAATGAGGTTAATGCACCGAGGTAACCTGAAAAAGAAATAGTGATTTCCAACACCCCAGAACCCCACCTCATGATCCGTTCTGGTCACTATTCTTTCCCTTTCCTGAGGGTAACCTCTCTCCTGACTTCTGACACTGTAGATTAATTTTGTCTTTTAATGTCTTGATGTTTTCACAGGATAGCCTGGCTATGGTGAGCATTATGCTGGATAAAACTAAGAATGTTTAAATGACCCATAGGTCTGTACATCCTTCCAAGGCCTGAAATTCTTACTGCTATTTTCCTCCCCCTCCCAAAGCAAGGAGGAATAACCTTCCAGGATAAAAACCGATATTACCCTCAAAGGCTGCTGGTAATTACATAATGATATAAACTGATAGGACACAGGGTTCCTTTTCTAGTATCCAGGTTTTTCCTTTTGGTTTTGTTTTTTGTTCACTTTTTTCAAATATGAGCCTCAGGAACATTTCCTACGAGAGTCCTGCAGAGAACAGCCTATTTAGACCCAGGCTAATTGGACAAGACAGTGTTTAATCTTTCATTTGTGTGTCCATAAGGGAGACAGCTCTTCTGATAAAGGTAACAGATGCTGACTTAAGTGCTCTTGTGTTCTTCTGCAACAGAGCAGGGCTGGGAGATGTCAGACTCCGAGGCAGGGTTTTCCTGGCCTCCTTTTGAATGGATGGGAGAGGCACTTAGTCCAGACAAGCGGGAGCATTCTACAGGAGTTTCTGTGGAAACTAACAATGTCAGATGAGATCAATGGTGGCTGAATGCTGTTTCCTCCAAAGGTGACTTAGGTTATAGAATTTTGGATAAAACTTGGCTTGGAAGAAACAAAAGACTAAGATGCTTTCTTTCATAGGGAAGGACAACAGCATACAGATTTCTCATTACCTACTGCCTCATGTATGTCATCATGATACCTATGTGATAGTTTTTATTCTAGTACCTTCCCTAGATAATTCCTTAATGATGCAGTTACTGTGTCAGAAAAATACAGATTGTGGAATAATGGGTTACTCTCCCACATACTCTAAGAGAGTGAATAAAAAAATACAAGATAGAACTTTAAAACATGGTCTTTTCTGTATTGTATTATTTTTTCTCACTTTTCTCTACTGTGTTTTATTTATTGGAGTATACCTTACATACTGGAAAATGCATAAATCATAGTTCAAGACTTTTTGTGTGTTTATATGTATATACACCCATATAACCACTTCCCAGATCAAGACGTATATGTGTGGGTGTATGCTTAAGTGACCTGTAGTCTCTGTATACACATACATGTCTTATTGTCGTCTTTATTAGCTCTGCGTAGTTAAGGATCATTTTCTCGTATCTCTAACATGGGTCACCATTTACAATTTCTCATGTCCTGTAGTAAAGAATCTACAAAGCTCTTTGGGGCAGCCTCATTTCTAAGCCCTCATATGTTTGCATACCCATCTTACAATTTGGAGTTAATAAGGATCTCCCCTAATTCAGATCAGCAGCCATTGCTAGCCATGCATTATTTACTTATCAAATGCTGATTGAGCCCTTACTATTTATAAAGCATTCTCCCAGGTATCGTCATCTCCAAACGTAAGTCATATGCAGAATGTGCCTTCCTATAGCTTATAGGCTACAGAAGTTAAGCAATGCAGGTAAACAATAACAAATCAGTACAGGAAGTTCTAAAGTGTGTAAAGAAAAGACAAGCATATGTTTGTTCCAGATCTTGAAGGGAGAAGGGTTTGGGCAGAGGGAGATAATGGAGGCCAGAAAGAACAACTGGGATACAGGAAAAAGGAGGTAGTTCTTTGGGCTGCAGCATAAGATAACCAAAGGGAAGCTAGAGGAGAAAAGGAGGGTGGAGAGGTTCTGATTAAAATAAGAAGGACCCTGAATGTCATGATAAGGAGTTTAGATATTTTTCCCATAGGAATTTGTTACTCATGTTGTTGTTGAGAGACCAGCAGCATCACCCGGGAGCTTGTTAGTGCTGCTGAATCTGGGACCCCCCGTTTACTGCCTCAGCATCTCTGGGATGGGGCTTAGCATCTGGGTGTTCACAAGCCCTCCATGTGGGCCTTCTGTGCATTCATGTTTGAGAAGCACCATGCTAGACCACAGCTCCTTGGAACATAAACCAGTAGTGTTGCCAAAGTTTGCTCAACAGAAGAGGAATTCCAGATTGTGGTAATCTATGTTTTGTATAGAAGTGAAATGCTGAATTAAACGAAGCTGGACACGGGATTCCTAGAACCCAGAGCATTCTAATATAGATCATGAATCTTCCAGTGGGAGTTAGAGTATGCAGTATATTCCAAATTGTTTCTCCATGGAATCTGTTCTTTCCCTTTCTTTTCTTAGTATTTTTATAAGAACTAATGGGGGCATTAGTATTGCTTGGGACACTCTTGGGGGTCACACTGTGGTGGGCAGTGATGAGCTAAGGGAAGTTTTTCATCAGGAAAGGGAGGGACTAGCATGAAAGGAGCAGTGCTTTGTGAATAATCACATAGAAGCCTGCTGGTTGAGATGACTGGGTTGGTTGGGGGCCCGGAAGCAGGGGCTGGGGATTGGAGAAGAAGGAAATGATGGGCTTGCACAGCAATAAGGCTAGTCCGGGTGAGAGCATGAGAACAGGCAGATTAGAATGGTGATGCTCTGAGGTGTAGGGATACAGATATTGTAGGAGGGACTTGGAGCTTGTGGACATACCACTAGCATATACCATTTCCACATTCAACCATGAAGACGTTCTGCTGTCACTTCACTACAAGCAAACATGTCATGGTCCACAAAGATGGTTTCTAGAAGCAGAAGTGGTCCTGTGCTAAGAGCCTAACGGACTGCCAGATTGATGGACGTGGGCTGCTCCATGTGTGTTGTGGAGGCGGAGGTGGACTCGACACTTCGGAGGGACACCTCATCCGGACGTAGGCATAGCTGTCCTTCAGCACAGAGTAGGAGAGCTGGGAAACAGCACAGCCTTTGATTTCCCAATTTGGTCTTACCATTCGAGTTCTTTCTACACATGACACTGTCTCCGGGCAACACCACATTTCTGGGCAGCTGCTGCCTCGACTGATTTTGATATAGCAATAACTCTCCCTGTGATTTTCCAGGGCTTAAAAGGAAAGTGGAAATCATCAGCAGTTCCTCATTACTGAGGTTCTTAGCACAGTTTTCCATGCTATAAATGATGGTGCTCAAAGACAATCGGATTATATTTGAGGGCCTTTCTGACTTAGCTCACAAAATACCCCCCTGTTCCTCTTGATTGCCAACTGGGTCATCTGTGTTGAATAGTTATTCAGTAGGGTAAGTGTAACATTTTAGTTGTGTTTTTAATGAGAGTAATGTATGTGTATATATATTTTAAAAATATGAAGAAAGACATGTGAACTGGATCAGTTTCCACTACCCCCCCCAAGTTCTTTGGAGGCAATTGTTATAACCATTTCTGTTTTGAAATCATATCCTGGTTATTGTTATGACCTAAAGTCCTTGTCCTTCAGACTCAATTGATCAGTTTCGGATGTTATTTATTAACTCATTTAATGAATACAGATTTAACCCACATCAATGACAGCCTCAATTTTTTAAATAATTACATTACTATATATAGTCCTTCTGTTTGTGGCCTGTGTTAGTTTACCTAGCATTCTTGAGCCTCTGTTTCTTATTCCTTCAACATTTGAAAGCCTCTCTTAACTTCCCCCACCATGTAGGGTGATGATGTTTGATCCACTGTCCTCTGGAATTTTCTTCCTTTCACTCCCACTTCTTTAAACAGTCCTCTCACTTTTGCATTTTCAAACATTAGAACATTTCCGTTGTTCTTTTTTCACATCTTATATCGCCATAGTTTCCCCAGGCTGTTACACATTCATTACGAACTGGATTTTAATGGATGTGTAGCATTGAGTGTTAAGTCTCTCATAATTTCCTTAACCATACTATTTCCCTGTTCCCCTGCTGCTCAGTTTTCCCTTCCGTTCTCTCTGCAACAACAGTTCACTGTAAATAACTATATCCTCAGCCTTTTAGCATGTGCTTTTTATATAACCATTTTTATTTTTTAATTTTTTTAAAATTTATTTCATTGAAATACAGTTGATTTACAATGTTGTTTTAATTTCTGCTGTACAGCAAAGCGATTCAGTAATACATATATATTCTTTTTCATATTCTTTTTTCATTATGGTGTATCACAGGATGTTATACTCTGTGCTATACAGTAAGACCTTGTTGTTTATCCATTCTATATATAATACTTTGCATCTGCTAATCCCAAACTCCCAATCCATCCCCCACCCCCCCTGCCCCTTGGCAACCACAAGTCTGTTCTCTGTGACTCTATTTCTGTTTTGTAAATAAGTTCATTTGTGTCGTATTTTAGATTCCACTTTGGTATTTCTTTCCCTGTCTGGCTTACTTCACGTAGCATGATAATCTCCAGATCCATCCATGTCACTGCAAATGGCATGATTTCATTCTTTTTAATGGCTGAGTAATATTCCATTGTGTATATATATACCACATCTTCTTTATCCATTCATCTGTTCAATGGACGTTTAGGTTGTTTCCATGTCTTGGCTATTGTGAACAGTGCTGCTATGAACATAGGGACACATGTATCTTTTAAAATTATTTTTAAGTCATCTTCTGTGCTGTGTCTAAGCTTGAATCTTCCTCCTATCCTCCGCACCAGCCAGCTGCAAGCCAGGCCTACTGCAATCCCCTTCTGCCATATTCTGGACCTCAGCTTTCCCTAATTCGATCTCAGATCGTAGATTTATGCCCGCTTGTTTGTCTCTAACTTCGAATCTTGTTTGCTCTTGACACTTTCTCTTCTCTTCAGTTATCAGTCAGTTCTCTTCTTTATTCCTTTACTTTCATTTCATTGCAGGGCTCAGACAAATCTATGGAGGAAAGGAGAGAGGGAGGGAGGGTTGATGAGCACTCAACTTTAGTCCAACCACCCTATCTGCTTAGGTTGTACTTCTGATGCCTGCTCTGATGGCCCATGGTGTCAGAACTTTGCTACTGCATTTCCCTGTGGTAGCAAAGATTTGTTTTGAGTTACAGAAATCTCATCTAGCCTACTGAATCAGTTAAATCCCTTCTTCCTTTTCCCTTCTTTTCTTAAGGTTATGGAATGGAAGATAGTACCTATGCAAGAAATATTCAGGCTTAGTTTTCTTTGAAATATAAGCAAGACAGGAAGTAAATTTTTAAAAAAGTAAGTTGCAAAAATTTCCAGTGGGATTAGTTTTATTGTTTAACTACAAAGGAACTTCTCACTTGAATGGAGAAGGCTTCTCTGATTTTTTTTTGATGCGGGTTGGGGAAAATACTGTTGCCTCTCTCCCCTCGTCCCCATTTATCTTGCTCATTCATACACCTCCTTTGCATCTCTTCTTCTTAGAGAAGCAGAGATTGGCGAATCAGTCTCAGTCATTCTTTTATTCATCTCATGGCAAAACAGTAACAGCACACACACCCAAAAACCCCATAAGAGAAACCAGTGAGCCAAAAGCAGGATGGGAAACAAAATTGGCCAAGCATGAAAGAAAAGCAAATGAAAGAAACATGGTTAGTGTTGACCAACACTGAATATGATTGTCCAATTCAGGATAGTTGTGCAGTGAATCAGCAGATTCATTCAAGGGCTCTGCCCAGAGTATCAACGACACGGGAGGCTTTCAGCCAAGGGCATAACCTGGAGATGCCGAAATGAAGACAGCTCCCTCTCCAGGGAGGAGTCCTGACAAAGTCATTGGAATCAGAGAGTTGAGCTGAGCATGACCAGAATGTCAGACACTTCATCAGTTATCTGTGGCCACAGTAATGATGAACAGTTATTACCCCAGAACCTCAGTTTGTAACAATAAACATTTATTTTGGGTCGCAAACTTATGGGCCAGCTGGGCATTTTTGCTGGTTTGGGCTAGGCTCCTCTGGGCTTACTCATGCATTTGTGGTCAGCTAGTGGGTCAGTTGGGGACTGGCCAGTTGTGAATGACCTCAGCTGGGCTGACTCAGCTCTGTTTCACGTGGTCTCTCATGCTCTGTTGGGTTAGCCTAGCCTTGTTCATGATGACCGAGCAGGGTCCCAAGAGAAGGAGCAGAAACTTGCAAGTCCTCTTGAAATCTAGATTTGGAACTGGCATATGGCACTTCTTTATTCTGTTGGCCAAAACGAGGTCCAAGGCCAACCCCAGAGTCAGAATGGGAAGAGACTTCAAAGTTAGCAGACAAAGGAAAAGGATACGGGGAGGCTGTTAATTGGAGGCATCAAGCAATCTGCCACATGCCACAGCCTCTTGTACCAAATACTGGACCTGGGGGAAGTTTACCAGGGCACAAAGGTCAGAAAATAAAATGGGAACAGTTATTATGAGAAGATCAACTTTTAAGAAAGGAGATTGGGCTGGAGCCCCCTGCAGGTTCCTCCTTTGGGACAAACTTGCCTCAGGAGCAGTCATCTGCGCCTTAAAGAGGTCCTTTCCATCTCAGGGAATCTAATCCAGTATGAATGAGCAGAGGCTGGACCTTCTTAATTTGAGGTACTTTCTGATTTCCTAGTAGGATTGGGGAAAGGGGACTTGAATGCTCCGTGGGCATAGAGGAGACCCCACGCTCTCCCTTGGGCTTATGCAGTTTAGCTGGGGATTTTGCAGACTCGGACATGCTCCTTCCCCACACTATACTTAATTCAGGGAATTTGAGCGCTGATTCTCAAAAAGTATGGTCCTCAGACCAGCAGCATCAGCATCACCTGGCAACCTGGTAGAAATGCAGTTTCCTAATTGCAAGAGATTTCTGAATCAGAACCTCTGGAGGTGGGATCCAGGAGTCTATGTTTTAACAGCTCTCCAGGTGATTCTGATGCTTGCTCAAGTTTGAGACAACTGAGTTAGACAACTGTATGTGGTTTTGACAGGTTTAAAAGAAAATAGCCAGATATAGTAAATATAAATTCACAACCTCCACTCATATTTGCAACTCAGATCATTAATGAGTCATTTTTTAGTGTAGGTATGTCCCATGTAATATTTGGGACATATTTATACATGGGACATACTTATACTAAAATATTATTTGTTGTTGATCTGAAATCAAATTTAATTGGGTGTCCTGTATTTTATCCGGCAACCCTAAAATAAAAAGTAGAGAAAAATTGTTAGAGGGTTCAAAAAAACAATCAACATCATTAGAAGAGAAGCTCTAGAAGGAAAGGTTAAAGAAATTGACTTGGTGAACCCAGAGAGAAGGATACTGGTGGAGGGTTTTATTTAAAGGGGATGCTGCTGAGCTGTTCTTCATGGCTGCTCGAATTAACCCAGAAGAGATTTCTCTTAGCAATAAATGAATAAATTTCTCTGTCAATAGATGACTTCATTGGGGGCTCTGAGTGATTTTTTGATTCTCGATGGAAGTCAGATGCATTTGGTAATTTCATGCGACCGTGATTCAGCCAGTCCTCCAACCTGTGTTTGTGAAGGAGCAACTTAGAGAGGCATGTGCCAACAGGCGGCAGGAGGAGATGATTTCTCAAGGTCCTTTATGGCTTCTCTTAAGACTGTTTGAAGAAACTAACACAATATTGTAAAGCAGCTATACTCCAATAAAATGTTTAAAAAAAGACTGTGAATTTACAGTTTTTGCTCCTTATTTTATTTTGAAAAGTTCGTAGTCTTTTGATTGATTTTTAAACGTGAGCTTATCTGGAAGGTTGGTTTTTCAGAACATGGTTATGAAGGTGAGGCAGGAAAGCAGAGCTGTTAAAAAGATACTTTAGAACCAGATGCATGGGACTCAAATCCTAGCTCTCCCACTTCCTTGCTGTGCAGTCTTAGGCTGGTCTTTGTTCCTCAGCTTTCTCATCTGTAAAATGGGAATTATTATTAATTGTTAATTAATTGATATTTCATGGGTTGTTGTAGGGCTTAATTGAGCTTATTTATGTAAAACATAAGAACTGTTCCTGGAACACAGTGAGCCCTCATTAACTGTTATTTTACATTATTAAGGACTTGAATCTCTCTATGGATCCCGGGTATTTGGAGGTTGTTTTAGCCAAAAGCTGATGTTGAATGGTCAGTTCATTGTCATATATGGGAGAGGAGTTGTCCCTTCTGAGCAAAGTCTTGTCCCTCTAGGTGACCCCTGATATTCAGGTGTTGGTTTTGGCTCTCAGGGGTGGTATTTGGCAGTATTACTGCATCTTAGTCATGAATCATTTCTTTTTCTTTACCCAGATGAACTTTCCCATATCTTCCTGAAACCCTCCCACATCTTCCTGAAACCCTCCCAAGAGAATTAGGTTTCCTTTCCCATTGCAAATTGAATTCAATTAAAAAATTGTAAAAGAATGCCATAGAATGTCATGGAGAACATAATGTTACATTTCCAAAATATTTTTGAGAAACTTGAACTCTAAATCAATTTAGTTCTGCTGGTAAAGATACAGAGTTAGTCATGGAAACATTTTAATCTGATGACTAGCTTTTATCAGAATTACAGATCCAATTGAGATTAGTTATTTTTACAGACTTAATTTTGGAGATGAAAATCAGCTGATCTCTTTCTTAACTCCTGAAGAAAAAAAAAAAAGGTAATACCAGCCTCATAGATGGTATAATTTTAGTCTACCTGTGGTCGAAGTGTCAGATGATAAATCCCAAGGCTCTGTTAGAAAAACAGTTTTGTCAGTCTACTCAGGATTCTACTGTACATACCTGATGATCAACAAAATAAGGAGTGTCTAGAGTTAAACATCTTTTGTTGTTATTGTTTTGCTGAGAAGTTTAAATTTGTTCTTTAAATGAAGTTCCGTTTTGAATTTGCAAAATAACAGGCACTCAGTCTTGCAGTGCTCTAATTCTAGCAGTGAGTGATAGTTGTTATTTTTCTTTCAGTTAAGAAAATGTGTTATGGTACCAATATCAGTGGCTTAAAACATTAAGCCTTTATTGTTTTACGGGTGCAGTGGGTAGTTATGAGGAAGTGGTCCAGGCCTGATTGACCTCAGCAGGGCTCACTCATATCTTGGCATTAGCTGGCGTCTGTCTAGTCAAGAATGGCCTTGCTCACACCTCTGGGAGTTTGCCAGCTGTAAGCTGAGGATGGGTTGACTGGACCATGTGCCTGTCCTCATCAGGAAGGCTAGCCTAGGCCTGTTCATTGAGGAGAGGCAGGATTTAGAGAGAGAGAGAAACAGAGAGACTGGCGGTCAGCAAGTTCTCTTGAGACCTAGGCTAGGAACTGGCACAAGATCACTTCTGCTGCATTCTGTTGGCTTAAGCAAGTCCCAAGATCAGTCCAGATGGAGGAAGTGAGGAAATTGACTCCTCCCCTTGGTGGGAGGAGCCACAGAACCACATGACAAAGCATGCTGTGGTTGGCTGGAAATGGCCCCTGAAATCCATATCCTATCAGTGGAACCTATGATTGTTCCCTTATGTGGCAAGAGAGGTGATTAAAAGAATTTGAGTGGAAGCACTTATCCTGGATAAGTGGATGCTAAGTGCTTCCTTGTAAGAGAGAGGCAGAGGCAGTTTGAGAGAGACCCACAGAAGAGGAGAAGTTGATGTGAAGATAGAGGCAGAGACTGGACTGATGCATCCTCAAGCCAAGGAGTGCTTCACCAGCAGAAGTGGGAAGAGACAGGAATGGAATCTCCCCAGAGCCTCTGAAGGAAATGTGGCCAGGCTAACGCCTTGATTTCAGACTTTTGACCTCAACGGTGAGAGAATACATTTCTATTATGTTAAGTTACCTTGTTTGTGGTAGTTTTTCTAGGTCAGACATGGGAAACTAATACAGGTGTGGATACAGGAGAGAACAAATTGCAGACATTTTTGTAATAACCCACATATACTTCTAAATTATATAATTCTGTATAGTGCTTTTTCATTTAAAGTAGCAAAACATTTCCCCACGTTATTATAAAGTTGTTGAAACAGTTTTAAATAATTACATGATAAAATATGCATATATATATAATGCAATGCACAAATAATAGCATGATAGTACACAATGTATATTAAGTTAGTCTAGCTAAACATTTCTTTGTTATTGGCAATTAAATTCTTTGAGTTTTTTAGATGAAGCCATGTGCACAAGACAAGGGCTGTATGCCCTGCATCACCGTTCACTTTTTCCCTTGGTCCTTTCCTCTATTAGGCCCGTGATATCTCTTGTTGGAATTACTAGAATCATATCCTTGATGATCTTAACCTCCCTCCAGCCCACTTTACAAACTGCTCAACCAGATTCGTTTTCTAAAGAAAAATCTCAGTTCAAGTCGCCTCTGGCTAAAAGCTCTCGATGATGTTCAGTTGCAAATGTTAGTTCTTTAATCAAACACTTATTCCCTTGGAGTAAAGTTGTCTGTGCACAGTTATCTGTAGAGTCCTTTTTTCTGTGAGCCTTTGGGCTCCTTAAGAACAGTATTGCTTTCTCTATCTTACTACCCCCCACGTCACCTGCGTCATGGCGCTTTGAAGGTATGGTTTGCTCTGGTATCTGCTGCATGCATGAATAAATGAATTCAAAGGGAAAATACTTCTAATTGCTTTGTCTTTTCCTATATGATCCCAGTCATTCAATTTGACTGAATTTGAAATTGATTGGGTGAGTCAACTAGAATTCAGGAACTAGAATTGTTGTTCTAGCTTGGGGAGGGGTCTTAATATTTGTGTGTCATGGACCCATTTGGCATCTGGGGAAGACTGTGGATTCTTTTGCAGAAGGAAAGGTTATTAATGCATCAAATAAAATACATAAGATTACCAAGGATATCAGTTATATTGCATTAGGGCTATCGAAGTATTATGAATTGTGCTATAGTAATGTGTTCATCTTTAATGGATAAACTAATATCTAGTTGTAGCCCTGTTAGCTACTATAATATCAAAGTGGTGGTGATGGTACACAGCATTTCAAGATCCTGTGGCAACCGTAATGTGATATGAAAATATCTGTGGTTTCTATTGATGACAGAATCACAGATCCTGCTAATACTATTGTGGTTTGTTGCCTATGCCCATAATTGAAGAAGAGTCTGGATTTTAATGAGAAGTTAGTGTAAATAAAGATGTAACTTTATTCCCATCTTAGTTCACAGACCACCCCATCCCCCCAACCCCGGCCCTGAATTCGCTAGACCCCAGCTTGAGAAGGCCTGAAAGGCTTGTTTTAGGAAGAGCTGTAAGACAAGTCTGTGTAGCTCTGTTGTCGTCCAGTGGGTGAGCCTGCATTAGGCATGTTAAAGTCGTTCATGCAAGTAGGTAGGCAAGAAATTTTAGAACATTTGTATGTCTACTGTAGCACCTAAGATCTTGTAGACACTGTATAAACCCTTTTTGTATAATAACACAACTTTCCAGTGCAGATGCTCCCTCCTGTATGGTGAGACCAGAGGCGTCCTTCAGCTTTAAAAGTGCCATCACCTTGTGGCCCAGGCCCTGCACACGGACACCTTTCTGTTTCTAACCCTCCTGGGCAGTTGTTTAGTTGAACTGAGTTGTTGGGTTGAATGTTTCCCTAATGGTACTGGATTGATAGGTTTGTACTTCGATATTTACTTGTCGAACTTACTCCCTCCATCTACTTCCAGAGGGGCTTGGGGGCAGCATTCGACCTGCAGCAAACTGCAAAACAGAGTGATTATGATAAACACTCCCCAGGGCCTCCTGGAGGGGCTGAGGTGACAGGTGCTCCAGGCACTAGGTGATTGGATTTCCAGTCCTGGCCAATACGCTGTGGTCTGATTTCTGTGGGCCGAGAGAAACTAGGAAGCATGTTGTTAGTGCAGCTTCTGTTTTTTCTCAATATAAATTATACAAAAATATTTTTTGTTCATTCCTTAAAAAAAAAATAAAGTACCTCATAATACAATCCTTTGTTGTACAAGGCACTGGCTTACAGCAGCAAAGTATCAATATTTGTCTCTGTAGTCAAGCTGAATCAGGGCGGGGGTTCTTATAACACTGAGAACTGCAGGATGGTGGACGATGTTTCTAATTGTGTCAGTTACCTGTCAGCACTATTAATTATGAAAATAAGATGAATGCCTTTATTGACATATATATATTACATACCTCTATATCTCTATTCATGTCTGTATCTATATATGCATATACACACACAACGTGTGTATAGGTATATACATAGGTGTATATATATACTGTGATTGTAGCTAATGTAGAATTATCTTTAATTGAATACTGGAGGTCTTCATGTGACTGACATTTACATTTGCATTGACATTTGCATTTTTCTATCTTCCAAACCACCTAAATCCTCTTGACCTTGAGACTTTATTTTTTATTTTTTGATAATTACTTCTCCTTTTTAATTCTTTTTTTTTGAATTTTATTTTATTTATTTTTTTGTACAGCAGGTTCTTATTAGTTATCCATTTTATACACATCAATGCATACATGTCAATGCCAATCTCCCAAATCATCCCACCACTCCCACCCCACGCTGCTTTCCCCCCTTGGTGTCCATACGTTTGTTCTCTACATCTGTGTCTCAATTTCTGCCCTGCAAACTGGTTCATCTGTACCATTTTTCTAGGCTCTACATATATGCGTTAATATACGATATTTGGTTTTCTCTTTCTGACTTACTTCAGTCTCTATGACAGTCTCTAGATCCATCCACATCTCTACAAATGACCCAATTTCATTCTGTTTTATGGCTGAGTAATATTCCATTGTATATATATGCCACATCTTCTTTATCCATTCGTCAGTTGATGGGCATTTAGGTTGCTTCCATGACTTGGCTGTTGTAAATAGGGCTGCAATGAACATTGGGGTGCATGTGTCTTTTTGAATTATGGTTTTTATCTGGGTATATGCCCAGTAGTGGTATTGCTGGGTAATATGGTAATTCTATTTTTCATTTTTTAAGGAACATCCATACTGTTCTGCATAGTGCCTGTATCAATTTACATTCCCACCAACAGTGCAAGAGGGTTCCCTTTTCTCCACACCCACTCCAGCATTTGTTGTTTGTAGGTTTTCTGATGATGGACATTCTCACTGGTGTGAGGTGATACCTCATTGTAGTTTTGATTTGCATTTCTCTAATAATTAGTGATGTTGAGCAGCTTTTCATGTGCTTCTTGGACATCTGTATGTCTTCTTTGGAGAAATGTCTATTTAGGTCTTCTAGCCATTTTCGGATTGGGTTTTTTTTTCCTTTAATGTTGAACTGAATGAGTTGTTTATATACTTTGGAGATTAATACTTTGTTGATTCATTTGCAAATATTTTCTCCCATTCTGAGGGTTGTCCTTTTGTCTTATTTATGGTTTCCTTTGCTGTGCAAAAGCTTTTAAGTTTCATTAGGTCCCATTTGTTTATTTTTGTTTTTATTTCCAGTACTCTAGGAGGTGGATCAAAAAAGACCTTGCTGTGATTTATGTCAAAGAGTGTTCTTCCTATGTTTTCTTCTAAGAGTTTTATAGTGTCGGGTCTTACATTTAGGTCTCTAATGCATTTTGAGTTTATTTTTGTGTATGGTGTTAGGGAGTGTTCTAATTTCATTCTTTTACATGTAGCTGTCCAGTTTTCTCAGCACCACTTACTGAAGATACTGTCTTGTCTCCATTGTATATCCTTGCCTCCTTTGTCATAGATTAGTTGACCACAGGTGCGTGGGTTTAATCTCTGGGCTTTCTGTCTTATCCATTGATCTATCTTTCTGTTTTTGTGCCAGTACAATATTGTCTTGATTACTGTAGCTTTGTAGTATAGTCTGAAGTCAGGGAGTCTGATTCCTCCAGCTCCATTTTTTTCCCTCAAGACTGCTTTGGCTATTCGGGATCTTTTGTGTCTCCATACAAATTTTAAGGCTTTTTGTTCTAGTTCTGTAAAAAATGCCATTGGTAATATAATAGGGATTGCATTGAATCTGTAGATTGCTTTGGGTAGTATAGTTATTTTCACAATATTGATTCTTCAAATCCAAGCAAATGGTGTATCACTCCATCTGTTTGTATCATCTTTAATTTCTTTCATCAGTGTTTTATAGTTTTCTGCATACAGGTCTTTTGTCTCCCTAGGTAGGTTTATTCCTAGGTATTTTATTCTTTTTGTTGCAATGGTAAATGGGAGTGTTTCCTTAATTTCTCTTTCAGATTTTTCATCATTAGTATATAAGAATGAAAGAGATTTCTGTGCATTAATTTTGTATCCTGCAACTTTACCAAATTCATTGATTAGCTCTAGTAGTTTTCTGGTGGCATCTTTAGGATTCTCTACTTATAGTATCATGTCATCTGCAAACAGTGACAGTTTTACTTCTTTTCCAATTTGGATTCCTTTTATTTCTTTTTATTCTCTGATTGCTGTGTCTAGGACTTCCAAAACTATGTGGAATAATAGTGGTGAGAGTGGACATCCTTGTCTTTTTCCTGATCTTAGAGGAAATGCTTTCAGTTTTTCACCATTGAGAATGATGTTTGCTATGGGTTTTTCGTATATGGCCTTTATTATGTTGAGGTAGGTTCCCTCTGTGCCCACTTTCTGGAGAGTTTTTATCATAAATAGGTGTTGAATTTTATTGAAAGCTTTTTCTGCATCTATTGAGATGATCATATGTTTTTTATTCTTCAGTTTGTTGATATGGTGTATCACATTGATTGATTTGCATATATTGAAGAATCCTTGCATCCCTGGGATAAATCCCACTTGATCATGGTGTATGATCCTTTTAATGTGTTGTTGGATTCTGTTTGCTAGTATTTCATTGAGGATTTTTGCATCTATATTCATCAGTGATATAGGTCTGTAATTTTCTTTTTTTGTAGTATCTTTGTCTGGTTTTGGTATCAGGGTGATGGTGGCCTCATAGAATGAGTTTGGGAGTGTTCCTTCTTCTGCTATATTTTGGAAGAGTTTGAGAAGGATGGGTGTTAGCTCTTCTCTAAATGTTTGATAGAATTCACCTGTGAAGCCATCTGGTCCGGGACTTTTGTTTCTTGGAAGATTTTTCATCACAGTTTCAATTTCATTACTTGTGATTGGTCTGTTCATATTTTCTATTTCTTCCTGGTTCAGTCTTGGAAGCTTATACCTTTCTAAGAATTTGTCCATTTCTTCCAGGTTGTCCATTTTATTGGCATAGAGTTGCTTGGAGTAGTCTCTTAGGATGCTTTGTATTTCTGTGGTGTCTGTTGTTACTTCTCCTTTTCCATTTCTAATTTTATTGATTTGAGACCTCTCCCTCTTTTTCTTCATGAGTCTGGCTAATGGTTTATCAATTTTATTTATCTTCTCTAAGAACCAGCTTTTAGTTTTATTGATCTTTGCTATTGTTTTCTTTGTTTCTGTTTCCTTTATTTCTGCTCTGATCTTTATGATTCCTTTCCTTCTGCTAACTTTAGGTTTTGTTTATTCTTGTTTCTCTAGTTCCTTTAGGTGTAAGGTTAGATTTTTTTTATTAGAGATTTTTCTTGCTTCTTGAGGTAGTCTTGTATAGCTATAAACTTCCCTCTTAGAACTGCTTTTGTTGCATCCCATAGGTTTTGGATCGTCATGTTTTCATTGTCATTTGTCTCTAGGTATTTTTTGATTTCCTCTTTTATTTCTTCAGTGATCTCTTGGTTACTTAGTAATACATTGTTTAGGCTCCATGTATTTGTGGCTTTTACGTTTTTTCCCCATAATTCGTTTCTAATCTCATAGCTTTGTGGTCAGAAAAGATGCTTGATATGTTTCAATTTTCTTAAATTTACTGAGGCTTGATTTGTGATCTGTCCTGAAGAATGTTCCATGCACACTTGAGAAGAAAGTGTAATCTGCTCTTTTTGGATGGAATGTCCTATAAATATCAATTAAATCTATCTGCTCTATTGTGTCATTTAAAGCTTGTGTTTCTGTATTAATTTTCTGTTTGGATGATCTGTCCATTGGTGTGAGTTATTAAAGTCCCCCATTATTATTGTGTTATTGTCGATTTCCTCTTTTATAGCTGTTAGCAGTTGCCTTATGTATTGAGGTGCTCCTATGTTGGGTGCATATATATTTATAATTGTTATATCTTCTTCTTGGATTGATCCCTTGATCATTATGTAGTGTCCTTCCTTGTCTCTTATAGCATTGCATTTTAAAGTCTATTTTATCTGTTATGCGTATTGCTACTCCAGTTTTCCTTTGATTTCCATTTGCATGGAATATCTTTTTCCTTCCCCTCACTTTCAATCTCTATATGTCCCTAGGTCTGAAGTGGGTCTCTTGTAGACAGCATATATATGGGTCCTGGTTTTGTATGCATTCAGCAAGCCTCTGCCTTTTTCTTGGAGCATTTAATCCATTCACGTTTAAGATAATTATCGATATGTATGTTTCTATTACCATTTTCTTAATTGTTTTGGGTTTGTTTTTGTAGGTCCTTTCTTCTCTTGTGTTTCCCACTTAGAAAAGTTCCTTCAGCATTTGTTGTAGAGCTGGTTTGGTGGTGCTGAATTCTCTTAGCTTTTGCTTGTCTATAAAGGTTTTGATTTCTCCATCGAATCTGAATGAGATCCTTGCCGGGTAGATTAATCTTGGTTGTAGCTTCTTCCCTTTCATCACTTTAAGTATATCATGCCACTCCCTTTTGGCTTGTAGAGTTTCTGCTGAGAAATCAGCTGTTAACCTTATGGGAGTTCCCTTGTATGTTATTTGTCATTTTTCCCTTGCTGCTTTCAATAATTTTTTTGTCTTTAATTTTTGCCAATTTGATTACTATGTGTCCTGGTGTATTTCTCCTTTGGTTTATCCTATATGGGACTCTCTGCACTTCCTGGGCATGGGTGGCTCTTTCCTTTCCCATGTTAAGGAAGTTTTTGATTATAATCTCTTCAAATATTTTCTCAGGTCCTTTCTCTCTCTCTTCTCCTTCTGGGACCCCTAAATGTGAATGTTGTTGCGTTTAATGTTGTACCAGAGGTCTCTTAAGCTGTCTTCATTTCTTTTCATTCTTTTTTTCTTTATTCTGTTCTGCAGCAGTGAATTCCACCATTCTGTCTTCCAGGTCACTTATCCGTTCTTCTGCCTCAATTATTCTGCTTTTGATTCCTTCTAGTGTAGTTTTCATTTCAGTTATTTTATTGTTCATCTCTGTTTGTTTGTTCTTTAATTCTTCTAGGTCTTTGTTAAACATTTCTTGCATCTTCTTGATCTTTGCCTCCATTCTTTTTCCAAAGTCCTGGATCATCTTCACTGTCATTATTCTGAATTCTTTTTCTGGAAGGTTGCCTATCTCCACTTCATTTAGTTGCTTCTCTGGGGTTTTATCTTGTTCCTTCATCTGGTACATAGCCCTCTGCCTTTTTATCTTGTCTATTTTTCTGTGAATGTGGTTTTTATTCCATAGGCTGCAGGATTGTAGTGCTTCGTGCTTCTGCTGTCTGCCCTCTGGTGGATGAGGCTATCTGACCTTGAGGCTTTCTGATTTGGTTGAAACTAATACCAAATTTGGAAATCTTTTAATATACCATGTTAACTTGAATAGTTTCTTGAATATGGGTGAGATAAGGGGATCGTTTGCAATGTTAGTGATAAAGTTTGGTAATCACTTGAAGATTTCAGAGTACATAGTTTTTTGATGATTAATTTTGCATCTCTTGTGCATGTCATTAAATATAAAAAGGGCTGTCTTTTATGTTAGACTAATTTAGTAAAAGTGGTATAAAGAGTTTGTGTTATTTATTTTTGTTTTCTGTTTCATTGGGTGGAAAATTTAAATCTGACCTAGTGAATCCTTTAACACTTTGAGAACTATATATTTATTTTTAATTTGTTAAGAATCACAACTATGTCTTCAAATTCCTTACAACCTACCAGGCTGGCTCCTTCACAGAGTTTTCAGATCCCATGTATGAATTTCTTATTGCTATTGTAGAAAATTACCACAAAGTTAGTGGCTTAAAACAACACAAACTTATTCTTATATTTCAATTCTAGAGGTCAGAAGTCCAAAATGGGTCTCAATGTGCTAAAATCAAGGTGTTGGCTGACTGTGCCTTCTGAAGGCTCTGGGGAGGATCTGTTCCTTGCCTTTTCCAGCTTCTAGAGGTCACCTGCATTCCTTGGCTGGTGGCCCCCCTCCATCTTCAAAACCATCAATGACCTGTGGAGTCTTTCTCACAGTGTCATGTGTTTCTTACTCTTCTGCCTCCTTTTTCCTCATTTAAGGACTTTTGTGATTATATTAGGTCCACCTGGATAATCCAGGATAGTCTCTTTATGTTACGATCAGTGGAATAGCAATCTTAATGCCACTGCAACCTTTGCCTATAATTCTTCTTTGCCTATGAAATAACATATTCACAGATTCTGAGCATTAGGAAGAAGCTATTATCCTGCCTACCACATTTCCTAAACCAGAAATGATCCATGTGCTTTTTGTAAGGTTTCAGTGACACACTGTCTCAACTTGCTATTATTCATGTACATACTTTATCTCTCCTCTGTCTTTTTACCCCTGGACAAGACAGGACCATGTCTACATCATATTTGTGTTCTCAGAACACAGCAACATTGAAAGAACCAGGTAAATATTTTTTGAGCAAATTAATGATTCTGTGTAAAACTTTATTAAAAAATGATTAGAAGGGAGGAAGTCAATTAT
This sequence comes from Pseudorca crassidens, assembly GCF_039906515.1. NCBI lineage: Eukaryota > Metazoa > Chordata > Mammalia > Artiodactyla > Delphinidae > Pseudorca > Pseudorca crassidens. The sequence goes on along the minus strand of NC_090310.1, from coordinate 51,900,041 downwards.
AGAAGTATAGAGAAAGGAAACAGGCAAAGTTGGACAGGTTATCATCAGTACTACTTGCAAAGAACAGTTTCTTCAAACACATCATTGTCTCTAAGCATCAAATAATATCACTGGTCAAAAGATATGATCCACTTAAGAGTTATTACAATTTTTCTCACTCTAATATTTTGGCATTAAAAATCCTTTAATGTTTTTTAGTTTTTTAAACAGAATCAGTTCTTTGAGGCCTTATGATCTCTGGGCATCCTAACCTCTCACATCTGAACCTGCAAATTTTGGAAAGTGGTGGCCAAACTGTGGGATGGATACCCTTGTGGGGAGACCTGCTGAGTAGCTAGCCTTTACTGGCCAAGTGGTACCCAAGGCTTCCTCAAGCTCTAAGAGCTTTGGCTTTAAAGTACTTTCGAACATGTGCAGCTAGTCTATGAGACACACTTAAGAGCAGAGGAGAGTGAATGATTTCCCTAACATGTCCAGGTAGCCTAGATTTTCTCCCAGGTACCTTTAGCCTACCTGTGAGTTATATATTCTACTTCATGATGTATTTGTGTATTTCTAAATACATTCTATATATATGTAAAGTTTTAATGCTGTTCCACATCCAAAAAGTGTCATTTTGAAAAGTGTGAGCATACATTATTCTTACCATAGTTCTATGATGTAGGCAGGCATTCTTCTCCTGTCTTATGGGTGAAGAAGTCTAGCCACAGAGTATAACAAACTTGTCCATCTTCACACAGCTGACCTGTGATGTGTATGATACAGTGAGTGATTTGAATCTAGATTACTTCACTCCAAACTCCATGCTTCTTATACATTTAGTACCACACAAACTACATTTTCTCAGGCGTCAAGGCTTATAGGTTTTGCTATTTCTTTTAACTAATGATCTGAATAGTGCAGCAATTCACAAAGTGTTTTCTGTGGTATGTTACTCTAATGATATTTTCTGTGAAAAGAAAGTATTTTGTAATCAAGTGTAATTAACAATACTTTCAAAATTAAAGCATGTACCTCCATAGCAGTGACTATTCATGCAAAGCCCAATAGTAGAGAAATGTCTTAACTTCTTTTACCCCAGCATCTTCCAAACTCACATGACCACAGAACCCTTGCTCTCTGCCCTCATGCTCCCATAATAGTTATTGTCTTTTGGGAAAGCTACAAAATTCCTAGATCCTCTGTCCCCAGGTGGTCTGACATGATTATGCTGCCAGCCAGTGTGTAAATGGAGCTGTTGTTAATGGGCAGAAATTGGCTTTGCCTTCTGTGTCCATTAGGAATGCTTTCATCAGCAAGTACTAGAGTAAGTAATTTTAGTTTGAGCTCTTTCTAATGAAAGTTCAGTCCTTGTATCAGCTATATAGATGTCACCTGGGAGCCTGTTAGAAACCTGGACTTTCAGGTCCCACCCTAGATTTGCTGAAAGGAAATCTATATTTTATTTTTATTTTATTTATTTATTTATTTATTTTGTTTGCGGTACACGGGCCTCTCACTGTTGTGGCCTCTCCCGTTGTGGAGCACAGGCCCCGGACATGCAGGCTCAGTGGCCATGGCTCACGGGCCCAGCTGCTCCGCGGCATGTGGGATCTTTCCAGACCGGGGCACGAACCCGTGTCCCCTGCATCAGCAGGCAGACTCTCAACCACTGCACCACCAGGGAAGCCCGGGAATCTATATTTTAATAAGATCCTCAGGTAATTCAAATGCACAGTAACATTTAAGGAGCACTGATTTAAACAATAAGGGCATTATTTTTTTTATCTAATAATAAATTCAAAGATGGAGGGTCCTGTTTTGATTTGCAACCCAAAGGAGTATTTAGGGCCCAGGGTCCTGTTTCCTCATGGTGGTAAAATGGCTGCCAACTCTATGCATTTTATCCTCTCTTAGCTGCATTGAAATACAGCTAGAATGGGCTTCCCTGGTGGCACAGTGGTTGAGAGTCTGCCTGCCGATGCAGGGGACATGGGTTCGTGCCCTGGTCTGGGAAGATCCCACATGCTGCGGAGCGACTAGGCCCGTGAGCCATGGCCACTGAGCCTGCACGTCCGGAGCCTGTGCTCCACAACAGGAGAGGCCACAACAGTGAGAGGCCCGTGTACCACACACAAAAAAAATACAGCTAGAAGGAGACAGGGGCAAAGTAGGCATGGAAGGAGGCAGGGACAAAGGACTTTTTCTTATGTGGATAATTTTTTTTAATTTTGGCCACCCCACAAGGCTTGCGGGATCTCAGTTCCCTGACCAGGGATTGAACCCAGTCCATGTCAGTGAAAGTGCTGAATCCTAACCACTAGACCACCAGGGAACTCCCAGGCTTTCTTTTTTTATTAAGAAATAATTTCTTTCTCAGGAGTCCTGCTACAGCTTCCCCTTGGTTCTCATCAGCTAGATCTGTGTCACATATTCATGCATTAGATCAATTACTGACAACATGTAACAGGAAAGCCTCTATTGCCTTTGTTCTTGACCAGTGCTGTCCAAAAAAATATAAAGCTAGCCATATATATAACTTAAGATTTTCTCGTAGCCACATTTTTAAGAAAAGAAAAAAAACAGGTAAAATTAATTTTAATAATGTTTTATTTAACCCAGTATATCTAGACCATTATCATTTCAACATGTAAGCAATATAAAAAAATTGCCAATGAGATATTTTATTTTCTTTATTTCATACTAAATCTTTGAAATCGAGTCCATATTTTATGCTCATACTACATTTCAATTCAGATGCTAAATTTTCATTAGAGATGTTTGATCTGTATTTAGATATCAATTGAAAAGGTGTTCACCAAATTGCTCCATGCATAATTAAATATTTTCCAATAATCAAATCATGTTTCAGGTTTTAAATTAAATTAAATTTAAATTAAATTAAAAATTTGGTTCCTCAGTCACATCAGTCACGTTTCAAGTGGCTGGTTGCTGTTCTATTGGACAAGGCAGGACTAGGCCCTTGCTACTCAAAACATGGTCCAGGGACCAGCAGTGACAGCATTTTCTGAGAGCTTGTTAGAACTGCTGAATCTTGGGTCCCACCCTAGATCTATTCAGTCAAAATCTATATTTTAATTTAATTTAATGCACATTAAAGCTTAAGCTGTACTCAACTTTGGCTAGGATTTACAATGACTGTGGGAACTTTAGAAAATACTGTTGCTTACACCCCACCCGAGAACCTTGGAATCAGACTTTCTATGGGGTCCAGACATCAATATTTTATTGAAGCTTTCCAGATTATTCCAATATGCAGCCAAGTTTGAGAACTGCTGGTCGAGACCAATCCTGATTCGTCCCCTCAATTCAGACACATTGCAACCCCAGCACTATGGTAGTGGAAGTTCTTAAGTAACCAAGAGTGGTTTCCATATTTGCTTCCCTTGTTCTGTGGATATTTTCTGTAGGGATCGGTGTCTGGCTGGTATCTGCTATACTTGCTTGGGTCACACTCTCTTGGTCTCTTTTCTCCATTCAATCTGGCTAACTCTTTTCTCTGTTTTCCAGTCAACAGTTTCACCATAGCTTACCTTCCTTATTCTCCCAGGTAGCTGACACGTTAGGCTGTGCTGATCCGTATTCAAACCTGATCTGGAAGCCCATCAAGGGCTGCCTTTACTTCCAACTCCTCACCTGTGCTCCAGCCCTAGTGAAGATGCATCTTGCTTCTTTGTTGTGTTATTCATTGCCTCTGCCTCAGTGTTTCATCCACAGTGTCCTTTTCTTAGTTCTTACACTTCCCACCTTATACATTTCCAGAATTAATTTCCTTTAGGTGCTCATAATTCTGCCTTTGTTTCGTTGATTATATTTTGCCTTCTCGTTGACGATGAGCTCAAATGAGGTGGGTATGAAGTCTACTCATTTAAAGCAGCTCTGAATCTATGAGCTCTAACTGAGATGCGATTTTTATGACTATATTTGGGTACCTTGTAAGCTGCTCACGTACCCTTCTCTGGGTTCCTGGAGACTCAAAATGTACACAGACCTCAAAACATAGGCTTGCATATTTACATGCCTCCATTGCAAACTATACCACCTGAGCTTCTCTTCTGAGGAGGGAACTTTAGCAGCACAGACTTGGAAAAAATAGGTTCTTCTCTACTAGGAACCTTCACCTGGGAGGCTCTCATTAGTACAGACAAAGCCACTTTAAAACAAAAGCATATTCAGTTTGCCCAGCTCTAAGAGGTGCTGTCGTGGTCATGTGGACTCATGAACAAAGGGGCTGACTGACAGCCTTTTGAAATCTAACCCGTTTCTTGGTAGAAGGGCTTCTGTACAGGATACATTTCCACGATGAGTAATTGCTGTCAAATCTAACAAAAGGAGTTCTCTAAAATTTAGGCCATGTAACACTTAAACTATGTAATAAAACAGCTATGTATTAGGTAGTATTTATTTATTTAAATATTAAGAGAATCCTATCAGCTTCTGGAAATTATTATTAAAGTATAAATGTTTTTATTTGAGATTGTGTAAACAAGTATGTGAAGACTGAGCACTTGGAGAAATATAGGAGTTAAGCAATAATAGCAATTCTTACTCTTACGTTTGAAAGTAAATCAGTATTTTAACTGTGTAAACTCCATGATTTAAAAAGTCTTAGTTTAGAAAAATCTGATTTTTGAAATTTAAAATTGTAAGTAAGATCAAAAATATTTTTTAAAGTCATTTAAAAATCTATCACATTTATGTATTTTTTCTAATATTTACATTGCATAAAAAATTAATATGGTAAAGTCCCCATGACATTTTTGAATAGTCATTAGAAGTGAACTATTCAAAGAAGCTCCCTGAGAAATATGGTCCATATGACTCAAATTGTATATAGAGCAGCAAAATATTAAAAGTATAATCTTAGCTTCCTTGTATTAGAATTAAGAAATATCATGAGGAACCCCAGACATTTTGGAGGACTGGAAAAACTTTGACTTTTCTGCAATCAAACACTCTGTTCAGTAAAAGAGGAAAAGCTAATAATTAAATACACATTATATCTAGTAAAATACACATTTATGCCAGCATATATAATGAAGTATATCCAATTTGTCCAATAATATATGTAACACATGGGTGTGTTGTGTCTTGCCTTGTTCATAGCACTTTGATAAATAATCTTACCATCCTCTGTGGCCCTGGGCAGAGTCAGTAACATTTTGGTTCCATTCCACAGATTTGAAAATGGAGACTCAGAGAAGAACAATATATATCCCAAATCAGCAGAATGTAAGATTAGAAATCATTCATCTTACTCAACAGTTGGTGTTCTTTTCACTGTAGTATGCTGCCTCTTTATCTCTTAGGGCTCTCAGACAACAGAACTTTTTAAGCTTTCTGGGCTATGAGACGTTAAAGGACTGGCCAGCGAGCTGACTACTCCATGGTGGATTAGACCAGCCTGACAGATTGCTCCTATCTCCTGACAGAACCTCAGTCCCTTTTTCCATAATTCTGAAAGAATTAAAGCTTTGAAATTTAGTTTTCCCATAAGTTTGGCATAAATTTAGTGGCAAAATTATGCCTAAACCAACAGGAGGTTATATATAGTCTTTATCCCACTTTGGGTGAAGAGCTATAGGTCTCACTGCATAAATACTGGTGTATTTGCTAGGGATCCACAAACTTTTTCTCTAAAGATCTAGATAGTAAATATTTTAGGCTTTGTGGATCATACTGTCTCTTTGGCAACTACTCAACTCTGCCATTGTGACTAGCACAAAAGCAGCCAGAGAGTATATAAATGAAGGCATGGCTGTGTTCCAATAAAACTTTATTTACAAAAATAGGGGGCAGGTTGGACTTTGTCCACTGCCATAGTCTGTCAACCCCTGGACTTAAGGGTGATGGCTAGATTTGATGGGACTATTGCATAATGTATTATATTTGCACCATATTACCTTTCTGACATTGAAACATATCAGACCCCAAAGGATTTTGGTAAGGGGCCATGGGCCTGTATCTAAGATTTAGAGGAAATATTACAGAAGAGAAAGTCATCTCTGTTTTGGTCAAGCACTAAAGTCTTTGTACACGCATGACTGGAGGGCCAACTAAAGTTCAGGTATTGCCAGTACATTAGTCAAGAATGAGTGCTGTGAACCAGAAAGTATTTAAACACATAGGTTCATATTTGCCCCACATAACAGTAAATTCAGTGGTAGGCAGTACAGGGCTGGTTCAAGCTAAGTGGTTCCCTCAGAAATCCAGCCTCTCTCCATATTCATTCTCTACCATCCTTAGTTGATAAGCCTTCATCCTGATGATCATTGCCTCATGGTTGTAAAATGGGTGCTGTACCTCCAGGTGTCACATACACACTCCCAGCAGAAAGCAAAAAATGGAAGTGGGGAACATTGTATCTATATTAGAAAAGCAGAAACTTACCCCCAAATCTCAACATTTAGTCTATCACTGGACTAAACAGGATCATAAAGCTACCACTAATTGTAAGGAAGCCTCTGGAAGCAAGTATTTTTAGTTGGGTTCGTTTTCATTACCCACTGAAATAGGGAGAAAAGATATTGGGTGGACAAGTTGCACCATCTGCTGAGGCATCTGTTCTTGTTTTGGTAGCTGTTACATTTCATTACAGATATTTAACATTTTATAGTCTTCTCTCCTGGGCAACATATCTTTTTAAGTATCACCAGTGTTAGCAGTGTTTTCCATCTGAGTTGGAAAATTAAATAACATGATTCACATTTTTAAAATGTAAATGTTGTGTAATATGAATGTATAATCACTTGAGAATGGATTTTTCAGAAATAAACTTTCCTGAGGATTTTAGTGTTGGAGGATTTTGTTTAGATGGGACCCTTAGTATGTGTGTTTGCAAGGTTTGAGGAAAGACTGAGGTTGAAGTCAGTGGAAGGCAGCTTACACATTCAGCCTCATAAGCAAGTCTTTGTTCTCATGGGGGACGATTGCACAGTAGAGCAGGATTTCATGACATGACATGGTGAACTCAGAGAGCTTTAAGATAGAACAGTCACTCAGTAACTTTCTTAACTATGGCTCTGCTACAAGTCTAAGAGAAAAGCAATTAGATAGGCACACAGAGACCATTTTAGTTTTTACTTGTGTGTCTTTTTTTTTAACATCTTTATTGGAGTATAATTGCTTTACAATGTTGTGTTAGTTTCTGCTGTAACAAAGTGAATCAGCTACATGTATACATATACCCCCGTATCCACTCCCTCTTGCGTCTCCCTCCTACCTTCCCTATCCCACCCCTCTTGGTGGTCACAAAGCACCGAGCTGATCTCCCTGTGCTATGCAGCTGCTTCCCACTAGCTATCTGCTTTACATTTGGTAGTGTATGTATGTCAATGTTACTCTCTCACTTCGTCCCAGCTTACCCTTCCCCCTCCCCGTGTCCTCAAGTCCATTCTCTATGTCTGTGTCTTTATTCCTGTCCTGACCCTAGGTTCATCAGAACCTTTTTTTTTTTTTTTTAGATTCCATATATATATGTTAGCATATGGTATTTGTTTTTCTCTTTCTGACTTAGCACTACTGGGCATATACCCTGAGAAAACCATAATTCAAAAAGAGTCATGTACCACAGTGTTCATTGCAACACTATTTACAATAGCCAGGACATGGAAACAATGTAAGTGTCCATCGACAGATGAATGGATAAACAAGATGTGGTGCATATATACAATGGAATATTACTCAGCCATAAAAAGAAACAAAACTGAGTTATTTGTCGTGAGGTGGATGGACCTAGAGTCTGTTATACAGAGTGTATTGGGATCTTTACCCTCCTGTCTGAGGTGGTATTTATTGTCTTTCTGGACACAGGGCACTTACTTGTTTTTTGTGTGTTTTTTTGTTTTTTTTCTGGCCTAAGCTACTGTAATAAGAAAGGATAGAGGTACCCACACAATTTCAAATGTATCTTTGCTTTAGTAGGCTATCCTAAAATGGTACAAGTGGAAATAGCATGAAAATAAATAGATTCATTTATTGATTTGTTTAGACCTTAAATGTAAGTGAAATTAGTTTTTCTTCAACTACGTTCTGTAACACTGAATTAATTCTAGAATCTGTTTCAATGTAGCCATTATGACTAAGTTATAACAATGACCTTTGATCTGTCAGATAAAGCCTAATTTTGAAATAATGCCCATCAGACCCTCATCTGCTGTACTTTTGAAAACTGCAGCAAGAAAATCCAGTTTTTAACCCAAATAGTTCATGGTTCTTAGGGAATTCAGAATTAAGTGACCACCAAGAACTATTTCAGAAGTGACCAGAAATGGAATGGTCTGCATTTTGATGAGGAGAAATGAAGAAGAAGCCATGTTGGTAACTGTTTGAATCTGGATTACTCTGTGGCATCCAGATCATTCATTAACATGGTCCGACAAGCTAGAATCAGCAGATACTGATGAAAAACAGACAGCTAAAAGAGTAGGATCAATGTGAACAAACCTATCAACTGAGCCAGAAGAAACAGAAATAAATGAGAAGAGATAAATCCTTAAAATCATTCAAAATTTTATCATCAGGGAGAGTTAAAAACAGACTCCTATGGAAGAGGAGTAGTTCAAGACCAAGAAGGGATTCTTGGAAATTAAAATGTAATTGTTGACTTAAAAAATAATAGTATAGTGAAAAGATGAAGAAACCTTCCAGAAAAACGGAGCGAAAGAACAAAGAGTTGGAAAATATGAGTGAAAAGATGAGACATGATAGCGGTCCTACATATTTTTATAGAGGGTCTGGAAAGAGAAAATTGAAAAAAAAATTGGAGGAAATAAAAGATACATTCACACACACATTTTTAACTTTTCCAACTCTTCAGACAGCAAAGGCCCTCTGAGTGCAAAGTAGGTTGAGTAAGCATATGAGTGGATCAGTAATTAAACACATTTTCCTGATATTTCAGAACACCAAGGAGCAGGAGAGGATGCTAAAATATTCCAGAAATGGGAGTGGGATAGGGAATTGACCACAGAGATGATTTCTAGAGGACAAGAGAATGATACCTTCTTGGTTTGGTAGGAATTTTGATTCTGTTCCCAACAAACTGCAAATTCAGTACGAAGGGAAAATAAAAGCATTTTAAGACAAGTAAGAACTAAAACATTTGCTCATCCCCAGGCCATTCCTAAAAGAATTAATGCAGCAAAATAAAAGAGAGAAATGTGGGTTCCAAGGATAGGTGGATAAACTAAAATAATACAAAAAACAAGAAACCCCAAGATAGTAGGTCTGTGGCAAATGGTTAAAAGAAAAAAAAAAAAAAGCTGTCAAAAGCAGAATAGGATTTTTAGGGATCTCTAAAATCCTAAAAGCAAATGAAATTTCTATAAGAGAAAGTGCGATAAAACTGCATGTTCTCAGTTAATGGAGTATTTAAGTGGGGCCCTTCTCGACTCAGTTTTCTTTGTTCTGGTTCTTGAAGCAGCACAGGTGAGAGCAGTGTTGTATGGCCTTCTCTTCCTTCACATGCACAATTTGTTTCTGCAGAGAGTATTTACCATGTAATTTTCATATTGTAAATGCTGTTCATTTTTCAATTTACAAGCATCACTGTGTAAAAAAGTTATAGTACAGAACATGGTATAAATGATAAAACTTTGACAATGTGAGAGTAGTAATTTGCTAGAGAAAAGTTGGGAGGTGGAAAGGGGAAGAATGTGAAAGGAGACAGAGGGACCCTAATCCCTCATTTTACAGAGAGAGCAAGATAGCACTGCCTCAATTTGGTGAGTTAAGAAGAGAGGTTTAAACTCTCTACAGATCAATTGAAAAACAAAATATTATATAAAATTAGCAGTGGTGAAGAGAAGGAAAAAAAGGGAATGGCATACTGTGGAGTCAAATGATAATTTTTAAGTTGACAAATCAAGAAACAGGGTTTTGAGCATATTATCTGGAGGTACACTTTCCAATTCAGTAGCTACTGGCCAGGCGAGGTTATTGAGCCATTGAAATGCGGCTCATCCAAATTGAGATGTGCTGTAAGGAAAATACACATCAGATTCCCAAGGCTTAGTATGAAAAAAATGAATGTTAAAATACCTCAATCATTTTTAATATTGAATAATGTTGAACTGATAGTATTTTCAGTCTATTTAAATAATATATTGCTAAAATTAATTTTACCATTTTCTTTTTGTTGTTTTTAATGTATTACTAGAAAATTTAAAATTACACATGTGATTCGCTAGAGTTCTATTGAATAGTGCTGCCTCTAGAGAGGTATAGAGGTAGACTAGAGGAGTTGAAATCAGAAATGATCAATTTATTTGTACCATTGTGGGAGTGGACTGGTGTGATGGGAAAGGAAGCCTTTTTGTCTTATACTTTTATATCTTTTAGAAAATTGTTTTTTATTAAATATTGAGCAGTTTCGAAAGGGTATTTGTAAAATATATGAAAAGCATGAGGAAGAACGAGATAATAAATATTTTTAATCACCACCCAGTTTAAGGAAACAAAGAAGCAAAAACAACCCACCATTTACATTGAAGGCATTTCTCCCTCCCACCCCAAGCTCCTGGACTGTTTTAATTTTTATTATTGTCATCATAATAAAAATAATCATATGCCTTTCAAGAAAGTTTTTAAGTGGAGGATATCTTTTTTTTTTTTTTTACAGTCCAGGTCTTTTATCTTCTTTACATCCATCATACCATGAATTCATAGGGATTGGGCTCCAACAGTTTAGGCTCCTTTCCACCGGTTCTCACGAAGTGTGCTTCTCTGGGTGGGGCAGGCTGGCGCTTCAGTTGAACCCAAGTACCTTTCTCTTTGGCTTCCTTCTTTTTCTGATCATTTTCCTTCTCCCGTTTCAGGAATCTATATCAGCTCTTAGAGTGCTTAATATGCTTGATACACACGTTAATTCTCTTGGCAAGAATCTTGCCCTTAACTTGTTTGTTTACAATGATGCCAACAGCACGCGGGGTAACACGTAGACTCTCCCAGTTTTGCCGTGGTAACATTTGTGGGGCATTCCTTTTTGAACAGTGCCCATTCCCTTGATATCTACAATATCACCTTTCTTATAGATTCGCATGTATGTGGCCAAAGGAACAACTCCATGTTCTCTAAAAGGCCTAGAGGACATGTAGTGGGTGCCCCTCTTCTTTCTCTTTGTGTTGGTCATTTTGGTGAATTACTGGAAGATGGCGGTTCCGGCCAAAAGGCAGGATATATTGTATAGTTTTTTTGTTTGTTTGTTTGGGTAATTTGGCAGTATTAAATTTTAAAATGGCTATGCTATTGGAATTAGTTGTTCCCTTTGAGAAATATGTTTTATGTGTTCCAAAAAATGCAAACTGCAAAGAAGTATCTAAAACTTGATGTCATTTTAATTTTTCTTAAAAACATGGATGTTTGTATATATACTTTATAACTATGCATGTACACATACATATACATGTATATGCTGCCATACACATAGACATGATATATGTATGTATACACACGAACGTATGCATAGTCAGTACCTGGTAACATTGCTTCTCTCTCATAAGTCTGATTGGAAGGGTATTTTCTTGTTTTATACATTTTCAGAGGCAGATGATCATGCAATTATAATTTTATTTACTTAGTGGTGATAATTTTCTGTATTTTTCCACATGAAAATACTTGAAGAAATAAAATAAATATTTAAATATGTTTGAACAGTTAGGGCTTTTTTAGAAGAGAACACATTGCCTTAGAAGATAGGAAGCAACATGTTTTGAATTTTTTTAAAAAAATGTTAAGTTACACAAAAAGTATTAAAGCCATCATTTTTCTTCTCCCCCACCCCAAGTGTATTAGTCCAAGAGGCAGGTGTTATCACTTTCAAACCAACCCTAAAGCTGATTCCTTATCTCATCCTTTCAGTCTAAGGCACTTGGAAAGAATACAGCAGTCTTCCTCCAGTGCTTCCTTTCCAACACAAAATTTAAGAAGCCTGTCAGCAAATCACATTAATGTAATGAACTGTACTTCCCACAGGACAGTCAAAACAAAGGAGATGCATGAATCATTTTAATTTGATGAATGTAGGCCATGATATATAGGTAATGTTTACTTTTTCTCTAATTATACGTGTTCATGAGCACTGAAAAGAACCTTTTTTGCGGGGTGGGGGGCAGAGCGCCATGCAGCTTGTGTGATCTTGGTTCCCCAAGCAGGGATTGAACCTAGGCCACCGCAGTGAAAGCACTGAGTCCTAACCACTGCACTGCCAGGGAATTCCCTGAAAAGATCTTTTTTACTTCATAAAATTACAAAGAAGAAATGAACTATTTACTTCAATCCTATCATCCAGACATAACCATTAATAATATTTTGTTATATTTATTTCTAGTATTTCCAGATGTAAACATAAACTATATTTTGAAACTTTGGACATATCATGTGTATGTCTTCTGTTTTTTTCCCCAAAACCATTATATTTGGAGTGCTTTTTCATGGCATTGAATATTCTTCATAGGCATAGTTTTAATAACTTTGGAATAGATCATTTTAGAGAAATCAATGAAAAATATATTATGAGTTTAAATTGGAAATGAATATATTGCATTTTTATTGGGGTTGGGATTGAACATATTTGTTCTTCTAGGGGAGTTTTAGTATACAATTGATACCATAAGTGAAAAGATAATGAAATGTTTACCTTGTCATAATCAATAGCAATTTTCTTAGCTGTATTAGGTGAATGGAAGTCTTTATGGATGTGGAAGACATGTCCAGAGACACATCTTGAATGAAAACAGATGGTTGTACACTTCTGTATCCACCAATAGATGAAAAGGCGGAAACTTCATTAATGCAAAGTGGCGTAGAGCTGTAACCATGCATCTCAGGACAAAAATGAATCTAGATTCTGTTCTTGTCTCAAGGAGGCAGAAGGTTAAAGGCTTATCTTTGCCAGGCTGTTTACCCCTAACGGATGACTCATTAGGCATAAGCTAGCCTTGTCAAGGTGAATTCCACCGGTACCAAGTCTAATACGTATCATGAAAGATGGGATGTGTTAGTGGTTATGGAAAGGGGTGTGTGTGGAATTATATCTTCTGAGGTCAAGTGGATGAACGGGGTTGGATAGGTGGGGGAAGGAATTGTCTTTAGGATAGGTAGGAATCCAGGAGCTGGTACCACCTGAGGAGAACCACTGGATTTTTATTTTAGGTGGAAGATCAGAGACATTTACAAGGATTATAATAAGGAAGAGTGTGATAAGGCAAGATGGGAGGATCAAACAGGTAGTCAAATGAATGAGAGAGTGGAGAGAGGAACTTATAAAAATCAAAGCTCCCACCTCCCAGATGCCTTCTGTGGGCCAGCCACCTCTCTCCTGTGGGTGGAATGCGAGTCACCTGCTTAGGGGGCAGTGATGGAGGAGTAGGCCGGGTTTCTTTTTACTTGGCATGTAAGGATAATAAGGTTGAAGGAAATGGGAAGGAAGGACATAGATTGAAGTAAACAGAGCCTTAATTATTAAAAGAGTTTGAAGAGTTGACATTGTCTGACATTTCAAGAGGAATTAAAGGCTCCTTTTAAATGATTCACAGAAGGTCATAGGATTGTTCACAGGTAGCCCCAGGAAGTTGCCCACCACTACTGGATATGGACGTGAACTCTTTATTCCTCTAAGATCCTGACCTCTGGGACAGAGAGTGTATTCGTTGATGAAAAGTAAAACTACCTTCCCTTTGCATTAGGATTTGTAGGCTCCCTCTCAAGCTAGTTTAAGCAAGAAAAAGGGGAATTTATCAAAAGGATGCAGGGCTGTTTCCAGGGATCCCATGGTAAGAAAGGAAGAATCTGAAAATAGGAACTAAAAAGCTTTCAAGTATCCAGGCGGCAATTGATTTTCAGGTGCTCTCTCATCTCTGCTTCTCCAGTGCTATTTTTCTCTGTCCCCGTTTCTCTTTCCACATGAGGTACAATGACGGTTCCAGATGTTTACATCCCCTGGTTCAAGTAACTCATGACTGGCCCTCGGAAGTCTGACCCCAAATTCTCAAGAGAGGAAGAAGCTGATTGGCTCAGCTTGAGCACATGTATGTCCATCCTTGGTCCAGTCAGCTCTGGCCAGTGGTAAGGTCCTAGCACAAATATAGGTGCCATTGATATGCCATGGAAATGGGTCAGATAATAATTCTCAAAGAAGTTGTGGGCTCCATGGGCTCTCCAAAATTGACCACTACCACTGACCCCTTAGTAGATGTGGGGCAGGGGACATAGCCTTTCACCATCACTGTGTTTTCTTTTCCACCAAAAATAATATCTAGCTCCTTGCACTTGAAAATGTGGTCCATGAACCTGCAGCATTAGCATCGCATGGGAACTTAGAAATGCAGACTCTTAGGCCCTACCCCAGACCTACTGAATCAGAATCTGACAGTTCACAAGGTCTCCCAACAATTGTAGGACATATTATTTGAGAAATGCTGATTAGACAGAGGAGCAAATTAGGAACCACAGATTAGGGCTGTTAAAAGGGCTTCTTCCAGAGAGGGATGGCAGCCAAATTGTTTTGTCTGAACTTCAGCTGAGAGCCTTCCCCTGCCCTCACCCATGCTTCCTTTTGAGTGCATTTCTGCTGGAAATTCAGCGTTCAGGATGAGGATGGAGAGAGATGCCGGTGTCTGATGTGGGAACCATAGTGTATGTTGTCCTGTTTTGGCACTGAGAGGTGATCTGTGGGGTGAAAAAAGGAAAGAGAAAAGCAATAAAGGTGTTAATATCATCGTCAAAATGGAAGTATCGGCAAGCTTGCTTTTTGTTTTTAACATCTTTATTGGAGTATAATTGCTTTACAATGGTGTGTTAGTTTCTGCTTTATAACAAAGTGAATCAGCTATACATATACATATATCCTCATATCTCTTCCCTCTTGCGTCTCCCTCCCTCCCACCCTCCCTATCCCACCCTTCTAGGTGGTCACAAAACACTGAGCTGATCTCCCTGTGCTATGTGGCTGCTTCCCACTAGCTATCTATTTTACATTTGGTAGTGTATATATGTCCATGCCACTCTCTCACTTTGTCCCAGCTTACCCTTCCCCCTCCCTGCGTCCTCAAGTCCATTCTCTAGTAAGTCTGTGAATTGGTACAGCCACTATGGAAAACAGTATGGAGGTTCCTTAAAAAACTACAAATAGAACTACCATATGACCCAGCAATCCCACTACTGGGCATATACCCTGAGAAAACCATAATTCTAAAAGAGTCATGTACCAAAATGTTCATTACAGCTCTATTTACAATAGCCAGTAGATGGAAGCAACCTAAGTGTCCATCATTGGATGAATGGATAAAGAAGATGTGGCACATATATACAATGGTATATTACTCAGCCATAAAAAGAAATGAAATTGAGATATTTGTAGTGAGGTGGATGGACCTAGAGTCTGTCATACAAAGTGAAGTAAGTCAGAAAGAGAAAGACAAATACCGTATGCTAACACATATATATGGAATCTAAGAAAAAAAAAATGTCATGAAGAACCTAGGGGTAAAACGGGAATAAAGGCAAGCCTGCTTTTAATTAGGTAGTCATTATCTTGAAGTTAATAAATGTCACTTATATATTAAGTCACTAACCTACCTCTGTTTTTATGTCCAGCTCTGCAAGTTTTTAAAGTCCCTAAAATGGCATCTTTTCATGAAGCTTGAGCTCTTTTTGAGCTAAACCAAAAACTTTTGATTATGGAGAAATTACTAGGTTGATTGTTTAGAATATAGATACCCTCAAGAAACTTACTAGGTAGAACATCTTTGTCAGCAATTCAGAAATCCATGCCATTAGCGTTTTGGACTTTGAAGTCTAAAAAAATGAATTTCAGACACTCTACTTTGCAAGAATTCTATTTTCCTACTTTTCTCTTGTTTACTCCTTAAAATAATCCTGGGAACTGACGTGGGTCACGATAACCTGCCATTGCTGTTAAATCAAACTGCTCATTTGCAGGGAAACATTTATTATTTAGTAACTTAACCAGAAATCCATAAAAAAATACTTTCTTATAAAAATCCTTGCTTTGTAAACTGCCAGAAGTGACCAGATGGAAATAACAAGAATTTCTAGTTCTGCAGGCAGACAGGAAGCCCCACCTCCGTAGGACCCTGCTGACACCATTTCAGAACTTTTTTTCCAACTTATTTTGTTGGAATAGAAGCATTTGGGCTTACCGGATCAGACTGGAATTTTTGAAGCCAACTGCTCTAATACCCTTGGTATTCCAGGTGACCAAATTTCTATATTCATTAAAAGAAAGTATCATTTTGTCTGATGGTTTAACATCCTTATATTGGATAGAAATATAGAAGTATCTGGAAATCTCTGAGTACTGTTTCTCATCCTTGGCTGCACATTGGAATCACTGGAGAGCTTTGACAACTACTGATGCCTGAGCCGCACCTCTGGAGATTCCCATGTAATTGTATGCAGCCTGGGCATGGGGATTTTTAAACCCTCTCCTCCAAGGAGAACCATCCAAGGTTGAACCATCATCTTATGGACCTGTTCAACAAACAGTCCCACTGAGGGGCATTTGCAGGTACGCTTGTCAAAATGCAGACTCCCAGCTACCAGCCCAAGAGAATCAAACTCAATAGTTTGGGGACAACTTTAAGAATCTGTATCTTTAAGCAAGCCAAGCTCTGTTGAGAATCCAATAGAGGAGACCCTTGGGCCACACTTAGAAACACTTTATTGGAGATTATTTCTAAAAAGAGAGTGACTGGAAGAACTGAAATGTATTCAGTGTTGGGTTGTTAGGGATCCATCAGCAAGTGATTCAGGAATATTTTAAAAAGATGAAAAAACAGTATTGTGATATAAGGACAAGACTCCTTGCACAACGATAAAAGAGTGGAGTTCTGGGCCTCATTTTGCTTCTCTAACCAGTTCTGTGGCTCCAGGTAAGACACCCAGTTTCTCTGGTACTGAAGCTCTTTGCCTCTCAAATGAGGACCTTGGGAAAGATTAATCTCAGGTCACCTGAAGCTCCAATACTTGATGAGTTGCTGATAGTAAAGACTTTCTATTCTTATGAATTCTTACAGAAATTTCCAGCAGGACTCTTGATGTTTGCCCTAAAGCAGTGGGGCAACAAGCATAGTAGCTTCTCTATCACCTGGGCTCAAGAAATGCAAAGTCTTGAGCCCTGCCCCAGACTTGCTGAAGCTGAATCTTTGAGAGTGAGGGCCACTGCTCCAAAAATAGTACTTGGAAAAAATAAAGTTGAGAAGTGTTCTTTTAATCTACAGTGAAGGAAAATCACCTCTATAAGTATGAACTTTTAACACTGTTTATAAATGTTACAATATCTTTGTTGGCAAGCTGATTCAAATTGAAGGGGAACTCTTAAAAAATACTGAACTCGGGCTTCCCTGGTGGCGCAGTGGTTGAGAGTCAGCCTGCCAATGCAGGGGACATGGGTTCGTGTCCCGGTCCGGGAGGATCCCACGTGCCACGGAGTGGCTGGGCCCGTGAGCCACGGCTGCTGAGCCTGCGTGTCCAGAGTCTGTGCTCCGCAACAGGAGAGGCCACAACAGTGAGAGGCCCACATACCACAAAAAAAGAAAAAAAATACTGAAGTCTAGAGACCTGATACACCAAGTGTGGTCTCCTAACTGTCAACATTATCATCACCTGAGAATTTGTGAGAATTGCAGAATCTCTGGCTCCACCCCAGACATACTGAATCAGAATTTGCATTTTTTTTTTGCTCAAGAAAATCGGATAATTTATTTGCAAGTTAAATTCTGGGAAACACTGTTCTAGATAAAGATGTTAAAACTGTAATGACAGGTTTCCTTACCTTCAAAATATTATTTATACACCTATCAGTAATCAGTTCCTCCCACACACCTGTAGGCAAATCTAGGGGAAAAAAAAGTTCTTTTAAGTTTGTTCTGCACTTGTTTCAACTTAGTAATTGGTAGGTGTTGTCTTCCTTGTATTTTGAGGCATTTAAACCTTTTTTCCCATTCTTCCTTGAAGAAAGTTACTTAACACTTTTATTTTTTCTTCCTTTTTTTTTTTTTTTTCTCTTTTGAAGCTGCCATCTCAGGCTGGATCCCTATATTACTCGAGAATATTTTTTAAACTTATTTTTCTGATATCTGGCCCACTTCTTTAAGGTGGAGGATGGGCAGAGTATTGTTGAGTTGTTTTGTTTTTTATTTTATTTTGTTGTATATTGTGATTCATTGCTATGTCTGTAGCGGTCTCAATAAAATTATAAGTTTGAAGATTAACATTAAAGTGTAACAAATTATAAATTAGAAGATTAACATTGAATTGCAGAATTTCCTTTTGAAATGGAAAAATTCATTAAGGATCCATTAATTCCATCAGTAGAGCCTTCTACATTACCAATAAAGAAGAACGAGCCCTGTGCAGTGATCACCTTTGGATAGGCAGAGGCAACTTGAGATTTCACGATCAGAACAGGGCAGATTGGGTGTAAAATAGATGGAAATGGAGCCCAGTACTGTGTGCATTTTCTTGTGTGGCAACTTTTAAAAATAATTTTTAATCACTTTATCATTTAAGTATGCTAGTATAGCTCCTAGGTTTCAGGATATTTTCAGCCTTCTCAAAAAATAGGTGAGTTCTGAAAAAATTTTATTGGCTTCAAAATATAAGATGAAAGCTACAACAAAATGACTGTTTCATTAAATGTCTCCCAAATAAGACACTTCATTGTCAACTATTTTATCAACCATGACATTATCTCAACTTGTAACTTAAATCATCCTCGTGGACTTATATACCAACTACATCTGCTGTGAGTACCATTCAGTGTGTTTGATATGATTCAGGGTGATGCTAAAAAATAAGAATTTGTAGAACAACAAAGATCTTAAATCCCTGACCTGCCATGGTTAACTACTTCCTTTCTTCTTTTCTATGATTATTCCTTATCTACTTTCCTATTTAGAAGTAGAAATTGGTCAGGGTTTTTTGTTTGTTTTTGGTAAAAATAAAAATGTGCCATAAAAGGGCAATTTTTGGTCAAGTTTTGTGGGATTGTTTTTCTCTAGAAAAGCGATTCTTGATCTTTTGGGGAATTAACTCATTTGAGAATCTCATGAAAGCTAAAGAAACTGCTCTAGAAACATGAAAGTATGCACGAAAATATACATTTGGGGCTGAAGGTTAATGTTTTAGTAAAGGCTCTTTGGATGACAAAAATTAGTAAAACAAACCAACAAATAAAATTAACTAATATGTTGACTTTTGGAGTTTTAAGCAAGGAAAGGATAACTTTTTGGTTCACGTAGCTGGAAAGGTGCTTCAGATACAGCTGGTTCCAGGGTCTCATTAGTCTAATTGTACTGGACTTGGCTTCCTTTGTCCCTCTGACATGCTTCTCCTATGTTTGGACAGTTCTCTGACTTTACATGTTAGTCATTGATAGCTCTAGCATCAAACCTAGCAGAAGAAAGACTCTACTTCCCAGGTATCTCAGATATATCAGATATCAAATGTATCACATATATCACAAGTGAACTTGTTGATCCCGATGGGTCAGATCCAATATTCTGTCCATTCCTTAGCCAGGTGCATTCCATCCCTCACCATGGGAGATCCGAGCCCAGGTCACAAGCTGCACTTCTGGAGTCAGTATCGCTGGGACCTCAGGAATGGAGAGCAGGAGAGGGGAGGACTTCAAGATGAACATTATTAGGACACTCTTGTCAATGGAATGGGGAGTGATGTTAAGGGGCAAAGGCAACCAGAAGCCACTGCCATGAGCAACTCCTGCTTTAGAGATAAAGAAACCATCTAATTAGCTCAAGCCAACCTTTTTTTACTCCTATAGAGCCCAAAATACATGCACATCTTATTCATTCCTTTAATAAAAATGTATGGTGCACCTTCTGTACATGTATATTTTCAACCATTCATCCATGACCCTTATCCTCACGGATGCATTTTTTTGAACTTGTCATCACATACCTTGTCTAAAATGCTGTGCTTGTGTTAGCATTTGAGCAGTGTGGGTAAGCACATTGTATTTCCTCAAGTATCTTCCCTAGAAGTGTAAAAATGCAGGTGTCTCAGTCCCTAAGCATCCAAACTTATTCCTAATACTTCAGGCTATGTTTGCCAAGCCTCATGGGAAGTTTGTCTTTAAACAAGTCTGCAGTACTTATTTTAGGCTTGACTAATGTGGTTCATTGTTAACATGAAATGAAAGATACATTTAAAATCCGCAAGTAGTGAACAACAGGAAACCTATGAGAGACATGCTAACAGTTGTCAGAAGGTAAAAGGGTTCATGTTCTGTCTTCATTTGTCAGTCATGGGACTGATAGCTAGGGTTGGAATGGACAGAATACCTGGATCTGACCAGTTGGGATTAAACACAATTCTGAAACTTTATTTGAGATACCTGGGAAGTAGAGTCTGTCTTCTGCTAGGTTTGATACTATCAGATATCAGCCTGGAGCTGTCACCTATAAGAGATAATTTGTTTAACATCTATCCTCATTCCAACACAGTTAAAGAGGGCTGAGTGATACTGAAAACTTTGCAAAACAGTGGTAGCTTTACTTTGGCCATGGATTGCTGAATTTAATGGGACATTTCTGGAATGTTTAAATAATCCCATCTTTAAAGACCATGAGATGGGACTATTTTATAAATAAATTGGCCTTTTATGTCAGCAGAGATGAAGTCAGGAAATGGAAACCACGCCAGGTGTTTCAAGCAGAAGAGATTTAATACAGGGGACTGGGTGCTTACAAAATGGCATGAAAGACTGAAGAATGAGGAATGTGTGTCCATCCCTGGACTTTTGAGTTCAAAGGCATGCCACTGTTGCTACTGCTGCCAAAACTTCCTCTAAAACCTGTATCTTTCAGACCTTGCTTGCTAGGAGAAGAGCAGCAGGAAAATGGCCACTGTCTTTCAGATATTTAATTAGTGCTTCTAATTGGCTCCAATTCTAACCAGAACCCAGCTGCAAAGAAGTCTTAGAAATGTAATGTTTAGCTTTCTGGCCTCCCCAACCGAAGAAGGGTGGAATGGAGTACACAGACAATCTACAGTATATACTACAGCTTTTAAAAATGCAACCAGTTTCTCAAAGAGATATCTGCATTTCTGTGTTCATTGCAGCATTATTCAGAGTAGTCAAGATACGGAAACAACCTAAGTGTCTGTCAGCAGATAAGTGGGTAAAGGAAACATGATACACACACACACACATACACACACTGGAATGTTATTCAGCCTTAACATAGAAGGAAATCCTGCCATTTACAACATGGATAAATCTAGAGGACATTATGCTAAGTGAAATAAGCCAGACACAGAAAGATAAATACTGCATGATCTCACTTATATGTGGAATCTGAAAAAGTCAGACTCGTAAAAACAGTAGAATGGTGTTTGCTAGGGGCAGAGGGGTGGGGGAAATGGAGAGATGTTAGAGAGTACAAAGTTCCAGTTATATAGGATAAATACGTTCTGGAGACCTAATGTACAGCATGGCAACTATAATTCATGATACTGTATTGTATACTTGAAATTTACTGAGAGTAGATTTTACGTGTTTTCACCACACAAAAGTACCAAAAAAAAAATGGTGACTATGTGAGGTGATAGATGTTAGCTTGATTGTGGTAATCATTTCACAATGTATACATATATCAAAACATCCTATTATACACCTTAAATATATACAATTTTTATTTGTCAATTATACCTCAGTAAAGCTGGAAAAAAATGGGTTTTCCTGGGATTTTCTAATGAAATTCCATTTTTTGTTCAAGAGAAACCACCTATCTACTACAATTTTAAATAGTGTTAAGATTAGGCCTCAGTAAACAATGAACTGTATGTTTTCTTCTTTTTAAACTTTACATTTGAATTTACAGACAGTACAATTCACATTTTTGGTTTGAGTTATATGAGTTTTGCCAAATACATTGAGTCATGTAACCACTGACTGATAATTAGGATACAGAGCAGTTCCATCACTCCGGAAAAATACTCTTCTGTTGCCTGTTTGTAGTTAAGCCCTTTCTACATCCTTAACCCCTAGCAACCGCTGATCTGCCCTCCATCATTAATAGCTTTGCGTTTTCCAGAATAGCATAGAAGTGGAACCATACAATTTGTGTTGAATCCCACATTAGGACAGCGTATTTGAGTTTCTTCTCTGTTGTTTCTGATAAAGATAATCCATTTATTATTGCTGAATCGTATTCCATTGTATGTATTTACCATTCCTGACTTTCATTTTGAGAGTATAAAAGTTTTGAGAGTGTCCTTTTATTTAAAATCTCCTTATATATTTTTAAATAGGTCTAATTTGCCTCTTAATCATGACAAAGAAATGAAGAAGACAAATGTCTTCCCTTTCCTGGATGACTTCAAACTAGGTGTTCATCACGACAGTTCATCAAGTTATATAGTCTGATTATGATTCCTGAATAGGAACACGATAATTAGACAAATCTCAAGAACTGGAATTTTTTCTATTCTGCTAGTTAGACCAAGTGCCTAGAATGTATTAGGTGCCCATTCTTATCACTTCAATGAGTTTTCCAAAAGATGAAATACTTTTTAAATGAATTATTTGTTGATTGGTGCCAGATTAGAACTGAAAGGCCAGTGAAGGCCACCTAAATTTTTATTTGAAAAAGTAGAATCATTTTTGGCTTTATTCCCAAAGATCCTTTCCTGTAGACAGATTTCAGCATATTTTGATGATT
This sequence comes from Pseudorca crassidens, assembly GCF_039906515.1. Taxonomy (NCBI): domain Eukaryota; kingdom Metazoa; phylum Chordata; class Mammalia; order Artiodactyla; family Delphinidae; genus Pseudorca; species Pseudorca crassidens. The sequence goes on along the minus strand of NC_090310.1, from coordinate 51,877,335 downwards.
CATTGTAGAAATGTGTTTATCAATTACAGTAGGAGAAAGCATTACCAGCTAACAGCTAAGAAAAGGAGAAAAGGTTACATCATTCAGTTTCAGGTTCCTAAAGGCATTAGTGGGCAGAATGTAATTAACCAGCTTTGGATTCATCCAGTCTGAGGACTTATCCCCCATCTCTTTTCTGAAGGGTTCGGTGATCATTCATTATCTCAAGTTTTTTGGTTTTGCATTTTAAATTTTATTTGAAAAGCAGAACCCTGATGGCACTGTGCTTTCTTAGGCTCAGTTGAACAGTCAGGGGTGAAGAAACCAAGAAGTTTTCTTATAATTACAATACCCCAGACATCCTGTGTGTTACATTCATTGTCTCATGACCTTATCCGGTAGGTAGTATTATTACCCACATTTAAGTGTTAAGAAAGCTGAGGTTAAAAGAAGTTAGGTAACTTTCCCAAGATTCACATAGCTCATCAAGAACTTGAACCCAGGGCTGCCTGGTAACAAAGTCTATGCTTTTAACCACTAACTTTTAGCTTTTCCATTGCAGTTAAACTATTTTGTATGTATCTAATTATGTGCATTTATCATTAAGATGATACCTGCTTATCCAGATTACTTACCTCCATCAATCATTTTTGAACAATGTGAAGTATGAGTAGGTAATACATCCTGCATAAAATATTTGTGGCCCAGTGAGATGACTAATTAGTAATCCTGAGCTTCTTCCAAGAAGGGTTGCCCATGTGCAACTTTAGTGGAGTTTTCTACAGCACTTGGGCCTGGAGTCAGAAGTCACATTTAATGTCCAGGCTAACCACATTAGTTGAGGCTTTTAGAGTGTGTGCTTATTGGATTTTAGAGGGATATGTTTTGACCTGATGTATAAAAACCTTCTTAATAACAGAACTTTGTTACAGTGGGATTCTGCTGTATTATTTGAAAATAATTTGATGAAACTAAATCAGATCAGGGACTTGTAGCTAAAGCATTCTAGGCACTTTAGTAGACATTTAAAAATGCTCTGCTAAAGAGGATGCTGATGGGCGATCAGAAATTCAAGATGGAGCATGACTAATGTCCTACACGCTGCCATGGTTATCATCATAAAGTGTCTACAAAGGGCTCCAACTTAGATGATCAAGCCACCTGACCCCCCAGTCAAACATAAGCCTGGACAAGATTGTTTTAGCATGTTCTATGTACATTTCATTGTGGCAAGTCATGTGCTTTCTAGGTTCTTTTGTGCAAAGCTAATAAACTACAGGAGACACGGTTAATCAAATTGTTTTAGAGTGTATTCCATTTCTGAGGGTGAGTAGGTGTGACACGTTTCACTGTGAGCACACCCTTAATATTAAAAGATGGTCTAGGTTGATACCAGACAAGGTCAACTTGCTCTTGTGTCTAATGAAAATGTCCTCGCAGTTTGTTCACTGGGAGCAGTTAACTTGACTTAGCTTGTGAGCTTCTGGTTACAGGAATTATTTTTCTCATTTCGTTCTGCCTCTTGGTACATAGTACAGTATCTGATACACAGTAGGTACATATATATATATATATATATATATAGTATGTGTGTATGAATGTAAAATACTTCAAAGTTACATGGGAGGAAATCCCATGTGATTCAGGGGAGGCTGAGAACTCTTAGGGGACTGGAAATCTTTGATTACTTCAAATCCTCAGTTGGTATATATTTATTAAAGAGCAATGTATTGAATGTTTGGCATAGATAAATGTTTTGCAGGAGGGATAATGATATACTTGTTTTTGCAAAGCATACAATCAAGGGGGAAAGACCTGCAGATGGAGCCTAGCATGATTCTACTACTACGTTTATTATTAGTCCTGCCTAACATTTATTGAGCAATAATTAGATGTCAGACTCCTTCTAAGTCATTTCTATATTAACTCATTAAATCCTCAAAACAGTCCTACTGAAGTAGGCATTATGATTATCTCCATTTTACAAATGAGGCATCTCAGGCTCAGAGACATTAAGTAACTCACAGAAGATCACACAGCCGTAAAACGTGTAGTTGGGATTTGAATCCAGGCAGTCTGACTCCAGAGCCTCAACTTATATGTACTAGAGTCTACTTAAGTCATGGATAATGACTTAATTAGCCAAGTGAAGAAGGGGGAAGCAGATAGTGTAAGAGTATTGTGTTCGGATGGTATGTCATACACAGAACTGGGCACTGTGGTTGGGGAGTATGTGTGTGTGTTTGGGGTGGATGATAAAAGTATGATTGGAGAAACAGGTTATGTAAGTCTTCTTAAAGCTGTGTTGTTAAATGGATTTTTATCTTGTAGCTGGTAATGGGCCATTGAAGGGTTTAATCAGGTGACATAATAAAACTTGCCTTTTTTATTGATGTATAATTGATTTACAATATTATGTTACTTTCAGGTGTACAGCAGAGTGATTCAGTTGTGTATATATATATATATATATATATATATATATATATATATATTCTTTTTCAGAATCTTTTCCATAACAGGTTATTACAAGACATTGAATATAGTTCCCTGAGCTATACAGTAAGTTCTTGTTATCTTTTTTTTTTTTTTTTTTTTTTTTTTTTTTTGCAGTATGCGGGCCTCTCACTGCTGTGGCCTCTCCCATTGCGGAGCACAGGCTCTGGATGCGCAGGCTCAGCGACCATGGCTCACAGGCCTAGCCGCTCCGCAGCATGTGGGATCTTCCCAGACCAGGGCACGAACCCATGTCCCCTGCATCGGCAGGTGGACTTTCAACCACTGCGCCACCAGGGAAGCCCTCTTGTTATCCTTTTTATATATAGTAGCATGTATCTGTTAATCCCAAACTCCTAATTTATCCTTTCCTCCCCCACTTTCCCCTTTGATAACCATAAGTTTGTTTTCTATGACTGTGAGTCTGTTTCTGTTTTGCAAATAAATTCATTTGTATCATTCTTTTAGATTCCACATATTAGTGGTATCATATGATATTTGTCTTTCTCTGTCTGACTTACTTCACTTAGTATGATAATCTCTAGGTCCATCTGTGTTGTTGCAAATGACATTATTTCATTCCTTTTTATGGCTGAGTAATATTCCATTGTATATATGTACCACATCTTCTTTATCCATTCGTCTGTCGATGGACATTTAGGTTGCTTCCATGTCTTTGCTATTATAAATAGTGCTGCTATGAAGACCAGGGTGCATGTATCTTTTCAAATTAGAGCTTTCGTCTTTTCCAGATATATGCCTGGGAGTGGGAATGCTGGGTCATATGGCAACTCTATTTTTAGTTTTTTAAGGAAGCTCCATATTGTTTTCCATAGTGGCTGCACCAACTTACATTCCCACCAACAGTGTAGGAGGGTTCCCTTTTCTCCACAGCCTCTCCAGCATTTATTACTTGTAGACTTTTGGATGATGGCCATTCTGACCAGTTTGAGTCATCATAGTTTTGATTTGTGTTTCTCTTATAATTAGGGATGTTAGCATCTTTTCATGTGCCTGTTGGCCATCTGCATGTCTTCTTTGGAGAAATATCTGCATAGATCTTCTGCCCACTTTCTGATAAAGCTTTCAGTTTTAGAAAAGTTAGTCAGCCTTCTGTTTAGAGAATAAAGGGAAGGGTAGGGGATGGACTGCAGACAGAAAGATTAACTAGGAAGCTTTCCAGCAGCCCAGAAAAAGAGTGATGGACACTTAGCCTAGGCTGGGGGTGAGAAGGGGGCAGATTCAAGGGAGATCCAAGGGGTAGAATCAACAGGACTTCATGGGCAGGAGAGAAGTGTTAGAGGGAAGAGTTGCATTTAGAGTATTTTAAAGAATAAAATGTGAATTTCACAGTTCCTGTTCTAGGCCAGTGTTGTGTTGTTCTCATAGTTCATTTCCCTATAGGAAGGACAAGTTAAGTGTTAGAGGAATGAATGTACATGGTTTTCTATGGACTTCTGGTCTATTTGGTTTTCCTTTAGAAGGTTTCTTGAATTCATGCTACTTGTGGCAGATTCTTTCAATAAACTTTTTATTCCTGAATTTTATTTTATTTTTTTATAAAGCAGGTTCTTATTATCTATTTTATACATATTAGTGTATATATGTCAATCCCAATCTCCCAATTCATCCCCACCACCCCTGCTTTCCCCCTCAATAAACTTTTGATGCATGCAGCCTCTTATGAACAGCAGTGCTAATCCTGCTAATATGCCATTAGAAGAAGAATGAAATGTAAAAGTAAGATGAAAGGAATTATACTAGTCTTTTCTACACAGTGCTCCTTAGATGTTAAGATTGAACATGTCTTTTACCTGAAAATAATCAGATTCTGACTTTGTTCTATTTTTATGCATTCAAACACGTTTGAAATTACATATATATATGAGCCTTCATGTGTATGATTGGGAACAACAAATTTATTTCCATCAGCCTTGGGTAATGTGTTTTTATAATGGGAAATTCTATCCTTAAACATACCACAGTGTTAAAGAGAAGAATATCATTTGTCCTATGAAAACCATGCCTTGTTCTTTTCCCCTATGCCTTGTTTCTGGAATACCCATCTGGGCAACAGAAGCTGTGTTTCATTTGAGGATTTCTCTTCTGGCTGATAGGTTTTATTCGTGGCTCAAGAGAGCAAATAAATGTATTATATAAATATCCCTCCTTATCTGAGGGTCTTGCTTCTTCTGTACAATCCAGGTTTTCAAATGGTAAAATTCTTGACTTATGTAATATTTTTAAAATCTGTGCTAATTTTTTGGTCCATTTCCTCCTTCTCCCTTTTAGCTTTGTAATACTCATTCATTCAAATGAAAAAAAAAGATACAACCATGCTTAAGATGCGTGAAAATTTTTTTTTCCAGTTTGGAATTCTTTGAATGCAATGGAGGCTCTTTAGAATTTTACCATACGGAGGGAAATGCTGTGTCTAAAACCACAGGAACAATGTTTTATGATATTCCTTATGAGACAGCATTACTGGGGTAGGGGAGAAAGCAGGTGGCATAATATTAAATGGGACCATATTTATATCAGACTAGACTTAGAAGAAAGATAGCTAGCTATTTATGGAGTGCTAAGTCTGTCCAGATAACATGCTAACTGCCTTACAGGCATTATCTCATGTGACCTTCCCAAAAGGTGAGAAATATACTTATTTCTTCCCCAGTTGAGGGAAGTGATGTTGGAAAATTTATCTAGGCACACTTATCCAATGTTGTGCAAGGGAAGGATGGAGATGAATTTGGACCTAGCCTTTCCAATTTCAGAGTTTATTCTTTTAATCAATACACTGTAATTTAAGATACACGTGGGACTATTTCAGGGGAGAACATGGTAGGGAGGTAGGGGAGAGGAAGGAGGGAAGGAAAAGAATGGGAGAGGCATTGTATAGGTTAAGCTAGCCTCTGTAACAAAGAGGGCCACAGATAGATAATGGCTCAAATATGGTAAAAGTTTATTTTTTGCTCATGTGACAGTACTGGGCAGATGAAGTGGTTGGTGGTGCTGCCACATGTTTTCGGTTTTTCAGTGATCCAGGCTGATGACAGCTCTGTCATCGTTAACTTGTAGCTTTCAAGTTCCCCCGGGGGATGATGCTGTCTGTCCTCCCCGAGGGGGGCAGAGTGCATGAGTGTGTGGAGGAGGATTTAATGGGCATGCCTAGTTATGACACATATCACTAACACACTCACAGGCCAGGACTCAGTCACATGGCTCTACCTGACTGCAGGGGAGGCAGGTAAATGTAGCCAGGCGTGGGTCCTAGAAGATGAGGAATGCATGGATTTGGCTGATTTGTCAGGAACAAATAATCAATCACGAGATCCTGTAAGAATCAAGTCTCCGTGCACACATGTATATTTTGTGTTCTCCCATGCTTTGTGAGAGAGGGATTATTTGTCTCATTTTACAAAGCAAATAATTGAGACCCCGGGAGTTGCCCAAGGTCATGTGGCTATTAAATAAATGGTAGAGCTGGAGCCCCAGCCTGGCTCCGTGCTATCCCTGGGCCTGCTCTTTCTTCCCTTCACACCACACATGTTATTTGGTCTCTCACTCCCTGCCCCAGTCTAGTCCTTTGATAGGAAGCAATTCCAGAAAGCAAGATTCAAATCCCAATTAATTCTATGATTCTCAAAATATGGTCCACCAGCAACATCATGATCACCAGGGAGCTTGTTTGAAATGCGCAATTTCAGTCTCTACCCCAGACCTGTCATTCCAACAGGCTCCCCAGGTAATCTGGAGGCAGGGGGAAGCCTGGGCTCCTGCAAGACAACTTCCCAACCCCATCCTGCTGTCTGACTATCATCTTTCATCTGTGCCTGGGAAGAAGTGGGTTCCCTCTGTTAGTCACAGGATATCACCAGTTGAGTAGAATTTCAGCCTTTATACGGAGTAAACATGTTTAACCTAGAAAGGATAACTTAGCAACGTAATATTGAATGACCGCTTAGCCCAGTTTTTGAAAAGCATGAGCTGTCTCCGTAGATAAGCCAAACAGGCCCGAACAAAACAGAAGAAAAGAGAACTTGTCTCTTTGGGTTAGTGGACAACAATTTGATTTTCTGAAAAGAGCAGCTTTTTTTCTTTTGCTGAGGAGGTAGGAGTACTGAGCCCCTAGTTTTCCCACTGCAGTTTACAGTTAGGGCCCAAACAGATTAAAGACACACACTCTCAAACCATCTGACCTCTGATTCCACATTTCCCGGGGCAGTCCCGTTCCTAGTGTATCAGCTGTTAACCTTGCCCTACGGTTACAAAAAGGCCACTGCTGGTTAGATTGTTAATGGCTGATGAGTGTCAAGGAGGGTCTTTCTTGTGGTCAGACCCGTTCCCCCGTGAGTCTTATGACAATCATATACTTACAGCCCCATTCACTGAAGAGGAGGGGGGGAAGGGAGGTAAGCACCCAAGGGCCCCAAATGTCAGGATGGATGACCAGACGGCCTTCCTATCCAGGAGGAATGAAGTCTGAAGTCCACGGCTGAAGGGACACGCAGCCAGGCACTACTGTTTTGAAACAATAAAATAAAACTTTTCCAGAGGCTTTGCAACCTTGATAATTTTACTCTGTGTATGTGATTTTTACATAAAACAAACAAGTCAGGAACAGTCCCACTGCTCTGGTGTATGACTGCGTGCAGCCACAACTACATGCTTATTGCCTTAGAAGGTAACTTTAGGCTATTTTTATTCAATTAAATCTCACAGGCCACTCAGAGCAAATGTTTGCATCTTGTTTTCTTGGAGATTTGGACATGGAGAATAGCAACTTGCTTAAGGTCAGAGCAAGTAGAATTCCAGCTACATGGAATCTCCCAGTTACAACTCTTACCTCTCAATTCATGGTGGGTAGGAGGGGTGCCTTGCAAACTGTAAGACTTTAATACGTATCAGTGACCTTCTCTTATAAACTTAAATGCTCTGTAAATAAGGAAGGTGTCTGCTGTTCTCATACTAGTGTATTTCATTACAGTCAAATTGAAAAAGAGTTGGTATTGATGTTCCATTGGCAATATTTCCAGGCAGGATTTGATTTACAAGAACAGTGTCATGCATGAGGGTGTATATTGCTTACATGGGACATCCAGAAACTAAGTGATTCTGTCTTAAGTTTTCAAGTAGTTTTACTTAAGGGAAGCATGGAAAATTTCTTTATTTATGATGTCCCCAAATTGCATTTTAGGAAAGGTTTGAACGAAGACGTTTGCTTGCTAATTCACCCATGGTTATTCCAACAGGCTCTCTCTTCACATTCATAGCAGCCTTCATGACATGCTTTACGCATTGCTGAGCACTGTGCTTAGTCCTCTGTATGCACTTACCTAATACCACCCTAACGAGGACTTATCAGGTAGATATTACCTCTAGCATACAGCTTGAGGGGGCTGCCAGGATCTCACAGCTCACAGAAAGGTGAGCTGGGGTTCCAGTGTCATCGAATGTAGTAATCAGAAACCCAATGGCAGCTGGCAAGCAAAATAAACATCATTCATATGTGCCATGACTGCAGCCACTCAGCTCACTCATGCAATACCTGTTCATTCACTCATTTATTTCTTTTCATTTGTTTAACAAACATGTACTGAGAACTTGCCATGCGCCAGGAGGACACCAAAATGAGAAAGATTCACAGGTCCTGCCCTCATGGAGTTCCCCACCTAGTATTTTATTAAAAGTTGTATTGTATTTTCTTCCTTGGTGGTTGCATTTGTGTAACACAGATATGTTGTATGCTGGATGGCTTCAATTAAGGAGGATGGCTAATAACTTTATGAAACTATGAGCACCAAAATTTAGGATGTGGCATTTGGCTAGAGAATGGGAAACTCTCTAAGGACAGATTGCAAAATTAAACCTAAAGTAAATAATTTGCTTACTAATTTATCCTTTTTCCTATATGTTTCATCTGTATTCCTTTATCTGCGAGAATTGATGCTTCTGATGTGTAAGGTATTGTATGCAAAGATAAATTCAGTTTCCCATGCATCTAAAATTTCTTTCAGGCTTAGACCTGAGCTTGAAATAATGATAGTGCTAGATGGAAAGGTTTGTTGCCTTGGAGAGGTATGTATGAAGTGCTATGCGATTCAAGGCAAGAGAGAATTAGAGAAAACTTCTAGGGGGAAGTGACATTTGAGCCAGACTTCAAAGGATATACTGGATTATAAGATGGGGAGACCGGTGGGGTGCAGGTTCATTTGAGGCAGAGAGAACTGTAGAAAGGAAAGTACAGAGAAGAGGGACTAGCAAGAAATTAACCTGAACTTTGAGATATGAGAGTTACTTCAGAGGGTATTAATGATTGACTTACTAAGCAACTTCCTAGGGCTCATCATCGTGTTGATAATCTCTTACGGAGACTGGAGAATTTAAAAAATCTAAATAAGAAATGATCACCTAAAAAATTTAGAAAGTACATAAAATTATGAAAAGAAAAACTCAGCAAGAAACCTTCACCCGAATGAAGCCACTGACTAACATTTGAATATTTTCCTTCAAGTCTTTTGTATTTTGTTTCTATACATCTTTGTGAATAGTTGAAATCATGTATTACATTCTACCTTTTCATTTTAAATAATACCAGCATTTACCTGTGTTATGAAGAAGCTCTTAGAAACCGTCACATTGAATGGCCTTGTACCATTGCCTGGGTTTGTCACAGTTGACTTTACGCCACCCTATTGTTAGACATTTAGGGTGTTCCGTGTTCTCCACTACTTTTGTATTTTGCAGATGGTAAAGCCAAGGCACTTTAAGAAGGTGAGGGGGGTGGCTACTTGTTTGGTTGCTAGGAGCCAGAAGGAACCCAAAGACTCAGTACACAAAGCTCAGCCCTGTTACTAGAGGTTCTGGGGGTAAAGACTAATTAGCTATTGAAGTTCATGTTCTGAGAAGTTTGGCCTAAGTGGGCCACTGACCTTCTGACTCCCAGGAAGGAGATTCCATTGACTGTCAGGCTCAAAGCCATTTGGTTACTCCTCCCATTTCCCAGGGTAGTTTGGATTGTTAGGAAAGGACCAAACCATTAGCTCTTCAAATTGGATTTCCAGGTTGGGAAGAGGAAGCAGGAAGACCTATCAAAGGACAAAGATGTTCTGCTCACCGTCTTTGACCTGAAAGATGGAAGGGGCAGAAGGGAAGGTGGGAGTCTGTCCTAAATTGAGTGGGTTTCTCATCACCTGTTAGTTGGAGTTGGCAACCAGAGAAGCATTCTCTTTAGGAAGAAACATGACGAGAAAACTCATACATGTCTTGCTTGGATTTTTAATGTTGCTGCATACCCGTGTTTGTGATTTATTCATTGTATGCTGTGAGCCTGGCTTGCTTTTCATGGGCCCTTTTTACCTTTGGCCCCATCTTTCCTTTATGACCATTCACTCTAAGAGCAGATAACTGCATTGGAGGGAAGCACAGGTTCCCATGGATCATGCTGCAGTCAGTTCAGCTATTAAATCCATCGTAAATCCCGGCAGACGGCGGTGTATCAGCAGTGTGGTTGTGTATGATGAATGTGTGGTCATAATAACAGTGCCTGGAGGCCTACTCGTGTTATAGTTCAGCAAAGGAAGGAGACAGGAAGGAGACTGTTAGCTTAGGGCAAAGAAACATCTGCTCCATGAGACCAAAAAAAAAAAAAAAAAAAAAAAAAGAGGTATACCACATTTTACATAATAGATGCTGTTTTGAAACTTCCTCTGGAATTAATTTCCCATATTAAATCATCTTCAAACCTCCTTAGGAACTCCCCCCCCCTTTTTATTTTTATTTTTTTTGGCTGCGTTGGGTCTTCATTGCTACACGCGGGCTTTCTGGGTTTCTCTAGTTGGGGCGAGCGGGGGCTACTGTTCATTGCAGTGTGTGGGCTTCTCATTGTGGTGGCTTCTCTTGTTGCGGAGCATGGGCTCTAGGCGCGTGGGCTTCAGCAGTTGCGGCGCGCGGGCTTCAGTAGTTGTGGCTCGCAGGCTCTAGAGCGCAGGCTCAGTAGTTGTGGCACACGGGTTTAGTTGCTCCGCAGCATGTGGGATCTTCCCAGGCCAGGGATCGAACCCGTGTCCCCTGCATTGGCAAGTGGATTCTTAACCACTGTGCCACCAGGGAAGTCCCAGGAAGTTCACTTTTTACAAGAACCATTCTATTAATTTTTTGAGAGAAAGCAGAATTTCTTAAAAGCCTACTAACTCTGAGATGAAGCTGCCTTCATTCAAATCTTGGCTCCATCATTTAATATCTTTGTGACTTTGGACAAATGACTGAATTGCTCGAGGCCTTCATTTCCCTATCTGAAAAACACACACAATAATAGCACCTATGGCATAAAGTATTTATACAGATTTGATGTGTGAAAACATTTTAAAATACAGAATATGAAATAAGATTCAAAACTTAAAACTGTGACTGTAATATAAATATATGTTAAATATAAAAATAATCTGTCAGTTATTATGCAAGTGATATTATGCATGTAAAATGAAATTTGGAACAATATTGTTCTTACTATGAGCCAGGTCTATAGGGCTAGGCGCATCAGTACATTCAAAATAATTCATGGTATATTAGGTTAAAAGGATGAAATGAAAACAATCCAGAGTAGGAGAGTTTCAAAGTAATTCAACTGATCTGTGAAGCTAAATAGGTATATAAACACAGTTGAATTCTAAATTTTTTACAGTTATGTTTATCACATAATATTTTATTACCCAAGTTTGCTCTAAAGATGTAGTTCTTATATTTAAATGATAGTATATGTTTACTTTGAACTGTGGAGCTGAATGATTTTGTAAAATTAAATTGGGGATGAGTTCAATTTTAGGTTCCCAGGAAAACTGTCTATGGTTAGATGGCTATAGTTCCCTTCCATTTAGTTTAACTGGAAAAAAAGTGGGTATTGGTGCATTAAACACACTCTAAAATTTCAATAAGTATTACATGACTACTTTATTTATCTATATGTAAATTTACAAACAATGTCAGCCATCTGAATTAAACAGAAAGTAAAACACCCAGGAGTGAAAAATATATCTAAATGTTATAAAATGGCTGTTATACAATCCCTGCTATAAAATGTTATCATAAAATTCAGATGCCCTCACTCAGAGCCTTCCTGATTCATATTTATCACATAATCTTTACCTTACTTATTCTTCTGAACAGAATAGGAGCCGTAAATAAAAAAAAATTGGGAGAAAGCAAAGCCTGACATCAGAAGAGATATGGAGTAAAATGTAGACACATAACTTTGTTATCACATAGCTAATCACCAGGTCATTTATTTCCTCATTCTATTATTCACTCCTCTTTCAAAGATTCTCTAATCACCTGTGAAAATACCAGTCACCCTGCTAGGCACAAGGTTTAGAGAAGCAGGTGTGGGAGATTCAAAGCTAACTAAGAAACAGACCTTTCTGTGTCAAGTTGCTTGCAGTCAAGTGGACAAATTGTGTTCATAATAATTAGTGTCATCCAGAAAAGTAATGTTACAGTTTTAAGTCCTTGCTTTAAGTAGTCACAGATAGTTGACTTTACTTTTGTTGTACTCTCATACTCACGCCCTGAATTGCTTTCCTAGCTTCTAATTACTCCTTTTTTTTCTCCTGGATCCCTTTTTTCTTCCCTGTATCTCATTAGTCCTCTTTAATAGCATCTTTTATATAACATAGTCAGGATGCCCAGTGACTCACTAGAGTCATGTAGAAAACTCCCATCCTATTCATCCTTATTTTAGCAGATGTATCAGTTAGTTTTTGCTGGGTAACAAACCACCCCAAATTTTTATGGATTTAAAAAACAATCATGTTTTATTTTTCATAATTCAGTGTGCTGGTTGGGCAGGTTTACTAGTCTGGGCTGGCTCAGCTAGGACTGGATGATCTAGGATGGTCTTTCTCACATACTTGAGGCCTCAGCTGGGATGACTGAGTTGATGGAAGCTTCTTGCCATGTAGCCTCTCATCTTCCAGCAGTCTTTCTCAGTTTTTCTAACGTGGTAGTTTCAGGGTTCCAAAGAGACACAAGAAAGGAAACCCCAACATGCCAATGATTTCATGCCTCTGATTTGCTTCAAAGCAAGTCACATGCCCAAACCCAGATCCAAGATACACGTGGAAAAATAGTCTCTGCACCTTGATGGAGAAGCTGCAGAGTCGCAATGCAAAGGGGCACAATACAGGGAGGGAAAGACTTTGTGGCTCTTTTTGCAAATGGTCTGCCATGCCCAGAGAAGGAGCAGCCCAGGAGGGACACCCATCCTCTTCAGCCAGAGTCTGTTGTCTAGAACTAGTCATCTATCCCCCACTGAGGATGGTTGCAAAGAACAATGGAGAGTAAAGCCTTCTGAGCAGTTAGATATCACATTTGTCTCAAATGACAGAGTTATACCTTACTTAATTTACTCTTAACAAAATTCATTTGAGCCTTTGAGAGTCATAGTCAAACACCATGAGTTTCCATCTTTAGCCTTTCAGTGGTTGGAGGTGGGTCTTCTAATAGCTATGGATTTGAGGGAGGGAGGAGGGTTGTAGGAAGTGGTTTACATTTTCACAAGCAAAATGGTGATTTGCCTGTCACCTGTCATGCAGTCTTCCAACCTCTCAAGCATTACCTATCCTATTTCCTAATCCTGGGGTCCCCCTTGCCCATTTCACTTAATAAGTATCCTTATCCTTAAGGCCCAGTTCTAAATGTTCTCTCCAGGAAACCTTCCTGCCTTTGTCTCCCCTGGGTAGGGGTCATCTTGCCTGTCTCTAAATTCCTGTAAAATATTATAGTGCTTGTGTTGAATTATCTACCAACCTCTTTTACTCTGCAGGATTTGAGTTCCTTAGTGTGGGGCCTGTGCCTTATCCACTACCAAATTCAAGATAGTGTCTAGTCTACCAGGGACATGATATCACTAACAGATAATCCCTTGGGGAAGAAGGAGGGTAAGCAATATTTAACCCTGGTGCCCTAGTCTATTCCCTTTGTATTGTTAATGTAAATATTCCATTTCATTTTCTCTCCTCAAGTCATCAACACGTCAGGCCATGGTCATGTATGGATTCCTCTGTTAATTCCTTCATTGCAGAAAAGTCGGAGAGAGAGGCCTTCATTCTGCACAGTATATATTGAATACCAACTCTGTGTCACACATGTTTTGTATGACAGAGATACAGCAGAAACAAAAATACAGGGCTTCCCTGGTGGCTCAGTGGTTAAGAATCCGCCTGCCAATGCAGGGACACGGGTTCGATCCCTGGTCTGGGAAGATCCCACATGCCACGGAGCAACTAAGCCCGTGCACCACAACTACTGAGCCCATGCGCCACAACTACTGAAGCTCACACGCCTAGATCCTGTGCTCCGCAATAAGAGAAGCCACTGCAATGAGAAGCCCGAGCACCGCAACAGAGTAGCCCCCACTCACCACAACTAGAGAAAGCCCATGCGCAGCGATGAAGACCCAATGCAGCCAAAAATAAATAAATTAATTAATTTTAAAAAAGAAAACAAAAATACATAAAGTTACTACTTCGATGGAGGGATATAAATAAATATATATATAAAATATTAGATGTCAGATATTGATGTAGGAAAATAGAACGGGTGAGGAAGGAAGTCCTAGTGGTGGTGGTAAGCTATTTTGTGATGAGTAGCAAGGAGGGGCCTCTCGAATACAGTGACAAGTGAACAGCCATCTGCAAATATTTAGGGAAGAACAGTCTAAACTGAGGGAATGGTATATGCAAAGGCCCTGAGGCAGAATTATGAATGGCCTCTCTGAGGAACTGGAAGGAAGTCCATATGGTTGGAGTCCAGTGAGTGTGGGAAAGGAATAGGAGATGGGGGGAGAAGGTATGAGGCTAGGTTGTGTAGGACCTTATGGCACATGGCATAGACTGGCTTGTATTCTGAGGTAGATGGGGGGTCATGTCAGTAAAGGATAAAGAACCAAAGGCTTTGAGAATTATATGGGTCTGGAGAGAGACATGAGAGAGGGGGAAAATGTGTGTGTCTGCCCTACGATCTCTTTTCTCCCTTTCCTCCAACTTTGAACAGGTTTTTCACCCTGCTCCGTCTGGTGAAAAAAAATCTACTTTCAAGATTGACTGAGTGCTAGCAAATCAGTATCTATGAAAACGTATATAATAATATTTGACCACATGTAGAAATATCTTCTTCCACCAGAAATAGATAAATAGATCAAAGACAAATAGACTGGATAGCTGTTGTTGGTAATTCTTGCCATTTTACTAGGTATAATCCTATTAAAAATCCCATATTTATGTACTGCTTTTATTGTAATTTATGTTCTAAAAATGATTAGTTGTTAGACCAAGTCTACATAGCTCTGCTTAAATAGTTTCAGTAGGACCCAACAAGCTATATATTATAAATAAAAATAAATAAGTGGTTATTTAACTTAAAATGGCCTTGATGTCATATGACTGTGCATGGGATGATGCACAAGGGTGAGTATTGACTTTCTGCATGAAAAAACAACCTGTGTAAAAAGTTTTTCTCTTTTTTTCACAAACACATTTTCTAAAAAGAAAACCATCAAGGGCAGAGAGCATTCTCTGTTAAGTGTGGTGAGAATACATATATTTTTAATGTATTACAAAAATAATATATTGTAATAAATGTAAACAATATAGAAATTTTTAGAGTTCTTAGAAATGTAGTTATAGTCAATTTATAGTGGCATTTTTTTCATCAAGCCAAACCAACCTTGTTATGAGCACATTCATTTATCTCCAAGGTAATTTGGTTATAGCCAAGTTATTGGTTTCTTATGACTAATATTGGGCTATTATGTGCATTGTTCAGTCAAAGAAAAAACTGAATTATCATTTTACTTGCTGTGGCCCTCAGTAAATAAAGTCTGGTGCTCTCCCCTGTTTGCATAATGCAGTCCTCCCAGTACCAGAATTCATAGGAAATCTAGAGGTCAGCAGAGGTTAGAATGCTCTACAGCTGTTAACAGCATCAGTTTCTGTTGTGATATAGAACAATTCCTTCAATGTGTAGGGAACTGCATTGTTCAGAGAGCAAGAGCATTCTACATATGTCATCTCTTCTACCTGGGGAGCCTCCTTCCAAGTGAGATTATAGGCATGTTCATTTTCAGAGGGAAATTCCTTGAAACAGCATTCGTGGGATTCTCTTTTGGTTTCACAGTAATTGGTTGAACAGCTCTTGAAATTAGCCCTTCCTACTCTGAGTGCACTTTGCCACTAGACTGAGTCCATGAGTCTTCTGTAATCATGAGCTATCCTGTAGAGATGTGTGTGTTGATGGATATTTGAAATTAGCCTAGAGTTTAGGGTTTTTGTTTTTGTTTTCCTTATTTACTGTGTATTTCTTGGATGTAAATGCCTACAGTGGGGTTTATTAATAATCAAGTAGGCTGAAAGTAGAATTAACCTATAAACACATTTGGGCTATGTCTCCACCCATAAGCCTTCACACTTTCTTGTAAAAGTTTTGCTGAAGAAATGTCCTTATTTAGCATATGAGGAGGTCCTCATGGCTATAGTGGAAAATAATTGATTTAAGTTTGGAAGGTAACAATTAGGGAGGACCCCCTTGGTTTCTGGTTTTGCATCCTTAGCATCCAGTTCTGTGGGCTTAAAGCTTTTATGTTTATTGCCTAAGAAGATTTGAGAACCAGCATTTAATTCTTGAGGTCAAGAGAGGAAATACCAGTTCTGCAGCCAATCACTTAAGCTTTGGAATCTAATATACTACATACTATGCAGAGAAGTAGGAATGTATCTTGAGGTACTACATCTAGTTTAAAACACAGCCGCAATATTCAGTAGGAGTCAAAGTCTAAGACCATGCCTAGGAGGTCATCATGAGTCATAACTTCATGGAGAGAGGATCCGAATCGACTATTAAAATCTACAAAGAACTAAGTAAGTGAAAGAGGGCCTGAGGTCCAGTAGGAGAGACTTTTCCCGAGCCATCAGTATCTGCATATAGACTTTCTATTTCCTGGGATCTCTATGGTCATCTAACCAGGAGGGCTTCATGGCGTCTTCCTGGGCTCAGGGCTATGGGCCAAGCAACTTCTTCAGTCTCTCATCTGTGAATCAAAGGATGACTGCTTGTGGGCATCTGGCAAGATTGTGGGTAGGTGCTCTGTAAACGTCATGTCATGCTTTTCATTCACCAGGGAGCATTGTAACTTTCCAACATGTTTGTTATCAATGAAGATTTTATTTTTAAAAACCAAGACAGTGATGTCATATATTGCCAAATAGCAGGTTTCTGCTATTCATTATATCAGATAAACTTTACACCTTTCCTGGAATATGTGAGTTTGAAAACTTAAGATAGCAGATTCAGCAGACTCAGGTACAGAGAGACCAGACATTTCTCGGTTTAATCATCACTCAACTCATAGATGAAGGTATTATGAGACAGAAGGGATTGTGATGCTAAAATTAGTATTGGCACTTGAATTAGAATTTGTCTTAAAAATATCAGTTTGCTTCGAAGCATGCTACACAGACCTTAACCATGTTTCTATCTGATCCTTTGTGAAATGAAAATGCCAATACAGAATGAACTGTTTTGATAAGCCCCCTCACAATTTAAGAGTATATTTATAGTTAATCCCTAAGAACTAATATGCAATGATGCCATTTTCCTGATTTTATTTTTATGGGCCACAGTTTTATATCCCACAGCTTATCTGATTTGAAAATGCTTGTCATGTTTGGAGAAAGTTAATATTGAGTCATGCGAAAACCTTAATAAACTTAGTCTTGAACTAATATTTCAGGCTCATGGGGCATTTCTGTATGCTGAGATAGATTTTAGTATTAAAGAAATGCAATAGTGACCTTTCCATAAAACCTTAATAAAATTACTTTGTGATATAAACTGAAGAAGAGATGGGAACTTTCTTGAATAAGAGTATGCGTGATGTATCTGTATCTCATGGTTTATCTTATATCTCATTTCTTCAGATCTCTTGTGTTTTTCTTTCTCTTAAGCCAAACAACAATAATTTCCATAATTTAAACAGAGAACAGAACACAGAAATTTCAGACATGTTTCCCCTTTCTTTGCACCAGTGTCAGTTAACTGCTGCTGAAGTGCCTGTTGTCTTAATAATTCTCTTAGTCTCCATGTTGTTAAAAGAAGTTAACAAGATAGAAAATTCCACCCATAAATTTCAGTTATTTAATATTAAAAATACCATTTGGGGGTGGCATGTCACAGCTGTTTAGCAGCAAAGCAGTGTACAAGGGTTTCTCAAAAGTGTTGAATAAGGATACTGTATCCAGTTAATAAAATTAAAATGATGAATACATGGCAAACTAACTGTAACTTCCCAAAATTAAAATATTGACCTGGTATTCTGAAATTGAAACTCTTTGTTTTCCAGAGACTGGCAAACAGGTGACCAAAAATGACCAAAGTCTGGAGCCCACAGCTTTGACTTCATTTTTTTTTTTTTTTTTTTTGCGGTACGCGGGCCTCTCACTGTTGTGGCCTCTCCCGTCGCGGAGCACAGGCTCCGGACGCGCAGGCTCAGCGGCCATGGTTCACGGGCCCAGCCACTCCGCGGCATGTGGGATCCTCCCGGACTGGGGCACGAACCCGCGTCCCCTGCATCGGCAGGCAGACTCTCAACCACTGCGCCACCAGGGAAGCCCAGACTTCATATTTTTTGCTAGTTCTAGTTTAGGGTGGAAAAAAAAGTCTTACTTAGTATAGTCAGTATGAATCGTTGTTTTGTAAACTGCTTTTTGTGGTCTCCTTGATGGGTTGACCCAAGAATCTCTTTTAGAGTCCACAAAGCAAAGGCAAAACGATGGCTTTTAAGGAGTAGAACGTTTTGCTTTTTATTAGCTCCGAGACTATTTGCAAATGCAAAATTGGATGAACATTTCCCCAATCAATCCCTGTGTATCTGTTTACTGCTTAAACTTTAACCAGTATTCTTATACAGGATAAACACCAAAAATCATTTCATTGCAAACTTGAAGTGAGATAGTATTTAGACTTCTTTGGGTCAGAGGAATTTGGAAAGAGGCTGATAGTACCTTAGTGACATGGACTAACCCAGCTTTAACTCTGAAAAGATGTTAGAGGAACATTTAATCTCATCTCATCCAGTGCAACAATCCCTTTATAATCTCCAAGAACAGAGAAACATCTAAATCCTTAAGTGATTAGAAGTATCTGTTCTGAAACTGTACAACTTCATTGAAAAATAATTCTTATTTTCCTGATGTTGATTTAAAATAGACATTCCTGAGACCACTGATCTTTGGTACAGAGGTTTTCCTCTAAATGAACACAATGTTTACATTACTCCCTTTTCCATGTGGGTGATTTTTGGGTGATTTTCAATACATGCCGTGAGTCAGAAAGAGGATGGGATGGGTATTGGATGGGCAGTTCAACTGTATCAGTTCTATCACAGCTCCGCCAGTAGGGCTGAGGAACTGCTCAGTCCACCCGTTTTTGGCCTCTATGTCCATCCAGTTACATAACAGCTCAAATTAACTCTGAAATCCTTGGAATTTTCTTTTATAACTTGTTGCTTAAATAGTATGACTTCCTTCACCAGTTCTCTGTTTTGTCGATATGCTTCTTAAAATTGTGGCACAGAATGCACAAAATAATCCAAGCAATGGTGGGATCCAAAAGAGTTTGCTGAGATGGTTGTCCCTTGATTGAAGTCCTCCCTGAGACTGCGTTAAAGTTTAAACCATTACTTCACCACCATTAGTTCACTAAGGTTAGAGTTCACATAAAGGTCAGATGTTTTTCATATTAAAAAAGCCAGTTTTTTTTTGGCCTCATAGTTGCTTTAAAAACAAAAACAAGACCTTCTTGGAGATCTTTGTATTGCTCACTTTTATATGTTTCTTGAGAGCTTGACCCATCCTTCCACGCAGTCATTTTGTAGCAATGACCTCTGCTCAGGACATGTTTGGACGTCTGAAATGCTAGAAGAGCACCAGTAGGGATGGGGTCTTATCTTAGGAGGCCACTGAAAACAAGGAGTGAAGTCCTGGAGAGGAGAAAAGGATGGTGATACCACAGGATTGCCATGGGAAGGAGAATCCAAAGAGCAAAAAAGATGGGGACAAAACAGACACGTGGAAAGAAGATCAGTAGAGTATAGGGTGAAGGTGGGAGGTTAAGAAAGACCAGGGCCAAGATAAGGACATTGAGTTTGAAGACTAACAGGTCCAACTACTCAAAATGGCATTTTGAACAGAATAGGTGAGGTAGATTCCATATTTTAAGACATGTATTGAGTCTATACATAGGAAATGGTGATATTGAGCAAAGCTGCTTTTTATTATTGAAGGAGACTTGGCCGTGGGAGGGTGTGACATAGGTGGTCAAAATATACCTTAATTGTAAGGCTTTCTCTCTTTAAAACTTCAGGGCATGATAATTGATTTAGTGACAGTAGATGTTTTGTGCACAGAGGCTGATTTAACTTACATTCATGTAATGGTCATAATTGAATCCTATTTCCTTTCCTGTTTCACCTTGGGGGTTGGTTTCAATTGGGGCAGAATAAAAATAAAAATATATGTAATGGCTTACTCAACACTTGTGATTTCATTCAGGTTGAACAAAGGCAACCACATTAATTTTGTTAAAATGCCCACTACGAATATTCCAAAATAACATCATAGGCCAGCACGTCAGGCACCCAGTGACTAGATCCTGATGTTTTGATCAAACTAAGTTTTCTCCATCACATTTAGAACACTACTCTAAAAACAAAGCTAAGAATTAAAGACACAGTGATCTTTTTAGAGTGAAAATTATTTTATGAGAGCATTAAAAAAATAAGAAACAAATTCATTTTTCTTTTTTCTTTTTTTTTTTTTTTTTTTTTTGCGGTACACGGGCCTCTCACTGTTGTGGCCTTTCCTGTTGCGGAGCACAGGCTCCGGACGCGCAGGTTCAGCGGCCATGGCTCACGGGCCCAGCCGCTCTGCGGCATGTGGGATCTTCCCAGACTGGGGCACGAATCCGTGTCTCCTGCATCGGCAGGCGGACTCTCAACCACTGCGCCACCAGGGAAGCCCTCATTTTTCTTTTGAATAATGTTTGTACTTCCTAATTTTGAAGGTGGGTAACAAGGATTTCTGTCCTTAGCTAAGTTCGAAGTAGGAAATTGGATAGTGGTCGTGACTTAGGCATCTCCTTCGTGGAGGCAATCCTCATTTTTGGTTTAACTGTCTCTCATTAAAGCAGCTTAAATACAATCCCAGGAAAAGATGACTTCACCTTATCTTGGTCAGAGGCTACATCTTTATTGTTTTTACTGAATTTAAGGAACTTTCATCATGAGAACCAAGGTCAGACAGAAAGTTTAAAGTTAAAAGGTTTAAGTTCTGGTTCTACCATCATTTGAGGGAGGCTTAGCTTTCTGAGCTCTGCTTTGCACGTTTTGCAGTTGGGTTATGATTTCTCACTTAAAGAGAGTCTGTGAAAATACTTGATAAAATGTAAGCTGTTACATCAATACTGGGTGCCCTGGCTGGAAGAGCTGTGTGAAGCTTGGAGGGTCGGCGGTGATGAGCCCCCAACTACTCCATCAGGGCTGAGTGGTGACAGCAGCCACTTTGATTTCTCGTTATGGCAGGAAATCCAGCCTCTCTCGCCTAATGAGAAGGTCATCCTCCTAGTCTCCAGGTCACGTCGCTGACTTCTTTCTTTAAAAACGTGCCTGCAATCTTGTAGCATTTCAGAATATACTGGGTCAAACTCTACCCCTTAAGAAACAAAATAATTGATTGCAGACACAAGCGATTTTCAGTAACTTTGCTTATTAGTGCTGACACTTGGGGGAACCAAGGGCTTGTCTGACAAAGGGGCAGGGAATTTAGTCACAAAAGCTCTGTTTTGGCTCTCTCTTCCCAGCCTGCTGATATGGCTTGAATTAGAAGTTAGCGACATTTGCTAAAATAAAATACGATGTAAACTCTTGGGAATTGCTTCACATCCGACTTCTCTGACCCCAATATCCTTCCCATGCCTCTGGGCCTTGAGGGATGTTTTTCAGTTTCTATATAAGCAATGGAAGCAGACACATTTCAAAATAAGCCCACAAAGGCACACATGGTATGAAAGGAACAATTATTTGAAGGCTGTTGACCTTACCGGCATTGGGCAAGCGTCTGGCATCTTGAAAGTCTGCTTTGATACTGAAGAGCTGTTCTAGAAATGTCACTATGTCATTACCTTGTCAGTTGCTCCTCAATACATAATAGTAATGCATTGTTTTTCATCTTACTTGAAGCTGTCTCAATATGACTTTCCTTTTAGGAAATAAAATATATTTCAGGAAGGACATATATGGTTCTTAAATAACATCTACATTTATTTGCAGCCCAAATAATGTTTACTCACACTCACGAAGACTAGAAGGAATCAGAAACATGACTATTTCAGCCTCTAGTTTCTACGAACAAAGAAACTAAGGCTCTAAGAACTTAAGGGGCTTCCTCAAGGTCCCACAAGTACTTGGGACAAAGCTGGGACTGGAATCCAGGTTATCCATCTCTGATTGCCCTGCCGTTTCCATTCCAGCCAGCTGCATAGGTCATATTAATTTAATATTAATTGTGGAAACAATAATATATAATTAAAGTCAGACCCTTTTTTAGGGTGTGACCAAATTATTTATAGAGCCATAAAATTTGGATCATTCTAATTCACTTTTCTAATATCACCTTAGAAGACCTATTTCAAATTGTGTGACCATTGGTACTGGTATTTATTAGGCAAATGGTAGTGAAACAGGTGAAATGTTCAGTGTCCTGCTGGTCTATTGGACAAAGCCAAAGACGGCACATATTCTAACATGCGGATCTAGTTTTTCTGTGTATTCTCATGTACATAAACCAATGTATGCAGTAAGTTCCCTGCCTCGTTGGAAATAATGGTTAATTATATGATGCCACACCTGGGGGAAAAAAACAAAAACACAAAGACCTTTAATACTTTTTCCATAAATGAACTGAGGTTAAAGATTTTGCTTCTTTTTCCTTTCAGACTAATCATACTTTTGTGCATAAAAACAAACAAACAAACAACAACCATGAAGATAGGTTTGGGGACTTTGAAGAATTTGCACGAATAGAAAATAATAAAATCAACCTCCTGAAACCTTAAATTTCATGAAATTTTTTCTCACTGTCTCTGTCTTATTAGTTCCATCTGTAGCCTTAGTTTTAAGCTTTTGAGAATGGAGGTAGAACAATTTTGAACATGTAAGGAGATAATTGAATTTGTGTGAGATTTGAGGTTTATTTAGGTTACAACTCTTTGACCACAGTTTATTTTCAGGTCATGTGGTACCCCTATGTGTATGAACATATAAAAGCTCATTAATTTTGGATACCTTTTAGCTCACAACCTAAGGAAAATATTTGATTTTCTCCTTTTATGATCTGGACTCAGTTCCAGTATGCATGGCCTTGTACTTTATTCTCATCTTACGACTCTTGTATAATAATAGCAAAGACCTAGTAGTAAAATCGCTTGGAGAATGTTTAAATACCAAGAATCTTGGGCTTCCCTGGTGGTGCAGTGGCTGAGAGTCCGCCTGCCGATGCAGGGGACACAGGTTCGTGCCCCAGTCCGGGAAGATCCCACGTGCTGTGGGGCGGCTGGGCCCGTGAGCCATGGCCACTGAGCCTGCACGTCCGGAGCCTGTGCTCCGCAACGGGAGAGGCCACAACAGTGAGAGGCCCGTGTACGGCAAAAACAAAACAAACAAACAAACAAACAAAAACAGGAATCTTGATTAAATTTGAACCCATTGTCTGTGTATGTTTATTTTAATAAGAAAATCATTTTTACTATAAAGGATTCTTCAAGCTCTTGAATGTGTGCCTGGTCCTAGTCCAAAACAGTGTCCCTGTTTTTTGTGAAGTCCTGTTTTGCAATCTTTAGACTTATTCCATACACACGCCCAAGGCAACATTCAATAGATTATTCAAGTGAAGATAAAATAAAAATCTTTCCTTTGAAATATCTAGATAATTAAGGCAAAATCAGGCCTCTAAAGAGAGCTTTCTTCTCCCTTGATACATGTGATTCATGTCGGTGATGCTTTGCCTAATAATTGTGGCAGATAATAATTTGCCAGTCCCAGGGCAAATGAAGGGCAAAGTATGGAGGGCTGGGCACCAGAGAGAAGACCTTATGAACAGCCCAGGAGGCCTTCTGTAAAGAGGGAGTCTCCGTGGGTAAGAAAACCACGCACCCCATGAGTACATGCCCAGGGCGTGGTCCCATGTTGGAGGACCCAGAAGCCAATCTGAGCAGCCCTCAAGGTGAATCAGTGGTCAGAGGTCTGAGCTAAGGGTGGGACACAGCAGATGGGAGGTTGGGATGTACGGCCCAAAAGTCATGTATGGGCCCCACCAGGCTACAGAACCAGGTGAATATGGAAACTTGTTCTCAGGCTGGGTCCCAGCCGGGCAGCAGGGGGTCAACATGGTATGAGTCGGGAACAAGAGAGTGGGAACAGCATTTCAAGATCCTGGAGGAGAAAGCAGGTACATACAAAAAGGGTACCAACACGTGCATTCGGATAACAGAAGTGTTTATTGTTCTCTGCCTTGGTTGTTTTTCGGCTTGGTTGGGAGTTCCTCCCCAGAATAAGATATTCATTCTTTCAGTCATGCAGTGTTTACTGAGTGGCCCCTGTATGCTGTGCTGGACACTAAAAATAATAGCAAATGAGGCTGGCCTCCCCAGAGTTCCTCCTGTAGTGAAGATACAGATAAACAAGAGCTGCCTACAGTGTAGCATGATTTGTCCCGCAAAGAGACATACAGAGCGCTTCAGTGAAAATACAGGAGTGGCACCTAACCCAGTTTCTCATGCTGATATCTGAAGGATAACCAGAGCTAACCAAATTTAGGAGAGAGGTTCAGGAATGAGAGGGAAAGAAAAATATGCAAAAGGCTCAGTGTATTTGGGGCAATGAGTCAAGTCTGATAAATCCAGAGAGAAGAATTGAAGGGGAAAAATGACACTTTTTTTTTAGAATGCCTTTGGTGGACTTTTGTTTAATATATATATAATTATTTATTTGTTCGTTTTGGCTGCGTTGGGTCTTAATTGCTGCTGCGTTGGGTCTTAATGGCGTTCTCTAGTTGCGGCAAGCGGGGGCTACTCTTCATTGCGGTGTGCCGGCTTCTCATTGCAGTGGCCTCTCTTGTTGCGGAGCCCGGGCTCTAGGCACGCGGGCTTCAGTAGTTGCAGCATGCGGGCTCAATAGTTGTGGTGCACAGGCTTAGTTGCTCCGTGGCATGTGGGATCTTCCCAGACCAGGGATCGAACCCGTGTCCCTGCACTGGCAGGCAGATTCTTACCCACTGTGCCACCAGGGAAATCCCAAAATGACACTTTTTGAGCATCTTTTGGGATGCTGCTGCTTTTCCACTCAGCCGAGGGGATGTTTCTTCTCTCATGTTTTAACATGATCTTTCTCCTCAGCTCTTTTGTTAATTGTGGCTTCTTAAAGGCTGAGTTTGCTGGTTGAATCTTTATTTACCCAATTTTTTTCTTTCTGAGTTCTTAAGAGAAATGTTAGTACTCTCAGCTTATAGTTATCAGGGACCATGAAGACTTGGGCCAAAAGAAGGAAGTGCTTAAAGTTACTTGTTAAGTGACTACAGTGTCTACATTGTAGATTAAACAGATGCTGTGTTGACTGTTCAGTTATGTCATTCTTAATTTGCTTTCTTCAAGTCACCTGTCACCCATAACTGGCTTCTTTTGATTTTTTCTTTTTTTAAATATTTATTTATTTATTTGGTTGCTCCAGGTCTTAGTTGTGGCAGGCGGGCTCCTTAGCTGTGGCATGTGAACTCTTAGTTGCAGCATGCATGTGGGATCTAGTTCCCTGACCCGGGATCGAATCCCAGCCCCCTGCACTGGGAATGCAGAGTCTTAACCACTGCACCACCAGCGAAGTCCCTTAACTAGCTTCTTTAAGACTTAACCCTTAAGGATTAGGCTTGAAAAAATGATTGAGAAAATTACCCATTTACTTTAGGCCTTTACTTTCTACTCTTGGTCTACTCTGGTGCCAGGGCCCAGAATCTCTGTCTCCTGGATTTTCCATGGCCTTGAGAGAAGTGTGCAGTTTAGACAAATGGACCATCTGTATTCCTTACCTGAGATTTAGTCCCAAATGCCTAGTGGGTCTCTTTCCCTAGTGAGCTGGCCTGGGCCATAGGTGAAGAGCAAAAGACCCTTCTTTCCTTCTTTTTCTTTTTTTGGCTTTTTTTCTTTGATGAAGACTTGACCCAAGGCAGTTGTTCTCAAACTTTAGCTGACATAGAACCACCTGGCCACTTGGATTAAGCATAGATATCTGAGCCCCGCCCTCCCAACTGATTTTCTGATTCAGAAGATCTGGGTGGGGTCTGAGATTTCTGCATTTCTAAAATGTTCCAGATGAGGTTTGCTGTTTGGGTACCATGCTTTGAGAACCACTGATCAAAGGCAAGCTCATGGGGCCTACACCGTCTCTGATCTTTGCCTTATGCTCCTGGCTTGAGTCCCCAGAAGACCTGAGTCCCCAGCTTGGCTATCAAGATCTTACCATCAATAGCTCAAAGGATGTTCTGGTTGAGAAGAAACTAAGGCTGAAGGAGAAGTCGACTCAAGCCCCCATGGTCTTAGTTCCCACTCTGGACCCCTGGGCTCTCCAAGGACAAAGCCCCAGACTTCTGTCTTAGCTGGTCAATTAAGAACACCATGAATCAAGATCCAAGACAGAGTTATTTCTATAATCTATTTATGACCTCCACTTAAAACTGTACTTAATCTGTCATGTCGCCATTTTGTTACCTGTTTCTCCAGACCTTATCAGAACGCTTATGTGGAAGTGAGAAGGGCTGAACTCTCCCCAAATATTATTGTGTGTGGCTCACACCCAGTACTCAGCAGGAGGTTGTTTCTATCCATGGTAAACTGTACACATCCACCATATATTCTGTTAGTTCTGGTCTTGAAAACAGTAACAAATTCTGCTCTTGAAAGAGGGAGGAAATCCGGTCATTTGTTTACATGTATCACAATTTTGAATAATTGTCTTATTTCTCAGTACTGTTGTATTTATCAGGGCTCTTGTGGTTAACTCTGTTTACCTTAAGTACTCAGTAGTAATAAAGTACCTTCTGCTGTTTGCTGTACTCCCTTAGTCAGTAAAAACAAAAGTACTTTATATCAGAAGCATAAAAGAAATAAGATGCCTTTACTTTGCAGAATTTTTATGTGTTTACAAAAAAATTCTTTCTACGACGGGTTTGTTATTCCATTAAGTCAGAGAAAAAACAATTGAATTACATATTCCTCTCCCCAGGAAACACATTCTATATATATTTTTCATATCCTAAAGGTTGATCTATCTTGCTTCCTATCAAACAAAGTTTTATTTTTAGCAGTCATGTCTGTAATTCAATACCACAAAAATCATTAATGTATAAATTATATCTTACATTTCTGAAAGATCATACATAATACTTTTTTTTTGAACATCTTTATTGGAGTATAATTGCTTTACAATGGTGTGTTAGTTTCTGCTTTATAACAAAGTGAATCACCTATACATATATATGTATATCCCCATATCTCCTCCCTCTGCGTCTCCCTCCCACCCTCCCTATCCCACCCCTCTAGGTGGTCACAAAACACCGAGCTGATCTCCCTGTGCTATGCAGGTGCTTCCCACTAGCTATCTGTTTTACATTTGGTAGTGTATATATGTCCATGCCACTCTCTCACTTCGTCCCATCTTCCCCTTCCCCCTCCCCATGTCCTCAAGTCCATTCTCTACATCTGCATCTTTATTCCTGTCCTGCCCCTAGGTTCTTCAGAACCCTTTTTTTTTTTTTTTTTAGATTCCATATATATGTGTTAGCATATGGTATTTGTTTTTCTCTTCCTGATTTACTTCACTCTGTATGACAGACTCTAGGTCCATCCACCTCACTACAAATAACTCAGCTTCGTTTCTTTTTATGGCTGAGTAATATTCCATTGTATATATGTGACACATCTTTATCCATTCATCGCCATTCATCACTCAATGGACACTTAGGTTGCTTCCATGTCCTGGCTATTGTAAATAGAGCTGCAATGAACATTTTGATACATGACTCTTTTTGTATTGTTTTTCTCAGGGTATGTGTCCAGTAGTGGGGTTCCTGCATCTTATAGTAGTTCTATTTTTAGTTTTTTAAGGAACCTCCATACTGTTCTCCATAGTGGCTGTATCAATTTACATTCGCATCAATGGTGCAAGAGTGTTCCCTTTTCTCCCCACCCTCTCCAGCATTTATTGTTTCTAGATTTTTTGATGATGGCCGTTCTCACTGGCGTGAGATGATACCTCAATGTAGTGTTGATTTGCATTTCTCTAATGATTAGTGATGTTGAGCATTCTTTCATGTGTTTGTTGACAATCTGTATATCTTCTTTGGAGAAATGTCTATTTAGGTCTTCTGCCCATTTTTGGATTGGGTTGTTTGGTTTTTTGATATTGAGTTACATGAGCTGCTTGTAAATTTTGGAGATTAATCCTTCGTCAGTTGTTTCATTTGCAAATATTTTCTCCCATTCTGAGGGTTGTCTTTTCATCTTGTTTACATTTTCCTTTGATGTACAAAAGCTTTCATTTTCACTAGGTCCCACTTGTTTATTTTTGTTCTTATTTCCTTTAAATTAGGAGGTGGGTTAAAAAGGATCTTGCTGTGATTTTTGTCATAGAGTGTTCTGCCCATTTTTTCCTCTAAGAATTTTATAGTGTCTGACCTTACATTTAGGTCTCTAATCCATTTTTTTTTTTTCTAATCCATTTTGAGTTTACTTTTGTGTATGGTATTAGGGAGTGTTCTAATTTCATTCTTTTACATGTAACTGTCCAGTTTTCCCAGCATCACTTATTGAAGAGGCTGTCTTTTCTCTATTTTATATTCTTGCCTCCTTTATCAAAAATAAGGTGACCATATGTGTCTGGGTTTATTGCTGGGCTTTCTATCCTCTTCCATTGATCTATCTTTCTGTTTTTGTGCCAGTACCATACTGTCTTGATTACTGTAGCTTTGTAGTATAGTCTGAAGTCAGGGAGCCTGATTCCTCCAACTCTGTTTTTTGTTCTCAAGATTGCTTTGGCTATTCGGGGTCTTTTGTGTTTCCATACAAGTTGTGAAATTTTTTGTTATAGTTCTGTGAAAAATGCCAGTGGTAGTTTGATAGGGATTGCATTGAAGCTATAGATTGCTTTGGGTGGTAGAGTCATTTTCACAATGTTGATTCTTCCAATCCAAGAACATGGTATATCTCTCCATCTATTTGTATCATCTTTAATTTCTTTCATCAGTGTCTTATAATTTTCTGCATACAGGTCTTTTGTCTCCTTAGGTAGGTTTATTCCTAGATATTTTATTCTTTTTGTTGCAGTGGTAAATGGGAGTGTTTTCTTTATTTCACTTTCAGATTTTTCATCATTAGTATATAGGAATGCCAGAGATTTCTGTGCATTAATTTTGTATCCTGCTACTTTACCAAATCCATTGATTAGCTCTAGTAGTTTTCTGGCAGCATCTTTAGGATTCTCTACGTATAGTATCATGTCATCTGCAAACAGTGACAACTTTACTTCTTCTTTTCTGATTTGGATTCCTTTTATTTCCTTTTCTTCTCTGATGGCTGTGGCTAAAACTTCCAAAACTATGTTGAATTATAGTGGTGAGAGTGGGCAACCTTTTCTTGTTCCCGATCTTAGTGGAAATAGTTTCAGTTTTTCACCATTGAGGAAAATGTTGGCTGTGGGTTTGTCATATATGGCCTTTATTATGTTGATGTAAGTTCCCTCTATGCCTACTTTCTGGAGGGTTTTTATCGTAAGTGGGTGTTAAATTTTGTCAAAAGCTTTTTCTGCATCTATTGAGATGATCATATGTTTGTTTGTTTGTTTTTTTATTTTGCGGTATGCGGGCCTCTCACTGTTGTGGCCTCTCCCGTTGCGGAGCACAGGCTACGGATGTGCAGGCTCAGCGGCCATGGCTCATGGGCCCAGCTGCTCCATGGCATGTGGGATCCCCCGGACCGGGGAACGAACCCACGTCCCCTGCATCGGCAGGCAGACTCTCAACCACTGCGCCACCAGGGAAGCCTGATCATATGGTTTTTATCCTTCAATTTATTAATATGGTTTATCACATTGATTGATTTGCATATATTGAAGAATCTTTGCATTCCTAGCATAAAGCCCACTTGATCATGGTGTATGATCCTTTTTATGTGCTGTTGGATTCTGTTTGCTTGTATTTTGTTGAGGATTTTTGCATCTATGTTCATCAGTGATATTGGCCTGTAGTTTTCTTTCTTTGTGACATCTTTGTCTGGTTTTGGCATCAGGGTGATGGTGGTCTCGTAGAATGAGTTTCGGAGTGTTCCTTCCTCTGCTATATTTTGGAAGAGTTTGAGAAGTATAGGTGTTAGGTCTTCTCTAAATGTTTTGTTAGAATTCACCTGTGAAACCATCTATTCCTGGGCTTTTGTTTGTTGGAAGAGTTTTAATCACAGTCTCAATTTCAGTGCTTGTGATTGGTCTGTTTATATTTTCTGTTTCTTCCTGCTTCAGTCTCAGAAGGTTGTTCTTTTCTAAGAATTTGTCCATTTCTTCCAGGTTGCCCATTTTATTGCCATAGAGTTGCTTGTAGTAATCTCTTATGATCATTTGTATTTTTGCAGTGTCAGTTGTTACTTCTCCTTTTTCATTTCTAATTCTATTGATTTGTGTCTTCTCCCTTTTTTCTTGATGAGTCTGGCTAATGGTTTATCAATTTTGTTTATCTTCTCAAAGAACCAGCTTTTAGTTTTATTGACCTTTGCTACTCTTTCCTTCATTTCCTTTTCATTTATTTCTGATATGATCTTTATTATTTCTTTCCTCTGCTAACTTTGTGGGGGGTTTTCTGTTCTTCTTTCTCAAATTGCTTTGGGGGAAGGGTTGGTTGTTTATTTGAGATGTTTCTTTTTTCTTGAGGTAGGATTGTATTGCTATAAACTTCCCTCCTAGAACTGGTTTTGCTGCATCCCATAGGTTTTGGGTCATCGTGCTTTCATTGTCATTTGTTTCTGGGTATTTTTGATTTCTTTTATTTCTTCAGTGGTCTCTTGGTTACTAAGTCGTGTATTGTTTAGCCTACATGTATTTGTATTTTTTACAGATTTTTTCCTGAAATGAAAATAAATAAATAAAATAAAGTTATTAAAATAAAAAATAAACAATTATTATTAAAAATTAAAAAAATTAAAAGTAATAAAACAAGAAAAAGAAAGAACGAAGAGAGCAAGCAAACCAAAAAACAAATCCACCAATGATAAGAAGCACTAATTATGAAAAAAACACGGACAGACAGAACCCTAGGACAAATGTGAAAGCAAAGCTATACAGACAAAATCACACAAAGAAGCATACAAATACACACTCACAAAAAGAGAAAAAGGAAAAAAAAAAAAAATATATATATATATATATTATTGCTCCCAAAGCCACTGCCTCAATTTTGGGATTATGCATTGTCTATTCAGGTATTCCACAGTTGCAAGGTACATCAAGTTGATTGTGGAGATTTAATCTGCTGCTCCTGAGGCTGCTGGGAGAGATTTCCCTTTCTCTTCTTTGTTCGCACAGCTCCTGGGGTTAGTCTTTGGATTTGGCCCCGCCTCTGCCTGTAGGTTGCCTGAGGGCGTCTGTTCTTCGCTCAAACAGGACAGGGTTAAATTAGCAGCTGATTAAGGGGCTCTGGCTCACTCAGATCTGGGAGAGGGAGGGGTACACAATGTGGGGCGAGCCTGCAGCAGCAGAGGCCGGTGTAAACTTGCAGCAGCCTGAGCGGTGCCATGTTCTCCCAGGGAAGTTGTCCCTGGATCACAGGACCCTGGCAGTGGCGGGCTGCACAGGCTTCCGGGAGGAGAGGTGTGGATAGTGACCTGTGCTTGCACACAGGCTTCTTGGTGGCTGCAGCAGCAGTTTTAGCGTCTCATGCCAGTCTCTGGTGTCTACGCTGTTAGCCGCGGCTCACTCCCAGCTCTGGAGCTCGTTTAGGCAGTGCTCTGAATCCTCTCTCCTCAGGCACCGTGAAACAATGGTCTCTTGCCTCTTAGGCAGGTCCAGACTTTTTCCTGGACTCCCTCCTGGCTAGCTGTGGTGCACCAGCCCCCTTCAGGCTGTGTTCACACAGCCAACCCCAGTCCTGTCCCTGGGGTCTGACCTCTGAAGCTGTAGCCTCAGCTCCCAGCCCCCACCCGCCCCAGCAGGTGAGCAGACAAGCCTCTTGGGCTGGTGAGTGCTGGTCAGCACCGTTCCTCTGTGCAGGAATCTCTCCGCTTTGCCCTCTGCACCCCTGTTGCTGCACTCTCCCCCGTAGCTCTGAAGCTTCCCCCCACCCCCGTCCTCCCCACCCCGTCTCCACCAGTGAAGGGGCTTCCTACGGTGTGGAAACTTTGCCTTCTTCACAGCTCCCTCCCAGAGGTGCAGGTCCCGTCCCTATTCTTTTGTCTCTCTTTTTTCTTTTTTCTTTTGCCCTACCCAGGTACGTGCCTTTTGGGAGGTCTGAGGTCTTCTGCCAGCATTCAGTAGGTGTTCTGTAGGAGTTGTTCCACATGTAGATGTATTTCTGATGTATTTGTGGGGAGGAAGGTGATCCCCACGTCTTA
Source organism: Pseudorca crassidens (assembly GCF_039906515.1). Classification (NCBI taxonomy): domain Eukaryota; kingdom Metazoa; phylum Chordata; class Mammalia; order Artiodactyla; family Delphinidae; genus Pseudorca; species Pseudorca crassidens. The sequence goes on along the minus strand of NC_090310.1, from coordinate 51,845,121 downwards.
CTCTTCCACCATCTTGAAGGTCTCTCCCCATAATACTGTTAAGCCAAGGACTTACTAAATATTGAGGAAATGGAACCTCAGAAGGCTTCATACTTGCTGCTCTGAACGTTTGACATGGAATCCTCCTTCAACAATATTGGTCCCTAAACCCGGGTCTCTACCTGAGTCCTTCAGAGAAACTTAACTGAGAGGGAAGAGGTGAATAGCAAGGCACTATCAGGTCAGAGAACCATAGTCATAGACAATTACTTTTAACACAATTTCAGCCACTTAACTTGTTCAAGAGGATCTTGGAAGGCTGGCATGTATGCCCACAAGTCATTTCCAAGGGAATTGCTGCAGGCAGACACGAACAGCCAAACACTGTTTTGAAACAAATCAGTTCTTTTCTTGGGAAACTATATACTTCATCATATTCTAATTTCTTTAAAAACTGGTCATTACAGACTGAATTATATGTTAACAGTTATTCATTATCTTCAGATGAAGCTGATCCTAAATATCCCGGATAATCAAGCATGTTTTAAACATGTTTTGTAAAATTCTGATATAATGAACCCTGTAATATCATCATAATTATACCTAATAAATTTATAAAGGGAAATTATTTTAATATTTTTATTCATCTATTTTGTAATTATTAAGTTTTAAGAATATAATGTTTACCTCTTAAGTATGATTAATATTGACCAGGGGAGACAGAGTCAAAGAGTAAATGTTTGTTGTTTTAATTTTATTCCTATTTAATTTGTGTCTTTTATAAATTCCAGGAAATTATTTTGAATCAAGTGGTGCTTTATTAATAAATAAATATACTTATTATGTATTTATTATGAATTTAATAGATGAATCATGACAAAGACCTTAGGTTTCTTTAGTTCAGAATTCCTTAAAGACTAAATCCAGCACCACCATAATCTGTTTTATTTCTAAATATAAGTGTACTAGAAGTTTCAGAGTTAATACCCAAGGTTTAGTCAGTATTATTAAGTAACTCCTTCCTAAGAATCAGTTATAACTGGTGTGTGTGAGGCTCCTGATGTACAGTCATGATTTTAAATCTTGAGAGGAAAAGAACATTTTAGAGCTTTATGTATTAGTTTCGTCCTGGTATTTGTTCTTGCCAGGAATTCTGGTGGAAAACATGGACATAGAAATTGATTTATGTGAAAAAAATAATTTTAATGTCATCTTCTCTTTACTTTCAACATTTTTCTTGAGTATAAAAATTATAGTCACTGTAAATGTTAAAATACAGAAAGTATTAAAAAAATAAAAATCACCTAAAATTATGTCACCACAATGTAACTACTGTTTGTACAATATTTTGGTGTATATTTTTCTTGTCTTTTTCCTCTATTAAAAAGTGTGTGTGTGTGTGTTTGTGTGTGTGTAAGGAACGTGTACATAACACATAAAAATTTGGATCATACTTGCAAACAATTTTGTAACCAGCTTTTTTACTTGCTTAATAATATATTGAGAATATTTGTATTTGCTTGCCAAGAGTTGTGAATATTTTTAGAAACTATTCTAAATTTGCTCTTGTTCAGCAAAGAACTATTCATTGAAAGCATTATTTTTAATGGGCACAGAATATTTAAATACTATCGTATATGTAACCAATTGCTTACTGTTGTTCATATAAAGATGACTTAAATAGCACAGCAGTGCTATTCCCCATAAACAGCACAGCAGTGAGAAGGTATCTTTGTACATAGATTTTGTATACATTTTCAAGGCTGTAGAAATGTATTGCAAAATTCTTTTTCATCAAAGTACACGAATGCCCCTACCTCCAACCCTGCACATTGCCTATTATCATTTTCTTAGTCCTTCACCCTTTATATGCTTTTTAAAAAGGTTATTTAATGGTTTGATAAAAATGGAGTTATTTTTAGCAAATGGAGAAATTGTCATTAATGATGCAATATGTCAGTGTCAAATTAAATTCTTACTGGAAGTAAAGCCATTTATTTAAAGGCTCTGGATGATCTGCTGTAGCTGTACTTCTGTTTTTAGAAATATAAGGGTTACCTTATTTAAAGATCGAGGAGCAGGATGTTGAAATGTGCTTGATGGAGTCAACTAATTGACTTTTTCGTCAGTGGAATTTTTATCCCAACCCTCTGTGTTCTGGGAAACAATGTTGGTTGTTCCCAACATGGGGTCATTTAAGGCCATGGGTTATTTGGTTTAATGGAATTTATATGGTTGGATAGGGAAGGGATTAATTCTCTATGGAACTTTTTTGTTGTAAGGTGGAAGGTAAAAGTTTCACTTAAGAAAATCCATAACTGAGCCATGGTGCCTGTTTGTTTACTTGAAAGCTGTATGTTATCAAGTGGAAGCAAACGCTTTTTCAGACGAATTCATTTGTTCACAAATAGAAACAAAAAGTGGAGAATGTCTTGGTTGGCTTGGGGGAAGCTGCAGGTTTTATTTAAAGTTCGTATTTATTGCTGAGGTGCAAAATTGTTAAATGGCATTTGGATCCAGGGGAAAGATATACTGTAGAAATTACTTTTCAAAGGGGTATTGGAATAGAAGGACAGGAATTATCTGAGTTCATTTCTAGATGAAATTCTATTCTACTTTTCTTTCTGTCTTTCTTCGATTCAGTTGAACAAACACATGTTGAATGCCCATCCCTCAAGGCAGAGCTGTCCTTTCTCCTTTTCAGATTGATTTGGCAACTTGCTATGCCCAGCTTCAGAGGGCCCACTGTATTTGTTTCCTTGAGCTGCTGTTAAAAAAGTTACCACAAACTAGTGGCTGAAAGCAACAGAAGTTTATTCTCTCATAGTTCTGGAGGCCAGAAGTCTGAAATCAAGGTGTCCACAAGACCACATGTCCTCCAGGCTAGAGGGAAGAACCCATGCCTTGCCTCTTCCAGCTTCTGGTGACTGCCAACACTCCTTGACTTGTGGCTGCATCACTCCAATCTCTGCCTCAGTGGTCACATTGCCTCCCCTTTCATCTGTGTCAAATCTCCCCGCCTCACTTTTACAAGGACACTTGTGATAGCATTTAGGACCCCCTGGGAAGATCTAAGAGAATCTCTCCATCTTCAAGATCCTTAACTTAATCACATCTGCAAAGTCCTTTTTTGCTATATAAGGTAATGCCTATAGGTTTCAGATATTAGGATATAGGTATCTTTTGGGGGCTGTGATTCAGCCTGCGATACCCCGGACCTTAAATATACCTGATATCATGTACATCCCCCTGTCTGCTCTCTACCAGAACATGAGGCATAGGTCCAGAAACAAAAAATTATTTGCCAAAGTTTTGACCCAACTGGCCTGGGGAGAAGAGTTGACTCCATAATTGAGCTAGCATATCTGGGATAGGTAGTCTGGTAAGCTTTGAAGACCACCTTCTAGACAGCAGATTTAAAGATGCGGGGCAGAGCAGACCAGCAAACAAAGAGCTGCCCTTCCTCGGTTCACCCCAACTGAATGGGTGAGTGGATGGAAAGCCATCTTATTGGGTGATGGGCACATCCTCCTTGAGTATTTGGATCCCCACAGCTGACCTGAGCTCCCTGGTGGTCCTCCCCACTAACGCTTTCAGTCCCTCATCATCTTTAGAAGGAGCTTTTTGCCACTTGTTCTGAAACGAGGTCTTCTAGGGACTCCCTCTCTCTCTCTGGTCCCCTCCCTGCAACCCTGGGAGTTTTTCCTCTGTCGCCAATATAACAGCTAATCCATTTCAGTTGCGTAAGAATTTAGAAACAAGGAGACTATTTAAAAGCCCACTGGCCTCCCTCCAATAGTCACTCAAGGTGTTTACTCTGGAAAAAGTACCGAGTTCTATATCCATTCTTTGTGTAAATTCTCCTTTACTTCCCGTGTTCCTTAAGAAGGACACTTTCCTGTGGGCTCTGTGGGGTGAGGTAATGTTCTTCCAGGAGACAACTGAACCATGAAGTATCTTGTAAATGAGACCTTAGAAGGCCAGCCAGAGAATTTGAGGAGAGGAGCCTTTGGCATTGCAATGAAAGCGTTTTGTTTTTTGTTTGCTTTTTGGTTTTTTACCAGTTAGCTGTGGGTGGAGCTTTGAGATCATTGCAAACAGAGTGGCCAGTTCCCCGCTCCCTGACTTTTAAAAGAAGTAACTATTTGTCCTTTTAACTTTTTCTGGAGTCAGTTGGATTGTGACACATACCTCATTTATTCCTGTTTAATAATCAATTACCTGGATCAAACTGCTATTAAACATGACTGGCTGGGCCAATGTTTTCTGGTCTGCAGGTCATAGTTGTACCATCTACATAAAATAAACCAGTCGCTGCCCCTAATGCCAGACCTGAGGAAGTATTTCTGAGACAATTCAAGGAGCAGTCCCCCTCCCCCCAAATCCTGTTTAAAACTGGGAAAATTCAGGATACTCCAATGTCATTTTTCTGAAATGCCATCTAACTTTTTCAGAAATCCAAAACTCAGGAAAAGTAAGCAGTGAGGTGAGCTCCTACCTCCACTGTCTACCTCTTTAGAGATTAAGGTCACAATTACCCTCCTCTTTGCATTAGCTCCCACCAACATCCTTCACATAATTAGACCATTATGATGAAATTAGTATCCAAGGTAGACATGAATATTTTAGTAGTAAGGATAGTAGTGAAATCGGAGAAACATCAGGTACTGAGGACGTCTGCCGTGTGTCCTTTTGATCCTGGGAGAACCGGAGTTAAGCCAATGAAAGATGATACAAGTTGATATAAGCTGTCTTTTAATTTCATTTTTGGTGTGAGCATTTCATATTGCAAGCCCCTTGTTGCTATTCCCTTTACAATAAAACCAAAGGAAATATTGAAAGGGATGGTTGGCAGGAGTGGAAAGATCATAGAACACATAAAGTCCTGCAGAGGAGAGGTGTTTTGCTCACTGGTGAAGCCACCATGTTGTTTCTTCATCCTTCTTTAATGCTAACACTTAGGTCCCTGTAGTTGACTCATCTTATCATAGGTCACTGAACAACATGTCCATGATAGCCTGAGGGGGGTCTGCAGGTCCGTTTTTCTCTGCAGATCTGTTTTACGACATAGAAGGCAGGAATGCACATCACTGCACTAGAAACTTGCTTTGACACTGCCTTGGGTGGAGGGGCTGTGTTTGTGGACACTGAGAAATGGGCATGGAAAGACACAGGGAGAGGCAGACAAAGAGGAACAGAGAAGCAGAGAGAGAGAGGAAGAGAGACCTAGTCACAGCCATTGTGGGAGACTGAGACATGGACCAGCCTACTCACAGATGGACTCTCTTCTCCCACTGGCATGGCTTGTCTGCCTTGGCTTTCCATGGGGGGCCTTGGTACTGATGAATAGAGGGCTGCTTCCTGCCTCAGTCTGGGCTGGTTAGAATGCCCTTCATGCTTTGATCAGTTTTTAGCCTGGTCAGTAGTAAATATTGGATGAGTTCCTCCTTCAAACACCTGTGGTTGCCATTGTGCAGAAACTATCTTGAAACGTGACCTAACGTGCTCTTCGTCTGCTTTAAATTATTTGGGACTAAAGATTCATGTGTCTGCCTATCTGTGTGATTTCAACTTTTTTTTTTCCTTTTTGAAATTTGCATTATTTTTTATTTACACAAGCAGCACATGAATGCAGGAATATATTCCCATAATAAAAAAGTCCAGGACAGAGATAACATGAAAGATATCTTGACTTTCAGCCCCAAGCTTTGTTCCCTCCCCAGAAGTAAGCAGAGTCATAAATTTGCAAGGTTCTTTCCAAACTTTTTAATAATGTATTTATATGCATGAATATTTACCTAGAAAAATATATAGTTTTGCCTTGTGTGTGTGTGTGTGTTTACTACACAGTTCATGTCATTCTGTGGCTGTGTATTTAGGTAAATGGTGTCACACTGTTCCTATTCCATATTACTACATGGCTTGTTGCAAAAACGTGGTTTTCATTTAATGGTATGTGTTAGAGACTTTTCAAGTTCAGCTTCACATCACCTTGTAATGTGTACATGTATTAGACTTTGCTCCTTAGTGAATCACATTGATTGTTTTCAGTGTGGAAACATCCCAAATTATTCTTTCAGTAACTTTCTGGAATAGATTGGTTTATATTTTAGCAGAGGTTTTTCTCTGTGAGAATAAGCTCTAGGGTTGGTTGGTTGGTTGGTTGGTTGGTTTCTTATTAACCCTTTGTGGTGTCATTGTCAGAGTCTGACAAGACACTCGTGAAATGAGTTGGGTAGTAGCTTTATTTTATTTTATTATTTTATTTTATTTTTTTATGTCCTAGAAAAATGTAGGTACACAGGATTTATCTTTTCCTAGAAGATTTGGTAGAACTCACCTGTAAAATCATCTGGGCCTAATCTTTTACTATTTTTTCAATTTCTCCCAAGATTACTGGTCTGTTTAAGTGTTCTGCTCATTTGTTGAGCCAAATTTATTTTAACTTTGAAAAACATCCACTTTAAGTTTTCAAATATTTTGGTTAAAGTTATACATAGTATCTCTTACGGTGTTCACCTTCTCTCTGTATTTACACTCCACCTTTCATCATGGATATTGTGAGTTTACGGTTCTTCCTCATCCTCCTTTCTACCCCAACTCTCTCTCTGTCTCTCTCCCCAATACCTGCCAAATTTTATCTAATATATGCATATTCAGAAAATAATTAACTTTTACCAGTCATTATTTTATTATTTGGGGTTAGGTTTTAATGTATATATAGTACTCCCATCTTTCATTTCTAAGAAGTTTATACTTTCTGCTTTGACTATTCTGCTCAAATCAAGCATTATTTAGAAGTGTGTATGTTTATGTTTAATTCCTATGTGTGTAGGTTTTACACACTCTCTGTCATTAATTTATAAGTTGGCCTAGTCATGGTCAGTAAGCATGGCCACTGTAATTTCTGACTCTTGAAAAGTACTGAGATTTTCTCTGTGGCCTAATCATGATCAGATTTTGAGATTGTTATCTGTGTTTGGGGAAGCCGGGTACAAAGAGAGAATGAAGGAAAGATATATGTGGGGGGGGGGGGCTAAACTCATTAAGTAATATATTTAAATTATGTTAACTTGAGTCATTTAAATTGTTTTGGTTAAATTTGTGTGATTTTCAAATCCTCAATATTCTTCCGTTAATTTCTGAGAATCATTATCTCCTAATATGTTTGTGACTTTGCCTGTTTCTCTTTGTATTTTCAGTTTTTCAATCTATGTTTTGATGCTGTGTGGTCACATATCTAATGTTAATGACTTGAAAAATTTTGATCACCCCTTCTCTTAATATGACATATCACTGTCTCTTGCTTTTTTCCTTGAAGTCTATTTTGTCTAACATTATTAGTGTTACATCTAACATTATTAGTGTTACATCTGGTCCTTTCCCAGTGTGTGCCTATTATATCTTCTTTTCATCCCTTCATTTTCAAACTTCCTGTATAATTTTTATTTTATAAATATTTCTGGTAAACAACTATAATGTTACCTAATTTGAAAGCCTCTGTCTTTTATAAATGGATTTAGCCAAATCATATTTATTACAGTTAGTAATACATTTACTTTCTGTTTTCCAGTTATTGTGTGTTCTTCTTTTTTCCCTCTCCCTTCCCACATCTTTTATCTGTTTCCTTTTTAAAAGAGGCTCACATTTCTTCGTTCTATTTTTTCCCTCATTTATTTGCAAGTTATACTTTCCATTTAAAATTTTCTATTAGGAAAATTCTTAAATTTTTAACACTCATAATTGATCTTCTATTTTTCTGCCAATATCTAGAGTTTTAACTACCTATATTGCACTCCCTAAAATGTTTTTTACCTCCCTTTTTTCCATATTTCCTTGCCTCCAGCACCTACCTGTGTTGATATAATCTGGAATTTGGATGCTAGATTGTAATTTCTATATCTTCTTCTTTTTGTATAATACATAAGACTTAAGAGTAAAATTTGTCTCTTTTTTAAACTTTTTTCTTCTTTCTTTCTTCCCTTCTTTCTTCCTTCCTTTCTCCTTCCTTTCCCCTTCCTTCCTGCCAGCCTTACTTCTCATATCTCTTATTTTTCTATATTTCTTCTTCTTCTTGACAGAATATATAATACATTAACTCTTTCAGAGTAGGTTATTAAACCCTTTTGATACCTTGAAAGTCTGTAAATATATCTTCTCCTAACAATTAAACCATTATTCCATTGGTCACAGAGTTTCTAGTCCACAGTTACTTTCCCTCAAAACTTTGCAGTTATTGCTCTGCTGTTTTCTCATGTGTAATACTCTGATGTTGTGCCTGATTCCATGCTGATTGCCATTCAATTCTAAATTGTCTTCTCTCTATGCATCTCTGAGAAATTTCATAACTTCTCTTCATATTGCTTGTTCTTAGTCACCTCAAGGAATGTTTAGGTGTGTGTATCTTTTTCCCCCATTTATACCTACTGCATCACTGGATTTTTTCACACTGAGAGCACAAATATTCAGATTTCAGAAATGTTTTTCTACTATTCCTTTAATTGTTCCCATTTTTCCATTGGCTTTACTTTCTCTCCTTCTAATAGAAGACATCCTTCTATAAGGTGGTTTTTGAATCTTCTGTTTCCATTTTCCATCTCTCTTAATTTTTCAGTCATGCTTTCTGTTTCTTTTTGTGTTGTATTCTGTGATAATTCCTTGGCTCAGCACTTCATACAAATTCTCTTTACAGTGCAGGTCACCTATTTATTAGGAGTTTGACTACAACAATCTTTTTAAAATTTCTAGAATCTGTAGTTAATTGTGTTTTGGGAAGAGAATGCACTCTTTCCTCCCTCTGAGGATATCAGCCATCCTTAAGTCAAAGTCAGATTCTGTTTGTCCTGTTAACTCTGTTTTCTTGGGTGTAAGTTCTTCTATTTACTGTGTTTGGTGTCTGCCTTCCCTGTTCTTTGCATTGCTCAAATATTTGGTGATTCTTATTGGTGATTCTTTTCATTTAACATGCCCTGTTTATAGCTATTGCATGCACACCATGGTGCAGGATGCTAAGAAGGGTGGGTAAAAGGAACATCCAGTTCTTCCTCAGTGTAGGCAGCCACTCTGGACAATGCCAGTCTCCCTTCAATGTCATACTCACTGCCTATGCTACAAAGCAGACATTCTGTTGTTCACTGCATGGCCCAAGGGAGTAGGGGGTGAGAGAGGGCTAAAGACAGGACCAAGAGAAATAAAAATTACAGCTACTGCTACTTGATTCTACAACCCCATCACCTGTCAACTCCCCCTGGCCGTGAGTTCACCTTGTGGTGGAGGCTTGTAGAACCTCTTGCTCTTTACAGCAGTCCTCTGCTATATGTAGGTTTAGGTGTGTGGTTTCTGTCTTTTATCTGATGACATCAGATTTTATATATACATAATTATTTTATAGGATTTGAAGAGGAAAGGGGAAGCTTCCCAAACAATCACCAAATGATCACCAAACAACCAGGAGAAGGGAATTCAGGGTCAGATGAAGGGAAGAAGAAAAAAAAAAAGACAATTTATGGACTTAGTCCATGTGTATGAAGAAAAGCTTTTGCAAACATGTAAATATAAAATGATTAACCTTTGATCTTCACTTGTTTTTTAATTGTGTTCACTAATGAGATACCCTTTTTCATTTTCAGGTCTTAAATATAATCATGGCCAAACCTTATGAATTTAATTGGCAGAAGGAAGTTCCTTCGTTTTTGCAAGAAGGAGCAGTTTTTGACAGATATGAAGAGGTAAAGAAGCGTTATTAATCGTTTCTCTCAAAACATTCTTCTAATTATTTCATTTTAATCACAGTATTGAGTAAATAGTCTTTGACATAAGTAAGAATATCCTGGAGATTTATAAGTTGGAATATTTGGAAAGAGTCAAAGTTATGAGATATAATAATAATGATAATAATACTATAATTTACTGAGCACTCTCCCTGTGCCAGATATAATAATAATGATGATACTATAAATTATTATGTGCTTACTGTGTGCCAGACAACTTTCTAAGCACTTCCTGTGTATTATTTGTTCAATTCCTTATAATAACCTTATAAGGTTGTTGCCATTATTATGCTTGTTTTACAGATGAGTGTCACGGAGTAATAGTTTTTGCTTAACGAAGTGCTTCTGTCAGGCTTTCCTCATAACACTTTCTATTTGTCATAAATGTAGTAGTGATTGGATTTTGTGCTGGTCACGTGCATTGCTCGTCTCATTTATACACATCAGCTTGACCAAAGCTTTGCGTTCCTCTGCTTCTATTATTTATTGCTTGTGCCCTTGCAAGGTGGTGATGGCTCCAGGCTTTCTAGAAACCAGGGGCTTGGGGCCACCAGTCTGTTCAGAAGGTTTAGGATGGAGAGTGGAAGCCTCCTTTGCATTGTTAACATGTTGTTTTTCTTAGAGTTTACTTGAATTTGAGGTGACTTGTGGAGGGGTGTGTGATGATACTGTGTTGCCTCTAAGGCGAAGTAAGATGCAAAACTTGTTCAGACTTCATGCAGAGTCAGAGTTGGTTCCCTTCAAAATCAGTGGAACGTATGTGGCTCATCGTGGTGGCCTCCCAGGGGTTCAGGTCATCAGGCCTTTTCGTGAGGTCTGTGGGCTGACACAACTCACTTACTGGTTGACTTGGTTTTTCCAAAATATGTATCATAATACTCTGTAGATTTATACCGTAGTTGTTTTGTGTAAACAGAATTGAGAAAGGCAAAGGATGGACCCAAATGTAGTCAGTATTCTTCATATTGAATTAAAGTATTGTGGTGACAGCTATCTATACTACCGAAACTTTATTGCTTCCCTGAAAGAACAGCATTCTGCTATAAGAAGAAACAAAACAATTTTCTACCACCTGGAGGCAACCACTGTTAACTCTTTTGCAGTTTTCTTCTAGTCTTTTTTCTAATTGTTTTTCCTCTTCCATAGTTGTCATCATAGAGTAATCTTGAAAATACAAATCAGAACCTCTTCTTCCTCTATTTAAAAGCTTCCATGACTCCCTCTTATAGGATAAAGATGACTCATCAGAATGAAATACAAGGTCTTCCATAATTTGTCTCCTGCCTAATTCTACAGCCTCATTTCCCACCAGTTTTCTACAAACACTCTCTGCTTTAACCCTAAGAATACGCTTAAAATTCCCCCAATAAACTATTCTATTTCATGCTTTGTGCTTACTGCTGCCTTTTCCTGAAAGGCACTTATCCTTCCTTGTTTGACTGGAAAACTCCTATTTATCCTTCAGAACCCAGATGAGAAATCTTTACTCTTTGATATCTCCCTTGACCCATTTGATAAGAATTGATCACTCGTTTGTGCTACCACTAAACTACCCTTGCACATACTACATTGCACTCACATTTCATTTAATGCTTTTGTCTTTCCTAGTATACTCTGAGTTTCTTGAGGTCAAGGACCATATTTTACTTATCTTTTTCTCTCCAGGGACTAGCAGAATGCCTACAATTGCCAAATTCACTGTAAATATCTAGTATCAAAAGGGATTTTTAAAGGACATGGAAGCAACCTAAGTGTCCATCGACAGATGAATGGATAAAGAAGATGTGGCACATATATACAATGGAATATTACTCAGCCATAAAAAGAAACAAAATTGAGTTATTTGTAGTGAGGTGGATAGACCTAGAGTCTGTCATACAGAGTGAAGTAAATCAGAAAGAGAAAAATAAATACCATATGCTAACACATATATATGGAATAAAAGAAAATGGTTCTGAAGAAGGGGGAGGACAGGAATAAAGACGCAGACGTAGAGAATGGAATTGAGGACGGGGGAGGGGGAAGGGTAAGCTGGGATGAAGTGAGAGAGTGGCATGGACATATATACACTACCAAATGTAAATAGATAGCTAGTGGGAAGCAGCCACATAGCACAGGGAGATCAGCTCCGTGCTTTGTGACCACCTAGAGGGGTGGAATAGAGAGGATGGGAGCGAGACGCAAGAGGGAGGAGATATGGGGATATATGTATAACTGATTCACCTTGTTATAAAACAGAAACTAACACACCATAGTAAAGCAATTATACTCAAATAAAGATGTTGTTAAAAAAAAGGGGGGATTTTAGATACAATTGATTCCAACTAAGTTTGGTTTTATTATAGTTTGTTCATTTTCTTGATAATTGAAATGGTGAGAGGTCCTTGAGACCTGTGTGGAAAGCTGTACTTCAACACATTCAAAATATTAGAGTAAATCATATCTAATTTTCATCTTTTAAATTAAAAATTATCAATATCAACAATTTGAGAGTTCAAGCCAAATGCAATTAAGTGCACTTGACTACTTTTGTCCACTTTATACAACTTGGCAAGAAGGCCAAGGGCTAACTTAGAGGCATTTCCAAGCCTTTTCTCCCAGGTAACTCAGGTCTAGGTTGAGTACCAGCGCCACCATGATGATGGCCATTGCTCTTCATTATAAGCTGGCGAGTGACATCTCTCCCTGAATCTGCTAGAGTATCCCAAAATATTTGTGGTTTTCTGAGGCAGTTTCCCAGGCTCTGGAAATCTATAGGATAATTAAAAAATACTTCCTGGCTTCCAGTTCCTCAGAGAAGGTCATTTTGAAGAGATTAAATGTAATCACTGGCTGAGTATCTCTTCTGCTGTCATATAAGCAGAAACCAGTTAGAGAAAGAGTACTATTTTTTGATAAAGTGAAATGTGATTTGATGAACTAGAAGTTTATCATCATTGAATCATTTTTATTTCTCATGATTTTTTTGGTTATTAATCATCATAACTCACTTATATTTAGAAAATACTGATGACTTGCACTTCTAAAGGCATTTACTTTTCTTCCAGGTGCCTCTGAAAATGAGGTAAAGCTAGGAAAGAAATCTTAACAAGTATTAAATACAATCTCGCTAAGCTTTCAACTTTCTTAAGTGCTATTTTACTAGGATTATAAGCAAAAAATTTTCAGCTTCATAAAGTAAATAATGCCTCTTCATAAAACATATCAAACTGGTGTTGACCTTAAAAATAAAAGTTATTTTATCAGCAAAAATGTGTTTATTTAGGAATAGCAGAGGAGTTGCAATTCAGGACAAGCAAGCTATAGCAAAAGCCATAGTCAAGTCCATAGAACAAAGGAGGGGAATATTATTGTAGAGAGAGAAAGGAGGAGGTCAGGAGGGGTTGTTCTGAACAAAAATCCATTGGAGAAAAGTGCGAGTTCAGGGAGATGGCGGGTTACTCAGGGGCTGAGTTGCTGGGCTAGTCAGTATCTTGTGGGAGATGCCACGCACATCTTTTCCTTTTGGGGGCCTGTAATTCATGATTCTTTCCTATTGATGATTCTTCTCTGGGGTCTGTAACTGACAATTCTTCCCATAGTTGATGTCCAGTGGTACCTTGTGAGAGCTTCTCCTTCTGGCCTCCTGACTCCATTTTAGTAAGGTTTCCCTTTATTAATTTTCAAACCAGAAAGCCAAATAGTGTTTCAAATGGGGCTGTAGCCAGTTGTTCTTATTACAGCTGACCTTTGAATAACACAGGTTTCAACTGCATGGTCCACTCTTATATGGATTTTTTTCAATAAATACCTATCACAGTACCACACAATCCGCAGTTGGCTGAATCGGGGGATGCGGAACCACGGATATGGAGGGTTGACTGTAAAAGTTATATTCATATTTTCAACTGCACTGGGGTTGGCAGCCCTAAAACCTCACGTTGTTCAAGGCTCAACTGTATTTCCCTATTCTGTAAGATTTAGTTCTTTAGAGTCACGGCCATTAAAATTTTCAAGGCACCAAATATAAACAGAGAAGGTTTGTTTCTACAGTTTTTTGCATGAACAGCAGGGAGAAATGACAGCTGACAGCAAGTGGGAGGAACAGGAATTAGAGAAAACACAACCTGATCATCCCAAAAGTGCCACGGCAAAGGGACCATTTGTGAAGGGGCATAAACGCCTTCAGCACCATATGGCAACTAACATTATCATGACGGTCTGAAAGATCGGGCAAACATTAAATTGTGTTCCACGTATTGGTTTAAAGAAGGCAGGGAAGTGTTTTAATCAGTGGGTGAGCATTCACTAGGTCAGAAAAAAATAGCATTTACTAACCACTGTTTTAAAAATATGTATTATTTTGCCAATAAATGCAACTAGTGTAACTGTATTTAAGCATTATTTTATTATTTCTGCTGAGGGATTTCTTCTGAGGTAGCCCAAAATTTCAGGAACTGCAGCCTGCATTGTAGCCTCTGATTGTATTCTCCTGCCACTTCAAAAGCTGTTTTTATCTAACTTTACTTGACTTTTAAGTTACTTACATGAAAAATATATTTCGTTTCCTAAGTGGTACAAGTGGTATAAAAATCTTTAGACATTTTTCTATCACAGAGGAGAGAAACAGCAGTGCTTTTTAAAACCCATGCAGCCCAAATGTCTCTAACTCAACTGGCATCCTGACTTGCCTTTCATGTCCTTATTTTTTTTTAACATCTTTATTGGGGTATAATTGCTTTACAATGGTGTGTTAGTTTCTGCTTTATAACAAAGTGAATCAGTTATACATATACATATGTTCCCATATCTCTTGCCTCTTGCGTCTCCCTCCCTCCCACCCTCCCTATCCCACCCCTCCAGGCGGTCACAAAGCACTGAGCTGATCTCCCTGTGCTATGCGGCTGCTTCCCACTAGCTATCTACCTTACGTTTGGTAGTGTATATATGTCCATGCCTCTCTCTCTCTTTGTCACAGCTCACCCTTCCCCCTCCCCATATCCTCAAGTCCGTTCTCTAGTAGGTCTGTGTCTTTATTCCTGTCTTACCCCTAGGTTCTTCATGACATTTTTTTTCTTAAATTCCATATATATGTGTTAGCATATGGTATTTGTCTTTCTCTTTCATGTCCTTATTAAAGGGCTGAAGACCCCATCTCCTGGCTATTCAGGGCTCACCCCAGCCTTTCCTAGAATTCCTAGGTGCCTACGGCCGCCTTGTGATCACTCAGCTCCTCAATGCCTTCTTACCTCTCTGTTCCCAGGACTGTTCCCTACTCTAATTTCTCTCCCTAAACCCATTATATCACTGAACCTCAGGAACAAGGATGTTGTGTGAAATAGGCTTTTATTAAAAATTTGGTGGTAGCAGAGGAGAATTACAGCATGCAGTAGGAGACAATAGGTATCATGAGGAATAAATTTCAGAGGTCAGCAGGGCAACAGGTGTCTCTCTCATTGCCTTCTTTTTTGCCCCACTCTTCCACCAAGAAGCATTTTCCTGTTTCTTTTCTTTTTTGATCTCTCCCTCAGAATCCTTTTCTAATACACCCTTTTCCTTTTTCACATATGCCTCTTATTCCAATTAGAAACAAACAAACAAAAAAAACAACAAAAAACCAACTCCCTCTCAAACCAAGGAGGAAAATGGGAAATTCTGGTCCCTTCTCATCCTGAGAAGTGTGGTTCCTTGTCCAGCTGAAACTCTCCCATCCAGACTCTCCTGAGACCTCCGCTTTTGCGTAACTTTGAAGGGCAATGGATATACTTAAACACACAAAAATTTTAAAGACCTTTCTCCCTTGAAAGAAAAGTGGTCTGTCGTCCTTCTAGAGAAGTGGTCACCAGCAGAACTTTGCAGTGATGGACATGGTCTGTACCTGGGCTGCCTGTTACCACATGTGAAGAGGGTTGTGATGCACAGTTGGTAATCTCAGGGCTTTGTCCTCAACCTGTGCACAAAATCTAGACTGCACTTATTTTTCTTAGAGTGCAAGAGTTTCTCTTTAGCAAAATTAATTCAGTTTGGCATTTGGAAAACAAACAAACAAAACAACAACAACAGCAAAAGTGGCCAGTGAGACTGAGGAACTGAGGTTTTATCTTAATTAATTTTAATTAAAGCTTACATAACAACATGTGGCTGGTGGCTCTCTTATTGGACAGCACAGTTTTCTAGACAATTAGCTTAAATTACAACCAGATTTTAAAATACCATCCTCTTTCCCCAGCACGCAGAAAGAGCTCTCAGTTTGCTTAACTGGGATCTGCAGTTTCATCAGCCACGTCTTCTTAGTGGCAGCCAGAGCAGAGATTTGAATGTTTTATAGCTGACTTCCCTCCCCCACCACCCCACATCCCAAATCCCAGCTTGGGTTGGGCTGCCCCTTTTCCTCACCTGTGGGATTTTGTATCTGAGGCAGGCTGCCGGGTTGGAGTGTCCTTTTCTGGAGAAGCCTTGGTCTTTATTACTAACCCCTCCCACTCACCATCCCCCAAACCCTCCCCTGCACACACACAGAAACGGAGCCCCTTGATGCTCACAACTGCTGCCAGGAAAACAGAAACAGTTATGGTAGCTGCCAATCCCAGAGGAATATGGAAGTGCAGCATCAATAAAAGCTGAAGTGAAGCCAAGTGGGACAGGCCGAATTTGGCCTCTTTCCAAGGTAGCTCTGAAACCAAACTGTAGGGCACTCAGTGAAGCTCCAAAAGGCCCAGGCACCCTACATACCCCAGGCTGCACATCGGTGAAGCAAATAATTTAACAAGTGTAATTTGCAAAAAACTAAAAACACATCCTCATAGAAAGTATTTTGACTGAAAGATTTATTTAGCTCCTCAGTGAGGATACCAGCAGGATGATAAGTCTAGTTATAAGAGCACTGGAGGAAAAGAGGAAAGGAAAGCTGCAACAAGCTTTGTCAATTAGATACAAAACCGGTTACTGCCCTGGAGGGTAATGAAACCATAACCCCTGAGGCTGTCTTTTCTACCAGACACAAATCACATGCATCCCTTACAGAACAAAAAATGGCTGCAACTTATCTAGTTAACTTCAGAAAAGCTGGGCCCTAAACTACAGTAAATAATAAGTCAAACAAAAGGGCATTCTTCTAGAGAAATAAATCATCCTTGGGTGGGTCTCTAGACAGCGTTCCTGTATAACATGGAAAGGACACATAGCCATCTTTTTATCTCATTCCCAGTTTCGGGTGATTTAAACTCAATTGCACCCACAGAGTTAGGATATCCAGCTCAAAAAGTAGAAAGTGGAATTGTAGCACATTATTTGTATTTACAGTGAAAGATTCTTACAGGGTCGTCATAATGATAACAATTCTGATCATATTTATTAGTCTTTCAATGTTTAGAGTCAACCTAATGGTAGACAAAATATTTAATTATTATTGATGAAACAGAATGAAAAATCTATTAACTTTGTCAGTGCAAAGTAAGGGTATAGACAAATCTTGGAAAGGAGAACTAGTTGGAGACACAGAGGAAAAACCAGAGGCTTAATATTCTCAGTGAGAGGAAATGTTGATAGTTGACGGTGCATTAAATAGAGGCTTCTGTCTATTATTTAAAGCCAATCACAAAACCAAAAAGAATGTGATTTCACATTTGGAAGGGAGAGGAGGGAAAGTAGGGAAATGAGTTAAATTGAGTTCCATTTCTGAGTTGTTATCCTAAGGAACCTATCAATATTCCTACGTGTGCCTGGTGGATAATTAGTTCAGTTATTCACTGTCTTGCCATGAGTCCTGCTTTCTTCAAGCTCCAGTCCCTACTAGAATTGGACATTTAAAACAAAACAGAAAATGTGTTATATCAGTTTATTGTCCACCAAATTACGTCCAGATGTCTTGGTTTGATACTGCAGGCCCTCAGCATGTGGCCCCAGATGTCCTACCACCCTCACCCCCGTGCTTTCCCCCCCACAGTCACATTGCAATGAGGAAGGTGGTAGATTGTACCCCTTGTGGGGTGAGGAGACCAAGGTGGGCAGTGGGTCCAGGGGACTGACCGAGAAGGCCTCAGAGAGCAAGCCCCCTTCGGTCTGCATATTGGTGGGTGAGTCCATTAGCGGATCAAAGGACAGCTAAGATGAGGGGACAGTCGAGCTCCTGCAAGGGCATGGGTGTGGGATGGGGGCGTGGCTTGTCTGTCTGGGGTAGGAGGGCAGGTGGTGAAGGCAGGAGCTGCAGCTGCAGAGATGAGCAGTGTCCCACCATAAATGCTTTACTTTCCAGCCCAAGCATTGGCACTAGATCCTGAAGGCTCTAGGGACCCTTCGATGGATATTTTTTAGCAGGAAAGAGTGAGGTCTGAATATGACTGGAAAGTGGGTCTGGCTGATTAGTTGTATCTGGGAGGGTAGAAGTGGGATTGAAAGGCTGGATAGACAGTAATTCAGACACATGGGAAATAAGAGGAGGGGTGGAAGATGGAAATGAATTAGAGGATTTTCTAACCTGGTGGATGTAGAAGGTGAGGGAGAGTAAGAAGTGTAAAACAAGGTTGGGATTTCCAGCCCAGGAAGCTGGGTGGGCTCTGATGCTGGCACAGAGAATGTCAGAGAAGGGGTAGTTTATGGATGTGCTCATGTGGTTCTTCTTCATGAAATGAACGGTACTTATCACTGTATGTTCTGTTGTACCCCAGAAGCATTTTGCATATACAGAAATCACATAAGTTTTAGTTTAAAATAAACTGCACAAAAAGAGAATTGACAAACATAGTAAACTACCCAAGAGGATGAACAAATGGATGCATTCTGTTCCTTCCTCCGTCCTCCACTCCCAGGGGTGCTGTTGGCATCCTGGCTGGAGTAGGCGTCGTGAGCAAGGGCATGGTATGAACAGAAGTCTGAGAAGTAGGCAGAAGCCTCATTGCGTACAGCAGCAGTTCTGAAAGTGTGGTCCCCAAACCAGCATCATCAGCATCACCTAGAACTTTATCAGAAATGCACATTCTCGGCCCATCTCATGGATGAATCAGAAACTCCGGGAATGGGCCCAGCAGTGTACGTTTTAACTAGTCCTCTAAGAGACTTGGATGCACATCTGAGTATGAGCTCAGTGGTCATAGGACAGGGATGGGGAGCTTGGATTTCTTTCTGAGTGTTATGGGAAGCCATTTTCAACAGGGACTGACGTGATCTGGTTTACGTTCTGGTGACAGTTACTTTGGTAGCTGTGTGGAGAATGGATTTGTAAGGGGCGGGGTGCAAAGTGCACACCAGAGGTACAGAGTACGGTTAGAGAACACCAGGAGTTTAATTTAACGAAGGTGAGCTGGAATCTTAGCCCTTCCTTTTACTTGGTGTATCTCTACAGGCAATTTTCTTAATACCTCTGTGCTAGAAAAGGGGAGCTAGGAAGGTAGGTGGGTCTGAAGAATATGTATTGTATTTCAGCTAAGGATCCTATGATTCTACACCTACCTGCCTTCAGTTACCTCTCTCTTCATCATCATCTTGCGACCTCTTCCTCATATGGTAAGAAAGGTGTGGCCAGAGCCTGAGCACTTAATCACTTAATCACGCTGAAACAATCCGGAGCTGCAAGAGCTAGTATCAGCCGGGGTTTTGCAAGAACGCCCGGACCTGTTCCTTCCTCTAGGCCCTCCTTTGAAATAACAGTGCTAATAACATTATCTGCGCTTTCAGACCCCCCAAAGCTTAGAGACCATTGTCATCCAAGCAGGACGTGTTTAAGGAAAGGTCTGTATGGTTTGCAAAATTCTGGGAAGTAAGTGCACTTGAAGACAAAAGACTCTGATTTGAGCCTTGACCCTGACATTTACAAGTTATGACCTTGGGCAAGTCCTTTCACCTGCCTTAGTGAGCTTAGTGGGCTTCTAGGGGCAGAAAATTGTGGGACGGTAAATACATGGTGAAACTAATGGAATATCAGGGTTATTTTAAGTAAGGTTTGTGCAGACACATCTTGGTGCTGACTTTCTTCTTCATGGCCACAAAACACCCTGGAGGGGGACTATATGGAAGGCTTTATTTCTCAGAAGTTTCTGCTTTAATTAGATAAGGGAAGCTCTGACCAGGTTTCTTTCTGCATTTGTTGATTCTCAATTGCCTTCGGCTCAGAAAAATCCATATGCAAAGTGGCATATATTGGGATGGCACGTTCTAATTCCCTTCAGTGATTTAGGACAGCAACCATTTATGTAGTCTGAATCTGTGGGTCAGCCATCTGGGCTGGAATGGGCACACTCAAGTGTTTGCTGGCCCAACTGGGGGCTGGCTGATTTAGGATGGTCTTAGCAGGACCCTCTCATCTCCACCCCACCTGGTCTGTCATCCTCCTGCAAGCAGATGGAGCTTGTTCTTTCCTGCACACAGCCGAGTTTCTGCTGCATGCTGTAGACCAAAGTAAGTGGGGACATTGGGAGGGGCTGCAAAGTCACCTTGCGAGCAGCGAGATTCAGGGAGGGGTGAAGGAGTGTGTCCCTCTCTGCAGTCAACCACGGTTATTGTAGGTACTCTTTATGTAATCAGTCATCTTGCATTGAAAAGGCACAGAACAGGGGTCAACACACTTTTTCTGTAAAGGACCAGATATTAAATATTTTAGGTTTTGCAAGCCATAGGGTCTCTGTCACAACTACTTAACTTTGTAGCATAAAAGCAGTCATAGAACATTCAACAATCTGTAAATGAATGAATGGGCTGTGTTCCAAGAAAATTTTATTTTCAAAAACAGGGCTGTGGTCTGCAGACACCTAGCTTAGAAGACGAATAATGATACATAGAAATGAATAACAAATTAGTTTGGATGGTGATGATGATACTTTCAGGTAATTACTTTTAGCTCAGTCATTTTCCCTTATGAATGTACTATTAAATTTTCAGTTTAGTCTTCCTCAGTTTTGTTCCCTTTTCTCTATAACTGTATTGGCTTTTGCTGAATAATCAGTTACTCTTGTCTAAGATGCTCCAGTTTTATTTACTTGTTTCTGCTTACTCTTCTCACTTTTATGTTTTTTCCCTCTCTGTGAAGTTTCTTTGGGTTTACATTTCTTCATTGCTTCACAAAGGTAGAAGATAACTCTGTTCCCTGGAGGAATAGGAGCATCTCACCCATGAAATGGTGTCTGAGTCAGTCTCATGGAAAACTCTAATACTTGAGATTCATGCTATTCAAGGGTGTAGGAAGGACTTATTTGTGGGAAGATGAGACATGCATCCACTAGGAAGCTAGAGAAGGAAATCCGGGAGGGTGTTCAATTTACAAGGAGCTGGTGAAAACAAAATGAAGCAATACAACACAAAAAGAAAGTGTATAAATAATCAGTAAATCAAATGTAAGGAGCTAGCTGAGGAGCTACTTAGGTCTCTGGAGTCTGACTGCTATGCTAAAGAATTTAGTTAAAATTCAGTGGCTAAAATGACAGTGCTTGTTTTTTTTGTTTTTAACATTTGTTTTTAATTGAAATGTAGTTGATTTACAATATCATGTTAGTTTCAGGTGGACAGTGCTAGTTTTTTATTGCTTTTTTTCTACCTGAGTGTAAATAGGAAAATGCACAATATCTGCTCCTTCAAATCTTGTCTGTAGCTGCAGGGGAGCAGGAGGTCAGTGGCTGTGGTCAGGCATCCTTTAATTAGGGTTGACGAGCGCAGCCTTGTGGATCTCCAGCCTGATGGCGATGGGGCCCAGAGAACATCCTGGCTGCATTCTGTTTGGGATCACACTCTGTTCATGCGTGTGGCCTGGCCATTGAATTAATGGAGTTAATTCAAGTGTGAACAAATGAACAGTCAAATGAAATATACAGCATATTTTAAAGTGAATCATTTTGAAGTCCGTTCTCAAGTAAGAAAATGGCATTTCTTTAAACTCAGTTTCATGTGAATGAATTCCCTACTTCTAAAAATGATGATAAATGTTTTCGTTGTTATTGGTTTTGGTTCTTTTTAGGGAGGATGCTTTTCAGTCCTTATGTTCTCAGAGAGACAGCAGCAAATGGTCTTGAAAAGCAGGGTTTTAGTTCCCTGCCCAGAAATTGAACCTGAGTAGCCTGGATGTAAACCAGGAATTCTAGCCACTAGTCCACCAGGGGCTAAAGGCTAAAAGCAAAGAGGCCCTGGCTCTTGCCCCATTTGAAAACAAGAATGTTTCAAGGAGGCAAAAACTGTAAAATCAGGTACAAAATTTATTATTATTAGCACGGCACAACCTGTGGGAGAGCACACAGGGAAGCTGTTTATGTAAGGCAGAAGCAAGGCAGAGATGCGCACCCAAAGAGAAAGGGTGTGGGCATCCTCCCTAATGAGGAGTGCAGCAAAGAGGCGGTTAAATCATTTATATAGGGCAGTTTTTCCAGGTCGTTGTTTACCTTGGGCCAATTATCTCGTTTCTTTTCCACACCTCACCTGTCCTAGGACCCTCTCCAACATGCATGCGTGTGTTTTTGCCAAGATGGATTCCAGCACAGAGGGCTGTGGGAGGTTTGAGATCATCTATTATGGGGTGGTGCCCCCTCCCTTTTGGCCCCAGAGGAGCCTTTCTACACATGTGCAGTCCAGGGAGTTCTCCTTGACCTCAGGAGTGGTCATCTTATCTCTTTATTCCAGCAGAGCTCAGCTCCTGCCATTAACTTTGTCCTTGGCGTGTCTAAGGAAAACAAAGCTCTAATTTTACTTCCCTTGGTAAATACCAGCTGTCCAGCCAGGGCCCACCTCCCTCCTACCTCACTTGCAGTAGAAATAGCTGCCATTGTGAACCCTCACCAGGTGCTCTACAAATGGTATCACTGTGTAAGTTCTCTACAGACATTATTTCATTCAAGCCTCCTAAGAACCCTGTTGTTAGGTGGGTCTTTGTAGCCTCATTTTACAGATTACAAAATCAAGCCTTAACATGGTTAAACACCTCACCTGAGGTAACATAACCGTTCACAGGCTGAGCTGAAAGATGCCATGCTAGCTAGCCTGCAGTGGTTCTCAAAGTGTGGTCCTTGCGGCAGCCTTAGCTGCACATGCAGAACTTGTTAGAAGTGCCCAAAACAGGCTCCACCCCAGACCTACTGAATTGGGAATGGAAACTGCAGGTGGACTCCAACAGTCTGTGTTTTAAGAGCCCTCTGGGTGATCCTGATGCAGCTCGAATTTAAGAACCACTGGGCATAGGGCAAGGGAAGGAGTTTTAGACTTCCTGAGAAGGAAAAATAAATCCATTTAAAGTCCTTTACAACTAATCTCCCCAAACAGGCAATTCAGATAAACAGGGGAAGACTGTTCACTAAAAGAGACTTTTCTTTTTTCCAGAGGAGTTGAACCTATTGGATTTTATTGAGCTCTTCTAGGTGCCAGGCACCGTGCTAAGCACTTGACGTCAATCATCTCTTTAAACCCGCAGGTGGTTGCGAGGATTAAATGAGATTGTTTTCCACGTTATACAGGTGGGGAAAGAGAAGCTTAAATCAGTTAAGAAATTGCCTACTACCCAACATGTATTCATGGACAGAGCCAGTCTCCAGAACTGATGTCTTGATGAAGAGAACATACAGGAATCACAGCCATCAGTACGATGACTTGACATCTTGGAATGGCTGCCATTTGCAAATGATGGGATTCGGAATATGCCACCCCCAAATATGGCACCTTTAGTATATTGAGTATTTTAAGGTGAAGGAGTTTGAGAAAACAGTGGAATCAGGAAGGTCACTCTGACCTTCCCATCTACTCCCCTCCTCTCCTCTGAAACAGGTCATAAAACCCACATGTGAGAGGTATGCTTCCTACTCCTGGATGAAAGGGGGGTCCTTATCTTCTGAAGAAAAAGGGGCTCTGAGAAGAATCTGAACAAACAGGCCTTCCGAAGCCCCCCCTCCCAGTTTATTACACTTACCTCATACTCCTTGACTCTCATATTTCTCCACAACTGTCTACTTTTCCGCAAACCCAGCACAAAAATATTCAAGCTTAATTGTTTCTTCTAGTCCTCGTTTTCTTATAAGGGCTCCCAGGTCACCTAAAACTTATATTAAATACATTTATATGCTCTTCTCCTGCTGATCTGTTTTGTCAGTTTAATTTTCAGACCCAGCCGGGGACCCTAAGTAGGTCAAGGAAATCTTATTCCTTCCCTACACAAAGAAACATATTTTGGGGAACTATGTATGATTGAAAAAAAAAACAAACTACCTATTGAAAAATCACTTTCTGAAGTTCCTTAATGAAGGCTGTTTAACTCTTTTAGTCACCGATTTGCTTTATCTATTTAAGACCATAATTATTATATTACTACAGCCGGACGTTCTTAATTGGATTCTGCTAAAGAAATGAGGATGGGCAAAAAAATTATTTTTCATTTATTTGCCCCTAAGGGCAAATAACTGCCTCATAAGCAACCCTAAAAATGCTAATACCTCTACCTTAGACTCAGTGAAAATCAGCATTTAAGGATAGAAAAGTACTAAGCAGGACTTTCTTAGTCTTTACATTTTGTGGGGAAGAAGACCCCACACAACTAGATAAAATGTACTATATGAGGGGCTTCCCTGGTGGCACAGTGGTTGAGAGTCCGCCTGCCGATGCAGGGGACGCGGGTTCGTGCCCTGGTCCAGGAGGCTCCCACATGCCGCGGAGCGGCTGGGCCCGTGAGCCATGGCCGCTGAGCCTGTGCGTCCGGAGCCTGTGCTCCGCAACGGGAGAGGCCACAACAGTGAGAGGCCTGCGCACCGCAAAAAAAAAAATGTACTATATGAAAGGAATATAATATTTCCTTTCTTTACTTTTTTTTTACATTTCCTTTTTTAATGAAATCTTTTATTTACTTTTAATTTTTATTTACCGACTTATAACAATTTTTATTGAAGTATAGTTGATTTACAATGTGATGAACTTATTTTTTAATTTAATTTTTAAATTTTAATTTAATTTTTAATTTTTAATTCAATTTATTTTCTATTGGAGTATAGTTGATTTACAATGCTGTGCTAGTTTCAGGTGTGCAGCTAAGTGATTCAGTTATACATATTTCCATTCTTTTTCAGATTCTTTTCCCATATAGGTTATTACAGAATATTGAATAGAGTCCCCTGTGCTATTACATTTCCTTTCAGTCAGTAGAAATAGACGTAACATATCCTCAGCAGGGAAACCTGTCTTTTAATACTGAATATTGATTCTGATAAATTAATAAGAAACACATGGTTTTTAAACTGCTTATTCTTAAAACCATAAATAGTAGGCAATTGCTCTGAAATCCTGCCTCATCAAAACATTTAATGAAGCGGATAGGCTGAGCCAGAATAGCTTCCCAGGAATGTAAGCCAACATACTCTTTCTACTGAAGAGTCACCCTGAGGACACTTTTGCTGCTGCCTCCAGTGCTCTCCTACTGTGGACTGTCTTCTTCCAAGTACCTAAAAGGGCAGGTGATTCTCTCAACTTTGGTGAGATGCAAAAAGGAGCCTAGTTTTCGGATGCTCAGCAGAGCCATGTTGCCAGGATATTGTTTGCAAATAAAGGGTTTGTACTAAGTGGTATTTAGGGTAAAATCTTTGCCAGAGAACTCTTTCTTGAAGAGTTTGAAGTACACATAGTTGGTTAAGGGCATGGGTTTGGAGTTAAACAGAAATAGCTTCAACTTGGGCTTTGCTGCTCAAGAGATCTAACCATGAGCCCGTCTTAAACCCACTAGGCACTAAGCCACAGCTTCCTTGTCAGGAAAATGGGGGTGATAATACCTACCTCACAGAGACATGATGAGGAATAGGTAAGATGGATCTTTTTACAGTGTAAGTTGGAATATACGCCTCTTCCACTTTAAACCTTCAGTGGCTTCCTACCTCATTCCAAATAATTTCCAGGGTCCTACTTGTCCCCTTACAAATCCCTTACAAAACCCATCACTTCATTGTCCCATTGATGTTCCCTGGAAGTATTAGACACAAACCTCAGGGCTTTTGCACTTGCAGCTTCTGCTCTGACTGCTCTTCTCCATGTATCATCAGTTCTCCTGGTTTACTTCCTCACTTCTTTCCAGTTTTCCTCAAAGTCACCTCATCTAAAGAGGCCTTCATCATCATCTTACTTAAAAAACGCATGTGCCCGTGCACACACACACACACAGCCCTTACCCTTTAGATTTTTTTACCTTTGCATTTATCAATTCCTGATATATTATTTATTTGCTTGTTGTTCATTGTCAAAGTCACACATAGACTATAAACCAAGAGACAGATACATTGTTTTTGTTTACTGCTGTGTCCCCAGCAGGGAATTCATTCATCACCTCACAGATATTTAATAAGCATCTCTGATGATCCAGCAATTCCTTGGTTACATATCTGGGACTCAAATTGATTGTTATTTAAATGGTTCCTAATTTGTAAAGACTTTTAAGGGTCCTAAGAAACTGGAACTGGAGCTCCTTTAGGGTGATCTAGAGAAGGGTTAGCAAGAGAGCTCATCTGTGGCAGCCGTGGAGCTGTGCCATTTACATCTCCCTCCAAGACAAAACTCACTAGGCGTGGAGTCAGTGGGACGGCCTCCGCTGCAGCATCCTCACCCCTGCGAGGTTCAGCCGAGGCTCCCAGCCAATGAGTGACATGGCAGAGACTGGAGCCGGCCCTTTCCTGCCCCAGGTGAGGCTCCTCTGGTCGGTGGTTGTTGCTCTGGGGCTCCCATCCACCTGGCGGAGACGCTCTCACAGCTGCCCTGCAGTCTGAGACCCTTCCTACCTGCTCATCCTTCCTCCCTCCTCTGCTTTCACAGTCATTAGTCCTGCCAGTGTGGTTTGAAGGCTCTCCCTGCCTACTCCTGTTTCTTCTCCCCTTTCTCTTTCATACGCATTTCCCGTAATCAATCAATCAATTCCCCGTAATCAATCAAGTTCATCTTGGTGTCTGTTCCTAGATGACCCAACTCATGCAACAGCCCTTCTCTCAGGGTAGAAGAGTCATGTACTAAACCTTTGGACTGCAATTTTCTGAAGCCAAGTCTGTGCTCAGAATTCTCTAGGTTGGTAGCAGTGGTCCTCCATGTGCATGTGCCAGTGATTTCTGCACCTCTTTTAGACACAATAAAAAGTGATAGAACCAGGATTGGTCCTTAGAGCCAGTGGGGACTGTGTATCTTTGAAGCCTAAACATAAGCTATTTCAGAAGATAAAAGTGGAAAGGGAGCGACAGAAAAAATGCATTTTTACAAGCTGGACTATTTAAGTGGGCAATGCCAATATTCAAAGGGAAATTCCGTGAAAGTTATTTGAGATTCCTTTCCTTTCAGTTACTCTATTCAACACGGACTGTCATCTCCATTTGGCCATAGTTCAAAATGTTATTTCTTTGATCAGCCTCTTTAGATGTATGTCTTCTGTGTTGCTATATGTATAATCCCTGGCTCGTTGTAATTTATTATTCTGGAACTGAATGTGTTTTTATTAGAAGTGGTTTACTGAAAAGAAGGATTTACTAGCTTATGATCCTGTTTTAAGCACTTATGCAAAGCACATCTTCTGATGTTCTTAGAATTTTTTGGAGGGGGAGGATGTTAAAGAAAACATTATTCATGACACTTGTTAAAAATAAGACAGACTGTGTTCAGGAGACTACTACAATGGGGGTTTTGCAGAAGGGGAGAGAATTTGAACTCAGCTTTGAATACAATAAAGAAGAAAAGATTTATAACCAAGGAGCAGGTTGGGGGGTGGGTCAGTGGATGGAGAATTACTAAGAGGAAAC
This sequence comes from Pseudorca crassidens, assembly GCF_039906515.1. Classification (NCBI taxonomy): domain Eukaryota; kingdom Metazoa; phylum Chordata; class Mammalia; order Artiodactyla; family Delphinidae; genus Pseudorca; species Pseudorca crassidens. The sequence goes on along the minus strand of NC_090310.1, from coordinate 51,817,679 downwards.
ATCAGGGGTAAGGAGAGATTTGGGCTAAACCACCCTAATAGGATTCTTGCTGAAGGCAAGCCAGGGTGATCAGACATCACCTGGGAGATGGTGGAGGTTGAAGAACCAGATCAGATACTAAGGGTGATCAGATACTGAGGGTGGAGGATTCTAGCTAAATCAAGTTATTAGCAGGATTCTTGCTAACACTGGGCAATGCGAAGACAGACACAGAAGTCCAAAAGTCAAGGCCTATTTGGGAATAAGATTCAGAGGAGCCTGACTAAAGTTGGCTCAAGGAGAGAATCTGGGGTGGGATGTGTGTGTGGTGGTGGTGGTGACATATGTTTTTAATGTTTGTTGTAAATGTTTGTTACAAAAAACATTTCTTTTCCTCCCTGGCTCTGAGTAAGCTGGTCTTCTTTCATTTTTCTCATTTTAGTTGCTACAGCAACTGTTTTGACTAACATGACAGTTTTCCTGCCCAAGAAAGTTACTTTCTTGAGTGACCACCCACTCCATCGAAAGGCATGTTTTGTTGACTTTCTTCTTCTTTTTGCACTCTGAGAGGTAATTGCCGAATATCTTAGGAATAATTTCTTCAAGTGTTGTCTGGCAAGAATCAGGGAGCCTGTCTCAGCGCCCTGCTACAAGACAAGAGCCCTCGCAGAGTTTAAGTGTTCATACTTGGTCTCAAAATGCCCACAACAGAGATGCTTCTGGGAGAGGGAAGGACAAAGAGAGACAGATACAGAGTTTGACATCTCAAACTGGCAGACCTTAAAAGTTAAGACCCAAAGATTCAACATCTCTATCTGGAAGTAAAAGAGAAAATGGAGATTCCTAAATATTGAGGACCGTAAAGTGAGCAGACAGAAATACAGAGTTTGACTCTTTCAGGTGGATCATTTGAGCAATTCCTTCTTCTTCCCAAATTCAGATCCTAATCGAGCTGATCAGCTTCTCACAGAGCCAAGGATATGTCAGAGCCCTTGTTAATAACAAACACCATCAGGCCCAATTTCAGTTTCTTTTTATTTTGCGGTACGCGGGGCTCTCACTGCTGTGGCCTCTCCCGTTGCGGAGCACAGGCTCCGGACGCGCAGGCTCAGCGGCCATGGCTCACGGGCCCAGCCGCTCAGCGGCATGTGGGATCTTCCCGGACCGGGTCACAAACCCGTGTCCCCTGCATCGGCAGGCGGACTCTCAACCACTGCGCCACCAGGGAAGCCCCCAGTTTTTTTTTAAAAGATGACGTAAGTCAGAAAAGGTGCTGTTCCTTCCTCTTGCCCGTTTTCAGCAGACTTCGTCGACTCTCCCAGGCCAGGTCACTTTGAAAGTTGATGATGTTCTTCATTTCTGACGTCAGAATAAAATGAAATGAATGGATTAAATCCTTCTACTTGTTATCAGAATAAGCGTTCGCTGTATTTCACGATCATTGCTGAAATCAGCTCTCTAAATGCTCACGGTTGGCTACTGAGAAGGAGAACTTTTCATTTCTGCTTCTGTGGAATTGAGAACCCAAGATAGATAGTAGGTCCAGCACCTGTAAAACTTGCTTAACAATCTCTTGATCGCCCCTCACTATCTGAGAGCGAAATCAAGAAGGTGCCAGGCAGGGGCTCCCAACACAGGGACGGTCTCCTCTGGTCACTACTCCCCGACACGCCCTTGAAGAAGGAAGGACTAAAACTTCCTTCTGATGGCTTGCCCTCTGTGCCTGATGTGGACTGAGGCTGGCTGGGGCACAGAAGAAAGCCTGACCTCTCTGTGCAGAAACCACACTTTAGCGAGTCTAGCTCCACAGTCATTTACAATCTCTGGGATATCCTCACGTGTAGACCTCCCGATCTGCATTCTGGATCAGTGGAAATAAGCGCGCACGGTACCACTGCTCATCATGAAGACCCACGTGACAGAGATGCTCTCCCCACCATGATGTACTGATAGATATAATCCTGCCACATATTATCTGTGTCCTCTGGGGAGACTTGCTAACCTCAGAGAGAGTCTGTAAGGTAGGGGAGGCGGCAGTTACCACATTTGTTTCTTGGATGATTCATCATAAACAATACTAGCAACATGAGTCATAGTCACGGTCACTGTGTTCTTATATTGATAATCAGTAATAATGTAATGGGTGCAGGTTATGCATCAAGCCCTGCAGTGCCCACAGGTGGCCCGTAAGATGTGTTATTGTTCATGCTGCCATCCCTGCTTTTGGAGATGAAGAGACGAAGCTCATATAAGCCTGTAAGTGTCCAGCCACGTTTGGATCAGGTCTGTTGGACCCTAAAACCAATGTAACATGCCCAGTAGTTTCAGGTGTTCATGAAATGGGCTTCGTGCTTATTTACACATGTTTCTTCCACATCCCAAAGTCAGCTGTAGTATAGAAGTAGGTGCCACTAGATAAAATGTATTAGGGATTTAAGTTGAAGACAAAAAAAAAAATGGGAAAGTACATCAAATTAGGGGTAAAATTAACAGGCAGCCACTCTATGGGCAGCAAAAATGTCCCATAAAATTGAAAGAAGTGAGCTGCAGATTTGCTACTTTTGATCATGGTAGCCAGAGTAATGCAGGAAAGAAAAACAGTTAATAGGATTCAAACTGTCTGTCAGATTACAAGGAACGCAACAGATTAGGAAAAATAACTTTTCTTTATACCAGGATCCAAGAAAAAATTCTGATAGCTTTCTACAACAACCGGTAATAAATACAGTCTGTACAGTTCATGGAGTTCACAAGAGAATCCTTAAACATGATGTAACTAGAACTGAAACATTTCCAAAGCCCTTCTGATCTGAGTGATGGTTACTGGCCTTCAGTGACAAGGAGAACAGCAAAGCCTCCTTCAGATGTGATGCTGAGCAGTTCCCTGGGCCCACTCCCTGACAATGTCTCTTTCTCACTTACAGGTCTCAAAGCAGGCGCGATGCAAATGCCTGCTTCGGTGTAGCCATCCATCTCAGCTCTGCCCCGCCAGCTACATGACACAGGGCTGACGCTTAATTTCCATACCTCAATGGCCTCCTCCTCTGTAAAGTGGGAATAATAATAGTACCTCCCTCACGGGAAGTTGGGCGGTGAATAAGTTAATGTGTACAAAGCTCAGACCATTGCCTGGTGCTCAGTTAGCATTGTTTTGGTGGTAGTGGTTTATAATGTTATTTATATTTGGTTAGACCCTTCGTGGCCTTTCTCTAACTCAGACTTCACTTGTCCCTCTTCAGCCTTAACAAAGCCCTTTCTCTTCCTCCAGTGTTGATCAAACCATGTTTACCCAAAGGTGGAGCCTCCAAGGCAGTGTTCATTCACTGACAACCCAAACACCCACTGATTTTAGGCAGACTGGGACCTGCTCGGCAAGGTTGACAGGGTAGAACAGACACAGGCTTTGGAATCAGAGAAACCAGTTTGAATCCCAGGTCTGTTATTTATCCACTGTAGCTTTAAAGAATTGACTCTCCTTCAAACATTTTTCCCCTTATTTCTAAATACTGCGTGTCTGATAAGGTAACCACTAATCATACCTGGCTGTTTAAACGAAAATGAAAAGTTCAGGGCCCCTGTCACACTAGCTACATTTCAAGGGCTTCATAGCCCCACATAACCTTCATGGCCTCCACGTTGGGCTGTGTTCATCTGGCACGTTTGCATCATCACAGAAAATCTGTTGAAGAGTGTTGGATAGTAGCCCTGAATTACACAGTAGTTTTCTCCTAACTATTACCAGTTATTTGGCATTGACCTCGTCCCAGGCACTTGGGCTTTCTCAGCTTTGAGAGCCATGTGAAGTTGGTATCAGTTTTCTCAAGTTACAGGTGAGAAAAGTGAAGCTTGGAGAGATGAAATGGCACCAGTGCAAGATTCTCTGGCAGATGCCTGGTGCGGAGGCTGACAGTCAAACCCAGGAAGGATAAGCTACAAGGTCTGGGCCCCAGTGCACCTCCTAGGGGTTCACTTTCTCAGAAATCAGGAGGCTCATGATGGAATGTGGAAGTCCTCACTCATTTCACTCCTTCTATATTCTAATCTACCCATCCCATCACAAGCACAAAAGAGGCCCAGAACAGCTAATGTTTAATTGAAATAATGTGAAGTTAACATGTTTATTAACCAACCCCAAATCACTATCCCTTCCCAGTAGTGAGACTTGACTATTCCCTGTTTGATGATGCAGGCCCCACAGTAGAAAAATATAGTCATTCACAGTTAACTTAAGTAGTAATTGTGGGTGAGAGAGCAGGAGAGGGAAAGGTAAGAAATAACCACAAATCACAGTTAAAATAAAATCAACCACCTGTTATTGCCTGTTATCTAGAAATCCCACCCAAATACTTTCCTCCTATTTAGAGTATTTGGCCTGCTGAGATTTCTACCACTCCATATGCAAAGAAATGGTATGAAATGTCGTTTAACCAAATCACTTATAAAATTGAAATAAAGGAAAAATATTTTTAATCTAAATCATTTTGAAAGTAACTTGAATCTTTGAAAGATAAATTGTGATATTGAATGATGTTGAAATAGCAAGTGTTAGGGGAAAAATACACTAAAGATAATGCTGAGACCACAGCTTTTAAATATACTCTATCCTTGATGAAATGGGGGCAGCATCTCTGGAAGCCCCTAGGGGCAAAACCCCTCAGAACAGGGATCCTTGAGGCAGGAACAGCTTCTAACTGTAGTGATTCCAGCAAAATCATGCTTCTTGCTTCTTCCAAACAGAATGCCCTCCGATTACCAGCTTATCCGCTTTCACAGGAGTTCCTGTTCCTTTCACACTGTCTCTCCCAATGGCCAAAGGAAAGAGCTGGTTTGGGCTGGATGTGTTAACTACTCCTTGAGCTCTAAAGCGTGACTAATGAGTTTTAACCAAGTCCTATGAGAATTGAAATTCTGAGCCCCCTGGAAGAAGTTACATTATGGTTTGCGTCCTTACCAGAGGATCCCACTACCATCTGTTATTTGCAAACAAACAGATTTGTGAAGGAGCAAGGGCCCAGCTTCCTTTGACATCTCCCCTGCCACGCTCAAGTCTGGAGGAAGATTTTCCTGACAAGGGAACTGGGGATATTATAGCTTCAGTGTGGTCACGAGGCCACAGTCCAAGTTCTGGTCAGTACGTACCTGTGTGAAATTTAAAACTGCTATTAGGGGAAAAGAATAGAGAATGTGTGGGAGGTGCAGAGAAATCTAAATAGGTTGGGTTTCAGTTCCTTTCAGCGGATTGTCACATACCCCTCAGGTCTGTTCTCTGATTTTCATGGGTAGTTTGAATCCACTTGGTCTGAGAATTTTCCGGTCACAGTCGACAAGTTTATCGTGGGCCTTGTTGGAAACCTTGTCATTAGCATCTATCACAGCTCCTTACAGGTCTCACTGGAGAATTTCTGTGCTGGCAGCTGATTCTCCTAACATCTGATGTTTTTTATCTATGAACTAAATGGACACCTGGTAAATGATATTTTTTCCCCTTTTGCTTTTGTTGCTAGGGAGCCCAGTGCCAAATAGGCACCTAATTCTCCTTGTGTAGGACCTTTTAACAAGTACTTCTAAAAGCTCTTCTACTCTGTCCTTATTTTGCAAATTTGCCTTTTCTTCTCCTTCCTTAGAGTTCTTATCCCATTTTGCAAAGGATCTCTTTGCAGGGGCCACACCCAACCTCTAAGATGAGCTTGTATGACTTAGAAAAAGGTGCTGCTTGCTCTAAGCAGACAGCCTCAGGGTGGTGCCCTGGTATTTGTATGTCTGTCCGTGGCAGCCCTCCAGGGACTGACCCTGATGGGCTCTGGGCCTGGTGCAGCCCCCTCAACTTGAGTAGCTTCTTGTTTATGTTTTATATATTGGCCTACTGTGATATATTTCATTTGAAAAAAAATTCTTTTCTTATTTTTTAAGACCATGAATTTAGTTTCGGTGTGTCTTTGATGTGCTAGGTGCTTGGAACACAAACGTGAGCAAGAAAGTTTCAAGGACTCTGCCCTCACAGAGGTTATATTCTGATGTGGGAGCCAGGCAATAAATCAATAAATAGTGAAATAATTGCAGACTGTGTTTTGTTGCAAGCAAGGAAATAATCAGGATACTGTAATAGAAAATAAAAATAGAAAATAAAGTATTAGGGAGGTAAGGGAAAACCTCTCTGAAGAGGGGATAATTAAGACAAGACCTGTAGGATGAAGAGGAGCTAAGGACAGTAGGAAGAGTCTTCTGGGCAGGTGGAACAGGAAGTGCAAAGACCCTGAGGCTAGAAGAATTTAAGAAGTTCAAGGAAAAGAGTCCTGATGGTTGTAATGAACAAGAGGGAACACAAAGGCAGAAAGTGGTGTGAGATCAGGTCTCTAGGACCCAGATTAATGCAGGACCTTTTAGGCCATGCTAGGAGTTGGAATTTTATCCGAAATATGATGGAGAACTATTAAAAGTCAGTGACTTTAGTGAACTGATTAAAAGTTTGGAGAATCAATATGGCTGCTGTGGAAAGAAAGAGTAGAAGTGGGAAGATCAGTCCATGGGAGATGCTAGGAGTTGGGATTTTATACTAAATATGCTAGGCATTGGGATTTTATCCTAAATATGATGGGGATCTACTAAATGATTTTAATGAACTTATTAAAACTTTGGAGAATCAACATGGCTGCTGTGGAAAGAAAGAGTAGAAGTGGGAAGATCAGTCCATGGGAGAGATGGTGATGCTTTGGACCAAGGTGGTGGTGGTAGAGATGGAGCAAAATGGATATATATGAAAAATGCTATGAAAATGAAATCAAGAATAGAAAGTCAAGGATGACTCTTAGGGGAATTCCCTGGCGGTCCAGTGGTTAGGACTCTGTGCTCTCACTGCCAAGGACCAAGGCTCAATCCCTGGTCAGGGAACTAAGAAAAAAGGATGACTCTCAGTTTCAGTAGATGGATAGATACTAGTGACATTTATTGAGCCCAGAATGTCTTGTGATGGAGAGACTTAGAGAGATAAGGGTGAGGAGTAAAGAATTCAGCTATGGATATGTTAGTTTTGAGACATCTGTGTGGAGATGTCAAGTAGAGAGTTAGATGTCTGAATTGGGAACTCAGAGAAGACTGGGATCCTGTTATAAATTTGGGAGTCATCAAGAAATAGATGGTATTAAAGCCCTGGGGTTAAAGGAGGTCTAGGAACGTAGTGGAAATGAGAATTCCCAGAGCCAATTCCTGTGGAACATGTAGAAGTTGGGTGTAGAAGGAAAAGAACTTAAAGGAACAGAACACAGTCAGAATATCAACATTCCAGAGCTTCCAAAAGGAGGGAATAGTCAGCCACTCAGAGATCAAATCAAAGGAGAAAAGGAATGTGCGCACTGCATTTGGCAGCATGAACGTAAGTCATGGTGGACCTGGCAGAGAAATGTTAGCAAGTGATAGAAACAGAGGGCAGATGGAATTGGTCAGAGATGGTAGGGAAGGGAGATAGTAGAGACAATGGCTAGAGAAAGACTCTTCAAGATATTATGCCCTGAAAGGGGATGAGAGACATGAGGGAGTAAATGAAGGAGGAAGTGTTGATGGCTAGAACATATTTGTTTGCTGATCAGAATGATCTAATAGAGAAAAAAATTGAGTATTGGGTGGTGATAAACAGAAGACTGAAATCCTTGTGTAGGTGAAAGAGGATGGAACCTGGAAGAAGATTGAATCTGGAGCAGAAATGGGGGTATTGACCTTTGATGGGAGAAAGTGTGCTTTATTAGGAGTAAAGATGGAGAAAGTTCTCATCTGAAGAGTTTCCTTTAATCAGTGAAGCCCAGTAATTGGCTGGGAGTAAAGGGGTATGAGAAGAAGCAATGAGATAGGCCTTTCAAAGAGTGGGGAACCTTTTAAGAAAGAATTACAAGGTTGAAAGTCATGTTGACTATCCTTTTGAAGCTGATAATCTTGAATTTAAACCAAAGCCAGACAGTCCAGTTTTGTGGTTTTCTTTCATCAAGTTCAGCAATAAAAAAATGGACAGGGTGGACTTAGTTTTTTGGCCAAGAAAACAGAAAATGAGACATAGGAGTTGAGGGTGTCTGTGAGGGAATGATTGTAATATTGGACCATGGAAATAAGCTAGACAAGGATGGAAGTAAAAGGAGGAGAAGTCTGGTGGTTAGTGAGAGATTGGCAGGGTTAATGAAGAGGAAGTTGCAAGAAGTCAAATTAATACAGAAGAGTGAGGACTGTAGAGCTAGGGGCTGAAAAACATCAGATGGAAGGGTCCAAGAGTGGGATGTTTAGGAATCCAAATTTCCAGATGGCGATGGTGAGGTCTGAGGGTACTAAGTATTTGAGAGAGGAAGAAAGAAAAAACTCCTTGCAGTTAAGAAGGCCAAGGAACTGAAAGTTCCACATCAAAACAAGCTGGAAAATCATTCTTATTTATCATGTATATTTCCTGGATCATCTCAAATCCTTATTTGGAATTGGATAGGGTGCACATAAGTAAATAATAATGAGAGTAGCTGATTCATTGTGCATCTACTCTGTAAATACCACTTTAGGTCATACTTCTGAACACTGAAATTCTATATTACCGTTAGGATATTACTTGGGAAGTATTCTAAAATGTGTTCATTCTCATAGTTTAATTAATTGATTATTCTCATTTCTCAGTCAGTAATGATATAAGACATTTTCGTTCAAGTTCAATACCTTTTTGTATGACATACAACACCTTTCTTATCTAGCCTTATTTATGTGTCTAGTCTCATCCCCTACCATCCCCTTAAGATGTTCTAACCACACCAGCTCCTCAGAAGTCCCCACTGGCAGGTCAAGCCTACATGCCTGCCATGCTGCTTCACCTGGATAACTTCTGCTCATTCTCTAAGACCCATCTGAAATGTCAACTTCTGGGTCAAGCCTTTTCTAAAAAGTTGAACCATCTAAAAGTGTATTTTTGTGGGTCAAAGATATCACATATTGGCAATTTCATGTTGTTCATAATTTGCTACCAAAAATATAAAACTGAACTACACGTGAGGGATGGTAGCTACCACTTGCTGAACTGTAACTATGTGATTCACATTCATGGTAAAAATATAAAGGTACTTTAAATTTATCATCTCATTTCATTCCCTGAAAGGTAGGTGTAAATACTTCCTTTTGTTAGATAAGGATTCTAAGACTTAAAAAGGGTCTTTGCAAGAGAAGGTAAATAATAAGTGGCAGAACTGGGTTTTGATTCCAAAAGCAAAGGTCACATTATGCCCCTTCCTTCGTCTTACTCATCTCTGTGACTACAGTGCTAAGCACGAGCCTGGTACAGAGATGAAATACCTATGATAATTCTTCACCTATTTGAAAACTACCCAAACAAATTTAAAAGTTGGCTTTGTTCAGGGCCCCTGCTACTCTAAATTCTGACACGTTAAGGTGGCCAAGTCTCTTGACATTGGGTTTACCTTGATGAATGTTGCTGCTCCTTGGAATTTGGAAAGATATGTTTTGGTGGGTGAAGCTGAGAGTCTGGACTACAGTTAAAATCTTGAATCCAGTAATTGCTCTTTGTTTGAAGTCACACCCTGCTCCTGTTTGCCAGGCAGGTTCTCTATAGCAGTGTTGTAATTATCTAGGAGGACAAGTTCTTTATATCACGAGAAGAACAAGTGGATTTGTTGACACGTGGGTGCCAAGTCTTGATGTAATGCAAACGGAGGGCAGAAGGTATCTGGATTCATTCCCTGAATGCCCTTTTGCTTCCATTGACATAGAACTTTCCTGGTGTTCTTAAGAAAAGTGTTGCTTTCTTGCTAAAATAAAGACCAGGAATCCTTTGGCAAATACAACTTAGCTGCTCTGGGTCCCCTGCATTCATCTTTATTTGAATTTTGATTCTGTAGTTTTCAACAGAGTTCCTGATGTCCACAGCAGTGGTTCTCAGACTTTAGTGAGCATTAGACTCACCTGGAGGGCTTTTTGGAACACAGATTTCTGGTTCCCACCCCAGAGATTCTGATTCAGTCTATCTGGCCTGGAGCCCTAGATTCTGCCAATTCAATCAGTCTCCCAGGTGAGATTGAAACTGCTGGTCCCAGGACTACACTTTGAGTAGCTTAAAATCTTGCTTAAGTTCTGGTTTATGGGACACCAAGTGAGGTTGAATATAAAAGCAAAAAGCTCAGGAATTATCTGAATGCTGAATTGTATAGACAAAAAAAAAAAAAGAAAAAATCAGTGACTTAAAAAATTATCTCCTGATTTCTGACATTTTGTTAGAGACCAGCAACAATTCCTCTTGTGTGGAGGGATACTAGTTGGCTGGAACTTGGGAGTCCTTCTTCTTTCCAGGAGCTCTTTTCCAAGATCTTAGAGCAAATTTCTCCTCTGTGACCTTCAGAACATTAGTGTGTTTTGTTCTTAAAACTACCCTAAAAGAAGATGCTGTATAAAATTGATCAGTCTTTCAATGCAAAAATGAATGCAAGAAATTTTCAAAATGAAAACATTACATAATATAATAAGAAATGTGGTCATTAGATTCAGGATGCATTTTTCTTTTGTTTAGAGACTAAAAGATATTTGCATTTTTATTAGATTCAAAATGGTGTGAGTCATGCAGATCAACACATTTCTTTTTCACAGGAATCCTTTGTGTTTGAACCCAACTGCCTCTTCAAAGTGGATGAATTTGGCTTCTTTCTGACCTGGAGAAGTGAAGGCAAGGTATGGCTCAGAAAGAGCAAGCTGTTCCTTCTTGCTCTCAGGGTGAAGGCATTTCATTTTTCAACAAGTGATGGAGTGCCTCTTGAGGGCATGGCCCCTATGCTTATTCATTCGTTCAAGACTTTTAAAAATGTGTGCTAGGAGTTAGGGATACATTGATGGTCAAGGATGTGATCCTCATAGATTCCAGCCTAGGATCAAAGTCGCATATCCAAAAAAAAGAAAAAAGTTACAAGTCATTGAGAATTGTGAAAGAGAAATTCAGGTTGTTACAAGAGCTTAAACAGGCAAGTCTGATTTAAGTCTTGGGAGTTAGAAAGGTTTCCCAGAAGAGAGATGTTCAAGCTGAAGTCTCAGGGGTGCATTTAAGGGCATTTTCATCTGGTTATACCCCAGGACTTAACACACGGCACAATGACACATTTCATGAACCTTTGGGTAAAATTTACAAAAAGTAGAATCAGAGTTATATAAAAGCTAGCATAGTCCCACTTACTATTTCATGTACACACATATATTTAATAATATACATACAGTATTAATGTTATTACATGTATAAAAGTAACATTTTATAAACATTTTATAAATAATTATTCAAAGTTGCATTCATACATATATTTGAAATGGAATGTTTGAGGCCTTGACTTTCTGACTGTTGGAAATTATTATTATTATTTGTTTTTAATTCCGCTTCTGCCTTACTCTAGTCAGCATTGTCTTCATCATCACAAACATTTGTCACCTTGTCTGTGCCATAGGTCTGGCAGAATTTAGGCTCACTGCTATGCTAAATTCTCTCTTTGCAGGAAGGACAAGTTCTAGAATGTTCTCTCATCAACAGTGTTCGACTGGGAGCCACACCAAAGGTACCTGTGATTGGTGTTTGCTGGTCTTCTAAACACAGAATGCTGTTTAACCCGTTACTGCCCCACAATCATCAGCTGGGAATGAAGGACAAACACAGTTTAGAAATCTCATCATTAGCTCACCTTGAAGGCTCAGTTTGCCTCTGAGAGAAAAAAGAAGGAAAGAGCGCGTAAATCAGCCTTCTTCACAGTGATTAGTTTGAATAAGAAGCTGTTTGCATAGTGGTGCTAGGAATTTAAAAGATGTTTTTTCCTAGAATATTCTAGCACAGTATTTATCCCCTTTACCATAATAGCCCTGCAAGTTTTTAAATGTTCAAAACGAAATTATGTTCCTCACTTTGTTTTTTTATTCTTTAGTGACCCTCTTTTATGTTAGTTACAATCTCTGGGTAACCATGTTGGCATTTCCCCCTGAGTTCTTGTGGAGGACAAAACCACTATTTTTTTTGCTAATTAGGGTAAACTTTCACAGTTTTCATTCCAGATGAGGATGCCAGGGCTCCTAGAGGTGCACACACTCACTCTTCGTGTCCAGACTATTTGAAAGACTTAATCTCATTTTTGAGTAACTTGTGGTTGCTGGTTGTGGCGATGCCCTGCATATTTGCCTGAATCCTCAGTGACTGTTCTCTGTGAGAGATCCCTTTGACCTTTGTGGACGCGAGCAGGTCCCAGTCAGAGCCTTTCTGTCCTGTTGCCATAGTCCGGGTCCTCCGATAACTACAACCAGAAATCGAAAGAAAGACCCTCCCTCCCAGTCTTCTAAACCAATAATTTTATAATACTTTTCTTACCAAATGAGTCTCAGTCATGTGTAGTGTTAAAGATTTTACCTCCAGGAGTTTTAGAATAATGCCAGATATCTGGGCATTTTTAGATAGAAAAAAAAAATTGCCCTAATATATGTTTTTTTACATCAAACATAGTTTCTTTTTACCATCTTTCTGCCATGCTCTGTGATCTAATGTATTTTTTCCTCTTTGTCTACCTCAATAGGATCCCAAAATTTTGGCTGCTCTTGAAGCTATTGGAAAATCAGAAAATGACCTGGAAGGGCGGGTAGTTTGTGTCTGCAGTGGTACAGATCTGGTGAACATCAGTTTCACATACATGGTGGCTGAAAATTCAGAAGTAACTAAGGTATCCTCTGTGAAACAGCCTCCTTCCCTCCCCCCCTAATATGTGGTGCACATAATTTTGCATGTATAATTGTAATAGATATTTTAAATTGTAAAATAATTTAATTTAAATTTTAAAAAATGATTCCATTGCCTTGCTGGAACGTTGGTCTAGAAAATTCAGCAAGCACAATACCCTTTTAGCACGTCCCTCATGTATGCCAAGAGCCCGAACACCTACTGTGTTATGTTGTAGGAGCTTCTCACACTGGAATGTACACAGGAATCACCTGGGATTTTGTAAAAATGCAGATTCGGATTCAGTAGGTCTGAGGTGAGGACAAATCCTCCCTTTCTAACAAGCTCCCAGTTGATGCTGATGTTGCTGGTCTGAGAACCACAATTTGAGTAGCAGCACTGCCCAGTAGAAAAATAATGCAAGCCACAGATGTAGTTTAAATCTTTCTAGTAGCCACAGGTTGAATTAATTTCAGTATTTTAGATTCCACATATAAGCGATATCATATGATATTTGTCTTTCTCTGTCTGGTTTACTTCACTTTGTATGATAATCTCTAGGTTCATCCATGTTGCTGCAAATGGCATGATTTCATTCTTTTTATGGCTGAGTAGTATTCCATTGTATATATCTACCACATCTTCTTTATCAATTCATCTGTCGATGGACATTTAGATTGTTTCCATGTCTTGGCTATTGTAAACAGCGCTGCTATGAGCATAGGGGTGCATGTATCTTTTCGAATTCCAATATATCATATTTTAACCCAATAGGTCATTTTAACATGAAATCAATATAAAATCAGTTAACGTATTTTACATGCTTCTGTTTATACAAAGCCTTTAAAATCTGATGTGTATTTTTAATTCAGATGGGCCACATTTCAGTGGCTGCATATGGCTAATGGCTACCCTGTTGGACAGTGCAGGTCTACGTGATTAAGATATCTACCCCCCGCCATAAGCTATTAAAGTATTGGGTTATAATCCATCATAATACTGTAACCAGCCTACTATTGCCCTGGCAAGTGAGTCTCAAAGAGATTTTGGCCAAAGTAGAAAGCTTCAAATTTAACTCACTTTCCTGCAAGTCATTTGTCTTCAGGGTGGTTTTACCTGTGGATGGAGCGCCCATTATCTTTGCATAATATGTGTGAAGAGGCCTGGGCCTTTGCTCTACCATTGCAGAAATGTGGCTTTAGGGGAGTGGGAAGGGGAACATTTTATTTTCCCATTGATCCTGCAGGTAGAAGCTCACTGCAGGGTCGAATGAGAAAGGCCATCATTAGAAATATTGAAATTTAGAGCCTGAAGGGAATATATAGGTAAGATTATTTGATGAAATGGAAATGAGAAGATTTAACCCTGGGCCCAGAGCTAATGGGTGCAGAATTGAGTTCTGCAGATTCCAAGACCATCTTTCTTTCACCCTCACTCACAAAGTGTGGTCCACATTCCAGCTGCATAGGCCTCACCTGCGAGCTCCTTACACATCAGAGTCTTGGGTCCACCCAGACCTACTGATTCAGAATCTTCATTTCTAATGAGGCCCCCCAGTGACTCATATGTGCATTAAAGTTTGAGAAGCTCCCAGCTGTGGCTTTGGGTCCAGGAATGGATGTTCCATGGGAAATGAGAGCCGTTGCTTCTGTCCTTGGGGTGGTTTGGTTGGTTTCATGCTGTTTTCCCAGATCACCTCGCTTTGGGGAAACAGATTTTGCCTTCAAGTTCTTTCATTATTGTGCTCAGATCAACACCTTGTTTGAATGGTTTCTTGAACCCTGCTGATCTAAACAAGCGTCGTTTCTTAGAGTTCACGCTTACGTTATTTGCTACAGAGGTCTTTCTGGTTGCTATTTGCAATAACAACATTCAATCCCAGAAGTCCATGCTGACCACCCAGGAAGAAAAAGACTTGTTAATCAGACAGAGATATTTAGCTGCCTGAAGTTTTGCAAAAACACAGTTCTCTAGAGCGGTATGCCCTGGGTTTTGTCAGTGCGTCATATTACAAGAAACAGTATGACTCCTGTGAGCTTAAGAACATGGGCTTGGGACCAGGTTGCCTGGGCTTAAATCCTTGCTCTTTCTCTTCCCAGCTGTGTGACTGAGACATGCAACTGGCCCCTCTGAGCGTCACCTTCTGCATCCATAAAATAAGAACAATACCAAAATGCCTGCTCTTAGGATTGTTGTATAGATTACGAGTTGTTACATGGAAAGTGCTTAGTGCACGGCCTTTCTCATCCAAAGCCCTCAAAGTGTGTCTGCTATTCTGATCACAGGGTCCTAGAATTTTAGAGCTGGAGATGGAACTTAAGCAGAGCTTCCCACCACCTCATTTGTCAGATGTGGCAAATGAAGCCAAGCAGTTACACAACAGGCTAGGCCAGAGTCCAGCCTAAAGCTCAGGCCTTCTGATTTCCCGAGTGATGCTGTCCACCCCACCCCATCCCTGAGCAAGTACAGTCCTGGGAAGGTGGCTCAGATCAGTAAGCCCATAATGTTCTTACTTTTCATGGTTTGATTGTTGTCAGTCTTGGTTCCTTTTGTTTAAAAGTCATGATGTGAAACCTATACTCATGAGTACGTGGTATATATGTGTATGTTCCAGGCGGAAATTTATACTTAAAGATAAGATTTGGGGTGTTTTTGCAGTAGCATTTCCACTGAATTTAAGATTAGCTGGCCAAACAAGTAGGGCTATAAAATAATTCTGTACTGGATTTTTAATTTAAACTCAATACTGTTTGACCCTGCTCTTATTAAATAAACTAAATGTTTCAGCTTCTGGGAACTATTAGTTACAATTTTATAATTCATTAATAATGTAATATGTAAATATTAATCTCACTGTCCAAACTAGACAGCCCATGCTTATTAGAGCATGTCCTTTTGGTTAATTGATACTTGGAAGATGTTGAACAGATTTTTCACTTATGTATACACGTGTGTGGATAATCTTGCCTACTTCCTGATTTCAAAACTTAACTGTCTACATCCAGATTGTGATACTTACCACCTCCAGCATTGACATTTTCCCCATCACCACTGCCTTATTCCTATGCCTCTATATATGTTACTATCCCTAACAGAACACACAAGCCATCAAAGTGAGAGGATTTATACAAAATACAGATGTAATTACCACAGATCAAAATGATGGCAGAATTCATACATTAGATCAGATCAAATGAGAAATGTAAAGATTTCCCAGTGTGCCTGAAATGGTGTTTGGGACTCAGCCTGTGGTATCACTTTCACCTGAGTACAGCTTAGGAGCCTAGAATAGAATTATGGGACCATGGAATATGCTATCTGTTCTCTTAGCTAGCTGTATTCTGGTCACTTTATCACAGAAGTCAGTTAACGCAAGTCATTTTTTAAAAAATATTTTTATTGGAGTATAGTTGCTTTACAATGTTGTTAGTCTCTACTGTACAGCAAAGTGAATCAGCTATACATATATCCCCTCTTTTTTGGATTTCATTCCCATTTAGGTCACCACAGAGCCTTGAGCAGAGTTCCCTGTGCTATACAGTAGGCTCTCATTAGTTATGTATTTTATACTTAGTACCAATGGTGTATGTATGTCAATCCCAATCTCCCAGTTCATCCCACCCCCACTTCCCCCTTGGTATCCATACGTTTGTTCTCTACATCTGTGTCTCTATTTCAAGCAAGTCATCATTTTTAAAAATAACACTTACAGACCTTAAACGCTTTATTTTAACTTGAAGCATATAAATGTGGTTCAATTGTTGACCCGTCTTTTAATGTTAGGGCCGAGGTCTTTGTATTCAGTATGGGTCTGTAGGTGGGGGTTGATGTAGTTTTTCTTTTTAATTGAAGTACGTATAGTTGATTTACAATGTTGTGTTAATTACTGCTGTACAGCAAAGTGATTCAGTTATACATATATATACATTCTTTTTTTAATATTCTTTTCCATTATGGTTTATCATAGGATATTGAATATAGTTCTCTGTGCGATACAGTAGGACCTTGTTGTTTATCCATTCTATACATAAAAGTGTCCATCTACTAACCCCAAACTCCCACACCACCCCTCCCCCAACCCCTTCCCCCTTGGCAACCACCATTCTGTTCTCTATGTCCGTGATTCTGTTTCTGTTTCTTAGATAGGTTCATTTGTGTCATATTTTAGATTCCACATATAAGTGATATCATATGGTATTTGTCTTTTTCTTTCTGACTTACTTCACTTAGTATAATAATCTCTAGTTCCATCCATGTTGCTGCAAATGGCATTATTCTGTTCTTTTTTATGGCTGAGTAGTATTCTGTTGTAGATATGTACCACAGAGGTTGATGTATTTTTTGCCTATACTTCAATGCCCATAATGCATTGCCTGAAATAATCCAGTTTGGTTTCTTTAAAGTACAAGTGAGACTTTAATGGCACTCATGGAGCAAATCAAAATACAGAATCTTACAACTGCATGACTTCTTTCCCTAATCCTTTAGTTGTCTTATTTACATCGAGCTTGAGAAAAAAATTTTAGCAACTTGCCTTTAAAGAAATCTTCCCAAATATTCACCGAAAGAAACAACAACCCTCTTTCTTTCCACAAGCATATTTCACTGGTTCATGTTAATTTTTATTACATACATAGACAGGTATGGAAACAAATGTAAGTAACTCATGGTAAGCATGCAAGGCAAGAGCAAAAAGGTACAACATGTTGGAAAACAGCTTATTAACTGTAAGGGTTTGGCATTCCCTGGGTGGTCAGAGTGTTTTGCTTGTTTTATGCCATCTGATAAGTCTTGGTCTGACCAGTGAAATAGAAATTTTAAGAGGGTTTCTAGTACAGAACTTGCTTAAGAGTATTTATTTGAGATTCTTGAGTCTGTTCTTAATTCCCAGGCTTTTATGATACTTAACAGTCCAATGATTCTGAAAAATTCACTTAATTAAACATTTAATCCAAGCAGATGGGCCAACCTTCAATTCATGTCCTCTCCATGGAGGACCAACTTTTACACATGGAATCTTTCCTGACTCTGAGAAAGCCATCTTACTTTGTTTGTTCATCCACTTCCTAAAAGGGTTCTCTGGTATTTTTTCTTCTTATTTCAAGGAGGCGTTTTAAGAATCAATAAACTTTGACATGAAATCGGACTTTCTTAGAGTTAAGCTTTCAAATAAATACAAAATGTTTTCACAGCACACAGGACAGTAAAATGATTGTGCTTTTTCTTTTTTCAATATAAGATGTCACCAGTATAAAAGACATCTTTGTAGCTCAGCTTGTCTTTTCTTCAATCACCCCCTCTGCTTAAGGAGTAAATAAGCTTGTCTTGCCACTCTGCCTCTTTACAAGATTTGAGCTCAATTCTATAGAACTTTCTCCCCTGCAAAATAAATGTCTAACAGTATCTAAACCTTTCACCCACATCCTTCCAGTTGCTGAGTCCGCAAACACCCTCCTCCAGTGTCCTGATCGGTCCATTAACAAACACTCTTGTATCTAGGATCTAGCTGCTTCTACCACCAGCATCACTACAGCATTCTCCAGGCCAATACCATTTCCCCCACGAATTGGCATCTGTACCTTGGCCTTGCCCCTTGCAGTCTGTAGCTGAAGGGATGTTTCTGAAATGTAATTCAGGTCACATCACTTTGCTGCTCAGAACCCTGCAAGGCTCACAGGGCCCAACAAGAATCCCTTCTCACTTCCCTTCCTCATGTTGCCTTCATCTCCCTCTTCCCTCCTTTATATTTCCTTCCAGCCTCAGGGACTTTGCATGTGCTGTTCCTTTTGCCTGGAACATACTCTTTCCCCAGTTACATGCAGTGCATTCTCCCTCACATTTCTCAAATCTCTCCTGGAACATCACCTTAGCTTCCTGCATCATCTCCCCTCAGCACATCCTAACTCCTTATCTTGCTGTATTTATCTTCATTGCACTTCCACTATTTTCATGCCATACATTCATTTACTGCCATACATTCATTTACCTCCCTGCCCATGAAGGCAACATTCTGCTCACTGCTGCATCCCCGACATCTAGAACATTCGCTGCCCAACATTTAGTAGATGCTCAATACATACTTGTTTTATTGAGGTCTTTATGTTGACTGAATCCATAAATTCTAACCTAGGCGATGAATAGGTATAACCCTCAAGTTTTTTACAGTTTAGCTCAAAGAAAAGCTAAGAGAATTATCTTTGGATGAGAAGCCCAAGAAAATGTGATTCAGTGATAGTCCAAAAGGTCTGGGATTCCATGGCGTTATTTTTAGAGTCACTTTTCAGGATGTAATGGGACTGTTGCTAAGAATCCATGACAAGCCTGGAGGTTGTAACCCCGGTGTCTTGGCGTCTTTCCAATTTAGATCATTATTTTCCGCTTCCCTAAATCTTTCCTGTCATTCCAGTTAGAAAATTCAGCTTTCATTTCCTCTCCTTAAAAACCTTCTGTTAAAAGAAATTGCTAACAAATTGCTGGCACTTTTCCCTCAAGCCCAGTGTGCCTTTGGGTAATAGGTGCATCTGTTTGGTCACATAACTTAAAACATCTATGAACAAACAGCTGCATGAAGGAGATATTTCCCAATTTTTTCTAAACTGTGTGTAATACAACTTTTTCTCTGAATCCTACTCATCTCTCTGCCCACCGTTTTACCCTAAACCCTACAAATAATACCAAATATTGTAACAAACTTCTTTAGTTAGAAAAGCAACTCAGTTCCTCTGATGTACTTTTTTCTCTCTTGGGATACAACTAGTTGGGGAGGATTTTGTCCCTGGTGTGTTGAAGGCAGTTCAGATGTCTTTCATTAAGCTACAGCTGGCGCTACACAGCAAACTGCAAGCACAGTCGCTGTACATCAGATTGAAAGGCAACCATCATTGAAAATCTCCCCAAATAAGTCTGTTATTTTATACCAAGTTGAATTTTACTTTGATTACAAAAATAAGCTGTTACTGTGAAGTTCAAAATGCAAAGATTTGGATTTAAGTTCAGACAATTTCCAGACTGCTCATTATACTTTCTTCAGGTTGTAAATATTTGGCAAACTCCATAAATTATGCTTTGTAACCAAGTAAACAAATAAGCTCATGACCGGGTACTATAGAAATTAAATTACAAAAATGTTATGTGTTATTCTTGTAGACAAAAAAGATAAGGTCAGGTAGTTTATTACAGGGGAGAAAATCTTATTTAAGTCAATTGGGTTGAATGTCACAATCGCTCTGCTGAACTTGAATTATGTTGAGTAGAAGAATTTATGCAAAGGTTCTTGGAGAAGGGATTTATTCTTCGCTTTGCTGGAGAAAAAAAGTATCAAGTTCATGTTTAGTCAGTCCCTCCTACTGGCTTTGCTAACGCCCTGCAGAGCCCCGCTCCCCTCAATTAGTTCCTCTACCCCTAGTCAGGCACAGACCTACTCAGGGGATCAAACCATAAGCCTCACCTGGGACCTTCTTAAAAATGCAAATTCTTGGGCCTTATGCCAGCCTAATGAACCTGAAATTCTCAGGATGGAGCCCAGTTATCTGTTTTTGTTTCTGTTTCTGTTAATTGAAGTATAGTTGATTTACAATGTTATATTGGTTTCAGAGATACAACATAGTGATTCAGTATTTTGATGGTAATAGTTTAACTAGCCTCCCAGGTGATTCTGATGCTGGTTGAAGTTTGAGTCCCGTTGGTTTAGCATACAAATGGACTTGGTCCAAAAATCATAATGATTTTGAACCCAAACAAGTTTTTATCAAATTGATTGACTGCAGCATGCAGGTAAATCTGTAGACCTATCGATCACTGGTTAGAATTCACTGCGAACACAGAAAGCACGATTAAAATGAATTCGTTTCTATGACTCTAGAAAAAAAGCTATTTCTTAAAATGCAGTTTTAAAAATGTCACTAGCTTTAAATTGCTTCTCCATTTACCACATAGCTCCAGTTTTTACTGCTAGCAAAAAATGTTATTGTGAACATAATGTATGTGTAACATGGGACTACACGTGTTTGTATGTTTTCTAATCTTTGGGGTATAATTGAAAGATGGGACACATAAGGTGGTGGGTTGGACACCTTGCCTGAGATGAGACTCTTGCCTCTAGAAAAAAAGCTATTTCTTAAAATGCAGTTTTAATTGTATTATATATGCCTGTGATTCTTAAAGTGTGGTCCCCAGACCAGCAGCTCCAGCAGTACCTGGGAACTTAATCTGAGATGCAGATTCTCAGGCCCTGCCCCAGGCCTGTGGAATCAGTACCCCATGTTTTAAATAGCCCTCCAGATAAAGGCTCAAGGTGAGAACTACTGCCCTGCAGAGAAGCTCCATAAGGAGCGATTATATCCTGCTTCTCTTGCATAAGTCTTGAAGAACTTAAATTAATTGCTCTGCTGCCCAGACTCACCTGAGCCGATGCCTGCTGAATGCTAAAGGAGCTAAATTGTAAATCTGAACTTTCTATCCAGAATATACTAATTGATTTAAGTTCTTCACCACACTGCCTCATGGTGTTTTGAGGCTCAAGTCTGGGATGGGGTGTGTGTGTGTGTGTGTGTGTGTGTGTGTGTGTGTGTGTGTGTGTGTGTCATGTTTCCAAGAATGAAAGTTGGCACGTTCTTGTTTTGTTTCTTTTTTAAACCTTCCAGAATGCATGGGAAACGAATCAGTGAGGGGCAGTAAAAAGCCATCTTGGGCTTCCCTGGTGGCGCAGTGGTTGAGAGTCCGCCTGCCGAAGCAGGGGACACGGGTTCGCGCCCCGGTCTGGGAAGATCCCACATGCCGCGGAGCGGCTGGGCCCGTGAGCCATGGCCACTGAGCCTGCGTGTCTGGAGCCTGTGCTGCGCAACGGGAGAGGCCACAACAGTGAGAGGCCCGCGTACCGCAAAACAAAAACAAAAACAAAAAAAACCCATATTAAGGACAGAGCTGTGAATCAGAGCAGAGCAGATGCATGGGTGCATATTTGTGAGCTTTAAATGTCCCCATCTCACCTAGGTGTTTTCTTCTTGCCAAATAAAGGTAATAGGGTTCATTTGTTTAATTGCTGGGTTGAACGTGGAGGCCATCAAACTCTGGTTCGTCAGTGAATCTGTGGAATGGGTGACACTTGTCTCCTGGGGCCTCCCACAACCACCTGTCATCTCTCTTGCTCTCTCTTCCTTCCACCCTCAGTTCTCATGCTGCTCTTGCCAGACCATTTGTCCCAGGATCCAGTACTTCAGTGTCTGACCCATGGTGGTACTCTCGGCACTCTGGAATTATTTCTTTATCTCTGTATTCCAAAAACTGTAGTTCCCTTAGACCAGAAGTTGTGGACTCAGAGATGCCTGCAGGAGCCAGGGAGATGATGTGAATAATAAAAGGTGCCAGGAGACAGATATGGATGGTGTGGAATTTAGTGAAGTGGGGTGTGCATGTACCATCTGGGGGCACTTCCTGCCAGTTTTCCAACCATCAGAGCATGGCCCCATGGGAGGAGCAAAGTGAGAAAGAAGCAATGAGTGAGGCGTGGTGACCTTGTCCACAGCCACACTGAGCAGGCTGCAAAGTCGTCTTCAACATTTACGTGGCCCATGCATTTTTATACAGTTCTCCAGTGTTTTCTGAATGCAAAAGGAGTGTTGCTCGTGGTAAGGCACGCACTCCCACCACATTCTGGTCGAAAGCACGGAAGAGCGAAAAGAAAGGAAGCCCCGTGTCCCCCTTTTCCCCTTCCTAAAACCCCCACCCCCTCTCTAATGTGTCTTTTTAATGCACACACAGTTTTCTTTTATACTAAGTTGGGCTCATGCTGTTTATAGAGTTTAATAAATGTTTTCTTGGGCTTCAGTGCAAGTCCCCATGACCTTTGAGGTGGGCATTTTTAGTTGTTACCCACTCTTGCTTCTTTAGAAACCTCCCAGCTTCTTAGGTACTTCTTTCAGCATGCTGTGATCTTCACAGGGGACATGTTTTCACTGCTGAGGGTTTCATGAACTTGAAGGTTTCCTAAGCAGAGACTCCATGCTGGGCCCAGTCCACAGCTGCTCGGCTTGCCCTAATTGCAAGTGTTATCAAATGACTCCATCAAGGGAATGCAGAATGAATTACTCTAATTGCACCAGAAGTCTGGATTTCACCTTTTGGCCCCTGGGACAGAAAAATGTCACTAGCTTTAAATTGCTTCTCCATTTACCACATAGCTCCAGTTTTTACTGCTAGCAAAAAATGTCATTGTGAACATAATGTATGTGTAACATGGGACTACACGTGTTTGTATGTTTTCTAATCTTTGGGGTATAATTGAAAGATGGGACACATGAGGCGGTGGGTCGGATGCCTTGCCTGAGATGAGACTCTTGCCTCTGAGCACTGTGATCTGGAAAAAATAATTTAATAATCGTAATCATAATAGTGCAGCCCACGGGCCAGATCCAGCCCTCGGCCTGATTTTGTGTGGCCAGTGAGCTAAGAACAGCTTTTAACTTTTTAAAGGATTATTAAGACAAAACAAAACATAAAAACTGTGCAACAGAGAACCATATGTGGCCCTCAGATCTTAAAGTATTTATTGCCTGGCCCTTTACAGAAAAAGTTTGCTGGCCCCTAGTAATTATAATAAGAGCAGCAGCAGTGATATTTTTATTTTATATTGAATGCCAGACACTGTTCAGAGTGCTTGGCCTGCATTATCTCATTTAATTCTCACAACAATCCTGTGAGGTGGATTATTCTCATTTACAGAGAAAGAAATAGGTCCAGAGGGGTTGAGAAACTTGCCCAAGGTCACACAGCCAGTAGGTGGCCAGCTGGTGTCTTGAACCCAGGCATTGGGTTCACTCCAGATCCTGTGTTCTATCACACCCTCTGCTGCAGCTCACAAGTTGAGGAATAGCCTCTTCCACCTGTAACATTGTATGATTTTACTGTACTTCTCAGGTAAATGTTTAATGTCATTATTTCTGGAAGGTATAGTCATAGAGCAGCACTTCCCAAATTGGTGGCCCACAAAATGGATTCCTCAAAGAAGTCCACATATAAAGGGTGTTCTCTGGTCAAATGAGCATGAGAAAGCCTTGTTTAGATGGGTTTCTTTACTATAGCACTCTCAGAAGCAGAATTATTCTCATACCAGTCTCAGCAAGGAGGGGGGATATTCAGCTATTTCCCAAGCGTACATACATTCATTCATTCATTCATTTATGCCTATTGAAGGGACACAAAATCTTTCAGAACTACTGCTTTACAGAAAAAAAGTCAGCAATGATGTCATAGAGGCATTGTTCAGCCCAATATTTTTCCAGATGTATCAAAACAATGTAATCTAGACATTCATTTATTCATCTTTGCCATTAACATTCTTTTTATTGTCCTTGTTTTACTGCTGCCATGTTTCTTCCTTCCCTCCCCCTTTTTGGGAGGCTAGAACAGGGGAAGGGTGGAATCTTTTCCATAAATGATAGAAAATTAGACAGTGAAACTCAAACCCATTGATTTAGATTCTTTTTAGTACCTCTTATCTTAAAAGTCATGTTTACTTTGTAGGATTAGCTATAGATTTGATTTGCCTGAGCTGATAGGTGATGCTGCCTAGAAAAGGGCAGCCAGAGGTTCCTTGATTGTTGATGCTTATCCCAGACCCTCAGCAGGCGGCTTTGTCTGCATGTTGAGTTCTGCTCATTTTGGCATGGCTTAATTTACCAGCGTTGTCAACTGACACATGTCAGGAGGAAAGTGAGCTCGGGGATCTTAAGTACAGGCATTAGCCAAAGAAACGACTTCATGAACACCTTTTAATTCACCAGCTGTTCACTCATCCCTTACCATCAGGATTTTGCAAATTTGACAGTTGAGACCAAAAATGCACTCTTACAAAACTGGTAGTTTCTGACCAGCATAAAATGATGCTCTTGGTTTTCTTAAAATCTTAAAATTCTTCAATTATTTTAGAGTTCTCTATATGGATGTCAAATAAGTGTTACATAAAGTAAACCAAATATCTCATTTTCTTTTTGAATGATTTCTGGGGTTTGTAGGAATGGAGCTGCTCTGTGAACTTTGAGGCATTAAAGAACATCACTTATTGCTTACTGTATATTGTTTATGTAGAGTGAACACAAGTGAACACAAGGCATAAATGTATTCTGAATGTATATATGTATGTATGATTTCTTAGGCTGGGTCTATGAAGTAAACTGATAACAGACAAATTAACAGGAGAAAAGGCATACAAATTAATTAAGTTTTCATTTTATGTGAACGGGGGCATCACAGAAAGAAGTGAATACCCAAAGGAGCAGTGAGATTTTCAAGTTTATATAGCACGTTAATAGCGGAAGGAGAGGGGGCAAAGGGTAGATGTTTTTTAAGGAAGGTAAATGGGCCCTTAGGAGAATAGACAGGAGGAATGATTGTCTTGTGACAATTTCTATTTGGATGTGGTGCCACCTTTTCATTTTCCAGAAGAGGAGATTAGTGTTGCTTCTGGGGAGAGGATTTATGACAACTGAGTTCTGTTGGGAGGCTCTGCTTTTAGGCAGATAAGGAATTTCAGGAATTCAGATGCCTTCAGCTCAAAATAATTCTTATGCCAAAGTGGCATATTTTGGGGTGTCATATCCTGATTCTCTTCAACAGTATATTTATTGGAGTAAGTATTTGGAATTAGATGTGGTTGTTTGGGACAAGGTTCTATAGGTCCAAAAGAACATTGTTACAAGGTATCAGGTTGTCACAGGTAGAGTGAGCCTTAGGCGAAGCAAAAAATTGTCTCTTAGAAATGATAGTGAACAGAAACCCATTTGGAATGGGAATTTGACACTTCAGCTTCTGGGTAATGACCAAGAATAGCACAGTGTCCCCTCCTTGCTGTGACTATTTAGAGATTTTTTTTGACCTAGTGTTGTCAAGATAACCAGCCAGGCTGACAGACTGTTTTGACTATCTGTGAGTGACTAAACTAATTTTGACTAGGGAAGTTATAAATATTATCCAGGCCCATCCAAATCGATCTTTCAAACACAGCCACCCATACGCACATATGGCAGCTCATTTCCTGCGCAAACACTGGTTCGCTGTGCTGTGAAGGTGTGTTGAGAATCAGGCGGCACCTAATGCTTAATGCATTCCCTTTTTCAGTGACTTTGTATTCTTTGTGAGCAGAGAACAGCACATGAAAAATGTATTCTCTGGAGGGCACTCAGACTACATCAAGGAAAGAAGGCCCCCATCACTCCTTTTTTCTCCCCTAATTCTCTTTTAGATTTGAAAATTTCATGAGAACTATTATTAACTTCCTAAGGGCTTTGAGATCACTATTGGGTTGTCTGTCTACTGATTTTTTTTTTTTTTTTTTTTTTACAAAACCCACATTGCTGTTTGGCTACCTACTTCAATAGTTTGCTACTGTGTGATTATCATAGGCTCATTAATTTAACCTTCCATCCTGGGTTTATCAACTGACTTTGTCTAGGACTGCAAGCATAGCTCCTTCATTATCCATGCAATTCTGTTCTGTCTCTGTTACCTTGCCCTCTTTCCCTGAGTCAGCGGTTAAGGTGACTTTCAGGTTTCTTTGCCTGATTTGTTCTCATTGTCACCACTGTCATTGCCTCCCTGTTGGCCTTCTGTCCCATGACCATGAGGGAGTTTTCAACGTTGACATTGATCTCTTGCTAGGCTGACACTTAGTACATTTTACCTGTACTTCTTTCTCTCCTTATTAGGGCCAGGAGAAAGTAGCTGACATGAAAGAGAAAATTTGTTTTCTTTTTAACATGATATAGAAGTCAGTCTGTGATATATATAAACAAACATCAGTAGATCTGCTACTTAATTTTAGAATAGCTTTAGCATCCCCTATGAACACAATCAAAGGGTAAAATGTTAAATTTTGTCAAGTCCTGCCTAAATCGCCAGCCTCTTCACTCTCCTGCTTCTACCCCTGGGGTTTTCTAATTCCTGAGCCAGGCTCTGCCTCAGTCCAGGGTTGAATACTACAGGGACCAAGACATTAAAGACAGGGGCACTTAGCCTCTAATCATTCCTGCCCACTGTGTTGGCTTCAGCCTTGAGGCTGAGGTCTGATCACTGCCATTTGGTGCCCTGAGTCATGCTATGATCATGTACCCCATTTCTGGGAATCATACCTCTCTCTTGTTTTTGTACCAAAAACAAGAACCTACAACTGGTCCTCAGTTGTAGGTTCACACTAGAATTATCTACATTGTCTACAAAAGTAGATTGGTGGCCCAGCCACACTCAGATTGTTAATTAGAATCTCTGTGGTTGATGTTGAGGCTTCTGAAGTATTCCCTGGGGGATTCTACTTACAACAGCCTCTGGGAACTGCTAATCTAGTCTCTGCATGCCATCCATGTAGTTTGCTTTCCACAATGTACCAGCTGCAAGTGTCCTCCCCTTGGCCTGCCCTCTAACTTAAATGTTGACAATTTAATGCCAACTAATACCTTATCCTAACCAAAATGAAATGATATCATTTGCCTCAGTTATATAGACCCATAAGAGATACCTACAGCATCCTTACTTTAGAATCTGAGCCACTGCCTATATTCAGTGGCAGTCTAAAGCCCAAATACTGTCCTAAAACTCAGTTCCTAGTTTCATATAAAGATATCTTTATACATTGACTATTATTAATCTGGAGGTTTGTGAAATGTTGCAACTTTACACTCTAAGACCCTGTGGAAGGAAATCTTCACTTGCAAAGCCTCATAGTTTACCCCAAGTACATGGAAATGGGTCTTATTGCCCTTCTTCAATGCCCTGTAGTCTTACAAGAATTCACAGTACAAAGGGATCAAAAGATGTATTTTGAATTGTATCAATTCCTGGCTTATGTTGTTTGAGCAGATGAAAAGTAATCACAGTTGACCCTTGAAGAATGCAGGAGTTAAGGGCGCCAATCCTCTCTGCAATCGAAAAACATCCATGTATAATTTATAATTCACCCTCCAAATCCATGTTTCCTCCGTATTCACGTATCCTCAGTATCCACAGTTCAGCATCCGTGGATTCAGGCAACCACAGATCGTGTAGTGCTGTCATATGTACTGTAGAAAAAAATCTACCTATAAGTTGACCTATGCAGTGCAAACCCATGTTGTTCAAGGGTTGACGGTAATTAGTAAAGCAATTAAGCACCTTGAGAATAACCAATTGAAACATGCCCTGACTTTTTGTCTCCATTGACATAAACAAACAAACCCTGTACGGATCAAGGCTTATGAGTTACAGGTCCCATGAAGTTCCCATGTTGTAGGTATTTCAGATGGCCCATCCATAGATGATGTTCACAGCTCAGACAGGGGGAAGTTGAAAGTCACTACCTACAGCATCTCACCTCATCTTGTTTCTACCCTTTAACTTCCCCTAAATGTTCGGGTCAGAACTTCTATTCTAGTGAGTGCAGATTTGTTCAGCCCAGATTGGGAGGGCATTGACAAAACCAAATAGTGATTGGGCTCTGTAAGGCCCTCACTAGAAGATTGGATATCCCAGCTGAGGGCACGTGCAAACACTTCAGTTCCCTTAGGAAACCATATCAGCTCTTTCTCAGTGGGCAGTGGGAAGAGGTGCTCAAGCTGGGAAGGCCCCCTCATAGCCCTGTGCTTCTCATAGGACCGTGCACACAACTCACATGGAGATCTTACCAAATGCAGGTTCTAACCCTGTGGGACTGGGGTGAGCCTGAAGATGTTTCCTGGACATCTTGATGAAGTTAGCCACCCCTCTGAGTGGCCTGAGTCTAGAACAGAGCTTCTTAAAAGTGAGTTTGCAAAACAATCACTTGGAAAGCTCATTTCAACACAGGTTGCTGTTCCCCAGGGTCAGATTTCATAGATGGGGCCTGATGATTTGCATGATAAAAGCTCCCAGGAGCATCTGACTGCTGGTCACTGGACTACACCTTAGGTGGCAAGTCTCTAACTTCTGAGCCAACTTAGTTGAAGATGCCTCCACTGTCTCCACCATAGCCTCCTCTTTGAAAAGAAACACCAGATGATTAGGGAGGTTGCTACTGAGTCTTCCCTTTAGAGAAAATTACACAGCAGATTTGGAAAGTGTCACTGAGTTTCTGTGATTTTTTGCTTTGACAGTATGCTACTTTGACTAAAAACTAAGAAGCATGCTTCTGGAACAAAATCTAGAGATAAGATTGAGTTGAAGGAACAACAACTCTGCTTGAAGTGGTGCTGACTGGAAAACAACAGAACTAGTTATTTTAGGAGGACAAATCTATGTGTATAGAAAAAGGCTAGAAGTGCAGATAGCAAAGTGTTGTCAGCTCTCAATATCGGTAATGGAATATGGGGTGATGTTGACTTTTTGCTTTATGCTTTTTTGCTTTACCTTTTTCTACACAG
This sequence comes from Pseudorca crassidens, assembly GCF_039906515.1. Taxonomy (NCBI): domain Eukaryota; kingdom Metazoa; phylum Chordata; class Mammalia; order Artiodactyla; family Delphinidae; genus Pseudorca; species Pseudorca crassidens. The sequence continues at coordinate 51,788,642 of NC_090310.1, read as the reverse complement.
GGCATTTAAATATTGCTTTCATAACCTTAAAATTTTTTCCAAATGTTTTTAAAGGTAAAAGCAAGATATGTGCTCTGTAAATTCACATATTTTTCAGTTAAGTTTTGTTCTGTCTGTGTCTCTATACATTTGGGGAGTTTTTTGTTTGTTTTTTGGTTTTTGTTTTTTTCTGTAGAGAGTAATTTTTAATTTCATTTTTTTATTGTTTTTATTTTTTATACAATTTTTAAAGGTTACTTTCCATTTACAGTGATTGCAGAATATTGGCTGTGTGCCCCGTGTTGTACAACACATCCTTGAGCCTATCTTACACCCAGTAGTTTGTACCTCCCACTCCCCCACCCTATATTGCCCTCCCCCCTCCCCACTGGTAATCACTGGTTTGTTCTCTATGTCTGTGAGTCGGCTTCTTTTGTGTTATTCTATATGTTTGCTTTTTAACAGGAAAGGGATTATTTTGTCTGTGAGAGTCCTAGTGTTTAAGGGTGAGGCCCAGCCCTTTACCTGGAAAATGGACGCCACCTGCATGATGAAAATAAGTTTAAGGAATCCCAGAGGAGAGGGTGAAAATTCTCAGGAGAGAGTTAGGGGCAGCTGCCATTCCTCACTCCTTTCCCCTCGAACCATCCAGCACAAGCCCCCAAGAGTTCCTCAAAGGACATTTTCTTAGAAGGGCTGAAATAAGCTTTAAGTTAATTTAGGCAGAATTGGAAAATATTGAAAAATGAGAGAACAATAACCATTACAGCCTCCTGGGGAGGTGCAGAAGCTGCCCATTTGGACACTGGAACCGAACTGATACTGTGGGCTGGTTCCCCTGCATCCAGGCCACGTTTGCCCACTCAGGACAGCCGACCAGAGGGAAGACACCCAGTATAGTAGGAATGATACCCTGTGTCACCATGGAGCAGTGTGTGAGCTCAACGTGTGTTGGGGAATGATCTAGAAACACTCATCCTGGGGCTTGAAGACACACCTCGTGGGGCATTACGTAGACTATTAACGTATGTGCTTATATTCAGCAATTCAAAAACAAAAAACTTAAGTCAGTTTTTTCTGATTTTGTTAATCTGGAAACAATCAAAGAAGTTGATATGTATTTAACTCACTTCTGGCACAACTTTCCAACTAAATTCTAGGGTTCTACTGACACCTTCTGGCATTTCATCTATTTTATGTTAAAAACAAAACAAAATGCTTAACATATTTCCCACAGTCTTTTGGCCTTACTATGCCAGGTGTACATTAAGATAACAGACAGAAGGAAAGGTCTGATGGGAAGGAGACATTTGGACAAGCCCTGAATACAAATTTCCCAGACACAGAGGGCAGAGGCCGGCTGCTCAGTGACCTTGGACAAGGCTGTGGACCTCACTTTCAGCATCACCAAGAGGAGAAGCTTCAGGGCCTTCCCCATGCCTTTTAGGGCTTGTGGGGATTCGGGGGCCTTTCTACTAACTAAAGCATAAGCCGAGTCACTGGTGTGAAGACCTTAAAGGTCACACTCAAGGACTGTTCCATCACAATAAACAAACAAATTATTTTCCACATTGTATTTTCAAAAGATGGATGAATGTTGTTGAAGCCCCCTCAAAGCCTGATATCTCTGTAATTGATTTTAGAAACAACTAAATCAGAATGATCAGAAAGAACCAGCAAACAGTCTCAGAAATGATCCACTTTTTTGCCCCAGGAAACCATGGACTTCGTTTTGTGTTTTGGAACATGTAACAAGGCTTCAGTGCTGCCCAGTTCATGCCAACGAAATTATTTGTGCTTTTTCTGTCCCTTCTTGGGAAACTCTGTGTGGGCCTGTGGTTTGTTTGGCCAATCACAGGATATTTGATTGTCCCCAGGGAGTTAGAGTCCCTTTTTTTTTTTTTTTTTTTTTTTTGGTACATGGGCCTCTCACCATTGTGGCCCCTCCCGTTGCAGAGCATAGCCTCCGGACGCGCAGGCTCAGTGGCCATGGCTCACGGGCCCAGCTGCTCCGCGGCATGTGGGATCTTCCTAGACCGGGGCATGAAACTGTGTCCCCTGCATCGGCAGGAGGACTCTCAACCACTGCGCCACCAGGGAAGCCCTAGAGTCCCATATTTATCCTGACAGAGGAAGTGAGGTCTGATGAGGAAAATAATTGAGGCATTTCTTCAAGGCTGCTATTTCATTTCTTCCTCCTCCCTCAGAACCCTGACTTCACCATCATGCTTGCTGAGGCTTTCAGTGCTATTTACAGTCCTCAGAAAATGGCCTTTTCTCTTTGTGAAAGGAAATTTTCCTCGTATCACTCCCAAGTCCCCCTTCAGAAGTCTGTTAGGTATGACTGGGGCTCAAAGAGGAAAGCACAAACTCGCTGGTAGACTCACATCCATTAGGGTGGCTACTATCAAAACGCAAGCGAAACAGAAAATAAGGGGTTTGGTGAGGCTGTGGAGAAATTGGAACCCTTGTGCACTATTAGTGAGATTGTAAAACGGTGCAAGTGCTGTGGAAAACAGTATGGCGGCTCCTCAAAACTTAAAAATAAAATTACCATACAATCCAGCAATTCCACTTCTGGGTATGTATCCAAAAGAATCAAAAGCAGACTCTTGAAGAGATACTGGAGCACCCATGTTCATAACAGCATGAGTCATAATAGCAACACAAGGATCCATTGATAGATGAACAGATAAACCTAATGTGGCCTATACGCACAATGGAATATTATTCAGCCTTAAAAAAGGAAGGAAATTCTGACACCTGCTACAACACAGATAAACCTTGAGGAGGACATTAAGTTAAATAAGCCAGCCACAAAGGACAAATACTGCATGATTCCACTTACATGAGGTACCTTGAGTAGTTAAATTCAGAAAAACAAAGTAGAATGATGGTTGTCATGGGCTGTGGGGAGAGGGAAATGAAGAGTGGTTGTTTAATGGGAACAAAGTTTCATTTCTGCAAGATGAAAAGAGTTCTGGAGATGGATGGTGGTGACGGTTGCACAACGATGTGACTGTTAGTTAATGCCACTGAACCGATCACTTAAAAATGGTTACAGTGATAAATTTTATGTTATATGTATTATATCACAATTAAAATTAAAACCACACACACGTATAGAACCCAGGCATCACCTCTGTCCCTCGCAAGTGACTTAATCCCTTGGCCATGTTAAAGCTGGTAATACTATGCAATGCTGTCCAATGGAACCTTCGGTGATGACAGAAATTGTTCTTTATTTGCACCGTCCGATATGTTAGGCGCTATGCCCATGTTGGGTTTGAGCACTTGAAGTGTGATGAGTGCGACAGATGCACTGAATTTTATTTTTATTAGGTTTAAATTTAATTAATTTAATTTAATGAATCTTTATTCAGTTTAATTTAGCCACATGCGGCTAGTGGCTGCCATGCTGGACAGGGCAGGAAGACTGTACGTCTACATTACTGTCTATTCCAAAATATTTTCCCTTCCTCAGCATAGAGCTACAGCAGTCATACAAAAAACCTAAGAAGGTAAGGTGCTGGCTTGTGTGTGGGCCCCAGTTCTGTTTGAACCCCCAGTATCAATTTGCTTCAAAGCATTTTACCAAGAGTGTGACTCTCATTTTTAGCAATTTGGTATGGCATTCACTGGCATCGGTTATTGGACCCAAGGGCAAAGTGGGCCTTAATTCATGCGCCAGCCTTTTCTAGTAAAATGCCCTTTGGAAACCCAAATTCCTTTACTGCCACGCACAGTCTTCTTCACTTTTCCTTGTAAATCCATGGAGTGATGTTATGAACTAAAACCGAGGTCCAAGTCCTTATACAGAAATCATGCAAGCACATTGCTTTGCTCTGGGTACCCTGGCATCGACGCCTGTTTTACTTTTTAAGGCTTTGCTGGAAGACACAGACAGGTAAGATAAGTAACAAATTCTTACGTTGAAATAGTATCACACAATAAAATGGATGAACCTCGAATGCCTTCATCCTCTATAATGAGGGTAGCTAAGTATGCCATCAAGTATTGTATAATGTTGCTTGAGAAATAATTAATGTTGCCAGCAACTGAAAGGGGCTTATATTTAAACAGGCTGCAAATAGAAGGCTTAACAAGTCAATCAGTGGGCAGCATTGCTTCGTGACAACCCAGTGTTTAATGACACTGTAGATGCCACACTTATCTTCCTGGAAAGAATGAAAGCTGTTTATTAAAGCATAAAATATGAGCGTGTGGAATGAGGATGGCTGAGTGGCAGGAAGGAGATAAAGAAGAGTTTATATTCTTCTTACACAAAATGGACACGAGCTGTCTAATAAAAAAACACCCAGTTTAGCTCTGGCAGATTTGCTCACCAAGAACACTCTTTTTCTTTCTCTTTCAGCAATGGGTCGAAGGCCTGAGATCCATCATACACAACTTCAGGGCCAACAATGTCAGTCCCATGACATGCCTCAAGAAACAGTGAGTTTTATTTGCATGATCCTTTGGCTGTTATCAAGCAAACAGTCAGATTAGGAGATGAAGGCTATGTATATGGACCAGGCAGCATCTTCCTTGCCTTCACCTCTATGCTCCTGACCTTGGAGAAGATGTTGACCAATACGCATCTGTACTCTTCATGCCACCTGGCAGGGCATGTGTGATAAGCCCGCAGCCTGAAACCTATTTGAAAGGAATGGTTGATGGCAGAAAGATGCTGGGTTGTGGGCCCTGTCTTTTGTGTCCCGAGACTGAGTCTGCTGATAAATAGCTCTGCATGCCTGGGGCCGTATTTGGGTGCTGATGTAGCTGGAGTCTCTGTTGCATGACACTGAGAAATGGGGAGTGTGGCCAAGACAAGCACTTTTGCAAAAGCACCGATGGCTCCAGTGGAAAAGGAGCCCTGGCCCCAGGGACTGTTTAGCACCCAGTCAGGGATCCAAAGGTACTTTTGAAATTCAGAAAGCAGAACTTCCTTACTCCAGCTCTGCATTCAAAATTCAGAGAGGACCTGCTTGACATGGTAGGTTTTAACCCTACGAAGTTATTCTTTCCAGGTGACATGAAAGTTACTCAAGTAGAAATTCTAGCCAAAGCCCAAATCAGCCTGTTTAAAAAGCAGTGATCCATGGAGGAGTGGGGCCACCTGTTATCTCAGGGCCCTTGGCAGGCAGTCATGAGGTGCAGGAGAGAACCACACTGAGAATCTGCAGGGATAAGCCGGCATCTCTTAGCCAGGCCCAGGTCCAGCACCAAGGGTGGGATTCCTTGGACTTCCGGGCGATGGGAGGAGAGATCAGTCCTTCGGGCATTTTGCTTTTTACTTCTGGTCCCTTTGGCAGGTGCTTTAACAGCATGGCCTCTGTGCTGTAAATCCCAGGTTGGCCACTTCGTTTCTGGGTCAGTCTTGGCAAATTCTTAACCTTGTGCCTCTCCGTCCTCATCTGTGAATGGAGGTGATAAGATTCCACGCAGAGGAAATAAGGTCATGGGCAGCACCTAACCCGGTGCCTGGTTCCCCATCCCTCCTCGTTCAGTATTAGTTATTTTGATTTTGACATCATCCCTCCAGTGTTTTTCCCATTGTCTTATCAGAGGGGAGTTATTTAGTCTTGTACATTCCTATTTTTTGTTCAGCTGCTTCTTGTCCTCTGCAGTTGCTGTGTCATGTTTTCTTAAAAATAAAGAGCAGGGCTTCCCTGGTGGCGCAATGGTTGAGAGTCCACCTGCCGATGCAGGGAGCACGGGTTCGTGCCCCGGTCCAGGAAGATCCCACATGCCGCGGAGCGGCTGGGCCCGTGAGCCATGGCCGCTGAGCCTGCGCGTCCAGAGCCTGTGCTCCGCAACAGGAGAGGCCACAACAGTGAGAGGCCCGCGTACCAAAAAAAAAAAAAAGAAATAATAATAATAATAAAAAATAAAGAGCCACCCAACAGATACTTTGAAGTTATAGAACCTCAGGCTTTTGGCATGCCCACTTATGCCTGAGTGACCCAAGTCCTTGTATCTGGACACCAGATCTTATCTGCCTTCATTGGTGTCCTGCCCAGATCCCTTTCTGTTGCTGGTGTTCACCCATCCGCCAGCTGCTGGGAGGGTTAGGTCACTAAGGGCTCACACCTGCCTGCTTCTCCAGAGAATTGCCCTCTGCCTACCAGGAGTCACCGAGCCTGAGAGATCACAGTCCTCCATTGGCGTCTCTGCGGGATTGGTTCCAGGAACCCTGCTGACACCAGAATCCACAGATGCGAGTCCCTAAGAGTTGACCCTTCGTGTCCACGGAAACAGAACCCATGGATAAGGAGGGCTGACCCTAGACTCCTCCCTTCTTCTGGAAGGAAGCCCACAGCCAATGACAGGCTGAGACAGTATACAAGAGGCCAGCCCCCTTGCCACCAAGCCTGGTGCAAATCCCACTCCAGAGCTCCCTGTGGCGTCAGGACAAAGCTCCAGCTGAGAGCACAGCTTTGTATAACTTCCTCCCTGCCTGTCTGCTTCCCTCACTCCTATGGTCCTGAAACCATCCCCTTAAAAGTAGTCACGTGTGCTTCTAGGAAGCTTGACTTAAGACAGAAACTTTACCAAATCATCATGTTCTGCAGATTGTTAGAATGTTATTAACGGGAAACAGTGAGAATGGGAGTCAGTGGCTAAGAATAGTCCAAGCACCAAAGGACAAATATATGTTCTGGGTCTCCATGTGTCATGAACACCTGGGGAAAGCAAAGCATTTTTCACCATCAGTTTGAGTTGATGAACTTCTCTGACTGTTACAAATTAAGGGTCCAGATCCCTTTATGGAGCTGGTGTCCGTCCATCCACCAGTTGCTGTGAGGATTAGGTCACTAAGGGCTCACACCTGCCTGCTTCTCCATCTTTACTTCACTACACTTAGAGCAGGAGCTGGGGCTGGGGTGGAGGGGGTCCCCACTGTCCTCAAGACTAGGCTGGCTGGTGTTACCATGCACTTGCATTTCTTACCCCCTTAGTAGATTATTAAAGAACAACAATCAAGGACGAAACCAATCACCAAATAAGTGCCTACAATTTGCTTTGCTCATGCAAATTCCCAATTTTCTCCTTCATCTAGGATTGCCAGATAAAATATGGGACTCTCAGTGAAATTTGAATTTCAGATAAGTAACAAATAATGTTTTAGTATAAGTACGTCCTATGCAATATTTGGAACATACTTGTAGTAAAAATTTATTTGTTGTTTATCTGAAATTCAGATCTAACAGAGTCCTATATTTTTGTTTGCTAAATCTGACAACAGTAAATTCATCTCACAGTGTGTAATTGTCTCTGGTTTTCCAAATAAATGTTCTGTGTTTGAATGAACTTTCTTTTAAAGTTCTTAACCAGATTGAAGCTCTTTCTCCCGAGAAACATTAAAACAGTTGTTACTGTTGTTTTCCAGCTGGATGAAATTGGCATTTATGACCAACACAAATGGGAAAATTCCAGTTAGGAGGTAAGTCAGTTATTCTTGTCTGCTCTGCACAGCCTGGGTCAGCCCTTGTGATACCAGCCCACAGAGAGAGCCCCCCACAAGGACTTGTTAATTTCTTTAACTAAAGATATTTCTGGAAGCTTAGTTTGAATCACATCATCAAGTGCTATGTTCAGTTTGTAAAAATCACTTATGGACGTAAAGTTGCATTTTTCCTCGGAAAGGGTAGCGTTAACTCTGATAAATTAGAGAACATCTGAAAATGTAGCAGTATTTTTTAATCTTCAGCTAAGTGGGTTTTCAGGATTCAGGTATCTTTCACCTACTTGCCCTGAACAACCTTTAACTAAAATTAAAGAAGTTTATATTGTGCACCTACAGAGGAAGTGTATGGACGTGTCCTAGGAAGTGTGATGCCTCTAGACAGTGCATCTCATTCTGGGCTTTGCTGGTCCTGTTGCTTCCCTCCTTACCCTGCCCAAGGTAACAGAGACAAGGGAGAAAATGGAAGGAAAGCCTGGGTAGAGTCAAGAATGAAGAGAAGATGAACCAGAAACGGCCTTCACACCTGTGCTTCAGTACTTAAGCTGATGTGTTTCACCCTCTGAGGATTTCTCACGCTCCCCATTTTTCTGCCTCTCCACTCCTTCCGGCGTTAGGGTCATGGTCTGTGGGTCCAGTTGGAAGCTCTTGCGACAATAGTGTTGGGAATTCTTTACCCAGCTCCCCAAGTATTTTTTTTGGTTGGTGTTTGTGTAAGCATTTCATGAAAATTCCAGAAGCTGAACTGGGCCCCAGAGCATCTGCTGCCCACATGAAGCCAGGGGTATATTAGGATTCAGGAACCTGAATTAAACATGAGTTCCCCAGATGCCGACCCACTCTTATAGAATTCTCCTGACTTGCATTCAAGTTGACCTCTTCCCGGACACTTTAGCAGAGAAGCCAACGACAAATAACAGACAAAACCCAGAACTACTGGGTGGAGTCATGTCTTAGAACCGCTCTATCTTTCAGAGACGAGGTCGACAGGTCACCAGCTGCACAGCATTTGAGGGAATGCACTGGAGCCGAGACCCACAGATTACACTCAGCCATTTCTGCCTCCCCTTTCCCTCTGTCTCTGCCTAGACTTGAAGCTTCAATTCTGCATCCCTCTGAGAGTATCTCCATACTCCCTGAATGTCATTCTTTTCACGTTTGTCAGAACTATCCTAGAGGTCATCATTTTCCTTAACTCCATGTATTGTAACATTCATGGACTAAGATATCCATGTGACACAACTGATGTATCAATGGGCAAGTGAAAAGCATACACATCATAAAGAAGACCGTGGCAGTATTCTTTTTATTTAACCTCTTATTGAGGGCTTCCAGGGTTATTGACCTCATGCACCTGTTGTGGTCTTTACAAATCTATATGTAGGATTCTCTGCTTTTTATTTAATAACTTACTAGCAAGTCAATTTTGCATTTACTCTAGAAGTTTAAAAAAAGCCCCACTAGCACCCTTGACTGATGGTTGTTGGCAAAGGCACTTTATACTGATCCTTATTTTATTTAAAACCCTTTGCTCTGTTGAGAATAGCAGGACAATTATTTTAATGTATCTCAGCATCCTACAGCTATTACCAAATATATATTGCATTTTAATTTAAAAATCAGTATTGAAGTAATAAGTCCAGACTTAGCACAGATAGCAGTGTGAAGACCAAAAATGTAGGTTGGATCAGTTTTTACATAAATTGCTCTCCTGATTTTTCTCCCAAGATAAGTTTCAGGAAATGGACAAAATAGAAACACATAGATCATAATCAAAGCACTCCTAATGAGCAGTTCTGGTGTCATCTGTACACATCCTATGAATCAAACCATTGTTACACAAGCTTGGAAGCCTTTGCTGATTCCAAAGATCTTTGTACAGCATGTTCACATACAAAATTATTACCCCGTTTTTTGTAGAAATAGCCTAGATATTTTGTCTTCTTCTTCAGCTTTCTCTGACGTGAACTTTTTGGTGCCTGACAGCATTAACAGGTGTTTGACACAAGACATCTGTGATCTGGGGGCAGTTTGTCAGAGTTGATGGAAAATTGATACCAAGCCAGCAAAAAGCGGATAAATCTTTGTGTGGATGAGCTGCCAAGGGCGAGATGGAAATTGTTCTGAATGTTTTAATGGATATGAAGAGTAAACACTTTAAAATGTCATTTCATCACTATCATTCTGGAGTTTTTAAAATGGAAACTATTAGTGTATTGTGTGTGTAATATTAGAGGGGATCTGGCTTCAGGGTCATTAGATCAGCTTGAGAGTGGCCCCTCCTTGTGAGCTGTAACCAAAATTTAATGTCCAGGAAGCTGCAGGAAGGATAAGGGAAGAAAGTCTTTACCTCCCTCTTCTCTTTTCTTTCCTTGTACATCATCTTATGCAGTCTGCCTTTCTTCCAAACTTACAAACTCACACTTAGTGTGCCTATCCACTCAGACCAAAGCTTTGAAGGTTACTCTTTTGATCACTCTTTTTTCTTTTTTTTTTTTTTTTGCCATTTCCCATTCCTTGTAACACGGAGTTGGAACCAACAGCTATGAGTAGAAGGAGTCCCAAGGGAGAAGATGTATTAAGAGGGCTAAGACCTCAGGGGTGGTCATAGCAGCCCAGCTCCCTCATAATCCATCCACATCCTGAAAGCCCAGCCTGCCTACGACGAGGGTCTGTTTCTGCAGGGGGCTTCATTTCATGAACACTCCTTGACTGTTTCAGAAGATGGTATTAAAACCATTGGATAGATTGTAGACCCTTTGAGGGCAGAGTGAGACTCCCTGAGTTTCTAGGGTCATTGCTGTCTTGGTTGCCTGTAAGGTCTGCTGGAACAGGGAATTTAATCAGATGGACTGGGTACCACTTAAGGGTATTTGCTTTTCTAGCATTTCCTTTCAGGTAGGTAGTGTGTTTTGCTTCAAGAGAAACTCTGAGCACCTGTAGCTACGAAGCACTAAGCTCTATTCTTTGGGGCTGTGTATAAAGGGTTGAATAAATTGCAATCCCTTATACACACTCTACATGCCCATGAAACGCCTTCGATGGTGTCTGAAATGCCCCCAGCTTGTGATAAGTGTGTTTATTTCTCTCAGGACCCTGGTTAAATGCTGAGCCTCCAATGCAACTGGAAACTCAGAGAATTCAGCTTTGCACCACAACCCACTTGCCCCTAAGCCGAATCCATTTTGAGGCCCAAGAATGACTCTGAAAGCTGCCTGGAGAGAAGGCAATAAAGGAGCCCTGTCCCCCCTCCTCCCCACCTCCAGGGAAATGGTCTCTTCCACTTCCTTGCTCCTATTTTCTCTTAGAATGAGGGAAGCAAATCTGTGTTGAGGTTGCCCAGCTCGAGCCCCCTCGTGAAAAGATGGGCCTGAGAACGAGCTCTTCTGACCATCATACCGCCTCTTGCCTTTATTTATTTATTTATTTTGGCCCCTCGGCAGGTGGGATCTTAGTGCCCTGACCAGGGATCAAAGCCATGGCCCCTGCAGTGGAAGCATGGAGTCCTAACGATTGGACTGCCAGGGAAGTCCCACCTCTTGCCTTTATTATCTTCTGTCATGTCTCTGGGCTCTGACTTTGCCCTCACTGATATATTCCCATGTGGATTTCCCTCCTTCCTACCCCTGGGCACCCTATTTTCTCCTTCTCTCAGTTTCTCTATCTCCCACAAATGCTTGGACAGACTACTCCCAAAAGATGTCCTTGTTCTGCTTCCTATTTCTTGGCATTTCCCCAAGCCCCAGCCAAGATTCTACTCCTATGAACTCTCCCTTTCCTCCCCACTCCACCCCCTCCCCAACACCAGGTTGTTTCACCAGAAAGGCTCAGGCCCTACACCTGCTACATTCATGACCATGTTCATCAGTTTCCATCTCCTTTATGAGGCCTGTTGAAACCTAACAGAAGCTTGAGTTAGCTGAGATTCCCCTGAGATTGCTAGGCAGAGCGTTTCCTCCTGGTTACAGGTGCCAGACATCCCAAATCCTGCTGGAACCTGCAGCTCTCACATTAACACATACATACTCTATTTCAAAAAAAGACACACTGAATAGCCACTTTCCCCTATTATAAAGAGCAGATAAAGTGCTTCTCAACTCAGTCCAATGTATGAAAATTCCATGAACTCTAGAGAAGTGGGAAAATGTGGGCATAGCACCCTTGACCCTAGAAACTGGTTTACTTAATGTCATACGTATATGCTGTACCATGTCTGCAGATTTGTTAAAGAGGATTCATAGGCCTCCCTATATTTGAATACAACTGTCTCAAACATTCTTAAAACTGTACTTCTTGAAGTATTCTTAGACCATGTATGAAACAATAAAGCTTTGAATAAACACATAGCAATTCGTTTACCTACAGCTAGTTCTTCCCAATCTCTTCTGGGAAGTTGTACTCTGCATTTGAAGTGGTGCTTTCTCCCACTCATCAAGATTAAACAGCGGTCACTGCTTACATTGGGAACTTGCCTTCCACTTAACGCGAACGGTGGAGTGCACGACAAAGTTGGGCATGGGAGGTGCTGTTACAGATCCTCCTGTACTCACAGGGAAGGCGGTCCAAAGCCAAGCTTCACAGATGAAAGTAAGCTCTGTCTTCCAGCAGAGGCTGGACTTCTGATTTAGACTTTAAGTTATTATGGTGATAAATCACCTGGGCCTCCATTCGGGGAGTGAATGAAGGCTCTTCGGGTGGCCGAGACATGGCTCAGAGTCAAGTATGGATTCCAGGGTCCAAGTCCTCTCCTCAATAGTGTTTGTTCTGAGTGTCACCAATTCATTTATCAGGAGTCTCTCTCTACTTTTATCATCATCAGGAAATATGCTCCTTAAGGTTTTATCCATCTTACTAGCCTTGATGAACACAGTACTGATTCAAAGGCACCACCATTATTCAAAAATACTGTGTCTCAGGGGAATGCCAAGATTCTGCTGAAACATTGAATAATTGTTCCCCTGCCTCCCCTCTCCCTGACACCTGTCACTTTCATAATAAAGTCCCCAATCCTTGAGGCAGCTGACATGTCAGAATAGCTAAAGGATGCTTAGCTCAAAAAAAAAAAAAATATATATATATATATATGTCTGATAATGCATGTCAGCTGTAGCATGAAACCAGGTAAGGGCAATCACAGGCACATGCTGTGTGCTAAGGGACCTCCTTCCTTTCCCCAAGTCAAGATATTGTCACCATGATGTTTTATTCTAGACATGCTGTTCCATCTGCCACATTCCTTTTTCCTAAGAAAGCAGTTTGATAGGATCGGAATTTATTATTGTTATTGTCCAATGGTCTGTATCCCTGGTGCATCTTACATTCACAAGTAGCCAGAGAGACCACCTGTCTTAGAATCAAGTCACCACAGTGGCACAGCCAGCTCTGGTAACCAGAGAGACATTGCAGGAGCTAGTTTCGGAAGTGAAAAATACCTAAAAATGAAAAGTAATTTTATTTTCCTTTTTCTTCTCCCCTATCCCACCATCCCTAGTTTTAATGGGATCTTTGCATCAGAGAAAACAGAATTAATAGTAACTTTATTTCTTTTTCTTTTCTGCCCTAGTATTACCAGAACCTTTGCATCGGGGAAGACAGAAAAGGTGATCTTTCAAGCACTCAAGGAGCTAGGTCTTCCCAGTGGAAAGGTATTCATTAATCTAATAATGTTTCTAAAACCACTTTGTATTTATGTTCTCATGTAATAAGCAAGATTGTATTAAACTGATTCAGTTAGATTCAGAATTAGATTCAGTCACACATAGTACAGTCAATTTTTCCTTTATTCTCTTTCCTTCTATCCTTCCTTCCTTTTGTTTTCTGGGCATTTTAACCTAAACGTTTTAGTATTCAAATAGTGTACTTCCAAATGTTGTTGTCAACTTTATTAAGAAAAGGAAATGATAGCCAGGCTGCTCTTTCACACAGCTTATGGAAAACTTATTTTACAGAAATCCATCAACATTGCCTGGACCATGTACAATGTCAGCATGAAAAATGGCTCATAAATTCAGTTCTTCAGGATGGCCGTGCGATATTTTATGAAGCACCTCTCCCCAAACATACCATTTGTGTCTGTGGCCCTTTGGATTTAAAATAATTGCAATTAACGTGTTAACTGCAAGAAAGATTTAAGCCTGTTGCTGCCTTAACAAATCCGATTTGAAATATGAAGTTCTGTATGAAGAGTAAACTCTTATAGCATCCCCTTCATGTGGTCTTGTGAAAATTCACAAAATAAGCATAAGAAAACATTGGGCTTGATGTCATCATCCTTTAGGCAGGCACTTGCTTTGCTCCTTCAAGGAGAGAAGGAAAAAATGTTTCTTTGTATTTGTTCTATGGAGTGTCTCCCAGAGCAAGCCCAGCTGTGGCCGGTGTTTGAACATGCAAACCATGGATGAATGGTAACTAGAAACGCTCATTTTCATGTGCCACGTTCTAGAGGCCTGGCCAATGGCTGGACCTCCTGGCCTCTATCAGCAAGAATCAGAGATGAAGGCCCTGGAATTCCAAGTGTCATCACTTTGCTTCATGAACCTGTAGATTCTGTAGATCCTGCAAGGAGAGAAAAATGTGCCCTGATTTATGACACGCTTCTATTCTTTCCAGAATGATGAAATTGAACCTGCAGCATTTACTTATGAAAAGTTCTATGAACTGACACAAAAGATTTGTCCTCGGACAGATATAGAGGATCTTTTTAAAAAAATGTAAGTTCCATTTATGAGAAAGTGTCACATCAATGTTATCCTTGTATTTTTAGATTTCAAAAACATTTTTGTCCTAATATTTTCAAATAGTATGCTGATAGTATCTAGGAATATCTAGTCAGGGTTACATTTTCACCCCTTAGTTTATTTGGTGTAAAAGTTTGCTCTGATTTTTTGAGAAACTTTTATGTAAGTTACTTGTAGCACCTGGAACTTCCCCCCCTCCCCTCCCTGCATTGGCTTTACTAACTACCTACAATGTTAACTTGCTCCTTTAGGTATTAACCCGTTATGTGAACTAACAAGATTCGATTTGGAATGTTATTATGTTGTTGAAAAGTCCATTCATTCCAATTATTTCAAATGGATGACTTACATGTTGTTTTTATAATAATGCCTGTGGATAATGCAAAAGAGGGATTGCAGACATTTTCTGTAAGCTAGTGGGAATGATTTCTTTCCTTTGTTGTTGTTGTTGGGTTATTTTTTTTTCCCCCTTACAAACAGTCTCTGGCCATTTTAAGAGTTCACCACTACTTCAGGGTTAGAAAATAAGTGTAGAATTATCATCAACAAATGTCAACATGTAAATCGTACCTCCTGTAGCATCATATACCAAAACTTACTTTTTCTAATAAATTTCTTTTCAGCAATGGAGACAAAACTGATTATTTAACGGTAGACCAATTAGTGAGCTTTCTAAATGAAGTAAGCTTTTTCATACATTAACTCCATCAGTCTGTGTGCAGTGGCTTGCCCTCCTCCAGCATCCTCATTGCATGCCTGCATCCTACACCTTCATTCGCTTTGCTTCTGACCTGCTGATCTTTCCATGATGGCTTTACCAGGTGCAAAAATCAGCTGCTGCCTTCGTGTGTCCATGCACTTCCTCATTGGCTTTGCACACTGCTTTTTTGCTGGTTTCTTGCTGTGATGTGTAGCTCCGGTTCTGTGTGTGCGTGTGAATTTGATAATATATTCATTTAATTATATGTGTCTATGTTTTTGCAAGGTGATATTTAAGGTACTTATTTTTTTCTATTTACTTATAAGAAATAGAAAGAGAATGGATTGAGTTTACCATACTATAGTTGGATTCTCCATTGCTAACTTTTCCTCATACATTTGCATGGACTAGAAAAGCTTTATTTTTGTCTTTTAATGGATTGCATGTAAGAAAAATATGTAGGTTCGAATAGAATATTTGGACAACAAGCACAACATGGAGTTCCTGGGTGAAAATATAGTGCATATTAGGCCAATGAGATGGCAGGTTAAATTTTTCCTTTTTATTTTTATAACAAGCTCAGAGCTAATTTTAGAACATGATTCACTTAAAAACCAAAACTGATTGACAAAATTTGCTTAAGCCCAAGAGAAAGATATTTCAGAACACGTAAAGGTTGCAGTTTTTATTACAACTAAAATTAACTTCTTTTTTCCTCTGCACGTTCAAAAAAGTGTTTTCTCTTCAGTGAAACCCATTGAAGCTCTTGTTAATCCAAAAAGGGAAACTCACTTTTTGTCTAACAAACACATTAATACTAAGAAGACTTTAAGTGAGGAATGGACAGTATATTTTTGTTTCAAAACAATTGATGTTAGCCATTATACCTTATAAAGAGAAAATGTTAGGAAAGGCAGTATCATGCCAGATATGAGGTATTGCCTCAAGAAAAAACCACAGGTAGGCTGTGATTTGCCAGTTTGCAGACACAGATCACATCTTTGCCAAAGGGCTTCTCTTTTCTTCCCTGTCAGGGCTCAGTAGCTCCCAATTTGTAGGGTTGCACTTGAGAAGCTATGGTAAACAGAGCCTAGAAGCACCGATGCAGGAGATAAAAGTTCCCCCATATAGCAGGGCAGATGCCTCCACTTTTAAATAATCCTTTCAGCACATTGCAATATTTATTTTACTTGAAAACATTTCAAGTTTTTCACTGCACTAGTTTTTGGTCATGCGAATACTATGTTCATAATCTTTACCCAGATATTATCCACATTCTTACGCCACCGTTGCTTGGAAGTTAAGTTGCCTTGCTTTGCCTCCTTAACCCTTTCCCCATCTTCTGCTTCTTTTAAAAAATGTATTGTGTTATCTCCCTCAGCTTCTTCATGTACTTTGGGTCATTGGTCACCTTACGTTTTGGTGAGACGAGCAAAAATCTTGCTTTCTACTAAAGAGGGAAGACGCTTTAGTGGAGAGAAGATGTACCACCTCATCAGTTCGCCTAGAAAAAGGCCTCTTGGGTGCTCTGGGATGAAGCTGGTACCCAGCCATCTATTAAACATGACAGAGACTTAATATGCATTCTACTGTTCAAATGAGGAAACAGTTCTGAAGTCCTCAGAATAGGTGCTGCATTCATGGGTGCTTATCTCACGCCTTTCCTTTTATGGGTGGTTTCTGTAGACCTACCCGATAACTACTCTTGTTCTTATGAGTCTTGGACAAAAAATTTAATTTTTAAAAGGTATGATCACCCACACTTTCTGGCTCTGACATCCAAATTCTTTTGCAAAATACTTACTCTTTGGTAAGCTTTTATCTATCACTATTACACTGGCCAATAGTGTTCATTTACTTATGTTTCCTTCTGTTTGGCTTCTCATTAACAGTAAGGTGGCACCTTTAATTTGGGGGGGGGGGGGTGGGACTCATGGAATCAGTGTGATTCTAGATTTCTTTAGGTCACAGAAACTACAAGACAGTCCAGGAAAGTATACAGCCTTTATTTTTAATCAAAGTGTCTGCCCTGAATCTCTTCCTTTTCTGTCCTAGTGAACTCAGCTGGAAGAACTAGACAGAAATCTGAATGTCTCCTTGAAGAAGGCTGTCAAACTTAGAGAACGTTCTGCCACCGCCTTGCACCCTCCCTTTTGAGTCCTACCATTGTCCCTCTCATTGCTCCAAAGTCGAAAGCACCCCTTGGGCAGAGCACCGTCAAAACCCATAATGAAAGGAGACAGAGTTCACTCAGGAAGGGAGCAGGCATTGGAATGTAAGGGTCTCTGACTTGAAAAGCTTAGACCTAAACATTTTCAAAATGCCTTAGCCACATAGTCTCAAAAAGCTGGAATTCAACATTGTATTAGAAGACCTGGATCATACAATTAGACAAGAAAAAATAAATGAATCTCAGGAACACAAAAGGACAAGGCCCTATTCATTATTTGCAGATGATGATTATGTAACCTGAATATCAAAAGCTATCAACTGAAAAACCCTTTGAACAGATAGAGAGTTCAACAAGGTAACCAAATAAGTGATCAACAAAGAAAAATCAATACACACACATATACTAGCATTCATCAATTAGAATAGGTAACAGGAAAAAAATGCCATTTATATTAGCAAAAGCCATGCTGCCACCCACCACCTTCCAGCTTGTAAATCCCTTTATTCCTTATATGAAATTTTCTGTTCAGTGTACTAATGTGTATCTCCAGGAATTTGGAAGGTGAGGAGAAACTATCATTTACTGCCTTGGTCGCCGTGTAGGGGTTTGTACCACCTGCTCTCTACCCATGCCATCACCACTTACTAGCTTTTCACTAGTAGCTTTAGATCTGCTCCTCATTTGCTTCTCGTATGTCCGTGTTCATTGCTCCCCAGAGTGTGATCTGGGGACCAGCAGCCTCGGCATCACCAGGGAGCTTGTTAGAAATGCAGAATCTCAGGTCCCACCCAGAACTGCTGAGTTGGAATCTGCATTTAACATTATCTCCAGGTGATTTGTCTGCACATTAGAGTTTGTGAAGTGCTGGATTCCTCCTTGGAATGCCTAGTGTGAATGGAAAGAATGTGAGAGCAGCATAAACCTATTATTCTCCATAATGAATTTAGTCATGGAAATCCTCCACTCGGATCTAAAATTTGCCACAGCTATGTCTCTTGGTCCCATCCAGTGGGTTGAGGGAAACTTTCTTTGCCTATATTATGGAAATAGCAAACTGGAGTCCAGGAGAGCTGGTGGGGGCCGTCAGTATGAGCTGGCACATGGTTGGATACTGCCACCAACTCAGTTCTCTACGTATCAGGGCTAATTAAAGCTTCTTGGCTTCAGTTAGTTTCACCTCTCTTTCCCTGTTCCTAATGAGAAGCTAAATTGATTTTAGTTTTGCCTTCATTCTCCATATGACTTCTTACAAAGACGACAGCAACTGAGGGCGGGCAGAATTGAGAGATGCGTGAAGAGCTGGAGAAAGAGATCAAATTAAGAAAGAGAGGCAGAGATTTTAGATAACTGCAACAATCAAGAATTAGCTTTATTTTCTTGTTGCTGGTAATCTTTCCGCCTGCCTAACATATGTCATAGGATCACATTAGAGCTAAACCTGATTTGTTATTTTATTTTGCAGTTGAAAGAATGTAATAAAGGGCTCAAGATTGCTTTCCATTTACAATATCTTTATTCTTTTTTTTAAGGATTTTTTTTAAATTTTATATATTTATTTATTTATTTATTATTTTTGGCTGTGTTGGGTCTTCGTTTCTGTGTGAGGTCTTTCTCTAGTTGCGGCAAGTGGGGGCGACTCTTCATCGCGGTGCACGGGCCTCTCACTATCGTGGCCTCTCCTGTTGTGGAGCACAGGCTCCAGACACGCAGGCTCAGTATTTGTGGCTCACGGGCCTAGTTGCTCCGCAGCATGTGGGATCTTCCCAGACCAGGGCTCGAACCCGTGTCCCCTGCATTAGCAGGCAGATTCTCAACCACTGCGCCACCAGGGAAGCCCTCCATTTACAATATCTTTATTCTGTAATGCATGAGCAAAGAGAGAGATGGAAGTATTTGGTGCTATAAACGTTACCAATTATTCCCTTATCTTTTTATATCTCTTTTGAATATTATTTATATCAACATCTCTCTCCCAGTGCTGCTTGGATTGAAGCCAGTTGAAGTCTTTTCTCAATAAAAGTAAGGACATAATAAAGGAGGCGTGTTCATTATCTTCTTGGTCACTTGGGCACAGTTCTGTGAACTATTTTCGGAAGCTGTTCAGTATCGTATTTTACAAAGCCCTGGACATCACGGGGTGGATGCCCTCGGTACATTGCTTCCCCAAATTCCAACTGAAAACCCATGGTCTCTCCCTCAGAGGTGTGAAGCATTTGCCCCACTGTCCTTATGTCCATGTGGAAATCCTCTGCAACCTTATTACTCTGAGATTATGTGGAAATGATCTTTCTCCTCTTTGCTTTCTCATATAAAATTATATTTTTGTGACTCAATACAAGTTTTACCATTTTTTCCTTGCCTTTGGGTTATCCAGATTACACTGTGCTTCCTTTTTGAAACGTGAGCATTTTCAGGAAAGTAAAAGGTTAAGGTATCTGGTGGAGCAGATGTAAAGACAAGTGAAATTTCATATTGTCTTCTCTTAATGCTTATTTGCTGCAAATGTAGAATAGGGGATTATGATACATCCATTTTATGTACTCAGTTTTCCTGGCTATTGCTTCTGATAGGGGGATGTTCTTCTAGTGAATATCATGCCCTCTGATAAATTTTGATGGGGGTTAATTGGGAGGACACCTCAAACATTTAGCATTCTTCTATCCTTTGCAGAACTTAGGTACTTTTTTTTTTACGGATATGCAAATATATTGAAATGCAAACCTTTACATATTAGAGTAGTGCTTCTTAAATTTGAGCACATCAGAATCACCTGAGAAGCTTGTAAAAATACAGATTCATGGGTTCTACCCAGAGAGTCAGGTTTGGTAAATTTGGAGTGGGGCCCAAGAATGTGCATTTCTAACAAGCTCCCAGGTGAGGATGATGCCACTGCTGCCATCCACAGGCCACACTACAGGGGGCACCAGGTTAGAACCCACATACCTCTGTACATAAAAAGCACCTAAGAATACCTGGATCCCCTCTCTTCCTTTTCCAACTTTGCCTCTTTCTTCTTTAGCTGAGTCTCTTCTTTCTCTCACTTTTAAATTCATATGGATTTGCCCCACGATCTCCATGAGTCCAGAACACTTACCAAAAGCATACCTTTAAATTAAAAGACTTAATTATAATAAGGAAGAAAACCTTATTAGTATAGTGGCCAACCATGAACATAACTGCAGTGGGGTCTCCAAAGGCCCTTTTCCTGCCACATCCATCTTCTTCCATGGTATTATTTAAGGAGACTGAAAAGGAAAGTGCCTAGAAAATGTACTGTTTGTTTGTTTGTTTTGAAAACAATGCTTTCTCACCAGAGAGCTCTGCTTGTCATTCCCTTGGGTAGGGGCTCTGGAGTTGCATGACAGCATCCATTCCCTAAACAAGATGTCTTGTAGCATGCCTTCACCTGCTTGGCGTTCCGTGGTCCACTGCACCATCTCTCTGCATACCCCAGGACTTTTCTTTGTGGTCTCAAGGCCTGTTGCTCATGTAACAGTTTCTGCTCTAGCACACGCATGGATGTGAGCTTTTGTGAGCCGTAATTTCTTAGATTCCAACAGAAGCATGCTTCATTGGGATAAATTGACAAAGAGATATTGATTCCTTAGGAGTTAACACTCTTAACTCGGTGGGAGGTGGGAGCATCAGAGCAGGCTAGGCCACAAGTGCTTTAGGAAATTACATCAAGTGTTCTGTTGGCCAAAGGCATTCATTCTGTGTGCCCCACTCTTCAAATGATCATTTCAAAACAAATGGGGAAGGGAGATCCATATGAACTTTTAACAATTGTTTCTTCAATACTTTTTCAATAGTGCTTTTCAAAGTCTGTGCATATATTTGGGTAAAGAGTTGTTGCCGGTGTCCTACGTACTGACCAAGTTTTGCTCACATCTGCTTATATGCCATTATTCCATTGAAGTTTCCTTTATTTATTTATCTGATGGATGACCAGGGATGCAGTGTTTGGTCCTCTAATCTACCACAAACAATAAGGAAGTTTAATAGACCCACTACCTCTAGGTACAGAAAGATAGTCAGATAGACACACACACACGATTGTAGCTGAGTCAGTAAGTTGGACTTTTTTCATCACTGCTGTAAAGTTAGGATGACAGAACTGCAGAAATAGCTTTGCTCCTGGTGCCTCATATAACATAGCACCAGGAGCCTATAGGTGCTGATTTGAAAAGAATGACATCACCAACCTCCAAATTATTTATGTACTTTCTGCCCAGAGAATTTCCTCGGGGCAAACCAAGTTAGATTTCATAGTGAAATAGAATTTCTGAACTACTGATATTTAAACACAAATTTTCATATTGTTTAGAGCTTGTAAATATCCCTGTGCTGATTAATTTTCAACTATTACAATGGATTCATTTTGATAAATATTGATTCAAGAGAATGAAGTTTACAGTTCCCAAGAAATCTTTTATTCATGTAGAAAGACATAATGAAAATAAAATGATATTTGCCTGTCTAACTTTAGGGTTTTGGAGGGGTTTTTTGTTATTGTTGTTTTTGGTTTGGCATTTAAATGGGTATGTTATATATTTGGGGTTTTTTTGAATTTTTGCTTTTATCCTTTTTTTTTTTTAAAGATTTTTGCTCTCACTTTTTATAAGCACTTATGCCAAATGTCTTGCCTGTGGTATGGCAATGCCATACCATTTTCTCTGTCCGTCAACTTTTGAAGAAAGAAAGTATCTTCTGTTTTCTCCCTCATCAGTTCAGTGAGGGGAACCAATAAAATACTATTAGCAAATTTGGACGTTTCTGAAGTCTATTTTAGGAAGAAAGGCAGGAAAATAGTGAAATCTTCTCTTTGTAACTGTAAACATGATATTCTAGATATATCTTATATTAGAAATTACATACTTCAGTGATGTGTACTGGCCCAAGGGTGAATGTCAGCCTAAATGGAGTTATTTTCTCATCATAGCATCAACGAGATCCTCGGTTGAATGAAATTTTATTCCCATTTTATGATACTAAAAGGGCAATGCAGATCATTGAGATGTATGAGCCTGATGAAGACTTGAAGAAAAAAGGTAAGAAAAGTGTAAACAGAGAGAATTTTTCTTTGTTTAAAAAAATCAAGGACATATGCAACGTTTAAAGTCCTTGAATTTTTAGTTAAAGGTATCTTTAAATGCTTTGGGGCTCTCTAGAGGCAAGGATTGATAACTGACTGACTTTTTTTTTTTCCTTGCTCTAAGTATAAATTTTACCTTACACCAAAATTTGTTCGTGCTGCCTGAAGTGTAATGATAAATTTATTATTAAACTATAGTGATATTTTCCCCATGTACTTTCTTATCTTTAGTATCGCATAGTGCTTAAAATGTAAAAATGCCAATTATAGTCTCTGTTCACCATCTATGAAAACAATGGCATTTGCTATCAAAATTGACACCTTCTTCTTCTCCCTTTAGTTTTGCAAGCTAACTAAATTTAATACACGATTTAAAGAGTCTTTTTACTCATCATTTGACCTCTGGTATGGAAGATAAATGCAATTGACATGAAATTAAATAGGAATCAATTTAGCAAATTGTTGGGGTTTTTGAGCATTTGCCTCTTTCAATGAAACTTTGGAAACAATGTGTTGTTCATTCCAACATTTAACAAAGGAAAGGTATGGAGAGGAAAGTTAAGATTGGTTCTATAGCCATGAGAAACACCTGCAAAGGATGGGAGCGATGATGCTGATAGAGTATCTCCAGGGAGTGCCAGGAGATACCTGATCTGGAGTCTCTGGCCTTATGTCTCGGTGGAGAGTGAAGGGAGATCTAGGTTAAGTTCTTTCTGTCCCATCTGCCCATGAGTATCATGGCCTCAGTTTTCTCCTCTTTAGAATAGAGGTTCTTTTTTTTTTGTACCTCAGTGAGTGTGGCTGAAAGATTTATACGTTCTCTGGACCCACATAGAACCCATTTACATGCATGCCTGGCCCACCATACCATGTGGCCTTACCCCTGATATTTTTCCAAGCCCAACAGAGTTTTCCCTTGGTTATAGTCATACATTTACACTTTTCTGCTAGGGTCTCAAATATCTATTTTCAGAAAGACTGCTTCATTACTTACCTCTTTATCAATATCCTGAGTATCATAATTAAGTCCACATGGCATGTGATTTAAGTGAAGGGAGGAGTGGCTTGGCAGAAAATCTAGTACTTTGCAGTGGTGGGAGGTGATGTGATTTTTGTTGCATCCCCTGTTGCTGTGTGACCTTGAGCAAGGAACTGTATTCCTAGACCTCAGTTTCCCTGCTTGTAAGATGGTGGCGTTCATGCAGTCATTCAGCTAGTATTTCTGTCGCCTGCTTTCAATCCTTATAGGCACAGCCAAGCACTGTGCTAGGTGCTGGGGATTCAAAATGAAATAAGGCGGTTGTGATCTACTGAAGGAGAAAGACCTATGACTCAGTAGTGCCTTGGTGGTGTGATAAATGTTATGATAGAGGTGTGTCTTATTATGTATAAGTTCCTCCCAGGTCCTAAAAGTCTATGAAAGTACCACTGACACATCTAAAAAGCATAGCTTCACCATTTCACATATGACAGAAATGTTAAAGTCTGTCATTATCAAGTATGGGTGAGAATGTGGTGCCAAAGGCATTCTTATCAACTATGCTGAGTGTGTAAATGGGTACAAACAACCACCTTGATGAATATTTTGTCAATAATAAAGTGGAAAATATGCCTCTCCTACAGCCCAGCCTCTTTACTTCCAAGTATGTACCCTAGAGAATGTCCCATGTCTTTCCCGAGTCTGGTGTCAGAGTGGCCCTGCTCAGTCCTCAGATCTCTGCTCCTTCTATCCTCACTCCTTGAATGAGCTCATCCAAGCCAATGGCTTTAAGTTTCTTCTATACACACATGACTTTCAGATTAAACTCTCCACTCCTAATCTGTCTCTTAAACTACAGACCTGTATAGTAGACCTCTCCATTTGGATGCTGAGTGGACATTTCAAATATATATATATATATATATATATATATATATATATATATATATATATATATATATATATATATATACACACACACATAATATGCTTTGATTGTCCCCATCCACAGACCTGTCCCTTTCCCAGCCTAGAAAATGGTACCATGACTCACCCAGCTTTTCATGCCAAAACTCTTGGAATCATCCTTGACTTGTTTATTCTTTCACATCATCTCTGATCCATCAACAAAACCTGCAAGATCTATCCTGAAAATAAATCACTTCTCACCGTCTCCACACTTACTGGACTATCAGATCCTACATCATCTCTCCCTAGATGAGGCCAGCTGACTTCTAACTAGTCTTCTCCTTTCCTCAATGCCCTATGATTTATGTACCACACAGCAGTCATAGTAAACCTTTTAAAATCAAATCTAATTATGTTCTTCCACTCTTCAAAATGCTCCAAAGACTTCCCAGCACACTCAGAATAAGATCCAAAGTACTTAGTGAAGACTAAAGTCCAACCGATGTAGATTTGGATTTGGATTCTTCATTTCTAGCTACTTTCCCCTCCATCACATGGTCTCTGCACTTGCTGACCTTTCTGTCTAGGATGGGGCAGCCCCAGGGGTGCATGGGGCTTGCTCCCCATGCATGAATGTGACCTCGTCAGAAGGACTTTTGCTGGCCACATAGCAAACACAGCATCCTGGTCATTCTTGATTGCTTTCCTACCCTGCTTTCTGTTTCCTTCTAGCATTTTCATAACATTATATTTATTTTTTAATTTATTTGTTCTCTCACCCATAGTATATGAGTTTCATGAAGGTAGGGCTTGTCTGTTTCTTCTATCCTGCATCTATCACAGTGCCTGGGAAAGTATAAATGTATGTGTCCAAGGAGATAGACACACAAATTTTTACTGCAGTTCGTTTAGTTATAAATAGAATGACCTAAATATCCATCAACAGAATGATGGATAATGAATTGTGGTATATTCACATATGGACTACTTTACACTCTACACACTGCATACTTCTACTATACATTACTCAGTGAAAAATAAATGGACAAGAGCTACTTATATTAACTAGATAAGTCACAAGAAAACAGAAAAAATGGCAAGCTGCAAATGCAAATAATGGGGTAACTTTTATATAAATTTTAAAATAGTCAAAACTACCTACTTTTTGGATAAATGCATATAAAGTTACAGAACCACTTTGGGAATGTTAAACACAAAAACTAGATTATTGGCTGTCTACCTAGGAATAAAAAGATGGAATTGAATGGAGTTGAGGTGGGGCACACAGGGTGCTTCATGGGCATCTGTAATTATGCATTTCTTTAAAAAATGTAAAGCAAATAAAGGAAAAGGTTAAGATCTAACAAGGCTGTGGTATAGCTGTTTATCCTGCTATTATCTGTACTTTTCTGTAAGCTTGAAACCAGCTTGTAACTTGGAAATGCTTAAGTAAATGCAAGAAGCTGAAGCTGTTGATGGTTGACAGGGTAGGAGAAGATGCAGAAATATTGACACCGGCCCTGTCCCATGTCACAAAGGTGTGATTGAGATGAGTGGTGGCTCTTGGGATCACGTTTCAATGACCACTGAATACTCATCTCACTGGTCCCATATCCTATTTTTTAGATGAAATAGGAAAATGGAATTATTTGAATCCAGAGAGGCCACTCATCCCTTCTCCAATCTGGCTCCTGGTGCTGCACTTTTGAACTTAGGGAACTGATTGTTTTGCCATCATGGATGTGAAAGCAGATGCCTCCTATTTGTGGAAAGCATTAGATTACTTATGCAATGCGGGTACTTCGTTCAAGTTCTGAAAGACGAAAGTTCTTGGGAAAGAGACTATGAAGAAGTTTTTACTCCTCCTGTTTAAGTTGCCTCAAATGTCATAAATAAAACATGAGATGTGTATCTTCAGAGCCATAAGTCTACCATGATATTCCTTTTCCCCCCAGGCCAAATATCAAGTGATGGGTTTTGCAGATACCTGATGTCAGATGAAAATGCCCCAGTCTTCCTAGATCGCCTAGAGCTTTACCAAGAAATGGACCACCCTCTGGCTCACTACTTCATCAGCTCTTCCCACAACACCTATCTCACTGGCAGACAGTTTGGTGGGAAGTCTTCAGTAGAAATGTACAGACAGGTCCTCCTGGCTGGTTGCAGGTCAGAAACTCAAGACACTGTTTCTTCTTTGGATTTGATGCTCTTCAATTGAATTTAGTTTTCTCTGAAAAATAGGAAGTAGCATTCAGAGTGAAAAGGACATTTGTCTTTCTCTTTAATGGATTACGATGGCCATTTAACCTTGAGAAAGGAAAATTGGTATCTGTTCCAGAAGGTCTAGAGTCCTCCTATGGGTCAAAAGATGTTTTTTTTTTTACTGTAAATTTAAAATATTCCCCCAACATTACCAAAAAGATAGCATATTTTAAGAAGTCATGCTAAGTTTCCTGTTGGTCATAGACACTTGCAAATTTAGCTTTACTTAATGTTCAAAGTTCTAAAATTTCATTCTCAGATCATAAAGATTATTTTAAATGGCTTTAATTTTACATAAATAGGAAAATATTTGAGGTTTAAAATATGGTAAAAATGCAGAAAGTGAAAAATAAGAAATGTAGTTACATTACGATTGGTTTCTTGATTGTCGATGACCAATACTTAATTTTTCAACTCACTGTTTTCTGTGTGTATGGAAATATGTTAAAGGACTTTAACTACATCACTACATCTGTTTCTGAATGCTTAAATATGAGTCACTGAAACAATGAGAACATTTTAATTTATGGCCAAAGTAACATCATCCCACCTACAAAATTTTTACAGTATTCTTTAACATCCTATAAAACCCAGCCCATATCTAAATTTTCCCAGTTGTCCTCAAATTGTCCTTTATTACAGCTTTGTCACAACTAGGATTTCATCCAGAACCTCACTGCTTGTTACATCTCTTTTCTCTCTTAATCTCTGACAGTCCCTTTTTGATGACACCAATCTGGTGCAATTTTAACCTGCATCCTCCAAAAAATAATCGTGTTACTTCCTTCATTCCATTTTCTACTTCTATAGAAAACAAATTATTCTGATGTCTTTTCATTTGTACACACACTATTTTATTGTAAAGGTTTAATATTGGTAAATCACAATGTTCCTAGATGTGTTGAACTTGACTGTTGGGATGGAAAAGGTGAGGACCAAGAACCAATAATAACTCATGGAAAAGCAATGTGCACAGATATCCTTTTTAAGGTAAGTGTTTCTTTTTTTTTTTAATTGAAGTATAGTTGATTTACAATGTTGTATTCGTTTCTGCTGTACAGCAAAGTGATCAGTTATACATATATATACATATTCTTTTTCATATTCTTTTGCATTATGGTTTATTATAGGATATTAAATATAGTTCCCTATGCCATACAGTAGGACCTTGTTGTTTATTTTATATATAGTAGTTTATATCTGCTAGTTCCAACCTCCTAATTTATCCCTCCCCACCCCCTTTCCCCTTTGGTAACTGTTAGAAACAGACTCACAGACATAGAAAAACTGTTTCATAAATAAGTTCATTTGTGTCATATTTTAGATTCCACATATAAGTGATATCATGTGGTATTTGTCTTGCTCTTTCTGACCTACTTCATTCAGTATGATAATCTCTAGGTCCATCCATGTTGCTGCAAGTGGTGTGATTTCATTCTTTTTTATGGCTGAGTAGTATTCCATTGTGTATATATGTACCACATCTTCTTTATCCATTTCTCTGTCGATGGACATTTAGGTTGCTTCCATGTCTTGGTTATTGTTAATAGTGCTGCTATGAACATTGGGGTGTATGTATCTTTTTGAATTGGAATTTTTTCCGGATATATACCCAGGAGTGATATTGCTGGATAATATGGTAGCTCTATTTTTAGCTTTTTAAGGGACCTCTATACTGTTTTCCATAGTGACTGCACCAATTTACATTCCCAACCACAGTGTAGGAGGGTTCCAAGGTAAGTTTTAAAATTACCTCACCATTGCCTTTTCCAAACTATTGTGGAAACAGAGTGGAGAAAACAAATTATTCATCTTCTCAAGCATCTTACCTTTATATTCCATTCTTCCAGTTTTTCAGAGAAAGTCAAGAAAAATGTTTTCTCTACTTAATATTTCCTTCATGCTACTTTTTCTGCTTTCAAATGGTGATAGTGCCATATAATGAGATTTCTCCGGCAGAACCTCCCTTGTTCCACTTACTTTAAAAACAGTCTTTCATTTTCTTATCTATTTTTGTGCTTACTTACTTTGCATTTTTTCTGAAGGACTTTCAAAGTGGAATAAAAAGATAAATAGAATACAGGAAATAAAATAGATTATAAATAGTGCCTGTATGGGTAAGAAAGTAAGATAGTGAGATTAGAGTTTAATGAATGCTTGTCAAGAGATCCTATAAACTTTCAAGCCATACCACAAATTGGGCTCCAGACTTTTTTGAATTCAGTGCAAGGAGAGAAACATGATAATTCACAGGATTTGTAAAATACATACAGAGTAGTTAGTCCAGAGAAGCACAGTTATTCCCCAGTACTGACACCAGATAGAAGTCGCCCCCCGTAAGATCCTCACAGAATGTAATCTACACTTTTATAAACTGGATTTCAGTCATGGCCTTTTGGTGATCTCTATGTACAATTTGAAGGTTGGTTTCTTAGCAAGTTCCTCAATATGCTCCAGTGATGTCCTGCCAAAAGACAAGCGAAAAAATGAAATTCTGTGGTTGGACAATATGTCAAGTACGTCAACCTCTGTCAGTTTCGTATAACTCAGGAGAGTTATTTCAGCCTCTGGATCAATGGTTCTCAACTCTGCCAACATGTGGAAAATCACTGGGGTTGTTTTGTTTTGTTTTTTAATAGATTTATTTGTTTTATTTACTTATTTTTGGCTGCATTGGGTCTTTGTTGCTACGTGCAGGCTTTCTCTATGCAGCGAGTGGGGGCTACTCTTTGTTGCGGTGCACAGGCTTCTCATTGCGGTGGCTTCTCTTGTTGCGGAGCACAAGCTCTAGGCACATGGGCTTCAGTAGTTGTGGCTCACAGGCTCTAGAGCACAGGCTCAGTAGTTGCGGTGCATGGGCGTAGCTGCTCTGTGGCATGTGGGATCTTCCCGGACCAGGGATTGAATCTGTGTTTCCTGCATTGGCAGGCAGATTCTTAACCACTGTGCCACC
Organism: Pseudorca crassidens; assembly: GCF_039906515.1. Taxonomy (NCBI): domain Eukaryota; kingdom Metazoa; phylum Chordata; class Mammalia; order Artiodactyla; family Delphinidae; genus Pseudorca; species Pseudorca crassidens. Next base: position 51,759,387 of record NC_090310.1, on the reverse strand, counting down.
AGGGAAGTCCCACCAAGAGTGTTTTTAAAAACAGACACCTAGACCCTAGACCCGTGACCCTCCATGCATATCACTTCTCTTAGCCAAGATGTTGGTGAGTTTTGAACATCAATCAATTCAAGTTTACATTTCCTGAGAAGTACCAAGAGTATGTTCAAGTGGGAAGCCATGAGTTTGCATAGCCACCAAACTGACAGCAAGGGTTGACATCTTTTTTCATAGAATTAAGGAGCCTAATAGGGAAGCTGAAGCTCAAAAGGAAGTTCTTCCCTCTCAGCTTGGAGGTGAGCAAAGAAGAAACCATGGGCAGAGCCAAGATTCTCCTAAAGGAGTAATTCTAGGTCAATTCAAGTGGATAATCAAGGTCACTTGGGAAGTGACTCAAGGCATTTTTGCCTGAGAAGAAACTTCAAGCAAGAATAGCTAAAGGACCACCTGAGCCATAAGAATGCTCAGTAAAATACTCCAAGATTGTCTAACCTAGGCCATTACTCTTTCCAATGGACTTCCCTAGATAGCTATTGTCAAATATTTTCCCAACTAACAGAATGATGGGACTTGCCCCATGGTTAACTACCAGGGTGATACAAAACAAGGGATATTGCAAATGTCACATCAATTCACAGGAGTCTTCATTGAATTAATGAAATGTAGCCCAACTCTGGTGCGAAAAGGCAGAGGAAAGTCAATAAAAGCTTCTAACAGTCCTGAGGTTTTTACCAACACATTTCTCCTCGAGGCGAGAGGGGAAGGAGAGGGGTCTGCTGTGAAAATCTCCGTGCAGAAATCTCACCTGCTCCTCAGTGAGAAAGGTGAGCTCTGAACCCATCTTGGCAGATTATCAAGCAAGGAACTGCACTGCCATTTAGGTGAAATGTCTTGTCAGTTACTAGCACCCTGATTTTGGAGAAGTAAAAGTAGCTTTGAAAAAAAGTGTCATTAACCATGAACTGTGCCTGGGTCTAACCACAGGGGACTCAGTCTGTAGCAGTAAATGGGTTCTCCAGGTTTTAATTGCCAAAACTGACTTTCTGAAAAGCTCAAATTAATAGTCTCCAATTGGTTTCAGGTACCTTAATTTTTTTTCTCTCCTCTCTCATTAACACTCTTTATCTTTCAAGGATGTTATTCAAGCCATCAAGGAAACTGCATTTGTCACATCTGAATATCCTGTAATTCTCTCCTTTGAAAATCACTGCAGGTATAATGATTCATTCTACTCCAAGTCTCTAAGTGTTGTTTCCTAATCCCCATTCCCCACCCCTGCTCTACATCTTTTTGAATAACCGAATAGTTTCTTTTGTGAAGTGGTAAGTACACATAGTCTTATGGGGGAAAAAAAAAGAGAAGAAACTCAAACCACTACCTCTCAACACTTCCACAAAAGAAAAGAAAAAAAAAAAGTCATGTTAATGTGTTTTAGAAATGCTTCCTCTAAACAAAAGTTCAGAGAGCAGGACACCTTGCTCAATGTTCCATTGAGTTGGAAGACTTGGCAGTATGTTTGTAGTCAGACTTGATGAACTTGAAAAACACTTTTTACTCTGCTTACCAACTCTTAGTTTGGGGGAAGAATCGACTTCTTTTAAAACTACACCAGTTAACCCATTAGCATCAAGAGGACAATCAAACATTTTGCAGAGTGAGAGTTTTTAATCGCTAGGAATGGATGTTTCTTATTCTTATTCTGGACAGTTAATGGATGTTTGAATTTACAAATGTTGGTTCTTTCCCTCTAGCAAATATCAACAGTACAAGATGTCCAAATATTGCGAAGATCTATTTGGAGATCTCCTGTTGAAACAAGCACTTGAATCACATCCAGTATGTATTTTTAGCAAACCATATTTCTAACATGAATGGATTTGTTTTGAAATTCATTTCTGAAGGGCCAAGTAGTTCTGGAGGACTAATGTTAAAGATCTTCATGTGTATTTCAATTCGTTGGTATGGGAAGCTTCCATTGTGCTTCAGAGGGGTGTGTAGAGAGAGGCATAAAGTAAACATCTGGCTCAGTTTTATTCAGAAGATCATGGGGTCTCTATGGCTTCTGAGACCTCTGTCCTAAAATTTCACAAAGTGCGCAGTGGCCAGGAGTCTAGAGTTGGTGATCATTGTCAAGTTCAGTGACAGGTTAGAATCGCCTGGGGGAACCATGAAACATACCTCTGCCACAGCCCCACTCAGAGATTCTGAAATTGATTCGAGTTCAGCCAGATCCTGGTGTTTTTTAAGTGCTCTCCAGGTAAATCAAATGTGCAGCCAGGGTTCCGCACCCACGGGAGCCTGTTGCTATGGGAAGTTCCCTGGATCAAGTCACAAGCCAGAAGTTCAAGCTCCTAAGTCCAAAATAAACTCTTGGGCAATGTTATATGCACGATTTCGAGCTTCATTTTTACACCTACTAATTCCTTCATCAAACAAAGAATTTTTAACCTGTTCCCCATAGATAGGCTTTGTGGGGTCTGTGAACTCATTCTAACTGCATACAGTTTGCTGTTTTGAATACAGTCATTCCAGAGAGTTCATCAGATTTTTACCAGGATCCATAACCCCCAAGTGGTTAAGATCCACTCTCCCAAGATGTTGGGAGTAACACGAAAGCTACTGGAGTGAAAGAAAGTATGAAAACCTCTACAGTACTGAAATATTTTGCCCCACTGTTGATGAGCAGCTAATAGGCCCAAACACAGTAGCCCGAAGCAGCAATAGAACATCGCCATGACTAAAGGGGGAAGGTGCTCCGTGCTACCTGGGAACACATCAGGTAGTTTAACAGTGAGTTTTGTAGAAGTACATCTTTGGGAACTGAAAAAAGATATAGGAGGATATTTTCAGCCTGCTGAAGCTTTGGCTGCAGGGGCCCCGCCCACATCCTGGCAGTGCTTCCTGCTTCCCTGCACACCGACCTGGTCTCCACCGCCAGCACCTGCAGCTACTGCTGGGGGGACGCTCTGGTCCCTGGAGCTCTGTGCACACAGGAAAGTCAGTCCAGAAGTACCAGAAAATTACCAACCCCTGCCCCGTGTTCCCTCATTCCTCAGGCGGGATGACTCCGGGCACATGGTCCCCACTGTCCCCCCAAGTTCCCCAGTGGGATCATGCTCCCGTCCACAGTGACAACTTGCCTGATAGCACACCCTTCATGGCTGCCTGTCTTCTTTTTCTCACTTTCCTACTCCTCTGCTGGAGTTCCCTGGAGCTGCCCCCCAGATAAATTACTGGTACTTTCCTCTTTGTCTCAGACTGATTCTAAGGGAACCTAAACTAAGAAACATGCTTGCTTTATTTTATTTTATTTTTTACCTAGGCCCTTTGTTTTATTTTCTTTGTTAGACTAAGGTGCTGGCTTTTACGGAAAGATCTCTGCATTCTTTGTGATGTGCACATACATGAGAGATTATGGGAGGTATAGGCAATATAAATGAGATTAAGATCTGAACTACGGAACTTTCAGTCCTGGAAGGAGGGCACAGTATACAAATGTAAAACCGTAACTAAAACAGATGGGCTTTAGTGTGGTGAATATTTATTGCCAATATCCAGGTGCAGAAGAGATCACTTGGAGTGTACTGGTTACAGCAGGCTTCCCAAAAGGAGCAGAATTTCGGCAGAGGGTTTCATTTGAGTCAGGACTGACATAGGAAGGCACGGTGCCTTGCGTGTACAGATAGTATAAAAATTAATTTGGAAAATGAGTGGACACGTGGAAGGGTAGGTGGGTATATAGATGGATGGTGGGGGGATGGGGAATGGATGACTGGATACAACACAGTTCTGTGGATCAGAAGTAATCAAATAAAGGAACATCCCCTTTGCAGACATTAATCCAAGCCAATGAAACCATAGTAGAGGTCAGATTTCAATAATTAGGACCACTTCCTTCTTAATTCTCTTATTGAACCCACAAAGCCACAATCCCAAGCATTGAAGATGGATCACCCTACTGAGCAGACCAGCTTACTGTACAGCCCAACACTTGGGGGGGCTCAGGAGCCTCTTGACTTTGCCTGGGAGGGCACCTCTGACCCCAGCTGACCCCATCACCTCTTGTACTTTACCAGGTACTTAAAGGCGGCAAGGTCTGGGGTTGAGCTGGACCCCTTTCCCCAAGACCACTGTAGGTCAGACCCCACTCCCTGGGGAAGGTGGAGTAGCTCTGCAAAGCTCTAGAGACCCTGTGGATGCCAAATTTGCTGCCTTAGTGTAAGGCAAAGCTCAGGCTAGTTTGGGTTGCAGAATGAAAGTGTAAAACTGTGCAGACTGCCATCTAGTGGATGTTGGTTGGCCTTCTGCTCATTCTGGGCTGGGAATGAGAAGGGAGAAGTACAACCCTGTCGTGAATTCAGCCTTTTCTCTTTGTCTCTAGCTGGAACCAGGCAGGCCTTTGCCATCCCCAAATGACCTCAAAAGAAAAATACTCATCAAAAATAAACGGCTGAAATCTGAGGTTGAAAAAAGTAAGTCAAATACACTCATCTATGGCAGAAGCATACGTATCTTGCATGTTGAGACAATTCAGCTATCTAGAATGAAATATACTTTAACACCACGGATTGGGGGGAAAGCAGGTCTAGTGGTGATGTTCTATATACTGTGCAGAGCAAAGTTGCCACATTTTTATTCAAGTTTAGGTTCCACATCAACCCCTTCCTGCAGTGGGAAAACATATTCATATATTCATAGATCAGAATTTGGAGGAGTCCCAAGGAAAGATGAGAAGAAAGCAAAAGAAGCATTTTAGAATTTGTCAGGTATAAGGAACTAGCACTTTATCATTTTATACACTCTAAAGCCTTCTTTAAAAGCTTCCCTTTGCACTTTTCCCTGTGATATATACATATCTAGGGATCCTAGGTAATACGCGAGTGTGAATGTGTGTGTGGTCGGGGGGTGGGGGGAGATGATTTTATCTAGACATTGCCCCCACTGTGTTTTCCCAGAACATTTTCTTTGAAAATATTTTCTTCCAGCAAATCTCTTAGTTCAGTGAACGAATAGCATCAAATATTGGTATGATTGCATTGTGGTTTTCCCCTTGGTTATTCTAAATTAAAATTTTTAACTATTTTAGCTCGTTTATGTTTATTGCAAAAGCAGTAATGCTATAGGAAAATGAAAACAGCAAAGAAAAATATAATAAAATAGCACTAAATTATATATTTTACACACATATACATGTATTAGAGACACATGTACACATGTACACTTTTAACGTATACATGCATTTTTAACAAAACTGGGATCATGTTAAATATACTGATTTTTAGTCATTTTTAATTCAACCAATGAAGTATACTCATATCCAGTAGGATATAAGTCTACATACTAATTTTAATTCTTATGTATAAAATTTTTTTTTGAGTCTAGTGTATGAAACACTATACAGAATTTATTATGTGGCACATAGTGTAATTTAAACAGATCCAAGTTGATGGATTTTCATTGCTATGAGAACAACAATGGTAAACATGTTTGGGTGTTCATTTTGTACATTCATGCAGCCTTCTCCTTGGTACAATTAGAGTTGGTTGGCCAAAGCATGTACACATTTTATATCATATGTATCTTGTTATACTGACTTTCAGAAAAGTTGTATCAGTTTATACCCTCACTATAATATATGAAGAGTGCCTGTTTCCCAGCGATATTCTTTTTTTTTTTTTTGGCTGCATTGGGTCTTCGGTGTTGCGCTCGGGCTTTCTCTAGTTGCGGCGAGCAGAGGCTATTCTTCATTGCAGTGTGTGGGCTTCTCATTGCGGTGGCTTCTCTTGTCGAGGAGCACAGGCTCTAGGTGCGTGGACTTCAGTAGTTGCAGCACGCGGGCTCAGTAGTTGTGGCGCACGGGCCTAGCTGCTCCACGGCATGTGGGATCTTCCCGGACCAGGGCTCAAACCCGTGTCCCCTGCATCGGCAGGCAGATTCTTAACCATGGTGCCACCAGAGAAGCCCCCCAACAATGATCTTCATGCTGGCTGTTAGACATCTTTTATATGTGTTCACGACTAATAAAAGAAAAATATTTTTTCTTGAAGCTTTTTCAGTCTCTATTCTGTCACTTCACCATAACAGTCCATAAACCTTGCTCTGTGCCAGATGCTCCAAATTCTGGGCTTTCGTTATCAAGCTTCAGATCCTTCACAGGGACTGAGCTGTGACTTCTCAAGCTGGTGACCAGCATATGGGGCATTGCCCTCACGTTCCAATAGTGGCTCAGTGTGTATAGATAATAGGGTTGTTGTACTTGCCTTAAGGACTCGAGGCCACCAGGACTGGGGAGACAGTGGCCGTGGCTGAGCCTCGACAATAGGTTTCCCTTCCCTTTTCATTTCCTTCTCCATGTTGATCTTCAAACCTATTTTATAAGTGATCCAACACCTGTCTCCATCTCCTTCTTGTTTATTTTTAATAACAGAACAGCTTGAAGCTTTGAAAAGTATGATGGAAGCAGGAGAATCCGCTGCCCCAGTGAACATCTTAGAGGATGACAATGAAGAGGAAATAGAAAGTGGTGAGTTGGATGTTTTAAATTTATACATCACAAAAAAATACTTTTTAAAATAAGAAAAAGATGAATTTGTCTCAGTGGACCCTTTTATATAACACAACATTCTAATTCCTAATAGTCAGGTACATGTACCAACCTTAATCTTTTGTTATTTTGGGGTATTTTTCCAAATAGTATGGCTTAGAATTTACCTGCACACTAGATTTTAGTAGCTTAGTCATCTCCTTTCCTGTTGTGCGTTCAGCTATTCAGCAGAAACTCACAGCCAGAGAATCCTTGAAGCACTTGCTGTAGAAGGTCGGGCTTGGAATAAAAAGAACATTTCTGCAGTTCTTTCCCATAAACAAAACCTGAACATCAGTGCTGTTACTGATGACAGCAGTAAGGCGAGTTAAAAGGGAAGGAACCTGGATAGAGACCCTCAGTAAATGCTTGGTTTGTGTGCACTTATAGTGAACTAGAAACTCAAAGCCAGAATTAAACTTTCAAGTTCAAATTCCTTCAAATAACCAGCTCACCAGAATTGCCTGTATCTGTATTTACAGGTAGATATTTTTTGCAAAGGCAGCCTTGCTCAAAATATTTTAATATTTGTTATTAGCTTCTATTTTTACTTTGGCCATATAGCCACTACCATAATCTTTGGTTTTACATGGGTCATTTGAAAGATTTGGAATGTTTTTAGAAAATTATTTGTTCATTATGTATCATGAGAATTGATTAACAAAATGACATGAGAGTTGATTAATAGAATAGTTTGGACATACATTGAGTGTCTATTGGTTAGTGCCTTGAATTTAGATAGTGTCTTGGGGCTAAGTAATTTAGAAACATTTGTAGAAACTCTGTTTTTCATATAAACATCTGAAATAGAAGAGTAGATTTTAGGAAAGTTTGACATTATAGGTAAAAACCTAAAAGCTGTGAGAATCAACGATTCGTATTCACAACCCCTTAATAAAGACTCCTGACTATGGAAGAGACTTTATGAATGATTTATGTTGCCTGGGAACATGACTTACTTCCATATGTTTTATACATCAGGGAGGGTCTGGGAGGCCAGAGATACCTGGCAGTATTTAATCAATGCCTGTTGTGGTTATCTATTACTGTGTAACAAACCACCCCAAAACACTTTATTATTATCTCTCCTAGTTCTGTGGGTCACCTGGGCTCAGGTTGAGGGCTCTCCCTTTGGTTTCTCATGCGGTTGCCGGCAGATGACATCAGGGGCTAGAGTCATCTGAAGGTTCCACTGGGCCAGGTGTCTTGAGATGGCTCACTCGTGGCTGACGGTTGATGCTGGCTGGCTTTTGGGAGCTCAGCTGACACAAGCACCCCCATGTGGCCTCCCCAAGTGTCTTGGGCTTTTCACATCATGGTGGCCAAGATCCTTGACAGAGCGTCCTGAGAGCCAGTGCTCCAACAGGCAGAAAACAGAAGCTGCTAAACTGTTTAAGAGCCGTGCTTGGAACTGGCACATCATCACTTCCTCTATATTCTATTCATCCAAGCAGTCTTAGTTAGGGCCCACCCACATTCCAGGGGGTGGGTGAGAGGCAAGATCACGTTGTAGAAGAATCAGTGGGAAGCTGATATTATTGCGGCTGTCTTTGGAAAATACAGTCTGCCACATTGCTTATTATATTATTTCACAGTTTTTGCAAATAATAAACCCAAACAAGATTTAAGAATAAAATCTTGAAAGGAATATACTGAGTTGGCCAAGAAGTTCATTCAGGTTTTTCCATAACATCCTATGGAAATTTGGCCAACGCAGTATTTCAAAAGATCAATAAAATACTTCTAAAATTTGAAAGTCTGAATATTATATAAAAACTGTCCCTTAACTTAGGTTAAGTTTCATAGATGATAATCATACACATGTAAGGTGTTACTAGATACTCTAATCCAGTAAAATAAACTGAAGAATAATGGAATACATTAAGAAAAATCATAATAATAATAACTACGATTTTTGTACCAACTGTGGATTAGGTACTTTACATCAATTCCTCATCTAATCTTTATGCAGCTAAAGAAATAAGTATTATTATACTAATTTTTCAGATGAGGAAACTGAAGCTTAGAGTGGTAACATACGTTACATGCAATCCCACAGCTGGTGAGCAATGTTACTAAGATTCAATCCCAGAATTGCCTTGACACCAGGGTCAAGACCTTCTGTACCTTACAATATTGTCCTTCTAATGTATAGGAATATAAAGCGAACATAAATATGCAAAATCATTGGTAAAATATTTTTCTTTATAAAAAGGAAAAAATATATAAATGATGTGAGTCAAAAATGTGAAGTTTCCTGAACACACACACATTAATCTAAAATGAGGGGTCAGCAGGATTCCACTTACTTGTCCTTAAGGGTACTTTCCCAACTTTTATGCAAATGCTAATTATTCCTATAGACAAAATAAATTTGCCTCTAGTGATTCCCATGTTATTCCAAAATGTTTGAGATAAAATTTTGATTGTTCTAACAGAAATATATGGGTTCATATGCACCTGAATTTCTCTCTAAGGCCATAGAGGTTTCTGCTATACCAGTTACATATGTGAGTCTCACGTTTCCTCAGTCATACTTGACTTCAGCTCTGGTCAGCCAGTTGGCTGTAATTACCCTGCTATCACAGTATGATCCTACTATACCTGAATGACTAGAGTCTCTCATTTAAATACTTCAACACAGCAGGCAAGAGGAAACCAAGCATAGTTCAAGAGGGCAGGCCTGCCTGGAGGCTGTAGAAAATAGAAAAGGCTCTCAGTCAGTGGAAGTGAGTGCCCAGTCATTAGGCTGGATGTAGATTCAGACAAACAGTGGAGAATAGCAACATTGTGTGTGGTTGTGGGTGTGTCTATGCATACATACACATTCAGGAGATGCTAACCTTTAGTCATACAACCCTTTTAAAACAGTTACTAAGTCTCTCCCCCTTCTATGGGATATACCCCTGGAAATTCAAGTAGTTTATATCTGGCTAAGCAGGTTAGACTAGATATAAAATTGAAATTCAGTAGTGATGGTGGGAGGTTTCAAAATCTTGGTTACAGACTGTAGGTCATGAAAACCCAGTGTCACATTAACAGCATTGGGCTAGAAGCCTGAGAAATCTAGGTCCCTATTCTAACTCTGTGACCTCAGACAATTCAAATCATATTTGTGAATCTATTTCCTTTAAATGAAGACACTGGACTAGATTCTTTTAAGACCTCTTTCAGCTTCTCAAATCCTTTTTTCTTGCCCAAGGCCTATATGACCTACTTAAAAAAAAATCATCTGCCTCCAGAATACCCCCTCATCAGAATATCAGTTCCAGAAGAGGAGGGTGTCTGACTCGTTTCCCTTACCTTTATCCCTTCCCGGGAATAGCACTGTGCAAAAAGCAATCTAAAATTCTGAATCTAAGACACCGTCAGTTGAAAGGCACTACTATTTTATTGACTAAGAAAGAAAACTGCTTCCAGTGAATCGTAAAATGCCATCGATTAAAGGATACATTGCCATATTAGATATATTACAATGCGGGGAAAAAATGCACCTTAGAATCTGTGAAAGTTTTTCATTTACTCCTGTTCTTGAATTCTCCTTTCCACCTTTGAAACATACTTAAAACAAAAAATGTCTAATTCTTATGGGTCTGTTCACCTCCCTCAGAAATATTTTCACTGTTTTTTTTTTTTTTTAATAGTAAAGGTCCCTCATGCCCAGTATAGTGACAGTGTGGATTTGTGTTGGCCTTGTCCTGTGGCCTGTGGGTGTCTCCTGATTCTGGCTAGTTTTTAGGCAAATTCCTGGGAGCCCCTGCAGGATGGGCATCATGGGAATACAGATCTCACACCAGCATGTGCCTAATTTTCCAACAGGCAATCCTTTTTCCACCTACAGCCTTGGGTGGATACCAGGGTTCTTATAATTTCCTGGACTGGTGGGCCGGGTGATGGCATCTGTGCCTCCCTATATAGCCAGGCCAGGCTCCTGGGTCACCAGCTTGACTTAGCACCCACTTCCTGCTCCCTTCCCACCATGAGCCCAATGAATGATTTCAGAGTCTTTTAAACCGCAGCCAGATTTGGCAAATGATTTAGGAGAGCAGTAAGTCCTTCCAAGCTCTATCTTTTTTATATCACACCACTCCCGGCCACAAGTTATTATGCCCATAAAATTCAAGTGGACATTTTTGACTCTTTTTCAGAATTATCAAATGTACTTTCCTTCTCTTATATCTTTTTTTTTTCCTCTGGGTGTCATAGAGGATCAAAATACCCTGTTATGAGTCACAGTTCTTCCTGAGGTGTTTGAGGCTTTAATTTTTAAGGTTAGTATACTGGAAAGGAAGTAATCATTCACTTAAGAAAAATTTGTTAAGCATCAATCATGTAAAAACCATGCTAACAATGATTTACTGTGTAACACAAGAACAATATCTGATATCTTGTAATAACGTATAATGGAAAATAATCAGAAAAAATATATATATATAACGAATCACTTTGCTATACACCTGAAACTAACACAATGTAAATCAGCTATATTCAATTTAAAAAGTCATGCTAGATGCAGGAGAAGTAACAAGATATGTTCCTTGACCTTGAGTAGGTAAGAGTTTAGTGAGAGTTTTATTTGAAAAAAAATTGCTTATTTAAATGTTCCCATTTTCATTTAGCTTCCTTCCTCTCTAGAAGTGCTTATATTTTACCCAAGATTATGGAGGAGGCCTGACCCCTTGGTGGTAAGTTGGCTTCATGGATTTTCCTTTTGTCTTTCACACAGCTGAGCAAGAGGAAGAAGCTCACCCTGAATACAAATATGGAAATGAACTTTCTGCAGATGACTTGGGTCACAAGGAAGCTATTGCCAATAGTGTTAAGAAGGTCAGAGTCTTGGTTCCCTTTCCTTTCATGACTTGCAAGGGGTAGCAGCTGTTAGTTATAGCATTTCAGAAATGTGAGAGCCACAAGAGAATAAGTAGGCTGTAATTCCCCTTCTCAATTGGGTGGCCACAATCAATACCCAAACTCGAGGCATGCACAATACTAAGTTAGAAAGGACATTTAAGTGACTCATTAGTCATGCCCAGTGTTGACCCCTACCTCTTCGGCCCATGTCCTTCAGATGTTTTTATTTATTGCATTATTATAGGTGATCAGGGAGAAAACAGCAGCACCCCAGCAGCAAAGGTTAACCTATTCAAATCATCAGGAAAATGACCCTGATCACCCCAGCAAGCCCTCATTAGAAAACCAGTCCTACTCGTTGATATCTCGTCTCCCTCTTAATGTAGAATAAGCCTAAAAATATTTCCATCCATCCAACCATTCAGCCAAAAAAATAGTAACTGTGTACCCACTATGTGCCAGGCACTTTCTAGGCCATAACAACCCAGAAGGGTCAAAACACACTTGGCTTCTGCCCTCATGGAGCTGATAGGCTGATGGGAGTTTATTGGAAGGGGGTGGGAAACAGACAACAAACAAGTAAACAGTCATTTATATGATTACAATTTGTGATAGGTGCTATTACAAAACTAAGAGTGAGTGCTCAGATGGAAAAAAAAGAGGCGGAGAGAATAAAACAAGGAAATGAGAACCCAAAGGGTAAAGAGGAACTGGCCATGCTTTGGTGTTGGTTTGGTTTGGTTTTGTTTGGTTTGGTTTGGTGTTGCTTTGCCCAGAGAGGGACCACAGCAGTAGCAACAACAAAGGCAGGGTGAACAGAGTGGGTTGAGTGAGAGGTCGAGTGAAACAAGATGAGATTAGACAGGCAGGTGGGAACTGGAGGATGAAGGATGTGACGGGGGGCAGGGTGAGAAACTCAAATGTTAATTTAAGTGAAATGTGAAGCTACTGAAAAAGTTTAAAGAAACGGGGCAGTGTAGCCTCACATAATTACCTTTGTGTGTGGGGTAGTGATGTGTGTGTGTGTGTGTGTGTGTGTGTGTGTGTGTGCACGCACTGAGAACATTTGAGATCTGCTCTCTTAGCACCTTTTGAGTATACAATACAGTCTTCCTAACTGTAGTCACCATGCTGTACGTGAGAGCCCCGGAACTTATTCCTTTTATAACTGGAAGTTTGTACCCTTTGATCAACATCTCATTTCCCCCACCTGCTATCCCCTGGCAAAGTGATTGATTTTTTTAATACTACTGAGTGATTGAGTAAGAAGATGCAAGAGTCATTGGCCTAGGAGTCATTGGCGACCTTGGAAAAAGGAGTCTCAGTGCAGAGGTTGGGACCCCTGTAGCAGATAGATGTGAGTGAGGAGACACTACACTTTTGGGCAGTTTTGCTATAAAGGGGAGCTGGTGGCTAAAGGGAACCCGAGGAGTCCAGGGAGTATTATTTTTAGGATGAATGAATCTGGAGTGATAAATGAATTCCTGGACGTGGGTGGGATTATGGTGATGTGAGGGTGTGGTCTTTGATGGGAGCAGCGATACTTGATCATTAAGACAGAGGATGAAGATGCGGGTAGGTGTATGCCTTGGGTGCTAAGAAAATGGAAGCAAATTTGTCTGCCGAACAAAGCCAAGGGAATACTGCCATTACCCCTACCTTCTCCAATATAGAGAATTGCAGCTACTTTCAGACTAATAGATGTCTACTAAGACTCAGTGCTTACCTTTATGCTGCCTTTATCAACACAAGACATGAGTGTTGAATAGCTGAAGAGTGACCCTTTACATACCAGAGGAGGTGACCACATCGATTATTTCCCAAGCCCCATCACTAAATCATGTACTAAATTACCATAAGGAAGCATCAAAATAGGCAAAGACTATCAACAAAGAAGGGAGATAAGCATTAAGATGAGCTTTTATGGTGTGAAAGAGAGCTATGCCATGATATCTTCTCAGTTCTCACTTTATCTATGCCTTTATGTTACCAGTAATTTCCCATCTTAACAAATAAATCGAATAACAAGTGTACATGAATTTATTTAAATATCTACATATGTATGGCTAGTAAATTTGGAAGTTTGCCCTTTAGAGAGGTAAATTATTTTTATCTTTCTCTGATTTAGGCTTCAGATGACCTTGAACATGAAAACAACAAAAAGGTAACAAAATAATTTCATTGTACATTTTGTTTTCATTATAAGACACAGTACGTGGGCCTCTAATATTGAGCATTTTGTACTAAGTGTTGTTACTCTATCTTCCCCCACTCACTGCCCCATGAAATATCAGACTGTTTATAGGTATTATAGGTATAATATTTACATGCTCAATGCATCTACATATGAGTCTTCAAAAGAAAGAATTAATCACAGTGATGAAATGATTATATCCTGATAAAATCACAAAACAGAGCACAGGCAAATAAGATGATTTTCCTAAAAATAAGTGTTTAGTGCAATTAGGCAATTTCGTAGTTGGAATTTGAGATTTCATTCCTAGAATAAGAGTATATAATCATCAACACACTGAATTTTAAAATAAAAATGACCTATAGGTCAACAAATTCATATTATAGTAAAATGGGAAGGGGATCTTGTTCTGACTATATTGACATTCTGAAAAATTGTCAGTTCACGTTGTACACATTCTAGGAGTTTTATCTAACATTATTCGGTGTTGATTTTATTGTAAGGAAAGTAAAGTTACATTTTTAGTTTCCTTTATCCTCTTCACGGCTCATGATATCAAAGTGGTCTTTTTTAGTAAATGTATGTGGTTTATTATAGTAGTGAGATGCAAAAATTTACCTTGTCATTTGATTCCCACACTTCAGAGCTTCAGAAAATACTATTTTGTTGTATATGGGGTCTTATCTTATTTGGAGTAAAACCCTATCTTCTTACTGTCTAAATATTGTTTGGAATAATTCTGGTTAAGTCTGATCCCAGTCTTCGCCCAAGATATTTGTGAAATTCTCTCCTACTAGAAATTCGTAAGGTATTGGGATCAACAAAGGACAGGTTGACCTGTGATCACTGATATTTATTAGCTAAGTAGCTGTGACCAAGTTATTTTAATCTTTAAGGACTCAGTCTTCTCATGTGGTCAGTGGGTCAGACTCTAATCCTTGCTACACATGATGACTGACAGGAACGAGGTTGTCATGCAGGGACTCAGGCCAGTACCTAGCTTATGGTACAGTGTTACTTATCATTAAACACACAAGAAAGGAATTAGACATGCCTCTGCCCTTATTTGGGGAGTCAGGACATATGAAAAATTTATTTTTAAAAAATCCCAAGTTACATTATTTGATTATTTATCTCAGACTTTTACTGGTGCAATTAGTTTGATGATCTGGAATGTTAAGTTATCAGATAAACAAATGGCCTATTTTTTTATCCAATGAATTGATTCATGTGAGTCAGCAGTTCATTCCTCACTATCAATCTCAACTAAATGTAGATCACTTTTGAAGGCGTTATTTTTGTTGTTGATTTTGTTGCTTTTGTTCTGATTTACTACGAAACGAACTACAATAAGTTGTTTCTCTTTGCCTCTATGCAAAACAATGCAGTAATAGGTCGTGTATAGTGGGGTCTCACATTAGTTTAAGAATAAGCATTTTTTTTTAATACCGTAAACCATTTATGTATGTGGCTTGGTTTCCGAAGCAGTGTTAGACAAAGTGTGGTTCCCCAGACCACCCATATCATTAGCACTTGGGAACTAGTTAGAAATGCCAATTATTGGGCCTCACCCCAGACTCACTTTATCAGAAACTCTGAGAGTGGGTCCCCGGAATCTGTGATTTAACAAGCCTAGATTTACACTAAAATTGAAGGACCACCGTTTTTGACGTTATGCCACAATTTGTGAAATCATGAATGATAATACCTGCTATACATATTTCATAGCATTGCTATGAACTTCAGTATAGTTTCCAGAATAAAGTCCTTTGAAAATCTAAAAAATGTCCCCCAAATGTAAGGTAAACTTCATATTTTACTATTATCTCCATTTGCATTATTTGGAGCTACAGTGGACATTCACTTTTAAAGTTATCCTTTAGTTAGGATAACTGAGAAGAAAGAAGTCTTTATCTTTCGATCTGTGTGTGTGCAAATTATCGCTAGTGAGGCAGTCTGAAGCGTAAATCTGAGAGTCCTGCTGAAGTCACTGACGTGCATGTTCCCTTTGTTGTGCTCGTAGGGCCTGGTAACTATAGAAGATGAGCAGGCGTGGATGGCATCTTATAAATATGTAGGCGCCACCACTAATATCCATCCGTATTTGTCCACAATGATCAACTATGCACAGCCCGTAAAGTTTCAAGGTTTCCATGTGGCTGAAGGTAACACCGAAGGCTAAATGCTATTGCCTTTTTTGTCTGCTTTTCTTACGTTATGCTGTAAGCTGTGATCTGACTTGCTGCCATTTTCTTTTCTGGGCACGTGGACTGTTCCATCTCACCTTATTTTCATTGCGTAGACCACGTAGTGACACGTCCTTGGCATGTGGGGGCCTTGTGTTGTCGTTCCTGACATCGTCCACAAGGTGGCTCTGACAGACTATGGATTTGGTAGCAATCCAAGAGGTTAGCCTCTTGCATTAGATATACTTTTTTATAAGACTGCTTTCTGTCGAAAGCTGGTCTCCAAAGACGTATCAAGTATTTTCAGACTTTTCATAATTATTTCTGGACTGGAGAAG
Source organism: Pseudorca crassidens (assembly GCF_039906515.1). Taxonomy (NCBI): domain Eukaryota; kingdom Metazoa; phylum Chordata; class Mammalia; order Artiodactyla; family Delphinidae; genus Pseudorca; species Pseudorca crassidens. Next base: position 51,743,247 of record NC_090310.1, on the reverse strand, counting down.
CTATCATCCTCATTGGAAATACATATTTCAGGGGTGGCTATGAATGGCAATTGGTATACACGTAATTGGTTTAATGACTCCAGACTCAATTCATCACACTTTTCTTAAGTCAGCCATCTCCAGCCACAGGATGTTAATGAAATTAGGAGCTACTGATATAGTAAGGAAGCATCTGCCTCCAAGGCCTCATGATTCAGGGTGTAATTATATTTATGGCTTGTCTTTCTGTGAGGGTTTGATGGCAGGGTTTCTAAGTGCATCTTTGCTTTCCTTTACAGAACGCAATATTCATTATAACATGTCTTCTTTTAATGAGTCAGTTGGTCTGGGCTACTTGAAGACACATGCGATTGAATTTGTGAAGTATCCTTACGTATTAAGTGGAATAAGTGGTTGGTGAACTTCGGGTTTGGCAGGAATCTCTAAAATAGAAAAATGGCTAATATATTATTGTGGTTGTAGAACTAATAAAATAATGTATGTGAAAGACCACAGCAGCCGGGAAAACCTGCCCAAATGTGGATTGTTTTTATAATCCACACGGTGAACTGTGGTTTTTCTCTTAAGCAGCCTTTATACATGTGAAATTTGTTCTCTGTTGTCATATGTGTGTCATTTTTGGTCTAGATCTTCATTGTTTTAGCTCTTTGGCACTGCCGGAATACTCTTTTTGCCATTTTCCTTAATATGTTACACAGTTATAACAAACGGCAAATGAGTCGCATTTACCCCAAGGGAGGCCGAGTCGATTCCAGTAATTACATGCCTCAGATTTTCTGGAACGCTGGCTGCCAGATGGTTTCGCTGAACTATCAAACCCCAGGTAGGAACTGATGTCCAGTGACCTCGAATTCCACGAGAATGCTTTGACAGGACGGTGCCAACAGTTGCCATCAGTTGGTTGTGGGCATTTTTTTCATGGAAGCAGACATATGGCAACACAATGTGTTGTTGGATTTATAGAATGGTGAGAAATTAAAAATGCAAACTAGAGCAATAAAACAATGGTAGAAGACAATAGATTTTGATTTCAATTGAATATCCTTTTGGAAATGCCATGACTAATCTGCTAAACATTGTCCCTTTTGCCAAAATATGTCTAATTTTTCTTCTTTTTGGATCAAACTTACCTTCTCGTCCAGAGGCAGAATGAAGTGAGAAGTATTTGAGCATCTTTGTACAGTAACTATGACTCATTTCTCCTTGGGAAAGTACCCTTCCCACTGTTAACATTCAGCAGGAGATCAGCAAAATAGTGGCATCTCACCATAAGAGTGCAGAATATTATAGAGTAGATTCTGCTAAAATGGTGTTTAAGGAGTTCTATACCCTTAGAGGTACTAATATATAACTTGTTCCTCCAAAGTGTATTCTGAGGCAAGTTTCCAGTATATAATCTTTTTTTTTTTCCCTGCAAGGAGAGCAGTCAATTTTTGTGAATGCATAAACAAAATTTGTCAAGTTTTCAAAGTTTGCTTAAGGGCCTAGGATTGCAATTAAAAATAGAAAAATAATAGGCTCTAGTTACTCACCTAAAACAGGTGAGAAATATGCCACAAAACCTATTCACTTTCTGTGGTTAATGCCACAGCATGGTCCTTAACATTGGTTAAGAAAAATACCAAAACACCTTTCTTGTTCTGTTCTTTGCTCTCTAATGGTACCTCCCATGTTTCCCCATTTGGGGGGCATTTTCTTTTCAAGTCCATCCACCATATTTTGTGAATCTCAATCCACCTTGCTCCCTACGATCTGTACTGATCGAAAGGTCCTATGACTTGCATTCCCTTGGCATGAATGCGACCTGACTGTGTTTCCCACCCCTTGGTGATGCTGCCTCAGTGATCAGGAACTGGGTTCAGATTTCTGCTCAGCATCCCTATCAGTGCTCACTCTGCTAAACTGTGACCAGGTACCAGCACAGCCCTGGAGTGTTTCTAACAGAGACAAAGTATGATTAAAAGGCACTGCTGATTTTACTTACTTAAAAAGAGGTCAAGTTTTATTATTTGTTGTCAGTGACTCTGTTATATGGATTAAATGGTCCAAAGGCAGCTTATGATCTAGGTCAGCTTACGTTGTATTCTATAACGTTAGGTTTAATCACAGCACTTTGAGAAGAAAAAAAAAAAATCCATCAGCTGCCCATTTCTTTTGCTGATGAAAAGAAAGAACATTGCGTTTGCCTGCAAGAGAAAAACTATAAGCCATGCCCTGCCACTAGACCCCACTAGAAGAATTCTCCTGAAGTCACCTTAAGTCAATTTTTACATACTTACCTAGTTTATTTTTTATTTTAATCGAGTTTTATATTCACATGACCCTACTGGGTATGTTCGGTGTACCCTTGCTCTGGGATGGTAAGGCACATCTCCTCTAACTATATATCAGCTTGGACATCTGTACTCTCAACACTAACTCAACAATCATATGAAGCATATATTGAATCCAAATTTTAAAGCATTGCCAACATGATCTCTATGAACACAGATTTTTTTGTTTAGTTTAAACACAAGGTCATTTCAACATGGAAGAGAGAGTTGTATGCCTTAAACAGACCCTTTAACCTTGTGGTGTTAAAAAAAGACCTTTCAGCCAGGGGTCAGTATCTGATTTCCGTTGTTTGAAATCACGCCATCAAGATCTTCTTTGTCCGAGGAGACGAGATGCTAAATTATTTTTGTCTCTTAACAGATTTAGCGATGCAATTGAATCAGGGAAAATTTGAGTATAATGGATCGTGCGGGTAAGTAATGTGATTTAAACTGTAGTCACTGTGTTCCACACTCCATACTACAGCTGTAATGAAACCGTGTCATTTTTAATTAGGAGCTGCTGAATTTAAGCTGGGTTTGAGGGATGGGATAGAAACAAATGAAATCCCCAGGTAAATTACATCTGCAACGTACATTCTTCACGGGACCCCTGTTTAACTAAGCAGATTTAAAAAAAAAAAATAACGACTAGTTAAGGAGTTTATTATACACACTCTAGAGTTTAGTGCTCTCACTTTAAATTCAGTAGCAGAGGTTTTTATAGCTAGGACAGATAATGAATCTGCTCATTTGGACATCAGCAGTAGACAAAGACATTAAATATGTGTATTTTACATACGACCTAGAGAGGAATGAAGTTGATTTAATATATAATGAAGTCCTAGGTGTCAAGTGGAATTTATTTCAGCTAGGAAGAAGGTTTGTCCTCCTTTGATAGACATGTTTTGTATGTCTTGTAAATAGCAGTTACCAAAAAATAACACTATAAATGTTGTTCCAGTTACTTAAACAGAGCTCCCTAAAATCTGCAAACCAAGTAGTGAAATAGGAAATGTTCATTTCATTGAAACACTGAAAGGTTAAATGAAGTTAACATTCTATACATATGAAAAAAAACTGTGTGACCATTTTTTTTCTCCATGCAAATGTCCCCAAGCAGCACTGCCCATAAATAATCACGAACCACTGCCCAGAGACCTCTAGACTAATTCAATAGAGTACCGTCTCATCCTGCCATGCTACTGTCAGGGTGTTCCTGGCCTCCCTGGTTGGATATTTAATTTCCATCGCTAAAAACAGTCAAGGTAAAATTTTCAGCACGTATGGTTTCAAAATGCCCACTCCCACCTCTTCCTGCCTGTCAGTTCACCTATACCCACGGGTGACAACCCTGTTACCCAAATCAGGATATTAGCAGCTTACAGGATATTTGCCTCTACTGTGTATTTTGAAAGAAATAAAAACTGTACACCTTAAACTAATACAGTGTTATATTTCAATTATATCTCAATAAAACAGGGGGAAAAAGAAAATTATGGGTCAGAAGAAAACAGCTAAATACACATTTCAGAGGTTTTTTTTTTTTTTTTAAGCTACTTTGTTATTTAGCGCAAAGCATTCAGAACCAGGAGATTGTGTAGGTAAATTGATGGGTGGACCCCCAGTGGAGGCTTAGGCAATGACACTCCAGGGGCAGCTGTGGCACAGGGGGTAAAAGCCCTTGGCTCCAGCCTGACCCGGGTTTGAGCCCTGGGTGCGCCACATGCTGTTGTTGCCCTGGGCAGGTGTGTTAGACCCTAAACCTCAGTTTCCTGCTGATAAAATGAAGCTGGTAACGCCTGCCACCCTGGGTTTGCTGTGACAGCTCAGAGGGTTTGGACTGAGTCTATGTGAAGTACTTCATGAACTGCAGATTTCTGTGAAAAAGTGAGGTTGCAAAAAAGCTTAAGCCCGTATGACCGATCACAGGCAGGAATCACACAAGATAAAATGAGTGGTCTGCTCACAACAGGCCTGTAAAGAGCCCAAGAGACAGCCCTCATGGTTCACACCTGGCTGTGCTCACTCCCTGAACCTTCCTGCGGCTCACGGATGCCAAAGGAGCTTTTCCTTTCACCTCAGCCGTTTGATGGCTTATCCTGCCCTGACACAGGGAGGGGAGTTGTTTCCACGTCAAAGGGGTCCCACTGTTACTGAGCCAAACTTGGGTCTGCTCGCGCACACGCAGTAAAGTCAGTCTACTGACACCACGTTGTGGTGAAGGAAAGTGCAGCATTTATTGTAAGGCCCTATACAGGAAGAACGGGTGGCTAGTGCTCTAAAACTCCTGAACTCCCTGAAGGGTTTCAGCAAAGCATTTTTAAAGGCCAGATGATGGGCGGGGGGAGGGTGTCACAGGGCACACACAATTGGGCTTGTGCGCAGTTCTCTGATTGGTTGATGGTGAGGTAATAGGGCAGTGTCACAGGGGTTCACATTATCAATCCTTAGGCTCCAGTAGGTCTGGGGGCCACGTGCAAGTAATTAATTTCTTCCATTTGGTGGTGGAATGGCATCTGAAAAACTCAGGAAATACGCATCAGATACTGTTATCTAGGTACTTCAGAGAGGAGCTAAGGCAGAGGATGTAGCGAAGAAGTCTGTCCCAGGAAGGCCCCATAGGGTCCTGCTCTGTTACACCAACAAGAGTTCTACGCCTTCACTATGTTTCTTTTCAGGAGTTTCCGATTTGCCATAGTTCACTTGCTCAGTGTCTCACCTTCCACACCATTGTGTATTTTAAAATATGTTCATGAGCAAGGATGGTGCTACATTAGCCTGAATTCTGTGCTCATGTGTTTGAGGTGATGTGACCAAAAGCTGAAGTCCCATCAGGGGGACTAAAAAATATGATTGTTCCTTGGGGCAGCCTGACTACAAGAGACGTTAACAGTATTGTTCAGTCTCATGTCCCCCTGCCCCTTCCCTTTTCCCCACACTCAGCCTGGAGGAAGAGGTTGTCACCAACAGGGCAGAGAGAGGCAATCTTTCTCACGAGTGTGCTGTGCCCCTGAGGAGTCATAGCTGGTGGAGATGGGCCAGCCACTGAGCAAGGGCATCTGAGGCACCCGATGGCTCTCACTGCACTACCCTTGTCATTCTTCTGCCCACCTGCAGGGACTTTTAAAAAATCCTTGTGGATTGAGTTACTTGTAGTGAGGTAGATGGACCTAGAGTCTGTCATACAGAGTGAAGTAAGTCATAAAGAGAAAAACAAATACTGTACATACACTACCAAATGTAAAATAGATAGCTAGTGGGAAGCAGCCACATAGCACAGGGAGATCAGCTCGGTGCTTTGTGACCACCTAGAGGGGTGGGATTGGGAGGGTGGGAGGGAGATGCAAGAGGGAAGAGATATGGGGATATATGTTTATGTATAGTTGATTCACTTTGTTAAACAGCAGAAACTTACATGCCATTGTAAAGCAATTATACTCCAATAATGATGTTAAAAAAATATAAATAAATAAAAAATCCTTCTGGGCTGTGTCTGAGGGCTGTGTTTCTGTACAGAGACATTCTGTGCCTTTTAGGCCTGCAGTGGCACAAACCCCACCCCCATAAAGCCAGGGCTCCAGCTCCTGCTTCCGCATCGATGCCCAGGGTCCCTGGACCTACACAGCCTCCAGGTCTGTGAGTGACAGTCTCTGCCACCTTAGGCCCGAAATTGACACTCGTTCAAGACAAGCTGGCTAAGTGTCACCCCCAAGCCAGGGATCCTATCAGACTTCTGTAGCCAAATCCAGCCTCTGTACCCTGACACCAAATTAAATCTCGAGATGGAGTTTTGGGTGAAGTAGAAAAGAGCAGCTTTATTGCTTTGCCAGGCAAAGAGGGCCACATTGGGCTAATGCCCTCAAAATTGTGTGTCCTAACCCGGAGCGGGTAGTGAGGAGTTTTATAGAAATGGTTCAAAGAGGGTGTGATCAGCTCATGGATATTCTTCTGATTGGTTGGTGGTGAGGTAATTGGGAGTCAGCATCATCAACCTCTTGGTTCCAACCAGTCTGGGATCTGGTACTTGTGGGCAGCATACAGTTAACTTCTCCCACCTGGTGGGGGTTCAGTAACTGCAAAACAGCTCAAAGATATTGTTTTGTGTATCCCTTGAGGGAGGACCAGGACCTTGCCCCAAGGCTGCACTATTGTTTCTTGACTGTTCTTCCTTTGTCTCCGCATTTCCTCCCTTCCCTGATTTAGCAACTGTTTGAACCTGCTCATTGGAACTCAGGGAAGGTGGTGGAGGCTGAATGAAGCCTATTTCCTACAAACAAAAAATGAGGGGACACAGACAGGCTTTTGTGTCCAGGAGCCCCACAGGGTCCTGCTCGGTATCACTTCTACACAGTCTCTTTTATTTTTTAAGTATATAAATGAACACATTACACTGCAAGCTGCCAACTTTGGAGAATCGGACTTGGATTTCTTGCCGTTTCCGCCTGACATTTTTTTATTTTGGATCACGCTTTCACAGATTAGTTTTCTTCTAAGCAGTTCTGAGAGCAGCAGGGAATGTGGAAGAATCCTTTTGGTACTGAAACATCATCAATATGACATTTCTCTGTTTTTGGTGAGAAGGGGCTCCTGACCCTTCAGAAATGACTGAGGGGCACCACAGGGAGTCCTGAATCTCTACAGCCACTGCCCTAGGAGATTCTGGACTGGATGTATGACTACAGTCCTTTATGGACCCCGAGTCCCACCTTTCGCAGAAGGCAGATTCCCTCATTTCACACAGCTGGAATCCAAATGCTGCCTCCATGTGAAAGCTAGAGCCATGATCCATGACCTCGCCTCGCAGCTGATGTCTGATGCTTGGCCAGGCAAAGCTAGTAGGCTTCCCTTGGAGAAGTGTGTGTAGAATTGTATTCTCTCATCTACTTCCCATCCTAAGTCTTGAGTTTTTGCTGTATCATCATATTTTCCAATGGTTAACAGTTGCCACAATAAAAGGTCCAAATCAAAGCTCTATAAACATAGAAAACAATATCTTCTATGCAGAGATCTTGTATTGATATATTGGAGACAGGTGAATGTTCAATGTCATCTTTAATATTTTAACTATTTTATAAACTCTCTATATCCTTTATTTAAAAGTCAGTGTTGTCCTCGGGTTTTTTATTGATTATTATATCCAAGTGGAATGTGGGCTTTTTAACACTTTTTTGTTCAGACTTTGAAGATAGCAAAGAATGGCAACTTTGTCAAAAACAAAAAAACATGACTTTAAACTTTCCGTTAAGGAAAAATATTATGTCTTGGGATTCCTTTTTTGGTTGTATTTTAAAAGATAGTCATAAATTTGACATCATCTGGAGTTGAAACTAGTAAAAGTTATGCTCCTAAGGAATATGAAAGATTTGATCCCAAATTGCGATTCTTTTACATCTAAAAGCAAACCTAGAGTTTTGGGGAAAGTGCTTTTATTTTCCTTTATATACTAATCACATTGATGTAGAATTTTCTTATCTATGGTTATAGTCATTCCTAACAAAAAGTATTTCTTTTAGAGAGATGCAGTTCTTTAACACGAGTTTCAGGAAAGTTATGGAATCTAGCCAAGGTGTGATTCTGTGACCATACCCCGTGGGGATAAGGGGCAGACAGTGCTGGAGATCAATTTTAAAACATTTTAGTCATACAAAAAAGAAAACTCATACCCTTTAGCTGTCACCTTCCAACAACCCCTGCCCCCATCCCAGCATTAAGCAACCACCAATCTACACACTGTCACTATATTTTTGCCTGTTCTGCACATTTCATGTAAATGGATTCATATAATATGTGACCTTTTATGACTGTCTTGTTTCACTTAGCATAATGGTTTCAAGGTTCACCTGTGTTGTAGTGTATATCAGTACTTTATTTCTTTTTATTGCTGAATAATTTTCCATTATATGGATATACCTCATATTGTATATCCATTCATCTTTTGATGGACATTTGGATTGTTTCTATCTTTTGGTTATTACAAATAATGCCACTATGAAAATTCATGTACGAGTTTCTGTATGGACAGATGTTTTCACTTCTCTTGGGTGTATACCTAAGAGAATCGCTGGGTCATATAGTAACTCTATGTTTAACTGTTTGAGAAACTACAGACTGTTTTCCAAAGTGGCTGCATCATTTTACATTCCCACCAGCAATGTCGTATGAAGGCTCCAATTTCTCCATCTCCTCGTCCGTAGTTACTATTATCTGACTTTTTTTTTTATTGTAGCCGACCTAGTGTGTGTGCAGTGGTATCTTATTATGGTACTGGTTTGCATTTCTCTGATGACTCATGATATTAAGTGTCTTTTCAAGTGCTTGCCGGCCATTTGTATATCTTATTTGGAGAACTGTCTATTCAAATCATTTGCCCATTGTTTAACTGGGTTGTTCTTCATATATTTTAGATACAAGCCTCTTATCAGGTAAATGATTTGCAAATATTTTTCTCATTCTATGACTAGTCTTTTCACTTTCTTGAGAGTGTTCTTTGAAGTGTAAAAGTCTTTATGGTGAAGTGAAGTTTATGTATTGATATTTTTGCTCATTGCTTGTGCTTTTGGTGTTATGTCTAATAATCCATTGTCAAATTCCAAGTCACAAAGATTTATCACTAAGTCTTCTTCTAAGAATTTTATAGTTATAGCTTTTACTTTTAGGTCTTTGATCCATTTTGAGATAATTTTTGTTTATGATGTGAAAGAAGGGACTAATTTTATTCTTTTGCACGTGGCTCTCCAGTTGTCCTAGCATCATTTGTTTAAAGACTGTTCTTTCCCTCACTGACTAGTCTTGGCATCCTTGTCAAAAATCAGTTGAACATAGATATGAATTTATTTTTGGACTCCCAATTCTATCTCACTGATTTATATATCTATCTTTTTGCCAGTACCAAGATGCTTAGGTTATTGTTGATTTGTAGAAAGTTTTAAAATTGAGAAATATGAGACCTCCTACTTTGTTCTTCTTTATCAAGAATGTTTGGGGAATTCTTGGTCCTTGAGTTTCCAATTGAATTTTAGGATCAACTTGTCAATTTCTATAAAGAAGACAGCTGGGATTTTGGTAGGGATTGTATTGAATCTGTATATCAATTTGGGGACTAGCACCATCTTAACAATATTAAGCCTTCTGATCCATGAACACAAGATATCTTTCCATTTATTTAGTTCTTTTAAAATTTTCTTCAACAATTTTTTGTGGTTTTCCAAGTATATGTACTTATTTTGTTAAATGTATTCCTAAGTATTTTATTATTTTAGGTTCTGTTAAAAATGGAATTGTTTACTTAATTTCATTTTTGGATTGTTCATTGCTTGGTGCATAGAAATACAATTGATTTTTATATATTGATTTTGTACCCTGTAAGCTTGCTGAACTCGTTTATTAGTTCGAATAGCTTTTTAGTGGATTCTTTAGGATTTTCTATATATAAGATCATATCATCTGAGAATAGAAATAGTATTAAATACTTCTTCTTTCCAGTCTGGATGCCTTTTTATTTCATTTTCTTACCTAATTAGCCTGGCTAGAATTGGAGAAATAATAACATCTTTATCTTCACCTACCTCTAACTGAAACTTTACATTCCCTTCGATTATGAAAATACACAACAATCCACAGTAATGTTAATGATACCTCTGACACTGACACTGATATAAATCACAGATATCTCATTACTTTTGTTAGAGATCTCTCAAAATATTCTTACGATTATCGGCACTTTGAAACTATGTAGTTATCAAACTTATCATTATATCTCATAATTTAATACATTAATTAAAACAATAAATAATATCACATATTTCCCATATTTTGATAACTATAGCTCATTTAGTTGGTTTTTCATTATTATTTTGTGTATGTAAGAGCATAAACAAGTTCCAGAGAAGATGGTCGTGTCAGGAAGTCATAGATGTCCCAGAGCCTGGAATCTAGAGAACATTTGCTCTTCCCTGCTCCTCATTAGGATTATCCACAGGGCAGGGATATTCTCTTCAGTCCTTGAGATCCTCTACCTAAAAGCCTAGCTCCTAAGTTAGAAATGGGGATAGATAAATATTCAGTATCCTGAATAGTGGTTTTCTTAGCCTTTATAAAAATAACTAACAAAATAAACTCCTTTTGCACTTTTGTCCCATCAGGTACCTTCTCAAACCAGATTTCATGAGACGGCCTGATCGAACATTTGATCCCTTCTCTGAAACGCCTGTTGATGGGGTTATTGCAGCCACTTGCTCAGTGCAGGTAAGGTGCTTGCTTTTCACAGAATAGTATAAATGTGTATGCAGGTGGTCTTGGAAAAGTCTTAAGAAATTACAACTAAAATATTTAATGTTGGGACTTCCCTGGTGGTCCAGTGGTTAAGACTCCATGCTCCCAATGCCTGGAACTAGATCCCACATGCCGTAACTAAGAACCCACGTGCCCACTAAGACCAGTGCAGCCAAATTAAAAAAAAATAAATAAATTTAATGTCAATTTGCAAGATCAGTGTGTGGCTCTCAACTTTGATTTTAAATTCTTTCTTTTTTTTCTTGAGAAACATGTTTTTCTACTAGTGACATTATTAGCTGCTTTTAATGAAAAACACCAGATCAAAAAGTATCCAGTAGGGCTTCCCTGGTGGCGCAGTGGTTGAGAGTCCGCTTGCCAATGCAGGGGACACGAGCTCGTGCCCCGGTCCGGGAAGATCCCACATGCCACGGGGCGGCTAGGCCCATGAGCCATGGCCGCTGAGCCTGCGCGTCCGGAGCCTGTGACCCGCAACGGGAGAGGCCACAACAGTGAGAGGCCTGCGTACCACAAAAAAAAAAAAAAAAAAAAAAAGTATCCAGTAGAGGCTGTGGAGCAACGGGAACTCTTGGCCATTGATGGTGGGAATGCAAAATGATGAAACCATTTTGGAAAACAGTTTGGCAGTTTCTTACAAAACTCAACATACTCTTACTATATGATACAGCAAGTTGTATTCCTTGTTATTTACCCAAATGAATTGAAAACTTATGTCCACACAAAAACTTAACAGGGATGTTTTTAGCAGCTTTATTCATAATTGACAAAATTTTGAAAGTAACCACGGTGCCATTTAGCAGGTGAATGGATAAATAATCAGTGGCATATCCAGACAGTGGAACAGTATTTAGTTCTAAAAAGAAATGAGCTATTGAGTCATAAAAAGACATGGATGAAATTTAAATGTACATTACTAAGTGAAAGAAGCCAGTCTGAAAAAGTGACACACTGTATGATTCCAGCTATATAACATTCCGGAAAAAGGCAAAACGATGGAGATGCTAAAAAAGATCAGGAGTTGGGGGGAGGGATTAGCAGGCAGAGCACAAGGGATTTTAGGGCAGTGAAACTATTCTGTATGATACTACAATGGTAGATACGTGTCATTATACATTTTTCCACATCCATAGAATGTACAACACCAAGAGTAAACCCTAAATGTAAACTATGGACTTTGGGTGATAATGAAGTGTTAATGTAGGTTCACCGATTGCAACGAGTATACTACTGTGGTGCGAGATACACATAGTAGGGGAAGTGGTGGGTACGGGGACAGGGGTATATGAGAACTCTGTACTTTCTTCTCAACTTTGCTGTAAAGCAAAAACGGCTATAAAAACTAAAGCTTATTAATGAAAAGATACCTACTATATGATTCCACTTATACTAAATTCTAGAAAATGCAAACTAATGTATAGTAACAGAAAGTAAATCAGTTGTTTCCTCTAGACAGAGATGGAAGAAAGGATGAATTACAAAAGGGCACAAAGGAACTTCGGGAGTTGTTGAAAATATTTATTGTCTTAATTGTGGTGATAGTTTTACAGATGTGCTCATGTGTAAAAACTGATCTCATTGTACACTTTAAACATGTACAGTTTATTTTATGTCAGTTATACCTCGAAAAACTGTTTCACAATTATTAGCTATTAGATAACATGAAAAAACCTAATAAATGGCTGTAGTCATTTGGGAAATAAATGAAAAATAGTCTTTCCATAGCTTTAAAATAGATAAAATTTAATACTGGTCTTTACAAAAAATAGCACTGTCCTGTATGAAGATTGTCAACATCAGTTTAGCATTGCTTTTCTTTCTGTGTGTCTCAAGACTTTTGAAAGAATTCAGTAAAAGTGTGGCGTGACAGAATTTCAGAGCTATGAAGTGACTTTAGGGCATATTTGAATCCATTGCTTCATTTCATAGGTGTGGGCACTTAGGTGAAGATGCTGTGGACAGTATTGTTTTGTAATAGATGATTCATGTATAGTTCCCTCTTTCTTTTTCTAGGCAGTTCTCGGAGGCAGAACCTCTGCCTAGAATAGTTTTTTGCATGCAGTGTTTGCTCAACCATGTTTTAGTTTAATAAGGAATGGATACATTATTTCCATAGCTAATTAAAAATTCTAAAGATGAACAGAGAATCTCTTCCTTCCAGATTATTCTTTGCTACTGATGATTACACTGACTTTACTTCTCTCTCATCCTATTTCTATAGGTCATATCAGGTCAGTTCTTATCAGATAAAAAAATTGGCACATATGTAGAAGTGGATATGTATGGGTTGCCCACCGACACTATCCGGAAGGAATTCCGAACACGCATGGTGATGAACAATGGACTCAATCCAGTTTACAATGAAGAGTCATTTGTATTTCGGAAGGTAGGGTATTTTCAATGTGTCAGACTCACTCTACTAAGTTGGGAACCACATTTTAGTGTAGAGACACTACATGATATAGGGACAGTTATTCAACCCTAAATGTGTTCTTCTAATGCATGAGTTCTGCAGCCATCATATGATTGTTGTTTCAGTTTGTCCCTGTCCTCCTCTTGGCTCTCCTTCCTCCTTGGAGGAGCCCACCTCCCACATGGCAGTGCCCAAACCCCAGGTTAGCAGTCTACTCAGAGGGAGCCCTACAGGTGGACAGCATCACATGTGGGAGAGCTCTTCCCTGCCCTTGTGGCAGCTGGTGACTTGCACTGTTCCTTTAGCCAAGAGGATGGGTAGGATGTTGCACCTAGACTGAGGCCAATAAATGTCCTTAAATGGGTCAGTTGGTATTGTCCTGTGCCTCCAGAAAGTGTGGTCCCCATTGCTACCCAAGGTCCTGTGGGTCGTGTGCTGTTTTTGTCTTTTTGTTTTTTATCTCCTTATTATACCTTGATCCTAAGACCAATCAGTCATTCTCTGTAATGATGCAGTTTTTAATCTTGTAACCATTTTTTTAAAATTTGTTTTATTTATTTATTTTTGGCTGCATTGGGTCTTCATTGCTATGTGCAGGCTTTCTCTAGTTGCAGCGAGTGGGGGCTACTCTTTGTTACGATGCACAGGCTTCTCATTGTGGTGGCTTCTCTTGTTGTGGAGCACGGACTCTAGGCATGTGGGCTTCAGTAGTTGTGGCTCACAGGCTCTAGAGCACAGGCTCTGTAGTTGTGGCGCACGGGCTTAGTTGCTCTACGGCATGTGGGATCTTCCTGGACCAGGGCTCGAACCCGTGTCCCCTGCATTGGCAGGTGGATTCTTAACCACTGAACCACTGGGGAGGCCCTTAATCTTGTAACCATTTTTTTTCCAGTTGCTTCTCTTTCATCAATGGAAGATGTATTGAAAAATCCATGCATTGGCAGTGCTATCTCAAAAATGCCTGTTTCTTTCTCACTTGTTCTGTTATCCAACCAAAATGCTTTCTTGCTTCTTCTTCAGGCACAGGTTTTCCAAGTGTTGCATGACATACGTATGTCATGCAACACAGATAATCAGCTTTTTATCTTAACAAAAATAGGGATTATCAACCTCAGAATTGGCTAACTTGTTTACAGAAAGCATATTACAGAAGATCAATATAGTTCAATAAATCAAGCCATTTTGACATGTAGGCGCTCCCTGTTACGTGAATACCATTATCCGTGCAACACCCTCCCCCCATTTTCACTTTCTCTTCTACAATCAGAGTGTAGTGTGAATTGCATACACAGCTGTGATGTGTCTTTTTTTCTTCCCGTGCTTTTCAATTTGTTATAGCTGGATCTGTTGTCAGTATGGTCAGAGTTTTGGAACATAATGAATAATCCCTACACACATTTCTAGAAATTCAGAAAGCTGGCTTCAGGCATTGTTTTTGACGCATAGGGAAATATCAGAGTTGGTTTTTCATGCAGTATTACTGGCCCCAGAAACAAGACGCCAATTTTGCATCCTCCCCTGTTCTTTAGAAGTTACAATACGTTGCCTTTCATTGATACCAAGTGCTTTAACTTTAGTTTCCTTCTCGCTGGTATTGTTTTTGTTCATTGCGCTAATCTCACAAGGTAAGCCCCCATTCACCACGTGAGGAACAACATAGTGACTGAAGTTGGATGCATTTCATCTTGATTTCTCCTGTTCATCTTCATGAAGTTGGAATTAAATTAAAACCTCTAGGCATAACTAAGCAGCCAGTTCATTGTCTAGCTTTAGACATAGTGCTCAAATCAGACGAGATATCTTAGCGGCTCATAGCCAATAAATAGGCATTCTTTCTTTTTATTTTTTTATTTTTTATTTTTTTTGTGGTAGGCGGGCCTCTCACTGTTGTGGCCTCTCCCATTGCGGAGCACAGGCTCCGGACGCGCAGGCCCAGCGGCCATGGCTCACGGGTCTAGCCGCTCCACAGCATGTGGGATCTTCCCGGACCGGGGCACAAACCCGTGTCCCCTGCATTGGCAGGCGGACTCTCAACCACTGCGCCACCAGGGAAGCCCTAAATAGGCATTCTTGATTAAAAAACATAGGATTTTTTTTTTGTCATGTTGCTCTTTAATATCTGAATAGGGCTTCTGCTATCTGAGCTCAGATGTTATGGCCATGTATTAGGTTTGGGGATGGCAAGAGTAGATGTCTTGGGTATATGTTAATGTTGATTTTTGTTGGTGGTTTTTTGTTTTGTTCTGTTTTTGTTTGTTTTGTTTTATTTGTTGTGCTGCACAGCTTGCGGGATCTTAGTTCCCTGACCAGGGATCAAACCTGGGCCCTTGGCAGTGAGAGCACAGAGTGCAAACCACTGGACTGCCAGGGAATTCCCTATGTTAATGCTTCTAGCTGCCCCATCTTACTCTATTTAATATCCCAAAATGTGTTAAAAACTGAGGTGTGCAAGGAAAAGGGGAAATCTAAATTTATATATAGATTGTCTTTTATACATGAGGTGTTTCTTCAAAGATACTTTCCATATTCTTAAAAACAGAGTTTGATGTCAGAAGCAGCCCAGGTAGTAAACAGATCACAGGACTAGAAATCAGGAGCCCCAGTATCTAGGCCCAGCTGTCACTGGCCATCTCTGACATAAAGGAAAGTCACTTTATTTCTCAGGGTCTCCTTTTGCTCATCCATTACATGGGTGGGATGGGGAAAGATGCCAAGGGTTGGAGTAGTCATCTTTCACATCCATTCATTCCATCTAAAATTTTCAGGAAATGATTTCCAGGAAATGAATTCCAACCTGTTCCAATTGCCTTTCTCAATGGCTTGGGCATTGTAGCTTATACAGTATGCTTTAAGAATGCAAATTGACCATTGGCTTATTTTCACCATAAAGAAGCCTTTCAGAACATTATAAATATATTCCAGATTCCTAGAGTTGTAATTCTTGGGAGCTGCATTCCAAAAAGCAACAAAAAGTACCATTTCTTGTTTGCAGGTGATCCTCCCTGACCTGGCAGTCTTGAGACTTGCAGTGTATGATGACAACAACAAACTGATTGGCCAGAGGATTCTGCCACTGGATGGCCTCCAAGCAGGCTATCGACACATTTCTCTTCGAAACGAGGGAAATAAACCTTTATCACTGCCAACAATTTTCTGCAATATTGTTCTTAAAACATATGTGCCTGATGGATTTGGAGGTTAGTTAAACTTTTAGAATATTGTGTGTGTGTGTGTGTGTGTGTATTTCCCCCTCAATTGCACAATTATAAGCTATTTCAACAATTGTTAAAAAGTCTTTTGCTGACAATGCTGCCAACCCCTATAGTATTGAAGAAATCAGGGATAATTAGTAACCTCAGGTCTCCTAGTAAGAAATGAAAGGGCAAGTCTAGATTATCTTTAAGGTTCTTTCTTATTTTAAAATACTGTAATTTTATGTTGTTTTTCAACTTTCACAAATACATTTGTGAAAAATATATTTACACCATCACTCAAAGTGGGGAAAGACATGAATGATGTAAAACCTTAGATATCTTGTCAACTGGTTTCACTAAAAAGATTTAAATTGAACTCAACTATCAACATGCCTGGATTTTTTTTTTCCAAATCACAGGAGAGTTCATCCTCACACAAAATCCAGCCATCAGTCCATAAAAGACCACCTTTGGTTATACTAATCAATGGGAAGCATCAAAAGTTGGACCAAGTCATAGGATTTTGCTTAAACCCAAACATATTAATTTTCATAACCCCCACTGTGCCAAGAACATTAAAAGGAAACAAAGATCCTCTATATTTTCAGAGTCTGTTGAACCAGGAAACAGTACACAAAGTACATCAAATTAACAAGTGTTCAAGTCCTGACTCTCCACTGCTAGCTGAGTGACCATGAGACAGTGACATCACCTTTCAAACACCTCATTTCCTGGCCTGTAGAGTAAAGGTACCATTACTGTCTCCCTCATAGCAGCCTTATGAAATGTGCGCTCATCATTACAGTATATAACATAACAAGGCATACATGCACACACATGTATCTGGCTCTAGATGAAGATCTAGTTTCTGTGCTATACTGGAACACATCACAGTCTTGTTTGGGGAACTTTAGGTTATTTTGTTGTGTGTTTTTAACAATGCAGACTTCTCTGGAGGGCAGATTTTCTGCAACTAATGCTCAACATTAACAACTTGATTACAGGTTCAAAAAGTAAAGTCAGCCACGAGGATTTTTCAGTTGAGAAATCAAGAGTAAAGATTCCTTCCCCCTTCCCTTTGTTTTTCGTGGAAAAGGAAGTCTATTAGAAACTGCAACACAGAGTAACAGATAATGAGCACATGGAAGAGTCTGGGACTGGGTGCTGTGGGGCTGGGTAAACGGGTCAGAAAAGAGCCAGGGAGATCTGCATGGGTGTTAAGAAGCATGTGATGGCCACAGGGCATCAGCAGATGGATAAAATCAGGTTCCATATACTTGCAGTTAGGAAGCAGGCAGTGCATAATACCTAATATGTTTTAAAGACAGTTGTATAAACAAATATGTTGGAAGACTTAAAAGGCTTTGCCTTTACATGTGTTCCTTTTCAAACGAAACTCTAATTTACTCCAGGGAAATGGGCTGTTTGAATAGAAAAGGATCTTCATGACCTTTTCTTCTTTTTTTCCTTAGATTCTTTATATATGTGTTAGCATACGGTATTTGTTTTTCTCTTTCTGACTTACTTCACTCTGTATGACAGACTCTAGATCCATCCACCTCACTACAAATACTCAATTTTGTTTCTTTTTATGGCTGAGTAATATTCCATTGTATATATGTGCCACATCTTCTTTATCCATTCATCCGATGATGGACACTTAGGTTGCTTCCATGTCCTGGCTACTGTAAATAGAGCTGCAATGAATATTTTGGTACGTGACTATTTTTGAATTATGGTTTTCTCAGGGTATGTGCCCAGTAATGCGATTGCTGTGTCATATGGTAGTTCTATTTTTAGTTTTTTAAGGAACCTCCATACTGTTCTCTATAGTGGCTGTATCAATTTACATTCCCACCAACAGTGCAAGAGTGTTCCCTTTTCTCCACACCCTCTCCAGCATTTATTGTTTCTAGATTTTTTGATGATGGCCATTCTGACTGGTGTGAGATGATATCTCATTGTAGTTTTGATTTGCATTTCTCTAATGATTGATGATGTTGAGCATTCTTTCATGGGTTTGTTGGCAACCTGTATATCTTCTTTGGAGAAACGTCTATTTAGGTCTTCTGCCCATTTTTGGATTGTGTTGTTTGTTTTTTGTTATTGAGCTGCATGAGCTGCTTGTAAATCTTGGAGATTAATCCTTTGTCAGTTGCTTCATTTGCAAATATTTTCTCCCATTCTGAGGGTTGTCTTTTGGTCTTGTTTATGGTTGCCTTTGCTGTGCAAAAGCTTTTAAGTTTCATTAGGTCCCATTTGTTTATTTTTGGTTTTGTTTCCATTTCTCTAGGAGGTGGTTATAAAAGGATCTTGCTGTGATTTATGTCATAGAGTGTTATGAAGAACCTAGGGGTAAGACAGGAATAAAGACACAGACCTACTAGAGAATGGACTTGAGGATATGGGGAGGGGGAAGAGTAAGCTGTGACAAAGTGAGACAGTGGCATGGACATATATACACTACCAAATGTAAAATAGATAGCTAGTGGGAAGCAGCCGCATAGCACAGGGTGATCAGCTTGGTGGTTTGTGACCACCTAGAGGGGTGGGATAGGGAGAATAGGAGGGAGGGAGATGCAAGAGGGAAGAGATATGGGAACATATGTATATGTATAACTGATTCACTTTATTATAAAGCAGAAACTAACACACCATTGTAAAGCAATTATACTCCAATAAAGATGATTAAAAAAAAAAGAGAGAGCAATGAATAGAAAAGGAAAAGGTATAGTTTGTTGAGCTCCTACTTTGTGCCAAGCACATTACATAGAATCCAGAAATGTGAAACTGTTCAGAATGGATGTGAATATATGTAGGTGTATGCTGAAGAAATGTCTGTGTTTATCATGTGGCTTATTACTAGTGTCAATATTTATGTAAGTATTGATTCAAATCTCCAAAAATCATCTTGCAAGTGTTCTTTCCTAACAGTGTCATTGTAGTATTTCTATCAGAAGCATCAGAAATTTCTGTACTACATTATCCTTGATGGGATTCTGCAGTTGACATCTTAACCTCAGATGTGACATTCAAAGACTGTTTATTCAGAATTATCAGTCATTTCTTTTATATGTGAAGAAACCGAGGGCAGACATGATGAGGGTTTATTTAAGGGACTTACCTGAAAGTAACAAAATAAGAATATGGGAACTTTTTCCACATTTCTGATCTTCTTCATAGCCTCTTGATTTCCAAAATGCGTTTGTATTTCATCTGCTTAACTAACCACCCACATTCAGATCTGAACATTTATGTACTGAGCCAGCACATTAGGAAGTCTACAGAGTCCCTGTTGCCTAGAACATTGATATTTGTTGATTCTATAGGAAAGAGTTCAAAATGAAATTCTACACCACTTCACTCCAGCATTTTCTGGGGAAAAAAGAAGGAAGTGGTCGATATACATCATCAGATTTTTATGTGGCTAAAGAGAGATAATATGAATTTATTCATTCATTCTGCAAATGTGTTTAGCAGGTTTTATTCTGTAAAAGGCAAAGTAGGTACAATATGTATCAGAAAGAGATTCTGACAACATAAAAAATTTTTAAAGGGTCATTCATAAATCCACTGTGCAGAGGGAACTCTGTTTACTATATTGGTCCCTTTACTTCCAATCTCATTTCTTCTCTTTATTTTAATAAAATTGGATCTTACTATACATACTCAGTTGGATTAATATTTCAGAGACTTAATTTTTTTTCACATAATGGAGAGTATTTTCTCCATGTCATGAATTATTCTTATTGGCTAGATGAGATTCCATTTTATATATGCTGTAATTTATCATGTTATTAAAACATTGAAGTCATTTCTATTTTTCTTTCTTATAAACAATATTGCATCTAAGAACCCTAAATGTGAAGCTTTGGAAATATTCGTGATTGTTTCCTGAAGATGAATTCTTTGAAATGGATTTGTTGCATCAAAGTGTGTATACATATTTAAAGCTTTAGATACAGGTTGACAAATAACCCATCAGCAGTGTATGAGCTATAACTTTTGTTAGCATTTACTAGTTTAAAAAGTAAAAATGGTATACCATTCATGTATTCATTTAAGATATTTTTTTCTCAAAAGAATAGATATTTTCAACAATTATTTAGTACCTACTCTATGAATAGCCTGAGTAAGAGATATAAGGTTGAAAAAGTCATGTACACTTAACCTCAAGAATTTTCCAACCTTGTACTCATATACATTTTCGTAAGCAGGCATATATGTATACGTAGATAAGTGTAACCTGTTCTATAAATGCCCCAAGGGCAGTAACCAGATGGTATTTGGAGCATTGAACCAAGGAGTGATTAATCAGAGTAGGGAGGTTTCAGTAGCTGTCTGGGCCTTGAAAGATGAATAATACATCACAGCAGAGAGGTAGACTGGATTTCTCTCCAGATAGGGAAGCAGCCCAGGCCAAGGCCTTGATAAGGAAAGTGCTGGACTTACTGATTCATTCTGAAGAAGCTGAAATACAGTGTGTTTGGCGTTAAAACTGAAAAGATCTGGTTCCTGTTTGAGGATGTGTCCTCAAAACCTAGTGTTAGTCAGCAAGAACAGTATGCTGTTCCTGTTGAACAGTTTGGGCACCTTCAGGAAAATATTCTCATTGTCAGGGCACTAAGTAATTTGGTAAATTATGTCTTCTCATCTTTTAGGTGGGTCAGTTTGTCTAAAATCACTCCATAATTTTAGATCCAGTTATAGAAGTAAGACCTCTTAGGCCTGACCAAGCTAAGTAAGTCCCAGCTTTTATAATCCACCAAATACTTACCCTAGGAATTATTTCTTTAATCAGATTGTTAAAGGCAAACAATTTTTAAAATTATACTCTAGTGGCATGCAGCATTATTTGTATAAAGAAGATTAGAAACAACCTAATCCATCGCTAGGGATTGGTTAAATACATTACAGCCATTCTATAGAATACTGCATTAATAGCCATTAAAAATAATAACATGGACATATATACACTACCAAACATAAAATAGATAGCTAGTGGGAAGCAGCCGCATAGCACAGGGAGATCAGCTCGGTGCTTTGTGACCACCTAGAGGGGTGGGATAGGGAGGGTGGGAGGGAGGGAGACGCAAGAGGGAAGAGATATGGGAACATATGTATATGTATAACTGATTCACTTTGTTATAAAGCAGAAACTAACACACCATTGTAAAGCAATTATACTGCAATAAAGATGTAAAAAAAAAACCAAAAACAGGTAAATTCTCAATGACAAATTAAACTTTGAATTTCTGTGCATTAAGAGAGTTAATAATAAATGTGTGATTTGCACTAAAAAAATAATAATAACTTGGCTCTCAGTATTTGAACATAGGAATATGACAGTGATATATTGCTGAGTGAAAAAATAAATTGCAAAACAATCTCATTATTATTTACAAAAAGCCCTATAACTCTCTGTTTATACATGTACATAAAATGCATAAAAAATTCTAGAAGGATACATACCCAACGTTAATAGTGTAACCACTATCTGAGAGTAGGGGTGAAGGTTTAGTGGAGCTTCCCCATTGCATTGGACAGCATCCAGGAACATCACAGAGAATTCACTGTCCATTATGGCAGGACTCCACTTATTACTTCTGGACTGTGGTAGTCAAAGTGGTATCTCGTCATTTCAAATCACGCATTTACAATTATGAGTCAGATTTAACTCATTTTGTATTTTTTTTTTTGTCACATATTCCTGTGCCTGCAAAATACTCTAGTGCCTTTGGTTTTGTTTTGTTTTGTTTTGTTTTAAATTGGGTTGCTCCTCTTTTTCTTACGTAATTGTTTAAATCAAATTTTAATTTATTCATAAGATCTCTTTCTATTAATTTCTAAAGTGGTCTCATATACATTTTAATGTCTAGATAAAGTTCTATGAATGCAATGGTTGGAGATTCAAAGACTGTTTATTTTTCTTGGCCTGAAAGAATGCTATTTCATTGAGGCCACATAACAGGTACATAAGAACACTGACAGAGCCCCTTGGCTGTCTAACCTTGGATGACTTAGCATAACATTTTGTTTTAGTGTCCTCATTGCAACTCAGCGATAACAGTAGTACCCTCCTCATAAGTGAAGATCAAATGAGCTCTTGGAATAGTACCTGACCATAACAGCCCTCCATTAATTTTTTTTCATTTTATTTATTTCTAATGAGTTAAAGAAAACTCAATTGGTTCTATTTTCTTCTCCCTAACTTTACCCTTTAATTGGCTGCAGTAAGTTATTTTGTTATAAGTAATTCATCATCCTAAGAAAAACCTCTTAATCCTGGGCTTGCTAAGAAGCTTCAGAATTCTAATGTTACTATGATTGTCTTTAAGCACCAGCAACTCTGTATTCTACATGATTTTTAAATGTATTTTAAATCTCAGTAATGTCAGGTGGGTGGTGTCATTTTATAGCAATAAGAAAAATGTTCTTAAATGGCTTTTCCCTTTTCCAAGTTAAGGCAGCACTTTAGGGAGGGCTTGGGCTTTTGCAGGAGCTTCTGGTCACTTATTTATTGGGCTTCTGTGCTATGAGGTCACCATATGATGATGAATCTCTACTGATGAGGCAACTAGGTACTTCTGCAATTGCTCAAAATACTTCTACTTTCTTGAATGCGGTACTCTTTAGATGCCTTGAACTCTGAGCTGACCCATTCCCTCCTGAACAGCAGATAGGTCCAGAACCAGTGTTTTCCACCCTGACCCTCTTCCACTCCTGTGAGTTCCCTGTTTTCATTCCTCACCCCCTCGGGAGACAGAGGCAGGGAATTCCACTTTTCCTTCTCGTTACTATAACAACTCCCAAGATACACAAAGAGATAAGCAAACGAAGATGATTCTGGAAGATTCTGAACTCTTCATAGATCTTTATATTCCTGAGCTGCCTAGATGTAAAGTATCTCTAGGCTTAAGAACAGAGATGAAGTCTCTCAGCTCTCGAAACTAAACTTGAATGTGAAAAAAAAAATGGTAACATTTAGAAGAAGAATGACTAGGCATGAATCAAGCCTGAGTTTAATTTTTTGTAATATTAGTTTTCTACTGAACATAGAGTAAAACAGTCCTCTCGTTCACTTACACACACACACACACACACACACACACACACACACACACACACACAGTAGAAGTACTAGGTTGGGTGCTAAGGTGCATTTTCCTTTGTCAAATCCAGTGAGACTCAGTGTGCTGGGTTGTCTTTGCTTCTTTTTCTGTAGTTGCAGGTACCACTGACAATGGCATTTACCTATCACAGCAACTTTGCCACTGTTAGCCACTGCTGTTGGTGACAGGAGATGGTTCCAAAGATGATGACAATTAAATGAGTGTCAGTATTTCTTTTTTCCCACTCACTGTTGCTTTGATGGTTTTTATTGTTTGTATTTCTTTTATCATTACTGAGTGGTAGTGAGGAGAACAAATAAGAGAGTCAAAGCTATGCTTCCAGAGTTCATGGATCACCAGTGTGCTATTTGTGTCACTCCAAGCTGTATTTCATGAGCCTCTTGTCCCTTGTCCCTTGAGCAATGCTTATCACTGCTTCCAGAGCTATAGATTATCTCTTCTACAACTAGGCTAATTTTATGTCGGCAAAGGCGAAGTGGTTCTTTGTTTATTCGCCCAGTTCCCCTTTCTGCCCCCCTTACGATTAAAGATACAGCATGGGGTGGGGGTGTTTCTTGTTCACTTGCCCGGTATCTTCACAGGGTTGCTTTCCAACCTCTTTGCAAAGATAACTGACCATTTCTTACATCACATGGTTCCAGAGGAGGAGCAACATTTATTAATATGCCATTTGCAGGGTATGACCTCAGAATTTACCAATACAATTTAAAGATTTTCCATTTTGTCCTGTCCTTCGTGGATGCTAAAATGTCTCATTCTTTCTATCAAATATTTGTTGAAAAACCGATTCACATAGCAGTGATTTCCATTTTTATGACCTCTTCTGAACTACAGAAAATATTAGTTAGAACACCAAGAAGAAAAGATCTAGTGGGAAGGGGGCAGGATGGATTATGGTGAAATACATTGGGAGTTGCTAGGCTAAGTGAATTTATACATGTATTTATTGCATAGTTCCTTGAGATGCTCTGTGAATGTCTGAGAAGAGGGGAGACGGGAGGATTTCCCGATCTTATTCAACCACAAGATCTGGCCTCTGAACCTTCTGTATCTTCTAGCATTCCTGGAAATGCAGTTTGGGAAATGATCAATCATTTGGCAGAAGCTAAAAGAGCTAATCCAAAATCATAGTTATAGAATTTGTTGATCTTTACTAGCATCACTTTAAAGCCAACAGGGAACGTGTATTTTTCTGCTGCCTTTACCTGTTGATGAGGTAGAAACAGTAGAGTAGGGAACGGAAGGGAAACTGGGCCAGGAGTGAGCACACGGAGGGAGGGGAGGGTGTCACAGGTGCCATGGTTGATGCTCACCACTGAGGCACCCACGTGCCTTGAAAAACAGTGGTTAAACAAACAAGCAAACAAACAAAACCCAGAGTTCTCCTAAAAAGCCAATAAGAATCTGGAAGTCTGTACTAAGGAACCGCCATTTTCTTTGCAGTTCTTGGGGATACCTAAATTGATGCTTTCAACTCTATATGGAAGTGAGAAAACACGGGCAGGAAGGAGGGAGGAGAAAAACAGGAATATACATGGAAACTCTTCATCAGGAGACCAGCCGTTTGGAAATGGCACTAAACCCCCAAATAGTTGGTATTTTTAAAAAATCTAAATAAGTAAGACTGGTAGACTTCAAACAACAGAAACTTTTATTCTCTCACAGTTCTGAAAGCTAGAAGTTTGAAATCAAGCGGTCAGCAGGACCATGCTCCCTCTGGAGGCTCTTAGGAAAATCCTTCCTTTCCTCCTCCCAGACCCTCCTGGTGGCTGCCCCCAGCCCTCAGTGTTCCTTGGCTTGTAGCTGTCTCACTGCAATCTGCCTCCATCATCACCTGGCCTTTCTTCTCTTCGTCTCTGTGTGTCCTGTCCTCTTCTTATAAACATACTAGTCATGGGATTTAGGGCCAGCCTTAACCCAGAATGGTTTCATCTCAGACCTTAACTAATTACATGTGCAAAGGCCCTGTTTATGAATAAGGTCACATTCTGAGGTTCTGGGCAGACATGAATTTTTGGAGGCAGTATTCAACCCAATGTGCCCTCTTGATTCTGCTTTATTTTCTCGATACTCATTTTTTCCATTAATTATTCTTCAATAACTATTTTAAAGCTTATTAGGAAAAAAGTTTTGTTAGGAATGCCCATCAGGCATATAGGTTGTTATATTATATATCTGAACTACTAATTTCTGATTTAAAAAGGATGAAGAAATCATTTTTTGCACTAACATATTCCTTGCAAAGTCATCTTTTATAGAAAAATTGAAAGTCCATATAAATATCTAGCAGTGGGGAGTAGTTTTATACATAAACTCAGTGGAACATTGTCTACTCACTAAAGATAATTTTCAAACTCTACATATATAACCTAATACATCTAAAAAGCATATTATATAATTTTTTCTTCCAGTTGTATTGAGATATAATTGACATACAGTGCCATATAAGTTTAAGGTGTACAGCATAATGATTTGATTTATATACATCATGAAATGATTATCACAATAAGTTTAGTGAACATCCATCATCTCATATAGATACAAAACTGAAGAAATAGGAAAAAAACCTTTTCCTTGTGATGAGAACTCTTAGGGTTTATTCTCTTAACAACTTTCATATTTAACATACAGCACTGTTAATTATGTTTATCATGTTGTACATATGTCCCTGGTACTTATTTATCTTATAACTAGAAGTTTGTGCCTTTTGTATAGCCACTCTGACAGGTGTGAGGTGATATGTCATTGTGGCTTTGATTTGCATTTCCCTGATGAGTTGTGATGTTGAGCATCTTTTCATGTGTCTGTTGGCCATTTGTATGTCTTCTTTGGAAAACTGTCTATTCAGATCCTTAGCCCTTTTTTAAAAATCAGGTTGTTTGTTTTTTTGATGTTGAGTTGTATGAGTTTTTTGTATATTAATCCCTTGTCAGATTTATCATTTGCAAATATCTTCTCCCACTCAGTAGATAGTATTTTTGTTTTGTTGATGGTTTCCTTCACTGTGCAAAAGTCTTTAGTTTGATGTACTCCCATTTGTTCATTTTTGCTTTTGTTTCCCTTATGTGAGGAGTCATATCCAAAAAAATATTACTAAGACTGATGTCAAAAAGCTTACTGCCTATGTTTTCTTCTAGAAGTTTTTTGGTTTCAGGTCTTACATTTAAGTCTTTAATCCATTTTGAATTTATTTTTGTGCATAATGTGAGAAAGTAATCTAGTTTCATTCTTCTGCATGTAGCAGTCCAGTTTTCCCAATACCATTTATTGAAGAGTCTGTCTTTTCCCCATTGTATATTCTTGCCTCTTTTGTCATAGATTAATTGCCCATATAAGTGTGGGCTCGTTTCTAGGCTCTCTATTCTGTTCCATTGATCTATGTATCTGTTTTGGTGCCAGTACCATACTATTTTGATTACTGTCACTTTTAGTATAGTTTGAAATCAGGGAGTGTGATACCTCCAGCTTTATTCTTCAAGATTGTTTTGACTAGTCGGGGTCTTTTGTGTCTCCATATGAATTTTAGAATTATTTGTTCTAATTCTGTGAAGAATGTTATTGGTATTTGATAAGAATTACATGGAATCTGTAGATTGCCTTGGGTAGTATGGTCAATTTTACCAATATTAATTCTTCCAATCAGGAACACAGTATATCTTTCCATCTGTTTGTGTCATCTTCAATTTCTTTCATCAGTGTCTTTACTTTTCCAAGTATAGGTCTTTTACCTCCTTTTTTAGGTTTATTTCTAGGTATTTAATTCTTTTTGATGTGATTGTAAATAGATTGTTTTCCTTGCTTTCTCTTTCTGATAATTTGTTGTTAGTGTACAGAAAAGCAACAGATTTATGTATATTAACTTTGTATCCTGCAACGTTACTGAATTCATTAATGAGTTCTGGTGTTTTTTGGTGGCATCTTCAGAATTTTCTATGTATAGTATCGTGTCATCTGTAAACAGTGACAATTTTACTTCTTCCTTTGCAATTTTGATTCCTTTTATTTCTTTTTCCTGTCTGATTGCTGTGGCTAGGACTTCCCATATTGTTTTGAATAAAAGTGGCAAGAGTGGGCATCCTTGTCTTGTTCCTGATCTGAGAGGAAATGTTTTCAGCTTTTCACTATTGAGTATGATACCAGCTATGGGCTTGTCATATAAGGACTTTATTATGTTGAGGTATGTTCCCTCTATACACAGTTTGTTAAAGGTTTATAATCATAAATGGATGTTGAATTTTGTGAAAAGTTTTTTCTGCATCTATTGAGATGATCGTGTTACTTTTTTTAATTTTAATTTTATTTATTTTTTATACAGCAGGTTCTTATTAGTTATCCATTTTATACATATTAGTGTATATATGTCAATCCCAATCTCCCAGTTCATCACACCCCCTGCCGCTTTCTCCCCTTGGTGTCCATACATTTGTTCTCTACACCTGTGTCTCAATTTCTGCCCTGCAAACTGGTTCATCTGTACCATTTTTCTAGGTTCCACATATATGCGTTAATATATGATATTTCTTTTTCTCTTTCTGACTTACTTCACTCTGTATGACAGTCTCTAGATTCATCCACGTCTATACAAATGACCCAATTTCGTTCCATTTTATGGCTGAGTAATATTCCATTGTATATATGTACCACATCTTCTTTATCCAGTCATCTGTCGATGGCCATTTAGGTTGCTTCCATGACTTGGCTATTGTAAATGGTGCTGCAGTGAACATTGGGGTACATGTGTCTTTTTGAATTATGGTTTTCTCTGGGTATATGCCCAGTAGTGGGATTGCTGGGTCATAAGGTAACTCTATTTTTAGTTTTTTAAGGAACCTCCATACTGTTCTCCATAGTGGCTGTATCAATTTACACTCCCACCAACAGTGAAAGAGGGTTCCCTTTCCTCCACACCCTCTCCAGCATTTGTTGTTTGTAGATTTTCTCATGATGCCCATTCTAACCGGTGTGAGGTGATACCTCATTGTAGTTTTGATTTGCATTTCTCTAATAATTAGTGATGTTGAGCAGCTTTTCATGTGCTTCTTGGCCATCTGTATGTCTTCTTTGGAGAAATGTCTATTTAGGTCTTCTGCCCATTTTTGGATTGGTTTGTTTATTTTTTCAATATTGAGCTGCATGAGCTGTTTATATATTTTGGAGATTAATCCTTTGTCCGTTGATTCGTTTGCAAATATTTTCTCCCATTCTGAGGGTTGTCTTTTTGTCTTGTTTATGATTTCCTTTGCTGTGCAAAAGCTTTTAAATTTCATTAGGTCCCATTTGTTTATTTTTGTTTTTATTTCCAGTACTCTAGGAGGTGGATCAAAAAAGACCTTGCTGTGATTTATGTCAAAGAGTGTTCTTCCTGTGTTTTCCTCTAAGAGTTTTATAATGTCGGGTCTTACATTTAGGTATCTAATGCATTTTGGGTTTATTTTTGTGCATGGTGTTAGGGAATGTTCTAATTTCATTCTTTTACATGTAGCTGTCCAGTTTTCCCAGTACCACTTATTGAAGAGACTGTCTTTTCTCCATTTAATATCCTTGCCTCCTTTGTCATAGATTAGTTGACAATAGGTATATGGGTTTATCTCTGGGCTTTCTATCCTGTTCCAATTATCTATATTTCTGTTTTTGTGCCAGTACCATATTGTCTTGATTACTGTAGCTTTGTAGTATAGTCTGAAGTCAGGGAGTCCTCCAGCTCCATTTTTTTTCCCTCAAGACTTCTTTGGCTATTCGGAGTCTTTTGTGTCTCCATACAAATTTTAAGATTTTTTGTTCTACTCTGTAAAAAATGCCATTGGTAGTTTGATAGGGATTGCATTGAATTTGTAGATTGCTTTGGGTAGTATAGTCATGTTCACAATGTTGATTCTTCCAATCCAAGAACATGGTATATCTCTCCATCTATTTGTATCATCTTTAATTTCTTTCATCAGTGTTTTATAGTTTTCTGCAAACAAGTCTTTTGTCTCCTTAGGTAGGTTTATTCCTAGGTATTTTATTCTTTTTGTTGCAGTAGTAAATGGGA
The DNA here is from genome assembly GCF_039906515.1 of Pseudorca crassidens. Lineage (NCBI taxonomy): Eukaryota > Metazoa > Chordata > Mammalia > Artiodactyla > Delphinidae > Pseudorca > Pseudorca crassidens. The sequence continues at coordinate 51,713,872 of NC_090310.1, read as the reverse complement.
GCGTTTCCTTAATTTCTCTTTCAGATTTTTCATCATTAGTGTATAGGAATGCAAGAGATTTCTGTGCATTAATTTTGTATCCTGCAACTTTACCAAATTCATTGATTAGCTCTAGTAGTTTTCTGGTGGCATCTTTAGGATTCTCTATGTATAGTATCATGTCATTTACAAACAGTGACAGTTTACTTCTTTTCCAGTTTCTATTCCTTTTATTTCTTTTTCTTCTCTGATTGCCATGGCTAGGACTTCCAAAACTATGTTGAATAATAGTGGTGAGAGTGGACATCCTTGTCTTGTTCCTGATCTTAGAGGAAATGCTTTCAATTTTTCACCATTGAGAATGATGTTTGCTGTGGGTTTGTCATATATGGTCTTTTTTATGTTGAGGTAGGTTCCCTCTGTGCCCACTTTCTGGAGAGCTTTTATCATAAATGGGTGTTGAATTTTGTCTGGGATGGGCAGGAGAGGAGATGCTTTACTTTTCATTTTATACATTTGAATGTTTATCATGTGCTTATATTATTTTATATTATAAAAGAAAAAGTTAAGAAAAAATTTAAAAATCATATCAATGTAATTAGGAAGGTGATTCTGCTAGGGGTAAATTTAAAAACATACAACTTTTACGAGTTGTAAATTATGTACTGCTTTAAGGGGATGAGAATAATGATTCCTTCTATAATATTGATAAATTATACAAAATTGTATGAAATTCTGTTTGAAAGTACTTGGAACTCTTCAACTGATGTTATGTAAAAGACGATTTTTTTTTTTTTTGGCCACACCGGGAGGCTTATGGGATCTTAGTTCCCTGACCAGGGATTGAACCTGGGCCACCACAGTGAAAGCACTAAGTCCTAACCACTGGACTGCCAGGGAATTCCCTAAAAGATGAAATCTTGAAATATTTCTCCAGTGTTTTCTCAGCTAAAACTTGCACTCACTTTATCTACATGGTACCAAAATTGGCTTTAAATATGCATTTTCCTTCTGTGTCTAAAAATAAGGCTAGTGCTGGTGGCGTCTACTGTGCTCCAGGTACTTTTTCATTGAATGCTCATAGTGCCTCTGCAGGGTGGGTGGTATTAGTTCTAATTTTCCTATGAAGAAACTGAGGCTGGAAATATTGATCAACTTGTTCAAAGTCACACAAGTTGAGAGACCCCAAGGCAATTCACTTAGCCTGACCTGCCTCCCCATCCTTTTCATTTGGGAAAAAAAATAAAGGGAAACTAAGAGAAAATCATCTGGTCTTTTATTCTTGCCTTTACTTATTTCTTGTTTTCAGCAACTAGTTGTGCTTTTCTAACCTTGTCTTATGTCCTAGGAGAATGTACTTAACAGAAGGCATCACAGGGGTCAGCGATTATAAACAGTTTGTTAGCTGAATTTTCATAGATGTTTTCAGTAAAACAGAGAATTCACAGCTCAGTGATATTTTTTCCCCCCCAGATATTGTGGATGCTTTATCAGATCCAAAGAAATTTCTTTCCATTACGGAAAAGAGAGCAGACCAAATGAGAGCTATGGGCATTGAAACCGTGAGTAGCAATGGTCAATTAAAGACAACCGAGTTGGGGAAGTTTGGTTGTCTAACAGTGATTACAAGAGCAAGACAAAGTAATAAATTAATAGAACAAGTTCAAAAGTGGTTTTTGAATCTGAACTTATCAATTCAACAAAAGAGTTTCAAAGGTCTATGAGGACGTAGCATATTTAATAAAATGTGACCCACTTCCTTACTGTGGCTTCACTCACATCCGGGGATCCTGGCCCCATTAGAAATGAAATGGAAAACATTCATGATGTTTTTAGGAACATTTAGAATATAGGATGCTTTTGTGAGACACTGAAATACCAGCTAACCTTATTCAGTGTATTAATGAAATTGGCGTTTACTATTGTTTATTTTTTACTAGTCTTGCATCCAACCTTCAATTTCAGTGCACAGTTGTGGTGTTTGCTTCTTTGTTTTTAAAACTCCCCTTACTCCTCAGTTTAGAATGGAAACGGAAATCTCTCCAGTAGCTGGAAAAAAAGAAGTTATACCCTGCTTGTAAAGGAGCTACATCTGCTTTCCTAGGCTTCATCATTTGTCTCAAGCCTGAGGAAACCATGTGTTTACTCCTGCCAAGCAAAGATCTATTTAAGGAATAGAGGCTAGGATGCAGAAGGGGAAAAGTTGATGGTACAGACTGGATTCAGTAAAAGGAAGAATGTGCAAGACATTTGAACGTGAGGTGGCATTCATTTGGGTCAGTATAAACATTTCTGTTCCAGAGTGACATCGCCGACGTGCCCAGTGACACGTCAAAGAATGACAAGAAAGGGAAAGCCAACACAGCGAAAGCAAGTGTGACCCCTCAGAGCAGCTCAGAGCTCAGGCCCACCACCACGGCCGCCCTGGGAGCTGGCCTGGAGGCCAAGAAAGGTAAAGGAGAGTTGTCTGGGCTCCTTGTCTCTTCTGGCAATTTTAGAATCTTTGATGCAGGTATTTAGAATTGTTAATTTTGCCAATTTTCATGGTTCCATAAACCTCAAGAGCAGCAGGTTTTCTTGTGGGTTGAACAAACAGCTTAATTTCCCTGAGTGGTTAACAGGAAGTCAGTGTGTCATCTGCTAGATCCCCTGCACTGTAGTCATACTGCGTACAATATTCGTAGATCTAGAAATGTTTACATTTGGTGTCCTTTATGGAAAAAACATTCACAGAGTGAACTTACCGAACTCATCCCCTCTCTCCTCCAGATACTACCATAGGCATGGGCAGTGAGCTTATGAACCAACAGAATCCTGATTGTTCTGACATTCCTGCATTCCTTTATTGAGAATTTCCCCCCATCTGTAGATATTTAGCATCCGTGACTATTTATTTGTAAAATTATTGACGGGCATCTGAAGGCCAGTTCTGTGTGGTTACCTATGAATGAAACGAAAGATCATTAGAGGTGGCATTGCAAAGAATTATGTGTCCCGTGTGCTGGTATGTAGGGGGAGCAATTGTACTGATTATTTAAAGGGAACTTCCATTCTTATTGTCCAGGTCTCCATTCTGATTGGATGATCCCCATCCCATATGATAATTAAATATTGTAAATATTCTCCTTGACCTGAATCATTTACTAAATTCGCTCTTCTTACTTTAAGAAGAATTTCTGCTTTTCCTAATGGTTTTCTACTCAGTATATATATCTCCCATTTATATGTGAATTCAGCATCTTTGGTATCAGAAGATCAAGTTGTCTGTTTACTTAAATACACACAGTGCTGCAGTTTAAGGTAAGAAATGACAGGCTTTCCTTAACCAAAGCAGCATTGTAATTTAGCAGGAAACTAAGTGCGCACTGAGCTTTGTGAAACAAATTAGAGAATGAGATGGCACAAAAGTAGCCCCAGTTGTACTTTGCAACTTGTCTGTTTCTCCCTGGAAAGAATGTGGAACAAGGTAATGATGCAGGATTTGGGCGTTCCGTCCAGCACTGGTCGTTCTTAACATCAGCCACCCAGACAGAGATAGAGAGTGGAAAATGGAAGAGTTTTTGTTTAGTTAAAGTTCTTGTGTCATGCCCACCAGCACATAAAGACATTAGTAATTATAGTGAGTTAAGTGGCCTCCAAAAGCAGTGTGACTAGCTTTCAGAGGACAGAAGTGATCCTAGTTCTAGAAGGGACCATGTTTGTGTTTTGAACTGTTTCACTCCTGGTTCCAAATGAGATTACACAGGAAGGAGCCATTGGAAGAAAGCTCTCCCTTTCCCTCGTCCCCTCCGCAGACGCCCTGAGGAAGAGGGTCAACACACTTTCATTTTGGCCTTTTGTTCAGGAGACTTGGGAGCCTCGTCTAAGTGGCAGTACTCGGTTCTATGAGAAATGCCTTTGCACCTCCAGAGACCTTACGTGACCCGAGGGGTAAGATGGGACAGGCTTCCACCCCTCGACCAGGCAGTGTTTGTGAGCGCTGACCTCTCAGAAACAAGAGGGAGAGGGCCCCTTCCAGCTGGCGCTCAGAGGAGACTTAAGGATGATGTCCTAACTGAGCTGGGCCTTGAAATGAAGGTCTGACGTGAACAGGAAGAGAAGGTGGAGGAGCCCAGGAGGAAGCCACATAGGAAGCAGCCAGGGATAGGAAAGGGGGCAGGGCCAGTCCTGGTCTGGAAAGGATCTGGGACCACCTGAGAATGGGAAATGACATGAGATGATTTTTTTAAGAAGATTAATACAGTCTTGGCAGAAATATTCTTTAAAAGGAAGGAATGGATGCTAAGGGCAAGTGAAGAATTAGAGTATTTGTGCCTCTACTATAACGCTTATCACCTTATATTTATATTATATATTTATTCACATTATATTTATATGACGTGATAACAACCAGAGAAAGCAGTTATTGCTGACAAGACCACCCCTCTGTCATTCAGTGTGTCCCTGGAACGATGCCTCGTAAAGATCTAAAGTCTCTTCTCTTAAGAAGTAAATGGCTGATGAACGAATGAGCCATACTAATGGCCAGGAGGGCCTGAATTAGGCTGGAAGTACTCAGAGGGAAAAGAAGGATGGAAATCAATTGGTGGCTTGGATATGGGACTTAGGAGGTAACTCAGCGACTTCAAGGTCAGGTCACAGAGAGAGATGGTGCCGTTGAGTGAAGTAGAGAACTCAAGAGGAAGAAAAGCTTCGAGTAAGATGATTCTGGTCCTGGACATCATCAGGTTCAAGCTGTCAGTGGTACATCTGGGTGGAAACATGCAACAGCAGAGCTGTGGTAGGTAAAGAGGAGGTAGGAGGGAGAGAAAGAGAGAGAGTGAATGTGAGAATGCTTAGAAAGATAGCAGGAATGAAAACAAAGAAGAACAGAGAGAGATATATGTTATAAGAAGAATGAGTTTTGGAAGGTATTGTAGACAGTCCAGAGAAGTTAAGACTGCATAATTACTGTTGGATCAGGGATGCCTGGGTGATGAGAATGGAAACCAGGTTAGAAAAATTGATGATTTAAGATATAAAATGGTTGTTGTGGAGAACAGTAGCATGTTGGTAGGAACCAGTGAAGAGAAAGAGAAGGAAAATGCAAGAGAGAGGTATATAGTGAAACAGCCTCTGAGGAAGAGCTGAATCAAGAGAAAGAAAACGATCCTGCTGCATAAAGAGGGAAGAGAGGTGTCCTGTCTGAGCCAAGAAGAGAAGTTTCAGGGTGAAAAGGAAGCTGTCAGAGTGGAGCCCGACAGAATTTGCTGTGAACATCTGTGAAGGTGAGGTGTCCTGAAGTTCTACATGATTTCTCTTAGACACACAGCCAAATAGCAATAACTGCACCAAAGATGCTTGATTTTCTCTTTAATTTTAAGGATAAAGCATTAAGGAAACTCAACTAGTTGATTTCCAAATTACGGTTTGAGAGAAAACAAGTCATTTTTAATGAGCTGCGTTGATAAAAACAAAAAATATATATACTGAACCTCCAACTAGTCAAAATCTTTGGGGCCCAAATTGTAGAAATTCACCCCTACTTTCACACCAGAAGCCTGGAGACCTACACTATCCAATATAGAAACCACTGGCCACATGTGGCTCTTTGGGCTTAAAAATCAAAACTTGAGTTCCTCAGGTGCACTGGCCACATTTCAGGTGCTCAAGAGCCACGTGGAACTCATGGCCATCCACTGGGCAGCTCACAGATGGAACATATCCACTCCTGTTGGAAGTCCTATTAGACAAGCTGCTTTGGACATATAGATGAAACCAAGCATGTACCAGTTCCTGTTCTGTAGAGTGTGTTTTTTTCCTAACTAACTAAATCATTCACAGGAACTAACACTTTTATAATGTGTCTTTCTCCAAAAAAGACCAAAGGTTTATGTTTTCACAGGGTCCTGTTAATCAAGATTTCATTGAACAAACACCAAAAAAGAGTCTCATCAGACTAGGTCAAACTCTTAGTATTTGTTAGATCTCCAGAGGACCTTTCATGCCCCCCAATTCTGTGTGTTCATTTTATAGAAGAGAGAAAAGAGACCCAAAGATAGGGAGCTCTTAGTGATGCCAGGATAGACTCCTCTGCCCTGCAGTAAAGCAGGGAATTAGCTTGTGATGTCAGACCTAAGAGATTAGAGAGTAGCCCCATGATCCCTTGACACACCTATCACAAAATGTTATAGATCAGAAGACTGATTTCTCCCCGCCATGACTCTCCTTTTTTCTGTCCTTACCACGCTCACACTGGATGTGCACATCTTCTTAAAATGAGTACAGCTGAAAAACAAGAACCTAGAACTTGACACCTATCTTTCTTGAATATTTCATACCTAGCCTTTGGGATTCTAACGGAAATCAATTATAGTACACAGTGCACATTCGTCTTGTTTGCCTAAGATGAAAATCTGCAGTCAAACAGAACATGTTTTGGGATTCGCCTACAAATGTGGTTGTCATGACAACACCTGGCTTAGCATCACTCCAGTAACAGGATGACTTAGTATATTAATCTAGGTCCTCATGACAGCGTCCTGTTCTACGATGGTTTGATTTCATTATTTTCATTATTTTCTGTCTGTTAAAGGCATTTTTGGACTCAGTAGTATATAACTTAAATGCTAAAATTAAATTCAGTTATAGAAAGCGGCTGAAAAAATGTTTTGTTCTTTGATGATGGTTAAGCTGGGAATAGAGTTGGTAGTTAGTTGCCTGATAGGATGAGCCTTCAAATACAAAGATAAAGGTAACTGTAATAGATGCTGCTGTGCCTGGTCTGATCTCCTCTATGGGGTTGGTGTCGCAATCCTCGGTGTCTGGGAATACTGGCTGACTGCAAATCACAGCTGCACTTTTCTCCCTAGAGTTGCCCTCAGACCATGTGAGTTCTCTTGCCTCGAAAAGGAAGATTCTGTAAAATCTCTGACACCCTTAGCTGAGTGATATGGGGTTACAAAAGCCCAGTTTCCTTACCTCAAACTAGAACAACACCAGAGGGCCGTTTATGCTAAAGAATTTTCTGTAGGATCAGACCTAGGCTGGATTTCAGCTAGAAAGACACTCAAGCTTCTTCCTCTGCCCTATCCTGCTTCTCTCCCACCCTCTAAGGGGTTTCTCCTGAGAGCCTTCCCTTGATAAATCGTGTGTACACAAATTCCCTTTTCAGGCTCTGATAGTAGGGAACCTGACCTAAAACAATAAACGTTTCAGGTAAGTGTCTAATTAATTGCTCTGTAATAAGAAACTAAGATGTTTATATCCATAACATTACATGGAAAGCTGCGTCAGCATCTTTAGATGCGATTTCAAAACTGTGAATTTGATATGATCACTTATTCTCTCTCATTTTTAATATACACAGTGACTTTTTGTTTCAGGTATTGAACTGATCCCTCAAGTGAGGATAGAAGATTTAAAGCAGATGAAGGTAAAATTACTCCGTCATTTTGCCAGCACTCTTGTGTTCTGCCTGTTGGTGAAACTGACTTATTTTTGTTTCTCACCAACTGTAATCATTGTGGTAGTACTATACAAACTTATTTGGGATCCTGTCTTTCTTTTTCCCCCCCACAGGCTTACTTGAAGCATTTAAAGAAACAACAGAAGGAGCTCAATTCTTTAAAGAAGAAACATGCAAAGGTACAGTGTTTTGTGTGGGCAAGCAATATGTGTGTGTAGTTTTGTTTGCTTGTTTGTGTGTTTTTTCCTTTCATCTCTCTGATGAAACCTCACAGCCAAAAACACTACTTAGAAACTGATACCAGCCAACTGGGCAGAAGGACCTTCATTTTAACTGCTTAGAAATGAAATTTAAAAATAGAATCCATTTGGGATTGGTTGTCACTGATTTGTGATCTGTGTTTCTAACATTTATTTCAAAAGCATAACAAAGCTTCACCCATTTCAAAATTGTTTCATAATTTGACTTTATCTAAACGAGTGGGCTGTCACCTGACTATTGAAAACCAGCGCATAGTCTTAGTCTCTGGGTACCGAAATTCCCTTAGTCACTGGCAAATAGTTTGCCATACACGGTGTGTCAGGGGAGATGCTGGCCAGCTCCAAACTTCTCACCCAAGCCACCTAGAGAAAGAGTTTGTCTCACCTTTCCCCCCATTATGTAAACTCTGCTTGCTGGCCTACTTATGGAATATAGTTGTTGTTCCTACTTACCCATAAGAAGAGGTCTTTGGACAGTGAACATGAGAAATTCTAAGTTAGCTACAAATTTAAGAGAATAGCAGGAATTCTCACGTAGGTTGAAAAACTTCACAGCACCCAGACGCCATCCTGCTTTCAAGTCTTCCCTCACCGGGAAAAGAGACAAACGTGATATCTTTTTCCTTCCTAAGATGTATCACAACAGCTGCTGCTGCTGGAAGGGTAAATATGTCCTCTTCCATTACGGGTAAGGAGAGCAAGAGAAATTTTAATTTCTTAACTTGAAAGGACTTCTGAATTCTTTTAAGCTCATGTTGCCATCCCACTTCTTTATACCCTGACCCCAGCCTCAAACCAAGGCACAGCCTGCAGAGCTGGACTTGAGTGATGAACCTCTGAGTCACTTCAAATACGAAGATGCAAAGAGTGCAGCCTGGAACTCTGTCATCTCTTTAATGGTTTGTGCTCCTTTGAGAAATTTGGCCTAATTTTGGCCTAGTAACAGTCCCTGTATTATTGGCTTCATGGATTTGCTGATATAGCGGTCACTTCAAAGACTGCTCAAATTTCAATTCTATTCAGTGGAATTCCTTTCATTGCCCACGTGGGAAACCCGCCACAGATGTTTATAAGTGTGGAGACAGAGCTCAAGTAGGGATTTCCATTTTATTGGTCATTGGCAGCAAGCTGGAATATGGAAAGGGAACAGAAAAGGGAGAGAAAAGGAAATGCGAATGCACTTTCAATGACTTTGGTTATTAGGAATGGAGTTGGTAACCATATGGCAAGGCATCATCCACCAGATTTTCCTTCTGTTTAAGTTGGATCTCTGTTATTGAGGCAGGCATCTCAATGGCCTTTGGACTGATTGGAAATTTAAACATTTTGCCTGAGTCTCATTTAATATTTCCTTGAGGCATGACCAGGAAATATACCATGTCTGATAATAATAAGAATAATATACCATCTAGGATTTTTGTATGTGAAGTATTTTCCAGATGCTGTGCTCAGCACTTTGTATTTATTACCTCATCTTATACTCTCTACCCTATAAGATAAATTCTAAGTCCCCATTGTGCACATGTGGAAGTTAAGATCAGGGAGGTGAAGCCATGTAACTAATGCCCCAGCATTAGAGGGTAGCAGAGCCAATATTTGAACCCAAATTGTCTTGAGTCTGGAACCCATACTCTTATTGCATTATTCTGTGAAGGGTATTGGATGCTTCAGTAAGTAAACAAGTTCCCGCATTGCGTCAAAGGCAGTGGCAGCACGTGGGACAGTATGTAAATCTCCATCTAGTTTGGACTAAATCTCCATCTAGTTTGGACAGTGTCAATATACTGGTTACCTGGACAGCTGCTGAGGAAGGTTGCTCCTTGGTTCTTTAGAACTTAACCTATATAACACTGAGCAGAATTGTCTGCTGGTTCCCTATCTAAACCTTCGAGTTCAGACTGTCTCAGTTCTATTAACAGACCTATCTGCTTAATCGGAAAAGTGGCAAAGATGGTGTCTTAGTCAGTTTGGGCTGCTATGACAGATTACCATAGACCAGGTGGCTTAAACAACAGTTTCTTTCTTACAGTACTGGAGGCTGGAAGTCCAAGGTCAGGGTGCACCAGATTCAGTGTCTGATGAGGGGCCCCTTCCTGGTTTACAGACAGCCTCCTTCTTACTGCTCCTTACATGGTGTGGAGAGCTTTCATCTCTTTCCTGTATCTTCTTATAAGGGCACTAATCCCATTCATGAAAGCTCCACCCTCATGACCTTACCACTTCCCAAAGGCACCCCCTCCAAACACACTGGGGATTAGGGCTTCCACATATGAATTCAGAGTGGGGAGGGATACAAATATTCAGTCAATAGCAAGTGAAAAATTATTTTTGCATGAGAGAATTTAGAGGTAGCTTTGATAGCTCTTCCCCTCTGATGGCACTGAACTTTATTCCTTCCATTTTCTTCACACTTATTGGTGAGGAAATATTAGTATTTAGTAACAAATAAATCCTATATGGCAGAATAGAATCCAAGTTGCCTTCATTTGCAGAAACAACTTCAAGCTTCTTGGAGCCCCACATTCTAATATAACCAAAACTTAAAAGGAGATTTTAAATCTCCCTAAATCCTACCATCTAAATTTGTGTGGACTTTCGTAACAGCTTTAGTGTACATTTTTTGGAGGAAGCCTTCAAAATGCCTTCAGTCAAGTAACAGAGCCAAATTGCACAGTAAAATATACAGTGCTTGCCTGTTGCTTTTCAGAATGCTTTTTGAAAGCATTTCTTAGCAGGCGAATGCATTTCATGGCTTGTTTTCCATATCCTCATGTACTTCAGAAGTTAAAGTCACAAATGTATGATTATAAGCTTATGATGAATTCCTTCTCCCACATTAAATACACAGGGGGCCCACTTTTCTATTCAACCTGCTTTGGCAGTATAATTTATGAACTCTGAATTCCACAATCTTTTTATATAGAACTACCACTACTAATAAGGCTGACATTTATTTAATGTCACTTTTGTGTTACACATTGTATATACATTCTTAAATTCTCACAATATCCCTGAAACCCAAATGGTACTATCCACATTTTAGACATGAATAAAATGAAATTCAGAGAAGTGCCTAGAGCAGTATAACTCATTCATGCTGGTTATAATTAAAGTGCTTTTCATCTATTTGAACTGTCCAAAGGCTTTGCAAATAATTATTTTCAAACAGTTAGACCTTTCTCTCTATAAAGTTTCTGTAACTTTTCAGTCTATAGTACTTCCCTAATTCTTTCCACTGTCTCATGTGAGCCAACTTTTAAGATTAAGGGTATATTGGAATATTTACTTGCCCAATACATACTGAGGTCTACTCAACTAATGCACTTGTCTTTAAAGCTGAAAAAAAGAAACACTGATGAAGGAGGTGAGAGGATGTGGTGAATCTATTACCACCGGACCCACTTAGTGCCTGATCCCATTTGATCTTATTTATCCTAACACTAGTTTTTCTATCTGTCAATACTTTTCAAAAGGTAAAACTAGCTAATATATACATAAGCATTTATTATTTGGTATTCTTATAACAATTATATAAAGGAGTATTATAATTATATTAACTTGTATCAGTTAGCTTTTGCTGAGTAACAAACTATCCCCAAATGTAGTGACTAAAAACAGCCACTGTTTATTTAGCCCACAATTTTGTAGCTCAGCTGGATGATGTTCCTGGTCTCATCTGGGTTCACTTGTACATCTGCTGTCACTACCAGTTTGGCAGATGGTGGGCAGATGTGGGGGGCTGGCTGACTTTGGAAGGCCTCTGCTTTCTGTGATCTCTCATCTTCAGCAGTAGTCCAGGCTTGTTCACATGGTAGGGGTCCCAAGAGACCAAGCCTCAGCTCAGAACTGGCACAGCATCACTTCCATCTCCATCTCTTGGCTACAGCAGGTCACAAGGCTGTCCCAGGTTCAAGGGATGAGGACTCTACTTCTTGGCAGGAGGAACCACAAAGTCAGGTTGCAAAGGGGATTGGATACAGAAAGAGAAATCATTGTGGCCCTTTTTGCAAACAGTCTACCAACCATTTGCCAGATGAGATAATTTACACTTAAAAGAAACACAGCTTGACTAAATCACCTAGCTTTTAAATGGTGGAGCCAAGCTTTGGACCAAATTCTATCGGACTCCAGAACTCAAGCTCTTCATCACTGTATTGGGTTGCCTCTGAGTTTTCCCACATTAGTTTTTATTTCCACACATCTTGATGGTCTTAGTGAAAGGTTTTTAAGAGCAGTCATGAGTCTACAGGGCACAGATATCTTGACATCCTTTGGGACTGCTTTTTCAACACATGATCCTTGGGCCAAGAACTGGAGGCTTCATAGAACTGCATATTCTTGTGCCCACTGGAGACTTTGTTATCATCTCCAAGGAGAAATCTAGGAAATATATTTTAAATAAGCTCCTCTCCTATGCACACTAAATTTTGAAAACTGTTTCTTTAGGAATATTATTTAGCACTCTTTACTGTTCCTCAGTGAAAACCCCACTAAAGGCCTGTAAGATACAGAACAGGGCTCCCTGAAAAATGGGTTTTGCCCTGTTGTCAAGCAATAGTAAGGATTAACTACCCCAGCCTTTCTGTGAAACAATATTTATATAACCCTTTCTAACAGGTACAGTGCTACCTAACTATGGCCACTAATTCAGTCTTTTTCTGAAACACCATGTAGGCAAAAAAAAAGCAATAACAAAAACTGAATGCATCCCTTGGACCACCAGTTTGCAGCATCATCACTAGATGAGTCAAATAAAATGCCTGAGAATCTGACTAAAATTTGGCATTTCTGTAAAGCCGCTAATGGAAAATATGCTCTTTGCTATGCAAGCAGTTTTGCTGATAATAAACACCAAGACTACTGTTAAACTCATCAAATGTAATTCGTGGTAAGAAGTCAGTAACAGACCTACAACTCTGTCATGAAGTAGAAATGGGCAGAGACACAGCAACCACCCACAAAGGCAGCTTACTGGTAATCTCAGAGGTGCGTGCTGAGCAAACGCGATTTACTCAGATGTTTCAGTATCATCTGTGGCGTGAGAATTTATGCCCAGAGTCACATCAGCCACAAGAATGAATTGCAGCAGCAGTTTTTCCCAGAAGAAGCTGAATTTACTCTTAATGTTTTTTTTTTCCACTGAGCAAATAGATATACTGTAGCTTTTGAGGTTACTATTGATTTTTTTTTCCTTTAGGAGTTGATGGTGGTAGACAGTTCTTTTTTTGTTGTTGTTGGAGTATAGTTGATTTACAATGTTGTGTTAGTTTCAGGTGTACAGCAAAGTGAATCAATTATACATATACATATATAGAGCAGGTACTCTTAACTTTGATAGAAACATATACAAATCCTGCTAAAAGCCATACATTAATTTCCCCAAAATGTTCCAATTAAGATAGACTTTTAAGTCAACATATTTAATTTTGGTACTCTTGACCTGAAAGAATGAAAAAGGACTTATCTCTTCCATAGGGTCTCATGACTCAGTTAAGGACAAAAAGAATAAAATCAATGATAGTTTTTTTTTTGTTTTTTGTTTTTAGTATAAATAGGCTTAGAGATAATTTCCTGGCTCCTCTAGTTTGTACAACAGGAAGCTGAAGCTTGAGCCCACCGCCACGCCCATCACGTGATGATCAGTAATTAGGTCCCCATTTCTTTGTGAAAGGGGAAGTGTTGTCTGGGAACCAGATTATCCCAAAACTTCAATACCTGCTACCTACCACGCAGGGATAGTTTTGAGCACAGAGAGAAACACAAGAGATAATTTTTCAAGGTGAGCTTTCTTGTTATGTGTATTCTTGTAATCATTTTAATTCAATATGCTTCTAATTTTTAAAAACTCTATATACATTAGGTGACTTGCAGCTCATAACCATGAATTAGGTTGGGCAAACAAGGTCCTGTTCAGTTTTCTAATAAAGAAATTGAAGCCTGGAAAGATTTATGTTTGTTACACAAGGCCACTAGGATGAGCTGGGACCAGAATCCAAGTCCTCTTACTGCTTTTCCATGCTAATTTTTTTAATTCATGCAACAAATATTTACTGAATCTACTTTGTACCAAGCATTGGGCCGTGTAGTGGTGAAAAAAAGAGGTTTTCCCTGCCCTTGTAGAGCATATCTTATATACTTGAAGCCATCATGAATGCCTTTATGGTACAAACACCCTCATTCCTCATATCTTAATTGGGTTAATTAAGGTTCACCAGAATACTTCCTTAAGCAATAGTCTATGTCAGCTTACTTCCAATCCTCACAGCCTCTTTTTTTTTCCTTTTCTTGTGCTGCACTAGAATATTTAAAGAAACAATCTTCTCCACCCTCCTTTCAATGATATTTGCAAGAGACATAGGAATGTGGCACCTCTGAAATGTTTTATTCTAGACTTGCATAGAGCCCCTTATTTGCCCAGGAAAATTAATGCATGTGCCAGACAGGCATGATGATTACTAAATCTTAGAAGGAAGGCTAGTAGTAGGGTGATTTAGTGGGTTTTTTTCCCCATGACAATGCAAGAGTAGCTAAATCCATTTAAATAAGGATACATCAACGTGTCAATCTATTCCTGTGGCAGTAGGTTAAGCTTGGAGGAAAAGTTTATTGATTTAACTTCTCAGGCTATTCTCCCTTCTCCCAGGTCACTCTCTGCATGTTTTCATGAGTACTGAATAATATAAGTAGGTTTGTATGTAATTGTATTTCGAATAAGGTATAACAGGCATTTGAAATATGATTTCTCTTATATTTAATCCTAACAACCCTATGAAGTAGGCAACAATCTCCCAATTATAAAGATTGAAGAAGGTATTACTCTCCCAATTATAAAGATGAACAGACTGAGAGGGTAAGTGGCTTGTCCTAAGACCTGAGACTGTCCATGTCCTTAACCCAGTGCAGAACCCCTAGTTTATAACACAAAAGGGCACAGATATTGGTAACAGGACTGGATTTATGAGGTGTTCCAGGTTACCACAAATTAAGCAGGACATTGTTACCTATAATTCCCTAACCCCAAATCCAGAGGAAGGTAACATCACCTCGGAGCACTCATTGTCCCTGTTATCAGGTCCTATTCCTAGAACCTTCCTGCCTAGCACCACCTTCCTCCATGCCTTCTCCCAGAGGCATTTATTCACTGGACAGGAATGCTGAGACCATATGCACCAATGCATTTCTGAAGAATTTATATATAAATGAACTGTAAATCAAGTCCTGTGTTAACCTGCTAACAGTATTGGGAAATTAAGAAAATCTTGGGAAAGTTCAAAATCCCTCCCCCATTTATATTTTATGAAATCTTTTAAGATATCCATGAATTAGGTTAAAGGTGAGCCTACCTTAGGAAGAAAATTAATTTTAAATAATTAAGTCACTCACTTTTGTTACTCACTTAAAAAAATAAGCAAAAGGAAACATGACCATGAGGGTAGTTATATAACCTGAGCAAAGTCTATCTATTCCAGACTTTAGTATCATCTCATTTCTCTAAGTTTCTCAAGAGTAAGACTAGGATATAACATCAAGCATCATCTTAGAGTGGATATTACTGATTGAACTGTTTTCCTCTATGATTAGGGGCTGATCAGCTAAAGAAATCTGATTTCAGTTAAGTCCCTGGCTGTGACCAAATTATCAGGAAGAAATAATGTTTATAAAGAAATACTTATTTTCAAAGCATTGCAGCCCCATTTTCAGTGATTGAAGGAAGCATGTGGAGAAATATTTTAACTATCTGTAAAGCTGAAGGCCAGGGTTCCTCAACATTCTGTCATCCTTGTGAGTGCATCTAGATTAGGAAGCTGGCAAAAATATCAATTGATGGGGATTCAAAATGAGCTGATATTGACAACCACAGTGGAGGTTCTCACTGTGTAATGATGGTATTCAAGACCTTCCAAAAAGTGTCCGGTGTTTAGAAGCCATGCCACATAATGAATAGTTATATTCAGCATGTAAAAGAGAATAAATATGGTAGCTGAACTTGGGTTTTTGGGACTAGGTTGTAGAAGGGGCAGTGGACTCATTAGATGACTCAGCAAAACAAAGATGGATGGGTGGCAGTTCTATGGAGACATCTATGTGCAGAAGAAAGAACTTTGGGATGATTGGTGTTGCCCAGCAGTGGGCAGGGCTGCCTTTTGAGGTGGGCATGTTCAATGGACTGAGACTGGAAACCCACTTGTTGGAGAGACCTTATGGGAATACAAGAAACTCTTGGGTCGGGTGGGAGATTGGAAGTCTTTCCAGCTCCCAGACTCAGTTACTCCTTGATTTTCAAACCAAGACTCTGAAAGAGCTGTTGAAAATTATGCCAGCCCAACATGGGATAAAGTTTATCAGTTACACTATAGGTCTAACTCGTCACTACAAATTCTTCTCGTTCAGGAGCACAGTACCATGCAGAAGCTACATTGCACACAAGTTGACAAAATTGTGGCGCAGTATGACAAGGAGAAGTCAACTCATGAGAAAATCCTAGAGAAGGCAATGAAGAAGAAGGGGTAAATGCTGTTTATGTCCTTCTGGAGGCTGTTTGCCTTTTTATGTTTTGTCTTTTCCCACAGTTCAACTGCCTGTTTAGGCCAAGGAAGAACTTAGTCTTAACTGTGTTTTCATCATTAACAATGATTCCTGGAAAATAAGCGACTCACTCAGCTGAAGGGAGTGACTGAAGTGGAAAAGAGGAGCTTTATTCAAGTTCTGCAGCTGTTGGTTAATGAAGTAATAACTGTGTCTTTCATGGTACCTTTAAGGTGAATGGGGGTCGAGGGGGAGAAGGAAGGACAAATTACAGTTGGAAAAATTCCAGAAATCATTTTGCATTGCTAGGTAATAAATAATAAGGTTGATACACTCAAGGAAAAAAATGCAATTTTTATGTTTAATATTACAAGAATCCTTAGCTTATGCCAACAGGTGAAACTGTTGAATAAAACCTATCACTGCATTTACCTTGAAAGATTTTATCTATTGATAGAATTAAGCTGGGGGAATGTTTCTGTGATGCTGCAAGCTCACTGAATAACAGAGCAGGAGGGAAACACACTCAGTGCCAGCCATGGAGAAGTGATAAGTTGGATGTTTAGAATGTGCCTCTCAGAGACACTCTCTATTAATAATATGATGAAGCACTCTGACTTAGGCCATAATAAATCAGAGCATATATGCTGAAGGCAGAAACTCAGGGCCTATTCTGGTTTCAGCAATGATATGGATATTCCAAAAGGAAAAATTAATCACTGAAATAAGCAGTAATAGTTGCTGGGCAATTGCCTAGTATATATTTCCTACTCACAATAGAGTAAGAAGCAAAAATTACCCTGCATTGCCAAGAAATGCTATTTTTCTCCCTTGTTGGCATGTGTCAAAGACAAAAATCTGGCTTTACAACCAAAGTGGAAGAATTGAAAACTCGCTTCAAGGCTGAGGTCCTATTTTTCAGTTCTCATCCTAAATAGTGTATTATTGAATAAATAAAAAAATAGCTTGAAGAAAAGCAGGAACCAAAATGGAAACTCTGACAACAAACCTTTAACAATGAAATAATTGTTAGGTCTGAAATGTCTCTTTGTGTAGTGGTTGAATTGAGTAATCACGATACAGATATTTTGTAAGGTGTGCATCTATTACTGGAAGAACCGAGGCTGCCCAGTGAGCCATGGCGTCTCATGTTTGATGAACAAATTGTCTTCATTGGAAGGCTTTGGAGCAAAGGTTCCTGGGAGAGGAAAGATATCTAATGCCTGGCATGCATTTGTGGTTTTCCATTTTCAGGGGAAGTAATTGTCTCGAAATGAAGAAAGAAACAGAAATTAAAATTCAGACGCTGACATCAGATCACAAATCTAAGGTAAGAAAATACCTATTTTTACAGCAGCAACTGCGGAAGATACTGTGTAATTTTTTAGAAGCTGCACCCAGTTTAAATTAGAAATAACAGTAGCCTGGGGCTGGTCTGGGCTCACTGGCTTGGAGAAGAGCCATTTCATGGAACACCTTTTCCTTAATTTGTAAACATATGCTCACAATATCTATGTTGTCTGCCTCAGAGGCATCAAGGGAAACAACTAAAAGGAAATAGTGTATAAAATACAGAATATGATTCCCTATAGAAGTAACATTGATCATAGGACAGAAAACCACCCATCTTGAGGGTTCAGTAGCTCTTTGATACTTATTCCATCCTAACTTTGCTGTGGAAGTTTGGGATGGGAAAAAATCCAGAGCTGAGATTCTAGGAGATGAGCCTAATTACTTGGATTCCCCCAAAGACGCAAGAAAATAGTTTAGGGGACATTAATTAAGATTATTGACATTTTGGAGAGCTGAGCACCAAGGTGCCATCAAGAACATAAATAATTATAATAATTATAAAAGAAAAGAAACTGTGAAAGAAAGTTTCCAACTGTAGCTTTTGGTCAAACCAGCCAGCCTCCGTATGTCTACATGCAGCTCTGTCATCCAGCCAGCGACCCTGCCACACACCTGGGCCAACCAGGCATCCAAGCCGAAGTTCTCTTTGGTGCTGTGTATTTTGTGTCCACTCTGCTATGCAGTCTGTAGAGGCAGTAAGCTGTGTATCTTTAAGAGTTGTTCCCCACTCTCTCTTTCTCTCTTCTTAACTGGAATATGTGAGAATTAACAACTATGCAACATGCCATGATTTTTAAATGCTTTGCATAAATAGGAAAGCAGAAACGTTGGCCACCGTATCAATTTGCTTTTGCTGCGTGAAACACCATGCCGAAATTTAGTGGCGTAAGACAGCTACCGTGCATTAGCTCACAGTTCAGTGGGTTAGAATTTGGGCTATACTCCACTGGACAGTTCTACTGATTTTGGCTGGGCTCATGTGTGTGTCAACAGTCAGCTGGCCTCACTGATAGCCTCACTCAGCTCTCTGGTGGGTAGCTGACTGCTGGTTGTTTTTTTCCTACATGACCTCTCATCCTCCAGCAGGCTAGCACAGGCTTTACCACAGGTTAGCCTCAGGGTTCCAGGCATAGAAAAAGGATAAGTACTTTCCAAGCTTCTGCTTGTATCACATTTGCTACTGTCTTGTGGCTAAAGTAAGTCACAGGTCAGCCAGATTCAAGGAGGTGGAGAATGAGAATCTAGCTATTGATGAGCTGTAAAACCACAGTGTGAAGAGCATGGATACTCTTTGCAGGAGAAGACTTTCTACCCCAGCATCTGTTCAAATGACACAATAAGTCATGATCCAGGAATAAGAGAACACAGCTCTCTATTCAGATCTGTGGCCTTGTGGAAGTGAACCTGGAAAAATATAAGGTGATGAAGAGAATTCTGATAGAATTGGTAAAGGAGCCCAAAGCCCAGACAAACCAGAGTGTGGGCGAGTTAGGCAGTTGAAAGAACGAGTCATGATTAAGTATTTAGAGCCAAAGTGATTGCTCTATTTTAATAAGCAATGACTTCCTGATTCCCACTGATTAGTACATATTTTTGCAGGTTATATGTGTGTCTACTGATTGACCAAGTAAATTGGTGGGAGGGATCTGAAATGCATGGCTAATACTGTGCTTTCAGTTCCTACCTGACCTGTGAGAATTCCAAGTGGCACCACCCCCTTTTCCCCACGCAGGTCAAGGAGATCGTGGCGCAGCACACAAAAGAGTGGTCAGACATGATCAACACTCACAGTGCAGAGGAGCAGGAGATCCGGGATCTGCACCTCAGCCAGCAGTGTGAGCTACTCAGAAAGCTCCTGATCAACGCCCACGAGCAGCAGACCCTGCAGTTGAAACTGTCTCATGACAGGTGGGAGAGTTAGCTCCAGAAGACACTCCCAATTTTTACAAAAGACTAGTTTTGTGTGTGTGTGTGTGTGTGTGTGTGTGTGTGTGTGTGTCTATGCACCTGTCAAGGTAGTAAGGAAAATCAACCTGACATACAACATTGAGCTTTTACATATATCTTATTGTACGGTTGACGTGAGCAAGAGGAACTATGAGAAATGGCCTCTGCCATCAAAGGGCTTCCAAGCGTTGGCAAGATCTCACACTCCCATGACAAATTAAGTCACGTTACAAGTAGCATATGATACATACTAAAACGTGTCACAGGCTCTACCGCCTCCAAGTGGTCCCAGATGCTTCATAGAATGATAAGGCTGGAGGTGGCCTTTGAAAAATGATCTGGAGCCTCTTAGAAGAGAAGACATAGAAGGAGATAAAGACCAAGCAGTTGAGCTCCTAGAGGATTGGTTCTGATCACTCAGAGGTACCTGAGGAAAGACCCTTGTTTCCACTGTCTGGACTTCTATGAATTCTAGAAAAGCAGGCCTGATCAAGAAATAGCAAAAAGAATCTGTTTATTTTGGTCTCACCCCATTTCAGCAAATTGCATACTGAAGATGATGAGCTGGACTTTTTCCCAGGGCAGAAGAGTGTCTAGGTCAGTTATGTCTTTTTATCACAGCTTTGTTGCAGCTCGCCTGCGCCTTCCTTAGTGCCAACTGTATGCCACAGTTATGGTCTGTTGATACACACAAAAAAGTAGAAAACAGAAGCATTTTACAAACAAATCAAAAAGAAACTTTTAAAATCTAACTGCATGAATTATCTAGGCACATTCTCAGATTTCCAACTTTATTTTGGAGTGATATACAGCCATAAGAACATGAAGTATTTTTGCCATAGTTTCTGATTCTCACATGAATCAACTAAATGAGGTATACTATGCTGAGTTTCCTGTGGGCTAAGTTTCCAGACCCTGTCCATTTTCAAGTATTCTATTTATTTGTATAGGATTAAAAGTTGTCTTTTTTTCCCTTAGAAATGCTCTTGATTTAGTACACAGAAAGGTCTGTTCATTATCCTCCCTTTGACCATTGCTACAATACCAGATTTTAGGTTTCCACCCTTATTCAAAGATACTTCAAAGAATAAGGTACTCTATTCTAATTTTTTTTTCTTTTGAAGTTGAATATAGGGAAAAATTAGCCCACAACAGCAGGCATTGTCTAAAAAAAAAGTAAATGAATTCTTGCATGACACAGGAAGTCATTTGAAGGAACCATAACCTTAATACTAACTTACCTTAAAAAATAGATTGATGACAGGGGTATTTTTCAAAAAAACAGCAGCATCAAAGCTTTTTCTCAAGCATCCTGTAGTTGTGTTTCTTTGTCACCATCACAGCTGTCGCTCTCGGTTAAAAAATCTTGCCTTCTTAACATTCAGCAGCATTATTTGGTTATAGATAGGTGCTTGTTGAGTGAAAGAAGAGATGATCAATTTAATAACAAGTTATGAAAAATTTTGAGAGCCATTTTCTTGGGCCCAGGAGTTTCTATACATATTCCAGCCCCTGTGGCCCTAAGGTCTCTGACTGAAGAACTCTCTGTTTCAGCTTTGTCCATCCCTTTCCCTGAACTACAAACTCTACTTAAACAACCTCACTCCTTAGTCCCTCATTTCCAGGCAGTGCTTCAAGGAGATTGCCACAGGTTCCAGGGAAGATTCTTTGTTAATAATATTCATTTTAGTATTCTAAATTGTATGCTTTTAATGAACTCTTCAATAATATAAAGATATGAGTTTTTGTGGTACACACACGCATTCACACACACAGTGATCAGTCACCTGTAAACATCCTTTTTCCCCCCTATTTCCTATGCTTATTTGAAACCATTTCGTCCCCTTCCTTCCCTTGGGCTGTCAGAAAACAGGATGGTCACTTGTGAGTGTTAGAACATCCTTTCTCTTCCAAGCCATCTGATCCCAAAAAACATGGGGCAAAGCTGGAATATCCTTGTATTTTACTGACCATAAGTGGTTGTCCTTGTGCATTCTTTGATTACTCTCATGCTGTATTCACTATTTACTTTTTTTTTAATTGTATATAGGTTGGTAAACATGATTGCCTGAGATATTTGTATATAGTTTAGGATTTGTAGCTTTTATTATTCAGAATTCTTATGGCATGTTAATGACAGTGTCCTACTCTGGGCAGCTGAATACGACCATTGTGTGGTTAGGGTTAGCTTAGACACACATAATGTCGCTTCTTCCCAGCCCACCACTGTTACTTCACAGTGACCCACTGCCCCCAGGAGAAGCATCCTCGTGGATCGGGGCTCCTGCCCTCCTTTCCACAGAGTACAAAACAACTTGATGAGCCCAATAGTGAAATAAAAAGTGAACCTAGTCCCGTTGTTACATGTGGAATGTGTTTTCTGTTTATGTTTTCATTTTTTTTTTATTAGAGTTAAATATCCATAACATGAAATTTACAATTTAACCATTTTTAAAATGTGTGGCATGAAATATATTCACACTGTTGTGCAACCATCACCACCATCCATCTCCAGAACATTTTCATCTTCCCCAGCTGAAGCTCTATACCCACTAAACACTAGCTCTCCACTCCCCGAATTTATTTTTCTTCTTTCCAGTTTTATTGAGACGTAATTGACATACAGCACTGTATGGTTTCAGGTGTACAGCATAGTGCTTTGGCTTTACATACATCATGAAACGATTACCACAGAAAGTTAGTGAACATTCATCATCTCATATAGATATAAAAGAAAAGGAAAAGAAAAAAATGTTTTCCTTGTGATGGGAACTCTTAGGGTTTGCTCTCTGAACAACTTTCATATATAACGTACAGCAGTGTTCATTATATTTATCATGTTGTACGTTACATCCCTAGGACTTATTAATCTCATAACTGGAAGTTGTTACCTTTTAACCACCTTCCTCCAATTCCCCCTCCTCCCACCCCTACCTCTGGTAACCAGAAATCTGATCTCTTTTTCTAGGAGTTTGGTTAGGTTTGTTTTTCGTTTTTTGTTTTTTGAAGTATAATTGATCTACAACACTATGTTAGTTCCTATGTTAGTACACAACATAGTGATTCAATAGTTCTATACATTACAAAATGATCACCACCTGTTTGTTTATTTTTAATACATAGGGAAAGCAAGGAAATGCGAGCACACCAGGCTAAGATTTCTATGGAAAATAGCAAAGCCATCAGCCAAGATAAATCTATCAAGAATAAAGCAGAACGAGAAAGGTGAGTCAGAACACTCACTGCCGGAATATAACATTGACTTGAAGACACAGACTCGACAATATTTCTGTGTGTATACACACACTCACATTTGAGATATAAACAAACCTGTGAGTTCCGGTTGAGAATCCTGCTATTATAACTGCTAGAAGATGTATTATTATTGCTGTAAAACATCTTCTGATTGTTTACTACCACTAGTAAAACAGATTTACATTCAATATATGTGTGCTAATTTACAAACAAAATTATATAAAATATGGCAAGATATCCTTCCCACATCCCATTGGGTCATCCTGTAAGCATCTCATCTGCTCAGGTGTTAAGCCCATTCTGAATGGACTTAAAATCTATATAACGGCATGTAGGATGGTCTTCTTCCCTTGACTGGCCTCGTGCTGTCCTTGACACCAGGCGCCATCTCAAACCACCACCACCCCACACACAGGTTTTCTGGTTCATCCTTGTCTTAGAATGGGTTTCTAGAAACAAAGACAGGAATTTGTGTGCATATGATTTACTGAGGAAAGGATCTTCAGCTAAGGGGAGAGGAGGAAGCAGGAGTGGGCCAGGGCAGGGGCTAAGTAAGGATATGGTCTCGGCTAGAGTTCCTCTTCAGCCTGATCCCAAGCTCTGGATTGTAAACTCTACCATGATCTGTCCCTTTGAACCACAGGTGTCTGGCTTTTGTACTTCTATGTTAATCAGGCATTGGCCACATAGAGTTGGGGGAAGGTTTGTGTGACCTCCAGAAAAGATCCCAGGTGCAAGCCTTTTAGCCAAAACTGGTAAAGGGGACCTGAGAGGACATCAGTAGTCATAGTACCCAAGAGAGGGAGTTAGCAGCACTTGGTTCCCAGTGATCCCAAAAAGCATCTTCACTTGTGATGCTCATGGCTGCCCCGAAAGCCTCTAAGAACACAGATGCTGGTTGCTCCAGAACTGAGAGCTAGGTTGACACAGCAGTGGTCAAGCACAGCAGGATTGCATCTCTTGGAGAAATAGACTTGGATAGAATGTGGCTGCCAGCTGAGTTCACCACCCACACAAAGGCTGTGTTTTATGCTCAACAAAATTCAGAGCAAAGTGAAGATTACCTTTGGGGGTTAAAACGTGAGCATGAAGTTTAGGGCTTTACGTCATTCAGCTGTTGACCATAGGCTGAGCTGTTAGGAAACTTTGCAGCTCCAAGCAAAGTACCCCTGTTTCAATTCCACTGTCTACACGGTCTTTTGTGGACGCTTAGTTGATACCTGATGTTTCCTCCTTGTCTTGAACACAGCAGTAACTGCTGTCCAACTACTTCAATATGGTTGATTTTTAAAACGCATCTCATTTATTAACCATAATTAAAGTTAAACTTGAAATAGGACAAAATATAAAGCATAATACCATCCAGTGCATTTTTATGCTGAAGTTTTGTTGGATTAAATATGGTTTGGAATTAACTGGCCAGCAATAGGATTTGGAATTCCACAGTAATTTGACCTGGAAATGAATTGCCTTTTCAACACTTTGGCCAAGAAATTTCCCAGTAAACATGGAGTGTCATTTGTGGCTCTCTAGGGAGATTGTTACTCAATTTAATCAATGCTCATTTACACCATCATTTTGGGGTAGTTATCTGGTTCTTGTTTATTTTAACAAAGTGCCACCCTCTGGACGTTATTCTCAGACAAGGATCTTTGCTTAATGGCCTTGTGTACATGGAAATGACATTGTCCACTTTAGCTGAAAAACACAAAATATTCATGCCATGATAAAACCTCGTTAAACTGTTTTAGACTGTCCAAACTGAAATATGGAATTCAACATGATGAATGTGCTAATTATTAAATAGCTCTTTATCATACTTTTTCAATTATGTTGCAAAATGGACTTTAACCCAGTTGAGATCAAGTTATCTTAAATTATGAGTTACTGATAACTTAACCAGGAAAGTTTTTTATTTAATTTCCTTATTTTGACTTATTATACTTATTTATTATAACTCAGTATCCAGTGGTTAGGTGACTCTGAAACATCTACAAATGGCTGGTCTCTTAAAAAATAATTTCTCTATGCCAAATGGTTACCTTTTTAAACACATGCTGTGTGTATCCACCTTATCAAACTACTGAGAAATAAAATTAAAAATTTATAATCAGAGACCTAAGAAAGACATACAGAAGCTGAAAAATACTTCTATTCTTGGGTCAAAGAAGGCATTTCAACATAAATGACATGATATTTATAACTGAATGACAACATAAACACTGTTGATCAATGTGTCAGAGTTAGCTAAAGCACACAGGAAGAGAAATAATCAGCAAAATAAAGAGGCAACCTACCAAATGCGTGAAAATATTTGCAAACATATATCAGGTAAGGGATTAATATCCAAAATATATAAGCAAATCAACAAATCAATAGCAAAAAACAAATAATCTGATTTTTAAAGTGGGCAGGGGACCGAATAGACATATTTCTAAAGAAGACATGCAAATAGCCAACAGTATATGAAAAGATGCTCAACACTATGAATCATCAGGGGATGCAAATTAAAACCACAATAAGATCTCACCTCACATCTGTTAGAATGGCAGTTATCAAAAAGACAAGAGATAATAAGTCTTGGCAAGGATGTGGAGAAAAGGGAACACTTGTGTACTCTTGGTGGGATTGTAAATTGGTGGTGCAGCCACTATGGAGAACAGTATGGAGGAGGTTCCTCAAAAAATTAAAAATAGAACTACCATATGATCCAGCAATTCCATTTCTGGGTATATATCTGAAGGAAATGAAAACACTATCTAGAAGAGATGCCTACATCCCCATGTTCATCACAATATTATTCGCAATAGCCAAGACATGGAAACAACCTAAGTGTCTATGAACAGATGAATGGTTAAAGAAAATTTGAGATGTCTATTCAATGAAATATTATTTAGCCATAAAAAGAAGGAAATCCTGCCATTTGGGACAACATGGATGAACTTTGAGAACATTATCCTAAGTGAACTAAATCGGACAGAGAAAAATACTATATATTTGTGGAGTCTATAAAAAAGCCAAATTCATAGAAACAGGGTGGCATGGTGATTACCAGGGGGTGACGGTAGGGGAGTCAATGAGGAGACATTGATTAAAAGATACAAACTTGCAAATATAGGTTTAATAAGTTTTAGGCATCTAATTTCAGCATGGTGAATGTAGCTCACACTGTATATTACTTGAAAGTTGCTAAGAGAGTAGATCTTTTTTTAACATCTTTATTGGAGTATAATTGCTTTACATTGTTGTGTTAGTTGCTGCTGTATAACAAAGTGAATTAGCTATATGTATACATATATCCCCTCCCTCTTGCGTCTCCCTCCCACCCTCCCTATCCCACCCCTCTAGGTTGTCACAAAGCACCGAGCTGATCTCCCTGTGCTATGCGGCTGCTTCCCACTAGCTATCTATTTTACAGTTGGTAGTGTATATATGTCAGTGCTACTCTCTCACTTCGTCCCAGCTTACCCTTCCCCCTCCCCATGTCCTCAACTCCATTCTCTATGTCTGTGTCTTTATTCCTTTCCTGACACTAGATCTTAAAGTGATATTTACAGTGAAAATTATAGCCTAGATGCATATATTTTTTTAAAGAAATGAAAATTAATAAGAAAATGCTCAAAGAGGACATAAAATTAGAAAAATAAACTGAACCCAAAGATGTCAGATGGGAAGAAATCAAAATTTTAGAAGCAAAAAATATTAAAATAGAAAACAAAAAGCAATGGAAGTAAAAAAGTGAAAAAAGCAAAAGCGAAGGCTTGTTATTTGAAAAAAAAAAATCAGTGAACCTCCAGCAAGAATGATAAAGAAGAAAGAGATACCACAAATTAGTAGTATTGGGGATGAAAAGGGAAATAACTACAAATACAGTAAATACTTTTGAAAACAAAGACTACTATAAACAATACTACTAATGAATTTGAAAACCTAGATGGAATGGACAATTGCTTAGAAAAACTAAAATATCCAAAACTGACTGTAAAAGAAAGAGAAGACCTGAATAGACCTATAACTATTATAGAAATTCAATCAATTATACGTCTATTTAGTCATGACAAACACTCCACCTCACCAATAATCAGGGGAAATGTGAGTTAAAACAACAGCATGATGCCATTTCAAAAAACTAGCAATTGACAGAAAAGGAAATGTCTGATAGTAACAAGAGTAGGCAAAGATATGGAGAAAGGGTAACACCCAGACACCATAGGTGGGAGTGCAAACTGGGACAGGTACTTTGGAGTAAAGATGAAGTTGTTTACTCCCTACCAACCTGCAAGTCTAGGTTTACACGCTGGAGAAACCTTTGCTCATACGCACAAGAAGATATGTCCTACATTTCATTTATTTAGCCAATAGACAGTGTGCCAAGCATTTCAGGACCCTATGTGCCAAACCATTGTGCATTGTTGGGAAATAACCTACTTTCTATTAATAGCAAAATGAAAATACTGTAATCTACTCAAAAACGGAAAAATCCATGCAGCAGATGAAAATAATGGAATCGTTTGAAACATAGCTATATTTCTTAATCATAAGGCTAAGTTTTAAGTTACAGAAAGAAACCCAGAATATGTTAGCATTTAGGTTAATTTGGAAACCATACAAAACAGTATATGTATAGTCCAGAAGCATCAGCATCACCTGGGAGCTTATTAGAAATGCAGAATCTCAGGTCCACCCCAGACCCACTGAATCACACCCTCTGGGGGTGGGTTCAGAAATCTGTGTTTTTGATAGTATCTCCATGTGATTTGTGTGCATGTGAAAGTTTGAGAAACATTTGTGTGTATTACATATGGATACATCCATATGTAATAAAAATATTAAAACATGGATAGGAAGGTCCACACCAAATTCAGAATAGTGGTTACCTCTGGAGAGAGAGAAAGGAGGGAAGTGGAGTGAGGAAGAATACAAAGGGGGGGTTATTTATATCTGCAATGCTTTATTTCCTTTAAAAATATGACACAAGCATGGTAAAACATAATTAATGTTGACTAATCTGAGTGATGGGTACACAGATTTTTTTGTCTTTTTCTCTGTACATTGTACATTTCAAAATTCCTCAATAAAAATTAGGAAAAGGAAGTGATAATCCCATCCAAATAATTAAATGGAATATGACTCTTTCTTATTTAATATCATATCCAACTGACGTCATACCAACTGTTGTTTGTACCTGTTGCTTTTAGGCGGGTCAGGGAGTTAAACAGCAGCAACACTAAAAAGTTTCTGGAAGAAAGAAAGCGAGTAAGTATTTTATAATTTTCTTGACACTTTTCCTTTAAAAAAACTATAAACAGTAACTCATGCTTAGAAAGCAGACTACTAGCTAATTTGCTTAATTTGCTTTTTCTGTACGTCAAACATTCTAGCTTCTCTTCTCCGCTCCCTGAAAGCTAAATTAATCTCTCACTGAAATTTTTAAGGTAATTATTTGCTCCATTTTATACAGAAAATGAAGCCAGATTTTAATCGTGAACAAGTACTCTTGTTTTCTAAGATTTTGGCAGGAACTATCTTGCCAGTAAAAATTATGGGTTTAAACTCTCCCAGTTTTCAGGCTATTTTTCTTTCTTCTTTTTTATTTTTTTTTTATATCCATCACTTAAGTTGCAAACTACCAACCTTCATCCATAAGTTTTAAGATTACAACCCAAAGTTGACCAGATGGTTTGTTTTGTTTTGTTTTTTGCAGCTCGCAATGAAGCAGTCCAAAGAAATGGACCAGTTGAAAAAAGTCCAGCTTGAGCACCTCGAATTCCTAGAGAAACAGAACGAGCAGGTATTTCACCTAAAAAGCATAAAAAGTTGTAGGCAGCCAGCCAGCTTCGGGAGGCAAATGCCTTAGGTCAGAGTCACCCTTCTGCTAAAGCCCGTGGCCTGAGTAGTGGCACGGAAAGATGGCTAGAAAAATTTGGTGCCTACTGTACTTACCCCATTTCATCCACCAAGAACAGAAAGTATTCTTTTTTGAAGTGGGAGAGGAATGTGGCTGTGGGGAGAAAAGAATCAAAAGTCATGTTTTGATTAGATTATGGGGATTCTAAGAAGGACATTACTGAGAGGAGGAGAAAACAGGTTACAAATTGTTTCTTCATTTTCACTTAGAGTTTTATCACTTGTACCCTAGAGACAAGTGAGGTTGCATTTAAAAGCAAATGAGAGAGACCACCTACTTTCAACCTCAATCTAAAAGTGAAGTTATAGAACCTTATTAGGCCTTACAAGTGAAACTTAGAGGCATGAGCCACCATAACTCTACAAACCACTGGAAGTGAGTGGATACCATACTCTTGGTGCTAAACGCTAAATATACACAAATAAAAATAAACACAAAAAATGTACACAAATAAAAAGAGTTATCCAAAATCCAGCTATTTAGTAGCTATCAGGCATATACCAACACCAGGATAAATGTGTGTTTATCTCGAGCAGTACATATAGATGGGCTATAGCCCATCGGCCATCCGCACTCTCATTTCAATTTGATGGCAGTACCTCTAGCTTATGTGGCAAAATGACCCTCAGCAGCAGTTAAAATTTCAGTCTGTCTCAGTCCAAATACATCTCTTTAGCTGTAGCTGGTTTGGAAGTTTCTAGATAATTCACTTCAATATAGAAGCTTTAAAGAGGTTTTGCTGAAATACGTACTTGTACTACATTATTCTTTCCTATTTCTTTTCATATATAAAGTAATACTATTTAAGGTATATTTTTTAAGAGTAAATGGCTTCCACTGAAGAACACCTAACTGGAAATTACACTAAAAACTACCTTTGAGAAAGTAAAACAAAACCATAAAATCTTTTTTTTTTGTATTGCAATTGGGTAACAAATAAATCCAACTTCTGGTTTCAGATTCTTTACTTTTTGGTTGATAGAAGTTTTACTCATGGGCATACTTCTGAGTTATGTTTCCCATTTCCTTTCCAGCTAAATGCTTCTATTCATGAACAGTCCACAGATCCCTAAGGGGGACAATAAATGTTTATTGTCCCATGGGCCCAACTCATTTGACCAACTCATAGATACATCACCTTCTGGTACAAGTTACTAATGATTTTGCTCCTAAAGCATTTCTCAGAAAGTGCTGTGGTGGGGGGCGGGGGGCGATGGGAGAATGAGTAGGGGTAGAGCCACCATCTCCAAAACAATAGAATCCACTTTAGTGAATCAGGACTGGGTGGGGATAAGGATGCCTTAGAAGAAGGCACAATGGAGGTAAGATGCAGTTATGTTTCAGTTAGCTAAATTAAGAAACTACTTAGAAATCATTGTGTTGCTTGGCAACAAGTTTGACTAAAGAATATAAATGTGCTAAAAATTACTCATCACTACAATAGTGGTGTATATCAGAGCTAGAGAGTATGGTTACCTAGTCTTTTCAGTTTGAGAGCTAAATTGCATAATTTAAAAATCACTTTGGGCTTTTATCCTAATACATGTGTAACTCAAATCACACCAGAGTTCTTGCACTGAAATACTGGATTAGTGATAACTGTACTGATTGGATCATATTGGGAGAATAGTGACCTTTTGTTCCAAAAATTCATATAATGCCTTTCAGTGGGTCACAGGTAATGTCTACCACCCATACCTGATACTTTGAGTCACAGAAGCTTAGGAAAAAACATGAGAAAGCTTGAGATTTGATGAAGATTTAATGAGATTCCATGAAAAGAAATTCAAGATATAGTGACACTTCCAGCAAATGTAGAATTAGGACTTGAATTTCTTTGTTAAGCTTTGCTTTACAAATATGGCCTATTCTATAACAAATTCAATCCCAGGTATTTCTGGTATACCTTTTTTTTTTTTGGAATTTAAAGATCAGAGACCTCTCAATTCAGTTACTCGGTGTGTTTCAACACTGTCATAGACACAGGGCAAAAGACATAGTGACTCTGTTTCTTCCCTCATAATAGGCGAGGTCTGGAACCATTTGGAGAGCTCCCTTTATAACC
This sequence comes from Pseudorca crassidens, assembly GCF_039906515.1. Classification (NCBI taxonomy): domain Eukaryota; kingdom Metazoa; phylum Chordata; class Mammalia; order Artiodactyla; family Delphinidae; genus Pseudorca; species Pseudorca crassidens. Next base: position 51,683,132 of record NC_090310.1, on the reverse strand, counting down.
AATATTTCATTGGCAGAAAACAGTTTCCTGTCTCCAGGCAATCCCAAACTTGTATAACAATCTCCCAAACTACTGTTAAACCCCAAGACTTTTTTCTGTTTCTAAGCCAAAAATAAATGAATTTTAACATTCTCCCATAATACCTCCCTTTAAGGTTTCTTACTTGCTTTCCTGTGACCCTAATCGCCTAAATTCTCCCAGTCACTCCCAAAAAAAAGCCTGGAATCGATCTACTTCATTAGCTAGACAATGTTGAGGGCATTGGTAGAAACAACTCAAGTTTTAATATATTTGGGTCCTGACTCTGGATCCTAACTTCATATGGCCTTTTAAAGCCTCCTAATGGCCTTGTCTACTTGGTCAGCCAGTTATTCATTTAAAACTCCAAAGGGTTTTTGCTGCTGTTTCCCATCGACCTCCCAGCCACACAGGAGCTCATCCTTCTTGACACGCACCATTTCAAACCTGAAATGCTCCATTACTGTCACACCCAAGTTTTAAAAATTGATTTTTGCCATCAATCCTATCATTTAATAAAGAAAGGTGAGGGGGTCTCGCTCAAGGGAGGGTTCCCCACTCACTGCCCCACAAGAGAGGCGCAGTCTGGGTTAATAGGCATCGGTCGTTTGTTTTGTTCTTTTTTTTTCTGTTGAGATCAACTTGGGGGAAGTTTGTCACTGACGGTTGTATACATGTTTTAGTCTTAGCTTTTTGCTTTTCTGTATATGGTTTTGCATTCATTTTTCAAATTCACTTCAGTATTCATTTATTTTCTTTGTTTTGTATGTATGACTCAATTTTGACATTACTATTTTTGTACAAACAGCTTTTGAAATCCTGTCATGCAGTGTCCCAAACGCAAGGTAGGACTGAAAACTCTGATAAGCAAGACATTGCCTTCCTGCTCAACTACATCCGTATTCTTGGTGCTTTGATGATTCACATCTGCTCATGACTAGTTAAGATCACAAGGGTTTGATTTAAAAGTGTGACTATTTAATGCTTGGATTTCTGATGTAATATTCAAACCAAAATGGCCAACATCTTGAGAGAATTATTTCTGATGGAGTTTTAGTAGCCTTTCCAGTTGCAGACCTGGGGAACTCAAGTCATGCTAATGAAGATGTACCCAGGCATCAAAAACAGTGATGTATGGTTGTTGTTTGGACAGACCACAGCTAAGACTGGGTCACAGAGTCATATCTTTCACAAACATTAATATGACTGCCATCAATTTTTAGAGCACCCTGGTAAAAGTTCATTGGTGGTTTTTAATGACAAAGAGTTATGGTTTGCGTGCAGAAACATTATACAATGTCATTATACAATGACTCTTGGCATGCTTTGTGTTAGATCCAATCTGCCAGGGACCTTAATCACCCCTTATAAGTGACCATATGATTTATTGTTCAAACAAGATAGTTTTGAAAGTGAAAGGGGAAGCTGTTCATAATAGCCAAGACCATGGGCATAAATTGAAACCGTCCTTGACAAGTGGGCATGAATGGTCACCCTGCTCATATGAGAAGCTGGCTCTTGGAATCCTTTTTTAGTGTTAATATGATCCTTCTTTCTAAACAGTGTTCAATATTGTCTTTAAATGCTAGAGGGGGAGAAGCATAGGGAATCCTTTATTACTACTTAGTGAACATAAAAGTATTTAATTTCAAGTGCTGATAATGTTTCACTGTCATCTCTTATGAATATTGCTTGTGTCATAGTTTCATGTTTATATATTTTTCTCCATTTCTTCATTTCTCTATTAGAGCATTATTATATCTCAGCCATAAAAAAATCTGGGGAGGGGAACCGTCCATCCCAAATGTAAGCAGAAAGTTATCATCTTTAATGTTATTATATCCATCCTCACCAAAATGAAATTTAAAGCCACAATATAAAAATAAAGATAAGGGCTTCCCTGGTGGCGCAGTGGTTGAGAGTCCGCCTGCCGATGCAGGGGACACGGGTTCGTGCCCCTGTCCGGGAAGATCCCACATGCTGCGGAGCAGCTAGGCCCGTGAGCCATGGCCGCTGAGCCTGCGCGTCCGGAGCCTGTGTTCTGCAACGGGAGAGGCCACAACAGTGAGAGGCCCGCGAACCGCAAAAACCAAAAAAACCCATAAAATAAACAAACAAACAAACAAAAATAATGATAAGAAGGAACTCACTCTATGGTCTGTGGGTTAAACTAATTTTGTAGCAGGACTTCATTTGGGACATTTAGATGCTCATAGTATGATCTGCAGAGTTGACCAAATCCTCCCAATGACCTTCCATTTGGTTGGAATACCTAAGTAGACATGAATAGTAACATCAGAGCTCATGAGAGTCCTCCTCTTGAGTTATATCTTTCTATATCCATGTTTCCATTTTTAAATGCCCTTTATTTCAAAATGATGTGTCACTAAAAAAGGACAGGGTGCTTTATTGTTCCTCTGAAAGATCCATGTATTGGGTTGGAAGAAAGCATGCGGCTGGAAAGTAAAAGATAAAATGAACCAATTGATTTCCCCTATTTTGCCAGGCAATGATTCGTCATCAGAACCTGTCCCCATATGACGCCTTTCCACCCCCCAAATCAGCTGGTTGTCTTCTTGACAGCCTTAATTCATGAGATTGAGTTCACCGTGGCTTACTTCCTGGGGTGGACCATAAAAAATGAATGACTCCAGAGAAGTGAGAGCCTATGAGGATAGTTTTTGGACAATAGCATTCCAGGAACCCTACATATTCCTGTAACGTTCTGTTTGCAGCATACTCCAACCAAATCAATGTGATATGCTCCCACCTGAACTTCTCCATCAGTGAAATTCTTAGGCAACTACTTTAAATTAAATTTCAGGCTATTTGGGGAATAAATCGTGCATAAGCAATGCATATTCTAAAAGTGATCAAATTATCTACACACAGTCAAGGCATGTCAATCTGTAGAAACTAAATCAAACAGTTAGACACGACATAATCTATGAGTAACAGGCATAGCCTCTTCTCAAATTGTTTTCCTGGTACTGTGTGGACCAGTCCTTCTCAGACTTTAACGTGCATAAAAATTTCCTGGCAATCTTATTAAAATGCAGATTCTGGGTCAGTAGGTCTGGGGTGGAGTCCAAGATTCCGCAAAGATCCCAGGTGATGCTGATGATGCTGGTCCATGGACCACACTTTAAGTAGCCAGGACATAATGACAAGCATCAAATTTACGGGAGAAGAGAGGTTGGGTTTGCTCTATGGCTTCAGGAGAGGATTTCAACATGTAAGGTCACGTTTCTGATGTTACAGGCGAAGGAGATGCAGCAGATGGTGAAATTGGAAGCCGAGATGGACCGCAGACCAGCAACAGTTGTGTGAAACTCCAGGACGCAAACTGAAACCGCAGAACCACTGCATCAAAAGAGCACTCCCAAAGTTCTGAACACAAATTCCGTGGAAGAAAGCTGATGTCTTTTGCGTTTCCTTTATGTATAGACAAGATGTCACCTGAAACCACAGAGAATTACGTACTTCTCTTAAATATTTTGAATACGGAATTTCCTTGGCCAACTAAAAGTAGCTACAAATCCCCCAAAATTATGATTCCAATAAGGCAGAGTTTACCCATTGATCATACCACTTAAACATGTTTGCTATAAAGTACCATCACAGATAAATGAGCTTGGTGTTAACAACTCTGCTTTGTGATGCATTAGGACATGTTTGAGCAACAGCAAAAATAGTGTATTAGCCATGTGATAGTAAGCGCATGCACTAGGGGGAAAAAAAACTCTGTCTACAAATTTATCAGCAGAAGTGGTGATCTGCTAGACAAATAATCTGGGGGAATTTTTCTACATCTAAGTTACCTCATCAGTAAGTGCCAAGTCTCCACCATGCCATAAGAAGCTAACTTCCTGTAACAGTTGTGGAAATTATTAGAACAATAGAAAAAAAAAGAACAGTGTCCCTGTGCCAAAACCCATCAGTGCTCAAAAGGAGAACTCTGTCAGGCACTTTTAAGAAAGTTGACATCTGACATTGCTTTCTAGGAATTGCTTCTGCCAATTCCAGATTATTACAGCTCACTCTTACACCATAAAGATTGTGAAGTGGTTATTGGCAAACGTTTGTAAATGTGACCATGTATAAAGTATTTATACTCCTAATTCTCACTGTCAGAGAGCAAAATCATCTAAGTATTGCCACATGACAAGATTAGTAAACAGGAATACTAGAACTATGTTTGCATGACACACAAGCACCAATTACGACTAATCCGTACACAGTTAACCTAATGCAAGTAAATACTGGTTAAGAAAATGTATGGCACAGAATATAATTTCACTCTCAAGACTTTTAGCATAATGAAGAAGTCTATATATATGTGTATATGAATTATGTGGGCATTCTTGATACTTCAAGTTCTAGTTTCAAAAAAAATACATAACTAATTTAATTTTACACAAAAATATTTATGCAGATTTTCAGAATTTCATATCAGGAAATAACCTTTTTATGTCTGTTAAATATCAAAACAATTTGCTACAGTGTTAATCTGCATGGTCTTTAAGCCTGCTGTAGTTGTGTTGCAGAGAGTGCATGAAGAAGTCCCCCCTGGGAATGGAGCCATGCCCCAAAGCCCAGAGGAGTGCATGGAAACTGTAATCTAGAGCTAATCAGATTACTGATTTTAGGGCACAAACCACCAACTGAATTGTTGTATATGCTTGTACAGATTGATTCTGTGTGTTCCTCTGAATAAGGCAGAGAAAATTATGTTACCATCAATATTGAAATTAAACTTCCAACTTCTCTAATAAAAAATGAAAACACATCTAACACCCGTCAGAGTATTTGCTCCCAAAGATGCTTTCCAGTGTACTTTTCCTGTTTCATAAAAGATCTCTTCATTGAAGGGGGCTTATGCATGACCCAACACATTTTGCTCCTGACACAAAACAGGCTGATTCTAGTTGACTCCCAATGTAAAGTACTTGTTTTTTTTTTCTTTTTCTCATATTTATCCTTTGAACTGGCTTCTGTGAAATTCTCTGGTTCCAAATTTCCTTATCTGTAAGACAGTGGAGTTAGACTATGTATCTTTCAACACTAACATCCCATGAAAAATGATGGCTATTAAAATGGTACCACATTTGGATGGCCAGTTTTCAGAGATTCCAAATGGCTCCCTCATCAAATCAAATAGCTTCTTCCCAGTGCTCACCATTCTGTAGCACTTGACTGAATCCATCACTCCCCTGCTCTTTGCTCTTCTTCTGAGAGAGAAGCAGAAAAAAGTAGGAGCAAACTCTTACTTTTCCCATTTTTCTGATTATTTCTTCTCTGGCTTTTCATCCTCCTACACTGCCATAAGTATTTCTGAGGTCCAGCTTAAATCCAGAGCCAGTTTTTTTCTTTAACCCAGATTACTTTCAGTGTTTGAGATATCTTACTCCCTGAAAGGATCCATTGTAATAGGATGAAAATGTACACATAGCTCAAATGTACAACAAAAAGATGTGTTTATTTTCAATTGTAAGTTCATATTGCACTCAAATCCTGCATTCTTACTTATTATGAAGGGAAAAAAAAATCCTGCCAATTACAGTTACTCAGCCTCTTCCAACTTAAAAATAAAAAACACACCTATTTCAGAGGCATATTAAATTACTTCAAAGTCAAACCCCCAGTTACAGTTCCCTCCCCCTTAAGGAGGTCTCCCTGCTTCTTTCCCCAGGTGGCCTCTTGGTGTGAAGAGAAGCCTGTGTGTCCTCCTGGCAATGGGGAGGAGCATCTGGTCTCCTCTGTGGAGTGGTCCTAACTGCCTGCAAGGTGGGCCCTTCCATCCCAGTGTCTCAAGGTTTCTGCTCAGAGGAGTTTTCACCCTAGGCTCATTTTTTCCAACATTCTTATGGGATACACAGAAACTTGTGGAGTTTGTTGGGAGTGGGAACCAGAGGTGCTAGCTCAGGTTCATCCATTTAAATACCTCCTTTGGCCATTTTTCAGCTTCTAATGCCGTGCTGTTCCAATACCACGGGGGTTTCTCCAGGAGGCTTGTAATTTTCTAGAGCTATGCCACAAGAAGCAAGAAGCAAGCCTATAGAGGTTCTACTACATCTTCCTTCTCCCACCTCCAGGACTTTTTGTCCCAATCTGGGGATCAAGGCACTTGACTCAATTCTTACCTTTCTCCCTCCTATCAGCCCTGAAAGGATATTCAGCCTCTCACGGATGATTGATTGGAATGCTCATACTGGACTGGACTTCTTCCCTAAGTAGGTTGTTCTTCCCCTTTTGGGGGGATAAAAGGCTTCATGGAAAAGAAAGCAGATTGACAAGATAGGGAAACCCATCGGGAAGTACCATATTTCATCAAATTCAAGACATCGTTGATTAGAACATGCCCATTACTATTTTATATTCCACAAAGAATGAAAGCATGCTGCCAGTTAAATTATGACACACCGTCCAGTGATTATAAGACACATCTCAATTTCAGGGATGTTAAAATGTAGAAAATATGTGAAACTTGGAATCCATGAAATATATAGTATTTCAAAAAATATTATGCAAGCTACTCAAATCCCAAGTCTTAATGGGGGTGGGGGGGGACTTAGTTTTAAAGATAGAGCACAAGAGAAACCTTATATCAGAAAACCTAAACTAAAGGACACTTACACGATTGGGTTTGAAATTTAGCAATGAGCTTCCTGGAAAGCATTTCAAAAGCAGAAAGAAATCTATTTCTCACCATCAGTTCAAAGAATGTTCTTTATGTGTATTTTCCTTAGCTGTTTCATTCAGTCACATGCCTTCAATTTCTACTTCTCTGAACATAATTCTTACTTCTCCTAAGCTCTGGTTCTTCCTCTTAGCTTTTCGGTTAAACAAGTGGCCCACATGCACATTGTATGTAATTAATCAAAAAAAGAGACCCTCCCTCCATCTGTCCTCCCTGTTTAACAGTCCATAACAGGCGCTAAACCTTGTGTGCTTCCACACTCAATCTGTTTATAAAACCCATGAATTCTACCCTGTCTTGGAAGTTGCCTTCTCCCTTACAACTTTTCTCATTCTTCAACACCCAAAATTGAATTTCTTTGCCCCTCAAATCTCTTCTACACCTAGGTTAATTTTCCCAAACAGCAGCTCTGATCATATTACTATCTGGCTGGTAAAGCCTGAGTTCCAATCCACTACCTAAAGAATAGTGTTGAGATTACTGATATCAGCATTCAGTTTGGGCCCCAGACTGCACCCTCACTTAGCCAATCTGGATTATCACTATTCTCTGTTCACACACGTAGCACACATCTTTCCTAGCCAAGTCACATGATGATGTTCTATCAATTCTTAAAAGCAACCTCCCAAAATGCCACCTCCAAAACTTCCCTCATTCCCCCAAGCAAGAAATCATCTGCCCTTCTGAATGTATCCATTTATACTTTAAAAGTTGTTTAAGCATAGACTTTTCCACCAGCCCAGACTAATTTCTTTTCAGGCTTTATTTGCTTTGCAAAGAACGGGTAGTCAGTAACTACCCAAAGACCATTTAAGTTGTTTTCTATGAATGAAGGGTTTGTAACTATCTGTTTGGCCCCTTGTGCAATGTCCTTCAATGAAAGGCTAAAGTAAGTTTCCTTCCCAATTTCAAGAAAAAAATTTTCCTCAATTCATATTGTTAGCATCCTTTCAAAGCAGTAGGACTCTTACAATAGTTAACAGGCAATGTGGCTCCACCAACACTAAGTGTGATTATGGAGAGTGAAGAGGGAACACCCTGCATTATTTCAGTGCTGAGGTTGTCTTAGAGATCCCTCATTCCAAGCCCTCAACAGCTTCTCTTTATCATCACATGTGAAAGTTTAGTAGAAGACCACTCTTCTCTACAACTTTCCCTTGATGCTTGCCATTTCACAGAATCCCAAGCACAACTTTAATGTCATAATAAATCCTGGGTAGTGCCTCTGGGATGAATTTTTATGAGCCATCTTCTTTAATAATATATCATGAAAAGCGTTCTGCTCCATAGGTTAGAATAATGCAAAAATATTAGGAAGGGAGCAGGGAGATGATTCAAAATAGCAGTGTCATTGCTTTTACATTAAAAGAAAAAAATAGGTGGCAGCACTTTACTCAATTAATGAAGCAATGCCTCTTCCTCTCCTGTCCTCATGCTACTTCCTTGGAAATTTGGGGCAAGGGACAGTCCCCAAGCTACTTCATCCTGGACATTTTTGAGACCCCTTAAAGTCTCCACCAAGATAAAATTTGGAAAACTTTTCCAAAGGAGGCCAGTTTAATATTGTATACCTAATCACTCACACCATGACCCAATAGCTTTAGGTGAGTCGAATGTATTTAAAACATAACAAGAGAGATAAAAGAATTTGACCCTTGATTGTTTCTAAACTTATATAACTTGAATGCGGAAATGTTATACTTGTCGCTCAAAATACTTATTGCTTACCCTTTTCAAGCAATATATATGCTTAATTTTCTCACACACAGCTTTTTTTTTTTTTTTTTTTTTTTTTTGCGGTACGTGGGCCTCTCACTGTTGTGGCCTTTCCCGTTGCGGAGCACAGGCTCTGGACGCGCAGGCTCAGCGGCCATGGCTCACGGGCCCAGCCACTCCACGGCATGTGGGATCTTCCCGAACCGGGACACGAACCCGTGTCCCCTGCATCGGCAGGTGGACTCTCAACCACTGCGCCACCAGGGAAGCCCTCACACACAGCTTTTAAACTTTATCTCTTTCTTCTCTGTAGAAAATACTTGGTGTTTGTGTTAGAGAGTGGTGCTCATAATGCAGCATGTTGAACCCTATAGACTATAAGACTGAATTATGAATTCTTATATACCTTGACTGACACACGAATGGTTGTAGTGAACACATTCTCAGCATTGAACTAACTTTATTCATCGATCAAATATTTATTAGGAGCCCACTGTAGTCCTCTATACGTTCAAATATTGGATTGGCCAAAAAGTTCGTTCAGGTTTTCCATAAGATGTTGCAGAAAACCCTGAATGATATTTTTGGCCAATCCAATAGTTTTTAACTAGTAATATATTACTTTTTAAATTATCTGTCATTATAGTTTTAGGCCATGCCAGTATGACAGATGGGTTGCATTAATGGCCCCAATTTGTCATGCCTTCCTCTATCCCTGCCCTTTGGTAACACCCTGCTGCACTGACTTTGGGCTTGGTCATGTAATTTGCTTCCACCACTGGGATGGCAGCAAACTTGTCAAAGCAGAGGTGCAGTTTTGTTTCTTCCCTTGGATCTCTGCCACTGCCATGAGAATGAGTGCAGGCTGGCCTGCTGGTAGTGGGGGAGACTCACAGAGAGTTGAGTCATCTTGTCCACCGTACTAGCTGACAGCTGATGCGTGAGCTTGCATCTAAGACCAGCCAAGCTTTTCCCAAACCAGTAGAACCACCCAGCCAGCCTACAAACTCATGAGAAACAGTAAACAGATGTTATTTGGGGTTGGTCTGTTATGTGGCAATAGTTAATACATCCAAGTCTTGGGAATATGAAGATGATTAACGTGTCATCTCAGAATTCCAGAAACTGCGCATAAATAAAGCCACTGGAATCACTGATGTGAGTGGGACATAGTTTTCTCTTCCACTGAACCATGCCAACTATTAAGCTGCCATGTTTGGTGTCTCTTGCATCTCATTGTGTCTGGATCTATTTCCTTTTGGAAACTTCTGAGGGTCTGTTGTTCACTTCTTCTAACTTTGACTGCTGATGCTTTCAACCTTGTCATTTGACATACACCTCTTTCTTCTTCTTTTAATTCCCCCTCCTTTTCTTATTTTTTGTTGTTTGTTTTTAAACTTCTTTTTCCTTCCTTTGGGCTCCTCAGTCAATAAAATTATATCATGTGAACAACAATTATATCATGTGAACAACTACTAATATTCATTAGTTGTTTTTAGATATTTTGTCTGATTTATGAATCCTTAAGTTTCCAGAAAAATGGAAGACATTCAGGTAAATAGGTAAATGGGGGATTACTTTACTACATAACCTTGTCCAATCACATAAAATGAAACAGTTTTTTCTTTTTATTTAATAGTCTAGCAATGGAATTGTATAGTATTGGGAAATTACATAGATTTTTAAAGAAAGATATATATTATATATTAATAGGAAAATTATGAAATAATTTATGTTAAATGATATATACTGAAATAAAATTCAACAAATAAAAATATTTTCTGTGGCTTGGAAATCTATTAAGCTAAATCCATCGGCTCATCTTATGTTTCAGCAATTCTGCTCCAAGAGAAATGAGTGCATGTGTTCACCAAAAAATATGTTCTTCACTCATAATAGTAAAAAACTAGAAACAATTCAAATGTGCACCAATAGGAGAATGGATCAATAAAATCTGGTATATCTGATGCACGGTGGAATGCGCAAACGTGCTTACATTGTGATTCCATGTATATGAAACTCGAGGTAATCCCAATCTTGAAGGCCAGGATAGTGGTTCCTGTGGGAACCTTCTGCAATGATGGGAATAGTCTCTAGAACTAGTTCTTAAAGTGTGCATCAAGGACCTCTTTGTGGACCAGTGTGTCCCCAAGAGCCCTCAGAGGGCCTGCCAGGTCATCTTGTATCAAACCCATCTCTGTGGGAAACCAAATTTTCTTCATATACTTCAATGAAAACAGCAAATCACAACAGACTAAGTGAAGAAAAAGACACAAGAACTCAGATAACTTCTGTGAAGCCCAACATTAAAGAGATTTGCAGCAACGTAAAACAATGTCACCCTTCCCACCAATATTTAGAAAACATAGTTGTTTTTATTGAAATATGCTATTTTAATAATACATTGGTTATATCTTAACATATGATGGGTTTATTATTTTGACTTTTCTCTGTTTCCCTTTCTAACATAGTAATATTGACTTTTTTTTTTTTTTTTTTGTGTTACACGGGCCTCTCACTGTTGTGGCCTCTCCCATTGCGGAGCACAGGCTCCGGACGCGTAGGCTTAGCGGCCATGGCTCATGGGCCCAGCCACTCCACGGCATGTGGGATCTTCCCAGACTGGGGTACGAACCCGTGTCCCCTGCATCGGCAGGTGGACTCTCAACCACTGCGCCACCAAGGGAAGCCCAGTACTATTGACATTTAATTCACATAAATAAAAATCCTTTGAGTTTCTTAAAAATTTAAAGAGGTCTGAGACCAAATGGTAACTTTAAATCTTACATGTTTATAGCATTTAACAATCTTTCTCATTTAATCGCCATGTTACAGGCAAATCAAGAACATTATCACCGTTGCACAGACGGAGAAATTACTGAATCCAAGGTCATAAAGCCACATAATGGGAGATTAAGGAATAAAATACATTTATTCTCCAGCTTCTAAATTCCTCTTGCCTACAGAATCACCACCCTGAAACAGAGATCATCATATCTTATACCTGAAAAGCATGATCACAATACCACCTGACATTTTACAATTACAATTAACAAAGTGTTGCCACCGACACAATGTCATTTAATTGTCATGGCAACCTATTAGTGTGGGTTTTATCATCTTTTCTTCAAATGAGAAAATGATTGAGTGAGTCCCACAGCACAGTGTATAGCACAATAAAGAACAAATAATAAGCTCTCTGCTCTGGTGCTATTATAAATTAATTTATGTATACAACCACAAGGAGTGCTCTGGGGAAAATGCAAAGGGTATTTCCCTGACCTAGAAGGGTTTATTTGTTGATCATACATCAAAACTTGATAAATCCAATGCATCCTTAACCTTAATTAGATTCAAATAATACCAATCAAAAAGGAGCTTAGCTGCATAAAAAAATCTAAACAGGATTTTTCTTTGAAAGTCTAGCCTACAAGTCAGCAAACTATGCCCCACTGGCCAAATCCAGTCTGCTACCTGATTTTGGATGATCTACGAGCTAAGAATGCTTTTACATTTCTAAGTGGTTGGGGGAAAAAATTAAAGAAAACTATTTTTGACTTGCAAAAATTATATGAAATGAAAATTTTTGGGTCCATAAATAAAGTTGTATTGGAACACAGCCACACTTGTCAACTTATATATGACTTATGGCTGCTCTCATGCTACATACAACAGCAGGGTTAAACAGAGACTGCATAGCCCACAAAGTCTACAATAGTTACCATCTTCTCCTTTACAGAGAAAATTTGCCAGCCCTTGATCTAGCCCACTGGAGCTGAGTAAACAAGAGGGAAGGGGATTGAAGTACCCCAGAGTTGAGGAGCAGAGTGGTGAAAACACAGCTCTCTAGCTTTTGGAGAAGAGAAGCAATAAAGGGCCCTTGGAGCACCCAAAAAATAGGCTTTTTGAAACCCAGGGTCTGGGCAGTGGCAGAACCTCAGATGGGAAGGCTACCTGATTGCTTTGCCAGCTTTTATAGAAGAAAGTGAGATAACAAGAAAGATGGCTGCCTTGGACATGTAGCCCAGTCCATGTTGGCTGGGACAAGGAACAATGGCAGCAGTGCCCTCTGGGACTGAGGAGTGGGTGCCTCCCCCACTCCTCAGGGCTTCCAGTGTCATTGTATTGTCCAAAAGAAGGGGAAGAAGGCAATTAGGTGATGCTGGATGTCTCAACTTGTGATCTCCAAAAAGCAGGCCCTCAGACAAGAATCTGGGTACAAGTATTCTATTTTGGAGGTCATCTCAGGAAACATAAGAGAGTGGAGTGGGGGTGGATAGAACACTAGCGGTATAATAATGGTCACTGTTACTGCTGTGGGCAACTGGGGCTCCATCCCGCTGGGGACTCTGTGATGGAGAGAGTGTAGCATTCCCTCAGGATTGTCCCACCAGGGGTGAAGACAAGGCTATTCATCCTCTAACTTTCTCATCTTGTTGGGTGAGAGTTGTTCTTGAGGGTAGTAACTCCTCACACTTCCGGCCTGCCCCTTGTGGGCTGAGCAAGTTCCAGGGGCCAGAGAGAGCCCTCAGGAAAAAGCCACGGGTTCTTGAGGCAGGAGGCATGAACACCACCATGTCCTTAAGCTGCCAGGGGCCACAGGGAAATAAATGGGCACCAAGAGTATCTGCTGCACTGGACTCCCCCTCAACCTTGGAAAGTTTATGGGATTGGGGGAGGACATTCAGATTAGAATTGTTTGGATTTAAAAAAACAAAGAAATGGTACTTCCAGCTGCCAGAGTGTGCCAGATGTCCATGTATGTGTCTTAACTTTACTATGAGGCAGCAAAGTCCTCAACGTCATGCAAAAGATGAGTCTTGACCTTTGTTAATGGATTAGTCAATCAAGAAAAAATATTAAGAAGGTTTTGCTTTGACTTTTCTCTTTCACTGCCTGTATTCTGGTATGGAGGTGACTGTTGAGAAATGTAAACAACAGTAATAACAATGAAAGTCATGAATAGCCTGCAATATGTTATTCTTAAATGATCAACGTTGATCACCAAAACTGGTGAGAACTAATCAGCACTGGATCTAATCTCGAATGTTTTAACAAATAAGACAAAAAACATGACAGGTACACAGATGCTATCATATGCACTATATTTTAGTAGCAACAAATCTCTAGAGATATGAGTGGGTGGGTCGTGAGGGGTATTTTTTGTTTTGTTATGTTTCATCTTATGATTTAAAAATATATACAAAAGATGACAGTGTGTCCAGTTGGAATGGAATCCAGCCAGCCTTCCAGATTTCAAAGGGTTTATAATGGAAGCAATAGCCCATAAGTGGGTCACGAACAGTCTCGTCCATTAATCATCCCAGGTCCGCGGCATGTGCATGCCAGGTGCCAAGGAAGCCACGAGACTGTCTCAAAGACAGTGTGCTTTTCTAAATTTACTTTTCAGTGTGAAAGACTACTATTTGGGTTCACTAATATTTTGAATTTGTATGAGAAGGAGGACCCTGCACAAAAGGGCGGGGCAAAGCAACACAGCCCTCTCTTGAAGTAGCAAAAATGATCCCTAGTAATCAGACTCACAAGTTTATATGTCCGGCAGTTCCTCCTCATTGATCCCCACAAAAACCTGCCATTGGGTATATAATAGGCATTTCAAAGTTAGCTCATTCAAAACAGAATTCCTGTTGTTGTTGTTGTTTTTAACTGAAAACCCACTTTTCAGTTACTAATGATATTTCCACCTTCCTGGGCTCAGGTTAAAACTCTAAGAATAATTTTTGATTATCTCTTTTTTTCATCCCCTTGGTCTAATCAATAAGTATTATTGGCTCTTTCTCCAAGCTGTTTCTGGAATGGAACTACTTCTCAACACTACTGGGAAAACCACCCTGGTTTTAGCCTCCGTCACCCCTCACTTTGACAACTGTCACAGCCTCCTGGTTTCATTTCCATTCACTCTTGAGCCCCTACAGCCCTTTCTCCACACATGAGCAGAGTGAGCCTCTTGAAGTGTAAATCAGATCGTGTAACTCATCTGCTTAAAATCCTCTAATTCTTCCCTCTGCATTAAAAATAAAAGCCATAATTCTTTCCTGAGCCTATATACCTTCCCATGATCTGACCCCTGCTAGTTCATTTATCTATGGTTGCATAACAAACCATCCCAAAACAATGCTTGAAGCAACAACAGTGTACTATTCCTTATGATGTTCAGCAGAACAGCTGGCCAGTTCTGCTCCATTTGGTATTGGCTGGGGTCACTTGTATGGCTGCGTTTGGTTGGGAACCCAGCTGAGGCTGAAATGTCTAATATGCTTTACTCACATGTCTGGTGCCTCGGCCAGGATGGCTACCTGGGCCTCTCCCTCTCCCCATGGTCTCTCAGCATTTAGTGGTCAAGTTCAATTCTTCTTTTCCTGGAAGCTGAATCTCCAGAGGACATCAGAGGAAGTTGCCAGTATTCTTAAAGCCTAAGCCAAAACACACAACATCACTTTCACCACATTCTATTGATCAAAGCAAGTCACAAGGGTAGCCCAGACTCAAGGGAGAAGAAGATAGACCTGCCTCTTGATCAGAGGGATATAAATGTTCAACAATGAGAGGAATTTGGGGCAACCATCTTTAGAAATAATCTTCCACACCTTCCTATCTCTCCAGACTACCACTCTGCACTTTCTTCAGTCTGCCCAAGCCGCACTGGACATCTTTGTCTTTGGAATAGATGCTGAGATAGAGACTGTTGGCATTCTTTCTAATATCCTTCTGCCCATCTTCTTCAGAAATAGAACTTATGAATTTGAGCAAGGTGCATGACTTCCCAGAATAAATACTGCATTTCCCAGGTTCCTTTGAAGCAAGGTAGGACCACGTGATTACATCCTGGGCAATGGAATGTCAGGAGCCCAGGGGAAGATTTAGTGCATCTTCTTAAAAGACAACAGTTGTCTCTCCTTTGACCTTGACCCATTTTCTTCCTGTGTCTTTTGCTCCTCACTGGTTGGACTATGAGAAGTCATTGAGAATGAAGACCTTTGCAGGTTGGACAAGTCTGAATCTCTGAGACCATGAAACAGCTTACCAACCCTGTAGCAATGGCTCCTGGACTTTTCTTTGAGAAAAATATACTGCTATCTTGTTTAAGTCACTGTTATTTTGGGTTTTCCATTCTTCACAGCCAAATGTAATCCTTAATTAGCTCCCAGCAGAGGGATCAGCTAGAGCAAAGGGCCTGAGGCAGCAGCATGTACAGAATGTCGGCAGAGTGAAGGGGGTAAGGGATTGTAGAAGATGTAACAGTCGCCACAACATAGACAGACTTCCAGGCTTGGTTTTTTCATCTGAATGAAAGAGGAACCCACTGTAGAGTTTGGAGGAAGGAGTGACTGACATGGTTTTATCTACACTGTGGAATCACTCTTTTTTTTTTTTTTTTTTTTTTTGCGGTACGCGGGCCTCTCACTGTTGTGGCCTCTCCCATTGCGGAGCACAGGCTCCGGACGCACAGGCTCAGCAGCCATGGCTCACAGGCCCAGCTGCTCCGCGGCATGTGGGACCTTCCTGGACCGGGGCACAAACCCGTGTCCCCTGCATAGGCAGGCGGACTCTCAACCACTGCGCCACCAGGGAAGCCTGGAATCACTCTTGACTGCATATGAAGAAAAGGCCACAAGAGGGCCAAGGAAGAAACAGAAGACTAGAAAGTTTTTTAACTAGATAAGAGGAGCAAAAACCAGGGTGAGAGCAATAAGGATGATGAGAAGTTGTCAGATCATGGATCTGGTTTAAAGGGAAAGATGGCAGGATTTTCTGATGAGTTAGATGTGGGGCGTGAGGGAATGGGAGAAGTCAGTGGTGGTTTAGAAGCTCTTGGTCTGAACAACTGGAATTTCTGCTAACTGTAACAGCTGAAAAGAAGCAGGGTTTTGGGAGGTGGAGGCAAGGGATAAATGAGAAGTTTGGTTTTGGACATTGTATTAATCAAGGTTATCCAGAGAAACAGAACCAATAGAATGTGTGCAGAGAGAAATTTATTTTAAGGAACTGGCTCATGTGATTATGGATGCTAGCAAGTCTACATTCTGCAGAGCAGGCTGGCAGGTGGGACGTCCAAGAAAGAGTTGATTTTGCTGCTCAAGTCTGAAGGCAGTCTGAAGGCAGACTCCTTCCTTCCTTGGAGGACCTCAGTCTTTTCTCTTAAGGGCCTCAACTGATTGGATGAGGATCACCCACATTATGAAGGGTAACCTATTTACTCAAAGTCTACTGATTTAAAAGTTGATCACATTTTATTTGTTTGTTTGTTTCTTTTTGCGGTACGCGGGCCTCTCACTGTTGTGGCCTCTCCCGTTGCGGAGCACAGGCTCTGTACATGCAGGCTCAGCGGCCACGGCTTACGGGTCCAGCCGCTCCGCGTCATGTGGGATCTTCCCAGACCGGGGCACGAACCCGTGTCCCCTGCATCGGCAGGTGGACTCTCAACCACTGCGCCACCAGGGAAGCCCAGTTGATCACATTTTAAAAATACCTCCACAGCAACATCTAACCTGGTTTTGACCAAACATCTGGGCACCACAGCCTAGCCAAATTGATGCATAAAATTAACAATCATGGACTTGTTAAGTTGGAAATATCTTTATATATCCCAGTGGAGATACTAAGCAGTTGATTTATTTGAGGTGAGAATTTGGGATAGTCAACATATGCAGTTCATTTAAAGAAACAAGACTGAATGATTTAATCAAGTGCAGGAAGAGAAGGGAAGAGGTTTGAGAACTGGGCATTCTAACTTGAAGTGGGCAGTGGCTAAACTGAGGTTCTATAAATTAGGCTTCTCCAGCTGAGATGTTCATAAGCCCCCTAGACTCCCTTTTTCAATGGAGCTTCTGATGCAGGAGGCCTGGGTGGGGCCTGAGATTCTGCAGTAGCCAGGTGAGGGTGATGCTACTGGCCCATGGACCACACTTCAGTCTCTGGGCAGTGCACTGTCTAGAGACCCTGACCCTTGTGATGCTTTCCTGGCTCCCTAGAGAGTGGCCACTTTCCCAGAAGGCAGTTGGGGAGTGGGTGGGCTACTTTGCCCAGGTGCACACCCGGCTGGGGACTCCTTGAGATCACAGGCCTGATCCTCTCAGGCCTCTCCAAGGCCCAGCCTAGGATGAATGCTTCCAAGTAGAGTCAGAGTTCAAGTTCCCAGAGACCTGGAGGAAGATTCTGGATTCCTGGAAGCTGAAAAAGAAAACCCCACACTTACGGCCTAGAAACAGGAACCCCAGTGTCTGACCCTTCTTTGGTTCAGCTGTCCTCTCATCTGAGCTCAGCCTCCGGCTCCCTCCTGGGTTTCTCTCCTTCCTTCCAGCTCCTTCCTGAGTTGAGGGTGAGGTGCTGAGACAGGGACCAGCAACCTTGCCCTCCCCAGGGGCACACACGGCTTTGTTGTGCTCGCTGGAGTGTCCAACGGCCCCGGAAGCGAGCGTTCCAATGTGCATTTTTCCCACCCACCTTTCTACAACATTCCTCACCGCCGCCTGACTCTCAAGGCCAGTCCCTGTCTCCCTCCAAGTTTCCCAGAGAGGCGGACCTTAGATGGACCCAGAATGGAGGCTTCCCCACCCCCTCCACACTGTGGCTTTCATGACCTGTTCCCCCACCCACAGCCCTTTCGGGGGACTGGACTGGAGGCCAAGTCCTGCTCTCCTCAGCCTCCCGCGGAAAAATGATGCTGCCAGCACGGTGCGAGCGGACGCCTGGAGCTCTGACAACCACCACTGCACTCACAACCGGGGACAAGGCGCTTGTGTCCAGAACAGAAAACCGGAGGAGGGATAACTTCGCGTTGGGGGAGGGAGGGTATTGGGGGTCTTTCTCTAAGATACATATCTCACACACACACACACACACACACACACACACACACACGTCTATGCACCCGTGCGGCTGGCTGGGTCCCTACGCCACCCCGCTCCCCCCGGCCAGCCCGGCCAGCCCAGGTTCCGGCCCATCAAGTCAGGAAATGAGACGATCCATCAGCTGGCCCTGAGTGCCGGCCCAAGGCGTTCCCCATCTGTGCGCCTCCCCACAAATTCACCGGCGATGATGCGGTAGCAGCAGCGGTACCCAGGCTCCTGACCTCCGAGTGACAGGGGTTGGGGCGCGTTGCTCGTGGTGGCTTCAGCGCCCTAAGCTCGAACGCTCTCGAACGCCCGTTTGACTTGGGTTGTGACTCCAGAGACTGGGAGAGGCGGGGACAACCACCTCTACAGACCCTGCTGTTTTGCTGACAAGAAAAAAAAAGGGGGGTGTGGGGGGAGAATTAGAAACACAAAGAACCTCCTGGGGTGGGGATGGGGGCTGGGCCTAGACTGCACGTGCAGGTGCCACCGGGGCTGCTGAGCCGGGGACAACTCTGGCAGACAGGCCTGGGCAGCAGAGGCCTGCACCCACAAATTTGCTTTTGAGTTAAAAAGTAACCATGGAGCCTCCATGGATTAAAATCCCGAGCGTTAGTGGGGTTTTTTTAGTGTTAGAATGCGAGATTTAGTGTTATTTGAATCTTGGATTTAATGTTATTTTTATTTCAAAGGGAATATCGGGACGGTCCCCACAGTGTTTCTCAGGGGTGGGGCCTCCCAGAGTCCTTATCTGGTCTTATCACCGGAGAAGAGCAGAGCCGCAGGTCCCCGGCTCCGCGTCCTGCCAGCTGAGTGGCACATCACCCCCGGGGGCGCGGGATCAGTCTCGGGAACTGGGACTTTCCGCAGAGAGGCGGACCCTGCTTTGTCCCTGGACTCTTTCTCTCATTTGCGACCTAGAGTACAGAATAACCTCCGCTCCCGCCCCCAGCCCCAGATTGGAAAACAAAAACAAACACAACTCTAACCCTAACCTCACAGGCCTGGGCCTCCAGCAGCCCGGGGCGCCCCGAGGGGGTAGAAGACTCGTGCGTGGGAGGAGGAGAGTGTTTCGGTCCCACTTCTCCACCAGGTCAGAAGCCTCACTTAGCGATCAGGGACCCTAGCAGAAGGCCCCAGTGAGTCAGTCCACCCTGTCACCGTCCTGTCCCCGGGCCGGGACCCGCCCGGTTCCCAGGCCGCCAGCCCCGCAGGCAGAGCCGTTTCCCTCTGAGGGCGCGCCCTCTGAGCCTCTTCGGGCACCTCAGCCTCGATCTCCTCTCGGCAGAGTCTCAAAATCTTGCCCACGTCTCAGAGTGGTCCAAGGACCGCGCGCCGCGAGGATGCCCGAGCGCTCCTGGCCCTGCGGCGCAGCATCCTCCCGACTTCTGCCCTGGAAGCTGGATCTCTGGGGCCCATCGGGGGCATTTCCCTCCGATGCGGATGCCACCCTGGCGGGTTAGAAAGGAAAAGAGAAAAGAAGAGACGCGAAGCCTCTGCAACCTGGCCTCTTCCTCCTCCTCTGTGTAACACCCCACCCCGCTCAAGCCCCCCCGGCTTTCCTCTGGGCGGGGTAGGGACCCGAGAGGCGCGAGGCAGGCAGAGCGCCTGGGTTTCACCGCCCACCCTCCCCGCCCCAGCGTGGGGTTTGCCAACGCTTCCCGGCCTTGGAAGCCGCAAAGAAAGTCGCGGGGAGCCAGAGAACACTCTCTGCCAGGAACTTACTTCCTCCCTTTCTAGTCCTAATTCCCCTCGACACCAGAACACAAAAGAGCCCGGAGCTTCTGTCCAGCAGCCAAGGCCCGAACTCGCCCAACTCCAGCAACCTCGGAATTGATCCTTCTTACCCGGCTTTGGAGCCGGCTTGGACCACACCTCTGCAAGGTTCCTCTTTCACCTCCATACCGGGAGCAGCTTCGCGAACGTGCGGTGAAGTCCAACCCGGGTGCCTGGCGCCGACGTCTTTCCCTTGCTGAGGTCGCCGCGAACTCGGCGTTCGGGCCGCTGGGCGCACCGCCGCAACGCGCATCTCTTGTCTCTCGGGCAGAAGCAGACAGGTCTGGAGTCCGCAGCCCCAGCCCCGCCAAGCTCCAGACCTCGAGCAACCGGGCCCATGTGCCTCGGTGTCACCCAAAGGTAACGCCGAGGGCCGCAATCCGTGAGTCTAGATCTGTGCAGGCTTCTTGCGCGTTGGGATAGAAAGCTTTAGTAATGGAAATCCTCAGTGGTTTTTTGTTTGTTTGTTTGTTTTGGTTTTTCGATTTTGCTTTTTTTTTTCCCCTAGAAAGAATTGCTCAGATCACTTCCTAACTAAGGTCACCCATAGAAGCGGGGCATGCAGTCCTGGAAGGATCCTGTAGGAAAGGCATGTTGAAGACCAGAGAGGTGAAACCATTCCTTCCAGAAGTTTTTGTTAGTGGAGTAATAAAGCTAACACATTGCTTCCTAGATTCCCATGCCAGTCGTCTTTCCAACACACTGAAGACTCTTTCCTCTTTCCCTTTCTTGGTTACCAGAGCGAGCGTCTTGCAATGGTTTCAAATAAACAGCCATAGAAACATCCCAAACTTACAACATCACAACACCCCAGGGCAACTCCGGGGCTCCAGGTCTGCACCAGCAAAGCTTCCTTCCAAGCTCAGCTGACTGGCCGCCCCACTCTCACCCTCCCCACCCCATAGCAATTAATATAAATTTCCCTTAGTTCCAACACATCTTCAGGTGAATATGCAGAAATAGAGAACTTAAAGAGTAGGTAACTGGGAATAAGGAACCCCTGTGATACACGATAAAAGAAATTTTAAAGAAGTGCATTGTCTCAGAACGCAGATAGCAAACTGCTGTAAATGAGCCACAGCTTGTCTAACCTTAAGCCTACTGGGATAACTGTTAGTATTTCTTGGAGAAAAAAAACTTCTTAAAGGACTTTTTAAAATTCTCAGTTGACTCTTGTCTTTTACAGAAAAGTCCCGGGTCCCCCCTGTGTTAAGATTTTCCTCGCTGCCAGGAAAGCCAAGAGGACTGATTGTACTCAGTAGCCTAAAATTTTACACATTGAAGCTAGCGGTAGCTATCATAAACTGTTTTAAAAACAGTTAACTAATTACTGGCTCAAGAGATGAAAATAATTCCTGTGCTCTTGAACCTTTCAGGAATGATCACCTGGCCTCACCATCTGCTTATTCAGGTAGTTTTTTTAGAGAGACTTTGTCCCCTGCATTCCCTCCTATGTGAAGGCATTTATCCTAAATGAGTTCATAAAAGGACATTTTCTAAGAACTTAGCATGAAGATACATTTCCAATGAAAGGGCTATTATTCTGGTGCCTTGTCTTCTCCACTGGTTACCCTCATTGCAGAAATAGCTTGGTTTCTTTAAACTAGCTGCAGGAGAGACCAATGACAGGAAGGATGAGGGAAATTTCATCAAGGTCATGCAAGCTTAGTGCATCAGAGGGCTAAACTTAATTTTCTGATTCTTTCCACATATTCTAGGGTTTGCCAATATATGCACAAAATATTTTTATGTGTACTTATTTTTCAGTTCCTATCCCAAAAGGATTTCAAAGGTTTTCAAAGGCAGTGATTAAATTAAATGAAATAATTGTCCAGTGATTAAGTTCAGCACGGAAAATGTTTTGGTAACTAGTAATTTGGGCGTAAGGGCTGTGTGCATCTTGTCCAGTTCAGTTATCCCTCCTTGTCCTGTGTGTGTGTGTGTGTGTGTGTGTGTGTGCTGGGTCAGGGGAGAGCATTAGTGGTGGTGGGAACAGCAGCACCAGAGTACATTTTTACATTTCACTGTAAAGTGGATTGAAACATCAACAAGCCAAATTTCAGCTGCAACAAAGCTTAGCTTTCCACTTTTGATTCTACAGGTACAAGTCAGTTGCTTGTGCAACCAAGTATAAAGAGATACACCTAATAAGTTGAATATTTAATTTTATTTAGAATGTTTTGCATATGCCATTCTTTTGCATATACCATATATGGGTAAATTACCAAATAAAGAAGTTAAATAAAGGTTATGTATAAGACACTGTGGATTTGGGAGTCTAATTTCTTCTTTATTGCAAATTGATAAATATGGAGCAATGAAGAATTACATCTTTGCACTGACTCTCCTACTTAATATATTTTTCTTCCATCTGCATTGCCCTTCTTTATCCTTTACCTTAGATCAATTTGTCCACTTCTTTAAGATCTCCTTCTCCAAGAGGCCTCCTTGGTCAATTCCACCCCACCCTGGGGTGGCTATCTTACTTTTTCTTTCCTTAAACATCTGTGCACACATTGTGCCAGGCAACCATACATCTTCATGATTCTTCTCATTTTCTTTCACCCAAACTAAAAGTTCTATACATACAGTGGGTCTTTTCTTCCACATCCATGAAACAGTAACCACTCAATGATATGCATGAGATTCATAAAGACTAATTCAATAAGTAAATGCCAGAATTGAAGAGAATCCTTTGAAGGACTTAAAGGATTGAGAAGAGATTCAAAAGCCAGTGCACTTGGGTGACATTTGTATTGACTGCCGGCAGCGTTGATGAAAATTGACACAGCTATCATCCACATGAGTGTACATGTTTATGGCATTTTTTCTCCTACTTTCTCTCCCACTTAAGAAATGAAGAATGGAATGGATCCTGGAAAACTTTGTTACTATGATTTAATGGTACATTTTTCTCCTTTATTATCTCTTTAGTAATTTTAAAGAACTGAAGTTTTTTTAAGGATGATTAGAAAGTATTTAATTAATGTTCGTGAAAGTTGTAGGTATAATGACCTGACTCCTATTGCAATGTAAGAATCATTACAGATAGACAAATAAGTTAATGGGTGTTTGTAAAGCTATGTTTAAGATTAAATACCCAAAGGGATTTTAAATTAATTATGCTTTGAAGATGATTCTCTGAAGAAAAGGAGTTAAAATTGCTTCCTTTTTTTTTCCTTTGACTCATTCAATTGCTGGTCAACAAGGAGATCATTTATGTCAGGTATGGAAAGAAACCATTTTCCAAAGGAACCACTATTTGATTTGTAAATCAACTACAACAACTTAAGATTCATGACCAATGCTATGTCCCATCTAATATTTTATTATTAAAGCAGCTAATCATCAATTAATTCAGTTGCTTTTTTAACAATTTATAATTTAAGATATCTGCAATAATGTGTCACAAGAGAAAGTGTCCTAACTGTTACAGATATCTCTTCTACTTTATAATGGTATTTGTTTATCTTTGGGTTTCCAGATTACCAAACATAGTGCAAGTAGTGGGTACTCAGTTAATGCTTATGGTCTAAATTAATTTGTCTTTTTTTTTAATGCTTTTATAATCATTGGCTCACTTGGCCTAACCAGATATCCCTTGAGCTATTATCCCAGTTTCTTAGGTGAGGAACACTAAAATCTGTACAAGGTCATAAAAAATAAATAGTGACTCCTGGACTGAAATCCATTCATTTCTTTCCTCATTTACTAAAGGGAGAGAGGGAAAGAGAATATATAAATGTTCCATTACCTATATCTCATTGCTTTCTAATTTTTACAGTGCTACAGGAAAATAAGTGTTTACTAACAATTGCTAACATGACAAATCATTAGGCATATATAATTTTTACAAATTCCACTGTCAACTGATAATAATTGCCTTTGTATCAATCACAATTTTGCCTCAGTGCTTCTATATATATTCAGTTATATAAAGTTATTGAGAAATGTTTGGATGAAATATCAAAATACAGAGATAAAAATAAAGATGTAAAAATATAGTATTGATTTAAACATTACTTCATAATTTGAACTGCTATTAATCTCATTATTGATATAGGAACAGGTTTGAAAAAATAATTGTATAAACACTTTGTGGCAAGCATAATGTCAGAATATTATTATACTTAAAACAGCACTCTATACATTTCAGGAATGTGAGCTAGAGATCTTAGGTGTTAGCTTGTTATTTGGTCACTGAATAAAGATTTTTTAATGGAAATCAACGTATGGTATATTTTAGAGTCAAAGTATTATATAAGGAAAAATGAAAATGATCCCTATGAAGTTAAATAATGTGATTTTTCTATTTTAATTTTACTGACCATGTGACATTGAGGAAGGTCATTTAATTTCTCTGAGCCTCAATTTTGGGGTATGTACAACCACAATAAGGTATATCTTCCCTTGCCTACCTTCTAAGGTTGTAGGGAGGATCAAATTTGACAATGAACATGAAAATACTTTGCAATTTGCCCCTTATTATGACATTGTTTTATGACATTATATTGTTGATTTTTTATATAATGAAATCACCACTAAGAAGTAAAATATTTGGACATCACTACAATTGATTAGGACAGTATGCCTATTGCTGAAAGTGTTGTATTCTGATTTATGGAGCAAAATATTTAAAAATCAAGCAAGCTACTAAAAAGTGTAAATATAGGAATTAGCCCCGTAGTATTTGTTTTTTCTGTCCCACTAGATGCTGTAGAGTATTATATGTGTGCATGCGTGTGTGTGTGTGTATATATAACTAGGACTGTCCTAAAAGATGCTACATAACCCTCACAAACTTTGGGTTCACTTACATTCCTCTTAGCAGAGTAGTCACAATATAATGAGCGAGGGTAGGTGACCCCAGAGTTCAAAGTCCTCGTGCAATCAGAGAACAGAACTCACAAAAAACAAGCCCAAATAGACATACTGCATTGACTAACGGCCTCACTTGATGAGGCATCAGTTTAACTTTAAACCCTGAGCTCGTGAGAGCAGGGGAGAGAAGGCGATGTCTCCAAATGCAGGAAGCTGTTGCCATAGCATTTTCCTTCCCTATTCCTGCCTACGCCTCCGCCCCCAAAGCAGCAACAATTTGTGCTCCACCGTTTTCCTTCAGGAGCTAGAAGCATTTTCAGAAGCCAGGACTCCAGTGGTGTGATGTCTTCACCACCTAATCACTGTACTGGTAGGGATATTGAATAAGTCGGAGGGTGCTATTAAGTTTCTCAGGATAGAATCATCTTTGCGGATGCAATTGCAGCGCAGGAAACAGACTCAGGGAGAATTTTAGCCTTCCCAAATTTCATTGGAGCTCTGCACAAGCCCAGCCACAATCACTCCAGCAATACAACCGAATCCTTTCAGCACTCGCAGCCGTGGACAGCTCCCTCGCCACGCGGTCCTTTCCTCTGCAGTGAGCACATTAGCGTTCACCCTGCCCGGGTCGGTGCGGTACTCCATCCACACCAAGTCCGCCAGTGCGTACGGAACGCGTGCTCCCTCCCTCCTCCCTCTCGGTGCCCCCGCCCCTCGCTCACTCAGGCTCACTCCAGCGGCGACTTTGAGGGATTCCCTCTCGGGCGGCCTCTGCAGCAGCACCACTGGCTGGCCTTATTCGCTGCTCCGCGAGGATGGATCTCCGAGGAAGAGTCGTTCTCGGCATGAATAGACTTCGAGTTCTTCTGATGCTCTTCCGTGAGTAGCGTTTCGGCAACCGCCAGAGCAGGGTGCACTCTTTGCAGAGAATAGAACTGGCACAGTAAAGCCATTAGCTTAAGGTCAAAACGTGGCCCTAATGTTTGGCGGGTTTGTTCTTTTTTGGGGGGAGGAGGGGAGGACCTTCCCATCAGTGGCAGGGAATTCCCCAGAGAGCCACACACTTGTACGCCAATCCCAGACACGATGCTGCACAGGCCTGCTTCGTGGGCTCAGAGCACTGGCGAGAAAGCTTTGGTTTAAAAGCCTAAGATGAAGAAAAAGGCCAGTCGGATTACAAATTAATAAGGCTTTAAATGTTTTTTAATTTTATTTTTATTATAAATTAACAGCAACGAAGTCGAATTTGTTGGCGCTAGGTCAGCGAAACGGCTCTCAGAGCGCCCTGCAGCCGGCAAGGAACTTGGGCAGCCCAAAGCCCGCAGACCTCCTTGTCTCTCCACCCCTGTGCCGGAGACGCGTGGGCTCGCTGAGCCCCTAACCGATAGGATTTTTTGTTTGTTTTCTGCAGATACAATGGCTCGAATCATGGCAGAACAAGAAGTGGAGAATCTCTCAGGCCTCTCCACTAACCCTGAAAAAGATATATTTGTGGTGCGGGAAAATGGGACGACGTGTCTCATGGCAGAGTTTGCAGCCAAATTTATTGTCCCTTATGATGTGTGGGCCAGCAATTATGTAGATGTAAGGCACTTTTTCCCTCGCAGCTTGCTCCTAGGGCTCCAGGGACGAAGGGCACCTTCCCTCAAGACCCTGTGAAGACCTGGGTCACCCGCCTTCCCCCCTACACCCTGCAGGCTGCTCCCAAATGCTGCATGGGGGTTCCGGCTTGTAATGCCTTCTGCTCGCCCCGCCTGCTTTGAAAGTAAATCCCTCTCTCTGCTTCCTTAACGGCCGGGTCTGCACGCAAAGCATCTAACCGCATGTTCCTGGACCTGGGAGCGCGCGCGCAAAGGAGTGCCCAGGCGTGCGACCCGGAGTTTGGACGCGCTGCCCTTTACAGCCCCCACTGGGGCTCGCGCGCTGAGGGGGTGCGGGGCGTCTGTGTTCCCAGCTAATCACGGAACAGGCTGATATCTCACTGACCCGGGGAGCTGAGGTGAAGGGCCACTGTGGCCACAACGAGTCGGAGCTGCAGGTGTTCTGGGTGGATCGCGCATACGCGCTCAAAATGCTGTTTGTAAAGGTAAGTGCTAGTGGGGCGCTCAGAGGGGTTGCAGACTCCGGGTGGGTGTGGGTAGGGGCCGCCCCTCCGTTTCCCCACCCAGATCTGCTCGGGCGGTTAACGCGCGCCTGCCCCGCTCGGCAGGAAAGTCACAACACATCCAAGGGACCCGAGGCGACGTGGAGGCTGAGCAAGGTCCAGTTTGTCTATGACTCCTCGGAGAAGACCCATTTTAAAGACGCGGTCAGTGGTGAGTAGAGACCAGCAGGGCTGGGAAAGGAGCCCGGGCAAGCGCAGACACTGCAGGGATCTCAGGCTTGGAGGCCGAATTCCTCAGGGTCAGGGCCTTGTGCTCCCAGGCCAAGGTAGCCCTGGACTTGCTCTCCAAGGTGGAGGAAGCAAGCGGGAGCGCCGGTGGGTCCTCTGGCCTTCAGGCCCTGTAGATGCGCAAGAAACCCAGGGCCTGAGGCCCAGCCTGTCACCCATCACCTGATCCTGGATGAGATGTCTCTTGAGGGACTGTCTTCCTGTGGCTGCTTCAGGATGGCTTTCTTATGATTTGTCCTTTAAAGAAGCACGGAGAAGGACAAAGCTGTATTTTTATTTTCTTCTGCACCCTGGTTTTTATTCTTATGTGCTAAAACTTCAAGGGGGACAGTATGACTTTCATTCTGGGTCAGAATCTGATGTCCTTCAGATCTTTTGGCGCATTGCTCAGGCCTCACCGTAATCTTCAGTCATGCACTGCGGCCACCCCAGAGTGGACTCTAAACCATCCTTATTTATTAGCTTTTCATGCCCATCACTACAACAACTACCCAGATCCTCCAAAAATATTGTGGCAAGGGATATCTAGGCTCCAAATAACAATGCTGGGATCTGCAGGCACCATCAAAGACCACATTTAAATTTATGTATTTTTTTATTTTGTAAATTATCTGATCTACTCATAATGAAGCCTTTCATCACCTGGGCACCTGAGTTGGGAAAAGATTTTTACTGAACATGTATAAGAATACATATGTCATCTTTTCCGTTTCACCCCTTATCATCGCAGTAAAAAGGGCAATTTTGTCTCTTCATCAAAATTCATATTCAAACGTTTCACACAGTTAAATTAGACCAAAAAAAGGAAAAAAAAAAAAAACCTTAATCCAGAAAAGGAGGAAAAGGGGTGAGGCAGGCTTCCAAAGAATATGTATGCGTACAAGGGCATCTGCTCAGAGTACTAGCAGCAGCCATGCTTTGCTGAGGAAGATATTTTATTTTCTGCAGGCCAGTGCGAGGTGTAGGATACCAAGTCACTGTTCATTGTGGATCTTTGGAATCTCTGTTGTGAGGTCTTATATAGTAAAAAGGGTTGGGGTTTTAGGTATCACTTTATTCTTCCAAAAGGAAATTCCAAATTAATATTTAAGAAATCCATGCTCATGAAAGAATGGGTGCATTCGCATTTGCATAGCCCCAGCCGGGCAAGGCAACAGGGCATGTCAGCAGAGGATCAGAGTGGGGGTCTGGGCTAAGAGACAAAGGTCAACTATCTGGATCACCATAATGAGAGTTCTGCCAGCCCTATAGGGGCCTAACCATTGCTCTGGGCCTTCCCTGCAGCCGGGAAGCACACAGCCAACTCGCATCATCTATCTGCCTTGGTCACCCCAGCTGGAAAGTCCTATGAATGTCAAGCTCAGCAGACCATTTCACTAGCCTCCAGTGATCCGCAGAAGACAGTCACCATGATCCTGTCTGCGGTCCACATCCAGCCCTTTGACATCATCTCTGATTTTGTCTTCAGTGAAGGTAGGTCGGTGGGGAGGCAGAAGGAGAGGGAGAGGAAGGAAGCAAAGGCTGACCTCAAGATGGATGTGGAAGGCAACCTGCCAGGGTACCAGGCTGTTACCACGTGGACTTTCTCTAGGATATCATGGCACTGCCTCCCTCTATAATATTTTTCAAAGACTAAAGGCAACAAACTGAATTGTATCAACTACAATGACTTTCTCTTTCATCTTCCCTCTCTCTCTTCCTCCTTCACTTCCTTCTTTTCCTCTCTCTTTCTCTCCCTTCTTTTTCTCTGTTTTCTTCCTTCCTCCCTCCCTTCCTTTTTTCCCTTATTTTTTCATCTTTCCTTTCCTCCCCTCCTTTGCCAAAAAAGGAAAGTGGATAGGGAGAAAGATAAGAAAGTCAGCTGAAAAAAATATATAATTTTGATGCAAGTTTCCCAAGGAAAAGGCAGCTAAAAATCCCAAGCAGCTATTGAGAGAGCCATGGATTGGAGAAGGGCCTTTGCTTATGTGGGCCTCAGTTTCACCATGGCCTCTAGACACTTCCAGCCCTAGGTTCTACCACTGTGAGTCTAAGTTTTTGTGTGACCAGAATGCAATAGGTGTGTGTGTGTGTGTGTGTGTGTGTGTGTGTGTACAGGTTACAGAGAGAGACTCATGGAGACCTGCCTCTGTACAACTCTCACCTTTGTGTGGAGGGACACCCATGAGGTTCCAAGGAGGCAAGGCCCCTGATCTGCTCCCTCTGGGGCATGCAAGAAGGCTTCTTCGCAGTCTATGCAAGCCCTGGAAGGGGGTCAGGCAGGATCCAGCTGGAGCAGGTTCAGGGCGTCCATATCTTCCTGGTTCTCTGCATCCCAGAAGAAGGGCAGGAGAGAAGCTCACATTCTGCAATTTGTCCAAATCTAGCAACAATTTACTCTGGGCAAGTGGAGTAAGTGAATTCTCCCATTCATTTTTTTTCTCTCTCTCTCTGTTGTCTGGAGGAGGTTGTTAAAGGCAGTTTGATATTCTCATTTATTCCTTGTGGTTAAGAAATGGGGAGAGATTCTGACTGCTTTATTGATGCCTACCTTTGGGCTGGCAGTCCCCAGGTGAATACAACCATTCGAATGTGTAGGATATTAGGGAATGCCCACCTGGGTCACACACAAATCATTAAATCAGTCCCAAGGAGTCCAGCTTTCATTAAATGCCCCGCCCATTCAAAGTATACGGAATAGAATCCCTCCCCCCATGATTTATTCAGAAGGCATTAAGGAATTCCTAAGTTAAATTGTCCTAAAGAGAAAGGCCTCCTTCTTATTCATCTTTATATTTTTAGCAACAAGTACAGTGCTTGGCACATTGCAGATGCCCTGTTAACTTTGGCTGAATTGATATTCCGAAGCTGTGGGCTCAATTAACAGAGACTTGCAAATGCTTCAAAGCCAGGCAAATCAGAATTTAATACATTTAGTACAGCAGTGCCATGCCTACCTGTTATGGCTCTTACCTGTATGGGCTATTCCATCTTAATGTGTTTTCTACAAAATTGAAACTAAACTAAACGCCAAGATCTTAATACTAAAAAATACTGTGGATTATGAAAGTATTTATAAAATGTAAGTGTCTTTCTTAAACTGAAAATATTAAATGTAATTAAAAGTAAGTGGACTTATGATTATGGATGGCCCAGAATTCATTTTGAAAATATTGGATCACATACTTCTGAGTTTGTATAGGTACTTTCAGTAGTCTCTAGTTACTCTTTGTGTTTCTCTGGTCAATGGTTTTTAGACACTTCTTCATTTCTTGGTACTACTGGTGCTATAATTGCTGCTTTTACTAGTTCCTTATCACAATCTCACCCTAACCCTCTCTGGGTTATTTCTAAGTTGCTGCTTACAGTCATTTATGAATGGAGAAATCAGATCTCATAGATGTCAGAATTGTGTACAAAATAAGAGTAAATGAGTACTGAATAAGGACCAGAGCTGTTTTCCTAAAAATCAGTGATATTCTTGGCATAGATTTAATGACGTTTTTGTATAAAAAGCAGTTCTTATCCACTTCCAGGGCTTAAATAGATAGATTTAGACAGTTTGTAAGCATGTATAACTTCCTAAATGCAGATATATTAAGCACAAGCAAATTGCACTGGTCTCACCCAGGCTTTTCTGGGGAATAATTAGGGTGTTGCCTCCTGTATGGTGCCCTGGGGCTCAAGCCTTGACACTCCTGGGAGGAGGCAAGCCTTATTCAGGATCTCTCACTGAATCAATGTGCCTTTGTGTGGCAGGGCTCCTTTTGTTCCTGGTTCCTCCTGTCTGTGCCTCTCAGCACCTGTCCCCAGTGTGTTTCGTAAGAGATCATTTTATTTGATTTGGTGGAATCTGAACTATTCCTTTTGGAGTGCCTTTTCGGAACCTGGCACTTGGACCCCACTCCCCAGAATAGAAGGAGGCTCTGATGTGTTGCTAATGCCTGTGTGGGTGAGTGAAGCCTGCCTGCGTGGCGGTGGGGAGGGCACCTGGTCATATGTCTGACGCCTACTGCAGGACTGTGTGCATGCGTTCTGTCGTGTGCAAGCAGGACATGCAGCATAAGGGCTTCCAATGAAGAGCCTATTCCCTGTGTAAGGGGGTCATGCCTGGCAGTCTGCAGTCTCCCACCTGCCTCCTTCATAGATTCTGAGAAAAGCAAGGAAGGGTCAGTGAAATGAGTTAGTGGACACTCATAGAGGCTGAGAGCAGCCCAGATGGGGATGACATCTTTATCACACAAATCCCTTTAGACCGTTGAGCTTGGCTACTATGCTGATCCCCAATGAAAGTAGCTCAGAGGCTCCAGATCACTGAGCACAGCTCTGGTGATCTTGTTAACATGCCAAGTCAAGTCTGGTTCCGTAGTTCTGGGGGCGGGGCCCAAGAGACTCCATTCCTAGCAAGCTCCTTGCTGATACTGCTGGCCATGGCAAACTGTCGGTAGGGGGATTTGAGGGATTTTGAGCTGATCAAGGAATATGATATGACCATGAGAGGCAGAAACACACAAGCTTCATTGGGTGGCACTTGGGCAGGTTGTGTAAGGAAAGCCCCTCACAGCATGGGACCGTCCAGAAAAAGGCTTACAGCACCCTGGGGACCACTATTCCAAAGGAAAGGAGGATAAGGGATGTCCTGGCAGGGAGAGGGGTGTCAGGAGGGGGCTATGGATCTAGGTGATGTCACTTAGCAGCACGGGGAGGAGTCTTTGGGTCAGAGAGCTCGGGGGGCAGCAGAAGCTTAGGGCCTTATCTATCCTATCAGTGGGTAACAGCTGTTGGGTGAGACTTGTATGCAAAGCAGACAGGCCCTAAATGGCTAAATGTGTCTGTTTGGGCTTTTTTTTTTTTTAAATAATCGGATGTGGGTCTCAGCCTGCAGTGAAAAATATAAACCACCGAGGGGCCAATTCATGGAGGCCAGCTTATTTCTATGACAGGTACACTTGGTGTGGCAACTCTCAGCCTGCAGTTCAAGGCAGCCCATGTGTCTCAGCGGGTGTTGGGTAACTTGTCCTTCCACAATTCATTCCTGGTAGTGAGTCCCTTTGAGGCCCCAGGAGAACTCTGACTGTGCTAGCACAGAGGATGCATCACTGGGAGGGAACAGATCAGCCTGAGTACTTTAATGGCTTGAATTAAAGGCGACTCTCACGCATAAAGACAGAAGAAATGTAATAGAACATGAAGGTGCCTCTGTGCCCCTTTGTTAAACACTCAGGTTTAATGGGCATTTAAGTCGCCACATATAGACTGGGCCCATCTTAATTCTCAAGGGGGGAAACAAACAAATAAAGAGACCTGTGAAGAAGGTACTGAGATCCCTGTTTACAGTGGAGAAGCTGAGACTTAGGGGTAAAGTTACTGGCTAAGACTGCGCTCCTTGTGGCTGCCAGGGCTGGGACAGGAACCTGTCTTTGGGTATCAGATCCTGTGCGCTTAGCCTCTCCAAGCCTCAGCTGCTGCAGCTGAGCAACTGTACCAGACATGTGAATGCGGGGGGCCATCTTCAGAAAGGTTGTCGGGTGCTCTGAATTCATGAGCTTATCATTGTTTCTAACAGTGTGTTTGGGAGATACCACCTGATCTGTATTTTACCCAGATCTATAGACAAATGACTGTGCTTTAGTGGAAATGAATGTACATCACCCCCAACTGAGCGCCCCAAGACTGGCTGCCATGCTGCAAACCAGGGCATGGTGTGCCGATGCTGATCCAGAGTGCTGTGTGCACCTGTGGTTTGCGTGGCACCTCTCAGCGAAGAAACATGCCACCTGAGCAGGTGCTCCTTCTCAGAGCCTCCTGGGGAAGCATCCAGAGGGAGACAATCCTGTTATTAACACCACAGAGAACTGTGTTGAGGGCTGGAACACAGAGGCCTAGCGCAGGGCCACATAGCCAGCCAGTCGTAGCATTCTGTGTTCTTGCTACTGCTCTGGAGCCTAGTGTTTTAGGTTGGGTTCCCCAAGAAGCACATCCTCTATAAGTATGTAAGGGCAAGTAATTTATTTAGGTGGTTCTAGAAGGCACTGCTAGTGGAGTGGGGAAGTGAGGTGGGAAGGCAAGGAAGCTAGTACAGGTGCATAAGTGAGCAGGTTACCACTGTGGGCACTGGGGCTCACACTGCTGGAACTTCTGGGAAAGAGTATGGTACCCACCTGAGTTACCCTCCAACTCCCATCTGCCACTGATGGCTGCTGGGGTGGGGAAGGGGGGCGTTGACTCTCCAGGATGTCTAACCTGCCTTGTAGTCAAAGCCTATTGGAATGGGTGGGAATGGTGTATACCAAGGTCATAGGACCCTGTTGGTGTCTGTACACCTGTACACCCAGTACTGGGATATAGGAACTTTCCCTGCCCTGGTGGAGCTTACAGGCTAGTGGGAAAGAGTTTATACAGCTCTTCCTTGTGCACAGGGATGTTTCTGGCACACACTGGCATCAATCAGTAATTGTTTTCTTATTTACTGTTGTCCTTACATCTTGGTGAGAGTATCTGCTTGTCTCCAGCCAAAGATCTCCAAAGCCCACTCATCTTAACATCTTCTCAGTACACAAAATACATTTTGCTGAGGTTACAGGAGTCCTGAGCCAGTCCAGAGAAGATATGGAAAGAGGGGCAAACCCCTCCCTCCAGTTGCCCTATCAGACAGCAGAGGGAAGCACGGCCAGCAAAAGGCTTGCCCACCTTCTCCAACAAGAAAAGTCTGTGGCGCTAGCAGAGCTGGAGAAAGCAATCAGCTTGCCTCCTGGTCCGTGGCCCATCTCAATGCTGTTCATCTGGAGCTGCTTTTCATTAAGAGCTTTTACAGTTTGTTTGCCTCAGGGAGTAAATACAACTTTAAAATGCTGTGGTCATCAAACAAAACAAAATAAAACACACGTCTAGAAAACAGAACCTAAGATGATTCAGGATTGAATTGGGCACACCAGGTTTATGGTTGAGGGGACTTGAACTGGCAGCTGGCAGTTACACAATTTTGTCTGATCTGTCTTCATCTGGTTCTTTGCAATGACTGGGATGGTTGTTGCTTTTTCCAATCATGGGCCATCCACCCTGGGCCTCTGTTTTGTGTTCTCTAGAACTGTAAGTCCAGCCAGGGCAGAGGTGTGAGGGACCCCAAGACCTGTGGAGATGAACAGGGAGTCAGGGGTCTCCGAGCACCAAAAGCCAGATGCTGAGCTGGGCTCAAGGGATGCTCTTCTCCCAGACAGAGATGGAGGCCAGCTGTCCTTACTCTATAATCTGTGGGTTGTATAATCAGTTCATTGCACAGGATCATAATCCTGGAGTGCATAGTGTTTGTGTATAGAATTCAAGGGGTCTGTACATTTCAATAGGAAACATTTGCATCTTTATTTTCTTTAATTTCTAATTAATGTTTAACATTTCCTTCAATTATAAATAAAGGTAACAACCCACAGTAGTATTAATCATACCTATGACTTTGTCACCAATATAAATAATAGTCTTGTTCTTCCCACATGTTTGTGCAGATCTTGCAAAGTAACAGTTATGCTTCTCCCTACTTTGCAGTCACAGCCAGTATACCTGTGTACTAATAAATATATATATAACTGTCCCTCATATTATTTAAAAATATTTTAATAGATGAACTTCAGTGTATTTGTTTCCTTTGTAATCTTATGTGTTTTATTTTTATGCAATCATAAGTATTCTGAGAAGGGGTATAGTTTCATCACACTGACACTAGAAAGATTATAACCTCTGCTTTAGTGGGTCATGACCAGCACTGTTTTAAATGAAAGAGAATAGTACAGAGGATAAATTATTAGCGGCACAAAGTAAGGAAAACCATTGTTTTATAACACTTTGGTTTTAGTTATGTATGTATACGTATGTTCTGGGTTGTAATGTAAAATACTGTTTTTCCTGGGGGTCAAAGGCAGAGTTTGAAGACAGTGGCTTAAGCCTGAGAGGGGAATGCGTGGCTTTTTTTTATGGGTTCACAATCTCTCACCTAAAACCCTTGGGGCTAGATGTTTTTCAGAATTCAGAATAATTTTGGACTTTAGGAAGATAATACAGTGCATTGTCCATATATTATATAAGACCCAGAAGACTCAGGGAAGCGCCTGTAATCAAACAGATTAATGAATCTGTTTCCTGCAGTGAAACACATGAATCTTCATGCTAAGGAGGAGAAATGAGAATCAGAGCAGCCAGCTTTTGCTGCCACATGAATGATACAAAGTACTTGTGGTTTTTAGAGCTTTGTGGATTTTGGAATGGTGGGTAAGGGAAAGAGAACTCAGGAATTCCCCTTTCTTTGACCACTTAATGAATGGGGATGGGTGGGGAAGGGGATTCAGTATTTTTCATGATAATTTTTGACATCCCCTTATTTTCCCATAATTACTTTTGACTTCTTGTCCATAGTTTAATACTCCCTTTATATTCTTCTCCGGTGATGTGTTTAATTCAGGTTTTCTCCTAAGGCAACAAAACAATTTTTAAAGAAATAAACTCCACAGTGGGAGAGGCCACAACAGCCAGAGGCCCACATACCACAAAATTAAAAAAAAAAAGAAATAAACTATAATAATATTGTGACCATAATTTTTTTGCCAAAATACACCATGCTTTTCTCCTCTATCTTCTTTAAAGGATGGTGTATTAGATGATTTTCCCCATAACTATACCAAATTTATTATCCATTTAAAGCTAATACTTTTGGCACCACAATTCTGATACCAGTTCTGATGTGTGTGGTATAAATCCATAACTCTACACTTCCTTTTTTAAATGGTGGTATAATTTACAGATATCAAAATGCACAAATCTGAAGTGTTAACTCAGTATGTTTTTACCTATACTTGCAGTCACATAACCCTCACCTAAATCAACATTCAGAACATTTCCATCACACCTGAAGTCCTCTTGTGTCCTGTTCTGCAAGACACACTGTTCCCTACTTCTCTGACTTCAATCACCATAGACTTAGTTTTGCCTGCCCTTGAACTTCATATAAATGGAGTCATACAACATGTACTCTTTTGTGTCTGACAGTTTTCACTCAACATAATATTTTTGAGATGCATCCATTTTGTTACGTGGAGCCATAGTTCATTCCTTTGTATTGTTGATTAACAGTCCATTGTATGAATATACCACAGTTTATTTATCCATTCTACTCTGACGGGCATTTTGGTTGTTTCTGGTTTTAAGCTATTATGAATAAAGCTCCTATGAACATTTATGTTCAAGTCTTTTTGTGTCCATATGTTTTCATTGTTCTTGGGTAAATTCATAGGAGTGGAATGCTGGGTTATAAGGTAGGTGTATGTTTATCCTTACCTTACTACAAAGTGATTATACCACTTCCCACCAATGGTGGACAAGAGCTCCAATTGCTCTGTATCATTGACAACACCTGGTAATTTCAGATTTTCTAAAAGGTGTATTTTGTCTGCGATTCTATGTACATTATACACGAGTAAAATGTTTAAAAAATTAAATAAACAATAAAAATGATGGTGGTTGTGCCTAATGCCCCAACTCTGAAAATTTGCATAAATCATTTGGAAGCTTTATTGACATTGGCCTGGAATCCAATAACCTGAATATTGCCCTATTTAACTGATGTATTTTTATTTTACACTATGCAGAAATTTTAAGGAATTGGGCCTTAAGTTTGGTTGGGAAGTATTGTTTCTGAAAAAGAAAATATCTCTGAAGTTTCCTTGAGAAATCTTCTCACCTCTATCTGCCTTTTAGTTTTCTTGAGCAGACTTATGATTCAGAATATTTTGGCAGGAGCTCATTGCTTTTCTTCTTCTTTCCCATTTCAGAGCATAAATGCCCAGTGGATGAGCGGGAGCATTTGGAGGAAACCTTGCCCCTGATTTTGGGGCTCATCTTGGGCCTCGTCATTGTGGTAACGCTGGTGATTTACCATCTCCACCACAAAATGACTGCCAACCAGGTCCAGATCCCTAGGGACCGATCCCAATATAAGCACATGGGCTAGAAACTATTAGGCAGACAGACCCCAGCCCCCCTCCACTGGCTGGATCAGGAGTGGAAGGAAGGGGTCAGCCAGCTTTTACACTCATCGTGGCTTGGCTTTGACTCTCCAAGCAGCAACTCATAAAACTCGGAAAGGTATCTGACTCTGAAGTTTAGGGATAGAAACCACACTTCGTTTGGAAAGACACCCCTTAAGGTTCAAGAGGAATATTGGAGGCTTTGCTCCCTTGAGCACAGATGGCTTACCCTATACCGTTGTCTACGTACACAAAATACAGCCTCATGCTCCCTGCAGCAAGACCCCTGAAAGTGACCCATGCTTCTGGCTGGCGTTCTGCATGTCTAGTGATTGTCTTGGGAATGTTTCACTGCTACCTGCACCCAGTGAATTCACAGCACAAGAACCTGTTTAATGTAACTATGCAGAGTTGTTTGGACTTCATAGTGTGTCAGGTCCAAGTAAGGGGACCTGAAGAATCAATCCATGTGAGTTTGTTTTTCAAAATGAATTAAAACACACTACTGTCTAACATTTGAATGCTTTCTTGAAACAAGAAAACAGACTAAAATGGTTTCTGGGGCACCCAGAGGAGAGAGGGGAATGATGAAGACGGGATTTCATTTCTGCAAGAGGAAAAGCAAAGAAAGAGCAAGGAAACAATGGGGGAGGGGGAGGGAGTTGGCTTTTCCAGGTGAAAACACGTGGATTTATTTTGGCAAATATAAGTAGCTTTAATAATGGCGCCTCTTGAACGATTGGTCTAATATAGCTTCTGGTGCTTCTTGGTCTTGAGTCTGGCATTTCACTTTGGATTAAAAAGCTGGACTGAACATAGTAGCTTAGGTTGGGTTTTATTTGTGATAAAATGTAATTTACTGAAATTCCCTAGAGAAATGTACATAGTTTGGATTTCACTCACTTTCTACATAATCATTTTTCAGAAGATCTGAGCAGGGGTAGGGGAAATCCTTTTCTTTGGTGTTGGGGTGGGAATCCCCCTACTCTTATAAAATCATCACCACATGAGAGCAAGCGCATGAGTTACCTCCCCAAGTCTTCAATTGTTGGCAGTAACACATCCTTAGAAGTTCATTATACCAGCAAATCTTGATAACTACCAGCCAGTTGCTCTCCTATTATCCATTTGTTTGCTGCTCCGGCAACCTCAGTCTTCCCCTGCATGACTTCTTCTCAGTGCCTGCCTGGTCAGTGAGGAACAAGCCCTGATTCCTCATGAAAGTTGCCTGTTGCACAAGAAAAAAGAGACGCTTTTTTTTTTTTTTTTTTTTTTTTTTAGTGTTACGCGGGCCTCTCACTGCTGTGGCCTCTCCCGTTGCGGAGCACAGGCTCCGGACACGCAGGCTCAGCGGCCATGGCTCACGGGCCCAGCCGCTCCGCGGCACGTGGGATCTTCCCGGACCGGGGCACGAACCCGTGTCCCTTGCATCGGCAGGCGGACCCTCAACCACTGCGGCACCAGGGAAGCCCAAGAGACACCTTTGGTGCCAGCGGAGGCAAACAACCCCCACCCCACCCACGTGTCCTCCACCCTTCGTCATCTGTGATCATCTCACCCCCACGACCCAAACATGACAAGCCCTTTCCCTTTTAGCATCTCATGTATTTTTAGGAAACTTCCTACTTATCTGGAACCATCCAAGGATCTGGGGAGAAACAGACACTTAGGTGTATCCACTTTAGAAAACATTTTTAGGCTTTCTGAGTCGTACTTCTGAAAACTCCATCTTTACTTAATTTAATCTACTTTTACAAAAGTAAATTTGTATTTTTTAAAAATTTTGCTTTCACAAGACAGGACTCATTACTATTTTTGGAATTGTCATTCATTCATTCAACAATCAGTTTTTGAGCACCTACTGAGTGCAGGCTCAGTGCTGGGTGTACAGTAGTAAACGACAACTGGGAGTCTATAGGGGGAGAACAGATAAGAAAACACACACGCATACATGCGTGTACACACACACACACACACACACACACACACACACGTCATTCTAAACAGAACAAAGTGCCCTAGCACTTTACAAAGTGTTGCCATATGGCTACGTCCCTGTGTCTAAGCTAATTAAATCTTTCTAGAATCCAAATTTCTTAATTCTCAAAATTAAGAGTGATTTTTTTTTCCACCTGTGATAGGCAGTACATATAAAACGCCTTATTACTATGTCTGTTATTGTTACTATTAATCACGGCATCTTTATTTAGCAGTCCTAAAATTAGGTCTCAAGTTCAGCCTAATTTCTATGAACCTCCCTTATTTTTCTTAGCCCTTTTTAATCTTCATCATCAACTAAGCAGAATAAAAGGGGGCCTCCTGATGAAGGCAGGGCCAGTGGTCTATGGGTGGACAAAGCAAGGTGTCCGGAGGGATGACTCATGTTCATTGCCATTGTCCTGCATTTCACAGAGGCTCCTGCAGCAGGAACAAGCTGTGGGGTGGCTCGTCTATTTGCATTGTTTCCTGAGCTCAGAGACGGGAAAGAAAACAAACAGATAATCCACAGATGCTCAATTACCCCTTTAACTGTCATTTTTCTTTTTTACTGCAGTTTTAAACACAAACGCCTCTGGGCACAAAAGGATGTTGTGTCTGGTTGCTGCTCTGCTGGCCTGGAAAAGCCAGGCTGGATGAACCATATGCATGTTTCTTTCGGGGAAGGAGGAGTTTGATTTCAATTCTGAGAGTGGTTCTTTGCAGGGTTCCCCCATTTTCGGCAAATAGCTCCCAGTGAAGCTGCCTCAGAGAACAGGGAAGACTGTTCTCCACCCCAAGAAAGCCCTCTAAACTATAACCACTCTTTTCTCACCAATTCTAATGTTTCCATTAACAAAGACTTGTCAAAGCCACATGGATGGGGGAGACAACAGAGATATGAGAATGGAGAAGTGGGAGGAAGATGGAAGGAATGACCTGCAGCATCTGGTGGAGGTAGCAGGCAGTGCGTGCACTGGGGTTGTTTACAGGTGAGGGTAGTCCAAACCAGCACTGGGCACAAACACCTCCCTGGAACAAACACCCAAGCAACCTGAACCAGACAGACACAACTTTCAATGTGTGTCTCAAAGTGCAGTTTGCAAGCAGCCTGTATCAGAATCATCTCAGGGGGGTCGTTGAAAAATGTCAGTTCTAGGGCATCAACCCAGTGATTGAGAATCTCTATGGTGAGACCCTAGAATTGGTATTCTGACTACTTGCTCTCTCCAGATAATTCTGATTTAGTAGTATGACAACTTCTGGTTAAAAAAGCCTTTGCTATCAGCCTACCTGCAACATTAGCCAAATTACTGGGCTTCTCTGTGCTCATTTTCTCATCTGAAAAATGGAGTTCACTGTCCTCTCCTTGCAAAGTTATTTGAGGATGAATGATAGTACATTTAAGTCCCTAGCACAGCACCTGGCACACTGGAAATGCTCCATAAGAGGTATTACTAATGATATTTTTCTAGCATCCTTATTAAAATGTGTGTTCAAATTTTACCTGCCATACATGTACATGAAAGACCCCAAAAGACTAATGCAGGTTTTTTTTTTTTTCAATCTGGCATCCAGTTTTCTGTGTCAGTTTATTTTGAATTCAGAGTATGTTTCTATGCAAGGATTCTCTCCATCCCCAGCCCAGTGAACTGCTCAGGATGTTGTCAGTTTGTGGGTGTCGGGGAGACGGTTGGAGTCCATGAATTTGGATGAGAAAAAACTACACCTTCAGTTTTACTAACCTCAAATGAAAGGTAGCAGCTCCTTCAATTATGAACATAGGCACCAAACCACTGTAGTATAAGCAGGACCTAGGTATAGGTCATCGGCAGAAATTACCACATTATACTTGTTGCAGATACCTCCAAAAATCATTTATATTCCTTATTGGAAATTATGGCAGTTATTAGACCCATCACAGATCTTGTTATTTAATGCATTATAACCATAACATTAAAATATATTTTTTGATAACTATGCTTTAATTGGTTTCCTTTGTAAGCCTATGTATTTTACTTTATGCATTTTAAAACATTTTTCTGAGGACTCCATAGGCGTCAGACAGCCAAGAGGGTCCAGGGTGCAAAATTAGGCTAAGAACTCCAGGGCCGATGGCTACTTCAGTTGTCATTTAAACTTACGGAACCTGTCACGTTGTCTTCTGGGGAAAGTCACAAAAGCTTATGTGACAAATGAGATAAGTATTTGTTAGCACCGATCTTGTGTTTTATAGACCCTGGTCTCGTGCTGGGGACACATCAGTGAATGAAATAGGTAAGAATCCCTGCCCTCATGAAACAGAACTTTCTCTCTCTCTCTCTCTCTCTCTCTCTCTCTCTGTGTGCGTGTGTGTGTGTGTGTGTGTGTGTGTGTGTGTGTGTGGTGTATTCAGGTATCATGATTCATGTGCTGTCATTGAACAAGTTGTTGGGGACTTGGTTAGGCTCATTTAAGGTGGACCATATGTGACCTTGAAGTCCTTTCTAGCTTTAACGTTTTTTCAAAATGCTGCCAATGATGATGAGGCATAATTATCAAAGCAGTTGCTATGTGGGCAAACCTTTCAGGATAAGGAATCCCTTTGCTTTTAAAACAGTATATTTTGATTCAGAAATCAGGAACCCTCAGACTTTGTCAAGTCCCCTTTTTATCCTTCATCAGATCTCTTTATGTAGGAGACATTGCTGGGGTCCCACCCATGTTCCCTCGGTCTTTCCTGGAGCTCGTTTGCTGACAGTTTCTGTACGTCCCCACAGCTCCCCATGTCTCCCTCCCTCTTAGTTGGAGGGAACAAACTTTGCCCACCTACAGGGCAAGATGGACGTTCTGCGGGATGATGCCCTAGATGGAGCAACTCTCAACAAACCAGGGATAGGAGATGGTGGATAAATACCCCAGCCACTTCACTGCTAGAAGGACCATTCTGGAGCATCTCTCCCAGAAGGTCTGCAGTGGGACTGAGCCCCAGGCACCCATAGTGGTGACCCATTCATTAATACACACCTTTTTTTCAAATTTCTGTCCCTCTTGGTCTCATGTATCTGCTCTGCCATGTTGAATGAGCTTCCTGGGATCATCTTCCAGGAAGGACTTGTGTGTCTGTCTTAGGTTCTCCTTTTGGCAGAACCCACACTAAGGTCATCTATTCACTTAACTCAAAATGCACACATTTCAAGGCTTACGTTGATGGGTTTGCTGCACAATTTGGATTTGTACTATATCATGTGGCTTTCACAGAACTGCTCCTGCCTGTATATTTTGTAGCTGCTTCAGACCAAATCAGTCGTTTCTCTGCCTCGAATCTCATTACCGTTTCTTTGATGACATGGGGACATTCACTCGATCGGTTTGCCCAACGAGTCTGAACTCATTGAGTTGATAACTTCATGGAATGATTTTATTTTTCTAGTAATTGCTACTGAGTGTGTTTGTCCCAGTGGGTAATGGGGACACAACCATAACTCAGACTGATTCCATCTGCCTAATCCATTAAAAAAAATCAATCTCATTCAAAATCAAAATAACTCCCCTCCCCTTTGCTTGAGCTAAACTTGTATTGGAGAGAAAGAAGTAGAGTGGATAGGCAGTGGCAGGGGACAAGGTGTGCTTTCTTATCCTCCCTTTCTTTCTTCTGAGTCCCTCCTTCAAATCATGGAGTTTCAGACTAACTCGTGGCTCAAACCTATGGGGAGCTGTGGGGAAGGGAGATTCCAGTAACCCAGCTGGCTGCAGTCAGCTGCCTTGGATATTCTGTTGAGGAAGAGGAGATGCCTGAGTTTCATTTGTGTCCACCTGAAGACTACAGCCTCTGCTTTTAGAGTGGTCGTGGTGTAGATGATATATGTGGTTTTTAGAGTAAGGTTCAGCTCCTCCCCGACCCTGCCCACTGTAGAAAAGCAGCCATATTTCCCTTTGTTTTCCCCCATGGTGCATACCTCCAATGCACTCTTCAAGTTGGGTATCACCCCATTACTTAGTTAAGTGGTTGCCGTGTTCCCTGCTCTCTCTCTATGCACCATCATAAGCAGAAGAAATTGGTGTATTCTTCTATGCCTTCCAGTGGCTTCAGGGACCTGCCTGGGGAAGGTTGCCTTCATCTTTCTCTTCCCTGGCACACAATATACTACTATTAGGAGGTCTCATCCTGCTATCTCAGGTTATTTCCTGAGGGTTTTCACTTTCTGAAATTTCCAGGTGAGAAATGAACTCTTTATTTACCAGTATCACTTCATGGGATAAATGTTAATGTCTTCCTTGTCACCCAAACAGGAGGAGGGGGCCCAACACTTTCTTCCAGTCTACCAGAGAGCTTCTCTAATCCAGAACACCTCCTTTTTTATATCTTTCGTGGGTAAAAGCAATCAGATCAATTCACCATCTTTGGAACAGCAGAGTAGGAACATTCAGCCATGAATCTGGCTTTCCTTGAATTTGGCCTTCCAGAATTTAATTTTTTTTTTCAATAGTGGTATCTACATCATAGTCTTACACTGCTTA
The DNA here is from genome assembly GCF_039906515.1 of Pseudorca crassidens. Lineage (NCBI taxonomy): Eukaryota > Metazoa > Chordata > Mammalia > Artiodactyla > Delphinidae > Pseudorca > Pseudorca crassidens. The sequence goes on along the minus strand of NC_090310.1, from coordinate 51,639,389 downwards.
TAACCTGTGGGGATGGGAATGTTTATCTTTGCTTTGTGTCAACATGATATTACATAAAATTTTATAGCAACTTATTTGCATTCCTCAAGATCATAAAGACACCATTCTTGTTATTTAAGAAGCAAATTCAGGAAATTACCAGAGTTTCCAATAACACGATGGGAAAAAGGCAAACATTTATTTTTATTTGCAAGTGCAGTTTCTGCCAATAGTTAGTGCTCACACAACCTTTTAAGCTACAGTAACTTTTGGTAAATTCAATGAAGACTTTAAAAAAGAGGCAGTGATAAGAAAATTACAGAAAAATTTCTATTACACTGTCGAAAATGTTTGGAATCCAAAATCCACTATTTTCTGCAATGGTTTTTAATATTTTCTCTGGTTAAGAAAAGATTTTTTTCTTTCCTTTCTATTTCTACATAGTCCTGGTTAAATGAATACAGTCTGTTCCATGAACTTTTAGGACTTCCATTTTCTGGATTTAGATTATTTTAATTCGTACATACTTATATTAATATTTTAATATTTTACATAAAACATTGATTTGTTGTGTTTTATAAACAAAATTATAGATCCTATTTATAATGAGGCATTTCCAGTTTAGGGAAAAACTGAAAATCTAATCAGTAGAAGGTCATTTTATGCCTTTTTTTTCCTTTTTAACTTTAATAAATAATTAGCAACCTATTAATTACAAACATTCTTAATTAGGCTTAGAGCAACCAGAGCATTTTCACAATTTTAAATTCATATTTGTTACAGTATGTGAAATTAAGAAAAGCCTCTGGTTTTCCAGTTTGGTAAAAAATGGCTTTCATTGGATGCAGAAGTAATAGAAACTAATGATGACTATGTAGCTTTTCCAGAGTCTTAAAGGCAAATCTATATTGGCCTACAGTTAACATGCAAATTCATCCAACAAGCAACACAAAATGTATTGTAGTAGTCATTCGTGTTTATCAACATTCAAGAAGATCTAGTCAGCAGCACAACTCTCCTATGTCGGAAACACAGAACATGGTCACAACTGAATTCGAATCACACCCGGAAAAATCCCCGCTCCCTAATTCATTCTCTAGAATCCAGACTTCCAGTATGATACAGAAACAATAGCGACGAAGGTAAATTACAGACAAGAGTTTGGTGTGCTAGCACACAGAGTTTTAACAACAGTAACGAACAAAACCAAACATCTTGCCCACTTCTCTCTTTTTTCCCTTTGTGAGACTGGAATTCTCACAGCCTTCTTGAAACATTCAGTTTGGGGAATGGAGTCCAAATGATCCTAGCACTGGGTTGTTGGATCAAGATGGTGGAGGGGTAGGACGTGGAGCTCACAGCCTCCTACAAGTACATCAAATGACCTAGCACTAAAATTGTTCCTTGGAGGGGAAATTTGGCCCCAAGGGGACATCGTACCCCTTTAAGAGAGGGTACTAGGGGAAACATCCTGCTGTGCAAAAGATGGTTTGCTACTAACAGGCTTGAAGGAAAATGTGATTTTTCAGAATATTTGGCTTTCTCCCAAGGAGTACTTTTGGTGGTATACTGTGGCTCACATTTTATTGTACTGTATTATTTTGGGCTGGATAAATGGAATGTGCACCCCCATCACCATCACTCTTAAGTCTTCTTCCATTACATAAGACACTTGTTAAGATAAGAAAGATATTCTACTAAAGCTGACGGTGATTGAGAGTCATTCAGTATTCAAAGTTCCTAAAGAATTGTTGGTTCTCTGAAAGGGATAAAAAAGTAGGAAAGACTTTGTTCAAACTCTTGCTAGTAAACAGGTATTACTTCAACCGATACAATGGCTACGTGACATCAAAGTACTATAAATTATCAAAACTATTGTACAGAAAAATTACAAATTCATTGCAAAATACATTACACTGCTACCATTAAGAAAAAGTGCTTTTTGTTATCCTTTCTATTTTTTGCCAGAAAAGTATTCTTTCAATATAGAAAATCCTGTGCGTTACCCTGCATGTGGCTAGGATATATCATAACGGAGTTTGTACTGAGTCATTCTGATTTGCTGGATGAAAGGCTGAAAAATATAATAATGACTTATTAAAGCCGTGTTCCAAATGACCACACCAGCTGTTAGTGGAGAGATGCCTGTTTAAGACACAAGAAGATGCCCTGGTCTGCCAAACCCTGCTGGTCAACACACTGTCCCATCAATCAGCTGGTCTGGAATATACGGGTCTGTTACACGTTCTCTGGTTTCCTTGTGTTCTCCTGAATTATTCTCATGTTCTCATCTAGCTTTGTCACCTCTATGAATCCTCTGCTCAGTGATGCCTGTATTGTCTCATAAGGGGAACAATGCAAGATGGCGGACCTGCCAATTTCAAGAATGGATGTCCGAGGAGTTCCTGGGCTGTGGCTCTTTGAGAGGGTTCCCTCACCAACATCAGGTCTAGGAATCCCCGGAGCACTGAAGAAACCTGTGAAAACGCAAGATATCATCTTGAGGACTAACACAGACACCCAACCCACTTCCCCTAAAATGGGTTCCCAGAGAATTCCCAGGAAAGTCATTCTATCAACAACTTCAAATTCCAGAATGTCAGGCTGAGGAGAAAGAGGTTATGGAAGCAAAAGTAGGAATTGCCTTTCTTAATATATGCTGTTTTCCTTACCTTCTTCAAGTCTGAAATAATAGGAGTAAATGATGGTATGACAAAGAATATTTACTAAATAAAATAATAGTGGTATAATAGCAACAGTAGCAGCTATTATGAAGTGCCTACTGTGTATAGGTGCTGGCCACACATGTTTGATGAACAGTGGTGTAAACGTGGAATGAGTTTTCTGTGTAACCACTGAAACCATCTAGGCTTTGTGGAATCCCTTTCTTGAAGAGAAACAAACTTCTGTTAAGGATATCTGACAGAGACAGCATTTTTCCTTTAATTTCGTGTAATTTACTTTTTGAGGTATAGCTTACGTACATTCGAGCGTATAAAAAGTTTATATCCTACAGTAGTTTTTTTAAACACATATTTACACCTATATATTCCCCACCCCTATCAAAATATGGAACATCTCTCCCTTCAGACCCCTTCCAATAAATATCTGGCTCCCTGCAAAGGGTCACCACTATCCTGACTTCTGATAAGATAAATTTTTACCTGATTTTGTCCTTTATAGAAATGGAGTCATTGGCTGTCAACCCTTCTCTCTCTAGCTGCTTTCACTCGACATCGTGTCTGTGAGATGTATCCGTGATGTGGGTGGCAAAAGCTGTATCCTTTGCATTGCTGTGTAGTATTCACTGCTGAATCATCTCACATATCACTTATCCCTCTGGGAAACAACCTTGGAAGGTTTCCAGTTTTTGACCATTAGGATGAAAGCTGCTCTTGTCTGTGACTTTGAAGAACATCACACTCCTTCGTACTGGGTGTGGGATTATTTGATACCATACTATTTTAGCCACTGTTTATTATTTAAACCCAGTCCAATGCAGTACAAATTTCAATCTCCTGTTCAATTCAAGCAGTCTCCCATCTTTTTGGCAGATCCACACAACCTCTATGAGTGATTCTATTGGGGCTCTTCCATAAGGTTTAGGGGTGAGGGAAGAGGAGAAGCGACCATTACAAACTATCCCCTCACCTAAGGCAGCCTCACTCCCTCTCTTATTGTCAGGAGGCGGATGGGAGGGGTCAGCATTTATAGAGTTGATCTGTGGAGACAGCACCTCTCAGCAAGCTCTGCCCCCACTGGTGGCCCCCACAGTGGCAGTTCTTTGACTTAGTATCATATGTTCTGAGCTTGGCCCTACTTGACAATCTTGGGAAAACAGGAAAGGCCCTACTTGGTCCCTTAAACATGTTGCTCTTTGCCCTGCACAATCTAGCCCCTGCCTACCCTCTGACATGCCTCACCCTTTCCCCATGCCCACTTTGCTCTGGCTGAGGGTCTTCACACTGCTCCTCCCTCTGCCTGGGACATTTTTCTCCCAGATCTTTTTGCATAACTTACTCCTTCTTTCCAATCAGGCTCCAGTCCCCTGAAAGGGCCTCTTTCACCCCTCAGCCAGAACTAGCTTCCAGCCCCCTCTCCGGCCCCTTCCATCACATCACAGTGTTCTATTCGCTTCATAGCAGGTACCACTCTCTGAAATTATTTTATTCATCCATCTGTGTGTGGTTATTAACTGCTTCCCCAACTAGAATGCAACCTCTATGAGAGTCAGGAAATGTGGGGTTTTGAGCTGCTATATCCCGGCCATTAGAACAGTCCCCAGCATGCAATAAATTCTCAAGGAGGGAGTGCAGAGTAGAGCCAACCCCATGAAAGAGGAGCAGCTGTACCCCATTTTACAGATGAGCTTCAGAGATGGAGTGGCTGACTCACTTGCCCAAGCGAGTGAACAAGAATAGCAGAGCTCTGAATGCAAGCAACTCGAATTCCAAAGTCCATGCCCATAAACCAGGATCTACTCCTGGATGCGATATGCCAGTCTTTAAAACTACAGAGAGACGGAAAAATCGAAGAATGATGTTGAACTTCAGCAACGGTTGCTGCTTCTCACCTTGTGCAGGTCCTTCACTCTTGGAGGTAAACTGTCCCGGATCCGCCGCATGGCCTGGAGGGGAGGCTCATTGAAGTAGGGGGGCTCGCCGTCAATCATCTCTATCACCATGATCCCGAGAGACCAGATGTCCACCTGTTAGGCACAGCACACTGATTATCTCAGGCAAAGAGAACCTTTTGAAAGGTTGGATGTGTCAGGGACCCCAATAGATTCATACTCATTCATAAATTAACATGGGATTTGTAACCTCTCAAAATATACAATTCATATATATAGGCTGAATTGTTGAGTGACCAAGTTTTTGCTAATGGTCTTTGTCTGCTTTTAAAATACAACTTCAATGAAGATTCTGACAATTAGATACACGTGAATGTCTTAACACTGAAGTTTAGAACTTTCTTCTAATCCTTTTAACTTGGGTGGTTCATGGTCTACAGGGCAGATGTGAAAACCATCCAAAGTTTTATGTTATGAACAGAGAGGAAAGTTGCATTTAAACCATAAGAAAATAAGAAAAGTTTTTGGCATATTCATAACAAACTCCAAAGAGCTACATTGCACAGCACAATATATACTGATTCTTCTATTAATTTGATTTTTAAAAATAGTGTTTTGCCGCCGTACTATTTTTCTTTGTTTTCTTTTTACTTTTTATTTTTTTAGCGGTACGCGGGCCTCTCACTGCTGTGGCCTCTCCCGCTGCGGAGCACAGGCTCCGGACGCGCAGGCTCAGCAGCCATGGCTCACGGGTCCAGCCACTCCGCGGCATGTGGGATCTTCCCTGACCGGGGCACGAACCCGTGTCCCCTGCATCAGCAGGTGGACTCTCAACTACTGCGCCACCAGGGAAACCCATTCCTTTGTGTTTTATCACTTTGAAGCAGTGTGCACAAAACCATGATCTATAAAACCATGTTCAGGGAATGGAGGGAAAGAAAGGGAGAGACAGCAAGCAATCCTTTCTGGGTAAAGAATGGGAAGTCAGGATAAGGAGGAGCCACAGCCATGCTATAAATTCCCAGGCACTGTCGCCTCCCCCTCCCAGCCTCATTACACCTCTTATCAGTTATTCATACTCCTGCTCTCACCCGCACAGTGACCTTCACTGAGAATTGATGCTCTTGGGACCGCAGTTATTCATCCAAGGGCAAGTAAACTGGGGAAAGAGAGCAGAGTCCGCCTGAACTTCTGCCACTCTCCTTTGCTCACTGGTCTGTGCCACCACCTGCAGGCTTCTCCTCTCTTAGGATCACCGTCTGCACCATGATGTGTGGAAACACTGTGTGCCCGGGCGAAACGAGCTCCTTGCCTCTGTGTGTATGTGTGTGTAGTGTGTGTGTGTCTCAGAGCTTCTACTCACACTATCATCCCCCTAGAAGGCCCTCCTCCACTTCTGGCCCCTCGTTTTATGTATCCAAACCTTGTCCCTTAATAGATTATGAGCAGGTATGGAAGCAATCTAAGTGTCCATCAACAGATGAATGGATAAAGAAGATGTGGTATATATACAATGGAATACTACTCAGCCATAAAAAAGAATGAAATTTTGCCATTTGCAGCAACATGGATGGACTTGGAGGGCATTATGCTAAGGGAAACAAGTCAGACAGAGAAAGACAAATACTGTATGATATCACTTATCTGTGGAATCTAAAAACTACAACAAACTAGTGAATAAAGCAAAAAGGAAGCAGACTCATGGAGACAGAGAACAAACTAGCGGTTACCAGTGGGGAGAGGGAAAGGAGGAAGGGCAGTACAGGGATAGAGAATTTTTTTAAAAAGGGAAGTTTATTTTAGAATTATATGAAATCATGTGTGTGAAATTTTTTTTTTTTTTTTTTTTGCGGTACGCGGGCCTCTCACTGTTGTGGCCTCTCCCATTGTGGAGCACAGGCTCTGGACACGCAGGCTCAGTGGCCATGGCTCACAGGCCCAGCCGCTCCGCGGCACGTGGGATCTTCCCGGACTGGGGCACGAACCCGTGTCCCCTGCATCAGCAGGCGGACTCTCAACCACTGCTCCACCAGGGAAGCCCATGTGTGTGAAACTTTAAAAAATTATAAAGCACTGTAGAATTTAAAGAACCTTTCATTCAATAAAAAAAGATCAAACATTTTTTTGATTAAAAAAACAAAAACCAATTAAAAGATAGACTATGAGTGATTATTTCCTTTTCAGAGGAAACAAACATTTTGCCATATTTTAAAATATGTTGCAATATTCGTATATGATTTTTCCTATAGCAAAACATTATTTCTCATCCAAATATTAACCCCAATCCTGTGGAGCTTTCTCTGACGTTCTATCCTTTGAATCATCACACCTACTCATCTGTGTGTCTCCAGCCACTTTTCAGGTTGCATTTTCTCGCTTTGTGCACTCTTGGCCCTGAGGGTAAGATATTAGTTTGAGTGACTCTCTCCCACTGTCAACTTGGGACCTAAATACGCTCCTGGATCAATGTTGTGGCAATATCCCAGGGATAGCCAGTCTCCCTTCTTCCACAACCTACTCTGTGACAAGCCTAGTGAATGGGGATCAAATGTGGAGTTAAAAGTCATGACCCTGATCTCCTGTGGTCATTAACGATCTCAGAACCCCTGCATCCAGAGCCTAACCAGACCCTGCCACTCCCCAACAATGACCATCACTCCCTTACCTCTGTCCCATAAGGCAGCCTAGAAATCACCTCAGGTGCCATCCAGTAGGGTGTGCCAACCAGTGATTTCCTCTTTGGCACCTCTTTGGAAACTTGAGCACAGAAACCAAAGTCAGACAACTTTATCTGAAAAGGAAAGGAATGCAACAAACTAACAATATAAAAATACTGGCTCTGACATTTGCAGCAACATGGACAGACCTACAGATTATCATACTAAGTGAAGAAAGTCAGAAAGAGAAGGACAGATACCATACAATATCACTTATGTGTGGAATCTAAACTATGACACAAATGAACTTATCTTTGAAACAGAAACAGACTCACAGACATGGGAAACAGACTCACAGACATAGGGAACAGACTGGTGGTTGCCAAGTGGGAGTGGAGGGGGGGTGGGAGAGGGATGGACTGGGAGTTTGGGATTAGCAGATGCAAACTCTTATATATATGTATAACAGAATCACTTTGCTGTACACCAGAAACTAACACAACACTGCAAATCAACTATGTTTCAATAAATTTAAAAAAATACTGGCTTCGAGATATAGAAATATGGAAAGAGTTTCAAATTCAAAACAAAACCACCATCTCTTGTTAACAGGCCTTGAAAATACCAGAGAAGGGGCTATCAGACCCTTTTATTGGAAAGGTACAATCCATTTTAGTGAAAAAACCTCTTATGGCTCCAGCAGGATTGATTTGCAAATGTTTAACTCCTGCTGCTGCTATCTTTTATAAAATTATGAAACTCCAAAATTTACAATACACCCAAAACAAATTTATTAAAATTCAAACCTACTACTTTCATTTAATGTAAGAGATGATGCTTTAGTGTAAGTAAACTGCTATTCTCAACACGAGTTTTGTACAAACTGCTGCAATTTAGGGGTTTTTTTTACACCGAAGACATTTAGATTTCTAAGTACCATGAGATGATTCAAATAACCAACCTCATTTCTATGTTTGAATTATTGCAAGACCCCATTTATAAAGGATGCTGAGATATCACTTTAAGTACTGGCTCCCCTTTTCTTTTGGTTTTCCTCCTTTTCTCAGGACAATTGAAGTTGCCAAAGTGAATATCAATGCAAGTGGAAATGATGGCATAGAAACTGGGTGTGAACAATTAGTTACCAGGGGTACAAGGTGGTCATCTTAATTACCCAATATACATATATGTTATTTACATTAGAGGTCATCAAAAAGAAAAACACCCTGAAATTTCTTTCCCGAAGCCTTTAAGAATACTCTTAAGAACATACTGCACCCTCAGGCACCCTGCCAGTTTATATATTCTAGGTGACCAGGATTCAGTTTATTTCTGGGAGGCTTGATTCTTGTTCATGGTGACCTGGTCTGAACTTCAGATAGACTCATTGAAAAGGATTGCCACTTAGGATTATTGGTGATGACAGAATACATTAAATGAAAACAAAACAAAACAAAACAAAAAAAATCAATGATTCAGGCATTGTTTGGCAATGGTTCAGAATGGTCATTTGAAGTTAAAATTTCCATAGATCAAAGGTATAGTCTCTAAGGCACAAATTCTCCCTTGATTCTCTTGATACCTCTCTGAACTTTTTTCAACCTTTTTTTCTGGCTCTACCTCTGCTGCCCACAACTTAAATACTGGGGCTTCCAGGAGTTTGGGTCCCAACTCTCACCTCTTCTCTTTTTAGGTGCTCTTGCTAGATACTCTTTTTAACTCCACATGGAGTTAATTTTTGTGAAGGGTATACAGTCTGTGTCTAGATTCATTTTTTTGGCATGTGGATGTCCAGTTATTCCAATACCACTTGTTGAAAAGACCATCTTTGCTCCATTTTACTGCCTTTTCTCCCTTGTCAAAGATCGGTTGACTCTATTTATGTGGGTCTACTTCTGGGCTCTCTATTCTGTTTCATTGGTCTATTTGTCAATTCTTTGCTAATACCACACTGTCTCAAAAAGTCCCAAAGTTAGGTAGTGTCAGTCTTGCACTTTGTTGTTCTTCTTCAATATGTGTTGACGATTATGTTGGTCTTTTGCCTCTCCATATAAACTTTAGAATCAATTTGTCAATATCTACAAAATAACTCACTGAGATTTTGACTGAGATTGCATTAAATCTATAGATCAAGTTGGGAAGAAGTAACATCTTGACAATACTGAGTTCTTCCTATCCAATGTAATACCTCTCCATTTATTTAGGTTTTTTAAATTTTATCCATCTGAGTTTCGTAGTTTTTCTCATATAGATGTAGTACGTATTTTGCTTGATTTATACCTAAGTATCTAGTTTTAGAGGGTGATAATGTAAATGGCATTGTGTTTTTAATTTCAAATTCCACTTGTATTGCTGGTACATAGAAAAGTGATTGACTTTTGTATATTAACTAGATATCCTACAACCGTGTTATAATCACTTATTAGCTCTAGATTTTCTTGTTCATTTTTTCAGATTTTCTGAATAGATGATCATGTCACCTGTAACCAAAGATAGTTTTATTTCTTATTTCCCAGTATGTATACCTTTTATTCCTTCTCTTGTTTTATTGCATTAGCTAGTACTTCTAGTATGATGTTGCAAAGGAGTGGTAAGAGGGGAAATCTTTGCCTTTTTCCTAATCTTAGTTGGGAAGCATATTCAATTCTTAAGGATAGTTCAAGGCCCTGATCACTTCTCACTTCCTCCAGAATTTTTCTCAGGAGGCTATATTGATCTCTCCCCTCACCAAATTTGAGAGAATTTAGCATTCATTTAATCTTGAACTGTTTTCTGATGCTGAGTTTTTCCCTCAGCTAGAAATGACATTGCTCAGGGACAATAGCTCTGCCTTTTAATTATGAAGCCTCGCTGTGCTCCTTAAGAGCTAAGAAAACAGTAGATAATCAAAAAACTCATGCTACTAGATTGATATTATCTGATATTGACATATATATACATACATACATACATGGGACAACAGATCACGTGATAGAAAACACATTAGTGCTCCTTCTGAAGCCATCATTGACTTACTGAAGACAACTGTTTCTAGAATCAAAGTTGTAACACAGATGAAATGGAGGTAATATTTTGGAAATTATTATTTTTTCTTTTTCCATTTCCTTGTTCATGATCTGCTCTCTAATCAGGCCAAGACTAGTGGGGTGTGGTTTGGGATGGGACTCCTTCAATTTGGCTTGCACCAGATGGAATGCCAGAGAAAGATGGTTTAACAGAGATATGATTTTTCTCAATTGCTTTGGCATAGCAAGAATCAAGCCCAGATGTGTCAGATCACAGAATTTCCATGTGGTATAAAGAAGACTGCCCTGGGAATTCCCTGGCAGTCCAGTGGTTAGGATTTGGCTCCTTTACTCCTGGGGCCCGGGTTCAATCCCTGGTTGGGGAACTAAGATCCCACAAGCTGCAAGACGCAGCCAAAAAAAGAAAAGAATAATCCATTAAAAAAGAAAGAAGAGTGCCCTATGGCCATGGTAGCTGGTCCATAATCCTTGCTGCCCTATTGTAAAAGGCTTCTACAATTCTGAGAAGTGAAAGCCCTACAGTCCATCACTTTTAGCCAAGGATTATTTGCAGAAGAGGACAAAGAGCAGTAACTTATGTCAGGCCCCAACTCTTTATTATACACCATTTCCTACCACCCCGAGCAGATGGTGGTGTGCTTCAGAAATATCTGAGTAGCATACATCCCCACACAAACAAGGGAGAGGAGCCACATGCATCTGTGTTCAGAGGTAATATTAAAAATATTTAATAACCAGATTCATCTAGACCAGTCAGAATCTAGACATAAAGTTGAGCTTTGTTCTGGAGTTATCCTGTGGGCATTACCATCCTTAATGAGGCAAGGGGCATCCTGGTAAAGGGCTGGGGTCATGGGGGATAATACTCCAATGACTGGAAACAGTGGCTATTAACCAACAAGCATGAGAATATTGCAACATTTTAACAATGGGTGCAGATACACTGGTGAATATCAGCTGCACATCAGCTTTGGCTATGCCCAACATGGCCTCCATGGAGAGATGGCACGACAGAGTGGGTGGAAATGAACTTGAGGCAATGCTACTGGCTTCCATGGCCTTTGTGTGGTATGCAGGGCTCCCGAAGCTCCTCCAAATCTCAGTGAAGGAACAGGGCCAGGCACAAGCCTATGGTTGACATGAGAGGCAGTCTCAAGGATAGCTTTCAAGACTTGAGGAAAGAGGCTGGAGTAAAATACTGCAGAGAAGCCTCTTCCTGAAAAGACCAGCAGCTGATGGGACCAGCTAATGCTCACTGGTCACGAGTCCAGGTAGCAGAAGAGGCTGTCACGCCAAGGCAGGGACCAGCGAGGAACAAGAAGATGGATCATATCTCCTTCACCCGGAGGTCCCATAACCCACATTTGTCTGCATCCTGAGGAAGATGGGGGTAGGAGGTGGAAAGAAAGAGCAGGTGGCAGCCAAACCTGAAAGACTGAGGGTTTAAAGGTATCAGTTTAACCTTACAATAATGTGACTGAATTCTGATAGACAATGTTTAAATTATTTAAGCAGACTAAATTTAATAGACTGAATTAAAATAGAGTTTAAAAAAAATTCTAGTCAGTGGGGCTTTGTGAAGAAGTTGAGGTTATGTGTGTGTGTGTGTGTGTGTGTGTGTGTGTGTGTGTGGTTATTTCCAAAGTTCAAGCCTGAGTAAGTTTGCAACCCTATGACACAGATAGTAAAGGAGGAACAATTTTGCCAATATATTTTGTTTACCTGTAAAATGAAGAAACCTGAATGATTCAGGAGGTGACTGTATCAGCATTTTGGTATTGGCAGTTTTAATTTCAACTGGCTTTAATTTTAAAGCCTCTAGTGTGGCTCTCTTTTTCCAGACATTAAAAAAAAGATACCAAACCTGACAGACTAATAATTATCTCCCTGACAAAATATAAGATGAGAAATTGAAACTCAACACTTGGAAGCCAGGCCTGTTCTTCTGTTGTAGGAGTATAAGTGCTTCTGCATGATTTTTTTACTCATTCAAGTCCATAAAAGAGACAATTTTCTAAAAGAACATAATTGCACACAACATTCGTCCAAATATATCTGCAAGTAAATAATAAGAACTCAGGTAATGAGTATAATAAAGCATTGTAGGCAGTTATTAAAAGCAAATCTCACACACACACACACACACACAAAAGCAAATCACATAGACTTTAAGCTGAGCCTTATTTTAGATAGGATTGTACAACGTGGGTACTTAGGAAACCACCTTTGTCTCACTAATGCAGTTAGGCTAAGAGAACTGAAGCAAGCACGTTGCCCACCCCCTAAGAGGAGATGTAGCTGGTCCACAGGGGCCAGACAAGGAACTAGAGCTCAGAGGTCAGACAAAGCTGCTACTTAAACCTGAGATCTTACCCATCTCAATGCATCCTGGCTAGGAGTAAGGGACCCCACAAAAATTTGCAAGAGGAGGAGCAAAAGAGAATCTACCCACAAGATAGCTACAGGTTTAAAATAAAATATAAAACCCTCGTTTTGTAAATTGCGTATGCTCTAAAGAATTCTTGCATCTGCTCCAGATTTTTGCTAAGGCAGAAAGATGGCTGCTTTTGTGCCTGGTTCCTGGGTTCTTCCTATAAGGCAATGGTACTCAAGTGTGTATCATCAGCTGGGAATTGCTCAGAGATACATCCAGCCTGACTGAATCAGAATCTCTGAGAGAACGGCCCAGGAATCTGTTTTTTGCCAAGGTCTCCAGGGGCTGTGATGCTCACTAAAATCTGAGAACTTGTTTTAAGAAGAGCAATGACCCAGGGACAAAGGAACCGAGGTAATAGAAGGGGTCAGAATGATGATGGTGCCTCCAGCTGAAGACCCACTTCTTCAGCAGCCAAACCCGAGAGGAGAGGGAAGACATCATAGCGGCTGAGCTGGAATGGCTTAGAGGCCTCAGCCAGCCCCTCTGCCACTTGGCACAGCACGGAGAGCGGTAGGAACTTGCCCAAGACTATGTGACAGTTTTAGCAGTGAACTCAACCCTGGGGTCTTCTGACTTTTCATGCTGTGTTCCCTGCATTAGAAAATAACTTCTGTGGAGGGAGTGTTTGGGTGTATCTCAGAGACTACTGGAAAGGAATGAATTTAAGCAAGCTATTTAATATGCCCAAGTCTCTATTTAAGAAGAGCTTCTGGGAGATAATCTTCAGGTCTTCCTCTAATTGTAAAATTCTAGCAATTTGAGAGACAACAAAATTCAAATGGCTAAAGGAGCCAGGAAAATATTGGGTTGGCCAAAATTCTGCTCAGGTTTTCCCGTAACATCTAATGGAAAAACCCGAATGAACTTTTTGGCCAACCCAACAATACCAATGAATTAAATGAGCCAGTGGAGACAATGGAAAACTAGGGACATACGCCCCTGATAAGGAGACACTAACTTCCAGCTGATTGTCAGGGGCCCAGTAGAGAAGGTGTGGAACACTCATAGGCTCTGGTTGCCCGTCTATGGCCCCTTATTTGTCCTTTAACCCTCCCTTCAAATCCTGTGGGAGAAAGGGCACAAACATATTTCTTATTTCTGGATGCTATGTTAGTTTGGGCCCCCCTCTCCCAGAAGAAAATGCTGAGACAAGGATTCAGTGTAAGTCATTTATTGGGGAGATACAGGAAACACTAGCAGTGAAATGGGGAAGTATAACAGGGAAGGGAAGGCAGTCAGTCAAGGGTTAATCAGCAAGGAAGTTACCACCATGGGAACTAGAGCTTAATCCTGCTGAGGACATCTGGGAGACTGTGTAGAATATGTGCCTCAGAGCTATTCCATCCAAGGGCGAGAAAGCTGGGGTATTTATATACCAACTCCCATCACTTTTTCAGGGCTGCTCCTGGGAAGCATGAATGTTAATTTCCTGGAATTTCTAGGCTGCTTTGTTCTGCAAAAGCAGACTACAGTAGCCAGAGAAGTCCCCAGGCAAAGAGATGCAGGTGGTGGCATTTGGAGGTGGAGTTAGCGAGCACTGAAATGGGAAGATAAGGGTGGGGCACCAGTAACATTTGCACCCTCATCACACCACCTCCATTACTGCCATGTGTGACGTCAGGCACAGTGTTGCCAGACGCTTTGATTTTTTTCAAGGGAGACAGGAATCTGAAATTTTATGTGAAATCTCCTAATTCTTAAAGTGTGGCAACCAATTTATAGTAAAAAGAAAAACCATAAAGATTACTTGTAAATGCCTCTTTTTAATAGATGCATTGGGCTTAAGAGGTCATGGGTTTGAATTCTATTTCAGCCAATGAATTTGATAAAAGTTAGTCACTCACTGCCTAGTGGCCCCTAAGTATCATCTCCTAAATGCAAGCCCCAGGCCAAGGAAAAATCGTGGAGGAATTTACTCAACCCTTAATTGCAAGGGCAGGGGGATTGCCTTCATTCTGAGCATCTACCGTGTACCTGGTTTACCTCTTATGGTTTTATACTAATTACTTCATGTAATTCTTGAAACCATTCTATGACATGTTATTTATTTTCCCTTTCAAACCCCAAACACCACTCCTTAAACACCTCTGCTTAATACAAATTAGTGACTCACTAGATATTATTTCTATCATGGACAAAGAGTGAACGATTTCTTTTCAGTTGATAACAAAAAAATTTCCCTTGTAGTCTTTGAAGAGGCCAGAAAGGACTTATCCTTTTAAACCTGAGCAATTCACTGTTTTAAAAAATATATACTTTATTTTGAAATACTATATATAGGCTCATAGGAGGTTACAAAGAAATGTGCACCCAGTCCTCCCGATACGTTAGTATCTTATGCACTGTAGCTCAATATCAACACCAAGAAATTGATGTTGGTACAGTCCATAGAGCTCACTCAGATTTCATCAGTTATACATGAACTCATTTGTGTATGTAGTGTGTATATGTGTGTGTACTCTACAATTTTATCACATTGTAGTCTTGCACAACCACTGTCACAAATAAAGATACGCGACTGTACCATCACCGTAAGGTGATGGTGCTGTCCCTTTATAGCCACACAATTCCAATCCCTAAACCCCAGCAACCACTAATATGCTGTACATCTCTATAATTACGTTATTTCATAAATGTTACATAAATGGAATTATGCAGTGTGTATCCTTTCGAGGTTGACTTTTTTTTTCACTCAGCATAATTTCCTTGAGGTTCATCCAAGCTCTTGCATGTGTCACTCATTCATTTTTTTTTTTTTTTTGGTCTGGGTAGTATTCCCTGGTATATATACACCATAGTTTATTTAATCATTTACCCTCTGGAGGACATTTAGGTATTTTCTAGTTTGGGGCTATGATGAATAAAACTGCCATAAACATTTGTGTGCAAGTTTATGTGTGGAAATAAGTTTCCATTGCTCTGGAATATATGCCTAAGAGTGAGAATGCTTGTCACGTGGTAAGTCCATTTTCAGTTTTGAAAGGAACTGCCTAACCATTTTTCAAGAGTGGCTCTACATTTTACATTCACACCAGCATTGTGTGAATTAGTGGTGTTATTACTATTTTTCATTTTAGCCATTCTTATAGGTGTGTAACGATATCTCATAGTTTCAATTTGCATTTCTCTAAGGGCTGATGACGTTGAACATCTCCCAACAGCACACCTTGTGTGACAGACAATATTTCCAAAAATGCCAACAACAATACTGTCCAGCCCCTGAGATCTTCTTGACATATGATTCAATTCTCCTCCCACTCAGGAGAGTTTCGTGTTCCTTCCCACTGGATCTGGAAGGGCTGTGATCATGGTAAAAGTGACACTATGTGACTTTGAGGTCATAAAAATGCCATACTTCTACCCTGTTTTCTTGAGACACTCACTCATGGAATCCAGCCTCCATGCTGTAAGGAAGGCCACATGGTAGGTGTTCTGGTGGAAAGTTCCAGCTCAGCATCCAGCCGACAGTCAGCACTACATTCCTGACATATGCCTGAGGAAGATTTCTAGATGCACCATCTAGCAAGTCAGAGCAGTACTGGCTGGCTGAGCCCAGCCAACTCTCAGTCATGTGAGAATGCGAAAATAACTTTTGACTTAAGACCTAAGGGGATTTGTTATGATAATAAATGAATATGTCTTCTGCACTATAGAATGCTATAAAATCTCCAATAGATTAGTATAAATTGTACTCTCAGCCTTTTCTTGGAGTAGTCACACTCCATCTCTGTTCTCTTTTTTAAGGAAAAAAGTTTCCTTTCTCTATAGAAACTGGAGTCAATATGGCACCTTGTTCTTAAACCTGGATGAGCTCACCCTGGCCAGCGTGGCTGAGAGTCAGGCTCCTCTCCACATGCTGTGTTCCTTCTTCCTGGAACACTCTCATCCCTGAAGGTCACAGGCCCCGCCCCTCACGCGTCTCTGCTGTCACCACCCCACTGCGGAGGGGCCTTCTCTGACTGGCCTCTACAGACCCTCTACTCTCCACCCTCCACCTTCTTTAGTCTACTTAAGTTAATTAATCATAGAAAACTTAGAATGTATCACCCTGCAATCTGGTGGTGATTTTATTTGTATGTTTATCAAGTTGTTGATTATTATACTCCTATTCTCCAAATAAACTGAATGAAATTAGTGATTTTGCTTTATTCATCCTTAGGACCTAGCACTGACCTGGCACAGAATGACGTTTAGCTCATATTTATTGAATGAGTGAGTGAACAAACCATTCAGACTGAAAGCACTGAGGATGTGCCAGTCCCTGTGAGCTCTGCTGGGTGCGTGGAAGAAATGTTTGAAAAGGAGATTCTGCCCTCAAGAGTGACACTGAATGATCTAGCCTTTCATATGTTGTGGGGAGGGGAGATCTTTAAGTAAGCTAATTAAATAATAAACTGTCTTTGTCTCACATCTGATTTTGACATCTGACAGGTACTCACAACAAGGGTGAGCCTACACCCTCAATCTCTAAAAACAAGGAAAGAAAGCCTGGCAGGAACTGTCCTGATTTTTTTTTCCTGTAAGCTCCAGTCCCCAGAGCCAATGTGTGGACCAGTTCAATGCTCAGCAATGCTCAGTTCTGAGGCCATGGGACCTTGCCCTGGTGCTTTTCTGAGTCAGGCCAGGAGAGAGTTCTAGCCCTTTTCCTATAGCTCCCCTGCTCTATGGGAGATGCTGCAAAATGGCCACATGGTCTTCCCCTCTCTGTATCCACATGCCTTTGGATGCAACTTTGCATCTTCTCCCATCAAGAGGCAGTGGTGCTTATGGTGTTATTTCCCCACCCCTTGCATCTAGGCCCAGTTACCTCCACTACCACTGCTGAGATCCAGCCAACCACCAGGCTAATTAGTGAGGCTGTCAACCCCAAACTGACCACAAATGCAAGAGTGAGCTCAGCTGATGTCACGTGGAGCAGAGGTAAGCTGTCCCAGCTGAGGTCAGTGCAAAAGTCGACTCACAGAATTGTGAGCAAATAAATGGTTCTGGGTTTAAGCCACTAAGTATTGAGTGGTTTGTTGTGTAGCAAAAACTGACTGATACATACTCCTGTACGCTCTTAAAAAAAGTTCAGCCAGAGTAATGCAGAAAGCAGGACTTAAAACTGCCCATTAATCATAATACTAAGTTGGTAAATTATGTGTGTGTGTATGTTCATATATATATATATATATATATATATATTTATTTAGGAAATGGGATTATGGGTGATTTTTTTTTAAGGGCTTCAGATGCTTGGCTTATTTATTTATTTATTTATTTATGGCCGTGTTGGGTCTTTGTTTCTGTGCGAGGGCTTTCTCTAGTTGTGGCGAGCGGGGGCCACTCCTCATCGCGGTGCACGGGCCTCTCACTCTCGCGGCCTCTCTTGTTGTTGCGGAGCACAGGCTCCAGACACGCATGCTTAGTAGTTGTGGCTCATGGGCCTACTTGCTCCGCACCATGTGGGATCCTCCCAGACCAGGGCTCGAACCTGTGTCCCCTGAATTAGCAGGCAGACTCTCAACCACTGCGCCACCAGGGAAGCCCCATTTTATTCTTTATACTTTTCTGAATTTGCTGAAGTTTCCACAATAAAATTGACAATCTTTTTAAAATAAAAGAAGAAAAGCCAAAGTTCTTGGGTAGTTTCTTCTGGTTGCCCTCTGATCATTCCTGGGCAAATTCTGATGTGACGTGAACGTTTTCCACGTGACTGAGGATGCTAGGTGGTAAAAGACAGGTGCATTAAAGGGACAGCTGGCTCCACTCATCACAAGGCTATTACATCTGCTGGGAGTTTCAGGAAGATTAAAAGCGTCTAAATGGGCGGGAAAAAATCTATGCTTCAAAACTCTTCCATCTAACTAAGCCTTCCTGGCAATGTCAACTCATGCATTCCTTGGCTGTTGTATTCTATCTGGTGTGGCTGATGAGTTTCAAGTGAATCCCCTGAGCAGGCTGCAATGATGGGAAATGCAGATATCTGGGCCTGGGGATACACTAGTGTGATGGATATCTTCTGTTTGTCCTTTCAGATCTGGGAGCCCTGAGCCCTGGGAGGCCAACCTGTATTGACCATTGATGGCTTCTGATTGGACTCAGTCAATGGGGAGCACCAGTAGGAGACTGGAAGGAAGGAGCAGAGTGAGGTTCGGGTACTTAATTGGCCCAGTTCCCATCCAGCAGGTTCACTATGGTCTGGTTTCCACTAAAGATCAGAGCTCCTGCCAGGTAGCCCTCTTCACACAACAATCTCTATTTCAAGATTCCAGTAACTAGTTCTGCACCTCACCTCTTCAGTCATGGGGTAATAAGAGGAGTGGTGTTCCATTCTAGACACCTATGCTGGTCCTCATGACAGTTCCTTTTGGCTTTTCTACATCTCATCTGCCCACACCTTTATTAAACTCTCCTCAAAGCACTGGAATTTGTCATCTGTTTCCTGCAGGGACTCTGAGAGATACTGCAGACATGCGTAGTCACACGAACAGAGTGGACACAGTCCTAGAAAAGTCATTTTCTCTCCACCAATGAAAATAAGAATGTGGCAGAAAAATAAAAGAAATTTCTATAGTTTCTATTACTTCCTGCACTTACTGTTAAGGCAGAAAATTATCTGTCAAATTCAGCTCACAGATAGTTCTAAATGACAGGATGACACAGAGGATGGTAATTTCTTCTTCAAAAGCCTCCTGGGAAGGGGAGTGGGTGACTTGCGACTAAGGAAAATTAGAATTCTGAGAAAGTGTTCTTAGGAATATAATATCTGTGACAGGTGAAATGACAAGGTAAACCAGGGAGGGACCCAACATGAAAATCTTACCCGGCCATCACTTGTCAGCAGGATGGAGTCACTCTTTATGTCCCTGTGAATCACTCCTTGGTTGTGCAGGTAGGAAAGAGCCCGTAGAACCGACAGACAGACGGTAGCTATTTGTTCTTCATTCATTCTAGAAAGGAAATCACATTGAAGGAGAAAGGTCAGGCTTAAGACCATCTTTGAAATGATCAAGAGAGGTGGCTCCCTTGTGTTCTAGAGAACCAGTCCATGCTCTCCAGCCCATGTCTCAAAAATCTATGGGAAAGGAAAAGGAAGTCTTTGGGACCTGATTCCCAGAACCTAAGGCCTGGCATTGAGGATGATAGCGGCTCAGTATAAGCTAAAGTAAAGAGACCCCCATTGGCTGGCTTTTGGGTCATCAGTGCAAATGCACTTCCTTGGACTCTTATAGGTAATTCCCCAGGTACTGACAAACCTCCAGGGTCCTACAGAGAGTGCACACTGAATGACGCCAAAGTTCCAGGAGGGGCTGCTAGATGACCTTGAGGAAGTCCTTTAACTTCCTCGGGTTTCTTTTTCCTCATCTTGGAAGTGGGCAAGGCCATGGTTCTCTTCAAGGTTGGACTCAGGCAAAGTGGTCTTTAGATCTCTAAGATCCCCCTCTGGGACTTGCCCTGCTTCTCACCAGCCCTTCCTCTCCCTCCTCCAGGAGCTGGAAGCTTCTGTTACTCCAGGTCCCTCTGCCAAGAAGGAAATTGGGCCTAGTTAGTTACTAATAACCAACTGTGAATGCGTGATACCCTAATAAATAGACCATGGGAATGAGAAAGGCAAGCACAACACTAGATATGCTCCCCCATTTCATGGCTGCACCCTCCGAAGAAGGTATTTCTGGTTTCAGAGGAGACTGAGGTCAGGTTACCTGCCCAAGGTTATATAGCTCAGAAGGTAACCAGATCATGATTCAAACCCCACCTTCTATGAGTTCAAAACCCATGCTTTTCCACTTTCCCCACTGTATCATGCAGCAATTGTAACTCAAAAGAATGGATTTTCAGCCACTGAAGAACCCAGGTGGGAAGAATGATGTGGAGAATGGAGTCCCTCAGTGCCCTCAAAATGACCCATTTAGGCATCTGCCTAACTCATCTAGGCATGAAACTTCCTCCCTCTCACGGAGATATTGAGAGGCCCAAATTAGCAAAGGTAGAGGTAGCAAATGTGAAAGACCTCCTAAAACAAACTATCAGGCAAACAGAGGAGGCTATCAGGAGACACACTTCGTAACTGACCAGAGTCCAAATTTAAGAATTGACTTGGGAAATAATCCCAGGTAACTTTTAGCTCAGCAGGACAAGTAAATAGATGGCCTTGAATCTGCGTTTCAGTCTTGTTGATGCCAACAAACCCCAGCTGAGTAAAACTAGGGTTCAAAATAAAATCCAAGGAGATAACCAATCAGGAGAATGTCAAAGGTACAAAGTGGATGAGTATGAAGAAACATGCCCTTCTCTTTGAAGAGGATTCCTACCACCGCAATGAATTGGCCTCATAGGAAGGCAGGTGTCTGAAACAGAGTGGAAACCTACAACTTCTGTGTTCTTGGTTTTGTGGTAAGTGGGCTGGTCATTATGCTGGATTGTTTTCAGATGACAATTTTCACATCTGCCCAAAGCACACTCCTGAGAAGTTTAGAGCATCAGCCACAGGGACAAGTCCAACTACATCTTAAAATTAATTCAGGACCAAGAATTATCATCTTTAATAAAATAAAATCTATTTTTCTTGGATTCAATGAGATTTGAGTTATTTGGAGCAGGCATAAAGATTTTTCATAGGTCAAAGGTAACAAAAATTAATTGACTCTGAGCCCCCAATCACAAACTGAAAAATCCCCTGGAGTTTATAACAAATGCTACTGACTCTTAATTCAATGACTTTGAAATGGACATGGCCCACTGTAGAAAGCCTGGTGCTTTCCTACTTCAACAGGGAGGAAGTCAGGTGGGGATAAAAACACCTCAGTTTTGGAGTCAACTCCAAATTCAAATCCTGGCTCTGCCAATTATTAAATACGTGATCTTGAGAAAGATACTTTTTGCCTCTATGAGTCATAGCCTCATCCTCTAACAGACAGGCACATCAACACCTACCTTATAGAGATGTGTGAAGGTTACATGAGTTAATCAAGAACCTGACAGAGCTTGGTACTTTCCTTTCCCTTCTAGAACTGTTTCCTTGATATAAGTAGGATATGATTTAACAAGATGCTAGATAGGGCTAAAACTTTAGTATGTATAAGAAACTCCTGAGGGGACTTCCCTGGTAGTGCAGTGGTTAGGAATCCACCTGCCAATGCAGGGGACATACGTTCGCTCCCTGGTCCGGGAAGATCCCACATGCCGTGGAGCAACTAAGCCCATGCACCACAACTACTGAGCCTGTGCTCTAGAGCCCATGTGCCACAACTACTGAGGCTACCCGCCACAACTACTGAAGCCCGTGTGCCTAGAGCCCATGCTCTGCAACAAGGGAAGCCACCACAATGAGAAGCACGGGCACCGCAATGAAGAGTAGCCCCCGCTCGCCACAACTAGAGAAAGCCCGTGCACAGCAACAAAAACTCAACACAGCAAAAAATAAATAAATAAAATAAATAAATTAAAAAAAAAAGAAACTCCTGAGCATCTGGCTAGATCATGGATTCTTTTAGTCCATCTGGGTAGAGCCTGAGATGCTGTATTTCTAACAAGCTCTTAGGGGATGTTGATGCTGCTGGTCCCCAGACCACACTTTGAGTGGCAAGCAGTTAAATGTTTTATCAACCAATCAATCAATCATTCAATGAAGTACTTATTGAATATCTACTATAGGAAACTCTCTGAACTACCAGCTTAAGGATTTCAAATTCTAAATATCCATGGTATTCCTTGACACACTATTGCTTCTTGCTCTCTGGAGCTACTCTGCCTTCAAGGGGAAATCCATCGACAAAACTAGATGGAGAGAATTAGAAAACACAATGGATTCTAGAGAGGCTGGCTCTTCAGTGAATCCCACGGATACAAAATAAGAACTTGACAAAGTGAGAGCTGTAGTTTTCTGATGCTCTCTGAGGCAAGAAAAAAGCCCCTCCCTTGGACATATTTTTATTAATTGTTTTATATGTAAGTCACATTTGTCTTATTCGTAGGTCTCTTCAGTATACTTGTTGCTACAATTTAAGATGATTAGATAGATAGATAGATAGACAGATAGATAGATAGATAGATATGGTGGTTGTATGGCTATACCGATAGGAATCTGCCAGCTGAAATGTTGGTGATAAACATTTGGTGTCTTCCCTTATGTCCTTTTGTTTTTAGATGGTCTACCGCAGACTCAGAGCTATAGGGAGTCATGATTGAAACACTGCCTCATTTTAGTGGAGAAAAAGCAGCACCTTTGATCTCTTACGGGTTTCTGAACACTTTCTTGCTACCTTGCTTTCCACCTATTGTCGCTCAACTGGATTCACTTATGATTTGGATGCCATTTCAGTGACATCAGCTAATACCCAATGTAGCTCCTTCATGACAATCTTTTCAAATCTTTGGTATTTTATTTACCAGCAGAGCAAACTTAAAGTTTCCCAAATGTAACATGATTTTTTTACACGTCTGTTCCTTTGAACCTTGCTTTTCCAGCGCGGTCCATGAACTAACAGCATTAACATCGCCTGGGGGTTCCTTAGAATGCAGAGTATTATGCCTCCCCCCCATTGAATCAGGATCTGCATTTTAATAAGAACCACAGGTAATTTGTATGCATATTAAAATTTTAGAAGCACTGTCTTAGCACATACTCTTTCATTTGCCTTCAATGCCCTTTTCTTCCCACTTGCCTTCTTAGTAAACTCTGATGCATCTCCCAAAACCCATCCTGGACACCACCATATATTGGAAATCCTTCTTGACTCTCTTATAGAGATATTCAGGTATTCTTCTATGCTACTTATATAATTCTAATTCTGCACAGGTGTTATAATGTATTTATGTCTAATCTGAGACTTCCTTGGAAGGGTGTATCTGAGCCTTATTCATTTGTATCTTTTGTAGCCCCAGCACTTAGGAAAGAGCCTGGCACATAAAAAGTGATTAATAAATACTTGATGAAATGACCACAACTGACACATCAGAGAAGCAAGTAGCTGAGGCAACAGTGGCAAGCAACCATTGTTACTTGCAAGATGATTTAAAAACAGATTTGAAGAATCTCTCTCTCTCTTATGTAGTTTGTTATTATGACATAAAATTTTGATCTTTCACCTGCCCCTGCCTTCCCCAGGTACCCTTGGTGGTATCAACACATAGCAATGGTATAGCAACTTAGGAGAATGAAACTCAGTTTTAGAAATCTACGTAGGGATGGGAAATTCTATTATTTGTCACCGAAACTCCATTCTCAGCAGCTTGCTGATTTAAAATCAGTGAGTACGAATGAATTTCTGGAGGGCAGGGAGAATGTGAATTGAGTGAATGAACTATACATACATGATATTGTGATAGGCACCTGGGAATACAGAGAAAAAGGGCAGTCGTTTCTCTACCTTCAAAGTGCTTAACTACTTATGAAGAGTTCATAAATATAGTTACTAGGCCTTACCCTGGAAAAGAATAATAAGCACCTTGAACTACTTGCCTGGATAGTAAAGAAACTTACCTGGTATGAGTAACGATGTCTGTCAAGGCACCACCTTCTAGAAATTCCATGACAACCCAGAGCTCATCATTGACAAGGTAGCTGTTGTACATGTCAACCACGTTGTCATGGTGATAATCCCGCATTATCACAACCTGGGCAAAATGGAAAGACACTGTTTGACTTCGGACTGTGAAATTTGACTTTTTGTTTTCTCATGACTACATTTGGGCTGTGAGTTCAACTGATGGGGAGTACTGATTGTGTGTGGGGGGGGTATTCAGAAGTCTATTACAGACAAAGGGACAGCACTGAGAGCAGCTGGGAGGAATAGAGGGGATCAAGTTAGCAAATTCAGAGAAAATGGCAGGTCAACAAGACACTGGGTTGGGGGAGAATACGGGGTAAAAACAGGCAGAACCATGGCAGAGTTTGCATTCACAAGAGGGAATTTAGTTGAATGTTTGGGGGGATGTGATCAGATATCCCATAGGTTACTTTTAAAACACATTGTCCACACTCTGCTATTGGGCAAAAGGGTCACCAACTCAAGGTAAGTGAGTCTCAGAAGTGACTGAAGTAAACAGTTATTAGGGCTGGGGCCACATGACACCAATCTAACTTCTTGGGAGGTCTAGGCCAACCCTGAAAGTGTTTGTGCTGAATACAAAGGATAAGTCTTTAAGGTAAAAACATTATGACTTAGGCATTAAAAGGCCAACTTGTGTCTGCTTGCTGGAGAGAGCATCCAGGAATTGCCATCCTGTGGCCGCTTCTGGTGATATTTTCAGTGAGTGCTAAATAATAAATTATACAGTTGTTTAAGTTATATTTTCCCTGTCTGTTCTGGCATTGTGGTTTGGAAATAAGTTCCAGAAATCAGGAGCTGTGGACTGGGAAGAAACTGAATCCCACTCACCCCATGCTCTCTGTGAGGTTGGGAGCGTGGAAAAGAAACGAACACCTATGGGAGTTGGAGCTGGGTGGAGCCTTCACATAAGCCATCACGGAAGAGGGTCCAAAGTCACAGCTGATTGCATTGTTACAGCTGTATGAACCTACTGACCCCGGTTAGTAACATAATCTGATGCTAGGTTTCCTTATTGCTAAATGGAGATAACATTTTTCTGTCTATGCCTATTGTGAGAATCAAACCAGACCAATGCTTAGCACAGTGGCTGATCCACAGGAAGTACTTCATAAAGAGGCAGCCATACAGGCATAGAAAAAGGGATGCTATTTTTGTATTTATATTTTCTGTGTTTTCTAATGTCCTAAAATGTATATGTGTTATTTCTGAAATGGGAAAGAAATGTTACGTAGGACAGAAAGGATGATCCGAACACACCATCTACCTCATTAAAAAGCAGCTCTCGTCTCTGTTGTTTTCGGAGGTCCATTTTCTTCACGGCAACTTGCTTCCCCGTGTGTTTCTCAGTGGCGATGCACACAATGCCGGTTGACCCTTCCCCGATTTTGATAAAGTTGTCCAAATATTCTCTGGGGTCTCCTGGGCTGACCACCAGCTGCAGGGCTGCCCGGAACTGTTCGTGGGACACCCTGGAGGGCTGCTGGT
Source organism: Pseudorca crassidens (assembly GCF_039906515.1). NCBI lineage: Eukaryota > Metazoa > Chordata > Mammalia > Artiodactyla > Delphinidae > Pseudorca > Pseudorca crassidens. The sequence goes on along the minus strand of NC_090310.1, from coordinate 51,613,698 downwards.
CTGAGGAGGAGCCCCAGCTGGGTGGGGGGTAGGTGCTAGATGAGATGCTGAGAGAGCTCAGGTAAGAAGCTGTGGAGATGTACTGCGAACTGGTCTGGAGGGAGGGGTGGTGGTACAGGGTGGCTGTGTGGTACCCAGATGGGTATTGGTGGCTGCTTGAGGAATAGCTTGCTTTGCTTTGACTTTGAGGTAGTTTGGCAGGGCCCCTGGGGTAGGTGTCGGACCCTGACAGTGGAGGGCTGAGGACCACCTGTGCTCGATCATAGTCCACCTGGGAAGACAGACACAGATGGAGAAATTCACACGCTACATCTGAATACCATAGCCATCACACAGCTGGTCCAAATGATGAGCACTACTACACAACCCACTCGTGGGTGAGGCTTACCTCGTGGGGTCCCAGGATGCATCGCTTCCACCCTTTATCTGCCCTCCGACCTCTCCATCCTGCCTATTTCTTCCTCCTTCCCTAATAAAATCCCCAGAAGTAGACTCTGAGACCTGGATGCAAGTAGTAGGAGGTGATCCCAGGAGTTATGAAGGGGAAAACGCCAATACAGTAAGTCCCCTACATACGAATGAGTTCCATTCCGAGATCGTGTTCATAAGTCCAATTTGTTTGTAAGTCCAACAAAGTTAGCCTAGGTACTCAACTAACACAATCGGCTATATAGTACTGTACTGTAATAGGTTTATAATACTTTTTACACAAATAATACATAAAAACAAACAAAAAATAAACATTTTTAATCTTACAGTACAGTACCTTGAAATGTACAATAGTACAGTACAACAGCTTGCACACAGGGGCTGATCAAGTGAACAGGCAAGAAGAGTTACTGACTGGAGGAGGGAGAGGAGGTGGGAGATGGTAGAGCTGAAGGATCATCAGCAATAGGAGATGGAGGGCAAGCTGCAATTTCACTCAGGCCTGATGTGGATGACACGGGTTCTGGTTCCTTGCTGGATTCAATTCTACCTACCGTCTTGAAAAAAAAACGATCCAGTGATGTCTGGGTAGTAGCTCTTTTTTCTCATCTTAGATGATGCGGTAGCACTGGATTGCATTCTGAGCGGCTGCTGCAACTTTGATGTACCATTCTATGTTTGGGTCCTGTGTCTCAAAAACTAACAGTGCCTCCTCAGATTAAGAAAATCCCCTTGCCATTTCCTGCAGCATGAAACTCTTCGGTTCTTCAGTTACTTCTTCCTCTTGTCTCTCTTTGTCCTTTCTCTGGGCCTCCAATTCCATAAGGTCTTCATTAGTAAGCCCCTCATGTTGCACAGCAAGAAGTTCAATGAAGTTGTCCTCTTGCAGATCTAGCTCCAGCTTCTCACTGAGGGTCACTAAGTTGCTGAAAACCTCTTTGGACTCCTCATCCACATTCTCAAATCCATGAAAATCGTGAACAAACTGTGGGCAAAGGCTCTTCCAAACCCCATTCATGGTGACGGCTGTAACCTCACGCCAAGCAAAGTTAATGTTTTTTATGGCCTTGTAGATGTTAAAGTCCTTCCAAAATTGTTGCAAGGTTGTTCCTGATTCATCACTTGCCTTAACTGCCTGACAAAAAGTGTGACATATATATTTCTTGAAAATCACAATAACTCCCTGGTCCATGGGTTGGATGAGCGACATAGAATTTGGTGGCAGATGCACTACTTTGATGTTGGGGTGAAAGCCGTCCATGAATGGGGGGCAGCCTGGAGCACTGTTGAGAAGCAAAAGAATGTTGAATGGGACATCTTGCTCCAAGCAAGATTTCTCTACCTCCGGGATAAAGTGGTGGAAAAATCAGTCCTGGAAAATGGCGTATGTAACCCAGGATTTGGGGTTACTCTTCCACACAACAGGAAGGGAGCCCTGGGCTATGTTTTTAAGGGCTCTTGGGTTCTCTGAATGATAAACTAAGACAGGCTTCAGCTTCATATTGCTGAAAGCATTGCCACCAAACAACAGAGTTAGCCAGTCCTTTGCTGCTTTATAGCCTGGCATCAACTTTTCTTTCTTATTGATGTAACTTTGGTCTGGCGTCCTTCTCCAGTACAGTACTGTCTCATCCACATTAAAAATCTGCTAGGGGAAATATGCTTCTTCATCAATAATTTCTCAAAGTGTTTTAGGAAATTCCCAGGCAGCTACCATATCTGCACTTGCTGCCTCGCCACTTGCCTTTACGTTGTGAAGGTTGGCTCTAGCCTTGAACCAATGAAACCAGACATGGCTGGCATTAAAAGATGTGCCCTCTGATTCTTCACTGTGTTTCTTCTTCAAGTCTTCATAAAGGCTTTTGGCTTTCTCTTGAAACAGCACTAAGCTGAACAGGACTCGACACTGATGTGATCCTGCATCCGCACACTGAGAAGTTTCTCCATCTCCTCTGCCACTTTTCCACACTTCTTCGATATTACTGGCGACATCATCAATACAGCAGACTTCACATGTTCCATGATCTTGTCCTCGTTCTTCAGAGTCATGCCAATGGTTAAACAATTCATGTTATAAGAACTAGCGGTGTCTACCATCTTATTTTGCCTCGCTTCACTCTCTCAATTATTTTCACTTTTGTTTCCATCGTTATTGCTTGGTGCTTCTTAGCAGTACCAGCTATATCACTGCTGCTTTTACACTTGCTTCTGGACATCCTGGGCTTGAAATAAAGATACTGTACAGTACAGTACACAAAAGCACAACCACTTGTAGAGGATGTATGCATGTGACAATGTACACCAGACATGTGAACTAACTTACGTGACTGGACATACGGATGCACGTTCAAGTTTGAAAGTTCACAACTTGAAGGTTCATATGTAGGGGACTCACCGAATACATAAAAGGAACAACCTAACTCCCTGTGCAAAGCAGCTTTTTGGACAATAAGATAAACACATACAAATCAGTATAAATGTATAATGTTCGAGAAAATCCAAAATCTGCAGGGCTGTGTGTATGAAATAGAAATCTGCTCAGCCCTCAAAAGGATTCAAGGCAAGAACATTCTACTCTGATTGTGAAGAGTGGATTGAGGGAACTTAGTGGATAGGATGGGGAGGACACACAGGGCAGGGGTGGGGGAAGCCAGTGAGGGGCTGCCATGACACTAGGTGTAAGTTCCAGCAATCACTCTCTGGAAAAGTCAAGAAGGAGCTCTGGTCACCCCTGGAATGACTGAGGTCAGGGATGGTGAATATACCACATCATACCACCCTTGCCTCCTTGCCCAAAGCAGAAAGTGCTAATAGATGAATACACTCTTTTGTGTAAGATCCTGATGATAACGAGAGTGTTGGATACATAGAAGGTGTTTGAAAAAGATTCGTTGATTGGACCTCCAGCTCCTTCTTAACACAGAGTCCCAGGAAGTCTCTTCCACTCTACCAGGATGTACATGGAATGACATTTACATGCCCACTCCAAGGATCCAGATTTGCTCTAAAATGATGGTTGCTGGCTACATGTGGCTATTTAATTAAAATCAATAGAAATTAAAAGTTAAAATAAAAAATTCCATTCCTCACTCATATTAGTCACATGTTAGGCATTTAAGAGTCACCACATTGGACAAGATATAGAATATTTATAGAACATATAGAATATTTCCACCATTGCAGAATGTTCTATCGGGTGGCACTGTTCTAGTTGAATTCATTGCTCCCACGTGGTCCATTCATTCATTTGTTTAGTGCACAGATTAATATCTAAGCAACTATTATGTGCTAGGCACCATTTCAGGTGCTGTGGGAAGGTCCAGCAATAATCATAATGGATGGTATTTCTGTTGTCCTGGAGTTGACATTCTAGAGAAGGAGATGGATGATAAACAAGAAAATTAATAAATATACAGTATGTGGTCCAGTAGTAATAGGTGATATGAAGAAAAATAAAGCAGAACAAGGGGATTGAGAATAACAAGGTGCCATCTTGCATGGGATGGCCAAGGAAGGCCTTTCTGAGAGGTGTAACATGAGCAGAAACCTGGCTGAAGTGAGGGAGCAAGCCCTGTGACTGCGGGGGGCAGGGGTAGTCCAGGCAGAGGGCACAGCACACGCAGGATTCTGAGGCACACACAGGCTTGAGGAACAGCCTGGAGGCTCTCCTGGTGCAGAGAGGAGGCAGTTTGGAAAGACAGAGAGAGAAGTGGTGAGGGGGCAGATCATACAGACCATGGCAAGGATGCTGGCTGCTGCTGAGGGAAGTGGGAGCCACTGGAGGTTGATAAGCAGAGGACAGCGACATGAACTTGACTCTCTGGATGCTGGAGAAGAGGCTTTGGTGGCAAGGGTGGAAACAGGGTTGCCAGTTAGCTTACTGCAGTCAACATGGGCAGAGATGAGGGTGGGTGCTGTAGATGGGGTGAGAAATGGGATCCAGAGTAGAGTCTGAAGATGGAGCTGATCCAATTTTCTGATGGATTGAATATGAAGGAGAAGAATCAAAGATGACTCCCAGGATATTATCCTGAGGAGCAAGCCACTTAATAATATGAGGAGCATAGGGGCAGGAACAGGCTTCTCAGCTGTGAATCAGCCTCCAAGATGGCTCCCAGTGATTCCTGCCTCCTGACATGATTGTGTAGTCTCCTCCCCCTTTGTATCAGGTTGATCTGTGAGCAAAAGAATATGGCGGAAGTAATAGTAAGTGTCCTCTGAGGCCAAAAAAAGATATTGTGCCTTCTCTGTCTTCTCTCTTGGATTGCTTGCTCTGGTTTTCTCCAGTTGCCATGTCACGAGGACACCCCAAACCCTATAGAGAGGTCCTCCTGCCAAGAGCCAGCTAGAAACTGAAGCCTGCCACCAACAGCCATGTGCGCCATCTTGGAGGTGATCCTCTGGCCCCAGTCAAGCCTTCAGATGATTGCAGCCCTGCTGACCTCTTGACTGCAACCTCATGACAGACTCAATGTCAGAATCACCTAGTTAAGCTAGCCATGGAAACCCACAGAAAGTGTTTGAGGTAATAAATGTTCATTGTTGTTTTAAGCCATTAAGTTTGGGGATGATTTGTTACACAGCAATAGATAACTAAAACATGGGGTGAAACCCAGAGTTCCATCATGGCCACATTAAGTTTGAGAGAGCTATTAAGCATCCAAGCAGAGATGCCACTTAGGTGACTTAGACATGACTCCAGTCCACGGGAAAGTTGACATTAAAGACATGAATCTGAGAGTCATCAGTATTTAGCTGGTGTTAAAAGCCATGGTGTTGAATGTGTAAGAGAAAATCCAAGGACTACAACATCTAGAGACTAAAAAGAGGAGAAGGAACTTGCAAAAAGGAGCAGAGAAGGAGTGGCCTGTGATGTAGGAAAGAAACTAAGGGACTAGGATGTCCTGGAGCCCAGGAAGGAAAGTATTTCAAGAAGGAAGGAGTGATGAACCACATCAAATGCCACGGAGAAGTGAAGTTGGATGCGGCATGTTGCTCGTTGCATCTGGCAACATGGTGGTCATCTGGCAGAAGGAAGGTGTCTGAACCTCTGGTCCCTTGCACAGCATGGACAGATGCCTCTTCAACAAGTCAGGGAGCAAGATCTGCACACAGCAGCCTCCTGAAAATTGCCATGGTACCATTCTCAGTTATGCACTGTCCATTGGCTCCCAGATCACACTGCTGGCCTCCTGTACTGCTGCACTCAGACAGTCTAGCATCAGCCAGCAGGGGCCCGGGTCCTGCTAAGCCAGGGCCCTGGCCTGATTGCAGAGCAGCGAGAACATATTTGAAGGACATATTGAGGGCTGAATATTGATTCTAATGACTTGAGTAAAATCATTTAGCCTCTCTCAACCTCAGTTTCGTCATCTGTACAATGAGGGTCATCACACCTCCCTCATGGGGTTTTTATGAGGCTTACCTGGGGGAATCCTAGAGCAGCCTGGTGTTTAAGAAAAGACTTTGGACTCGAAAACTTCTTCTGCCATTTACAAGTTGTACGACATTGGGCAAGTTATTTCAACTCCTGTGCTTCAGTTTTCTCACTGGTAAAATGAGAGCAATAATAATAATACCTACCAAATGATAATAATACCTATCTCCTTAGGTCACTGTGAACTCTAAAGAATTGAATACAAATCAAAGGGTTTGAACAGTGACTGTTCCATACAGTCTGCTAATTCATTCTGGGTAGTGTTATTATTATATAAAGTGCTTAGCACAGTAGCAGGAATATAAAAGAAAATAATAAATAGTAACTACAGTGGTAATAAGACGAGTGAGCATTTACTGAATATGTACAATGTACTGGTAGCATATATACTCCCATACATTAACCTTCTAAAACAATCAAAGTGTCCCTAATTATAATATATACAGCACTGTATTATAATTAAAATGCTATATTTGACATCCAGCTGATTTTTGTCTAAGGCCCTGGATTTGTGCCATACACAAGGAAAACTGGCACGTGTATGTGCTGGGTTGGTGGGGAGACGAATGTCAGTGTAAATTAAATAATTCAATTCTTCCTTTAAATTAAGCCAGATTAGCCAAGCCCAGTCTAGTCACAAGGCCAGTGTGTGAGGGCAAGCGGGGTCTGTGACTTTTACTTTTGAAAGTGTGTCCTGGGAGCCGCCACATGCCATCATCTCCTGGTGTCCTCCTGGGAGGATCTCCTCCTGTAGTTTAAGTGAAACTGAATTCATTCCCCACAAGCATGTATAACTGGTCTCTGAAGAAATGTCAGAAATAAAAGGCTGTTTCCTGTAGGAATCACATCCGGACACTGCTCTTCCTTATCAGAGTCTACTCTTCACGGCTGGCATGATGCATCAAGAAAAGGATGCTGGGGCTTCCCTGCTGGCGCAGTGGTTGAGAGTCTGCCTGCCGATGCAGGGAACGCGGGTTCGTGCTCTGGTCTGGGAAGATCCCACATGCTGCAGAGGGGCTGGGTCCGTGAGCCATGGCCGCTGAGCCTGCGCGTCCGGAGCCTGTGCTCCGCAATGGGAGAGGCCACAACAGTGAGAGGCCCGCGTACCGCCAAAAAAAAAATAAAAAAAGAAAAGGATGCTTGTACCCGGCCTTACATTTAGGTCTTTAATCCATTTGGAGTTTATTTTTGTGTATGGTGTTAGAGAATGTTCTAATTTCACTCTTTTACATGTAGCTGTCCAGTTTTCCCAGCACCACTTATTGAAGAGACTGTCTTTTCTCCATTGTCTATTCTTTTGCCTCCTTTGTCTTGCAAATCAACCATACTCCAATATAAAATAAAATAAAAATTAAATTAAAATATAATTAATTTAAAAAAAAAAAAGAAAAAGAAAGCAAAGGACGCTTGTCTGCACAAATGGGACAATTTCCAGTCAGACAGAATGCAGAGATGTTCAGTGCTAGCTAAACGTCTTTGAAACTAGGTCTTGGAGATAAAACGGTGCCATTGTCTTTCATGGCTGCTGGGAAGAGGTGCAGACTCTTAAAAAAGCAATGGGTGAGGAGCAAACACTATCACAGGAGACAGTTTTTGGAACCAGACTCAAGGGATACCAGTCAAAGGACAATGGACTTTTGGCTCCAGTGAGAGAATGCATGGTCCTCCTTCCAGACTCCATCCCCTCAAAGAGATGATGGTGGACAAACAGCTGGCTTTGGGAAGGAGAAATTCATAGGTGACTTTGTTCTGGCCACCATCTTGCAGAACCATGGCTCTCAGTTGGGTTTTGATGACCCAAGTGTTCCATGATGGTGACTATCGCTGGCCCACACGTTGGTGGCTGGCCTCATGATTTTTCACTCTAAGAGTCAAGCAGAAGGCAGTTAATCCCACTGTATTGATAAAGCTGAGGCTCTGGGAGGTGAAACTGTTCCCAAGCAACCCAAGGCCAACTGCCCCAAACCTCCAAGAAGATTACACAACCCGATTCTTCGGCTCCGGTCAGGCCTTCACCTCCAGTGGGAGGGTATCCATATCCCAGCTGCTGGACACACTGGCACCACAGGCCTGCTTTCTTGCCTGCCTTGGCATTTCTTCCACTAGTTGTCACCTCCCTGGCCTACATAATCAAGGGTGGACATTCTCTCTGATAAAAAGTAGGGGTGTTTTACTGGGAGCAAAGTCGGGGCCCCTTCCATTAACCAACTGCTCTGTTAGAAGCTTGCCTCACAGGAGTAACTCACACTGATGTTAATAATGATACTTGACATTTGCTGAGTGCTTCCCACGTGCCAGGGACTGTTCCAAGCATTTCATGTACATGGCTACATTTAAATCCCAAGTTACACAGTGAGATAAAGTCCTGTAATTGTTCCATTTTACAGAAAAGGAAACTGAGGCACCGCGGGTTTAAGTAGTCATGCAAAGGTCTCAAAGCTCCTCAGAAGTCGAGCTGGGGTTCAAATCCAGACAGTGTCACTTTAGAACATGGGTCCATGATATCTTCTCAGAGCTATCTTTCAATGATGAAAAGGTAGACAGGGTCAGGACAGAGGTGGGCACAGTGTAGAGTGACTGCTACGGAGCTAAAGCCTGATTAGGGTGTTTCACTGGGGCCCCAGATGTCTGAGCAGCCTGAGGCCAAATGCAAGAACTGGGCCAGAAAATGATGGATGATAATGCCTGGGGGAGGGGGGTGAAAAGAAAAATTAAGTGTGTGTGTGTGTGTGGGCTTGGCTTGGCTTATAGAAATCAGCTCAAAATACACACAAAAAAGGAATAATCATCACAGCAAAATGAGTTGCTCATATATACATAATTCACTGCTTTCATTTTTACTTTGGCCAGAGCAGAATTTTGTGTTCAGCTGCAATGTCCAAACTTTCTTCTGTGTGTTTGTTCAAGAAAGAAAGCCCAAGCTTTCTTCTATAACAGGGACTCCTGGCCCTTTTCCATGGCTCTTAAACTCTTATAATTATTTAATTGTTCTACTCTAAATCATCTTTCCCATGATATCTTATAATTATAAATGGGTGAAACAAAAATGATGAATTTGTCCATACATACTGTTTTGTACATATATACATGTTTGTGTCTGTAAGAGAGACTTGCAGAAGAGTGAAGCTTGAACTGGGCTACCTTTTCTACAACCTGATTTACAAATATATTCTAGAACAAAAGGAGTACATTTGGAGTCCACGTGGGCAGGACTGTAGCATCTCAAGAGGGATGTAGGATTTTATAATCTAGTGAAACCACAATGTGGTGAAATTGGACCAGGGAAAGGTATAGATATTTAGTAAGCGAGTCCAATGTGCCTCCCACCATCCGTGCCCCAAACCATTTCCAAAAGATCTATGCATATAGTTTACCTTCTAAGACCTTATTGTAAGGGCATAGGGAGCAGGGGTGGAAAGCCACAAGGCAGGCGAGAAAACAATAAAGAGACACCAGAAAGCCTTCCCCCACTCCTCTAAAGAGAACAGTCCTGTGATTTTGTGGAAAAGTATCAATAGTTTCATACAAGTGAGACCATGGCCTGCATACTTTTAAGGGTGATCTCCATATGGCAAGATGTAATAAGAGTAGAACAGATTTATTTGTAAATTATTACCCAGGCTGATAACACCAGACTGCCAAACTGCTTAGTTGATGTCACAGGACCACTAACTGTCATTGGAAATCAGATACATTCTCAGGAGGAATTCTCGCTACAGGAATCTTTAAAAATACTGAAAAGACATAGAAACAGTCTTAGTTTCCTTCCTCTAAAATGGTTAATAACATATATTCATTTTTTAGTTTCCCAATGCCTTTTAGAATTCAATATAAATTAAATCCTAAAGAAATGGGCTTTTTCATGTCTCTATTCAAACCCAATAAAAAAATAAGAAGGACCAGAAAAAAAAAAAAGCAGTATTATATGGGAATAAATAATCCTCAGTTAACAACTCAGCCAGATTCCCCTTCCACAATGAGCACATCTCCAAGGATAGGACCAGTCACAGGCTTGTGATGTATCAAAATTATAAATAATTATAGCAATGAATTCATTTAATCAATCAATTTCACCAGTGGTGTGCTGGGGTGGACAGGGCATAAAACTCCACACAGCTATCAATTACTCTGATTAAAGCTGGCTGTCAGCCAGAATTCCCCTGATCCATGTTAGTTAAATGCACATTAATCTGAATTTGGCAGTGTAATCAAGGACCTAACTGAACTGTGAAATTGAATTCTGCAGTAGAACATCATTTGACCATTTTATGCCAAGGCTAGAAAAAAAGGCTTGGTGGGGGGAGGGAGAGAGAAAGAAAAGAAGGAAAAAAACCCTGCGGCAGCATCTATTTGTCACCGTGGCCTTCCATGCTGGTGACAGGGAGGCTGCGGCTGGATTGTGCTGGATGTGTGTGTGTGCACGGGCAGGCGTGTGGTAAGTCTGCGTCCACAGAATGGGGACTGCAGAGGTTTCCATGAAGGATGGTGTCTCTCTATCCACTCCTTGCAGTTATAGGGGATGGGAAGGCAGCTGGTTCCAGTGCCTGAGTGTGATGCTCCAATACACCTTTCAAAACACAATGAAGCAGACACTGCTCATCCCCAAAGTGAAAAAAAGCCAGACTGCAGGCTGCTTGCTCTCCACAAATCAAATGCAGGATAAAAGTGAATCATAAGGCTCTGAGCAAGAAAAGGACATCTTAAATTGTCCTTAGTTGACCCAGAGGGAAAGGTAACAGGACCAGGCTTGGCTTGGGGAAAGAAAAACGTCTGCTTGTAAGGATTCGGGAGAGAATCAGTACCTAGCTTTCTCTGTAGGGACATTTTAGAGATTGATAAGTAGGGGAAGGGGATTCATTAAACCCTGTGACCTGCATCCCTCCTGTTATGCTCTGCAATCCCACAGCAGGGACGCCACTGATGGCAGCCAGTCCCCATCTGCCTGGCCTGTGGCGGATGGGCTCCTGTGTCTCCATCCATGACTTTCCATCCTCCACTTCTTCCGCTGAAGTGACTGCTGACACAAGAGCTCCGATTACAGGATGGTAGGGAGTTGTTCCACCTCCAATGGCATCTTAATAAACAATAGCTACTGTCCCCGCTTGAGGCAAAACCATGCTCATTTTCCTCCGAATTACTTATGTTCATTTACAAAATGGAGTGGCCCTGTTTCAGAGCCTATTATATTGGCCGGATGACAAAGAGACACAGCACACACTTTGAGCTGGCACTCAATTTCAGTGAATGAGGCACACATATCTCAGCAGGCAGCAGCAGTCAAGAGCAGGGTCCAGTAGAACCTCAGGGGTCAAGGTGTCTCCTTAAGGTGCTGGTGCAAGGAACTTGGGAAGGAGGTTCAGTTCTGGATGATCAGACACTTGCTGGGTTTCCAAACTGCATGTAGCAGAAAGCCATTCACCATATTTAGCATTTTTGCAGGAAAATCTCCCACACCGTGAGGCTGGATTCCTATTTAGGCATGTAGGAATTTACACCTTATGACACGAAGTTTGAAGAGTCGTGTACTTCCCTGCCTTACATAACGGATGGCAAATGCACACGGAGAGCTCTGACAAGTGGCTCATGACCCCTACAAAGAGGCAAACCCTAGTTATTTGAAGAAATGAATCAATCTCCCATCAGCAGGCTCAAGGGGACAGGGTATTTCGGGCTCTTCCTCCACCTCCGAATCAGTATATCCAATTAACCCCCCACCATTGCTACTCCAAACTAAGGATGCATCCTCTGTTCAAGAGCAGATTACTCTGCACCGAGCTGATCTCCCTGTGCTATGCGGCTGCTTCCCACTAGCTATCTATTTTACGTTTGGTAGTATATATATGTCCATGCCGCTTTGTGACCACCTAGAGAGGTGGGACAGGGAGTGGGGGAGGGAGGGAAACGCAAGAGGGAAGAGATATGGGAACATATGTATATGTATAACTGATTCCCTTTGTTATAAAGCAGAAACTAACACACCATTGTAAAGCAATTACACTCCAATAAAGATGTTAAAAAAAAAAAAGGTAATATGGAATGGAGTGAAACAGGTGGGGGTATAGATAAAACATGACAGCCATCAGTTGGTAAACATTAAAGCTGGATGAGTTCATGGGTATACAAGGAACACTCACAGTATTTTGTATACTTTTGTATATGTTTAAAATTTGTGATAATTGTTTAAAAACAAGACGACACTGTAGAAAACAGTTTGGCAGTTTCTCAAAGGTTAAACGTAGAGCTACCGTATGATCCAACAACTCTGCTACTACCTACACTGCACATCTAAAAGAACTGAAAGCAGGGATTTGAGCAAATATTTGTACACCAATGATCACAGCAGCATGATTCACAATACCTACAAGGTGGAAACAACCCAAGTGTCAATCAACTGATGAATAACAAAATATGGTCTATACACACAGTGGGATTCATTAAGTCAAAAAAGGAATGGCATTTTATTGCATGCTATAACATGGATGAACCTTGAAAACACTAGGTTTAGTGAAATAAGCCAGACATAGAAGGATAAATATTGTAGATTCCACTTACATGAGGTACCTAGAATAGGCAAATTCATAGAGACACAAAACAGAATAGAGGTTACTAAGGGCTGGTGGGAGGGAAAATGGGGTTGTTACTGTTTGATGGTTACAGAGTTTTTGTTGAGGATGATGAAAAAGTTTTGGTTATTGACAGTGATGATGGTTACACAACAATGTGACTGTATTTAATGCCACTGAACTGCATATTTATAAATGGTTAAAATAAATATGATTTATGTATATTTTACCACAATAAAAAAAAAAAGAGCAGATTACTCTGACCCGTGATCTCTCACCGCCTGCAGGGACATGGTGGGGGGAAGGGGGCTGCACCTTTAGGGATTAGTTCACTGCTGTAGAATATGGTTCAAATGTGTCAGGGCCTCTAAGAGCACTGGGACAGACAATGCCAGGTTAGATTCATTTCGTTTTTAATTTGGTAATGGGAAAACCCACTTATAATGACCAAAATACAATTTACTTTGAAACACAAGAACGTTCATGGGAAGAGGAGCTCATTCATAGGAAAATGATGCCTCAAGTCTCCATGAGAAGGGACAGATGTTAGAGATGTTGCTCTGAATCACCTCTTTGATGTTTTATGAGCCTTAATGAACATCTTGCAGGAGCCCATGTGTAAAGGAAGAAAAATCTATAGGCGATACTATCCATTGTTATATTAAGCACTTTTCTCTCTACCCCTACCCCCCTCTCAGATTTTGGACGCAGCCCATCAGATTTCAACAGCCTCATCATTTCACTGCCCATCAGGCCCTGAAGTGTCTCTGAAAAGTGTTCTGCTGGGATCCTTAGTAGATTAGGAGCTACAGTTTTGTTCCTGGAGCCTTGGTTGAATCTGGGTGTGACAAGTACCACAAAGAATGGTGAGACATTAAACTATTGATTCAGGAAGGCTGAGCACACTGGTTCAATTGCTTTTTCCTTCTAGGGAAAACAAAGTGAAGCTGAGCGGTGAAAAAATCATTGCACTGGTGACTCCAGAAGGAAAGTCTAGGGAACCATGCCACTGTTTTTCTTGCATCCTCTCTCTTCACTCAGAACCCCTTAATATGCTAGCAATTTGGGATGACCTGGGCCCAGCTTTGGTCACTTTGCTGCTCTGTGCAGTGGAGATGAAGAGGGTAAGGTAGAGGGATTGGTTGGCAGGAACCATCACAACTATGCATATATAGAGATGATGGCTCTTCCCTTAATGCTGCTAAATTTCTGTTCTCTCTTAGCAGCTGTCTTTCATAAGAAGTCTGAGAAGGTCATTTCCATTCTGGAGAGTAGAGAAACCACTGGGGTGGCAGGATTGGGGTCCTCAGGCCAGTTCAGTCACTAAGGCTCTGCATGACCTTGAGGAAGTCACACGGCTACTCTGGCCTTCCGTGACCCATATCTCTAAAGAGACGACAGTAGTAATTATGAGCGGCCATGAGGGCAGAGTCAGATAGAACCTGTCCCCATATTTTGAAAATATGTAAAAGATTATACCGACAGGATGCTCCTGTGACTGGCGAGAGCAGATATGGTGACATGTTTTCCAACCAGAAATATTCCTGAGACTAAGGGCTGACACTGAGGGCTTGCCATGTGCTAACTCCTTTACATTTATTAACCTTTTTTTTATCCTCAGGACAAGTTCGAAGTAGGTATTGAGACACACTATTTACAGATGAATGAACTGAGGCACAGACAAGATCACACAGATAGAAAGTGCTGGAATCTTGGGGATCTGATTCTAGAACTTGTGCTCTTCAATGCCTTCTGTGAGAAGGTGAGAAAATCTGGTCTGTCTTTTATAAAATCAAATAAGACCATCACTCAAGGTACAGTGAGTGCATAGGAGAGACTCAGGGATCGCTACTCTTAATGCTTCCTTTGCAGCCCATGGTCCCAGCTTTACCCACAAATCACAGTCTGCTGATGCTAAGGAGCTTCTTAGAGGATTCCAGCCTACCAAGAACAGAGACTAAAGTGCATTCCCATGCACCTCAAATCCACCTGTGAATCAGTACCCATTCTTTGTCAGCAAGGTGAGGGCTGCCTGCGGTGTGTGCATCTGGGCCCCAAGGCCTCATATCCATCTCTCTGCTCCTTGGTTTTCTTGGTGGAAATGGGAATGTTCTGGAATAGGTAGGCTTTAGAGTGAGACGGACCTAATTTTGGATCCTGGCTCAGCTGTTTGTCTTCATATCCTCGGGACGTCCGGAAAGATATAGTCTCTTTGAGTCTCAGCTTCTTCACTGTAAAAGGGAGATGATCTTGAATTCTTCCAGAGTTGTTGCGAGGACAAAATTGGGTCATGCTTGTAAAATGCCTAGCACAGTGCCTGGCACACAGTAACCTCCAGAGTCACATCACAGCTGTCATCCATCTACACACTATACACACAGACTGATGTATACAGAGGATGCATATTAATAATTAGGCTACTGTAATTATCAACTTATTTAATCTCACTCAACATCATAAGGCAGGGGCAGTCTTTATTCCCATTTCATAAAGAAGTAAGGGCACAGTTAAGCAGTTTATTCACCCAACTGTAAGTGGCAATATCAAGAATCAAACCCAGGGAGTTTATCTGCAGAACCTATAGCCTTGACTGCCAGAAAGCATTTGGGAAATGACAGCTAGAGAACAGTGCTTCTCAGCTGGAGTTGCTTCTGCTCCCCCTGCCCCATATGACATTGGGCGGTGTCTAGAGATATTCTGTTTGTTACAAGTGAGGGAGGGGTGCTACTGGCATTTGGTGAGTAGAGGTCAGGGATGCTGTTAAATATCCTACAGTGCACGGGATGCCCCACAACAATTACCAGGCCCAAAATGTCAATAGTGTCAAGGTTGAGAAATCCAGCTCTAGAATGGAACAGGATGACACAAACCAAGGGGACTTTATTGCTGCAGGTGTTAGAAGGGGCTTGTAAGGAGCCAGGTTAAGGCGTGGCACCGCAGAAGCTATTCCTGTGCCATTGGGGATGTAGCCAATGTCCGGCTGAAGGGGTTGAGCCCAGAAAGCTGGGTCCCAGCTCTGCTCTGAGCAGACTGACTGGGCTGTTTCCTGAGCCTCTCAAAGCTCCGGTGTCCTCATCTGTTCAAAGGGGGCAAGAATTTACAGGACTGTGAGGTTCAACAAGGCAACACACGGGTCTGGCAACCAGCCAGTGTTTAGTGAACTGGCAGATCTGGGATGATGCTGGGGGCTTCTTGGCAGCTGGAGCCAGAGCAAGGGATGGATGTGCCGGGCCAGCACCAGACACCCAAGCCAACAGCCGCCTCATCCCTGGAAAGTATTGGCATGAGCAAAAGCAAATGCACTGGAACAGGATCTCCAGCCAGTTTCCCTCCCTATAAGGCAGCCTTGTCTGCAGAGGAGAGTGGAAGCAGTCTCTCTCCATATCCGTTTTGGTAGTTCTGTGATCTGAATGGTGCTATATGGATATGGTTTGGGCTTTATCTTGCCCCCAAGGTTTCATCTGCTCAGCCCCAGCAAAAAAACATTTAAAAGTAGAGATGGATGCCAATATCTACAGATTTCATAGCATCCTTTATTCCTGTCACACTAATGGGAAAGGTAGGTAGATAACATTGGAGGAGTTTTTTACTGTGGCTTAACATTTGTGAATTTTTTTTTAATTTAAGCCAAAATGTAAAGCTGGTGTCACACACACACACACACACACACACCTCCTCATTTTTGCTCTATCTGGAAACTTACTCAAGTTTCATGCTTTCTCTTATTATTGGAGATGTGAACATTACCCACCAGTTTGTAGAATTTTCCATGAGCCAAAGCCAAATTATCTGAGTCATGATTGCTATTTCTTCTCTCAGCAGGAAATCCATATGTGATTGGTAGATTTTTAAGAGTCTAGTTCTAAGGACACAGGCACCTAAGTCTTTTTAGAGAGATGTTATATTTTTAATCAAGTAAATGTTTTAATTACTAACAGGCCTCCTACCTCCTACTCTCCCACAAGACCTGCTCAGGAATTTCTCACGGGTCTCCTATGAAACATGGAGCAGCAGCTTACTCCTTTGGAGTTCTGATTATAAGGACTGAAAAACACTTGGTAGGAACTGTTATATATATATATTTTTTCTGAGCCACAATAGTAGCCAAATAGCCAAATATAAAGCAGATCTGCTTTGCCTTATAGTTGGAAGTCTGCAAGAAGAGGGAATCAGTGAAGAATTAAGCAATCTATCCCCTCCCTCCCTCATTCCTCCCATCCTCTTCCTATTCCTCCACTTAACCTAAAGTTTTGGTGGCCACTGGGACCTCTCATGGGTTTTATTGGCAAATGCAGTTGAACCCCTAAAACTACATATGCCAATATAATGGGAAAAATATTGAACTGGGAGAAACTGCAGACCTAGATTCTTGTTCTTCTTTTGCAACCAACCAACTGTGAAACCTTAAGTGTGACATATGACTTTCTGGACCTCACTTTCCCTTTCTGTGAAATGAGTAGGCAAGGGATGCTGGTGGTTATATTAAATCTCAAATGCCTCTAGGGATTAGGCTAATGGGAAAAATTAATGAAGTGGGCTGGGCAGAGCCTGTCCCTTGTAATGGGGCAGCTTTTACCTCTAGCCAATTCTATTTCCAATGCTATGTGAAAATGTGGGCCCAGGGATAACAGGTTGTCCCGTTTTTCATAAGAGAAATCTGAGACCCAAAAGCTGAGAATTCTAAGTGAAATATCTTGATTTTTCGGATGTTGAAAATGACTATTGGGTGACTAAACATGTCAATGGGCCAAATACAGCTCCATGACTGAAAGGTTAAAGCCTCTGGACACAATTTTCTCGATGACCATGACCTAAAACAGCTCCCAACAATAAGCATTCAAATATGCCATACACACAAAATCATATTGACCCTGAATAGCCAAAGCAATCCTGAGAAAAAAAGAACAAAACTGGAGGCATCTCATTTCCTGATTGCAAACTATATTACAAAGTTATAGTAATCAAAACAGTATAGTTTTGGCACAAAAACACACTTAGATCAGTGGAACAGAATAGAGAGCCCAGAAATAAACCACACATATATGGTCAATTAATTTTTGACAGAGGAGACAAGAATATACAATGGGGAAAGGATAGTCTCTTCAATAAATAGTTCTGGGAAAACTGAATAGCCATGTGTAAAAGAATGAAACTGGACCCCTATCTTAAACCATACACAAAAATCAACTCAAATGGATTAAAGACTTGAATATAAGACCTGAAACCATAAAGTTCCTAGAAGAAAACATAGGAGTAAGCTGTTTGACATTGCTCTTGGCAATGGTCTGTTTTTTAGACTTGGCATTAAAAGCAAAGGTAAAAAAAGCAAAAATAAACAAATAGGATTAAATTAAACTAAAAAAACTTCTGCTCAGCAAAGAAAACCACCAACAAAATGAAAAGGCAACTTACAGAACAGGAGAAAATACTTGCAAATCACATATTTGACAAGGAGTTAATATCCAAAGTATACTGGGAAATAATAGTGAGGAATTCAGTAGTAAAAAAAAATGTCATATTATCTAATTTAAAAATGAGCAAAGGACCTGAATAGACATTTTTCTGAAGAAAACATACAAATGGCCAACAGGTAGATAAAAAGGTACTCAACATCACTAATCATCAGGAAAATGCAAACCAAAACCACAGTGAGATACCACCTCACACCTGTTAGGATAGCTATTATTAAATAGGTAAGAGATAACAAATTCTGGCAAAGATGTGGAGAAAAGAGAACCCTTGTACACTGTTGATGGGAATGTACACTGGTACAGCCACAATGGAAAACAGTAAGGAAGTTTCTCAAGAAGTTAAAAATAGAATTACTACATGATCTGGCAATCCCAATTCTGGGTATATATCCAAAGGAAACAAAATCATTATCTGAAAGAGATATCTGTACTCCCATGCCCATTGCAGCATTATTAGCATAGATATGGTATGGAAACAGCCTATGTGTCCATCAATGAATGAATGGATAAGAAAATGTGAATCAAAGAAAAATATATATATATATATACACAAAGGAATATTACTTAGCCTTAAAAGAGAATGAAATCCTGTCATTTGCAATAACATGGAAGAAGCTGAAGGGCTTCATGCTAAGTGAAATAAGCTAGATAGAGAATGACAAATACTATAAATGGCATCATTTGTATGTGAAATCTTAAAAAAACAAAGGAAGAAGTCAAACTCATAGAAACAGAGTAGAAAAGTGGTTGCCAGGGTCTAGGAGATGGGGAAAAGGAAGAAGTTGGTTAAAGGTTACAAACTTTCAGCTATAAGGTCTGAGGATCGAATGTATAACATGGTGACTATAGTTGATAACACTATATTGTAGAAATCTGCTGAGCAAGTAGAACCTAAATGTTCTCACACATAAACAAAAAAGGTAAACATGTGAGGTGATGAATGTCTTAACTCAGCGAGGGAAATCCTTTCACAATGTATATCAGTTCATCATCTTGTACACTTTAAATATCTTATAATTTTGTCAATTATACCTCAGTTAAGCTGAAAAAAATCACATTCTTTATTCCTAAAGTAACCACTGATATTCAAAAACCAGAGAATATAACTAGATTCAGCTACAGAATGTATTAATTTGCTTAGCTCACTCTAGAACTATTAAGAGGTTCCTTTGGTTGAGTGATGTGCACAGTAAATTGAATAAATGATCTCATGCATCATGACACATGCATATGGCTTCTTATAACTTTGTCTTTTGGTTAGTTAGACAGACTTATTTCCAACCATTGCCCCAGCAAGAACATAGGGAGAAAAGGCAGCCATGATACCCTGATCATGGGGATTCAAATAAATAACACAGTGAGATGGAAAACATTCTCAATATTTAAATTTTAACTGGCAGTACATATTTCAGGTCTTTATTTCCTCAAGATTTATTTTTAAGTTTATATATTGGGAACTAAAGTGATAACTTTTTGCTTTTTCTAAAGTATGGCTTAGTATGACTAAGTATGGCTTAGTCACTCCCAGCATGTCCCTAAAAGACTTCAACATCTTAGATTGGGTTTATGAGAAATAATGAGCAAAGGAAAAATACTGGGTGTTGACAATCAATCAAACAGATGATGCAGGCAGGCTTGCCTTCCAGGGTTTGCTATGCAGCCCATCAAGCAGTTGAAGGGACAGTATTCGGTGAAAGGTCCACGATCACGCTTCAAGAAGTCAAGTCTCCCTCAACTGGTCTGAGACCTCTGAAATCTAGAGCCCACTGCCAGACGTCCCATTTTCACTTTGCTGTACAGGGGAGGCAGCAAAAACATTTCTAATTTACTCCGAGAAAATAAACCCCTGGCACAGTTTCCAAGGCATTTTTGCAAAGTCAGTAACTCCTCCAACAGCCGTTCCCAAACCCTGGGATATCACGGACCAGCCACGTTTCAAAGCAAATTTGCTGCAGCTAACATTAGAAAGAAAAATTATCAAGAGAGAAATTACAATAAGACAAAAAAAAAAAAATAGAAAGCACACCAAAGAAGGCCCAGCAACCAGATTCCATCTATTATCCCAAAGTTTCATACGAATAAACAATGACATTTGAATACTAAACTAGTAGAAAGAACATACTCTCAAAATGCAGGACCATCTCTTGAGTTGAACACAATTAACTTTATTAAAAACTTACCACGTTATCCTGACCTTTTTCCGCCTGTCCACAGTTCCACATAACCATTACCGGAATGCACGAACCACTGTTATTCTACCTAATGGTCTACAACAGTATACTCCTTAACACAGGACTTAGTGCCATGTGAGCACATAATATTTAACATTAGTATATCAGAATATCTTTCAAATACATAATTTTTTTGGCTTTTAACCAGAAACCTTGTAGGAGCTCCTAAAAGGCTTTGATTTTAATGAATAAATGTGCCTTGCCCTAAATTCTCTGCCCTTGGGGCTCGTGAGTGGAAATCAGGTAGAATTTTGATAGAGATTCTCAGTTATAGACAAATCAGCACTCTAGAATCTGTATAAGAAGGTCATGGGAGCACACCTTTGTGGAGACCCCACACACCAGAAGGAAGGAGGTGGTGGACGTTACCTTTGGAATGCACATTGTGGGCTCGGACAAGCGAGGGTAGGTGTAGGAGCTGTAGGAGTGTCCTTGAGGGTGGGATTTAAATGCACTTGCTCCGAAGGGCATCATGGGTTCCTGGAGCCCGGAGCCTGACCGTGACCTCTGCCGCATGGCGGGCTGAGGGCTTGTCTGACTCACGTATGATGACTTTGGTCTCCTGTCATAGTCATCCAGGCTGGGTCCCCACTCACTTTCGCTGTACGCCAGGCTCTCCTTGGAGCATCCACTGGTCCCTGCAGTTCTAGAAGGCGTGAATTGGAATGGATAATCCAGAGGGGAGCTGCTTGAGGCTCGCTGGTACCCCCACTTGAGGTCACTGTACTCACTGGGTTTGCTCAGTGAGTCCAAGTGTGTGTGATAATCAACAGGACACCTGGCTCTGTTGGATTGCAAAGGCTTCATCTCAGAGTAGTAGGCTTCCCCATGTTGCATTTTCATTACGTGCCCATTTTGCTTGGCCGAGTGGCTGCCTTTATAAAACGGATCCAAATCATCTCCATAGAGACTCTTTTCTTTGTACTTTTCCGTCGCATAGTCAGCAGTGGTATCAGATTCGCTGGAATACTGTGAGAAGGTGAGGAATCCATTTTCTTCCCGATGGCCTTGACCATGGCTGGAGGCTCCCTGGTCTGGGGTGGGCGGGCTTTCCTTCCTTAGGGAGTTGGAGCGGGTCACAGAGATGTTGTCGAAATCCTCCAGAAGGCCATTGATGGAGGTTTCCTTGCAGGGTTTGTTTCCTCTAACGATTGTCTGGGAATAAGAAAGGGAACACTGTTTAAAGAAAACATTTAATGCTTTCAAATTGATGGAAGAATCCCACCCCGAATCCATCCAATTTAAACCACAGAGGAAAATAGGCCCCAGGAACATTTCATTAAAAAAGATAAAAGAAAAAAAAGTCTGTTGGTTGATTTGACTGGTGAAATAAATCAAAAATAAACAATAATCTCAAACTGCAAATTCTTCCTTACCTATCTCAATAGAGAGATCAAACATCAAAAAACCATTTAGAAGACTATATATAGGACATCATTGTCTTATTTGCCAGTTCATTGTTCCTCCACTTAATAATAAACCCTAGCTATCCAACAATAAACCGATGACTATAATTTTAAGTCTATGACTCTTTTGTTATAAAAGGTATATTTTTTTAATTTATATTTTACATTCGTCTTCCAGATTATTTGCAAAATCAAAAACCTTGGTACTCGAATAGTAACATACTCAGAAGGAGGTGCACATTTTTATACCTTTTTATGGAAGACACATAGTAATTGAAGTTATCAGATTTTATAGAAGAGGAAGAAACTTTCTGAGCTGTAAATAGGGAACCGCATGAAGATTACTTGCATGATTTAATTTGTGATCAAATGTGATGTTCTTATTAAGTATATAAATGTAATGCTTTCTTGGCCACACGTCTGCGTATCATCAGTATCATCACTGCCGAATTTTGGATAGCTTGGTAATGATGTGATTGTACCCGAATCTTAGTGACAAATTGCCAAGCCCAAATGTTCCCTTTAATGAGCCTAAATAACACTGGAATGAATAACAGGAACAGAAAGAAATCAGAAACTACTTACAAAACCAGTCAGCTGCACCTTGACAATAACAAGGTTTGCAATAAAATATGACGGGGGGGTGGATAAAAGAACAAAGTGTGACTGCAGACTTTGGGATTTCAAGAGAAAAACACCTTTGAGAAAGTAGCAAGGAGTTCAAAGCTATCTCAGTTAGAACAATAGATTTCAAACTGGAAGAAAAAGTCAAAGTTGTCCTAGAGCATATGTTTTTACAGATCAGTGCTTCTCCAACTATCTATAGTGAAAGACAGGTTTGGTCTTTCTTCCCCCAATCAGTCCTGGACTAAAGCCTTTGGTCTCCACCCTTTTCTTGTAAATAAACGTTTAAGTATGGAGTACTTTCAGATTAACAGAGAATCTGCAAAGAGAGTTTTCATATATCCCTCACCTAGTTCCCTGATTGTTAACATCTTGCATTACTATTAACTAAACTCCACAGTTTATGTAGATTTCATTAGTTTTTTTCCTAGTGTTCCAGGGTCCCATCCAGGATACCTCATACCTCATTACCTTTATTTGTCATGTCTCCTTAGACCTGAGACAGTTTCTCAGACTTTCCTTGTTTTTGATGACCTTGACAATTTTACCGGTCAGGCATTCTGCAGAATGTCCCTCAACTGGGTGTGTCTGAAGTTTTTCTTATGGTTAAATTGGGGTTATTGGTTTGTGAGGAGGAAGATCACAGAGTAATATACCAATTTCATTACATCATATCCAGGGTACACATGGCTCATCACTGATGATGTTGCCCTTGATCACCTGGCCAAGGTAATGGTTGCCTGGTTTCCACACTGTAAAGTTACATTCCCCTCCCTTCCCTCCTGCTTTCCACATTTCACTCTTTGGAAGCAAGTCACTAAGTGCAGCCCATACTCAAGGGGTGTCAAGTCAATATCTACCTTTCTGAGAGGGTATATCTACATAAAGTACTTGGAATTCTTCTCCACAGGAGACTAGGCAAGTCTCCCTATTTATTTATTCAATCATTTATTTGAATCAGTAGGGATGGAATCATGGATATTTACTTGTTTTATACTCTGGGTTATAATTCAATACAGGCATACTTCATTTTATTGTGCTTCACTTTATTGCTCTTTAAAGATAATCTTTTGTCTTTTGCTTTTTTTTTTTTTTTAACAAATTGAAGGTCTGTGACAACCCTGCCTCAAGAAAATCTATTGGCACCGTTTTTCTAACAGCATTTGCTCATTTCTTGCCTTTGTGTAACATCCTGGTAATTCTCAAAATATTTCAAACCCTCCACCAGTAAAAAAAAGTTTACAACTCGCTGAAGCCTCAGATGATGGCTATCATTTTTCAGCAATAAAGTGTTTTAAAATTAAGGTATGTACATTTTTTTAGACATAATGCTACTGTACACTTAACAGACTACAGTATAGCATAAACATAATTTTATATGTACTGGGAAACCAACAAATGTGTGTGTGTCTCAATTTATTGGGGTATTTGCTTTACTGCAGTGATCTGAAGTTGAACTCGCAATATATCTGAGGTTTGCCTGTACTATGTTGTTTTGTTGCTCAAACTGTTCCAGCTTTGGTTATTAAGAGTTCTTTCAGATTGGTTGCTGTGTCCCTATGACAAGACTCCACTCTTATTTTTTGAGCATTTGCTTACTTTCTGGCACTATAAGGTGCTCCAGGCTCATCTTGTATTTTCACTGTCCTTGCCCTAAAATCGGCCATTTCTCCAAGGAGCCTTGGTTCCATTTACTGGAGAATGATATTAGAAACCAATATCTGGGTGCTGGGTATGCACATTGCTACTGGGGTGTCATTGTTCCCAAGCCTCTCTCAGTAAACAGAGCTATGAAATATGCATATGTAAAGTCACCCATGTACACACACATCTATAATTCTATAAATCCAGCTCGATCTATATTAAACTAAACCTGAATTCAGACGGATATCTCTGAATCTAATCTAGTACCACATGGTTCATTCTAGCTTTCCCCCTTACTTGTCTGTAATCCCCACTCTCCCAACAGTGAAAAACCTGGATTCCATCATCTGCTGTTCATTTACCTATTCAATCCCCATAGATATGCATAGCAGTTTCAGAATTATGAACCCACACCACTATGGGAAACAACTTTGCCAACTAGAGTATAGTGTTTATGTGCAGGGTTTTGTTTTTTTTTTACTTTAGTCTTACAGTTTCCATTCAAATCACTGTTTTTAAAAGTTACTTAGGTTGGTGTCTTTTTTCCTCACACCCCCTTCAAGGAGGTTATGTCATACACGTGTAATAATAGATTCTTTTGTCACACTCTGCATTCCATCTTGGGATGCTCTGATCTCCTGGTTGACATTTTTTTTTAATTGCATATATTAGTTCACTTTTGGTGCTGGAAAGTTCAATGGGAATTGACAAATGCAAAGCATCATGTATTCACCACTGGCAGTACCATACAGACTAGTTCTACCCTCTCTCTCCTCAAATCTCCTGACCTTCTCCTAGTCAGACACTACCCCTCCCCAAACCCTGTTTTTCATCCTTACAGTTTTGCCTTTTCCAGGATATCACGTGAACAGAGCCACACATTCTGAAGTGTGGTGAAGACTTTAACAGATCTCACCATTTTGGAACATCTTCTATAGCATCGTGATCTTACCATGAAACTCCAAGGCTTGGAGTTATTGATGAATAAAAGCTGAGTACCATGGAAATTAAGGTATGGTTGCAGACATTTGAAAAGAAGAAAATTTTATCCATAGTGAAAACAAACAAACGAAACTCCAAGAACCGAAAGCACAGTCTTTTAGCATTTTCAAATGCTAAAAAGGAGCTCCAAAAAAAATGCATTTGAAAATGTTTACTGAAGGTGTACATGAATCCCTCTTCAAGGAAACTTTTCTCTCTTTCAATGAAAACTATTAAATCAGTGTTAACAAGAAGGGGCTTACAAAATGTCAACCTTAAAAATAAATTGTTGACCCACCCTCCAAAAAGTTTTTAAAAAGAAGGGTATAATAACCTTATGTAATCAGAAAAAACAGTTAAACTAGAACCGAGGCAATATGTGTTTCCGTGACACAGGTTTCACTTTAAGGAATCCTAAGAGGCAAAGTGATGATAATGAAATCCAAACATACAGAATTCTAAAACACGGTTTAATCAGGCTTCAAAAGGTAAGAACCGCTATTTATTACTGTCAGGATGTGATGTTTATTAAAGCAAGATCGTGCAGTTTTGTAGAGATCAATAATACAATAATTGCAAGAGTACCAGTAAATTTCACACAGAAGAACAGCCGGGCATTAAAAATCAATGCAACCCAATCTACTTGAGTTTAGTGCTGTGGTTCTCATTGTCTCTGCTCTGTGCAGAGCAGAGTGCAGCTCAGCACTGGCCCTGGCTCCTGGTGACAGAGGCCATATTTCATGGTGCTCCTTCCTCAGGCTGCTGGCCGGTGATAAGCTATAATGGATATGTGCCTAAGAACAGCTGTCTCCCCTTGTTCCCGGGAAGAGATGAAAAAGTGCCTCTGCCCTCACAAACTGTATTAACCTTGACAATAATAAAGTGTGTAATTAACAGCTTTGCCCTAATAAAACCTTGCATTTCTTTTCCAAAACAATGTCTTCTATCCTCCTCAAGAATGTGTTTCATTTTGTCTTTCTGGTAAACACTTCTCTGGAGGTCAATAAGCCAAAGAGTCCCCTGTCTCAAGAATAAGCCAGGACCTCTCAGAAAATAATCGACTTTTAAGCACTCCATCTAAATTCTTACCCTCTTTGCAGAAAACCAATTCCCTGTTTTTATTAAGGAATGTGGCTAGAAACACCTGAGTACATAATCACAACAAAAAGACCTGATACACTTGGATTTATATGGGAAGAAATGTTGCTTTTTTAACATCAAAAGAACTCAGACCTTCTATTTTCTTTCAGTTTTCTACATACACTTTTTTGTTGTTGTTGTCTTTTTTTTTTCATTTTTTTAAATCTCTTAAAAAAATTTTTTAACATCTTTATTGGAGTATAATTGCTCCTTTGGTAACCACAGGGGGTGGGGCTAATCGAGTGAGTAGTTGAGAATCACATATTCCTGCAAAACATGAGAATTATGGGCAGAGTATCTCAGGGCAGAGGGGATGGTGAGGGTTTCTAACCATGAAAACCCTTTAAAATAAATTATGCAATAATCTTAATCACGTGTGGAATCCAAATAAGCCAATTCCTTTGCTAAAAATATTATTATGTTCTGCACAAATTATTAAAAAAAGTAGAATGCATCTAAGGAAGGTTCTGTGAATTTTGTGGAGATCAAGATTTCCTCATTAAGGTAATTGGAAAATGTTCTATTGTTGGCCATTTTCTCTGCCTTTGAAAGCACAATGAATCTGACACATTTACTCATCAGTTCCATACAAGGATAACCCCTGAAGGTGACTATTTATTGTTAACTTGGATAAGCAAATGTGTTGTTTATAGCTCTGGTTCTTGCTGCTTGCAATGTGGGGCAGCTGGGCTGTAGTCAACTGAAGTCAGTTTGCCCAGAGTTAATAGTCAGAAGGGCTTTATGTTTGTACTTAAAGTCAATCTGAGACTATGAGTACCATAATTGGGAATTTAACTGTTACCTGCTTGCCGTTTTTTGCTTCTGGTGTCTAGGTAGCAATGAAGTTTATGGAGGTATCTCTGCTCAGTAATTTATCCATTTAATTAAACCAAAAATCGTTTCTAGGTGCAGGGAGCACTCTGAGATGAATGAGACAATATCCCACTCTCCATGTGCTATATTCGTATCTTAGCCTGGCTTCCTCAAAAGCAGAGCTGAGACAATGGCTTGCATGTGAATAGTTTATTTTGGAAAGTGAGGTCAAGGAACAGCGGGAAACAGGGAAGGGGGGAAGGAAATTCGGGGGCACATTATCAAGCTGGTTGTCTGTGGACAATTAGGGGTCAATTCTCAGTCTCAGAACTGAAGATTCAAGGGAATGAAGATGCAAATATTCATCTTCCCATCTCCTCTGTCAGAATGGCTGAGAGGACCACCCCATGCATGCCACCAGGTGGCAGTAAAAAAAATCACCAGGTCCAAAAGCAGAGTGGTGCGACCGAGGTGACAGCAGGCTGCCTCAGCAACGGCTGAAGGAAAAAAGGGTGACCTAAAAGATGTGGAATGGGACACAAGAAGTATCCAGTACACCTGTTTTAGACATATATTTCACAATAAAAAATTTAAAATGAAGTAAGGCAGGGTCCCCTGCTCACAAACCAATGGGTGTGAATATCGGTATTCTCAGTTAACGTGGTAGATATGCACCAAAGATGTGTGCTCCCTTTCCATAGGGCAACCTTATTGCTGTCAAGCTGTTCCCAGCCAGGGACCATATTTCCCAGCACCCTTTTCATCTAAATGGACCATCAGACCAACTCTCACCCAAGGACCATGAGTAGGTTGTGATGTGTGTCCTTCCAGGCCAGTTACAAAGAAATGTCTTTTCTTCTCTTTATTCTCTTGTCCACCAGCTGGATGGAGAAGATCTAGCAGGATACTCTCAGAAATTGCTAGGAGATGCTGGAGCCATATGATGGAATCTGCACTGCTCGATGACCATGTGCAATGCCGTGCTCTGGACAGGAACATCCACATTGGATACTGAGTAAGAAATAAACTCCTATTTTGTTGAGCTTATTTACTGAGGTGCATGGGTTAATACGTTATAGCAGCTGGAAGGAATTACCTTAACTCACGAATCATACTGATGACTATAGTGAGTCTGGAATTATAAAGCATTCCTGGAATAAAAGAGAGTACAGAGAGACAGAATTTCACTGGTTTCTCTATCAAGTGTGTCCAGGCTACATAGAGAATAGACTTGGGGGTGCCAGGCGGACAGGGTGGGGAGGTGGAGGGAAGGATGTATTGGGAGTTTGGGGTTAACAGATGCAACTTATTATATATAGAATAGATAAACAACAAGGTCCTACTGCATGGCACAGGGAACTATATTCAACGTCCTGTGATAAACCATAATGGAAAAGAATATAAAAAAGAATGTATATTTATGTATAACTGAATCACTTTGCTGTACAGCAGACATTAACACAACACTGCAAATCAACTATACTTCAGAAAAAAAAAATGTGTCCAGGCTAATCCTCCATCAATGGCCATGGAGCCAAGGTCACCCACACCAGCTCCAGGGATGCCAACTCTGAGTTATGAACCAGACATGCACTGATA
The DNA here is from genome assembly GCF_039906515.1 of Pseudorca crassidens. Taxonomy (NCBI): domain Eukaryota; kingdom Metazoa; phylum Chordata; class Mammalia; order Artiodactyla; family Delphinidae; genus Pseudorca; species Pseudorca crassidens. The sequence goes on along the minus strand of NC_090310.1, from coordinate 51,585,360 downwards.
ATGAACTGCAGCACCTGGAGCCCAAGATGGAGCATTGAGAGCTGTGACTGGAACTACTTATCTTAGCTTGTTGCTTGGGTACCAAGAAGAGCTGACCACACATGAAGAAGTGTTTCATTTTTCAGTATTTCAGGATGAGATACAAACTCACACGGATAGCGAAAGAAGGCATCTTCATTAGAGTGTATCACACAAGGGTCAATCGTATAGTTTGTTATTAGTCCCTGTGATAGATTGCTTGCAAAATGGGCACCACAATCCCCTCCCGATGCGATGTGACATTGTAGTTCTTCACATTGGGAGGTGGTGAAGTCTACGTCCCCACCCTTGAATTTGGGATGGCCATATGGCTTGCTGAGACAAAAGAGGGTGGCAGAAGTGACATGATACTAATTCTTAGTCTGGGCTGCAGGAAGCCCTGCTCTCTCTGTTCCCTGCCTTTCTCAGGTGAACCAGCTTACACTGGCCGTCTGGAGGATCAGAGATGAGCCATCCCTGCCGAGGCCATCCTAGACCAGCCAGCCCCAATTCATCGATGTGCCCCTTTCCTCCACACTGGCCAGAGTAGGGAGATGCAGAAGAAAGGAGGCACGAAAGCTGGGAGCTGGGCCCATTTATGCTAGGGCAGGTGGACCAGACTGCAGAAGGGGGAAAGGCCTGCGTGCCTGTGGGTAGGGAATGCTAACCCTTGATGTGGCTACAGAAAGGGGCATTTATATGAGTGGAAACTCACTAGAGATGAGTCTGGGAAAACTGGTTTCTCTTAAATGGTGCTACTCATGAAGCCCCCATCGTCTGCTTTTGCCCACAAAGGATGAATTGGCATGGAGTCCAAACAGGGGTGTGGTCAAAGCTTATCCTTGAGTGGGTTTTAGGGTTTTTTTATGGCAAAATTATTTGAAATTGACATAGCCTTATGGTTATAATTTTGGTTCCATTTATATGGACTCTAAAAAAACAGGCAAAATGGGCCTTTTAATATTTATGCAGAGTTTCCTATTATCACTTAAGATTTCTTAAGGAAGTCATTAGATATCAGGTTGCTTCAACAAATTTAGGGTACTTGTGAGGTAAGGCATCTATCCCTTTCTACTCTAAGATTTTGTTTTTATTCCATATTTTAAAAGTCCTGAAAGACTGAGATGTTTAAATATATCAAGAAATTTTCAAATGTGGTGACTGGGAAATGTAAAATTAAATATGTGTTTTGCATTATATTTTGATTGGACAGCATTGAGGTAGAACGGGGGTTGGCACACAATGACCCACGGGCTAAATCTAGCCTGTCTTTGTAAACATCTTACTGGCACACAGCCACATCCATCTGTGTAGCTACAGTATGTGGCTGCTTTTGCACCACAACTGGCAGAGTTAAGTAGTTGCAGCAGAGACCACATGGCCCTCAAAATGTAAAATACTTACTAACAAGCCCTTTACATAAAATGTTTGCATAAAATCTACAGTATCACTAGTTGGACAGGAACATTCTGGGGGGAAAACTGTTCTAGTATTTGATTCATGTGCCACAACAAAAAAGAAGAAAGACTCCCAGTAAGTTGGGTGTGTGGTTTCAGAGGGATGTGGTCACTTGGCACCAAAGGACCACTCTCAGCTTATGGACAATCTGTGGTTCTGTGGTAGAAGGGACAGGAAGCACAGGTCTCCCCACTCCTGAAGCAATTCAGTTTGTGGGCCAAGTCAATCCACTAGAATAAGAAACCACACCCTGTTCTCGAAGGAATTTTCAAGCGACACTAGAGAAGCAAGTTGGCTGAGTTTTGCTGGGTGTTGAGCTCAACCTTAGGCATCGCAGATGAGATGGGCATATGCAAGAGTTGAGCACTCCACTCCCCCATATAGGATGTGAGCTTTAAATAATTTGTGAGATGATTGAAATGCCTGCCATCATTCCATGCACTTGTTTAAAAGAGCTTCCAGTCACTAACATTGACTTAAACAGTCACTGTGTGCCAAGACAATTAGAAGTGTTTTTCCCATATTTAATCCTTACAACAAGACTCTGAGATAGGGGCTTTATTACCCCTTTGTACAAGGGAAGGAAATAAGACTCAGAGAGGCCAAGTCACTTGCCCGATGTCACTCAGCTGGTAGGTGCAGGGTTTGAAAGGAAGGCCCACTCTTAACTATTACAAATACTGCTTCTCAATATATATGGAAATCACAGCACCTCTGTCAGCACAGGCAACTCTACCCTCTGAAGGGGTAGAAAAGACAGCAAAAGCAGCAGGACAAGCTGTATCACTTTGTGATACAATGAAGGGAATGTAAGCAAACACCATGGCAGCAAAAATAAAATATTTCCAGAAACAAAACTTTCCTAAGAAAGGATGTTTAAAACTCAGAATTATGGGAACTGGGGAAAAACAAGTTGATTGCTCTTTGGAATAATTAGCCCTTGCAGCAACTTCAAAATTCTGTCACTGTAACAAAAGAAGTATCTTGTTACATCGCATTTGCTCAAGGTTCTGACATTTAAAAATTTAATAACTAACGAAATGTGCAGTATATGCATTGATTACCACTCTCCCCCTGTAAAGACAGACCAACTGAGTCTTGAAATATTGCTAATATGCAATGCTAAATGTCAACATTTTTTGCTTTCTCTGATAGGCTATATAAGGAAGCACAAGGTATGTTTATTTTAAATTTGGTCAACAGAATTTTACCTTTGAGTGTCCAAAATTTTGTTATTTCTTTAACCCGACATTTTAAGCAATCTTAACAAACATAAAAATGATTTCTTCAAGGCATAATAAATGTTAAGAAACTTGTTAATCTGTAAATAAAACTGCTAGGTGGTTAAATGACATTTAAAGTATAAAGTTAGTATTAAAATAATGTACTTAATATTTCAGAAATGGACTGGTCTTAGATGCCAAACAAAAAATATGCCCCTGTGGGGAAAAAGTGGAGAAAGCTGGGCTCCACGTTTTCCAAATATTTCAGAAATATACAAAGTATTCCTAGTTATTAGGAATAATTAATTATTTATTAAATAGTAATATTGTTATTAATAGTTATTAACCCATTTCTTTTTGGTGATCAAAGTCAGAATAATCATTACCTCCAGGGGAAGGATGTTCATTGGCAAGAAGCCCAAGGCAACAAGGGAACTTTCTGGGTGATGAAAAGTTTCTATATTTTGATCTGGGTTGTGGTCACACTAATATATATATGTAAATATTCAGGGCTTCCCTGGTGGCACAGTGGTTGAGAGTCTGCCTGCCAATGCAGGGGATACGGGTTCGTGCCCCGGTCCGGGAAGATCCCACATGCCGCGGAGCGGCTGGGCCCATGAGCCATGGCCACTGAGCCTGAGTGTCCGGAGCCTGTGCTCCGCAACGGGATAGGCCACAACAGTGAGAGGCCCGTGTACCACAAAAAAGAAACAGCCATCCAAAGCAGAAAAGGGAAAATGATTGATTCATAGCACAAAGGGAAGCTCTGGGGTATTATGTTCCTAGAACATGTTCTGTGACTTAATGCTGGAGCACGTTTATCCTATTATGACTGTTCAAACATCCCAGAGGGCAAGTTTATGGCTGGAATGAAGGAGTCCAAAAAGAGTTTACTGGATAATCTTGTTCACACACTCAGGGATACTAACAGAACAGCAAGAGCCCTTGCACCAGCACCGAGAGAAAACCCACTACTCTCCCTTTAGGCAGATGGCAGCTTCCTGGCCAAATTTAAAGAGGGGGTGATTTTACAACTCCCCTTCCCTAAGTTATATCTTAGATTAAGCTGGATACACACAACACCCACACATGAACCCCAGAAGAGACTCAAACAATATTTTCTTTCCTTTTTCCAAAGCCATATTCCATCAATTGTGTTTCATGTGATGACAACAGATTTAACAAAAAGACACTACAAGAAACAGATGAAATCCAGTTCTGCTTTTGCTTTAGGAACTTTCTCCAAGACATGGTTCATAATGTCATTGTGTCCTCACTGAAAGACCTCATGAAACACTTATTTACAAACTGGAGTTAGCAAGCTTGGCTTTCCTGTAGGAAAGACTGTTTCTCTCATTTCCTGTCTCTGTTGCAAAAAAACAATTTTGCAACTCTTTTAACCCGACTCCCAGGAGGCTGGGGAAAAAAATCAAATTTATACACTATTGATTACGTTCATGTGTGAGGTTTTCACATTTGTGTCTTTTATTATTCTTTTTTCTCTTCCATGATTTATATTTTTCAGTCCTCAATCTTGTATTTATAATTGGACAAACATTTCTTATGGGGGATTTCATTGTACATAAGTGCCAATCCTTTTGGGGAACAAAATAGGTTTAAAAAATTCCCTTCAATACCAGTTCCAGTATTTAAACTTCTTCCCTTGTAAGGACATTTAAATAATTCTCAGCAATTTATAAATCCCTTAATCCTACATCCAACACAGGACACTGGAGTAAAGTCATCAGTTAGGGTCTTTTGAAGGTTGGGTGTACTTATTAAGAAAATACTAGCTCATTGCATGGAGGGAAAACCTAATCAAAAACTGCTAACATCTTTAGCACATTAGAGAGACTACAGATGTAATAGGGAAGAACAAATCTGACTTCATATTGGATCTGTTTCTCTAACTCTAACCTTTGTATCCTGTCTCTTTTGCTACAAATTAAGAATGTTGTCAATAGCCTGAAATACACAGGATAGCCCATTCTCAAGGCTCTGACCTTTAAAGATATAACACTTTTCCAGTCACATAGAGATAAAAATGTTGCGGAACAGAGAATATCATTTGTCTTGTTGGGGGTTTACAGGAATATTATGACCTGACCTACCTTGACAGCTGCAAGAACAAAGGATTCAGACACCAAGAAGTTTGCACCAACCAATCACACCCCGTTCTGCTTTAATATAAAAGAAACCTGAATTCTAACTTGGATAAAATGGTGCTTTGGGACGCTAGTCCACTATCTTCTCAGTCTACTGCCTTTCCGAATAAAGTCACTATTCCTTGCTCCGACCACTTGTCTCTCGATTAGCCTGTGTGCAGTGCAGCAGTATGAGGTTGGACTCAATAACAGAGAAGTGGTGGCTTGAGAAGCTTTTAAAAATCCTTATTCCCAGATTGCACCCAAGAACAAAGAAATAAGGATCTCTGGGGTAGAGCCCTGGCATCAGTATTTCTAAACTTCTCCCAGTGATTCTAGTGAGTAGCCAAGGTTGAAAACCAGTGTCCCAATGCAATACATCTCAAGCTCTACCCTATACACAAATGCCCAGGGCATCCTGTAAGTTTGCAGGCTCTAGTTCAGGAGGTCTGATGTGGGGCATGAATTTCTGAGTTTCTGAGTTTCTAACAAGCTCTTGGGTGAGGCTGATGGTCTGAAGGACAACTTTAAGTTGCAAAGCCCTAAAGAACAGATCGAGTTCCTTGAATAACTGAGCTGGGGTCTGTATAGTCTAAGGAAAATGAGATCGCCACTGTGTCCTAGAGAGAGCACAGGATTATGAGTTCAGCAATCTGGGTTCTAGTCCAAGTTTGGTCATTGGTAACTACGAAGCCTTTGTCAAGCTGCTTTAACTTACTGGGTCTGTGGTTCCTTTGTGCTGAGATCTGCCTGGCTCCCTTCCAGCTCCAAAATTCTGTTGTTTTGAAGACTCTCCACATTCCAGCTGCTCCAAGGAGTTACAGCTCCTACAAAGTGCCAAGTTTGCAAAGGAGCTGGCTTGACTGAAAAATAATCTGACAGGTGCTTAATGCCTGGGAGAGAAAATTATGTGCGCTAACTGGAGTTTGTATATACTTTCCTACACTTTTAAATTCCTAGAACAGACACTGACATTCTATTGTAAACAACTCCTAAGTTAGATACATGAGCCCATCCTGCCTCAAACCATTTGGTGTCTTGACATATTCTGTATTAACAATATCAAACTGTGGTAGGTTGATGCAAAAATGGTGCCAATTTTCCTCTCCTGTCTCTATCCAGGTCCATTCCAATGTGACTCTGCAGCTCCTCCTATCAGAAGATGGTGTCTGTTTCTCTTCCCCTTTGGCCACATGACTTTCTCTGGTCAGTAGAATGCAGTCAAAGTGATGTCATACCTATCCAAGCCTACATCTCTAGAGGCTGTGCAGCTTTGGACCCTGCCCACTTGCCATGAGAAAAAGCCTAAGTTAGCCTGATGAACAATGAGGGACTCATAGAGCAAAGATGGGTGAGCCCAGCTGAGGCCATCCTAGACCAGCCAGCCTCCAACCCACTCAGCAGCTGACTCTAGATGCCTGACTGAGCCCAGATGAGACCAGAAGTCCTGCCAGCTGAGCATACCTCAAACTGCCAACTTGCAGAATTGTGAAGAACAACAAATGCTTATTGTTTTCAGCTCTTAAAATCATAGTAAAATACAAAATTTACCATTTTAACCATATTTAAGTGTATAATTCAGTGGCATTAGTTACATTCATGTTGTTGGGCAACCATCGCCACTATGCATTTCCAGAACTTTTTCATCATCCCAAATAGAAACTGTGCCCATTAAAAAAATAACTCCCCATCTGCCTCCCCTGAGGCTCTGGTAACCTCAAATCTACTTTCTTTCTCCACAAATTTTGCCTATTCTTTGTGTCTCACATGAGTGGAATCATACAATATTTGTGTCTGGCTTATTTCACTTAGCATAATGGTTTCAAGGCTCATGTTGTAGCATGTATTTTAATTTCATTCCTTTTTAAGGCTGAATAATATCCTATTATATGTATATACCACATTTTGTTTATCCATCTATCTATTGATGGATCAATTTTTGGCTTTTGACTAATGCTGTTATGAACATCAGTGTACAAATATCTGAGCCCCTACTTTGAATTCTTTGGGGCTATGTAACAATAAGAATTGCTGTTTCATATGGTAAGTCTATGTTTAACTTTTGGGGAACCACCAAACTGTTTTCCACAGCAGCTACATCATTTTACATTCTCACTAGCAATGCATGAGGGTTCCAATTTCTCCACATCCTTGGAACTTTTTACTTTCCATTTTTATTTATTAGAAAAAAAATTATAATAACCATCCTAATGAATGTGAAGTGGTATTTCATTGTGGTTTTGATTTGCATTTTCCCCAGTGATGACCAGTGATGTTGAACATTTTTTCATGCACCATTTGTATATCTTCTTTGTAGAATGCCTATTCAAGTCCTTTGCCCATTTTTAAACTGTTTTGTTGTTGTTGAGTTGGAGCTCTTTTTTATATTCTGGATATTAATTCATTAGTAGGCAAATGCTTTGAAAATATTTTCTCACATTTGTGTCTTGTGTTTTCACTCTCTTGATAGTGTCTTTTGACGTACAGGGTTTTGAAGAAATCCAGTTTATTGACTTTTTGCTTTTGGTGCCTGTGCTTTTGGTGTCATATCCAAGGAATCACTGCCAAACACAAAGTCATAAAGCTTTTCCATTGTGCTTTCTCCTAAGTGTTTTATAGTTTTAACTCTTATGTTTATGTCATTGATTCATTTTGAGTTAATTTCTGTATATGGTATAAGGTAAGCCTCCAACTTCATTCTTTTGCATGTGGATACCCAGTTTTCTCAGTACCATTTGTTAAAAAGATTGCTCTTTCCCCATCCAATGGTCTTGACACCCTTATCAAAAATCATTTGACCAAAAATGTGAGGGTTGTTTCTGCGTTCTATATTCTCTTCCATTGGTTTAGATGTGTATTCTCATGCCAGCACCATACTTTGGTTTTTATTATTGTAATAGTTTTCTTATTGTTTTGTAAGTTTTGAAATCACTAAGTGTGAGTTCCCCAACTTTGTTCTTTAAGAATGTTTGGTTATTTGGGGGTCCCTTGAGATTCCATATGAGTTTCAGGATGGGTTTTTCTATTTCTGCAAGAAACGCTGCTGAGATTTATATAGGGATTGCACTGATCTGTAGATCACTTTGTGTAGTACTGTCATCTTAACAATATTAAGTCTTCTAATCCATTAACACAGGATGTCTTTCCATTTATTTATGTCTTCTTTAATTTCTTTCAGGAATACTTTGTAGTTTTCAGCGTGTTTTAAGCTCTTTGGTTTTGGAGTGCTTTGTTACACAACCTTATTTGTGATCATAGATGACTTTATTGAGAAAGCTCCCAGCAAGAGATTAGCCTTACTCATTTGTAAAACAGGTTGTCAGGGAAACTGCATATCCCCTGTCCTCATGTTTCCATGACAGGTCTTCCACTGAAATAATGCTTTTATTCTCTTGCCTCCGCTACTCACTTGTCTGCATGTGACAGGGAGTGTGGCTTATCTGATGGAGGGGAAAGGAGAAGGGTTAGGGCATGTGCATGGCTTGAGGACCCTTCTCTTTATTTTTCTGGACAGTCTTCCTGTCTGAATGGCTTGGGTATTCTTATACTTCCATGTGTCAAGGACCCAGAACTTCTTGTCCAGAGGTCAGCAATCCCATTCTGATGCCATAATGGTAGGTGATGAGTGTATGTTGAAGTGATCCTCCCTCCCCTGGGTCAATATCAGCTTTGCAGAGCGCTTGCTTATACTTAAACTGGAGGGTGTGGTGGAGGTGTGTACTATATGAGGCCTCATTAGTAAGTGGGGCTTCACAATCATAAAGCTGATATCTGGATTTCGATCTCTTTCCCACAGCATAAACACCAAGATGTCCCCATTGCCCTAACCTCATGTGCAATTATAATTATTTGAATTGGTCCTGGAAATGAGAAGAGGCCACACAGGAGAATTCAGGAATTGAAGGAGGAAAGTGCTGCTGGTGGGATGGTGGAGAGAAGAGATCAGGAGAGAAAAAGAGTCCACAGGGAAAGGGCAGATCTGTTACAATCAAGGTACCCTTTATTAATCACTCACTATGTGCTATCCTCCATCTATTGTTTTTAATCTTCCCAGCAGCTCTAGGAGGCAAGTACTACTATGCCTCATGTTACAAATGACCAAAGAGAAGTTATCAAGGTTTGAAGCTTGTTAATGGTTGTAATAGATGAAATATTGTTTTAATTCTTCACCCCCCTCCCCATAATGATTATAAATTCAACCCTTTGTACATGACTTTTTAGTGCCTCTCAGCAGAGTATGTGGAATATATATATCCCCGACCCATTGACTTTGAGCTTAGCCATGGGTCTTGCTTTGGCCATTGAAGTGTTAGTGAATAGACACAAGCAGAGGCTTTCATGTGCTTCCATGGTTTGGCTTGGTTCCTTGAGTTCTTGCCATCTTCCCTGAAAAGAACCTGACTTGGGCACTTCCTCATCCAAGAATATACCAAGAGGCATCCAAAACAGACTTGAACCCAACCTAAACCCTGAAGCCAACTTCAGCTGTCCTGAAGCTTGAAGCAGAGTGACCCTACCAACCTGCAGACCCAAGAGTAAGAAAAATAAATGTCTGTACTTATAAGCCATTACATTTTGGGGGTTGTTTGTTAGGCAGCATTTTTGAAACCATAGTTGACTAATACAGTGGTGAAGTCACGATTAAATTCCAGGACTGTCTGAATTCAAAGCCTTTGCTCCGAACCTCCCTAATATACAACCTAGCGAATCACGTTGCCCATGGCTAGCCCCATTATATGCAGGTGGAGCAGAGCCCCTTGGTGTCTGGGATGCGCTTAGTACAGATGCTCACATGCCACGGATTAATCATCCTTATAGATAAAGCTTCAGGCTGATTTGTCAGTCAGTTCCTCAGAATCTAAAGATTTCTTTTGCACTTCTTTAATCATTTTGCACTGCAGGACTTTTCCATGCTACACTGTAAGCTAGTAAAAAGCTTGGTTTACACGCAACATTTGACAGAGCTGAGATTTCAGAGCTGCTCCAAATCAAACATGACCACAGCATCTGAGCAAAATTACTGAAAGAACCCACTTTATCCACCAAAGTTTGCTTTCCTCTCAGGGAATAATTTGAACTTAATCCAAGGAATTCCTCACCTTGCATGAATTGATATGTAATACAGCTTTTGCAGGCAAAAATAGCCATGTACTTAATCTAGTCTTTAACCAGAAAACAATACACCAAAATAAAAAACAAAAAGCAAGCAAGCAAATGAACAAAAGAAAAATAACATGTACAATCAGTCATGCACTTTAGTTCCTATTCCTCTAAATCACAGATGGTTGAGACAGAGGAGTCTTTAATGGGAAAGCCAAGTTGATTTATTTTAACCCATTTGGTCTTGGCACAGAACCCAGGAAGCTGGATGGGACCACTTTCAACATAGAAGCATCACAAAACATAGCAGGCTGGTAGGTATAGTGGCCTGGAGAGGAAAGATCACAGCTGCCTCTAGATACAAAAATAGCCAAAATCCCTACTAGCTACCTGGCCAATGACATGATGGCTTTCTGGGTAGATGGAACACTTAGGGAGGGATGCCCTCTGGCCTCTCCCAGAAGTGCCTCTAGGTGGGGAGGGAGGACAGGTAAGCAGCAGCCAGCTTTACGTGGTGGTGAGAGGCGGCCATCCATTTCTCCATTTCTATCCACTCCTTCTCCTCTGTTCTTCCTCCCGTTTCTGCAAATCCCTTCCCCTTATGCCACTTCATTCCCCAAAGGCTTCAAGTTCTGCCCTACTTTAATCAGAGAATCAGTACCTCCTGGTACTTGAGGGTTTCTGTCTCCCCCTAGCTGGTCTCCAATTCACACAGGGCTTCTGCCCCAGAGGAAAATTCAGGAGTGTCTTTCCACATTGTTCACTGTGAGTAGCCAATGTCCCTTCTGCATATTAGTCAGCTCACACCCTCTGGAGCCACAGGCCATGACCGTCCTCCAAGACCCTGTCTCTAAACAGCTTCTGGATTCCAGTTTTTCTAGATTTTCTAGTGCTTTTAATGTGTTACACACTGTTTAAAGTTCTCTCTCTCTCCCTCCCTCCACCCCTCTCTGTTTCTCTCCCTATTTAATCTTCATAACAACTCTATGAGGTCTGTACTACTATTATCGCCACTTTACAGATGTAGAACTGAGGCCTGACCCAGTAAATAGGAAAGCTGTGTACTTGAACCCAGGCCTTCCAGCCAGCACATCCACATGGCTAAAAAAAAAAAAAACAGATTATCTTTTGGGATTTATGTTAAGGGCTTTACATATATTTTCAAATTTAATCCACTCAACAACGCTGTAAGATTGGCAGAATTATTATCATCCTATGACATGAGAAAAGAGGGGTATGGAGGTTAGCTGACTCAGTCATGGTCACACAGCCTGTTTAAGTGGAGGAATCAAGGTTTGAAGCTAGGTTGCTTTAGATCCAAAAGCTTTTGCTCTTAAAGAGTTTTAAATTCCTATTCAAAATGGTTGCCTCCAAACTTGGGAAACTGCCCCTTTGTCACCCACACACCAACACCAGCCTTTCTCCTCTCTCCTTATACTCTGGAGGGAAGAGAAAGATACCTGATTGTCTTGACACTATTTTCTTCCCTCAGTGGGGCCACTGAATGCTGAAACCAAGCATCCTGTGGGAGGGAGGGAAAAACCCAGGGCTTGTATAAGCAACCATGGGTGTTACCTGGGATGTTACCCTATTCAGAGGCATTTGGTACCCCATCAGGGAACTGCAGAGAGAACAGGTATCTTAATCTGGGTTCTTCTGAAAGCAGACCCTAACAAAGGTCTTTAGTTCTTTATATGGGAGAAGATTCCAGGAATCCATGGAGAGACTGAGGAAAGCGCAAAGGAAATGAGAGAAATCCGAAATGGGTGCATGAACGAGCTGCTTACCACTGTGGGTGACAGGCTCAGTCCTGTAGTGGCCCCTGTAGGGATGCGTGCAGAATGCATGTCAGAATGATCCCCCTAAGTGACAGGGCAGCAAAGTGTGTCTACCAGGGCCAGTCTCTACCTAATGTTCTGGATGTTCTCTAGGTGTTTGGGGAACAAATGAAGGAATAAGAGACCCCCAATCTGGACGGTGACCTGGGGGGGACAGTAATGACAACTGTATAGGATGGCACAGATGAGAGTAAATCTCATAATGTTGAGTGAAGGAAGTTAGGCACGTTATCAAATGTCTACAAATAATAAATGCTGGAGACGGTGTGGAGAAGAGGGAACCCTCCTACACTGTTGGTGGGAATGTAAGCTGGTGCAGCCACTGTGAAGAACAGTATGGAGGTTCCTTAAACAACTAAAAACAGAGCTACCATACGATCCAGCAATCCCACGCCTGGGCATATTTCCATTGACAGATGAATGGATAAAGAAGATGTGGTATATATATACACATACACACACACATATATAATGGAGTACTACTCAGCCATAAAAAGAGTGAAACAATGCCATTTACAGCAACATGGATGGACCTAAGATTATCACACTAAGTGAAATAAATCAGACAGAGAAAAATGAAGATCATATGCTATCATTTATATGTGGAATCTAAAAATATGATACAAATGAACTTCTTTACAAAACAGAAATAGACTCACATAGTGAACAAACTTACGGTTACCAAAGGCGAAAGGCGGGGGCCGGGCGGATAAATTGGAAATTTGGGATTAACAGATACACACTACTATATATAAAACAGATAAATAACAAGGGCCTACTGTATAGCACAGGGAACCATATTCTATATCTTGTAATAACCTATAATGGAAAAAACCTGAAAAAGAATATATATATATACGCACACCTATATATAAAACCAAATCACTTTGCTGTACACCTGAAACACCATACTTCAATTTAAAAATAAGTCCAAAAAAATTAGGCACAAGAGAGAAGATCCTGTACAATTCCATTAAAGTCAAGTCCCCAAACTGGCAAAATCTTTGGTGGACAGTGGTTACCTTTGGGTGTGACTGAGAATGGAAGGGGGCACAGGGTTGGCATCTGTTGGGGTCGGGGGTAGGTGCTAGAATATGGTGATTCTAGTGTGTCCCTTTGTTAAAATGTGTTGGGCTGTTCATTTATAATTTGTGCACTTTTCTGAATAAATGTTAAACATCAAGACTTTTTTTTAAAAAGTGGAAGTGGGCGAGTGTAGGCTTGGCTTTTAAGCATTTCTAGGGCTTGCGTCCTCACCGAATGAGAAATACAGAGACACCCAGAGTTAATTTCCCTCTATGTGTATTGCAAAAAATACTTAAGAAAGCCAAGCATTTTTAGAAAAGCAACTAACATTTAGGATCAAAAAATCTTTTGATGATGGCTGTTTTAAAAATGAAGGACCATATTTCATCTTCTCAAATGACCTCTCCCTCCAATACTCACTACTAATTACAAAGGAGAAAAGAGTAACCTTACAGTGGAGAACTCTGGCACACCCCACCTTCGTCTAGTGAGTCCCACCAGCAACGGGACACATTGAAATTGACCAGATGCAACAGGAAGACCCAGGATCACTTCTCTGATAGGGTTGCAAAGGTATATCACCTGAATCCCATTACGAGGAAGTGGCAGACAAAACCAAATCAAGGGACATTCTATAAAATTAGTTGCCTAGGTCACGAAGAAGTGTCAAGGTCAAGAAAGATAAAGTAAGGTTGAGGACCTAGTCTAGACTCAATGAGACTAAAGAGATGTGACAACTAAATGCAACATTTCATCATGTCATTTTCTCTTTTTTTTTTTTTGTTTGGCCACACCGTGGGGCTTGTGGAATCTTAGCTCCCTGACCAGGGATTGAACCCGGGCCTCGGCAGTGAAAGTGTCAAGTCCTAACCACTGGACCGCCAGGGAATTCCCCACAACAGGTGATTTTCAACTAGATCCTTTTGCGATAAAGGCTGTTGCTGGGACACTGGAGAACCTTACTGGTGCCTGAGGATTAAATGGCTGTAAAGTCTCGGTGTTAATGTCCTGATGTAGATGGCGGCATGTGGCTATTTAGAAGATGCTCTTTTTCAGTAGGAAAAACACATTATGGGATTTGGAGGTGGCGGAGCACTGGGTTGACAACTGACTCTCAACAGATTCGGAACAGAGTTCTTGACATGGTGCTTACGACCTCTGTATAAATTTGAGACTATTTCAAACGAAAGTGAAAAGTAAAGGAATTTCCATGAATGCTTTAGCCAAGAGGATTCCCGATCTCAGAGGACAGCCACGCAGTCCAAGAACACGAAGTGCAAGCGCTCCTTCCTGGAGTGGATTTAAGGTGATCAGCGAGCCTCAGCTCTTTCTATGCCGGACAAGGTGATCAGACATCCTTGATCCCGTGTAATGTCTTCTTATTTGATTTTCAATCTTGTTTTCAAAACCAGAGGGAAATATTTTAAATATCAAATATCTTCTCTGCAAAATCTGACAGGGTATTTTTTTTAAAGAAAAATTCCTGTGTAATGTGCACATATTCTCATATTTAAACAAAATTAATAGGAAGACTCTAAAATGAATTAATTTAAAATGAATTAATTTATAGGAAGCTGCTGAAACACGATTTGAATCATTTAGATTAAATCTGCTTTTCTGGACGGGTCCACTTCCACCGTGTTCTATTATCAGTGGTAGATTGGCCTTGACAACTCTAATAAATTAAACTGTCCAGCTGCTGCTCCGTCATCAGATGCCACTGGTAACAGAAATGAGACTGAAAGAGGAGAAAGGGAAATGAGGCTGTTCATTGTGATGAAGAATAAAGCAAAGCATCTCCCAAATGAGCAAATTAATGATGCCTCTTCACCAAGTGATGGTCTTTATCTGGAAGGTATGAATTCAACCCCCCTCCCAGGACCACAGAAGGGCTTCCCTTTATAGCCAGACACCGGGCTTTGGGTAACAGGGAACTGATGACCTGCTGGTGTGTGTGTGTGTGTGTGTGTGTGTGTGTGTGTGTGTGTGTGTGTGTAGAGCATTCTCAACATGGTCTCTTTTTTTTTAAACAGAGAACAGGAGTATTTATTTATTATAAAATTTATTTATTTATTTTGGGCTGTGTTGGGTCTTCGTTTCTGTGCAAGGGCTTTCTCTAGTTGCGGCAAGCGGGGGCCACTCTTCATCGCGGTGCGCGGGCCTCTTACTGTTGCGGCCTCTCTTGTTGCGGAGCACAGGCTCCACACGCGCAGGCTCAGTAGTTGTGGCTCACGGGCCTAGTTGCTCTGCGGCATGTGGGATCCTCCCAGACCAGGGCTCAAACCCGTGTCCCCTGCATTAGCAGGCAGATTCAACGTGGTCTCTTTAGCAAGAAAGACAGTCTTGCCTTCCTTTCCCCAGGCCCAGGCCAGCAGCTCTCACTTGCCAGCTGACTAGGTGGTCATCAGGCAGAGTCTGAGCCACAGCATGAGTCACACGAGGAGGTCATCTGCCGTTGGAGCCCATTTGTGCTGCCCTAAGCGACCGAGCTAGTGCCGCCACCTTCCAGACTGACGAGAATCAGACGCATCACAGCTTTGCCCTGCACAGTCGCCCACATATCCCAGCTGAGGGCAAAGACACAAAAAGGGGCTAAGCAGGCGCAGATGCAGCCCTTCCTTTCCCTCTGCGAGGCTGACGTTTATGATGAGGGAATCACACCAGGCAAATGAGCCCATGGCCCTCGAGCTCGGAAGCCAACCCTCTGCGACCAGCCGTCAAGGCCATCAGAGGCACAGGCATCAGGGCCTGTCTGCATTTGGTCACTGGGCATGCGCTACTGAAAGATTTTACACTAGCAAAGCAAGAGCACACTAAAAAATGACTAACTTTGGCAAACTTTCTATTCTAGGAATTTGGAAATTGTGGCCCTATATTAGCTGGTCGGTCTTCAACACTGATAACATACTCTTCCATTTAAAACAAGAGGATTCTCAAAAATTGTCCCAAATGGAGTAGCAAAAACAGACAAGACAGATGGATTGCAACACTTCTAAATCTAGTCCACAGAAGGCTTGTAACCAGCCCATGAAACTAAAAGAAGTAAAATGTCGGATGGTAATTTCCTTGGAGGTAGCCAAGCGTAGTGGGTTTTGTTTTTTGTTTTATTTTCTTTTAAAATTATACTCAGCTATTGTTTTCTAAGGACATACATCAGATTTCAGAGTCAAGTCTGCCCCCTGGTGTTGAAAACGGTAAAAGCAACTGCGGCTACTTAAGGTGCTTAAAAGGCATCTAAGTACCTTGCAGATAAGGCTGAAATCACCCTACTATACACAAACCCAACGGTGTACGGTGGGCTAATAAAGTCCACGATAGTTTTTACATTGAATGTATTCAAAACCAGATTAGCCACTAAGGAGGATGTCAAAGGTATGCGCTGTGTCCTCCAGACTATCATTAAACACCTCCCATTTTGCTGCCCCAAGTAGAGTCTGAATGTGGCTTCACACACAGGGCCGGTGCTATCAGTTACCTCTGCTGGACTTTATGACTTTCTGAAACAACATTGCTGGGTGTGGGCTGGCATCCCCCAACTGGAGAACCAGCCTGCACAGTGTGCTTGCCCCATCCTTACCCAGAATCATATAGTTAGTAGAGTTAACTGAATCGAATATAGGAGATGTGCCTGATATTTGAATTACAAATGGGCAAATATAAGGTGCAGACATATTTACAAGATCCTAAGGTATTTCCTCTTTCTTCTTCTAATTTCTCCTCCAGTCTTTGTGGCAGACACTGCTGATAACCTGCTTGGATCTGCTGGGTCTCTCTTACTGTACCTGTGTGTCCCTCCCCTCGACTGTGTGCTTTGCTGTTGTAACTCATCTTCCAAGGACTGCCCTTGGGGCCACTCTGCCTGCATAGACAGATAGCAGTAGTGCTTGGGAATCTACGGTTCCCCGGACCCAGAGGGGCCCTCAGCCAGCCTGCCTGTGGTGGGAATGTGAGAGTAGCTCCTTGCCTCAACAGGGAATAAACTCAGAGGAGTCATTTATGCTCCAGGGCTCCCCAGGGCTCAGGCTGAGACTGGGAATTTGCCTGAAACTGCCCTACTGCTGAGCTTCTTTCTTCCTTCTCTCTGCCTGTTTCCCTTGCTCTCTGACAAGTTTTTCCTGGGATCACGACCTTCATAAATCCTTTGCACATGAATCTTTGCCTTAAGGTCTCCTCCAGGGAACCCATCCTGAGACAGCTCTGTTCTCTTCTTAAAAAAAATTTTAAACAGGTATGAACAATGTTATTCAGCTCCGTTATGGAAACCCAAGGTGCCTGGTCCATTATGGAAAACACCTCAGTGGTTCATGTTAATCAAACTCTGAAGCAGAATGGATGGTGAACGTCCAAATCCAAAGTTCTCACTGAGGTCTGACCTCAGGGGCCCGAGGCCCCCCTGCCCTCCAGGCTGCTGTTCCTCCCAGCTTACTTCACCTTGACAGTGGTTGTCATCCTGTCTTCTCTGCCTGGAGAGCACATTTCCCAGACTTGCTCCCTCACCCCATTCCCACCGCTGCTGAAATACCACCAGCTCTTCCCATACCACCCTGTCTATTCCCTTCCCTCTCGCATTTTGTCCCCTTTATTTTTCCTCCTGGCACTTATCACCACCTGATATTTATTAGCTTTTACTTTATCTCTCCCTCATTAGAATATAAACTCCACAAAAAACAGAAACTTTATTTTACATATCATTAGACCCCTATCACCTAGAACAGGAAATAACACAATTTTTCTGTAAGTGCCCAAATAGTAAGTCTTTTTGGCTTTGTGGGCCAAATGGTCTCTATGGCAATGACTCAACTCTGCCACTGTAGCACTAAAGCAGCCAGAAACAATGTGAAAATGAATGAGTGTGGTTATGTTCCAATAAAACTTTATTTACAAAAACCAGACTTCCGGTTTCTGGTCCAGCATGTAAGGAGCTTAGAAGTTGCCACTCCATCCTAACAACAAGTAACATGCTGAACAAACTGAAAAAATCAATAGTTCTTCTTAGCTCCATCAGAGCAGTGAGGTCACAGGGCAAATTTTGCCTCCCCAAATTGGAGAGATGGGTGAATACAGAGAATCACAACTTCACAGAGCAGAAACCTCCATGGGAACTAGTGCCACAATAGGAAATCTTGGACTCTAACTGACAAATTGCTGGAGGCTCAGTGTGGACAAGTCTGAGAGTTAAAAACTTCAGGGGGATCCAGTCATGGTGTGGGGGGGAGGGTTCCCACACTTTTGTGAGTTTTACCTCTAGGAGCTCAACCAAGTTCTCACAGTAAATATCAGAGAAAAATCCACCCCTGATTCCCACAGCAGGAGGAGAAAAGAAACCATTTTGAAAAATGCCCGAGCATTCTTTTCTTCTTAACAAGGCCTGCCCTCAAGAGAAACTATTTTACCAGAGCTAAAGTACTGTTTTTTTTTTTCCAGAGCCTAATAATTAAGGAAGAAATTATACCAATTCTCTATAATCTTTTCCAGAAAATAGAAGCAGAGGGAATATTTTCTAACTCACTCTCTGAGGCCAGCATTACTCTCATACCAAAACTAGACAAAGCTATCACAAGAAAAGAAAACCACAGATCAATCTCTCTCATCAACAGAGATGCAAAAGTCCTCAATAAAACATTAACAAATTGAATCCAGCAATGCATAAAAAGAATTATACATCATGACCACAGATCTATCCCAGGTCTGCAAGGCTGGTTCAACATTCAAAAATCAATTAATGTAATCTACCACATCAACAGAAGAAGAATCACATGATCATATCAATAGATGCAGAAAAAGCATTTGACAAAATCCATCACTAACTCATGATTAAAAACTCTCAGAAAACTAGGATTAGGAGAAACTTCCTCAACTTGATAAAGAACATCTACAGGAAAGCTATAACCAACACCATACTTAACGGTAAGAAACCAGAAGCTTTACTGCTAAGATCAGAAACAATGCAAGGATGTCCCTTCTTACCACTCCTTTTTTAATATTGTACTGGAAGTTCCAGCTAATGCAATAAGATAAATAAAGGAAATAAAAGGTATCCTGATTGGTAAGGAAGGAATTAAACTGTTTGTTTGCAGATGACATGATTGTCTATGCAGAAAATCTGAAAGAACTGACAGAAAACCTCCTGGAACTAAAAAGCAATTATAGCCAGGTTATAGGATAAAAGGTTAATATAAAAAGTCAATCACTTTCCTATATACCAGTAATGAACAAGAGAAATTTGATATTAAAAACATAATACCATTTACATTTGTGTACTTTAAAATGAAATACTTAGGTAGAAATCTAACAAAATATGTACTAGATCTATATGAGGAAAATTACAAAGCTCTGATGAAAGAAACCAAAGATGAACAAACACATGGAGAGATAGTCTATGTTCATGGATAGGAAGACTCAATATTGTCAAGATGTCAGTTCTTTCCAACTTGATCTATAAATTCAATGCAATCCCAATCAAAATCCCAGCAAGTTATTTTGTGGATACTGACAAAATGATCCTCAAGTTTATATGAGAGGCAAAGATCCAGAATAGCCAACACAAACTTGAAGGAGAAGAACCAAGTCAGAGGACTGACGCTACCTGACTTCATGACTTACTATAAAGCTATAGTAATCAAGACAGTGTGATATTGATGAAAGAACAGAGAAATAGACCAATGGGACAGAATAGAGTGTATAAAAACAGACCTGTATAAATGTAGTCATCTGATCTTTGACAAAAGAGTAAATATAATACAATGGAGCAAAGATAATCTCTTAAGAAATGGTGATGGAAAAACTGGACATCCACATGCAAAAAAAAAAAAAAATTAATCTAGACACAGATTTTATACCCTTCACAAAAATTAACTCAAAGTGGATCATAGACATAAATGTAAAATGCAAAACTATAAAATTCCAGAAGATAATTTAGATAGATGACGTTGGGCATGGCAATGACTTTTTATTTATTTATTTTTTTGGCGGTACGCGGGCCTCTCACTGCTGTGGCCTCTCCCGCTGCGGAGCACAGGCTCCGGACGTGCAGGCCCAGCGGCCATGGCTCACGGGCACAGCCGCTCTGCGGCATGTGGGACCCTCCCGGACCGGGGCACGAACCCGTGTCCCCTGCATCGGTAGGCGGACTCTCAACCTCTGCGCCACCAGGGAAGCCCGGCAATGACTTTTTAGATACAACACCAAAGGCATGATCCATTAAAGAAAGACTCAATAAATTGGACTTTATTAAAATTAAAAACTTCTGCTCTGTGAAAGACACTGTCAAGAGAAGACAAGACACAGACTTGGAGAAAATATTTGCAAAACACACATCTGACAAAAGATGGTTATCCAAAACATACCAAAAACTGTTGAACTCAACAATAAGAAAATGAACAATCTAATTTAAAAATGGGCAAAAGACCTGACAGAAACTTCACCAAAGATGGCAATTAACTGTATGAAAAGATGCTCAACAACATATGTCACTAGAGAATTGCAAAATAAAACAATGGGATACTACTACACACCTTTAGAATGACCTAAAGTCAAAACACTGACAACACCAAATGTGGCGAGGATGTGGAGCAACAGGAACACTCATTCATTGCTGGTAGGAATGCAAAATGGTACAGCTACTTTGGAAGACAGTTTGGTGGTTTCTTACAAAACTATGCAGATTCCCACTATATGATCCAGCAATTGTGCTCCTTGGTATTTATGGAAATGATTTGAAAATTTGTGTCTACACAAAAACCTGCACACAAATATTAATAGTGGCTTTATTTATAATTGCCAAAACTTGGAAACAACGAAGATGTCCTTCAGTAGGTGAATGGATAAATAAACTGTGGTCCATCCAGACAGTGGAATATTATTCAGTACTAAAAACAAGTCAGCTATCAAGACATGAAAAGACACGGAGGAACCTTAAGTGCACATTACTAAGTGAAAGAGCCAATCTGAAAAGGCTACACACTATATGATTCCAGCTATGCGGCATTCTGGAAAAAGCAAAACTATGGAGACAGTAAAAGGACCAGTGGTTGCTAAGGGGTTAGGAAAGAGGGAGGAATGAATAGGAAGAGCATGAGGATTTGTAGGGCAGTGAAACTACTCTGTGGGATATAATAATAATGGATACATGTGAAAATCCATAGAATGTACACCACCAAGGGTGAACTGTGACATAAACTATGGATTTTGGGTGGTAATGATGTGTCAGTGCAGGTTCATCCATTGTAACTGATGTACCACTTTGATGTGAGATGTTGATAGTGGGGGAGACTGCGTATGTGGGGCAATGGGGTGTATGAGAAGTCTCCCTACTTTCTGCTCAGTTGTGCTGTGAACCTAAAACTGTTCTAAAAAATAATGTCTGTTAACAACAACAACAACTCCAAATCAGATGGCAGGCTAGGTTTGGCCAGTAGGTTTAGTTTGTTGACTCCTGACTTAGGTCTCTTGTTGAAGAAATAAATGAAAGAATCCCAAAGCCACATAATGAATGATCCCCAAACAACTGGTATTTTGCTCATAATTGTGTGGGTCAGGCACTTGGCAAGGGCGTCGGCTGGGCAGTTGTCTGTAACTGCAGTCAGATGCTGTCTGGGGTGGCAGGCACAGGGACTGGACGTCCAAGATGCTCACTCACATGGCAGCTGGTGGCAACTCCTTCCTGCGAGCTCAGACAGGCTGTCCGAGCAGCTACATGATGCCTCTCCAGGGTGGCAGTTTCTTACCCCGTGCCGGGCTCCTCCCAGAGCTTGCATCATGGGAGAACCAGGTGGAAGCTGCAGGGCCTATCCTCATCCAGCCCCGAGAGTCCTGCGGTAGCACTTCCCACACATTCTCCTGGGTACCAGGGAGTCAGAGCCCAGCCTGAATCAAGGGGAGGGAAAGTAGACACCACCTCTGCTAGGAAAAGTATCAAAGAACAAAACCATGTTGAAACTATACTCAACTACATTTTCACCTGGAGTGGGGGTGGGTGGGTAGAGAAGGAACAGATACTCATAAAGGGCAGACTATGAGGCAGGCATTAGGCCAGGTGCTTTATATACGTTAGCCTGCAACTCCCCGAAGTAGGTATCACAGCCCCCGTATTACAGCCAGGAATTGGAGGCAGAGAGCGATGAAGGAGCTGCCCAGACCACAGCGGTGGTCAGGGGCAGATTCTGATGCCAGAGCCAGATCTGCCTGATACGCATCCTTTTAGACTAGTCGATGCTCCTGGGGATGCAGCAAAGGGAAGCAGCACATTGGGAGGCAAATCAGAGTTCTCTGGCTAAAACCTCTGTGTTCTCTATGACGGTGCTTCTTAAACTTTACCATGCACGTGCATCACCTGGGCACCTGGTTGAGATGCAGATTCTGATTCAGCAGGTCTGGGGTGAGCCTGAGGTTCTGCATCTAAGAAGCTCCCAGGGGTTGCTGAAGCTGGCCTGTGGCCTGCACCTTGGGAAGCGAGGCTCTGTGGTACAAAAGGGGTTCGTTGCCCAGACAGGGCCCGTGACCCAAGAAAAGCATGTCTCCTTCCCGAGGGGCCTGATAAACTTAGCCCTCTGTGGGCAGTTAGACCCTAAGGATAGAAGTCTGGGGTGGGTGGCAGGGGGTGGAGGAAAGCTGTTGGATTCCTTGGCAGTCTGCCGCTTCCCACCAGTAGGAATGGGGAGGAGTGAGAAATTGCCATTTTCCTCTGCAAGTCTTTCATTCCATCACTTTGGTCTTCCTGGAGTTGTGTGTAAAAATATAGATAATTGCAAAAAGCTGGACCACTGCAATTGTGTGTGATTCTGGCACAATAAGGCTGAGAGGCATAACTGAGTTCAGAAAAAAAGACTAAGTCATAAATCGAAAGGGAAAGCAAACCAATTATTCCAAGTGACTCAATGGGATAACACTGACTTATCTCACAACAGCCTCGGCTTAACTAATTAACTGCAAATACTATTGCATTTATAACTGGAAAGGCTGACAAATTAAAGCTTCAGTATGTCCTTATTGGATGTAGCAACATGAAACTGCAGGTGCCGCCACTGCTACATCCGTTCAGCTAATTCTCAGCGTGAGGCTGTACAAGTTGTTCAGGACCTCTAGGCGGCGCTGCAGCATCTTTATTTACAAACCCAGAATTTAAAACTGGAATCAACCGAAAGAAACCTGTTAGTTCAGTGGTTCTCAAAGACACTGAATCGAATTCTGGAGGCTGGACCCTGGGAATTAGTATTTTAAGTAACTCTTCCCAGATGATTTTTCTACACTGCCCGTTGATGTGCTGGCATGAGCTGGCATTAAAAACAGCAAACGATTTAAACCCATTACTGAAAAATAAGGAAACTGAGGCTGAGATTTATTCAGTTTGCAGGGACCAGACAAGGACCCAGGAATCCCGCCGCTTGTTTCAACGGCTTTGCTACCAAATCACGGAAAACAAAAAGTGAGAGAATTTTAAACACGTTTAATTGTCAAAGCATCAAAGGATTGTTAAACCTCTAAAGTGTGTCCCGAAATCGAAGATACACCATGGAAGAAAAGGTAAGGGCTATCAAAAGAAATTATGCAACTTTTAACCTTCAATTGAGCTAATATTAATATAATGAAAAATAAGCCTTTTGTTAAGTATACAAAAATGGGTAGGCTTGTAATGTGGCCCCAGCACCAGTAGATGGCAGCATACCCTTAGGAATGCACAATGCTTGGCCCCATCTAGAGTAAAGCTGTATGTAATACAGTAAATACAACTTTTAACAGATGAGCTAAATGCCTAACGTGTAAAGTTTAAAGTTACGTTATGTATACGGATAAAAAAAATCAGGAACTTCCCAAATTTTATTAGCCTACTACATTATAATCTGAAGAAACAGCTCTACCCCATGTGGCTGCAGTACTTTCTATGTTAAGATCTCCTGCCAGGTATTATTGCTGGGGCATATGTTAATACATATGACAAACTATTATGAGCTGGAACGTATTAATTCAATCATCAAATATTTATTGAGCACCTGCCCGGTGACAGGCACAGTTCTATAAGTAGAATGTACAAGCAAATTAAAGAAAGCCTAGATGAATATTTCATAACATAGCATATGTTTCAGGACTAAGGTTTTGAGAGGAGGTAAGGAAGGTACACTCTATTCTTAATTGTTTTACTCTTGGTGGACCAGAAAGGAAAAGAAAAGAAAAAAAATTGGAAAAAAAAAAGCGCATGGCTATATCCAATCTTAGGGAACTTAGATGTCCTCCAGGATTTGTAAAGATATAATTGAAAAGCAATTCCATTCTTTCCTGACTTCTCCTTGAACAAAGGGCACACTTCTCAAACCTCCTACCCACTCCCTTTCCACTCCTCCCAATACCCTTCCCCCTCCTGGGTGTCCTCAGCCTCTCGGACACCAAGTTTCCCAACAAATGTCTCTATTCCAGTCCTTCCTGGCCTTTACTGCTGCCCCATCTGCTGTGTCCAGCTCCCTCCTATGTGTGTAGTTGGGCCAATACTTTCCAAGGTAGCCCCATCCACTGCCAGAGAACACACACTGCTTCCAAAACCTGCTCTACTCAGGGTGCAGCTCTGAGGCCTCTCTGTGCTCGCTCTACTTTGCTCTGCCTGTGTTTCCTTCCAGGGGATTCCTAGAGGATCCTGAATTCCCCTCCTGTGGGGCAGCCACTCAGTGATTGAAGAGAGCCATCCTGCACCTTCCTCCCCAGAGTCTTTGACCAGGGATTACCAGTGTTCTCAACCATCTGCCAAACTGCCTCTGTCCTAGACTCCCCATCATCTTGGCCACCTTTGTTTGTATGCACTGGTTAAACACTGTCCAAAGATGAAATGGAATGAATAGGACACCTTTAGAGTGAACCTAACAGGGCAGGAGGTTTGTCGTGACAACTAGGTGGGCATGGAGAGCAGAAGTGTGAGAAGGACACACTGCCGTTCCATCACAGCCCTCCAGAGTTCTATCTCTGGACCACATCTGTCATTATTTACCCTCTGGAGTAAACATTCCTGGAAGGACTCTTGCCTGAGTTATCCACTGCTGCATTCCCAGCATGCAGCATGGGGCAGGCATTTGCTGAAACAAAGTAACCTGAAATGGAAGAATGGAGATTTGCATTCAGGTCTCTTTGGAAGGAACACAGAAGGCAGAAAGGAGGAGGATTCTGGAACCACAATGACCCAAACATCGCTCCCTCCCTCTCCATGTTCAATTCCAGTCTGTCTACTTCTCTCCACCAAATGGCTTCCGAGGCCAATGGGCAGCTGGACATTAGCAAGGCCTGGGTACTGAGGAGGTCTCAACAGAGGAACTGGTGGGCTGGATAGAAATGTAAAATAATTTCATCAAAATTTAAAAGTTTGGGAGGTGTTTGAGAAATAAAAGCATCCGTATTGAGTGGATAATGGGAAGGAGGGGAGCAGAAGAAAGTTTTCTAAACATCTTACGAGAACACAGGGTAGGGAGGAAATATAGTATCTTTTGAGGGGACACAGTGCATCTCATTGAGGGAATCAGTTGGGGTTTTGTTTACAAAATATAGTAAGGAAGGAGGAATCTGATCCCAAGAGCAGAGAAAGGGGAGAGATATCCATTGATGGAATGGAAAAGTGGAGCCTCCAAGTTAATGAATGAAAAGCAATGAAGAAAATTAGCAAAAAAATAAGGAAAAGAATAAAATAATAATATACATTAAATGAAACACTAATATGGCAGAAATAAAATCAAGCATATGGGTCATGATATTGAAATATAAATGTACTGAATTCTTCTAATAAATGACAGACTGAGTGAAGATAAAATGTCATAAAACCAAATACCTAAATGCTATGTGCAAAAAAATGTTAACACACACAAAAATACAGTATTAGTTAAGGATATATCAGATAAGCATAAACAAAAAGAAATCAGGTTTGGAAATGTACATATCAGACAGGGGGGCATTTAAAATTAAATGCACTGAACTAACTTACTAATGAAAAAGGTTTTGCAACACAACTGAGAAGACTGGAAAACCAGTAGGAAAATTGGCAAACGATCTGAAAGAAGGCAGTTCACAGAACGAGTGGTCCAACAGTTAACAGTGATATGAAGAGATAATCAAACATATTAGCAATTAGAGAGAGGAAATGAAAACCACAATGACACTTTCCTTAGAGCTGAAAATATTAGAAAGGTTTATCACTGTCATGCTAAGGCATGGTGAGGGTGTAAGGAGATGAGCACTCCTGTGCTTTACTGGCTGGGGTGCAGTGGTGTCACTGTTCTGGATCGCCATCTGGTGGTGCCACTAAATTTAAGTGTACATATGCCCATGACCAGCAATCCCACTCCAGAGTGACAGTATGCCCCGTAGTCAAGAAAAAGTTTAACTCAACGCTGCATCTGAAGTCTAGCATCAGAGAATAAAATGTTACAAGAAAAGTATATTAAAAGTCACAATCCTAGAGAGAGACTTAAATATACCTCTCTCGGAATTTGGCAGAAATAGAGAATTTTGCTATAAAAAGAAATAAGGCAAAGGAGAATTGTGTCGGGAAATTCAAATCTGGTCCGATTCTATGAACATTTTAGCCTCTGCTAGTTATCTCACATCTCAGCAAGCACTGCACCATGCCCAGCTTGATGAACAAACGAAATGCTGAAAACCTACCAAAGGTATCTATGCAGTGAACAAATCAGTAATCAAGAGATCCTGAATGCTTGGAAGGTGCTTACAGGAAGGTTTTTCATGCAATGCCCAGGATTGGGCTAAACTTCATCATTGCTTTTCATTCATTAACTTGGAGGTCCCACTTTTCCATTCCAACAATGGATTCTCTCTCCCCTTTCTCTGCTCTTGGGATCAGATTTCTCCTTCCTTACTATATTTTGAAAACAAAATCCCAACTAATTCC
Source organism: Pseudorca crassidens (assembly GCF_039906515.1). Taxonomy (NCBI): domain Eukaryota; kingdom Metazoa; phylum Chordata; class Mammalia; order Artiodactyla; family Delphinidae; genus Pseudorca; species Pseudorca crassidens. The sequence goes on along the minus strand of NC_090310.1, from coordinate 51,558,677 downwards.
CCCAATGAGATGCACTGTGTCCCCCCAAAAGTTGCTATATTTCCCCCCTACCCTGTGCTCTCATAAGACATGTAGAAAACTTTCATCTTTTCCCCTCCTTCCCCTTATCCGCTTACAGAGATAATGCAAGCAGAGTTTCTTCCAACTCATCTGTGCTCGTGATAATTGAGGTTTCTGGTTTCTCTGCACAGCCCCACCTTGTAATATGCTATTAATGCCGCTATACCCTCAGCAACTACCATCTGTCTTAAACACAGTTTTCGAGTTCCAGCTCTACCATGTGATGGTTGTGTGGCCTGTGCGAAGCGCCTGTGTGCTCTGAGCCCAGATTTCCCATCTGTAAAATAAGGTTGACATACCGACCCTCACTTAGTAGGGCTCAGATGAGGTCATATCTATCTATTCAAATGTGTTAGTACAATTAACCCCAGCCCTGCTCCCCAGAGGGAGTTCACATCCCTCCCAGAGAAAACCACGTTGAGAATCTGTTACCAGCAGATTTGGAAGCAAGAAACACAAGTACCCAATATTCACACTGGTTTGCAGACACTGAACTTTATATAACTGGGCACAAAAGAGCTGTGCACTTTTTCCATCTACAGGAAGCCTTTCATGAAGGTTTAAAAAAGTATTATTACTACTGTCCCCACGCCCATCCCCACCTCCATCAACCACCTCCATTATTATGCCCACCATCACCACCTTTATTCTTTTTCTTTCTTTCTTCTTCGACTTGACTCACATAATAACCTTAAAAGGCAGGAAGATGTAGTTTGGAGCTGAGGGAATGTTAACCGAGCACAGGGCAGGGATCCATCCTTAACTGAAGACGTAACTCCCACCCTGAACTGTTGTCTATAAAACTGTGCCAAGGAGAGAAGCGAAAAGCTGAGTAGCAAATCGATGTCTTTCCTTTTTGAGCCAAGCGCACCAACGGGGTAGGAATAGTGCTGAGCCCAAGTTTTTGGTGTAAAGCTACCAAAAATCAGAGTTTTGGGAATTTGACCATTTTTTTAAACTTGCCTACACTGTTTTCTGTGGTCTAGGTTAATTTCTCTCCAGCTGTTGCTAATTTACAAAGTCTTGTCAACTCCTTGGCTTTATTTTTAGTCATTAACTTGGAAATGTGAAGCATGGCCCATGGGTTACAAAATTGCTTCCTGTTTTAGGCTTATTGCTCCTAAAGCCAAATCACTGACAAAACCACGAGGATCATAGGATCTAGAAGACGGAAAATCATAGCATTCACGATTGCAGGTGCTACCAGCTAATTAGGCTAACTGGGCTCTGAAACTGCAAGGTGAGAATGTAAACAAGCCAAATAACTATAGTAGGTAGTAACTGTGCCCTCAAATATCCCACTTTTTTATCAAAGAACAGAACTTCTTACCTTTTTGAAGATAATGAACTTATCAATAAAAAATAAACTAGTAATCAACATAAATTTTCAACAATACAAGGGTTTTCAAATCTTGACACATTTGTCCTAATGTGGCCACTAAAAATAATATTGCAGAAAATATAACAATACGTTAGGTTCATGGTTCCCAAACTGTATATGCAAGTGCCCCAGAGGACTACTGTGAACTCTCATGAGTGTGGTAGGATATTTTAAATTTTTGAAGGAGACAGCAATGTCTAACCTCTTTAAAAAACAATTCTGAAGTTGACAAGAATTTTTATTATAACATTTCTTATTTGTGCATGATTCTATCAACAAATATATTTTCACCCTTCATCTAAATACTGTATATATGACATGACACCTTGTAAATTACCAGCTCAAGGTAGTTCAAGGTTCTACACTCAATTGCACTACATGCCTGTTGATGACATCACTGAATGTAAAGATGTGCGTTTGGCAGTTGTCACGATAAAAAAAAGCAGGCTTTGTGAAAATCAGTGGAACAGGAAACGAGTGTGAGGTATTGAGGGATCCAACCTGCATCCAAGGCTGAAGAAGAAGTGCAGTGCTCGGCAGATGTGCACATTTTCATCAGTGTTTCTTTCAGAATGACATAAAATATCTTAATTTTGTGTACTATTTGTTAGGACATAAATACTTAAGTTGTTTGGATTGAACTATGTATTTATCAATAATAAATAAAATGATTAACTATTTCTTTTTGCCTAGGGGGTGCTGTGACAAAATTACTGAGACACCAGATTCACTGGCGCTGTGAACTGAGAAAGTCTGGGAATTGCTGCATTAGGTAAAAAAGATGAAATAAAAACTGCATCAACATTGTAATCAATCTTGCTTTTCCCGAGTGTGTGTGTTTGTGTGTGTGTGTGTGTGTTTTCAACCAATGGAAGAAAATACATCAAAATTCAACAGTGGAGATGCGGCAGGTCTTTCTTCTCCATAGTTTTCTATATTTACTAACCTGCTTGTGATGAATAAGTGTTATATGCTAAAAACAATGAAAGGTTATTAAAAGTGACTCTCTATGGGAGCATATTTGCTCCTCTGAATAAAAATAGCTGCTAAACATAACAGAGAGTTTCATTTTTGAAGAAGATTTTATTGCACTCTGCTAACTTCTCCAGCTTCCTGCTCCAAAAATGCGGGATCTGGCTTTAGGACACTGAGGTTTTGAAGAAACCTGTTTCTATGTGTACCTCTTCTTTTGTGCTTTTTTTGTTTGTTTGTTTAAAAAAAAAAAACACCCATTTCCCACCCCTGCAGCCCTCAGATAGTGAACATGGCTTGGAGTTTCCAGTGGTTGGGGCTTCTCACCCCAACGGCTGGCAGATCTAAGAAGATGCTGCAACTGACAGGGCAGAGAGGCGGGGCCTGCTGATGTCACAGATGCTCTGTGGGGACCGTCATTTCTCTGGCTCCTGCTTCATGGTGGAAGGAATGGCCTGCAGCATCCTGCAGGTCTGAGGTGGAAGATGTCACTGGGAGTCTGCCCTGAGGAAATTCACATGTGAAAGTACTCCTGAGTGAAAGAGGTCTAGGGTGTTTTGCTGTTAAAATTGATGAACTCCTGAGAACTCACATTTTATAAAACTACAGGGTTATCTATACCACAGAGACATATGCATGTGGTCTTTGATTTATTGATTGTGGGAGGAAACAAAGTCAAAATATTTTTCTCCTACAAACTTATGGTTACCAAAGAGGAAAGGTAGGGGTGAGGGATAAATTAGGAGTTTGAGGTTAACATATACACACTACTATATATAAAATAGATCATCAACAAGGACCTACTGTATAGCACAGGGAACTCTACTCAGTATTCTGTAATAACCTACATGGGAAAAGAATCTGAAAAAGAATGGATATATGTATATACCTGAATCACTTTGCTGTACACCTGAAACTAACACAACTTTGTAAATCAATTATAGTCCAATGTAAAATAAAAGTTAAAAATTAAAGAAAATACAAAATTTTCTCTTAAAAAGGCAATTTCCATTACACTTTGTACTTGAGATATTTGGGTTTGTTTCCTTTTTAAATTTATTGACCACTAATATTTTAAATGTATTTGACTGTTCAGCCCTTACACCAGCCCTATGAGGCAGTACTGCTATATCTGCTTTTAACAGATTAGGAAACTGAGGCACACAGAGGGCGAGTAACTTGCACAAGATCAAACATCTAGAATGAGCAGGACCAAGATTTGGGGCTTATCTTGGATAGTCTGGCTCTAGAGGGCTCTTAAGCAAGATGTTACTGCCTCTTTGTAAATTTATGTTCTTATCTAAGGGGTATCCTTTCATTAGGAATGAATAGAAGACTACACTCTTTCAAAATCCAAAGATCACACCTTCCCTGCATTTTCTAGGAATTCATTCCACTCTCAAAGTTTTCATAACAAAGTGTTTGTATAATCAATTGTTATATATTCTATTAAGTGTTAGATATTCTATTTGTCTTTATATTGATAAATCTATCTCCCCCACTAGACTGTGTGCCTGTAGAGGGGGGACCACGCATTGTCTTACTCCAGAGCTTCACTGCTGAGAACACAGTAGGTCCACAAAACACATTTGCTGAAGATGTGAAAGCCGGTGTTATACTGATAGCAGCTGCACCGGTGCTGTGCCTTTAAGTCCTCAGCCCACTTAGGAGGCCACCTGCAGCCATTTCCTGTCCCCGCTGCGGGCTACCCAAGTCTCTCTACCTGAAGGCGTCCTCTGGCGCATGCTTGGCCAAATATGGGGAGGCTGGATTTTGCCAGGAATTAGCTCCCAGGAGCAGTCTACAACCAGGGAGGGACTGGAGTTGGTGGACAGAAGGCCCAGTTTCCTCGCTTCGTGCAGGGACAGTTCTGAGCTGTGTCCTGCAAAGTCACATCCTCAGCGGGACTGAGACCCAGTTGCACAGCAGCGACCTGCTCACTAACACACCTCCTCTTGGCTTCTCTTCCTTTCTGATCTCAGTACTCTCTTCCCTCAAAGCCACAAGGCAATGGATTCTGCCAACAGCCTAGATGGACTCTGAAGCGATTCTTCCTGACTTGAGCCCCTGGATAGGAAAGCAGTTGGGAGGGCCGCTCACTGCGCACCCTGATCTCTGCCTTGTGAGATCCTGAGCAGAGGATCCAGGTAATAAGCTGTGCCCAACTCCTGACCAACAGTGAGGATAGTAATATATATGAGCTGTTGGAAGCTATTAAGTTTATGATAACGTACTACAATAGAAAGTACAATACAGTAGTAGCAATAGAAAACTAATACAGATTTTGGTGCCTGGAAGTGGGGTGCTGCTGTAACAAATACCTACAAACCTGAGTATTTAGTTTGCTAGGGCTGTCATAACAAAGTACCACAGACTGGTACTGGTACATTTCTTAGCCAACAGAAATTCATTTCCCACAGTTCTGGACGCTGGAAGTCTGAGGTCAAGGTATCTGCAGGGATGCTTCTCCTAAGGCTGCTTTCCTTGGCTTGCAGACAGCCTTGTCTCTGTGTTCCTGTGCATCCCTGGCACCTCTTCCCTCTTCTTATAAGGACACCAGTTGTACTGGATTAGGGCCCCATCCTTATGACCTCATTCAACCTTAATTACCTCCCTTATAGACCCTATTACCACGTAAAATCACATGTGGCTTTTGGTGGGGATTCAATACATAACAACACAGGGGTTCTGCAACCAGAACTGGGTGGAGGCTAGAGGGATGTTGAGGAACAAGGTAGAGAGAGTCTAACTTGCCATGAACAGCCTCTTACTAGAAATCTGGACTTTGAGGATGCAGATGGTGAGGGCACAAAAACAAATGAGGAACATGTTACTGGAAACCGGAGGAAGGGGGATCCTTGCTATGTACCAGCAGAAAGTTTAGAAAAATTGCCTTCTGGAGTTATGTGGAAAGCAGATGCTGTAAGTGATAAATTTCGTGACATATCTACAGAGGTTTCCAAGAAAAGTGTGGTCACTGCTTCCTGGTTTCTTCTTTCTGTTTGCAGTAAAATGTAAGAGGAAAGAGATTCATTGAAGGAAGAACTTTTTTAAAAAAAAGGGAACCAGAATCTCATGACTTAAAAAATTCTGAGTCTCTCTACATGGCAAAGGTGAGAAAATGAAGAGATGCACTCAGGAAAGCTTGCTTGAGAATAAAGGCTGAAGGTGTGACAGTACAAGCAACTCTCAGTTAAAAATTCAAGAAAGGGACTTCCCTGGTGGTCCAGTGGTTAAGACTTCATCTTCCAATGCAGGGGATGCAGTTTCGATCCCTGGTTGGGGAGCTAAGATCCCACATGCCTCGTGGCCAAAAAACCAAAAACAGAAGCAATATTGTAACAAATTCAATAAAGACTTTAAAAATGGTCCACATCAAAAAAACAAAAACAAAAACCCCAAGAAAGACCCAAGGTCAGGGTATGCAGTCACATAAAAGACCTTTTGAAGAAATTAAGGGTGTGCCCCACAGACCTTCTCAATCAAACCAGAAAACTAGGAAGCTTAAAGGCACTGCCCCTCAGCCATCTCAGGTGAGGCCGAGGTTCAGAAGGTTCATCTTAACAATGTCTGTGGATATTGAGCCGTCGCCTCATGGAGGGGACCACAGTGATAACCACACAATGTCTACGAAGTTCTTGAGAAATTGTTTCAATACAAGTACTGCCAACTTGGACAGCAGGGGACCAAGATATTACGTCAGGAGGCTTTCAGAGCCCCCCTTCCCCAATTCCACCGGCAATAGAAAGCAGGCTGATAAAACTACCTGGCTGCAAGCACAGGCTACTTTTCATGGGAAAGAAGGGCAGAAACAGTACCCTGAGAGCAGGGCCTGAGCCACAGAGGATCGTCCTCAAGTTTGAAACCTAACCAGTGAACTCCCAACGTTTCCCAGGCTGGATTTCACAGCAGCTTTGGACTGGTGACTCCTTTTTACCTTCCGTTTCTCCTGTTTTGAACCAGAATGTCTACAGTGATTATCCGATGCCTGCCCCACCATCGTGTGTTGGGAGGGCTGGGGGTTCACAGTTCCACAGATGGAGGGCAATGGTGCCCCAGCAGTTCTGTCCACACCTGATCCCCACTGAACTTGAGGTGATGCTCTAACAAGATGAGATGGGAAACTTGGGCTGGCATAAATACATTTTGCATGTGGGAGGGACAGTGAGAATCAGAGTGGACAGGCCCTAGGGTGGCTCCTCAATGATTCCGGTCTCCTGGTGCTCGTGTCTTTGTGTGATCCCCTCTCCATGAGCCTGGGTAGGACCTGTGCCTTGCTTCTAACCAATAGAACATGGCAGAGGTGGTAAGATGCCACATCCACACTTGTGGGCTATGTTATATGGCAAAGGTCATGGGATGTCACCTGCCCCATGGTTATGTTACATGATATGACAACAGTGATGGGACATCACTTCATGATTATTTTATGACATATACGTAAAACTCCAAGCAGGTAGCTCTTGCTCTCCTGCTGGCTGTGAAGAAGCAAAGTGCCATCAGTTCTCCAAAGCAAGGAGGCGAGTTCTGCCAACATCCTAAATGAGCTTGGAAGTGGATTCTTCCCCAGTCAAGCCTCCGGATGGCAATGAAGTCCAGCTGGCCCCTGACCGCAGCCTTGCGAGAGCTTGAGCAGAGAACCCAGACTCCACACTCACAGAAACTGAGATAATAAATGTGTGCTCCTGTAAGCCATGTCGTGCGTGGTAATTTATTATGCAGCAATAGAAAACGAATACAAAGATTCTCAACAGGCAATGGATTGTGTGAGTACAGCAAACTCTTAGATGACTGCCATCTTGGGTACAGCTTTTGCATTGCAATTTTCACCTTATAGGTAATAATAGTAGCATCCAGTCAGTTGGATGGTGATGTGCAGCTTGGAAATGATCAAAGCATTGATGAAGTTCTTTATTACTAGTTTAGAGTCGATGATTTAATGCTTATATTTAAAATTATATGACAAAACGATTAAAAACTATAGGATTTGACAGTGCCCCCCAAGAAGCCTACAGCTGCCATCTTAGTGCCCCAATTTCTTTGAGATGCTAAATAAAAGATAAAATTAAACCTTTCAAGTTTCAAGCATGTATGGGAGCCACAGGGAGCCACATTCTTTTGCCTTTGGATTTAGAAGGACTATTTTCAGTTAGGTCACCCCTGCCAGGAGAGAACAGCTGGGGCAAATAATGCATCCCTGAGAACATCATCTCTGTATATAGAATTTCCCAGTTATCAAAGCACAACCATCCTCACTGGAGGAGTTCAGCTGTCAGAAGTTCAGAGCAGGCCACTCAACGGGAAACCAACACGAGTCTGGAGCAATGCCTGTGATCTGAGGTTCGTGTTTGACCTCAGATATGATCGGCTCAGGGAGTAGCGAGGCCACCATGGACAGAAAGGGAGCAGCAGGCATGTGAATGCTTACTCGTTTGCATCTTGGTGCCTGTATTCTGTCGCTGTGTGGGATCTGTCCATCTCCTCCCTGGAGCTACAGTCAGAGACCACAGTCACCGCAGGAATGCTGGGCCAGGGATTTTAGGCTGAGAGGAGGCACTCGGAAACAGACCTAACCATCAATTAGTCATAAATTACTTTCCAATACAACTGATGATTGACAATTGCTTTAAAATGGTACATTCTATTTATGTTTACCTTTAGGGCTAGGCAGATACCAAACTCTTGAGAGGAGGTGGCTAAGAGCATTTGTTCATGGGGCCTTAGTGGTCCACTTTTCATTGAAAACCTAGGATCTTCCACATTGTAGGATCATGGAACATGAAAGTCTAGCTGTTTTCTACTTGTCCCATGAGCTGCAGGTGTGAGATACAGTCATTTGTGAGTATAGAAATGTCACATGGGTGCCGGGATGAGCCAGCTGAGAGCCCAGATGAGGTGTGTGGTTAGTATCCTGCTCTCTTCAAAATGGAAGAAGGGGTGAGTACCTGCAGGGGTCACTCTCCTGTGATGATTCCTTCTGCCCTGAAAACATCAGCCTTTGTTTTTTGGAGTAACAACTAGGCTATATGAGCTTAAGGCTGCTCCAACTGAAAGGAAGTAGCTTAAGTGAAACACTGCAGCAAAAGAAGAAAGATGGTACATATAAGTTGTGGATGTCAATTTTTACTTTCTTTTTTTTTTTAATTTTGGAGGTGGCTGTGTGTGGGAGGGTGGAGTAGAGGTGGGGGGCATGGTGGGCATGGGGCACACCAAATACTAACCCCATTTATACAATGGAAAATGGTTTTCAGAAGTTTCCAGATTTGGTTGGATCATAGAAATGAAGATAGATAATAAATCTAGCTTTGGGTTTGGCCTTATCCACTCCTTTGGGACAAAGCTTATCTTGTCCAAATCTTCTGAATTTAGGCAAATGAGAGAATATTTGGGGTCAGTGTAATGTTTTTCTTCCACAGTCTCTGTGGCAGTGGGAAGGTTGAGAAGGCATATTAAAAACAGAAGAAGAGGTTTCAGAAAGTAATGGGCACCAAGAGAGTGTGAGAGGCCAAGTCTGTTGTCCTCACTGGTTTAATAGTGCAGAAATATTAGAACTTTAGCAAAGGTTAATCACCTGTCCTCTCAGTGAGCACTTTGGTTCCAGTCAACTTAACAGACACTGCTGTAGGTGTTTCCAAGTGGTGTTTTTGTTGAGAGGTTTTAGAATAGAGGTAACCTGCCCCCAAAGTTTCATTTCATAATTACCTTTTCTTTTTTAAAAAAATTAACAATCTTTACAACACATATTATTTCTTCTGTAAAAGGTCTGTGTTTTTCTTAAATGTCTTTTGACAGTCATAGAGTCGGAAGGACTCCCCAAGTCTCAACTATTCATACCCATTTAATTAATATGCCCCTAAAACCTACAGGATTGCATATCAAATCAATATCACTGGCACACTTAAAAATTGGATCTGACCTTTAAATGAATCGATTTATTTTGTAATAGAACAATTTCTTGATCTGAGACCTGTGTCCTTCACGGATGAGGGTTTAACCAATAGCACCCCCTGACCATGGTTTACAAAGCCCCACACCATCCAGTCCCTTTCCCTTGTGTCTGAACACATCCCCCACCTCCTCTCCCCGCCCACTCTGCTACAGCCACAAAGGCTAACTCGCCACGCTTGTTCCCACCCTAAGGTCTTTAAATTAGTTCTTCCTTCCTTCCACCTGTGAATTTCTACCCTTCCTGGGCCTTCTCCTTCTTGGTTCCCTCATCCCCTTCATGGAAGGACAATCCTTAAGGACTACAAATGGCTGCACCCTTCGTTACTTTATAGTATGATGATATTTTCTTTTCTTCGTCACATTTATTGCTACTGTAGCTGTGTTGTTTGCTTATTTAAATGATCACTGTCCGTCTTCCCATGAGAATTCCAGCTCCCCAGGACAGAGACCTGGCATTTCCTGTTCACACGGACAACCCCTTCACCTAGCACAATGCCTGGCATGGAGTGAGCCTCCAATAAATATTAGTTGAAGGCATGAGTGAAATTAATGTAAAATTTTCTGCATTCTGGGAGTTTTAAAGATACAGATCTCAGAAGTGGCTCTGAGTTAACAAGTTTTGGCAACCCTGGGTACATAGGAGGACATAAACTCTGAGAAAATAACAGTAACAATACCATCACTACCATCATTCCCAACAATGACAACAAAAACAACATTAGGTTCTATTTACTGAGTACCTAAAAGCTTGTCTGAGGTGGTATCTTTTATCTTTTAGGTTTGGTCAGACTTTTGTAAGCATAGGAAGGTTTAAAAATAAGTATTGCTGTATAACCTGAGAAATTACAAAATATATATTAAAATAATGAGGAAAGGAAGCAAAACCGCAATACCAATATTTTTGTAAGAGGTTAAGTGTTGGTATAACAACATATTTTACATCCATTATGATGATGATTATGATATTTCATGTGTCTTTACTGTTTTTGTTTGCATGCATTTACTTTTTTGCATTTATGGTTGAAGCAGCCAAGAAAACTTGATATATTCCACCTATGATGTTCTTGAAATATTTAGGAGATTTTGACTAATGTTTAAATGGATAATTTGATCAATGGAATTAAGTTAATAGTAGGTACTGGTATTTTTCTGAAATATTACTTAATAGATCCATAATTTTATCACGTTATTAAACTAAGTACAAATAGTAGAACGTATTCTCCACACACCAAACCTCCTTATACAGTTAGGATCTGGCCATTCAAGCTTGCAAGAGAAATACCAGCACCCTCATTTTAGAGACAAGGAAACTTCTGTTCAAAGTAGCAGGTAGATGACTCATCTAAAGCTACGCAGTTTGTAACTGGCATCTTGGACTTAGATGTCAGTGTGCCGACTCCTTGGGCCTCCTCTTCCCATTTCTAAATGCTTAGATGGGTGAACATCAGGGCATTGAATTTAGTGCTGTAAGACGTTTCCACACTCAACATTATATTTTAGTGGAAACAGATCTAAAAGAAGGGGTAGATCAAACCACATGGACTTAAGAGGGTAAGAAGATCACTGGGGATCCATGAGCTTTAAGAGGGGACCCAGTGGACAATATCAGGATGAAAATAAGACAGAAGCCACTCAGCCCAGCTGAAGGTCAATGCGAGGCTCCTGTGTTACAAGTCACGAAACAGGGACGGGTGCCAGAAAAGTCATGATGAGGCAGCTCTCGGAATTGCTGGAAGTTTCATTCAGTTAAGAGCCTGACAACCATCTGATACACAGTTTGAACTCCTTGATGACAACTCTCAGAAGGTGGAGGTGGCCCTAAAAGAAATAGTCCCTCTAGACTGGATGCTGACCAACAAGGAGAAGCACATCAGTGATGTGGAAATGAGAAGGAACCTTGTGAGAAATTGTTACCTTGGGTCAAAGGGAGATCATGCCAGAAAATGTCAGAGAGTTGTCCTGTGTTTTAGGAAGGCAATTTTCAAAAAACATTCTAGGAGAGTGTGAATCCCATGGAGATAGGGCTAAGAAGGATGATGTGGCTCTGGAAACCTAAATCCTGAATGCAAAGTTGTGAATCATAAAAAGGAAGAAAAGATAGAGAATTACAGAGTAATTAAGATGGGTTCATTCTTCAATAAGACACTTCAACATAAACTATGACATGGGAGAAAACAAAACAATGGTACAAGTCTTCAAGAATGGGGAGGCTGGACCTGAGGATTTACCTCTCCTGATTTTACTTGTTTGTGTGAGTAGAGTGGTTTTTAATGCAATGGTCAGGAGCAGATGAGGATGAGGGAAGCTCAGCTTCAGAAGATTATGAACTACCAGAGACCACGGAGAGGACATAGACCCAGACAGAGCCAGTGTGCTTTGCTAGACTCTGTGACTCTTCAAACTTGAAAGGATGAAAAGAAGATTGTTAGAAAGGATTTGAAGGCTACATTAGAAAAGGGGATGGTAAGGATGGGGGTATTTTACTTTATTATTTTTAAAATAATTTAATTAATTTATTTTTTAATAAACAAAAAAGTTTATTTTTTACATATTTCAAGATTAAATCTGAACTTCATAAATTATCAATAAAAAATCTTAAAACTTCAGCTATTATTTTTAATCCAAAGAGTTTTTAAAAATTGGATCTGACCTTTAAATGAATCCACTTAGGTTTTTTTTTATTGGAGTATAGGTTGAAGTTATTTTTAAATCAGCTCCCAAACCTTTGGTACAGATACAGAATGTCTATTTCTAGGAAGAGTTCTTTTTTTTTTTTAAACATCTTTATTGGAGTATAGTTGCTTTACAATGTTGTGTTAGTTTCAAGTGTGCAGCAAAGTGATTCAGTTATACATACAGATATTCTTTTTCAGATTCTTTTCCCTTTATAGGTTATTACAAAATATTGAGTATAGTTGCCTGTGCTATACAGTAGGTCCTTGTTGTTTATTTTATAAACAGTAGTGTGTATATGTTAATCCCAAACTCTTAATTTATCCCTAACCCCCCTTTCCCCTTTGGTAACCACAAGTTTCTTTTCTAGGTCTATGGGTCTATTTCTGTTTTGTAAATAAGTTCACTTCTATCATTTTTTTTAGATTCCATATATGTGATGTTATATGATATTTGCCTTTCTCTGTATGACTTACTTCATTTAGTATGATAATCTCTAGGTCCATCTATGTTGCTGAAAATGGCATTATTTCATTCTTTTTATGGCTGAGTAGTATTCCATTATATCTATGTACCATATCTTCTTTACCCATTAATCTGTCGATGAACATTTAGGTTGCTTCCATGTCTTGGCTATTGTAAATAGTGCTGCAATGAACACTGGGGTTCATGTATCTTTTTGAATTATGGTTTTCTCTGGATATATGCCCAGAAGTAGGATTATTATGGTAGCTCTATTTTTAGTTTTTTAAGGAATCTACATATTGGCTGTATTAATTTACATTCCCACCAACAGTATAGGACAGTTCGTTTTTCTAGGACGGAGGCATTTTAAATGACTTCAAAACCAGAGAAGTCATGTTCTTGGAGAAATTATATTCTATGACACTAAAAGGGATGAAATATTGCATTCAATAATCTGTGAGACGGCTGTTTATCCCAGAAGATCACTAGCCAACTGGAGAAAACTACTCTCTATTTTCAATTAAAATAACAACAACAAAAAGAATAAGAAGAAAAGAAAACACCAAAAAACCCTGGGTAGTATGTGAGGAGCGAGTTGTAGAAGCCACAGATAATCAAATTTGACGTCAGCGCTAAGACAATGGTTCTCCAACTTTCTGGTCTCAAGAACCTCTTATAATTATTGAGGACCACAAAAGACTTTGGTTTATGTTTTATCTATCAATATTTACTGCATTTGAAACAAACTGAGAAACACAAGAATACAAAGCACAAGATCCATTAGGTACCAGACCAATGACATTAACACACGCCATGTAGATTTTAGGAAACTCTACTGTACACCTGGGAGAGAATGAGAATGAAAATGGCAAATGATGCTTTAGTATTATAATGAAAATAGTTTTTATCTTCCACTCCCTGAGATAGTCTGAGGGACCCTCAGGGGTTCTGGACCAAACTTTGAGAACTGCTGCAAAAAAATGTTTCACCATGTGCCCAAGGGGACAAGAACAAAGATATTCATGACAACATTATTTATAAACAGCACATATTTGGCAATATCCATTTACTGAGAAACGGAGAAGCTGTAAACAGCTATAATTTTTAAATAAATTCATATTGATTTGCAGAAAATGAGTTTATCTTAAAACAATGTTAAGTAAAAAGCAAGTCAGAGCATATTATATACACTATGGCATCATTTAATAAAATTGAAATATGCCAAATAATACTATTATTTCTATGGCTTTACTTGAAAATGAAAAACAAATCTGAAGCAATATTAAGATATGCTATTTGTTCACTTTAAAGAGAAGCTATAAAGACTTTTTTAAATGGCCATTTATTCTTTCTTTAATTTATTTTTTAAAATTAATTAATTAATTTACTTTTGGCAGGGGCTACTCTTCGTTGTGGTGCATGGGCTTCTCACTGCAGTGGCTTCTCTTGTTGCGGAGCACGGGCTCTAGGCACGTGGGCTTCAGTAGTTGTGGCACACAGGCTCAGTAACTGTGGCTCGGAGGCTCTAGAGCACAGGCTCAGCAGTTGTGGCTCACGGGCTCTAGAGCACAGGCTCAGTAGTTGTGGCACATGGGCTTAGTTGCTCTACGGCATGTGGGATCTTCTCAGACCAGGGCTCAAACCCGTGTCCCCTGCATTGGCAGGCAGATTCTTAACCACTGTGCCAGGGTTAGTCCTGGCAGTACTTCACCAGGGAAGTCCCCGTTTATTCTTTTTATTTATTTTTTATTGGAGTATAGTTGATTTACAATGCTGTGATATAAAGGCTTTTTAACATTACCCTTGTTATAATTTTTTAGCATTTTTAAATGATTTCTAGGCTGTTACAAAGGGTGATCACTAAGCTCAAGCTTCAGTCCACCTAAAACAGTGGTTCTTAAAGTTGTCCTCCACCCATTAGTAGCGTCAGCACCATCTGAGAGCGTGTTAGACGTGTAAACCATGGGGCACACCCAGAACTACTGAAGCAGAATCTCTAGGGTGGGGCCCAGGAATCTTGGTTTTAATAAGCTCCTCAGGAGATTCTGCTGAAAGCCCAAGTTTGAGAACCACTGGGCAAGAACAAACATGACCATTCATCCTGTCCTTTACGTAAATGTATCTAATTCAGCAGGAATTTTGGTATTATTGCTTATGACATTCTTGTGGACAAAATGATGCTACATATAGAAAGGAGTTTCTCAAAGATATTTGCCAAACGTTTTATGTTTTAAAAAGCACTCCCCACCCCACCCTCACCTTGCCTACACACCTTTGGCTTGGGTACCTGAAGTTTAACTTTTGACACAAATTGGAGCTAACCTGTGGCTCCTGGTTTCTGAGATTATGGAAATGTTGGCCAGTGTAAACTGTATTGATACATTATGTGGATAAATTCTTTTGTAATTAGCTAAATCAAGGTTTTCAAAGCATGGTCCCCAGACCAGCAGCAACAGCATCACCTGGAAACTTATTAGAAGTGCAAATTCTTAGGCTCCATCCCAGCCCTGTTCAATCAGAGACTCTGGAAATGGGCCCAGCAATCTGTGTTTATCAAGCCTTCCAGGTGATTCTGTTGGACTATAGTTTGAGAGACACTGACTTAAATGAATCTACATAGAAGAGTATGTCCTGGTGATTGTGACATGTACTTTAAAGACGGTTTGAACAGGAACAGCTCTTTAACCAATCAGAGAAGAGAGTATTGGTTGCAATGGTGAATTTCCATTCAGAACCAGCTAGCCTGACGCTTACTGACCAACCCTGAAGGACCAGCACTTTGCCACCACCTAAGGCACTGTACACCTCTTCCAATACTGCTTTTATGTCATGATCTGTTTTCTCGTTTTCCTTTGTCTGCTTCAAGGACAAATTGACCAAATTAGAATTGTCAATTCTACTTAACTTAAAAAACTTTGCCAAAATGGCTTTAAATCTGCACAACTCTACCTATTCATTCCTTTCTATCAATTCATTCATGGCTTCGTATTTCAAAGACTGTTCCAACTTCTGCAATATATACTGCATGGTTTATAATTTGCCCTTCTCAAGTCACTTGCAAGATTTCTACAGAGAAGTCATTTCCAAAGAGTGAGATCATCCAAACCTCATGGCATACTTTGGCCCCTGCAACCTTTTATTTTCCTTATTCCAAGAGGCTGGTAGAGTCAGTAGGATTCTCTTGGACCCCGATTCAATATGTGCTGACAGCACCAACTGCATTCATGGGATTTGGAGAAAGAGAGTCTCCATCTAAAGGAGTTTGGTGAGAGTATGAAATATGGATTTCTTGCGGGTCCTTCAGTTAGAAAGTATTTAATTAGCTCCGCTCTTTCTGGGGAAAATTCAACCTAGCTGACTCTTGTTTTGTCACTCCTTGTCTGTTTTTATTTTTTCTTGCAGGTAAAACTGTGCCTGAAATTTTCAGAAATCCAGGACTGGACGCATACTCGAGATGTATTTTCCAGACATCTTTCTGTTAGCATTTAAGTGTCCAAAACAAACATTCACGTTTCATGCAGACTGGATACTCACACATTTGGCATCAGGGCTAGGAAGCCCATGACGTGAGTAAGAGAATCACTGGGCTCAGGAGCTCAGCAGTTAGGAAATCTTGCTCCAATCAGTGAGGCTCATAAATTAAGCCTGAGAAGATCATGAGCCAGCCCATCCAGGAGACGGAAGAAATGAGCTAGAAGGTTCTCTTAAGTCCTACATCCACTGACCATGGTGGATTATCACTGAGATGGGAGATTCCTACTTCACTGCCAGCCAGGACCTGCTAGGACCTGGACAAGTGAAAATCCATGGTGAAATAAATGGTACTCTGTCCTGACCCTGTAATAACCACACTCCCTGATATGAAAGCACATCGTGGGCCTTTAACTACTTTCTTCCAGAATGTTCCTCATCAAATGATTATACTCAAGGGTAAAAAAAATAGCCCTTGTTTCATTTGGGCAGTTTTCCTTTGTCATGTTGATCAATAGCCGATAACTTTTCTGGGCACACTGTGTCTTCTGTTTTCTGGGTTTTATAAAAACTTGGAATATGAGAAAAATAATGAAACTAAAAAGTAAATTCTTTCCAATCTCAGCTTCTTTTTAGATAAGGCTCAGCCTATTATTTAGTCATTAGTGAGGCATTAGTCTTTATTTCGGAAGAAAATCATGTTCAGTAGTAAGATACTGCCTAATATTAACCAGTTGAGTTGGTTAATTGGTCAGTTTCTATTAAATATCAATCAATACCTGCTTAGAATAAGAGGTTCCTTTTTGTCCCTAAATTTTTATCTTCTCAAATATCTATCTCCTTAGTGTTTTACATTTTAGCTGGCTTGAAAACTTTCAAAATCTTATCAGAACATCAAATTCACAAGATGCAGGATTAGAACACTCTGTATAGATCTTTGGGCAGAAGAGACCCACATGTTCAATACTAGAATAGAATGACCAAGACCATGCATAAATGATGGAATCACAATTCCAACTTACTTAACTCAGGTGGTCTCTTATAAGAATTTCTTGTAATTTACCAGATAGGTTCCTTCTTTACTCCTTTTAAAAATGCATCCACTGTTGTTTTACGTATCATTTAAACTCAGTGTATTCAATGTGCGTGTTAATACAGAATAAGGTGTTTATGCAGCTCAGATGCCTACTAATATAAATCTAATCTATTGGATAACATGATGATAAGCTTCAATGATGTTTAACTCCCATAGGGAGCTTTTGGGAAATGACCCAGGGAATTCTTATCATTCTGAGGTGCAGAAGGAAACTGCAAAGGCTGGACTTTCTTTGTAGTCTCTTGACATATCTGAAATGTACTGGGTCTGAGTTTGACTTTAATGCAATTATTTTGATGAACATTCCTTTTAAAAATCTACTAGCCATTTTTTAAGGTAAATTATAGCCTATTCTAGGACTCAAATGCTTCATCTTTTATTTGAAATAGTTCTTAGACTATGAAGACTATACACATATAATTTATATATATATACTTATAAATATATATTTGATTTTATATATAAAGTATATACACATATGCATGTATGTGTGTACATATATATAAATCATTTATTATTGTTAAAAACTGTTATTACTATTTATATAAAAGTTTAGACATTCTGAGGGCAAATGTAAAACAACACAAAGTTGCCTAACATAATGTCTACTCAGAGATTATTGCCAATATTTACCAGAGTGGGTGGATAATATTCTTTAGTAAAAAGAACAAACACCATTAAAAGTAGAAATGAAAATTTCCTATTTTGTGACTGTATTGTATGAGTCTGATTAAAAAAAAACTCACATCTGAAAGCTGAGGTTCCTTTTTATGTGTTGCAATTTACATGAAAATTAAGTGGTGAACATTATACTCATTGAAGATGATTGTGGATAATCTGTGGATATTTAAAAACAAATACATGATTTACACATTTGATAGCTCGCCCGTAAAGATGGCTCACTGCATCAAATGAGAGAGCATGCTTCTTAAGCCAACTTAAAGACAGAATCCTCGCCATACCTTCATGGGAGCCAGCTGGATGGGAGTGATGCACGAAGGGTCTACCATGGGCTTCGGCCTGTTGGCCGTGTCTGCTAACAGGCTGTGCCACTGCTGGGGAAGGCCGGTAAATTTCTGTTCTTGTGGATCAAACCCAGTATGAACCCTGTGTTCAAAGTTGGATGGGCCAGATATTTCAATCTTTTTCTTTTTCTTTCCAAACATGATGGAAAACCTGAGAAATGCAAACAGAAACAGGGAGCTGTTTATATGTCGCCAGCAAAAGACCATAGGAAAATTAGTAATTCATTCAGAGTTCTATCTTTTCAATTCTTCCTCTATATATCAGTAGCAAAAGATAGAATTTGTATTTTTAGGGTGTGTAGATTAGATAACTTCATTCAAAAGTTTGTGTTCTCTTCTTGCACTTGCCATATATAGTTTCCTGACCCACAGAGTTTGGATTTGGCCATGTGATTCTCTTTGACTAATGGACTGTGCGTGGAGGAGAACATCCTTCTCTTCAGGGTGGAGATTTCTGAAGGTATTGTATGTTTCCACTTCCCTCTTATGCTCCTGCTACTTGGCATGAAGATCTCTCTAGTGGGCAATACACCCTCAGCCAAGATTCTGGAAGGAGAGATGCATGAAGCAGACACAAATCTGACCTCCAGTTTGGAGCCAAGCCCAACTGAGCCACAGCTGAGTTATAAGTATGATATAAATGTTTGTCATGAAGCCACTAAGATTTTGTACTTGTTTGTTACATGATATTACCAAAGCAAAAGCTGACTAGTACACAGGGAGAAGCATCTCAAAGTGTGGTGTGCACTTAAAATCTAAAACATTTGTGTGGAAAAATATGCATAAACATGAAAAATGGAGTTAATAATTCTATTTGCCACATAAAATTATTATCAGGATTAAACAAGTAAACATTTGTAAAACACTTTGAAAAGTACCTGGCACAAAGTCAGTGCTGCAAGTATTAAAAATACCTCTGGATTAATACACGAGAAACTTGACTGGCTTTGCCTGCAGAGAAGGGAGCCAGGGGGACAAGGCAGGGAAGAAGAGCCACTTTTCACAGAATATTTAGAATTTTGTACAATGTGTTTTACTTATTTGAAACAATGTAGTTTACCTAGTTAAAACACCCTATGACAGGGATACCTCTAGAAAATAATGTAAAATGGTTACTTTATGCTTTACGTTTATTGAAAACATGTAAGGTAACCTGGGTTTGAATCCCACCTCTTCACCATGATCTTGGGTAACTGATTTTCTCATTCCGAATTTTCTGTGAACATGACAATCATGATCATTTGGGGAATCCTGACACCCCTGCTGCAGGTTTTATAAAAGATGGTGCTTTGGCTTCAAGGTTGCTTTGTTGGGAAAGCCTTATCTCAGCCCTCAGACTTGAGTAGGTGGGTTATATATATACTTGTAAAGCTCTGTACATATTTTTCACTGCACTTATCCACTTGCTATCAATTAATTGGGTGTAATGGTATGCCCAGTGTCTGTCTTCCCTTCTAGAATATAAGATCCATGAGAGTAGGGATGCTGCCTCCTTGTTTATTACAGTTTGCCAATGCCTGGCATATGGTAGGACTCAAGAAATATTTGCTGACAGACTAAAATCACCCAGAACAAAACATTCAAGGAAGAGCACCTGGGGTCAGAACTCCATAGATGTTAACATCTTCCTTTCCTCTTTCCCTCCTTTCTCTCTCCCTCCCTCCCCTTCATCCTCAGTTAAAACGTCTGTTTTCTCTTTTAACCATTTATCCCTGCTTGGCCAGCAGGGGCTTCCTCCTTTCCTTCTAGTTTTCTAAAGCTCCTAGTCCATCCTCTACTGATGCAAGTCTGAGCTGCTATAACAAAACACCAGAGACCAAGAGGTTTATAAACAACATAAGTTTATTTCTCACAGTTCTGGAGGCTGGAAGTCCAAGATCAAGGTGCTGGCATATTACCTGCCTGCTGAGAACCTGCTTTCTGGGTGGCTGCCTTTTTGCTGTAACTTCACAGGTTGGAAGGGACAAGGGAGCTCTTTCTGGTCTCTTCTTATGAGGGCACTAATCCCATTCACAGGATGGGATGAACTGATCATCTCCCAAAGGCCCCACTTTCTATTGCCATCACCTTGGGGATTAGTATTTCAACATATGAATTTTGGAGGGACACATTCAGACCACAGCACTGCAGATATATTCTCCTGACAGGGATGAGACTCTTCACAGCATTAACTTCTCAGAATTTATTAAAACCCATTTTCCCATCCATCCTGGTTGTTATTTCACACTAATTTAGAAAACTAATGTAGGGTGATAATGAAAAACTAATGAAGGATGATAAGGGCTCAAAAATACCTTGATGTGTGTTATCCCTCTTGGAAAAACTCTATGCCAATAAAATGGACAACCTGGAAGAAATTGACAAATTCTTAGAAATTCACAACCTGCCAAGACTGAGCCAGGAAGAAATAGAAAATATGAACAAACCAATCACAAGCACTTAAATTGAAACTGTGATTAAAAATCTTCCAACAAACAAAAACCCAGGACCAGATGGCTTCACAGGTGAAATCTATCAAACATTTAGAGAAGAGCTAACACCTATCCTTCTCAAACTCTTCCAAAATATAGCAGAGGGAGGAACACTCCCAAACGCATTCTACGTGGCCACCATCACCCTGATACCAAAACCAGACAAAGATGTCACAAAGAAAGAAAACTACAGGCCAATATCACTGATGAACATAGATGCAAAAATCCTCAACAAAATACTAGCAAACAGAATCCAACAGCACATTAAAAGGATCATACACCATGATCAAGTGGGGTTTATTCCAGGAATGCAAGGATTTTTCAATATATACAAATCAATCAACGTGATACACCATATTAACAAATTGAAGAAGAAAAAACATGATCACCTCAATGGATGCAGAGAAAGCTTTTGACAAAATTCAACACCCATTTATAATAAAAACCCTGCAGAAAGTAGGCATAGAGGGAACTTTCCTCAACATAATAAAGGCCATATATGACAAACCCACAGAAAACATCATCCTCAATGGTGAAAAATTGAAAGCATTTCCACTAAGATCAGGAACAAGACAAGGTTGCCCACTCTCACCACTATTATTCAACATAGTTTTGGAAGTTTTAGCCACAGCAAATCAGAGAAGAAAAAGAAATAAAAGGAATCCAAATCAGAAAAGAAGAAGGAAAGCTGTCACTGTTTGCAGATGACATGATACTATACATAGAGAATCCTAAAGATGCTACCAGAAAACTACTAGAGCTAATCAATGAATTTGGTAAAGTAGCAGGATACAAAATTAATGCACAGAAATCTCTGGCATTCCTATACACTAATAATGAAAAATCTGAAAGTGAAATTAAGAAAACACTCTCATTTACCATTGCAACAAAAATAATAAAACACCTAGGAATAAACCTACCTAAGGAGACAAAAGACCTGTATACAGAAAATTATAAGACACTGATGAAAGAAATTAAAGATGATACAAATAGATGGAGAGATATACCATGTTATTGGATTGGAAGAATCAACACTGTGAAAATGACTCTACTACCCAAAGCAATCTACAGATTCAATGCAATCCCTATCAAACTACTAATGGCATTTTTCACAGAACTAGAACAAAAATTTTCACAATTTGTATGGAAACACAAATAGCCAAAGCAATCTTGAGAACGAAAAATGGAGCTGGAGGAATCAGGCTCCCTGACTTCAGACTATACTACAAAGCTACAGTAATCAAGACAGTATGGTACTGGCACAAAAACAGAAAGATAGATCAATGGAACAGGATAGAAAGCCCAGAGATAAACCCATGCACATATGGTCACCTTATCTTTGATAAAGGAGGCAAGAATATACAGTGGAGAAAAGACAGCCTCTTCAATAAGTGGTGCTGGGAAAACTGGACAGGTACATGTAAAAGTATGAGATTAGAACACTCCCTAACACCATACACAAAAATAAGCTCAAAATGGGTTAAAGACCTAAATGTAAGGCCAGAAGCTATCAAACTCTTAGAGGAAAACATAGGCAGAACACTCTATGACATAAATCACAGCAAGATTCTTTTTGACCCACCTCCTAGAGAAATGGAAATAAAAACAAAACTAAACAAATGGGACCTAATGAAACTTCAAAGCTTTTGCACAGCAAAGGAAACCATAAACAAGACCAAAAGACAACGCTCAGAATGGGAGAAAATATTTACAAGTGAAGCAACTGACAAAGGATTAATCTCCAAAATTTACAAGCAGCTCATGCAGCTCAATAACAAAAAAACAAACAACCCAATCCAAAAATGGGCAGAAGACCTAAATAGACATTTGTCCAAAGAAGATATACAGATTGCCAACAAACACATGAAACAATGCTCAACATCACTAATCATAAGAGAAATGCAAATCAAAACTACAATGAGGGGCTTCCCTAGTGGTGCAGTGGTTGAGAGTCTGCCTGCCGATGCAGGGGACATGGTTTTGTGCCCCGGTCTGGGAAGATCCCACATGCCGTGGAGCGGCTGGGCCTGTGAGCCATTGCCGCTGAGCCTGCGCGTCTGGAGCCTGTGCTCCGCAACGGGAGAGGCCACAACAGTAAGAGGCCCGTGTACCACACACACACAAAAAACACACACACACACACACAAAACAATACAATGAGCTATTATCTCACACCAGTCAGAATGGCCATCATCAAAAAGTCTATAAATAGTAAATGCTGGAGAGGGTGTGGAGAAAAGGGAACACTCTTGCACTGCTGGTGGGAATGTAAATTGATACAGCCACTATGGAGAACAGTATGGAGGTTCCTTTAAAATCTACAAAGAGAACTACCATATGACCCAGCCATCCCAGTACTGGGCATATACTCTGAGAAAACCATAATTCAAAAAGAGTCATGTACCAAAATGTTCACTGCAGCTCTATTTACAATAGCCAGGAGATGGAAGCAACCTAAGTGTCCATCATCGGATGAATGGATAAAGAAGATGTGGTACATATATACAATGGAATATTACTCAGCCATAAAAAGAAACAAAATTGAGTTATTTGTAGCGAGGTGGATGGACCTAGAGTCTGTCATACAGAGTGAAGTAAGTCAGAAAGAGAAAGTCAAATACCGTATGCTAACACATATATATGGAATTAAAAAAAAATTGTCATGAAGAACCTAGGGGTAAGACAGGAATAAAGACACAGACCTACTAGAGAATGGACTTGAGGATATGGGCAGGGGGAAGGGTAAGCTGTGATAAAGTGGGAGAGTGGCATGGACATATATACACTACCAAACGTAAAATAGATAGCTAGTGGGAAGCAGCCACATAGCACAGGGAGATCAGCTCGGTGCTTTGTGACCACCTAGAGGAGTGGGATAGGGAGGGTCGGAGGGAGGGAGATGCAACAGGGAAGAGATATGGGAACATGTGTATATGTATAACTGATTCACTTTGCTATAAAGTAGAAACTAACACACCACTGTAAAGCAATTATACTCCAATAAAGATGTCGAAAATAAATAAATAAATAAATAAATATGTCAATTGATTTTAAACATTTGAGAACATCTCAGCCAGAGTATAAAGAAGTAAAGGAGCCCAGCCGTAGTAGACTGCCACAGGAATGGCCCCTGGTGTTTCATGCCTCTCAGTGTCCAGCCCTCGGGTGGGTGTCTCCCGCACTGACGCTGAACCAGGATATGTAATCTACCAAGGGACAGTAAAAACCCTGACACAAGCACGAAATGTGCTTGCCCACTGGGGCTTGCCTCCCCGCTGCTCTTGGAACCGGCAGCCAGCATGAGAACAAGGCCAGGCCATCTTGTTAGGGAATGACAGACCATGCAGCCCAGTCACTCATCAGCCTAGGCAACAACCAGCCCTGGAAATGGAGCTGCCTAGCTGACCAGCAGCTGTCCACTAGCGAGCCCAGTCAAAGCCAGCAGAAAAAAAAGCCCAGCTGAGCTGGACTCAAAGTGCCAACCTATAGAATCAGGACACAAATAAAATGGCTTTAAGTCATTACCTTTTGGAGTAGATTGTTGCACAGAAAACGCTAACTATGATCATCCCATACCTTGCATCTTCAGATGCCCATCATTTTTCTCTATTTTAGCTGCTTCAAAGTCTCAAGTAACAATGCTCAATCTGGTTAACTATATTAAATGTTATACAATTGTGTCCACTCAGAGGAGTCTTCATTGTGATCTTGTTGTCTGGTTTGTCAAGGGCCTAGAAGGATTTCAGTGGACAGGCATTATGCCAAATAAGTAAGTGACTCTATACACCATATCTCAGTATTATTTTATGAAAATAAAAAATATTTGAGGGATTTCCCTGGTGGTCCAGTGGCTAAGACTCTGTGCTTCCATTGCAGGGGGTGTGGGTTCAGTCCCTGGTCGGGAACTAAGATCCCACAAGTAGTGCAGAGCAGCCAAAAACATTTTTTTTTGAAAATATAATCTGGTCATGCATTGGCTGAGTCCACTTGACATTTTAATAAACTTTATGATCAATTTTTTAAAACAAGGGAGCAATTGTTTTTAAAAAAATCATTTGAGAAGAGTTCTTTTGCATGTATTCATACCTGAACAAGCACTGAGAATGTTGGATCAAATATTTTTAGAACCAGAATAGAAATGTCTTACTATTCCCTTCCTGACTGTGCATTTCTCAGTGGTTGCTATGCCATTCAAGTGAGAATATAAAAAAAGAAAATATCAATGAACTAATACCATTCTTGTTTTAAAGTAAGACAGTTGTGGAGAGGAAACCCACAGCTGAATTAATTTGCCTACATTTCATTGTGTGATACTACACAACTGTAATTTAAATGGTAATATATATACAGTTCTAGCTGTCTAATAAGTTTGAGTTAAAGAGGAAGCAACTTAAAAAGAAAATGAAGAAGTTCTAAACCCTAAAGTCATGTTCCTGTGAAGCTCACACTTGACAGAAAGCAGAGAGGGAATCTCCAAGATGTATAGTGATGTTCCATGAGTAATGGCCATTCCTCTGACAGCAATGAGGAATCTCACACTCAGGTGAAAGACACATGGGAGGGAACCTTCCTCAAATCCAGACCTGCCTTGGCAAATGGTTTCTTCTCTTTGATAAGCCCACGCTTAGTCTGTACCTGGCAAAGTGCTAAATGCTCGAGGTGCTTGATCTCACTTAAAACTCACAATAACCCAATGGTGGGGGTCCCCAAGACCACCCCTAGGTTTGATTTGTTAGGAGAACTCACAGGGCTCGGCATAGAGTTATACTCACGGCTCTGATTTATTATAGTAAAAGGATACAAAGCAAAATCAGCAAAGGGAAAAGGCACAAGGGCCAAGTCTAGAGGGACCCAGGGGTAAGCTTCCAGGGGTCCTCTCCCAGCGGATTCACAAAGGATGTGACTAATTCCTCTAGCACTGAATTGTGACAACATATGTGAAATGTTGTCTACCATGGAAGCTTGTGAAAGTCTCAGTGCCTGAGGATTTTATTCGGTACCTATCACATAGACACCACTGTCTGGTCTGTGCCAAAACTTCAGATTCCAGAAGGAAACATGGGTTCAGCTTAGACCATATTGTTTGAATAAACAGTTTAGTCACAGGGAGCCATTCTTACCAGGGAACAGTGGGAACCCTCCTAAAATCCAAGTTCCCAGATGCCAGCCAAGGGCTAAACTTGCAAATAGGTTTCTCTAAGAAACGCAGCCTCAGGCCTGCTATGTTAACTCCTTTGGCACAAGAGGTGTTATTATCATACCTCCATTTTACAGAAGGGAAAACAGGAGCTCAGAGGTAATAAACTGGCAAAGCTGGAGACTCAGAATCTCAAAGTACGTGCTTTCAATCACTGGGCAGATTGTATGATACAGCTAAATTCTATCTACCATAACAGAAAATAAAAGGATGGAGATGCCTAGTATTGATAAAACTGCATACACATATTTGTTGTTAGAGGTAAAAAACTGAAAAAAAAATTGCCAAAACCAAAGGAATGTCATGGTGGCCTCTGGGGAAACAGAACTTGGAGTTATCATAGGGTGAATCAGGAAACCACTGGATTTTTAAACATTTTTTTGGTAAACCATGTGTGGTATATTTATTTTCTAAAATATTTTTAAATCAACTCAAAAGAAACACTTGTTAAGGAGAAGTTCCCTGGTGGCCTAGTGGTTAGGATTTCGGGCTTTCACTATTGTGGCCTGGGTTCAATCCCTGGTTGGGGAACTGAGATCCCGGAAGCCACGCAGTGCGGCCAACAAAAATAACAGTGGATTAAAAAAAATAACAAACTTGTTAAAGTTAGCATGTATCAGAATATACTGAAATAAAACTTTAAAAATTCATCCTTTGGGTTAACATTCAGAAGAAAAGATTGATTTACATGAATAGCAGAGTAAAAAGGGGGCTAGCAACCATCATTTTGAAATTATATCTAGAGTAGCCATTCACAAATGATTCAAGAAGCTGCTATCTCTTGGGAAACATATCAGATGACAACTTGATCTTCCCGATGGTGCCAGTCAGTTTAGATTCTCATCTTGCCTGAGAACTGGCAGTTCACACAGAATGAGTGTTCAGTAAGGTGCTGAATACTGAGTAGATTTCTAATCTTGGGCCCTTTTACCCTTATTTCTATTGCTCTACATCAAAGGTTTTGAATATTGGCAAAACCTACCTAATTCTTTGGTAGCCATGTCCACTGAAAGTGGCATGTAGCTTAGGAAAGAAATATTTCCTTTGATTGCTGAATTGCACATTTACAACTGGATGAGCAGGTAGAGACATTTCAAGCAACCACATATAACAGATAGACATAAACTAATGCCCCCATTTCTAGCCTCTCTAAAATGTCTCTTAGCTCATATGTCCTCAGCTTATGAAATAAGCATTGTATTAGTCAGAATTCTCCTGAGAAACAGAACCAATAGGATTTATATATTATAGATGTATATAAGAGGGAATTTATTATAGGAATTGGCTAATGTGGTTATGTTGGCCAAGATGCCTCATGATCTGCTGTCTGCAAGCTGGTGAACCAGGAAAGCTATCAGTGTAATTCAGTTCATGTCCATGGCCTGGAGAATCAGGAGCTGGTCCCAGTCTGAGTCTGAAAACACAAGAACCAGGAGCGCCAAGGTCCAAGGGCAGGAGAAGATGGAAGCCTCAGCTCAAGCAGGAAGAGAGTAAACTCACCCTTCCTTTGTCTTTTTGCTCATTTGGGCCCTCAAGAAATTGCACGATGCTCGCCCACATTGGGGAGGGTCATCTGCCTTATTCAGTTCACTAATCTGAATGCTAATCTCTTCCAGAATCATACCCAGAAATAATATATACCAACTATCTGGACATCCCTTGGCCCAGTCAAACTGACACATAATATTAACCATCACAAGCATGTATGGGAGAGCTTACAAGAACATTCTTCTTGTTTATGCAGAAAATGAAGTAACATTCCAGGTAGATTTTAAAACTATACTTGACTGCAAGCATGCCTACTGGCCTAGGAAACACATGACTACAGGCCACTAACACTTTTTATTCTCCTGAATATTTTTGGCTCAAAAAGTCTGTTTCGGGGGACTTCCCTAGTGGTCCAGTGGTAAAGAATCTGCCTTACAATGCAGGGGACGCAGGTTCAATCCCTGGTCAGGGAACTAAGATCCCACATGCCGCAGAGCAACTAAGCCCACGTGCCACAACTACTGAGCTTGCAGGTCTCAACTAGAGAGCCCACGTGCAGCCAATTACAGAGCCCACACACCCTGGAGCCCGTGAGCCACAACTAGAGAGAGAAAACCCACATGCCACAACTAGAGAGAAGCCCGCGCACCACAACAAAGAGCCCGCACGCCGTGACAAAAGATCGCGCATGCCTCAACAAAGATCAGGCGTGCTGCAACTAAGACCCGGCGCAGCCAAAAATAAATTAAATAAATAAATAATAAATAAATCTGTTTTTAAAAAGTCTGTTTCAGGATTACAAATTCTATTTTCAACTTTCTTGCTCAAAGTATAATTTGTTTTATATATATATATATATATATATATATATATATATATATATATACCTGGTAATTTTATATTTTTTTTACTACTTTCCCATTCTTTATTAATATGTACAGTTGGAATAATCAGTAAGAATAGTGCTATACTGATAGAATACCTCTAGTTTTCAAAATGTTGGCATGCTCATAAAGGGCTTTGAAGTTCGGGCCAGAGTATAAAAATTCACAAGGTAGTATTTTGCTATTGTATTCAAAATTATTAAAAAATATTTGAGACACAGGCAACAGTGTGGATGAACCTCAAAGATATTACACTAAGTGAAATAAGCCAGACACAGAAGGACAAATATGGCCTGATTCTACTTATACGAGGCACCTAAAGTAGTCAAATTCATAGGGACATGGAGTAGAATGGTATTGCCAGGGGCTGGGAAGAGGGGAGAATGAGGACGTATTGTTTAATGGGTATAGAGTTTCAGTTTGGGAGGATGAAAAGGTTCTGAAGATGGATGGTGGTGATTGTTGCCCAACAGTGTGCACGGACTGAAGGCCACTGAACTGTACATTTAAGGATGGTTAAAATGGTCAATTTTATATTATGTATATTTTACAATAATAATAATAATAATAATAACTAATGGTATGGACATGTCCCAGGAGCTTTGGCCTGTACGGGGGAAAGTAGTTAGCAGAGAGGGAACACATTGAAGATGGGGTGTGGCAGAGAGGTGAGCTGAGCTGGGGCCAATCTATTAGATAATTTTTTTGCTCTTATCCTCTCTCCCCATCAAAACTGTATTGGTCTAACCTTTGGCACTGACGACTGCTTAGTCTGTGCTTGCAGGCCCTACAGCTGAAGTGAGGACTCAGTGTAACTACTAGACTATTAAGGTTTTCAGCTAGACAGACAGCTGGCTGCTTAGAGGAAGACCACAGAATTAAACGATGGCGCCTTTAACATACATCTCAGGGGTGATTCTTTTCTCGTTGACCCCCTCAGGAAAAGATTTTTCTTTTCTTAGCCTCAGATCCCTTTTGAGGAACTTGGTAAATGCAGTAATGGATACTTAAGTACTTCTGAAATACCTACCTGTGTTCAGATAATTTAGGGTTAATGACCTGCCTATCATTGGTTGAAGAAAGATGGCTATTTGAGAAACTCCTCTGCAGAGAGGATGAGAGCAGCCACACCATGCCCTTGTCGAGATGCCATTGCTCAGATACGTATTTGGCACAGCCTCAGATTTGGGAACAAAGGATTCACCACAGGGCTTCCCTGGTGGCGCAGTTGCTGAGAGTCCACCTGCCGATGCAGGGGACACGGGTTCGTGCCCCGGTCCGGGAGGATCCCACATGCCGCGGAGCGGCTGGGCCCGTGAGCCATGGCCGCTGAGCCTGTGCGTCCGGAGCCTGTGCTCCGCAACGGGAGAGGCCACAACAGTGAGAAGCCTGTGTACCGCAAAAAAAAAAAAAAAAAAAGGATTCACCAGGCTTTTAGTTAAGTTGCTTTTAAGTAAAATGTAACATGGATATAATTTGGGGTTCAGAGGAAAATATTAAAAACTTGGGATGGATCTGTAATATCATCTAAAAATAAAGTTGTTTCCTAAGAAAAATTATTGTATCATGTCCAAAACGGTGTAAGTGATGTGGTTTCCTTTCCTCGGATTCTTTTACTGCAGTGTGTCTCCTGGACATCACCCACGAGTGGGCAGCCACTGTTCCACCGGGTGCTTGCCATTCCAGAAAAGCTGCTTCAAAGCATGTTGGGTCAACAAAATGATTATTCTTTACTTGGTCCCCATTTGTATTTGTACAGACACTCGTGATCCAGATGCACCCTGCTCTGTGTGCTCTTCTGATTTGCTCCCTAGTCCAACTACACTTGCCTTCTCGACCTCCTTGGAAGCATCTGACTCTGGCTTCCAATTTTTATCCTTTGGATTTGAACTCAGCCTCCAAACCTGACTCCTTGCTTCTTCTTTGTCCTTCTCTACTATGGGAATCTCTTGTATACCTCCCACTGATAAAGTTGTTTGGATCTAATGTATCTGCTGGCTTCTTCTCATCTAAGCTTTCTGATTCTGTCCTCATTCTGGAATCTGTGACTGAAGTTGGATTTATCATATCCATTTATCCAACTCCACATTGTTTAGACCATCCACATTGCAAGATTACTCTAATCTAACTCAACTCTCCATTCTCGCTTCAATTCTTCTAACTCATATTTTCTGATACCCAACACCCAGGATGGACGAAAGGCATGCTTTGAGGAAAACATTTAAATTCTACTCATTTTCCACACTGTCCAGAGTGATAACATAATGTTAAAATAGGAGCAAGAAGAAAATTATGCTTTGTAGAATAGCATCAACAGAGTATACACTCCAAAAAAATGCAGAAAAAAATGTGTTAAATGTTATAGTCAAAAGCTATTATTTCACTATGGTCTCATCCTATACCACATGTTTCTTCTTCCTTATGCCAATAACCACACATATAGAGATGTAGCCAGACTCCTTTCCTAAGCTCCAGATTTATGCATCCAAATCTACTCTAGGATTCATCCCACTCTTGAAACCCAGCATCTCCAAAACGTAAGTCACAATCTTCCTACTTGTTCAACCTGTTCCTTCTCTAGATATCCCAATCCTAGTATATATTGAAGTACCATGTTGTATGGAATTGTTGAAGACAATTCTGGGAATCCATTTTGACCTTCCCTTCCCTCCCATCCTGCACATCCAATCACCACCAGTTCCTGTCCATTCTACTCCCCAAATGTCCACTACATCTGTACACCTCTCAGAATTCCCAATATTAGTTTTCTACCGCTACTGTAACAATTACCTCTAACTTAGGTAAATTCATTATCCTAGAATTCTGGAGGTCAAAAGTATGAAAAGGGTGTCACCAGGCGAAAATCAAGGTGTCAGCAGAGCTGTGTCCCTTTCTGGAGGCTCTAAGGGGGAAGCTATTTCCTTGCCTTTTCCAGCTTCTGGAGGCCACCTGTGTTCCTTGACTTTTAAAACCTTCCTCTGTCTTCAAAGCCAGCAACAGTACATTTTTATCTGACTGTTCTTCCTCGTACATGGCTCTGCCCAACTCTCTCTTCTGCCTTGCTCTTCCACTTTTAAGGACACAATTGTGATTGCATTGGGCCCTTTTGAATAATCTCCCTATTTATTTACTTGCCCCCTTCCAAGCAGCCCTCCACCTTGCAGGCAGACCAAGTTTCTAAAATGTTAAATCTGATCGCCTCATGCTGTCTCCTTCCTAAGCCTTTTCTATGACTTCTCATTGGCCTTAAAAACAAAACAAAACTCACCAGCCTCCCTAGGTCTATCCCTTGCATAGCTCTCTAACTGCCTACATCCCTCTCCCCTTCATTAAGCCTTATTATCCTTAGTCACCGCCATTAACTTAAAGGCCCCCGACCCTCCAACATCTGCCTTCCCCTGCCCCAGCCCCCCACATCACTCTAAGTCTTCTTTTCTGCCATTCTTGAACCCCAGAATCCCTTTCTTCTTATGTTCTCCATAGCTCCTTATATAACTATTGTGCTTATTCCAAATTACAGAAGTAATGCATGAGTAATACACAACTTGGTGTGGACCATTCAAACAATAAAGAAGCATACGGAATAAAAGCTAAAAGTCAACTGGCATACACTTTCCCACCACAAAATCCCAAACACGGACCTTTTGTTGTTTGTTTCTGCCATCCCTGCATACAACCTGAATTTTCATACATAAACATGACCACACTATGCACACTGTTGTGGGATTTGCTTTTTTTGTCATTTAACATAATTTGGCTGTTATGTTTAAAAAAAAAAAAAAAAAAAGGAAACCTTGGCTATCTTTCCATAGTAGTACATATATCAGTACTTGTCTTTAAGACATCATAGCATTTTATAAAGTAGAATGTATTATAATTCATCTATTGATTCCTTTATTGATTAATATTTAAGAGGGTTTTTTTTTTGGTTCTTAAAAACAACATTCTGGTGAGAATCCTGGTGTATGTATCATTCTGCATAAATATGGGCAGTTCTGCAGCAAAGAACATCAGATATGGAAATGATGGGACTAAAGGCATATGTATCCGCTTGCTAGGGCTGCCATATAAAGTACCACAAACTGGGTGCCTTAAACAACAGGAATTTATTTTCTCACAGTTCTGAAGGGTGGATACCTGAGATCAAGGTATCTGTAGGGTTAGTTTCTTCTGAGGCCTTTCTCCTTGGCTTGTAGATAGCCGTCTTCTCCCTGTGTCTTCACGTGGTCTCCCTTCTGTACCCACCTGTGTCCTAATTTCCTCTTCTTATAAGGATGCCAGTCATATGGATTAAGTCCCACACTAATGATCTAATTTTAACTTAATTACCTTTATATAGACTACATCTTCAAACACAGTTACACAGGTATTGGCAGTTAGAACCTCAACATATGAATTTGGCATGTAGGAGGATGGGGGATACAGACAATTCAGCCTATAACAGCAGATTTCCATCTTACATGTGCCTGGGATATAGTAGGCGCTCAATAAATATTTGTTGAATGAGTGGTCACTGGGACAAAAATATTTACCTCTCTAAAGACAATTTGTAGTTTAACCACACTGGCAGCCCAGAGGGTGAGACTGGCTGTGTGTGACAGGCATGCATCTGAATCCCTGTCTCAGGTTCAGCTTCTAAGGAACCCAACTTAAACATTCAGCTGCCATTGGCAGAGTGGGAAAGAGAACCCAGGTCTCTCAAACTTTTTCCTCATAAGTTTTTATCACTCTTTCAAAAATATTTCTAATCATTTAACTATAGACAAAGCAGGAATGGGGAGGACAAGACCTTATGGAGTAGAGGTGAGAGATTTTCTAGTGGGAGAGAAAGACACAGGTATAGTGACATCTGGAGACTGAATCCTAGCTCTGACACTTATTGGGGCAAATTACTTAATCTCTTCATGCCTCAATTTTCTCATCAATAAATGCACAAAGTAGAGTGGCATGGACATATATACACTACCAAACGTAAAATAGATAGCTAGTGGGAAGCAGCTGCATAGCACAGGGAGATCAGCTCGCTGCTTTGTGACCACCTAGAGGGGTGGGATAGGGAGGGTGGGAGGGAGGGAGATGCAAGAGGGAAGAGATATGGGGACATATGTATATGTGTAACTGACTCACTTTGTTATAAAGCAGAAACTAACATACCATTGTAAAGCAATTATACTCTAATAAAGATGTTAAAAATAAAAATAAATGCACCTAGTAATTAATATCTATGTCAAAGCGTTGTTGTGGATATTTAATGAGTTAATGTCTGTCAAGCACATAAAACACTGCCTGGCACTGAATGGGCATTCAATAATTGTTAGGTATTATGATTACAAAGGAAAGAAATAAAACATGATAGGGTATAAAAAGTTCTATGAAATTAACAAAATAAGATCATGTGATACAGCTGTGCTATTTGATATAGTAACATATGACTACAGAGCCACAGAAATGGGGCTAGTCTAAACTGATTGAAGTATACATCACAACCCAAATTGTGAACACGTGGTATAAAGAAGAATGTAAAATATTTCATATACATATGTGTGTGTGTGTGTGTGTGTGTGTACTTTTTACTTTGAGATATTATAGATTTACAGGAGGTAGCATGTACACTTCCTCCAGTTTTTCCCCATACTTACATCTTACATGATCATAGTATGATATCAAAACCAGGAATTTGACATTGGTAGAGTGTGTGCATTTGGTACTACACCATTCTATCACATGTTTAGATTCATGTAACCTCCAGCACAATCAAGATGCAAAACTGTTTCATCACCACAAAGAGCTCCCTCTTGTTACCCTTCCCACCTCCTCAGCTCTGGCAACCGCTAATCTGTTTTCTATTTCCATAAATTTGTAATTTTGAGACTGTTATATAAATGGCATCACAGGGGGTATGACCATTTGAGATTGGCTCTTTTTGCATGAAGCATAATGCCCTTGAGATCCACCAAGTTGTTTTGTGTACCAACAGCTTGCTCCTTTTTATTGCTGAGTAGTATTCCATGGTGTACCACAGTCTGTTTAACCATTTACCTACTGAGACATAGTTTGGTTGTTTCCAATTTTTGACTACTATAAATAAAGCTGGTATGAACAACAGTGTACAGGTCTTCTGCAGTCATGAGACTTACTAATTTTTTATATTAATTATGTATTAAAATGATAATATTCTGGATATTTTGAATTAAGTAAAATATATCATTTAAATTAATTTCACTTTTTAAATTTTAAAATATGGCTACTAAAATATTTAAAGTTAAATATGTACCTCATGTATTTCTATTAAATTATCACAGTGATAGAATAACTTTTGAGGAGAGTAGTTGTGTGGCTACTTGTGATATGGATATTGGTGAATAATGTTTAGAGTTCAGCCTTTATGAATAAGAAGGTGTAGGTCTTGAGAAGTTGAGACAGAACAATCCAAGCAGAAGGAACACTGAGGATAATGGCCCCAAGAGAGAAAAGGACTTGCCTTGTTCAAGAAACTGAAGAAGCCTGTGTGTCAGAAGCAATATGGGTTGAAGGGGGAATGGTGTGGCCTACCATCTTGAGATAGACATTACCTACATAGCTCCAGATTCTCTAGTTTTCTTTTTTATTCTACTCCATTGATACTAATGCCAAAATATCCTCAACTACTTTCTCTGAGAGTAATGGGTAGGAAAACTTAATACAGAAAGTACTTTCAAAGTGATTCTTTAAGTGGAGTAGAGATTCCCAAATAGACATTGGCTGATGTATTAATTCTGGCAATACTGCCATTTGTTTAAAACTTACTGTAAATTATAAGACTAGTGTATTAGTTAGCTTTTGATACATAACAAACAATCCCAATAATTAATGACTTAAAATGACAACCATTTATTTAGCTCACAATACTGTGGGCTGGCAATCTGTGCTAAGCTCAGGTAGGTGTTTCTTCTGGCCTTGCCCATGCTCGCTTCTGTGGTCTGTGGTCAGCTGTGGGTTGGCTGGAGACTGACTGGTCTAGGATGGCCACATGGTCTCTATTCTTTCAGCAGGATAGCACAGGCTTGTTATGGTGGTATCAGGGTTCCAAGAAAGTACAGAAGTGAGGCCTCTTGAGACCTAGGCTAGGAACAGGCACACCTCTGGTTCTGCTATAATCTATAAACAATGCAAGTCGTAAGTCCAGCCCAGGTTCAAGGTGTGAGAGATAAAGTCCATCTCCTAAAGGAAGAAGCTGCAAAGTCACATTACAAAGGGTGTGGCTACCAGGAAAGGTACTGAATTAGGACCATGTTTATAATCTACCACAGTTAGTCACAGTGGTATACTGGTAAATGGTTAATGATTTGCTCTGGCAAGGAGGTTAGAAAGGAGCAAACAGCCCTTACTGTAGTGTTTTTCAATTTCTGTGGTGCAAATATTCTCACTATGGCTGATGTCAAGCTACCATGTGACACTGCTGAACAAGGATACATGTGATTGGCTCTCAACAGCCCACATGAGCCAGCTCCAGCACAGCATTGACAGTGACCTCTAAATCCGGAAATTGGCAGTGGAATTCTCCAATTTTTGGCATTCACTATTCAGGATAGCACACTAAGACCCCTGCCCTCTCTTAAAAAGGCTATTGCAGGGAGCTACATTCCCCAGCAATAGGTACAAAGGCCTCCAAATACCCATATCGGTTATAAAGATTTTAGAGTCTTTGCAACAGAAACTATGAAATATATGGTAGATGTGTCATCATCTAATTCTCCAACTTCCCAGGTGACTGAAGATAGGATAATGCATGTGTGGTGGCAATCAAAACAGATCTCTTATAAATCATAATTGGAAACACTGTCAAGTTTAACAATATTAGAGACTTCTTTCTTTCCTTCAGTCAAGAAGATAAAAACTGATGCATCAGAATTTCAAAGGGAGCAAAAGAACCTTAAGTAACCTTAATTTTGCTTGTTTTAGATTGATCAGATGAGTTGCACAAACACTTGCCTAATATTGCTCTTACTCACTTGAGGTCAGATGCTAACACCACCTCCAGTGAGAACATGGGCTTCACCTGGGCAATGGCACCTGTCTTATTTCCAAAAATAAGTTATTAGCTTTGCCGCCAGCTGTTTGAAAAAAACCTCACAGAATTGGGCATTTGCTGGAGGTTACTGGAAGAACTTGGCAAACTGTCTACTTCTAAAGTCTCTGACCATGTGTAGTTTTAGAGCATTGGGTGTAAGGAACTCTTCCCTGTTGAGGAATATTGGTCAAAACATAAAGAATGGATTTAGCTTCTATGGGTAAAGAAAGGAACCTCCTTGGTAGTTACTCCAAACACAGTACAATTTCAGACAAAGAATCATTGGGTTTGTGGGGGTCGGGGGGGTCTTGTTTCTTTCTTTTTCTTTACTTTCTTTCTTTCTTTCTTTTTTTTTTTTTGTACATCTTCAAATCATCCAACATCCTAAATCAACAGAAGCCGTACTCCTACTGATGTGTCAGCTTCAAACTGAAGTTTCCATGTGTAGAAACTCCTGCCTTGGGACATAATGTTCACCATCTGGTTCTCCTCCTCATGCTTGCTCCTCCATGACATGAAAGGGGAAGAATCAGGATGGGTTAGTTCATGCAGCCCAAGTCAGATCAGCTGAGGGGCCCAATAATGCCACCACCATCAACAATAACCCACCTCTGATTCCATAACTCCCTTCCAAACCTTAAGGTGCCCACTTCCACTGTAAGACTGTCCAGAGCAGCTCATTGAATGCCTGTCACCCACCCAAGGCCCTCAAACCCCAGAAGACCCTGAGGATGATGCTGGCAGCAGGAGGATAAAGGTGACCAGTGCACTAAAGGCTTTCAAGATCACACAAGGAAGCAGAGGCACTGCAAGCAAACTGGCTGTGTGCTCAGGAGATATGATGTGATGTGCATTCCAGGTGGACCAAATCTGTGGTTGAATAAGATTATTTTAAATTACCTCTCCAGTCTGTCTTCCTTCATCCTCCCTGTACCTTTTCTTCAACGAGTATTTTATTGAGCACATACTAAATGGCAGGCACTGTTCTGGGTGCTGAAGATTTAATAGAGAAATAGACAAAGATCACTGCAACACTGTGGGACTCATATTCAGAGAGGAGAGAAAAATAATAACAAACTAATAAGTAAATTACTTAGTACATTAGAAGGCGGTAAGGCCTAGGAGGACACACACACACACAGGAAAGGCAGGGGAGGGGGACAGGGAGTCTGGGTGGGGAGGAGATATATTAAATTGTGGGTCAGGGAAGAGAAGATGTTCCTAAGAAGGTAACATTTGGGCAAAGAACTGAAGGCAGTAAGAGTGGAAACCATGAGAACATTTGGGCAAAGGGTTCTAGTCCGAGGCAAAGGCCTGGAAACATGGACATGCCCAGTGAGCTCATGAAAGGGGGCTTGAAAGCTGGAGAAGGGTGAGCCAGGGGACAGAGACATGTGAGGACAGAGATGAAGGAGGACAGAGTTCAAGTGTGGCCCCAGACCAGCAGCATCAGACTATCAGCATCACTAGGCAGCTTTTTAAAAATGCAAATGTGGAGGTTCCACCCCAGACCTAATGAATCAGCAAATCTTAGGGCTGGGTCCCAGAAATCTGTGTTTTACCAAGCTCTCCAGATGATTCTGATTCACACTGTAGTTTGAGAAGCCAAGATTTAGGGCATCATCTGTCACTGCAGGACTTTCTTTTTTTTAATCTGAGTGGAATAAGAGGTGATTTGAATGTTTGGTGATTTGATTTGAAACCATATCTGATTTCAGTTAAGATGTGATTATCTGGTTGGCTGTATTCCATATACATTCATTTTCCTAGACCACAGGGTAGAATGGTGGAGAGATGGTTATGTAGGGTCCGCCTCCTTAGCATGGCCTCCTTGGGGCTCTCTTCAGCCTCTCTGCACAGTGGCTGGTCCTAGAAGAAAGGATGCCCATGTGATACTAACACCCTGCAAAGGAAGCCTGGGTTTAGCTGCAGATCTCTCTCACCGTGACTCTCAAATACCTGCAACACAGAAATTTTTCTATATATGGTGGTTTAAGATTTAGCCTAATTTGGGGGATCCCCTACCTGATGGGGATCCATTTGTTAACTCAGCAAAATGCTGTTAGTGGTGTACACGCTGCATTGGGTGTTATCAGCAACTGTATTTCTTACTGTGATGACTCCTTGGTCATCTTTTCTAAGATAACATGATGATGTTCCATTTGACTATGGGATGCTGGAGCAGAACGGTGATGCTATAGAGAAGAGTACCTAAAATGTTAATAGCAACAACATCAAAATGATTCACAATGTATATGGATTTCACATGCTCCCCCTTCTGTAATGTGGAGCTCACCCTAGGCGGTGGGTGCCCAGCCTACCAGACTACATACATCCCCAGCTCCCTTTGTATCCAAGTATTGCCGTGTGATTTGTCCTGGCCAACAGAATGTGTGCAGAAGTGAAGTCAGTCAATTCCAAATAAGAGCTTTCATGTTGGCTGGATGCAGAGAAAGACGATGTGCATGGAGGTGGTAACATTTCAAGGCAGAAGGAGCCTGGGTCCCTGAGCTGTTGCCTGGAGGCGACCCACCTGCTGACCAGGAGCTCCTGCATTGGACTTCATGCAAGAGAGAAATCAAATTCTCCTGGGTAAGCGGATGAAATTCCAGGGGTTAGCTTTTATAACCATGAACAATACCCTAATATGCATGTCACTTTTTTCTGCTGTTGACACTACCCTGTCAGCAAATAGCTTTAACCTCATATCAAAGAGGAAAAAACTGAATATTAGCATGAAATCATTTGCCTAAGGTCACTTGGCTAGCTGGTGGCAGACATAGGACCCATGTCAAACTCTTCTGGCTTTTAATGTAAAGGTTTTACATTATATTTAATGAGCCAAAGAATGACACACAAATATGCAGTAGCAGCAACAGTGAGTATTAGCCACTCTGCAAATTTTCAGCATTTATACCCTAAGGAAGACTGCTAATGAAGTTGTTGACAAAATTATTGCATACTTTGGAAGATGGATTCTACTGTGATGTGCAGATAAAGATTTGCTCCTTTAAATATATAAATTAATAAACGAAAATCATTGCAATGGTAAAATCTGCAGTGGTTTGGGGCAGTGTTTTGTTTTTACCAAATCTTGGTTTTAGTCTAGAAGTTGTGTGTTCCTATGAAGTTATCCCACTATGTGGTGACTGGTCAGCCTAGTAAGATAACCTTGAGGAAGGAAATACTGACAGAAAAGTAATTCCTCATTTCTGCATCTTGAAACTGCGTCTAAAATGTATGGAAGTTTCTAGAGAGGGTTATTTAAATAGCACTGTCATTTCCCTCTCTCTGTTATGCATAATAATAACCCTTTGAAATTCAAATCTTTGAAAAAATGTCAAAATGCATTTTCCTCTCCAACTTATTACTACGGTTTAATTTGGGTATGTCTGTTGGAGAACAGGGGGATTTCTGGCTCTTTTAAAAGGGAAGATGGGCTTACTGTCTCTACTCTCTATAATGTCAGAATTATGAAACATATACACTCAGCAAAGACTGCCCCTCCTGTTGAACATGTGAGTCCAGGCTGTACCTTGGAGGTCATAACCAGCAGGCTTTCTCTGAGCTCTCAGGTAAATATAGGGAACTTACATTACCACTAAGAGGGTCAGTTTTAAAATCCACTCCCCCTCAGTAGAAGAGAAGAACTTTTTGAAAGAAAAGAGCATTTAAAATGATTGTTTTCCACGTCTATTTTTCTACTTTTCATTGTCTACTTGCTCAAGAATCCCAAACTATCTTTCTCTGTCTGACTTACTTCACTTAGTATGATAATCTCTAGGTCCATCCATGATAACACTTATATGTGGAATCTAAAAAAAAAAAAAAAAAAGTACAAATGAACTTATCTACAAAACAGAAATAGAGTTACAGATGTAGAAAACAAACATAAGGTGACCAAAGGGGAAAGGTGGGGGGGAGGGATAAATTAGGAGTTTGGGATTAACATGTACACACTACTATAAATAAAATAGATAATCAACGAGGACCTACTGTATAGCACAGGGAACATTACTCAATACTCTGAATTAACCTATATATTCTCTGGGACTCAATTATCTCATCTCAGCAAAGCTTGAAAGAGAGAACCTGTAGATCCTAACCAAGCCTGCAAAGTTTAATCCAAACTGAATGATTTCCCCTTCTCTCTCCAAACAGGTCAATGGATTGACACCCTCTTTTGTCTGAGAGCAAATTGATCACAAGAGATTCTTCCACCTCCAATGGTTTCCTACAGTAAATCAGACCCCCAGTGACCCCATCCAGCTCTAAAATTCTATGATTCTTTGATGCTGTAGGAATTGGGACTTTGAAAGTTAACAAGATGTATAGTTTAAATGGTTGAAAAACTGCATATTACTGTATAATTTATCCAGACACAAATATTTTGGTTAGACAATGGAACTTTACGACATCCTTTAAATCTCATGGAATATCATTTCATTTTTCTGAAGAACCAAGAATGTATTCGCTGCTGCTGTTGTTTGAAATGATTTCTCTCACTTTCTTCTATAGTTATCCTGTATCCTTGGCAGTGCCAAAGGCAATTGTCATGCATGGATGATAGTTATTGTTTTAAAAATAAATGGCTCACAGCTGCAAGCTTCACGCTACGTATCATAGCCTCATAAATACAAAGCTAAAGGACATTTAAAATCAGAAAACTATTCGCAGATACACAGCCCTGACCCATAAATGTCAAATTATTTTATTAAAGAAGAGACTCTCAAAAAATGGGCATGGGGAGGCATATTTTGGCAGTACGACTTCTGGGATGTGGAGGAACAATTAGATAGTTGCCATTGTGTGTCAGTTATACAAAAGTTGAGTTGTTTTATAGAGCAGCAAATGTGGCATACAATTAACTGTGTGCACTACCAACCCCCACCCCACCCCGCCCCTGCCTCAACCCACCCTCAAATCCCTCCTACTTGGCCACATGAATGCCTGGCTAGAAACTACAATTCCCAGAGTCCCTTACTGTTACCTGTGATCATGTGACTAAATTCTTGCCATCGAGATAAATGAAAATTATGTGTGCAACTTCTAGGTCGTCTTCTTAAAGATGTAGAAAGCTTGCCCTGGACTTGGTCCCTATTTCCTCCCTGCTGCTTGGAAGTGATGGCAATAAGAAGAATATTGGAAACCACATCCTGAGGATGGCAGAGCCTCTCAGAATGGATCCCTGAATTATGTTGTGGAGCAGAGCTTTCTTCCATACCCTAGACTATTAAGAAAGAGAGAGAAATAAACATCTATCTTGTGGGGCACCTTGTATGTTTGAGACTCTTTGTTACAGCATCTTAACCTTTACCTTGACTTACTTAAGAAAGAATGCACTTAAGAAAGTGCCTTGTGTTTACTTGTAAATGAGCTGAAAAAGAAGACAGGAAGGAGGAAGAGAAAGATAGAGCTTGGCACCATTTCTTAGCTTCTTTCTGAGAAAGAATTCAATATAATTTTAACAAAGACATTTCTACACATGTGACCCTTTAGAGGGAATAATTTGAGTTACATCACTGAAATTTGCCATCCACTATATTGAAACAAGTATGGTACAACATCCTTACTGTCCACAGGAAGCAACTAATGGCAAACACAAGTCCCGTAGGAGTAACAGGAAGGAATGAGAGGGCATGCTTCATTCTTCAATATGACAGGCATTCTGAGAAAACATCTTCAATAAAAGCAAAACCAAGTGGGAAATAGTAAATTTTGAGTTATAGCATTATGTTGCCTGACCAGTGATACCTTCCTATTTTCGTTTTCTAAGAGGCCTGCTTACTCCTGGCTACAATGTCCTCTTCCCCCACCCCCTTTATAGTTCAGATGAACTACAAAAAACTACAAATAACAGCAAGAACTTGAGTATTTTGCATGTATATTTGTATCTGTGTATCTGTGTAGGCTGTGTTGCTTATCACATAGACTTATAGTACAACACCATGAGATATGGATAGGTATTATCACTATTCTTTTTTTTTAGATGAGAACATGAGAAAGTGAAAGCTTCACATCTAATCAGTTATAGAACTACACTTCCACATTCTTAACCACAATACTGTATCTCTCCCTGTTAGCCAGGGCACAGAGTGTGACAGATTAAACATGGCTGCAAATTTGGTGTCACTCCTCCCATTGGAATGTAGAGGATAACTTCTCTCCCCTTAAATCTGGGCTGCTTACAGGGACTGTTGCACAAGTTATGCTATACCAGGAGTTCTGGGCTCAGGCCTTAAGAGTCTGGCAGCTTCCATTTCCTGTTTCCTGAAATGCTACTCTTTCCTGGAATGCTTGCTCTTAGAGTACCAAGTCCAACTACCCTGAGACCATCATACTGGGTTGACCATGTGCAGGTGCTCCAGTCAACAGCACCAGCTGAGCCCAACCTCCAGCCAGCCCTACCAAGGTCCAGACATGGAGGTGAAGCTGTCTTGGATTCCCCAGATTAGTCCATCTGCTGGTTGCATACTACTGAGAAATCTTCATCAATAC
The DNA here is from genome assembly GCF_039906515.1 of Pseudorca crassidens. Classification (NCBI taxonomy): domain Eukaryota; kingdom Metazoa; phylum Chordata; class Mammalia; order Artiodactyla; family Delphinidae; genus Pseudorca; species Pseudorca crassidens. The sequence continues at coordinate 51,515,998 of NC_090310.1, read as the reverse complement.
CATGTGAGATAAAAGTATCACCTAGCCAAGTGTGGACTAAATTCATGCCTCACAAAATCATGAGATATAAAGCCGTCTTTTTTTTTTTAATCACTAAGTTTTGGGATAGTTTGTTACAAAGCAATAGATCACCAGAACACAGAATTTCCTAATTTAAAGCCCATGATGTATACATGCAGATTTATATATATATGTGTATGTGTGTGTGTGTGTGTGTGTGTATTCTCTTATATTCACATATTTGAAAATGAATTGTTGCATCCTGTTAATATATTTCCAAAATACTTCCTTCTTAAAATGTTTAACAGCATTTCGAATCACTTAAGAAATAATAACTTGTTAGTATTAAGAACATTCTATTTTGAATGTATAGTTTACAAGTGTATCAAATAGATTAGAATAGAAACTAAGACATGGAAATTTGAGCAGAATTTTCTTCATCTTTCTTAGATAATCATTTGAGTCATTATAACCTCCATTCAGGAAGAGAGAAAGAACTTTTTTTATTTTAGAACTGCTTTTGTATGATTTCTGCCTTATGAAAACAGTAGTCAAGTACTGGAATATCTCTATTAGATATTCTCTATTCTCTATTAGAATATAAAATACACAGCTCTCCCACACAACCTAAAAGAGGACATGCACTCCTAAACTCATACTGAAAGCAAATAAGACCATTCCAAAGGGTGACAGAAACCCAAACATAAAACAGTATAAAACGGCTCTCTATGTCTCTGTACTTTTCAGGGGAAATCTTGGACCCTACACTTTCATTCTTTTTCCTTTGTGATTTATTGCCTGCACAGTGGATAGAAGGCAGTCAATTCCTGCCTGGATGTAAATCCTCCATGGCTGGAAGAATAACATAGTATTGTATTCACTTACAAAGATGATATTGACATACCTTCAGCAGGATGGCACTTCAGAAGAGCTGTTCACTCTTTCTCCCCGGCCCTTTCTCATGACCAAAAAAATGGCCAGGATTAGGCAGGCAGTCGATGGATAGATCAACAAAAAGGTAACTGGCCACTTGGAAAGGAAACACATGGACTTTATCAGAGCATAACACTGAGGGCGAGAACCATATTTTGCACACTGGCATTAGTGTCATGCTCTAACCAACAAACAAAAGCATCTTTAGAAGCTGCATGTGCTGTTTTTGGACACCACTGAACCACTGACTTGATGATGTAATAACCTCTGTCCTGTTGAGAAAATTTGTTGAGCCATTATCAATTTTGCTAACCTGATTGGGGGATGCTGCATCTAAGACACAGTTACCTAAATGCAGAAACAAAAGGGAATGTACATTTATACACTGGACACTCTACTGGGGAGAGGAGGATGGAGCCCTCCTGCAGACCAGCACAGACTCCTCAAGGGGCCCGTCAGTGCCCACCAGCCACAGCATATTCAAGAGGGTTCCTTTCCTTGAGTGCACAGTATCACAAGTGACATTTTTAAAAAGTGAAGTATAGTTGATTTACAATGTTGTGTTAATTTCTGCTGTACAGCAAAGTGATTCAGTTATACACATTCTTTTTTTTTATTCTTTTCCATTATGGTTTGTCACAGGATATTGAATATAGTTCTCTGTGCTATACAGTAGGACCTTATTGTTTATCCATGCTATATATAATAGTTTGCATCTGCTAATCCCTAACTCCCAATCCATCCCTCCCCCACACCCCCTCCCCCTTGGCAACCACAAGTCTGTTCTCTATGTCTCTGTGTGAGTCTGTTTCTGTTTCTTAGATAAGTTCATTTGTGTCATATTTTAGATTCACATATAAGTGATATCATATGGTATTTGCCTTTCTATAAGAGACATTTTTTAATGTAACACGGACTACAAAATCCAACCTTGCGTTAATTGCAGAAGTCAGTGAAAAATTTTATAACAAAAGGCATTTGACATAAATATGGTTGTAATTGTAATTACACATGTTGTAACATGCCTTTTAAAACAACAAAATTCAAATGGCAGGCCATATTCACTTTTTGGAGGTAAAAAGTGATTTGGTTATTATTTTACATTTAGTAAAGTGTATCTAGGATAGTTTCTCTGGAACTCAGATTACTATTATATTTACACGCCATTTTAAATTGCTTATATATTTATCTATATACCTGGTATTGTTAAATATTTAACTAGTGTCCTTTCAGAAGTACCTCAGAGAAACTGTTTTCTTTTGCTTACTACCATTTTTAAGTGATTATCTTATTTTTAATAAGCTTTGTAAGAAGGTATGTCAAAACAGGATTTTGTTTTTTCTCAAAGAAAAGGACTGTATGTATCACCATCCAAAGAACATCCAAGTTGGGGCATCTCTGCCATGGTTTGGGACAAGAATTGGCCACACAGCTGTTTCCAACTTGGCTTTTTGATTTACCCTTTTGAGGAGAAAGCCAGGCAAGCATTAGTGCTTGTAAAGGTAGCCTTGAGTTTAAAACAGACCCTGCTCCTGTCATAGAACTCTTAATCCTTCCATGAATCAGCCACATCCTGCAGAAAGCCAGATTAGAGAGAGCTCTGTCCTTAGTCTTTGAATGTAGAATTTGTTGAAGGAAAGACAAAAAGGAGAGAATCAGAGAAGGAGGAAGAAAAACTGTCTTATAGAAGTAGTGCTAGAAATGGTGGTACACTGTGAGTTACTTTGGCTTGTGAAGGCAGCCTAAGAACTAATGCATCACTTTAAACAATGGTTTCCGTGGACATGTTTTACTCCAAATCATACTTACCAAATGTCCTTGGAAATGCAACCCATTTATACACATAACATTTATCAAATGCCTACATCGGTGCTTATGGTTACTGGATTTAATATATGTGAAATCCTGGCACAGACCAGATACTCAATAAATTCTAAAAAGCAAAAATTACAAATGAGTATCTTCTCAATCCCCAAATTAGAACAGTGAGTTTTCATTCCTTTTTAAAAATTCTGTCCACATACACAGGTAGGAGGTATCAATACAAACTGATGGCTCTTAAAACACAGTCTACATTTGGTAACTCTTGAGTAGAAATAACTTCACCCTGTAAAGGATGCAGCAAACACAGTCACCACATTAGATGGGGATGGTATATAGAAGACATGTGAGGTTCCTTCTGATGCTAAGGTGTAGAGACTCAAAGAATAATGTTCACCTCTTCTTCTTTCTACCCGTTTGTCTCTGTGCAAAACCATTCCCCATACAAAAGAAAGAACTGCATGGGCAAGAAAGAAATCTTAACAGGAACGGACAGGCACAGAATGTGTTTAGTGTGTTTGACATCTTATTGCATTTAAAATAACTACAAAATACCAGTTGTCCTTCCTGTTATAACAGATGGAAGGAATCTGGCACCTTGTCCTTAGTGTGTTTCCAGGAAAGAGACTCAAAATGTGTTTATTACCGTGTTTATTGGAAAAGAGAAAAAAGAACTCAAAAGAAATGAACCTCTCAAATCTCCTCCTTTAAAAATAACAAGCTTTTAAAAGGCTGTTCAGCAGAACTTTCTACAATGCTCTATATGTTGGGCATGTGAGCTGTCTGTGAAGCGGCCAGGAGCCACATGTGGCCTTTGAGCACCTGAGATGTGTTGGTGCAAGTGAGGAACTGAATGTTTTATTGTATTTAATATTATTTTTTTTAAACTTCAATAGCCACATGTGGCTTGTGGCTACCATACTGGACATCTCTAAAGGCTAGGACTTCATAGATTATCTGAAGGGAAATCAATAGTACAAATGATTCCCCTACAATTTATCTGATTGAGTTAATGATACTTCATCTGCCTCCCAAATGGCCGAATATCTGTTCTTAAAATAATCAAGTCAAAAACTCCTTTCTAGCTCATAGTTGTCCACTGGTATACCGTGACAGATTTTATGAGACATTTCTGCCCATAGACACCCTCTGGGCAATTCACTATCACTCACAGTCCTACCGAATGGGAACCTAATTGCTGTGAGCTGTACGACCACCCCCCACCTACCCCCAGCACTCCTGGAAGGGCTACTGACCCCAGTGCAGTCTATTCATAGGCTGGCCAATTAGCATCTTAAAACCCGGTGATTAAAGTTAAACTGGGCTGGGCTTCCCTGGTGGCGCAGTGGTTGACAGTCCGTCTGCCGATGCAGGGGACACGGGTTCGTGCCCCGGTCCGGGGAGATCCCACATGCCGCGGAGCGGCTGGGCCCGTGAGCCATGGCCGCTGAGCCTGAGAGTCTGGAGCCTGTGCTCCGCAACGGGAGAGGCCACAACAATGAGAGGCCCGCGTACCGCAAAAAAAAAAAAAAAAAAGTTAAACTGGGCTAATGGGAGACATGGATTTAGAATCAGAAATCTGGGAGATTCTGCTAGTTAGCATGCAAATGGGACCAAAGTAATACAGAATGACTTACTGTGCTACAGAGGGATGTGCACAGCATAATGGCCTTGAGTATACTGGAAAAGGGAAGAAAAGCCCCAAGGAAGCCAGGAAGTCTCGCAGCAGAAATAGGAGGAGAATGGCACAGCCTTGCTGAAGGAAATACATAATTGCCTCAACTCCTGACAAGCAAGACTAGCTCCAAAATGTATTTTCACTATGATCACTATGTTTTAGATATTCCTCAGATCCACAGTTCTGTGACTCCTCACCCTTTTTTTCTGAGCTAATCTGAACCTAAGAAAGTCTCTGTTCACTAAGATACATAGATTTAACATACATATGTAGAACTAAACTATCCCTTACCACCAAAGGAAAAAGAAAAAAAACTTGAGACCCCATGGGTCCTAAAGTTGATGAACCTGGGGATCAATCCTAAAGGAAGAAGATAACGTGCTTTATAGGGTGGATTGCTTTTTCTTACATGTCTCTCTTTGAGGGTCTTCACTTGCTAGGTATTGCTGCTGAGTAATCCTTGCCACTGGAATATGTTTTTTTAATGTTGGAAAGAATCTTCATAGTTTTTGTTTGTACTTTTTTTTTTAGGTTTTTATAGGAATTAATTCTTATACAGTACATCTTAGACTATACTGTCTGCAGGCAGATGCTCCATTTACTTCAAGAGATACAAAACAACTGGAGCCAGTAAGACAGTTAAGTGATTAGACACAATGCTAGATACATGGACCCAGAAAATCATAGAGGATCTAATAAACTGTTTTAAAACCCATTTACGATTGGCATCTTAACTGACTCTGTTATTTGAATATGAGGAAGGTCACGTGGAAAAGGTTAGGATTTTCTAGTCTGGCAGACAGAGGGTAGAAAAACCTGGCATGATTCTTGCTGTCTTTGGTTGGGTTCCAGCAGAGCCTGAAGCAGGGACTTGGGTACATATGACTTACTGAGGAAGTGCTCTCAGGGGACCAGAGAGCACCCTGCCTACCACCCTGCCTGGTAGGCAGGGTGAAGAGCTGAGCAACGATGAGTCTGCTCTCAGCCTGATCTCAGAGGGAGCTCTGGAGCGTTATTTGCCTCACAGGCAAGGGGATTAACATTCTGTACTCCTGGCTCAGTCACTGCCTGTGAATGTAGCATCTTGGATGGAGAGTCTTCCATTGGCTGAAGGCAACTCCCCAGAGAAGGGGCCGGCTGTGGCAGCCAGCACTCCCCACAGCTCAGGGATGGTACACAGGCCCAGTAACAGGATCTGGGGAACTGGGTGGGGTATTTACAAAATCTACCACACACCTCTTCCTAAACAGGAACTCCAGTCCCCAGGAGAAAATGTACATTTAAAAATTGTAAGTATTGAATTGAGCAAAGGGGATTCTTCAGACTAAGAATGGTCAAAGACATGGAGATCTTGTGAACTTTTTAAGGAGACAGAACTGAATACAGGTGATGAACAATGAAATACAGAGAGGGCAGGAATCAAAACAGGCCAGCTGAACACCCACAGAAGCACAGAGAAAACCTTTCTCTAATGCAAGGATGACAAAATGAGGGGTTCTAATACTTGGCAGTGACAAAAGATTCAATTTGGATTGAAAGAGCAGTTAGGACCAATGGTGCTTAGCACAAGGCATGGCACATAGTAGAGGCTTTAAATATTTGCTTGACATTTGAATGTAATAATGAATAAATGAATGGATAAAACCCTAAACAGGTCAATAATTAATTCATCATTCCCAACATGCACTTCTTCCTCATTCTGTTTACATTATTCAGTTCACATTTTTTAAGTTAAAATTTACCAGAGTAAAGAATGTTTTTAAAGAAGAAAAACTATACAGCCATCCAAAATATTTATGGAAAATAAACAAATTAGTCAACTAATACCATGTGTCTTACTGCTTATTTTGGTAGTCACCAGGCTATTTGGTGACAACTTGCTATGAGGAATGTTTAATTTCCAACTCTATAGTACTTCTTTGCAACATCACTGTAAATTAGTAAAACAAGACAATGAAACAAATAACTACTCTAAGCAATGTATGAATTATTGCAATTGCGTCAATCCAAATCTTTTATATGAATACATAAAATATCACACACACAATAATTTTTAAATTTCATAATTTATTATTTTTGAAGGACCTAATAAACTGATTACTGTCTCCCTAGAAGGGGAAATAGAAGAGTATTCAGTGAACATTATTGATGCCATTTTTAAACAAACAAGAAAGAAGAGGGGGTGGTTTCCATTTCAGTTTTGCTGAAAAACATGGTGGAGAAGGAGAGGTAAAGGGAGAAAAGGACTTTTTCAGAATTCTCACCTTTTGTTTCAATATGAAAAATCTTTCAAAAGCAACAAATAAAAGAAAATTTAGGAGAATACTGAAAGGGTATATCAGTATAACCACAGACATATAAATACATATGTATGTATGAAACACAATCTTGTCTTTGATATAAAATCATCCTGACTGTGACAATTCATTTCCCAGGGGGCAAAAGAAACTATGTCCATCAATCCTCATAATTCTGCACACAGTTTTGTATATTTGGTGATTTTCAAAATGTTTACAATCATCCCTTAGTATTTGCATGGGATTCGTTCCAGGACCCTCTGCAAATACCAAAATCCATGGATGTTCAAGTCCTTTATGACACTGTATTTGTACATAACCTATGCACATCTTCCCATATACTTTATATCATCTTTAGATTACTTATAATACTGATACAATGTAAATGCTATGTAAATAGTTTCTGGTAAGCAACAAAGTCAAGTTTTGTGTTTTGGAACTTTGTGGAATTATTTTTTGCATTTAAAAATATTTTTAAATTTTACATTAGAGTACAGTTGATTTAATTTTTCACATATTTTTTTTAAATTTTTCACATATTTTTGATCTGTGGTTGGCTGAATGCACAGATGCAGAACCCATGGAAATGGAGGGCCAACTGTACATATTATATATATAATTTTTATAATTTATTTGCTGCATCTGTATTTACTTCAGGTGTTGCATTTTATGTATTAAGTGCATATCTGATATTCTAACAATAAAATAGTGGTTTTATTATAACCACTTATAAAAAGAGACTCTATTTATTTACCTATTTACAATAAAATATAGTGGGTCCAAATGGTTGTCTAGTATTTCAGGGACTCTTGACACTTTACCACTGATGAATATCTAAAGACAGAGGAAAACAGATAGATGTTCCTCAAGGAACTGAGAGCCATATTGTTAGGGGCACAAAATGGTATTCTGTGTATGTGTGTGAGGAGAGGAAGGGCACCTTCTCTTTTACCTCAAAGGACGAATATTACCTTTCACTTTGTAATATTTTCTGCCTTAATATGAAGCTCAGGTTTTCCTCCGCACAACTCTAACATCCTTTGGCATTCTAATAAGATGCATCACATTCATACCCTGGTTTGTGCACTCCAGCCCCAGCCCAGCGCTCCGTACTTACTGGGAGGAGTAGAAAAGTGCCAGCGCTGAGAGGCTCAGGCTGGTAGAGCCCAGAGGCATTTACCTCCTCCTTCCTAGTTTCAACCTGAATGTTTGGGAGGTTGGGCTGGCACCCAGGCTGTGGTGGGCAGCCTTAGACACGAGTGTATCTGGCCACACTTACGCTTTTAAAATGATGCTGGTTGCTGCAATCCCTCCCTTGACAACATTCACTGGCTCCCACATGCTTGCAGATAAAATGTCTAAACTCTTTTGAACACTAGCCAATTTCTCACCCATGGCTTCTTTACCTAATCCTGAAGGGCTGGAGCTTGGATGGGCAAAATTAAACATTTATCTTTATTAACCATTAATAGAAACCGATTATTTCCTTCAATGATGCATGGAGCAACAGACCATAAAAGGAACAGAGTCACTTGTGACACTTTCACTTATGGGAATCACAGATATTTTCATATCACAAGTTTTTTTCAATGTTCTGGTAACTGCAGTTCAAAAAAATTGAAATGATTCTGAGACGGGCCTACAGCGTTCACCAGATCGCCACCCTTCGCATAAACCAAGGTTAAAACCCTATTCCAGCCTGTTTCTACTACTGATTCCCTCTACCTACTCCATGGTTCTCCTATAACTAGGTGCTGTTCTTCCAAAAGCATTCCTTCGCCTTTCGTGACCTCATGTCTTGATCTCATAGCTCTTTTCTTGGGATCTTCATCCCTGTTGGAAAATGTGCCCTTTAAGAATGTTCTGGGAAGAACAAGCTTGATGAGGTTTCCCCTGATGTTTAAATATATCTCCTCTGTGCTTTTAAAACTGTTGGTGCATTCCCCATCTTCAGTCTTTAGCAGATTCTAGTTTGAGTCTGTGTGTCTGTCTGTACCATCACGCCTATGTCTCTAGATGATAAAGGTCGCTTTTTTTCATCTCCCAATTCCTGGTATAGTAATTTGTTACATTGCAGACACTCAAAAAATGTTTAAGGAATAAAGGAAAGGCTATTTTCCCAGGAGTAATAGATTAATAAAGCATTCTCAATAGTCAGGGCACAACAGCAGAGTGGCACAGTGATGTGGCAGGACCTACTTGCTTTCAATGACAATTTCTGAGTATAGGATGGTGCTTCCATTTCCAAACAGAGTTTCCCTAAAAATCAAATTACTGATTGATCGCAAATAAAATTCCAAGTCAACACAGCATCTCTTCATGTTATAAGCAAGGCTGACTCCAGGCAAAATGTGATAAGCAAAACCTGTCTCAGGAACCCTCACATTCTGTCTCATCAGCCTTGTCCTTCTTCCACAAAAGCTGAGTGCATCTGCCAGGCAGGCCCTGAGGGCTCTTTTGACATCTTGGCATGTCTAGGGATACTTCCTGCAGCACGTAATCCAGGCCTGTCCTTCTAGGAGTTCACACTTGTCTCCACTCTCTCCTTTTTAAAACCTTGCCTGTGTGATCTGTTCAGGCAGCCTTGTCCTGAGAGAGCTAATGATGGCTTTCAAAACAAGCCTCATTCATCGATTTGACAACTGCTATTGGGTATTCACTGAGCACTTCTTATGTGCCAGGTGCCATGATCTAGGATGCAGAGATAAAAGTAGAGTCGCTGCCCTCAAAGAGTTCCCTATTAAGAGGCAATGGGCAGTTGTAACTTACCTGGTTAAAGCTATGTTAGGGAGCACAGATAGAGGCACTGTCTTAGTTTGGGTTCTCAGAAGCAGACCTGTGCACAAGAGTTTCAGTGTGAGCCTTTTATTTGGGAGGTGATCTTAGGATGCATGGAGAGAATATGAGGTAGTTAGACTGAAAGGATAAAAGCAGTTAATACAGGGTATGTTTTCAAGCAGGTTATGCCATGAGCGATTGGGGTTTAGTCCTTATAAGCATCTCTGGGTGATGTAGAATGTACCCCAGCATTGTCCTACCTGAGAGGTCACAATTTATTCAGCAATTCCCATTGTTCACTGGTTGGAAACTCTACCTGGCATGTTAACTCTGGAGTTTCCAGCTTGAAATGTGTGTGGCCTAAGCAAGGTCCTATGAGGAGGCAAAGTCCTCAGGAGAGCATCCCAGGTGCTTGCAGAAAGAAGCTAAAGGCATGTGGGAAAATGATGAGTGCTAAGGAACACTGACAGGGTCTGCTCAGACCAGAGTGGGGGCACTGCCAAGGAAGGTTTCCCAGAGGACAGGATGCCTGAGAAATGCTTTGAGAGATGAAGACCACTAACCTAGCACATGATCACACTAGCAAACATTTCACGTCTACTTAGCAATTGAAGGATGGTTACTCTTCAATTGCTAAGTGCAGTGTCTTATATGTCGATTAGTTCAAGTTTACAAATTATTTTGTCCGAATCTATAACTTACTCTTTTTGTTCAAGAGTTACCAAGACTTGTGGATTTGTCTCTCTTTTTAGTTTTATCAAATTTTGCTTACTGAATTGACCCTTGAACAACACAGGTTTTAACTGTGTGGGTCCACTTCTACACAGATAATTTTCAGTAGTAAATACTACAGTGCTACATGGTCTGTGGTTGGTTGAATCTATGGATGTGGAGGAACCATGGTACAAAGGGCTGAGTATAAATTACAGGCAAATTAATCCCCAAGTTGTTCAAGGGTCAGCTGTGTGTGTGTGTGCGTGTGTGTGTGTGTGTGTAAGCGAGAGTGTACACAGACATTAAAAATTGTTGTATCTTTTGGCACACAGACATTAAAAATTGTTGTATCTTTCTGGTGGAATCACCCTTTAATTTTATAAAGTATGATATATATTTCCTTCTAAAAATGCTTCTCGTCTTAAAATCCACTATAGTTTTATAAACATATCTATACTTGCTTTTTGTTTTAAATTTTGCACCATCTATTTTATTAGCATTATTCCTTCAACATTTGTATACCATTATATTTAAGATTGTCTCCTATAAGCAGCATATAACAGTTATTTCTTTTTTACTTAATCCAATCTTAAAGTTTTAGATATTTTTTAACATCTTTATTGTAGTATAATTGCTTTACAATGGTGTGTTAGTTTCTGCTTTATAACAAAATTTATCAGTTATACATATACATATGTCCCCATATATCTTCCCACTTGCATGTCCCTCCCTCCCACCCTCCCTATCCCAACCCTCTAAATGGTCACAAAGCACTGAGCAGATCTCCCGGTGCTATGCAGCTGCTTCCCACTAGCTATCTACTTAAAAGTTTGGTACTGAATATATGTCCATGCTACTTTCTTGCTTTGTCCCAACTTACCCTTCCCTCTCCCCTTATCCTCAAGTCCATTCTCTAGTAGATCTGGGTCTTTATTCCCGTCTTGCCCCCAGGTACTTCATGACCATTTTTTTTTTTTTTTGGATTCTATATATATGTTAGCATATGGTATTTGTTTTTCTCTTTCTGACTTACTTCACTCCATATGACAGACTCTAGGTCTATTCACCTCACTACAAATAACTCAATTTTGTTTCTTTTTATGGCTGATTAATATTTCATTGTATATACGTGCCACATCTTCTTTATCCATTCATCTGATGATGGACACTTAGGTTGCTTCCATGTCCTGCCTACTTTAAATAGAGCAGCAATGAACATTCTGGTACATGACTCTTTTTGAATTATGGTTTTCTCAGGGTATATGTCCAGTAGTGGGATTGCTGGGCTGTATGGTAGATCTATTTTTAGTTTTTTAAGGAACCTCCATATTGCTCTCCACAGTGGCTGTATCGATTTACATTCCCACCTACAGTGCAAGAGGGTTTCCTTTTTTCCACACCCTCTCCAGCATTTACTGTTTGTAGAATTTTTTGATGATGGCCATTCTGACCAGTGTGAGATGATATCTCATTGTAGTTTTGATTTGCATTTCTCTAATGATTAATGATGTTGAGCATTCTTTCATGTGTTTGTTGGCAGTCTGTATATCTTCTTTGGAGAAATGTCTATTTAGGTCTTCTGCCCATTTTTGGATTGGGTTGTTTGTTTTTTGTTATTGCGCTGCATGAGCTGCTTGTAAATTTTGGAGATTAATCCTTTGTCAGTTGCTTCATTTGCAAATATTTTCTCCCATTCTGAGGGTTGTCTTTTCATCTTGTTTATGGTTTCCTTGCTGTGCAAAAGCTTTAAAGTTTCATTCGGTACCATTTGTTTATTTTTATTTCCATTTCTCTAGGAGGTGGGTCAAAAAGGATATTGCTGTGATTTACGTCATAGAGTGTTCTGCCTATGTTTTTCTCTAAGAGTTTGTTAATGGCCTTACATTTAGGTCTTTAATCCATTTTGGATTAGGTCTTTAATCCATTTCTGGCCTTACATTTAGGTCTTTAATCCATTTTGAATTTATTTTTGTGTATGGTGTCAGAGAGTGTTCTAATTTCATTCTTTTACATGTAGCTGTCGAGCTTTCCCAGCACCACTTATTGAAGATGCTGTCTTTTCTCCACTGTATATTTTTGCCTCCTTTATCAAAGATAAGGTGACCATATATGCATGGGTATATCTCTGGGCTTTCTATCCTGTTCCATTGATCTATCTTTCTGTTTTTGTGTCAGTACCATACTGTCTTGATTACTGTAGCTTTGTAGTATAGTCTGAAGTCAGGGAGCCTGATTCCTCCAGCTCCATTTTTCATTCTCAAGATTGCTTTGGCTATTCAGGGTCTTTTGTTTCCATACAAATTGTGAAATTTTTTGTTCTAGTTATGTGAAAAATGGCAGTGGTAGTTTGACAGGGAAGTAACTGAACTTGGAGATTGCTTTGGGTAGTAGAGTCATTTTCACAATGTTGATTCTTCCAATCCAATAACATGGTATATCTCTCCATCTATTTGTATCATCTTTAATTTCTTTCATCAGTGTGTCATAATTTTCTGCATACAGGTCTTTTGTCTCCTTAGGTAAGTTTATTCCTAGATATTTTATTCTTTTTGTTGCAATGGTAAATGGGAGTGTTTTCTTAATTTCACTTTCAGATTTTTCATCATTAGTGTATAGGAATGCAAGAGATTTCTGTGCATTAATTTTGTATCCTGCTACTTTACCAAATTCATTGATCAGCTCTAGTAGTTTGCTGGTAGCATCTTTAGGATTCTCTATGTATAGTATTATGTCATCTGCAAACAGTGACAGCTTTATTTCTTCTCTTCCGATTTGGATTCCTTTTATTTCTTTTTCTTCTCTGATTGCTGTGGCTAAAACTTCCAAAACTATGTTGATTAAGAGTGGTGAGAATGGGCAGCCTTGTCGTGTTCCTGATCTTAGTGGAAATGGTTTCAGTTTTTCACCATTGAGGATGATGTTGGCTGTGTGTTTGTAATATATGGCCTTTATTATGTTGAGAAAAGTTCCCTCTATGCCTACTTTCTGCAGGGTTTTTATCATAAATGGGTGTTGAATTTTGTTGAAAGCTTTCTCTGCATCTATTGAGATGATCATATGTTTTTTCTCCTTCAATCTGTTAATATGTGTATCACATTGATTGATTTATGTATATTGAATCCTTGCATTCGTGGGATAAACCCCACTTGATCATGGTGTATGATCCTTTTCATGTGCTGTTGGATGCTGTTTGCTAGTATTTTGTTGAGGATTTTTGCATCTATATTCATCAGTGATATTGGCCTGTAGTTTTCTTTCTTTGTGACATCTTTGTCTGGTTTTGGTATCTGGGTGATGTTGCCCTCATAGAATGAGTTTGGGAGTGTTCCTGCCTCTGCTATATTTTGGAAGAGTTTGAGATGGAAAGGTGTGAGCTCTTCTCTAAATGTTTGATAGATTTCACCTGTGAAGCCATCTGGTCCTGGGCTTTTGTTTGTTGGAAGATTTTTAATCACAGTTTCAATTTCATTACTTGTGATTGGTCTGTTCATATTTTCTATTTCTTCCTGTTTCAGTCTCAGAAGGTTGTGCATTTCTAAGAATTTGTCCATTTCTTCCAGGTTGTCTATTTTATTGGCATAGAGTTGTTTGAGGTAATCTCTCATGATTCTTTGTATTTTTGCAGTGTCAGTTGTTACTTCTCCTTTTTCATTTCTAATTCTATTGATTTGAGTTTTCTCCCTTTTTTTTTTTTTGATGAGTCTGGCTAATGGTTTATCAATTTTGTTCATCTCCTCAAGGAACCAGCTTTTAGTTTTATTGATCCTCACTATCGTTTCCTTCATTTCTTTTTCATTTATTTCTGATCTGATCTTTATGATTTCTTTCCTTCTGCTAACTTTGGGGGATTTTTGTTCTTCTTTCTCTAATTGCTTTAGGTTTAAGATTAGGGTGTTTGAGATATTTCTTGTTTCTTAAGGTAGGATTGTATTGCTAAAAACTTCCCTCTTAGAACTGTTTTTCCTGCATCCCATAGGTTTTGGGTCATCCTGTTTTTATTGTCATTTTTTTCTAGGTATTTTTTGATCTCTTCAGTGATCTCTTGGTTATTAAGTAGTGTATTGTTTAGCCTCCATGTGTTTGTATATTTTACAGATTTTTTCCTGTAATTGATATCTAGTCTCATAGCGTTATGGTAGGAAAGATACTTGATACGATTTCAATTTTCTTACATTTACCAAGGCGTGATTTATGACTCAACATATGATCTATCCTGGAGAATGTTCCATGAGCACTTGCGAATAATGTGTATTCTGTTGTTTTGTGATGGAATGCCCTATAAATATCAATTAAGTCCATCTTGTTTAATGTATCATTTAAAGATTCTGTTTCCTGATTTATTTTCACTTTGGATGATCTGTCCATTGGTGAAAGTGGGGTGTTAAACTCCCCTACTATGTGTTACTGTCGATTTCCCCTTTTATGGCTGTTAGCATTGCCTTATATATTGAGGTGTTCCCATGTTGGGTGCATAAATATTTACAATTGTTATATCTTCTTCTTGGATTGATCACTTGATCATTATGTAGTATCCTTCTTTGTCTCTTGTAATAGTCTTTGTTTTAAAGCCTATTTTGTCTGACATGAAAATTGTTACTCCAGCTTTCTTTTGATTTCCATTTGCATGGAATATCTTTTTCCATCCCCTCACTTTCAGTCTGTATGTGTCCCTATGTCTGAATGGGTCTCTTGGAGACAGCATATATATGGCTCTTGTTTTTCTATCCATTCAGCCAGTCTATGTCTTTTTGTTGGAGCATTTAGTCCATTTACATTTAAGGTAATTATCAATATGTCTGTTCCTATTCCCTTTTTCATAATGGTTTTGGGTTTGTTATTGTAGGTCCTTCTCTTGTGTTTCCTGCCTAGAGAAGTT
Organism: Pseudorca crassidens; assembly: GCF_039906515.1. Taxonomy (NCBI): domain Eukaryota; kingdom Metazoa; phylum Chordata; class Mammalia; order Artiodactyla; family Delphinidae; genus Pseudorca; species Pseudorca crassidens. The sequence continues at coordinate 51,500,901 of NC_090310.1, read as the reverse complement.
CCTTTAGCATTTGTTGTAAAGCTGGTTTAGTGGTGCTGAATTCTCTTAGCTTTTGCTTGACTGTAATTTGCATTTCTCTGTCAAATCTAAACGAGATCCTTGCTGGGTAATCTAAACGAGATCAAATCTAAACGAGATCCTTGCTGGGTAATCTTGGTTGTAGGTTTTTCTCCTTCATCACTTTAAATATGTCCTGCCACTCCCTTCTGTCTTGCAGAGTTTCTGCTGAAAGAGCAGCAGTTAACCTTATGGGGATTCCCTTGTATGTTATTTTTCCCTTGCTGCTTTTAATATTTTTTCTTTGTATTTAATTTTTTGATAGTTTAATTAATATGTGTCTGGGCATGTTTCTCCTTGGATTTATCCTGTATTGGACTCTCTGTGCTTTCTGGACTTGATTAACCCTTTCCTTTCCCATATTAGGGAAGTTTTCATCTATAATCTTTACAATATTTTCTCAGTCCCTTTCTTTTTCTCTTCTTCTTCTGGGACCCCTATAATTTGTATGATGGTGCATTTAATGTTGTCCCAGAGGTTTCTGAGACTGTCCTCAATTCTTTTATTTCTTTTTTCTTTATTCTGCTCTGCAGTAGTTATTTCCACTATTTTATCTTCCAGGTCACTTATCCATTCTTCTGCCTCAGGTTTTCTACTATTGATCCCCTCTAGAAAATTTTAAATTTCATTTATTGCGTTTTTCATCATTGTTTGCTCTTTAGTTCTTCTAGGTCCTTGTTAAATGTTTCCTGTATTTCTCCATTCTATTTCCAAGATTTTGGATCATCTTTACTATCGTTATTCTGAATTCTTTTTCAGGTAGACTGCTTATTTCCTCTTCATTTGTTAGGTCTGGTGGGTTTTTGCCTTGCTGCTTCATCTGTTGTGTGTTTCTCTGTCTTCTCATTTTGCTTCACTTACTTTGTTTAGGGTATCATTTTCACAGGATGCAGGTTCGTAGTTCCTGTTGTTTTTGGTGTAGGTCCCCAGTGGCTAAGGTTGGTTCAGTGGGTTGTGTAGGCTTCCTGGTGGAGCAGACTGGTGACTGTGTTCTGGTGGATGAGGCTGGATGTTGTCTTTTTGGTGGGAAAGTCCACGTCTGGTGGTGTGTTTTGGGGTGTCTGTGACCTTATTACAATTTTAGGCAGCCTCTCTGCTAATGGATGCGGTTGTGTTCCTGTCTTGCTAGTTGTTTGGCATAGTGTGTCCAGCACTGTATTTTGTTGGTCGTTGAGTTGAGCTGGGTCTTGTCATTGAGATGGAGATCTCTGCGAGATTTTTGCCATTTGATATTACGTGGAGCTGGGAGGTCTCTTGTGGACCAGTGTCCTGAACTTGGCTCTCCTACCTCAGAGGCACAGCCCTGATGCCTGGCTGGAGCACCAAGAGCCTGTCATGCACACGGCTCAGAATAAAAGGGAACAAAAAAAGAAAGAAAGAAAGAATAAAGATAAAATAAAGTAAAATAAAATAAAGTTATTTAAAAATAATTTTTAAAAAATTTTAAGTAATAAAAAATAAAAGAAAGAAGAGAGCAACCAAACCAAAAAACAAATCCACCATTGATAACAAGTGCTAAAAACTATACTAAAAAAAAAAAAAAAAAAAAAAGGACAGACAGAACCCTAGGACAAATGGTAAAAGCCAAGCTATACAGACAAAATCACACACAGAAGCATTCATATACACATTCACAAAAAGAGAAAAAGGGGGGAAAAAAATATATCCTTGCTCCAAAGACCACCTCCTCAATTTGGGATGATTTGTTGTCTATTCAGGTATTCCATAGATGCAGGGAACATCATGTTGATTGTGGAGATTTAATCTGCTGCTCCTGAGGCTGCTGAGAGAAATTTCTTTCTGTTCTTTGTTCGCACAGCTCCTGGGGTTCAGCTTTGGATTTGGACCCACCTCTGCATGTAGGTCACCTGAGTGCATCTGTTTTTCACTCAGACAGGACGGGGTTAAAGGAGCAGCTGATTTGGGGGCTCTGGCTCACTCAGGCTGGGGGGAGGGAGGGGTACCAAACGCGGGGCGAGCCTGCTGTGGCAGAGGCAGGCCCTGTGTTATTCTGGGGAAGTTGTCCCTGGATCACAGGACCCTGGCAGTGGCGAGCTGCACAGGCTCCCAGGAGGGGAGATGTGGATAGTGACCTTTGCTTGCTCACAGGCTTCTTGGTGGCAGCAACAGCAGCCTTAGTGTCTCATGCCCGTCTCTGGGGTCCGCGCTGATAGCTGCAGCTCACATCCGTCTCTGGAGTTCCTTTAAGCGGCACTCTTAATCCCCTCTCCTCACGCACCAGGAAACAAAGAGGCAAGAAAAAGTCTCTTGCCTCTTCTGCAGTTCCAGACTTTTTCCCGGACTCCCTCCTGTCTAGCTGTGGTGCACTAGCCCCCTTCAGGCTGTGTTTAAGCAGCCAACCTCAGTCCTCTCCCTGGGATCTGACCTCCGAAGCCCAAGCCTCAGCTCCCAGCCCCCAGCTGTCCTGGCGGGTGAGCAGACAAGCCTCTCCACCTGGTGAGTTCTGGTCGGCACCCATCCTCTGTGACAGAATCCCTCCGCTTTGCCCTCCGCACCCCTGTTGCTGCGCTCTCCTCCATGGCTTGGAAGCTTCCCCCCTCTGCCACTTGCAGTCTCCACCCACGAAGGGGCTTCCTAGTGTGTGGAAACCTTTCCTCCTTCACAGCTCCCTCCCAGAGATCTGTTCCTATTCTTTTTTCTCTGCTTTTTGTTTTATCTTTTGCCCTACCCAGGTACGTGAGGGAGTTTCTTGCCTTTTGGGAGGTCTGAGGTCTTCTGCCAGCGTTCAGTAGATGTTCTGTAGGAGCTGTCCCACATGTAGATGTATTTGTGGGGAGGAAGGTGATTTCCACGTCTTACTCTTCCACCATCTTGAAGCTAGCTCATTTTTTTTTTATTTTTAATTGAAGTGTTTAGTCCCTTTACACTTAATATAATAGAGCTGGGTTTAAATCAACGACCTTGCTTTAAAAAAAATTTTCCCCCCACTTGTCCTATGTTCCTGTTTCTCTGCTTTATGGGCTTCTTTTGGATTAATCAAGTATTTATCATTCATTCATTCTGCCCCTCCCCACCACCATTAGCTGGTTAATTCTATATTGTTTTGCTCTTTTTTGAATAGTTTCCCTAGAGATAACATGAATCGTTTTCTTTTTGGAATAATTATAATGTAATTACATGTGAGTAATTTTACTATTACCTATTCAATGTAAGAACTTTAGAATGCTTTCACTCCATTTACTTCATATAACCTTTGGTAATTCTGTACAAATTTAAAAACACTTTGAGACATCATTATTATCTTATATGGTAAATATTCATTTGCAGTTACTTTTTATCTTGCTCTTCTTTCCTTTCTACATGTCCATGTTTCCCTCTTAGGTCATTTTCTCTCCACTAAAATTCTCTTTGTAGTGCAGGTCTGCTGGTAACATTTTTTTTCAGTTTTGTTATTCTGTAAACATCTTTATCTTTCCTTAATATTTGAAGGTTTCTTCACCAAACGGATAATCTACAGTTTCCTTTCAGAACTATAAAGATATCATTCTACTGTTTGCTGTTTTTCACCATTTCTGTCAAAAATTCAGTTGTCAGTATTATTGGGGTTCTCTTGAAAGTAGCATGTCTTTTTTCTTTGATTGTTAGGATTTGCTTATTGTCTTTAGTTTTAAGCAGTTTCATTATAATGTGCCTACATGTAGATTTTTTTGAATTATCTTGCTTGGGATTCTTAATCCTTCTTAAATCTCTGAACTTTCATCTTTTCAAACAATTTTGGCTATTATTTCTTAAACTATTACTTCTGTATTATTTCTTCTCCCTTTCAGACTTCAATTATGTTAAACTTTCCATGGGGTTATGTATGTCTTTTGCATTCTTTTCTATGTGTTTCAACTGTTTTCCTCTCTGTATTTCAGTCTGGACATTTCCTTTTGACCTATGTTCCAGTTCACTAGTCCTATCTTCTCTTGTATTTAATCTGTTTTAAACCCATTTATTGAGTCATTCATTTCTGTCATTATATTTTCAGCTATACAATTTCCAGTTGAATCTTGTAATAGACTTCAGTTCTCTGAAGAATTCTCCAGTTTATTATCTGTATTCTTAAACATACTAAGCAAACTATGCAAAAGTCCCTACAAGACAGCACTAATAACTGTGGGTCTGTTTCTATTATCCATTTTGTTTCTCTTGTTTTTTAATCATTTGATCCTACTTTCAGCATTTCTGGTAAATTCTTATTAAATGCTTGACATTGCATAAGAAGAACTGTGATAATAACTGAAGCTATGGCTGACATTATCTTCTTAGACTGGAGTACAGCTGACTCTTGAACAACATGAGGGTTAGGGTTGCCAACCCCTGTGTAGTTGAAAAACCATGTACAACTTTACCATTGGTCCTCCATGTCCATGGTTCTGCACCTGCAGATTCAACTAACATGGACTGTGTAGTACTGTAGTTTGTATTTATTTTTAAAAAACCATGTATAAGGGGACCTGCACAGTTCAAATCCATATTGTTAAAGAGTCAACCATATTACTTTTTTAATGGCAGCAGTTATAAATAGGGGTAGATAAACTTAATTCTGTCTGGCATTGAGGTTGGTCTCAACTGGTTTCAATGTGTGTGTGTGGGGGTGTGTGTGTGTGTGTGTGTGTGTGTGTGTGTGTGTTTAATGGCTAGTCTATAGCTAGTTTACCTTATTCCTAGGCTGGTGTCCTTCTGTTTACAGAGCCCCTTTTTCATGGTGTACCCTGAACTCCTATTTGCATCTGTCAGGCCCCAAGAAACTGAGCCTGATGAAAGCTCCTGTTGGCTTTCTAGCCTCTTAGATGAAGCTTTCTCTTTGGTTTCTTAGCTTCTCAGTCTTAAGCCACTATTTTAACTGCTTTGAGAGAGAAAAGTTGGTAAGGGAAAATGAACCTAACATTTGTTGCACAACTACAATGATCCAGGCACATTTTAAAATTAGATCATTTGAGCCTCATTCATATCCTATGACACACATAGCATTATCCCTATGTTCCAGATGAAAAGTCTGAAGCACAGAGAAATGAACAGGACAAGTTACATAGCTGGTAAATTAGTAGAGTGGAGACTCCACTCCACTCTTTGTTACCAAAGCCTTATGGTTAGAAATAACAGATTTAAAAATTAACAAGATTTCTGAGATGAAAGAAAGATGGTGTTTAATTTTCACAACCAATATGCATATTGTATTGTGCCAGGCATACTAATGGCATTTAATAAATATTTTAAAATAAATCATACAGCACCTGTCTATACCATGGCTTTTTTTTTTTTTGGTTTGGTTTATAGAGTTTATTACATGCCATTATTTTAAGGTTACACAAGCAAATTTGTGTCAGGGTGGCTGGGTAGATAAATAGAATTACTGCCCACTGATACAGTGTGATTTGAAATTTTCAAGTAAGTTTCTTTTATCATAAGCATTTTACCACTGACCTTTTCCTTTGGCTAGAATGCTGAAACCATGCACCTCAGATGGGACTTGAACACACGTACCAGGACTCAAACCCAGCCTAAATCCAGATTGGGACTAGAACCCACATGCTGGGACTCAAGCCAGCCAGAACCCACTGTCTTTCAATTGAGATCACACACCTTGTCTCAGGACTTAATGAAGTTCAGGTTCTTTACATCTCATTGCAGAAAGAATTCAGTGAGAGACAAAAAGTGATAGGTAAGAAGTGGATTTACACCAGTCAGAATGGCCATCTTAAAACATATCTACAAACAATACACGCTGGAGAGGGTGTGGAGAAAAGGGAACCCTCTTGCACTGTTGGTGGGAATGTAAATTGATACAGCCACTATGGAGAACAGTATGGAGGTTTCTTAAAAAACTGAAAATAGAACTACCATATGACCCAGCTATCCCACTACTCAGCATATAGCCTGAGAAAACCATAATTTAAAAAGAGTCATGTACCACAATGTTCATTGCAGCACTATTTACAACAGCCAGCACATGGAAGCAACCTAAATGTCCATCGACAGATGAATGGATAAAGAATATATGGCACATATATAAAATGGAATATTACTCAGCCATAAAAATAAACAAAAATGAGTTATTTGTAGTGAGGTGGATGGACCTAGAGTCTGTCATACAGAGTGAAGTAAGTCAGAAAAACAAATACCATATGCTAACACATACATATGGGGTATGAAAAAAAATGGTTCTCACAAACGTAGGGGCAGGACAGGAATAAAGATGCAGACTTAGAGAATGGACTTGAGGACACGGGGAGGGGCAAGGGTAAGCTGGGATGAAGTGAGAGAGTAACACTGACATATATACAGTACCAAATGTTAAATAGATAGTGGGAAGCAGCTGCATAGCACAGGGAGATCAGCTCAGTGCTTTGTGACCACCTAGAGGGGTGGGATATAGAGAGTGGGAGGGAGATGCAAGAGGGAGGGGATATAGGGATATACATATGCATAGAGCTGATTCACTTTGTTATACAGCAGAAACTAACACAACATTGTAAAGCAATTATACTCCAATAAAGATGTTTAAAAAAAAAAAAGAAGTGGATTTATTTAGAGAGAAACACATTCTACAGACAGAGTGTATGTCATCTCAGAAGGCAAGAGGCCCCCAAATATGGGATGGTTAGTTTCTATGGGCTGGGTAATTTCATAGGCTAACAAGTGGGAGGATTATTCCAACTACTGGGTTGGCCAAAATGTTCATTCGAGTTTTTCCATAAGATATTACAGAAAAACTCAAACAAACGTTTTGCCCAATCCAATATTTTGGAGAAGGGGTGGAGATTTCCATGAATTAGGCTACCGCTCACTTTTTGGCCTCTTATGGTTGGCCTCAGAATTGTCATGGCACTGGTGGGTATGTCATTTAGCATGCTAATGCATTACAATGATCATACAATGAGGCTCAAAGTCTACCGGAAGTCGAATCTTCCACCATCTTGGATCTAGTTGGTTCTAACCAGTTATTGTCATGTCCTATGGTTACTATTATTCTTTTAAAGGTTGTGCCCTGCCCCCTTCCCTCCTGTTTAAATTCCACTATTCAAATATACCTTTTTAAAAATTGTTTTCGGGCTTCCCTGGTGGCGCAGTGGTTGAGGGTCCGCCTGCCGATGCAAGGGGCACGGGTTCGTGCCCCAGTCTGGGAGGATCCCACGTGCCGTGAAGCGGCTGGGCCCGTGAGCCATGGCCGCTGAGCCTGCGCGTCCGGAGCCTGTGCTCCGCAATGGGAGAGGCCACAAAAGTGAGAGGCCCGCATACCGCAAAAAACAAACAAACAAACTGTTTTCATTTCTGAAAAGGGTAGAGTACAAACCCTTCCACCTAAAAAAACTAGAAAAGCTTGACAGTTTATTTTGAAATCATGTTCACAGGCACTAGAAAGCCACTAAGGTAGCCAAAACTTGACAGATCAGGATGTTGGAGAAAAGGGAAGCACATAAGGTGAGAGTCTAAGCTTCATTTCCTTTCAAGGCATTTACTGACTCAAGGACTTCAGATCTCGAAACTCAAAAGCATGTACAAAGCAGTGGCCAAAAGGGAGAGATTTCAGCAGTCTAATTAGTCTGGTGAATTTAAACGTTAATACTAGGGCTACAGAAAAAAAAGTTGAGTTCCCAAGGTCCTGAAGAAATGGGAAACACTTTGAGGTGAGCCTAACAATTTCTGCCACCTTATGTTCTTGAGGTTCTTTATGTTCTTAGACAAATCTAAGGAGGGATGCCTATCCCTACGTCTTCCCTTTGTTGGTCAAAGGAAGCAAGAAGTGGTTGCCATCTTGCACACTGGAATGCTAACATGCTATGTATGGAAGGATCCGTAGGTCAAGTAAAAATTCCTAATTGTGTTCAAGCTCCAGGAAGTAAGTTTATGGATTCTGTGAAAGCAGCCACAGGGTTGGCATTTACTATAACTCCATTCCAGAAATTACGGTGCTAAGATTTAAAACTTCATACTTAAGTAAACTACAATCTCAGAACACTTGATACTAAGAGGTAAGCTGACAGTCTTCCTTTTTGGGACTGATGCAATCCTACTGTAACTGAGCAGGAGCCTACAGGGCCTTCCTGGGACAAACCCCTCCCCCATATCCTCTGCTTTAGTTCCTCTCTGAGGTACATAGATAAGTAACTATTGCACATTTCCCGGGTTGTTTTACGGTTGCTAAAACCCCCACCAAATGGAAGAAATTAACTACTTCATGACCATGAAGATGTATCCCCCAGTCCTACTGATGCCTAAGGATTGATAATGTTAACCCCTGTGAAACTGCTCTGCTACTTCACCACCAACCCAAGAATTGTGCATGAGCTGATCACATACCCTGTGACTCCCCTCCTTCACTTTACCTTTAAAAATGCTTTCTTGAAACCCAACAAGGAGTTCCGGTGTTTTGAGTACTAGCTGCCTGGACTCCTTGCTTGGTTCGCTGCAATAAATGCCACACTTTCCTTCACCACAACCTGGTGTCAGTAGACTGGTTTTACTGTGCGCAGGTGAGCAGACCCAAGTTTGGTTCTGCAACACTACATTGTTCATTAGAAACCTCCAGAGGAGGTTTTACAAACCTACTGAGGAATTCTGTTCAAATATTCACATACTCTCTCTCAAACTTCTAGTTAACCAAAAATATCTCATGCTACAATTTAGGCTCCTGCCTCTGGTTCTGTTCTCAGAAGGAATGGAAATATACACGTCCCACACTCTGTGAATAATTATATTCTTACATAGAGTGGTACCTCAATTAGCCATTCTCTTGGGAATGAAGTTCCTATAAACGAACTCATTCATGTTGAAGATAATTGGTATTTCTCAGAAATTTCAGAAAGCAAAGCTATGTTTGCAGAGCTGCCATATACTTTCTATTAATGCAGGAACAAACGAAGGTAAGAAAGATTCCTTAGGAGATATTGTGAAATCTGGAGGAATCTAATTCTGCCTCTCTTTCTTTCTTCTTTTTTTCCCACATGGATTGGTGTGAGATGTGAAGTTGTACCAGAAACCATTTCTCTTTTTCTCCATTAGATTATACTTCCCAGCCAGCCTTGCAGTTAGGTATGGTCATGTGATTAAGTTTAGACCCATGAAATGCAGATGATAGTTGATTTACCCTTTCTAAGCATGGCCCATAAAATTCCCAAAGTGATCCCCAGCTTTTTTTTTTCTCATATGCTAGGTAACAGGGAGGAGAGGCAGAAGCAGCGTGGGTTTCTGACAGAGCACGTGAAGGGCTGCCAACCAGAACCACTCATACTGGATAGTGAAGTGAATGAGAGATACACCTTTATTTTGCCAGGTCATTGGGAATTTGGATTTTATTACAGAGATAAGCCAGCTATCATTACAGAGAGACTGGAACCAGGATCCACAGATTGTTAAGCACATATTTAACTCTCTGGAAATAGACTGCCCATGTTCAGATCATGGTTCTGCCACTTGTACTAGTTATGTGACTCTAGGAAACTCCCTGAGGATTCTGCTTCCTGAAGGAAGGCTGCTGGACCAGAACTCCTGCACTGGACTGGGAAACGAAGGAGAAATAAAAACCTATTGTGTTAAGCCACAGAGTTTTGAAGTTGTTTGCTACACTGATTTGCATACTCTGACGAAATCAAAAGGCACTGAAGATTGGAAAGTCATCAAGGCATGGAAGGCTTCAAGAAAGGGCAGCATTAAAGGCTTGGGAATGTGCAGAGAGGAAGCTGTTGATAATTTGCCAGTTTCCTTTATCATGAATAATTTGGGAACATTGGTTTGCTAAGGCAATTGGTTTGCTAAGGTGACACTCTGACAATCTTTTCCCTGCCCTTTCTCCTCCTGGGGATGTTCACACTGCATCCGAATGGCCTCTGTTGCTTTTCTAAAAATAATCTCTGTTCTCTACCCCCAACTAAAAACTAATGACCTAATTGATTAAACTCATTCATGCAGGTGTTTCTTCAATCAGGCATTAGTATTCTTAAGCCTTTTAGGTTAACGTATGGAGTTCCCCCCTCCCTTTTCCAGTAAATGGGAAAAAGGGCCCTCGGCCCCAGAGCTGCACAAATTGGCAGCTGGGAGAAAAGGAAAAAGCTCAGCGTATATGGGTGGCACTCGGAGACCGGCTCCCGCACACATCAAGTCTACGCACCTCTCATTTCAGGCATGCTGCCGAGATTCTCCTTTTAGGGAGGCTTTAGTCACATCATCCCTCCTGGATATAATGCAGTGACATTTTTGCCTGCAGTATATCATTTTCCATCTCACTTGCAAACTATTTCTCCTCCCTAATCAGGGTTCCTTGGTCTTTTCTTTACTGGATTTTATCCTGACACTTTCAATCTTACTGTATCATTCTGAGTCCTGATTTCCTCTGTTGCACACTGAAAAGATGACTTGACACCATTCTCATCATCCAGGGGCTACTCTGGATAAGAATCAGAACAAGGATTCTTCAGGTTTCATGTTTTGCAAAGACACGGGGCTAGACATATAAATATACGGTGATTAATTTCAAATGTTTCAAACAGTGGTTCCAAATGTGGTCAAACACATTTTTTTGGGTCATTAAGGTAGGTCACTTTTTCACTCAATTAGCATTTATGCTGTGTTTGCCATGAATGGGACACTGAGAATATACTGACGCATATAAAAAGGTCTTTGTCCTCATGAGCAGTCAGACAAATAGATAATTGAAATAGAGTATGATGAGTGTTTTCATGAAGAAAAGCCTGGGGAGGGGTGTGTGTGTGTGTGTATGTGTGAGAGAGAGAGAGAGAGAGAGAGAGAGAGAGAGAGGGAGATTATATAATTGAGGGTGGGATCAATGACATCTCTGAGATGGTGAGAGGCAGGGGCCAGGATAAGGATGTTCCAAATATTTAAGCAGACACCCAGGTGAGAGAGAAACTGGTGCCTTTTGGTTACCAGTGGTAACCAGTGGTTACTCAAAAAAGAAAAAATAGGGCTTCCCTGGTGGCGCAGTGGTTGAGAGTCCACCTGCCGATGCAGGGGACACGGGATCGTGCCCCGGTCCAGGAAGATCCCACATGCCATGGAGCGGCTGGGCCCGTGAGCCATGGCCGCTGAGCCTGCGCGTCTGGAGTCTGTGCTCCGCAATGCGAGGGGCCACAACAGTGAGAGGCCCGCATACCGCAAAAAAAAAAAAAAAACCCGAAAATATGGAACTACAATATGACCCAGCAATTCCACTCCTGGGTATATATTAAAAAAAAAACACAAAAAAACACTAATGCAAAAAGATACATGTACCCCAATATTCAGTGCTTCATTGTTTACAATTGCCAAGATATGGAAGCAACCTAAGTGTCCATCAACAGATGAATGGATAAAGAAGATGTGGTGTGTGTGTGTATATATATATATATATATATATATATATATATATATAAATACACACAATGGAATACTATTCAGCCATAATAAAGGACATTTTGCCATTTGCAGCAACGTGGGTGGACTTGGAGGGCGGTATCTAAAACTGGCTGGAGCATAGCCTTAGCAGAAACCGAGGGCAAGGGATGGGTTGAGACGCAGAGCAGCAGAGGGCAGACTTTGCTGCCTTGCTTCTTCCAAACATGACTTCCTCTGTGAGCCCCATGAAGAGCCAGTGTGCAATGTTTTGCTTCACACAAATTCTGCTTTTTTCCCATGTGCACCTTGTATCATTTAAGAGTTGATAGAGCATTGCCCTTGAACTTGAACATCTTCCTCAAAGGGGAGATGAATCTATTCCAAGGAAGAGAGGGAAGACGCCTGTGTGTTCACTCGATTGGTAACGAATCCTGACTCAGGGCATCCCTGCTTCTCCCCGTCTGTTCTGCACGGGCATGGAGCTCTCCTGGTTGGGGCCTCTTCCCTGGCTGACAGCACCCTCATCTGCCCAGTGATGGCCCCTTCCTCATTCTCCCAGCATAGCCAGGTACAGGCAGATTCTGGGAAACCTTGGTAATTCCTCCCAGCACACTGAGAGGTAGGAGCCCACAGAGCTTGTGCACAGGATAGGAACGAGCAGTGACTCAGGGGCACTTAAAACATTTCCACCTTGGTGGCAAGGCTGTGGAGAAAAGGGAATCCTGATACACTGTTGGTAGGAACGTAAATTGGTGCAGCCACTGTGCAAAAGAGTATGGAGGTTACTCAAAAAAGAAAAAATAGAGCTACAATATGACCCAGTAATTCCACTCCTGGGTATATATTCAGAAAAAACACAAAAACACTATTGCAAAAAGATACATGTACCCCAATATTCAGTGCTGCATTGTTTACAATTGCCAAGATATGGAAGCAACCTAAGTGTTCATCAACAGATGAATGGATAAAGAATATGTGGTGTGTGTGTGTGTGTGTGTATATATACACACACACACAATGGAATACTATTCAGCCATAATAAAGCACATTTTGCCATTTGCAGCAATGTGGGTGGACTTGGAGGGTATTATGCTAAGTGAGATAAGTCAGACAGAGAAAGACAAATACCATATATCATATATATGTGGAATATAAAAAATATAACAAACTAGTGAATATAATAAAAAAGAAGCAGATTCACAGATACAGAGAACAAACTAGTGGTTACCAGTGGGGAGAGAGGGTGGAGGGGCAACATAGGTGTAGGGGAATAAGAGGTACAAACTATTAGGTATAAAATAAGCTGTAAGGATATATTGTACAAAACGGGGGATACAGCCAGTATTATATAATAACTATAAATGGAGTATAGCCTTTAAAAATTGTGAATCACTACACTGTATACCTGTAACTTACATTATATTGTACATCAACTATACTTCAATAAAAAAAAAAAATCAACCTTGGATCTCCTTGTCTCAGTGTCCCCATCAACACAAAACCATCCAGGGTTGTCATTAAATGTGGTATCACTGAAAATAATTTGCCTGGCAAAAATGACTGCTATCATAATTTTGACTAGTCATTTTTCTAGCCAGCCCTACAAAGTGACGACAACCAAGTGATGAGAGCCTCGGTTGGCTATAAAGTACAGTTGCATCCATGCAGACACAGTCCCATCACTGGAAGTGCAGGGACAATGTGGACTCAGTCCCATCTTTGTAGATGTACGTTTGGAATCCTTAGAAAATAGTTCCCTCAGACCAACAGCTTCATTTACATCAAAGTAATACTCCAAACTGTTCTCAAAGAACCGTGAGACTTCACTATCTTTGTTTCATATCATTAAGGTCTGTAGTCGAATATTTCTCTCCTCAGGTACTGCCTCATTTGTTTTCTGAGTCAGGAGTCATCACTGCTCTGTAAACACCCTCCCTCTGCAGAAGCCAGTGGGAAGGTCTGTCTGCCACATCCCAGTCCTCCAACTCAGCTTCAGAAAGGAGGAAATCAGGATGCAGGATAAATTCACCCATAATTTGCTTCCTTTCATTCTGTGGCCAGCCTAATTATCTACTCAGCCAAATACCAATTACCTGTAATCAGTGTTACAATGAAGTTCAATAGCAGATGGACACTCAATTGATTTCAAACAGACTCTTAATTGTTTCTCCTCCTTTAACCCTCTTCTTTCTTTGTGTCTATATCCAGCAGTTCTATCTCTCTCTTGAATTCCCTAACCTCCCTAGCAACTCCACCAAACGAACAATTACTCCTTCCCCCAGCCTTCCCACTTCAAGCATTTAGTGATTTGGAACCTAGCTATGAAACTTCCAATAAACAAGAGACATCCTGCAAATTGGTCTGGAGAAAGCTATCTTTGGTAACTTGAACCAGATAAATGGATTATTCAGACTCTAAGTCTTTATCTAAAATGACTTTTTGATCCCATGTATCCCATAATTGTTACTTTGAGGTTGGAAATACATTGGAACTTAGAGTGAGAAGAATAGTTTAACAGCCAAAGCTCTCTCGGGTGCCTCTGTGGATTCATCTGTAGACATATTATGTGCATATTTATAGTCATGTGTAACCAGAACACACCTGACCTTCTTGGGCATTTCTATGGTTATATGATGACCACACTGACCAGCAGGCAGTAGGAATTTACAGGAACCTTACAGGGCACCTTCATATGCAGATGCCCACAGATAAAATTCTTATTTGACGGCAAGATGCTTTACTCTAGATCTTTGAAAAAGCATACCCAATTCTACCCTCAAAATACAGTCCCCTTTGCCCAATGAGTCAACCAAAAGTACCATATAAATAAGTGGCTATTTATAAGTAACTCACTTAGGTCAGTTGATAGAAAAACTGTCAGTAGCTCTGCCCCTGGTCAGAAAACCAAAGGAGAGCTGTGGTCATGGGATGAGAAATCAGGATGGCAGCCAGAGTCCTGCAGAGGGCAGGCTAACAATGACACAATATCTAACACCCCTGCCGGGAGTTTGCAGTGGCTACTCAATAGTGTGGATGGCTAATTCCCAAAGAGAACTGCCTTCTGATCAAACACCACGTAGGTATGGCATATCACGTCATTTTTGAAAGAAGTACGTTGTCTCAGGTGGGGTTGTCCCAGGACACAGACTCTGGGACAAGGATCTGAGTGCAAGTAGTTTATCTGCAAAGTGGTCCTGGGAAGCAATGGTGGGAAGGAAGGCAATGATTCAGGGAAAGAAAGGCTGCCAATGGAAGCTGAGTTAATGAACAAGTTACTGCTGTGAGCAAATGGGTCTCAGTCCTGCTGGAGAACCTCTGGAAGACAGTGTAAAGGTGCCTCAGAGCTGTCACCTCCTTGGTACCCTACATTCCACCAGGGAGTTAGGAAGTTTCAGTATTTATACATGGGCTACTAATCATCATATGCTGAGAGATGCTCCCAGAGTATGAGTTCTTCACCACTTCTGTCTGCCCCCCCACAGAGAGGCTGGGAAGCCAGAGAAAGCCAAGGGGAGACAGGCAGGGCAATAATAGCATCTGTGTGAATTACAGCTGCCTCACAGAAACGTATGCTCAGACATGCCTGGGAGGAGATGCCCTTGGACGTGTTTCAAATGCAGGGGTCCCTGGGTACCAAGAGAAAACCTAGACTTGCAGTAAACTGGATAACATCTGTGCCAAAAGATGAATGCACTTGGTTACTGAGGACACAGTGGGAGATGGGGGGGGGAGGGTGAGAGGGTTAGAGAGGTTGGCGGGGGGCAGTGTGATGAAGAAAAAACACTGTTCCTGGAGTTAAAAGCACTCTAAAGGCCTTAGGCACCTCTGCCACCCAAATCACAGACTCTGTGGAAAGAAGAGGATCTACACCCATCTTCTCAAACACCCATCCCATCGCTAACATGTTCACTGAATGGCCCAAGTTTTGTAGGGTTTAAATGGGAAACCACCTCATTTTTTTTCTATCCTTTTCTTGGAGCTCCTTTCGTTGATATGAACAAAAAATGGGGGAAGACACTGTAGATTACTGGTCACTCTAAGTTATAAGAATCATCTAATTTTAATAATTAAGATTCATAAGTTAAGTCACAAATCTTATTCTATTATTTATAAGGAAAAGAAAATGAAATCACAAGTATATGACTGTAAGGAACCTTCTTATGTTCTTCATATCCAAGGAATGTGACCCATTACCTCATTACAGAAAAGCACTTATTTCCTCTCAAGAATACCCCATACTCAGTGTGAAATTTAAGATACTTTATTTTGATAAACACTTTTATTTGGGGTCATTTATTTTGACCTTTGATTTAAAAAGAATGACTTGTTTTCCAAACATCTGACAGCTGATCACAAATCTCAATTGTGCCTTACCTTGAAATGGGGCTGCTAGGCCCTCACTGTACAGGCCTCTAGGATTGTTAAGCCTACCTTGCGATGCAGAATCAAGTTTAAATCCATGTGCAAAGAGATCACGGAACCTGCCCAGGTCCACACAACACTCGTTCAAACTTTGCTTATCATACATTCTCCCTTCCAGAGAATGAACACTTAGTGATCGCTCATTCTAATAGAGTTCCTGAGATTTAAAAGAAATTGCATGTAAAATAAAACAGACATCAGGACCTGTTTCACCAGCACTGCTTCTAACTTGACATTACTGTCAAGAAATTCTAAAGCCACATTCGTTGTGCGAAAGCAACGAGAAGGTTAAAGATCATTGTTGCAGTCCTCCTTTTAAATTACTAGCTTGTATTATATCTTGTATTATATCTTTTATATATACTAAAATGCAAATAAACTCCTGGAGCAGGCAGGAATCAGGCCTGTAAGTACCCATCTTTGCCACTGTATGTATAGGGCTTTATATCTGTGGACCCTAGTAAGGGTCAATCATAATTTTACTTCATTTGGCAGTTAGGCTAACTTTTATTCCATGGATAAACTTCCATATAACATGATTTAAATTGAGGTATTTGATAATGAGGGAACTCCGACCCTCAGCGATTTTTTATAGTAGGTGATTCAACTTCATTCCGCTACTTTAGAAGGAAAAGAAAAAGCACTGGGAAGTAATCAGAACCCCAGTTCTTAAGCACTCATGATGCCTTTTTACATAGTTGTAAAATATACATTAATATTTTGGAAATGTGCAATTACAGCATTAAAAAAAATTAGGTGGGGTAATCTGGGTGTTATCCTGGAAAGAGTGTGAGTTTTACATGGGTCAATACCAGCTTAGCAGCTGTGTGAACCTGGCAGACATGTACTGTGTTAGTTATTTATTCAAAAAAACCCACAAAGAAACACACAAACAAAACCCTCTGCCCCCTCTCTCTCAACACGCAAACTTACAAAACAAAAAGTTCACCTCATAGGTTTTAGTAAGAGAAGCAATGGTAGTTCCTCCCTTACCAGCAAATCACGGATCAATATTATAATGTATTTCCACTTTATTCTATGTACCATGCAATTTGAATGAATTAACATCTGGTCCCATGAATGACAAGTCCTCTATGATGAGAGAATGTAACTGAACACTTGTGAAGGTAACTGATATTCCTTTTTCAGAAAAGGGATAAAAAGCCTCTTTCTTTGTAAATTTGACATTATCCTTGATAACCTAACTGTGGGATAAGATCTTCATTTAAAGTGATGCTCTGAAACACTATGGCAAAGAGAAATTGATTTGACTTTTTAATTCCACCAAATGAAGGAATCAACGAAGAAATGAGTCTGATTAATTATAGCATGTGTTTCTCTCCCTCTTCCTCTTTACCTCCATTCTTTCTCTATCTTTCCTTTACCCCTCCATTTCTATCTTTCCCTCCCTTCCTCCCTCCCTATGTCTCTCTCTCTCTCTCATGCATAGCCCCCAAAATATGCAATCTTAATAAAGCTAAAGAACAGTAATTATAGTTATTTCTAACTCAGAGGCATATAACACATTAGATTAGCTGGTAATGTGTCAGTAATATAACATTTCAAAGCAGTTATGCATAGATATTACATGCTACTATACTGCAATCATACACTTCTATACCTAAACCAAAAGTTTGAGCAAATCAGTTTTGAGTCATATAATTTTTAGTTCATTAGTGCTTTAGAAAAATATACATTAAGACCAACTTCCACTGGCGAAGAATACATCAGTATACTCATGAAGGCTTTTGAATAAGCTGTGTTGAACAAATTGTTTTCTAAAATAATTCCTCTATATAATTTATCACCTCCACCTAATGTAAATAACTGGATGAGAGTTGTATAAATTTATGACTGTCAAAAATCTTTTAAATCATATAAGACTTTTCAAATCCTGTGACCTATAGAACATGCCTCCTATCAAGGTTCTTTATTTTTTTACGTTTTTGGGGACAGTTTGAATAATATAAGATCTCTATTAGCTACATGATATCTAATTGAATACAGAATCCATTAAAGTTCTATAATTTAATGGCTATTATATTTTTTTATTTTCAATGCTATGTGTTTAGTAAGGAATTTAACTAATTAAATAAACTGATAGTTCCAATATCCTCATGATGTTAAACAATTTCAATAAGTCAATTGCAACCTATACTTTTACTTATTTTTTGTTTATTTTTGCAATCTAGAGTTATAAGTTATGGGATACAGCTACGGTTAGTGTGTGTGTGTGTGTGTGTGTGTGTGTGTGTGTGTGTATTTTAAGGAGGTAAGTTACTTTGGGGGGCAGTCATGAAGGTTTGACTTTGTGTTTCCTGTTTTTTTGTCAAGTAAACATTTTATTGAAGTACAGTACACATACAGAAAAACACACAAATCATAAGCATACAGCTTAATGAATTTTCACGAAGGGAACATATTCCTGAAACCACAGTAAAAACCAAAGAGAAAAGTGCCAGAAGCCTCCCTCAAGCTGTACTAGAATCATCATCTTCCACCAAAGATAAGTCATCATTCTGACTTCACTGACCAGAGATTCGTTCTGTTTGATTTTGAACTTTATATACATAGAATCACACAGCAAGTATTTTTTTAGGTCAAGTGTCTATGATTCAACAGCTGTGAGATTTATCCATGTTGCTGAATGCCACACTCCTCCTTGCTGTCTAGTGTTTCACTGTGTGGTGATACCACAATTTATAAGTTCACTTTCACGTTGATGGAAATGTGGGTGGTGTCCAGTCTGGGGCTATCAGAAATAATGCTGCTACGAATGTTCTAGTACTTGTCTTTAGGTGAATACAATGCATGATGAATCACTGGTGGGTGTATACATATACCCACCATTATATGTATAGGATTGGAATTGTTGGGTCAAGGTTATGTGTATATTTGGCTTCAGTATATATTTCCAATCAGCCTTCCAAGGTAGCTACAAACTTTACACTCCTACCAGCAGTTCATGAGTTGCTTACATCCTCATCCACACTTTCTACTGTCAATCTTTTTCATTATAGCCATTCTAGTGAGTGGGTAGTGGCACTTTTTTGTGGTTTTATTTTGTATTTTTCTAGTGACTAATGAGTCTGAACACTGTTCACATGCATTGGCCATTTGGATATTCTAGTTTGTAAAATATTTGTTCAAGTCTTTTGCCCATATTCCCATTGGATTCTCTCCCTTTTTCTTATTCATTTGATGGAGTTCTTTATAAATTCTTGATGAAAGTCCGTTGTTGAACACATGCATTTAAATGTTTTCTTATACTCTATGATCTTTTTACTCTTAATAATGCTTTTTTTTTTAACTTGAAGTATAGTTGCTGTGCAGTATTATATGAGTTACAGGTTACTATATAGTGATTCTGCTGAAAGCACTTCCTCTAAGATGAGGAACAAGACAAAGATGCCCACTCTCGCCACTTTTATTCAACATAGTTTTGAAGTCCTAGCCACAGCAATAAGAGAAGAAAAATAAATATTATAAAAGGAATACAAAATGGAAAGGAAGAAGTAAAACTGTCTCTGTTTGCAGATGACATGATACTATACATGGAAAATCCTAAAGATGCCACCAGAAAACCACTAGAGCTCATCAATAAATTTGGCAAAGTTGCAGGAGACAAAATTAATATACAGAAATCTGCTGCATTTATATACACTAACAACAAACTATCAGGAAGAGAAATTAAGGAAATAATCTCATTTACCATCATATAAAAAAGAATAAAATACCTAGGAATAAACCTACCTAAGGAGGTAAAAGACCACCACTTGGAAAACTATAAGACGCTGATGAAAGAAACTGAAAATGACACAAACAGATGGAAAGATATACCATTTTCTTGGACTTGGAAGAATTACTACTGTTAAAATGACCATACTATCCAAGGCAATCTACTGTCTTAATAATGCTTTGGGGGCTTGTCTGGTGGCCCAGTGGTTAAGACTTCATGTTTCCACTGCAGGGGGAGCAGGTTTGATCCCCGGTTGGGGAAATAAGATCCTGCATACTGTGCGGCACAGCCAAAAAAAAAAAAAATAAAATAATGCTTTTGATAAACACATGTAATTTAATTAGTCCAATTTAGATATCTTTTTATTGTTTCTATTATATTTTGTGTCCTGTTTTAAAAGTCTTTGCTTCCACCAAGATCGTGAATATATTTCTCCTAAGCTTAGGTTTACAATCCATCTGTAACTGATTTATGTGTATTGAAAAAGGGGTTCAAATGGATTCAAAGGGAAGTTCAGTGGTCTTAATAGCCTTTGCTTCTGAAGAGCATTTCTTGGCAACTCCAAGGAACAAAGAAAACTCAGGAGAAACTGATCCAACAGCTACATTAAGGCATGGAGATGGTCAAGCACCTACTGAAAAAATCTCCTGGTGAATATTATCTTGTGAATTGTTATTCAAAACAAAATGAATAAAAAGGGTATTCCTGAAAAGTACAACACTTATCTACAAAAAAAGTATAATACCATCTTTTCCTCTGCTAGTAACGCTTTAAATTCTGAAAGAATTCCAAATTCTAAAAATCTGCAGCATTCACATTTAGAAAAGCTTTACAGACCAGTTTTGCCCATTAGAAATATAATGCAAGCCACATGTCTTAATTTAAAATTTCCTAGTAGTCAAATTAAAAATTTAAAAATCAGGGGACTTCCCTGGTGGCACACTGGTTAAGAATCCACTTGCCAATGCAGGTAGATGGGTTCGAGCCCTGGTCCAGGAAGATCCCACATGCCATGGAGCAACTGGTCCCATGCACCACAACTACTGAGCCTGCACTCTAGAGCCCATAAGCCACAACTACAGAGCCTGCGTGCCACAACTACTGAAGCCCAAGCATCCTAGAGCCCATGTTCCGCAACAAGAGGAGCCACCACAATGAGAAACCTGCACACTTCAACAAAGAGTAGCCCCCACTCTCCACAACTAGAGAAAAGAAAGCCCATGCACAACAAGGAAGACCCAACGCAGCCAAAAATAAATAAATAAATTTATTTTAAAAAATTTTAAATCAGGTCAAATTATTTTTAATAGTATATTTTACTTAACATAAGAGATCCAACACATCTTCATTTCCACGTGTGGCAATAGCCACACTTCAAAAGCTCAATAGCCACACTTGCCTTTGATACTGGGCAACCCAGCCATAGATAGTTACAAGAATACAATGGCCTCCTTCATAAACATTACAGTTTATATATTTACAGATCAACTAATTTTATATTCATATTATAGCCACATATTTAAAGTAGAACAAGGTGGTTCTCAACATGTAGTCTCTGAATGATCAGCACAGGCATCATCTGGGATTGTTAGAAATGCAAATTCTCAGCCCCAATCCAGACTTTCTGAATCAGAATCTCTAAGGGTAGGCCAACCAATCTATGTTTCTTTGATTTTGATGTGTGCTCCAGAGCTGTGGGAATAACAGGGTTATTTCTGTTTTATATAATGATATTAACTTTGTATTACAACATTATAAATATACTGCCTTATCTGCAGCAGAAGCCTTTTGGGGTGTGGGGAACCTCACAGTCAGGTTACCATCTCACATATTCCAAATGAGACCTCTTGTAGCATGACAAATGGTCCACTGCTCTCTGCAACAGACATGTGGGAGAAAGTTTCTTTTTTGTTGGCGAATGATTCCCAATTGCCACAGGCATCTATTAAACTCGCAGAAGCGAAGACTTGGGGTCACACAGTAGTAATCAGAGCAAGGAAACTGTATTATAGAGAAAACCAAATAACTGTGTTCCCCTTATTAGCTCTGTATGAATAAAGTGAATACATAAAGAGATGCTTGAAGCACTTTTATTTTTTTTTTAATATTCATCTCTTTGGCTTGGGATATATTGATCTTGAAAGGACAAATCTTATTAATGTCTCCTCAAATGTAGGGTGCTTTCCCCAGGTTTCACATTACTGTATCCCCAGCCCATGGCCCAGTCCCAGGCACCTAGGAGAGTCTCTACAAATGTTGAGTTAAGGGATGGATGCTTGATAAAACCCACTCCATGTCTCAAATTCTGGTTTAGAAAGATTAGTTAGCTCAGTTGCTGGGGTTCCCTTATTATTTTAACACAAAATGAGCTGAATCATTGTTTCTTCTTTTCTAGTAGCAGTCCCCTTCTTTCCAAAATACTTCTTGCCACCTAAAAATTGGAGGAGGAGTATAATGGAGATACAGATCTTAAGGAAAGTTCTTTAAATGTATTCAAATGTAAATTCTATACTGATAAGGTTTTTGTTGTTCACTGCTATATCCCTGGCCTTTAGAAATCAATGTTCAGGGACTTCCCTGGTGGTGCAATGGTTAAGACTCCAAGCTCCCAATGCAGGGGGCCTCCGTCGGATCTCTAGTCAGGGAACTAGATCCCACATGCATGCCACAAGAGTTCATATGTCAAAACTAAGGAGCCCACGTGCCGCAACCAAGGAGCCTGCCTGCCACAATTAGACAGCGCAACCAAATAAATAAATATTTTAAAAAATAATCAATGCTCAATAAATATTTGTTGAAAGACTAAATTTTATCCTTTTAAAATTCCTTTACAGCCTTCTTTTTACATGCAGCCAGAGAAACCCATCCATTTTTATGTTGATCCAGGTGCTCTACTTCCCTAGAAGGCCTCCCACTATGCTTTCTCCATATCTACTGAGATCCCAACCAGTCTTTTCCACCCAGTTAAAGCTTCCCCTCCTAGAAAGGCACCCCAGAAACTCAAAGTTGTCTAAGTGTCCAAACTTCCACCATATTCAATCCAACATTTACGAACATGATGCCTTTCAGTTATTCTTTTTGCATCGTCGTCTTTCATAAGCTGTCTCTTGCCATATAGGCTCTGGCTTCCTGAATGCTAGAACCACAGCATTTACTTAGTTTTGTTTTTTTTAAAAATCTTTCCCACATCTAGATTAATGCATAGAGCATATTAAACAAAATTATGACTTGATTTAAAAGGGAAGCTTTTAAATAATATTATTTTCGGGCCAGAACAGTCCTAGTTTACTACTGTTGTCCTAGCATCATTAACAGCTCTCCTTTTTACTCTCAAACCAGCCCTCATTTGGACAATAAATTATTAAATGTCTTCCCAACTTATGGTCAACACTAAGACAGTAAAACATTGGCCACAAAGTGCCTCCAAGTTCTTGCCAACAGCCCATGATGTGAGAACCGTTTGACCATCACAATGAATCTGACACATGCAATGCCTTTGCTAGTTACTGTATTTATTGGGATTTGTAAGAGAAGAAAACATTCAGATGGTGTGGTAAGTGGGATAGATGGCTTGATTAATCTTCTCAGAACCCTCAACATATTGCTTAGAAACCTTTCTGAGAAGAGAACAGAAAAGTGGTATAAACCCTCAGCTGTACACTCTCTTATTTTGTACTTTTGAATCCTTTTTACACTTATGATTTCCTCTGATATTTACAACACTCTTCTTAAGTAGATCAGGGTAGCAGATACTGGTATTCCTATTTTAGAAATTAGAAAAACAATTCCATGGAGTTAATATCATTTGGCCAGTCAGAATGAGACAGGAGCTAGAATAATACCCAATATTTTCTGTTATAATTGTACATCTCCTTTTCCCCTATTAAAATACATGCTCTTTACTTACCCTTCCATACCAAAAGACACTCATTTCGCCTTCCAATAAAAATGAAACATTAGTTCATCCACGGAATGTTTACAGACATGACATTTGGTATACTTTCTAAGCCATAGGGGTAATAATGATCATACCTTCCATTCACCTTACGTTTTACACTTTCCTAGGTGCCTTTCATTTTCTTTCACACTGAACTTTGGGAACAGACACTCTTAAGTGTTTTAACTTTGCTTCCCTCAGTGCCCAGAGAGGTTAAGAAGTCAGCTTAAGGCTGCATTGCAGCCTGTAAGGGATGCAGCTAAAAACGACTGAGGGCACCTGACTCCCAAGTCAGGTATCTTTGGTTTTGCCAAATGAAAATTCCACGGAATAGATGCCAAATTTCCCATGAAGTTTACTGTAATGAGATTTAGCTTGCCTTTAAAAAAATAATAATAGTGATAATTGGAAGTTAAGACTAAGACCATTTTCCAATTTTTCCTATCTTTCTCACATTACAGAGAAGCAGGTTAAGTGCTTTAAAGAGATTCTGAGTTGTTTGATGCTTTTGAGTATCGTGTGTGGGTAACTGAAACTTTCAACTAGGAACAAAGCCCTTAGGGATGCAGGTGAGAACACCAGCTGTAGGCTGTGAATGACACAGCATCCTTCTCTGTATCCCCTACACTTTTGACCAGATCTCAAGCTCCTTCCTGCATTTCATGTCATATAAGCAATGAGCTGCAATAAACAACTACTACCTACACATGCATTTGGAATCCAGTCTTAATTATGTCATCAGAAGCCCTTCCTGGTTAAGGGCTCAGTGTATGTTCCCTCTTCTTCAGTTATTCCTTTGGTTTTTATTGCAGACTCTTTCTCCTTGGCCCACTTTCTGCCTTAAAGAGGAGATGCCAAAGAAAATATGCTGGGCTCTTTTAGGTCCCTTCCAATAGCTTCCTGTTGGGACCTCACTTACCAGTCCCTGAGGCAGGAGAGACAATCTGTATGGTGACTCAGATGTCCAGTAGCAGAGAAATAGGGGTGCATATTTTCTTCCCCTGAGTGTATTCCTTAGGAAACTTTAAATAAATATTAAGCTTGTGAGTGAGGGGAGAAGGTTACTCTGCTATGTTTTTTGTTTTTTTTTTTTATGTGCAGAGACTAGGGTGCTGCAGGGTAAGATAGGGCCTCACTGTTCACAGGGAATGCCCCTCAAAGTGCTACTTCCTCAAGCTTTGTAGGTTTTATAGAAAACTCTAAATGTCTATGATGGCTAAAGGAAGTCGTATCTCATAGGTGGGGAACCTGGAGGACTTGGAAAAACTGGACTGTCATCAACATGGGGATGCAGATGGCCTTCACCTCTACACACATGTATTTGCCATGCCGACACCTCATGTGGGAAAGCAATGGAAAGAAACGGCCTTCAAGCTCCAGCCCTCTCATGCCTGTGAAAACAGGGATCCATGGAAACCTCCTTCAAATTACTCAGAGGTTATCCTTGAGCTGCAAAACCATAAAGTTAACTCAATTACCAACCATTGCTGCCCATTTAGTTACTTATTTACTTTTTATTGCACACAGAATGCAGAAATCTTAACTGTTTACAGCTATACAACCACTCCCTGGGTCATGAGATAGACCGTTACTAATGCCCTAGAAGGCTCCTGTGTGCCCTCCAAAGTTCTATCACCATAAACTAATGGTTGAGTTCTATTGCTGTTGATTCATTGTGCCTGTTCTTGAACTCCATGTAAATGAAATCACACATCACCCTTTGTTGTGTCTGGCTCCTTTTGTTCAACATAGTGTCTGTAAGATTCATCCATGTTATTGTGTGGATCAATAGTGTGATCTTTGCATGGTCGCACAGTATTCCATTGCATGAACAAACCAAGTTTTTTCTTTTAATCATTTTCTTGTTGAACATTTGGCTTATTTCCAGTTAGTGAGGCTTTGTTGAGATTCTGAGTTGTTTCCATGTTTCTCTCTCTCCCTCTCCCTCTCTCTCTCCCTCACACTCACTCCCTCTCTCTCTCTCTCTCTCATACACAAGATCTTTGCATGTGTGCAGCTTTAGTTGATAGAGCATCCACTAGGCTTTTAAATTTTACTAGGGGGAAAAATCCCAAGCAGAAAATCAAGCAAAGCAAAAATAAATTAGACAAAAAGTAGTTATTTTCCTTGATACAAAATAATCAAATTGCCACGCAGATAGGATTTACATTTTGAAAGTTTTTGAAAGTTATCTCAATCTACATGCTGTCAATTTGAACTTGTCTGCAGAAGAAATTCAGTTTGTCAGTTGCTACAAATGTGTTTTGTTTCCCTGCACAATCGGGTTCATTGTGGTTTGCATATTTGCATTTGTTTTTAATAAACCAATGTATAAAAACTGGGAGAGCTCGTATCAGAAAACTCCAGTTTTCAAACTTCTCTTAAAAAATTGGAACATCTGGGGACTTCTCTGGTGGTCCAGTGGTTAAGACTCGCACTTCCAATGCAGGGGGTGCAGGTTCGATCCCTGGACCGGGAACTAAGATCCCACATGCTGCACAGAGCAGCAAAAAAAAAAAAAAAAGAAAAATTGGAACATCTGGTAGACTTGGCCCCATTCCCAAAGAGCAGCGACAGACAGGAATTAAGTGTGGGTCCCTGCAATCAGACAGGCACACATCCCCCTGTTTACAAAGGGCCAACACCACCTACTGCTTGTTAACTGCCTGGTCTGTGTAAACATAAGAACCCTGTTCCACCCTATGACCTGTCAGTCAAATTCATTCATGCTTCTCTCCCTTAGAGTACATGGATTTGGCAATTGCCTGTTGATGAGAGTGTTTTGGACAATTAAAAATTTGTTTTTACATGTGTCCAAAGATCTTTCTAAAAGTATTATATACTAACCTAGTTCCAAAAATAATGGCTGAAATAAGAGGAATAGCTCAGAATACATTGAATCTGTGTATTAAATGTAGAAGATGAAATGGGTAGAGAGGAGAGACAGCTGTCCTTGTTTCTTCTGTGCACAGAAACTTCACTCAGGATGTCCACCCACAGGCCAGTCTTCTGTCAACATCTGTTAGCCATGTGGGAGGATATCTGACAACCAATGAGAAAAACAGCCCCTCTGATCCATTCAATTAAATACTTCCTGGACCAGGGCTTCCCTGGTGGTGCAGTGGTTAAGAATCCGCCTGCCAGTGCAGGGGACATGGGTTCGAGCCCTGGTTCGGGAAGATCCCACATGCTGTGGAGCAACTAAACCCCTGCGCCACAGCTACTGAGCCTGCACTCTAGAGCCCGCGAGCCACAACTACTGAAGCCCATGTGCCTAGAGCCTGTGCTCCACAACAAGAGAAGCCACCGCAATGAGAAGCCTGCGCACGGTAACAAAGAGTAGCTCCCGCTCACCGCTACTAGAGAAAGTCGAGCGCAGCAACAAAGACCCAATGCAACCAAAAATAAATAAATAAATAAAATACAATAAAAAATAAATACTTCCTGGACCAAAACCAATTCATCATGATTGGTGCACGGGGCAGTTGCTAACTGCATTTAGTCATTTTCATGATGTCAATGATGTTAGTGGGAGCCAGAGTGATTTCCTTTTGCAATCTAGATAAATCTGAAGGCTCCTTGTGCTAAAATACAGATGTCTCCTGGATACATTTTAAAAATGACAAAATGTTGCTAGGCTCACTAGACAGTAAAGGAAATATCTGAGCACCCCCTGCCCACCCACCCCCCAAAGAAGTGACAGAAATGAAATCTGAGAATCTATATAGAGAATAAACTAATGCAAAAGACAGGATAGCCCTAAGCAATCATGATAACACGGATCTGGAGACCAAGCCTTAGGCCCTTTGAACAGGAAAGGCAGGGCAGTTAAGCCTGCGAGACAGAAACCTAGAATGGCACTTTGGAAGAAGCTAAAGTTGTTCCTGCCTTAGTAGAAGCAAAGCAACACTCCCCCTAGGAAAACATCCTGATTTAGGCCCAGAGGATTCCTATATACGAACATTGATAATCAACTATTACTTAACCACACAAGGAGAAATATCACCAAAAATAACAGTTGACAAAAGAACAAGCTGGCTTCCAGCACCCTTGTACTTCATGTTTTAGAATCAGCGGATAAATACAAAATAGCTATGCATAAAATGTGAAAACAATTAAAAATGGAACAAAGATGAGCTTGAGTTAGTTGACTGTCATAATTTCTTTGCCATCTGAGAACTGAATTAGAGGTGGAAACTTGGTAAGGGACCATGATATTCCATGGGTCATATTTTCTTGAACTTTTTTCTGATTTTCCAAATTGTGCAGCATCCCAGTCAGCTGTCCAATGATTTTGTCCCAAAGATTTCCAGGCTCTCTTAGCCACTGTCATATACCTGTAGTTCAAGGTACCCTAGAACTTTAATTTGCTGCCCAGAATGGTAGTTAAGTCCACCTTGCCACTTACAGTAAGTGCTGCTACAAACACTCTGTTATTCTGGGTCCCATCATCTATCATCAGTGATATTAGGAAGCTCAACTCCTAGACAGTTTCCCAGCACATCAACCTAGAAGCCAGGCTTAGATGACAGCCTCCACAGAGCTTCTGGAAGATGCCAGCACCCTTCTGCAGAGAATACTTATTGTCTTTGTAAAGGGAGTATCCTCTGGGCTCTCTCAGTCGGTAAGAAAAATAGTCAAGTGATAGGTTCTCAGATGGTACCTAAAACCATCTTTGCATTCATTCTAACTTCCCTCTTCCCTAAGCTATCTGACTCTTTATGAAGACAGGGTCAAACTACCATATGATCCTACAATCCCACTCCTGGGCATATACCCGAAGAAAACCATAATTCAAAAAGATACGTGAACCACAATGTTCACTGCAGCACTATTTACAATAGCCAAGACATGGAAGCAAACTAAATGTCCATCGACAGAGGAATGGATAAAGAAGATGTGGTACATATATATTAATACAATCGTTACTCAGCCATAAAAGAAATAATGCCATTTGCAGCAACACAGATGGACCTAGAGATTATCATACGAAGTGAAGTAAGACAGAAAGACAAATATCATATGATATCACTTATGTGTGGAATCTAAAAAAATTACACAAATGAACTTATTTACAAACAGAAACAGACTCACAGACTTAGAAATCAAACTTATGGTTACCAAAGGGGAAAGGGTGGGGGGAGGGAGGGAAAAATTAGGAGTTAGGGATTAACATACACGCTACTATATATAAAATAATCAACAAGGACCTACCGTAGAGCACAGGGAACTCTACTCAATATTCTGTAATAGCCTATATGGAAAATGAATGAATATATGTATATGTATAACTAAATCACTTTGCTGTATACCTGAAACTAACACAACATTGTAAATCAACTATACTACAATATAAAATAAAAATAAAATTAAAATTTTAAAATAAAATAAAATGTGAGGGGAAAAAAAAGACAGGGTCAAAGAAGTTGTGGACTTTTCTCCTCATTTGATATAGGCCCTCAGAGCAAACAGCCTTCAAAGAACCATTGTAGAAAGCCATTAGGACCAGCTTCAAGAATCCTTGACATTCAGGGGGGTGCTGGGAAGATGGTGGAAGAGTAAGACTCAGAGATCACCTTCCTCCCCACAGATACACCAGAAATACATCTACACGTGGAACAACTCCTACAGAACACCTACTGAATGCTGGCAGAAGACCTCAGACCTCCCCAAAGGCAAGAAACTTCCCACGTACCTGGGTAGGGCAAAAGAAAAAACAGAGACAAAAGAATAGGGACGGCACCTGCACCAGTGGGAGGGAGCTGTGAAGGAGGAAAGGTTTCCACACACTAGGAAGCCCCTTGACGGGCAGAGACTGTGGGAGGCGGAGCGGGGAGCTTCGGAGCCACGGAGGAGAGCACAGCAACAGGGGTGCGGAGGGCAAAGCGGGGAGATTCCCGCACAGAGGATCGGTGCCGACCGGCACTCACCAGCCCGAGAGACTTGTCTGCTCACCCGCCGGGGCGGGCGGGGCTGCGAGCTGAGGCTCGGGCTTCGGCCGGATCCCAGGGAGAGGACTGGGGTTGGCGGCTTGAACACAGCCTGAAGGGGTCAGTGCACCACGGCTAGCCGGGAGGGAGTCCAGGCAAAAGTCTGCACCTGCCGAAGAGGCAAGAGACTTTTTCTTCCCTCTTTGTTTCCTGCTGGGCGAGGAGAGGGGTTTAAGAGTGCTGCTTAAAGGAACTCCAGAGACGGGCGCGAGCCGCGGCTAAAAGCATGGACCCCAGAGACGGGCGCGAGCCACGGCTAAAAGCACGGACCCCAGAGACGGGCGGGAGACGCTAAGGCTGCTGCTGCCGCCACCAAGGGGCCTGTGTACGAGCACAGGTCACTATCCACACCCCTCTTCCGGGGAGCCTGTGCAGCCCGCCACTGCCAGGTTCCCGGGATCCAGGGACAACTTCCCCGGGAGAATGCACGGCGGGCCTCAGGCTGGTGCAATGTCACGCCGGCCTCTGCCGCCACAGGCCCACCCCGCACGCCGTGCCCCTCCCCCCCCCCACCCCCGGGCCTGAGTGAGCCAGAGCCCCTGAATCAGCGGCTCCTTTAACCCCGTCCTGTCTGAGCAAAAAACAGATGCCCTCCAGTGACCTACACGCAGAGGCAGGGCCAAATCCAAAGATGAGCCCCTGTGAGCTGTGAGAACAAAGAAGAGAAAGGGAAATCTCTCCCAGCAGCCTCAGAAGCAGCGGATTAAAGCTCCACAATCAACTTGATGTACACTGCATCTGTGGAATACATGAATAGACAACGAATCATCCCAAATTGAGGAGGTGGGCTTCGAGAGCAAGATCTATGATTTTTTCCCCTTTTCCTCTTTTTGTGAATGTGTATGTGTATACTTCTGTGTGAGATCTTGTCTGTATAGCTTTGCTTCCACCATTTGTCCTAGGGTTCTATCCGTCCATTTTTTTTTTTTAAATTTTTTTCTTAATAATTTATTTTATTAACTTTATTATACTTTACCTTCTTTCTTTCTTTCTTTCTTTCCTTTCTTTCTTTCCTTCCTTCCTTCCTTCCTTCCTTCCCTCCTTTAGACAACGAATCATCCCAAATTGAGGAGGTGGACTTTGAGAGCAAGATTTATGATTTTTTCCCCTTTACCTCTTTTTGTGAGGGTGTATGAGTATGCTTCTGTGTAAGATTTTGTCTGTATAGCTTTGCTTCCACCATTTGCTCTAAGGTTCTATCCGTCCTTTTTTTTTTCCTAAATAATTATTTTTTAATTCGATAACTTTATTATACTTTATTTTATTTTACTGTATCTTCTTTCTGTCTTTTTTCCTTCCTTCCTCCCTCCCTCCCTCCTTTATTTCCTTCTTTCCTTCTTTTCTTCTTTCTTTCTTTCTTTCATTCTTTCTTTCTTCCTTCCTTCCCTCCTTTCTTTCTTTCTTTCTTTCTTCCTACTTCTACTAATTCTCTCTACTTTTTCTCCCTTTCATTCTAAGCCATGTGGATGAAAGGCTCTTGGTGCTCCAGCCAGCAGTCAGGGCTCTGCCTCTGAGGTGGGAGAGCCAACTTCAGGACACTGGTCAACAAGAGACCTCCCAGCTCCACATAATATCAAATGGCGAAAATCTCCCAGAGACCTCCATCTTAACACCAGCACCCAGCTCCACTCAACGACCAGCAAGCTACAGTGCTGGACAACCTTTGCCAAACAACTAGCAAAACAGGAACACAACCACACCCATTAACAGAGAGGCTGCCTAAAATCATAATAAGTCCACAGACACCCCAAAACACACCACCAGATGTGGACCTGCCAACTAGAGAGACAAGATCCAGCCTCATCCACCACAACACAGGCACTACTCCCCTCCACCAGGAAGCCTACACAACCCACTGAACCAACCTTAGACACTGGAGACAGACAACAAAAACAACGGGAATGAGGAACCTGCAGCCTGCAAAAAGGAGACCCCAAACACAGTAAGTTAAGCAAAATGAGAAGACAGAAAAACACACAGCAGATGAAGGAGCAAGATAAAAATGCACCAGACTTAACAAATGAAGAGGAAATAGGCAGTCTACCTGAAAAAGAATTCAGAATAATGATAGTAAAGATGATCCAAAATCTTGGAAATAGAATGGACAAAATGCAAGAAACATTTAACAAGGACCTAGAAGAAATAAAGATGAAACAAGCAAAGATGAACAACACAATAAATGAAATTAAAAATACTCTAGATGGGATCAATAGCAGAATAACTGAGGCAGAAGAACGGATAAGTGACCTGGAAGATAAAATAGTGGAAATAACTACTGCAGAGCAGAATAAAGAAAAAAGAATGAAAAGAACTGAGGACAGTCTCAGAGACCTCTGGGACAACATTAAACGCACCAACATTTGAATTATAGGGGTTCCAGAAGAAGAAGAGAAAAAGAAAGGGATGGAGAAAATATTTGAAGAGATTATAGTTGAAAACTTCCCTAATATGGGAAAGGAAATAGTTAATCAAGTCCAGAAAGCACAGAGAGTCCCATACAGGATAAATACAATGAGAAATACACCAAGACACATATTAATCAAACTGTCAAAAATTAAATACAAAAAAAGCATATTAAAAGCAGCAAGGGAAAAACAACAAATAACACACAAGGGAATCCCCATAAGGTTAACAGCTGATCTCTCAGCAGTAACTCTGCAAGCCAGAAGGGAGTGGTAGGACATACTGAAAGTGATGAAGGAGAAAAACCTGCAACCAGGATTACTCTGCCTAGCAAGGATCTCATTCAGATTTGATGGAGAAATTAAAACCTTTACAGACAAGCAAAAGCTGAGAGAGTTCAGCACCACCAAACCAGCTTTACAACAAATGTTAAAGGAACTTCTCTAGACAAGAAACACAAGAGAAGGAAAAGACCTATAATAACGAACCCAGAACAATTTAGAAAATGGTAATAGGAACATACATATCGATAATGACCTTAAATGTAAATGGACTAAATGCTCCCACCAAAAGACACAGATTGGCTGAATGGATACAAAAACAAGACCCACATATATGCTGTCTACAAGAGACCCACTTCAGACATAGAGACACATACAGACTGAAAGTAAGGGGATGGAAAAAGATATTCCATGCAAATGGAAACTAAAAGAAAGCTGGAGTGGCAATTCTCATATCAGACAAAATAGACTTTAAAATAAAGACTATTAGAAGAGACAAAGAAGGACACTACATAATGATCAAGGGATCGATCCAAGAAGAAGATATAACAATTGTAAATATTTATGCACCCAACATAGGAGCACCTCAATACATAAGGCAAAAACTAACAGCCATAAAAGGGGAAATCAACAGTAACACATTCATAGTAGGGGACTTTAACACCGCACTTTCACCAATGGACAGATCATCCAAAATGAAAATAAATAAGGAAACACAAGCTTTAAATGATACATTAAACAAGTTGGACTTAATTGATATTTATAGGACACTCCATCCAAAAACAACAGAATACACATTTTTCTCAAGTGCTCATGGAACATTCTCCAGGATAGATCATATCTTGGGTCACAAATCAAGCCTTGGTAAATTTAAGAAAATTGAAATTGTATCAAGTATCTTTTCTGACCACAACACCATGAGACTAGATATCAATTACAGGAAAAGATCTGTAAAAAATACAAACACATGGAGGCTAAACAATACACTACTTAATAACGAAGTGATCACTGAAGAAATCAAAGAGGAAATTAAAAAACACCTAGAAACAAATGACAATGGAGACACAACGACCCAAAACCTATGGGATGCAGCAAAAGCAGTTCTAAGAGGGAAGTTTATAGCAATACAAGCCCACCTTAAGAAGCAGGAAACATCTCGAATAAACAACCTAACCTTGCACCTCAAGCAATTAGAGAAAGAAGAACAAAAACCCCCAAAGTTAGCAGAAGGAAAGAAATCATAAAAATCAGATCAGAAATAAATGAAAAAGAAATGAAGTAAACAATAGCAAAGATCAATAAAACTAAAAGCTGGTTCTTTGAGAAAATAAACAAAATAGATAAACCATTAGCCAGACTCATCAAGAAAAAAAGGGAGAAGACTCAAATCAATAGAATTAGAAATGAAAAAGGAGAAGTAACAACTGACACTGCAGAAATAAAAAAGATCATGAGAGATTACTACAAGTAACTCTATGCAAATAAAATGGACAACCTGGAAGAAATGGACAAATTCTTAGAAATGTACAACCTGCCAAAACTGAATCAGGAAGAAATAGAAAATATGAACAGACCAATCACAAGCACTGAAATTGAAACTGTGATTAAAAATCTTCCAACAAACAAAAGCCCAGGACCAGATGGCTTCATAGGCAAATTCTATCAAACATTTAGAGAAGAGCTAACACCTATCCTTCTCAAACTCTTCCAAAATACAGCAGAGGGAGGAACACTCCCAAATTCCTTCTATGAGGCCACCATCACCTTGATACCAAAACCAGACAAGGATGTCACAAAGAAAGAAAACTACAGGCCAATATCCCTGATGAACATAGATGCAAAAATCTTCAACAAAATACTAGCAAACAGAATCCAACAGCACATTAAAAGGATCATACACCATGATCAAGTGGGGTTTATTCCAGGAATGCAAGGATTCTTCAATATATGCAAATCTATCAATGTGACAAACCATATTAACAAATTGAAGGAGAAAAATCATATGATCATCTGAATAGATGCAGAGAAAGCTTTTGACAAAATTCAACACCCATTTATGATAAAAACCCTGCAGAAAGTAGGCATAGAGGGAACTTTCCTCAACATAATAAAGGCCATATATGACAAGCCCACAGCCAACATCATCCTCAATGGTGAAAAACTGAAAGCATTTCCACTATGATCAGGAACAAGACAAGGTTGCCCACTCTCACCACTCTTATTCTACATAGTTTTGGAAGTTTTAGCCACAGCAATCAGAGAAGAAAAGGAAATAAAAGGAATCCAAATCGGAAAAGAAGAAGTAAAGCTGTCACTGTTTGCAGATGACATGATACTATACATAGAGAATCCTAAAGATGCTACCAGAAAACTACTATAGCTAATCAATGAATTTGGTAAAGTAGCAGGATACAAAATTAATTCACAGAAATCTCTGGCATTCCTACATACTAATGACGAAAAATCTGAAAGTGAAATCAAGAAAACACTCCCATTTACCATTGCAACAAAAAGAATAAAATATCTAGGAATAAACCTACCTAAGGAGACAAAAGACCTGAATGCAAAAAATTATAAGACACTGATGAAAGAAATTAAAGATGATACAAATAGATGGAGAGATATACCATGTTCTTTGATTGGAAGAATCAACATTGTGAAAATGACTCTACTACCCAAAGCAATCTATAGATTCAATGCAATCCCTATCAAACTACCACTGGCATTTTTTACAGAACTAGAACAAAAAATTTCACAATTTGTATGGAAACACAAAAGACCCCGAATAGCCAAAGCAATCTTGAGAACGAAAAACGGAGCTGGAGGAATCAGGCTCCCTGACTTCAGACTATACTACAAACCTACAGTAATCAAGACAGTATGGTACTGGCACAAAAACAGAAAGATAGATCAATGGAACAGGATAGAAAGCCCAGAGATATATCCATGCATATGGTCACCTTATCTTTGATAAAGGTGGCAGGAATGTACAGTGGAGAAAGGACAGCCTCTTCAATAAGTGGTGCTGGGAAAACTGGACAAGTACATGTAAAAGTATGAGATTAGATCACTCCCTAATACCATACACAAAAATAAGCTCAAAATGGATTAAAGACCTAAATGTAAGGCCAGAAACTATCAAACTCTTAGAGGAAAACAGGCAGAACACTCTATGACATAAATCACAGCAAGATCCTTTTTGACCCACCTCCTAGAGAAATGGAAATAAAAACAAAAATAAACAAATGGGACCTAATGAAACTTCAAAGCTTTTCCACAGCAAAGGAAACCATAAATAAGAGCAAAAGACAACCCTCAGAATGGGAGAAAATATTTGTAAATGAAGCAACTGACAAAGGATTAATCTCCAAAATTTACAAGCAGCTCATGCAGCTCAATAACAAAAAAACAAACAGCCCAATCCAATAATGGGCAGGAGACCTAAATAGACATTTCTCCAAAGAAGATATACAGACTACCAACAAACACATGAAAGAATGCTCAACATCATTAATCATTAGAGAAATGCAAATCAAAACTGCAATGAGATATCATCTCACACCAGTCAGAATGGCCATCATCAAAAAATCTAGAAACAATAAATGCTGGAGAGGGTGTGGAGAAAAGGGAACACTCTTGCACTGCTGGTGAGAATGTGAATTGGTTCAGCCACTATGGAGAACAGTATGGAGGTTCCTTAAAAAACTACAAATAGAACTACCATATGACCCAGCAATCCCACTACTGGGCATATACCCTGAGAAAACCATAATTCAAAAAGAGTCATGTACCAAAATGTTCATTGCAGCTCTATTTACAATAGCCAGGAGATGGAAACAACCTAACTCTCCATCATTGGATGAATGGATAAAGAAGATGTGGCACATATATACAATGGAATATTACTCAGCCAGAAAAAGAAACGAA
This sequence comes from Pseudorca crassidens, assembly GCF_039906515.1. Lineage (NCBI taxonomy): Eukaryota > Metazoa > Chordata > Mammalia > Artiodactyla > Delphinidae > Pseudorca > Pseudorca crassidens. The sequence continues at coordinate 51,464,808 of NC_090310.1, read as the reverse complement.
ATTGAGCTATTTGTAATGAGGTGGATGGACCTAGAGTCTGTCATACAGAGTGAAGTCAGAAAGAGAAAGACAAATACCGTATGCTAACAAATATATATGGAATTTAAGGGAAAAAAATGTCATGAAGAACCTAGGGGTAAGACGGGAATAAAGACATAGACCTACTAGAGAATGGACTTGAGGATACGGGGAGGGGGAAGGGTAAGCTCTGACAAAGCGAGAGAGTGGCATGGACATATATACACTAACAAATGTAAGGTAGCTAGCTAGTGGGAAGCAGCCGCATGGCACAGGGATATCAGCTCGGTGCTTTGTGACCGCCTGGAGGGGTGGGATAGGGAGGGTGGGAGGGAGGGAGACTCAAGAGGGAAGAGATATGGGAACATATGTATATGTATAACTGATTCACTTTGTTATAAAGCAGAAACTAACACACCATTGTAAAGCAATTATACCCCAATAAAGATGTTAAAAAAAAAAAAGAATCCTTGACAAAAGATTGAATCTTGAGTTAGTGAGTGCCCCTATATCAATAAATCCTCCCTGTTCCAGCTCCATGTGGGTTTCACCCTCCCCACCATACACTCAAAGTTTGCTTTTGTGTGGGTTTCCTTGGTTCTGAGAGTGCATATCAGTTAGGTACTTCAATTTTTCAGTGGGTATGCTACTTCTTCCTGCAGAAAGGCTGGTACTTCTCTGCTGAGACTATACTCTAGTTATCAGCTTGGAGGCAATGAGGAGTGGCAGAGAAAGATCTTAAGAAGAATGAGAATCATCTTAGGAGGCTTCAGGGGATGTCCCTGTACAGCCATTTGGTGGGAAAGGTTGTTCTCCATCAAGGGAGAATGGACTGCTCCTGTCTTACAAAATGGTTTAGGGATATTCAGGAGTTCAAGGTTCTCAAGCTCATCCACCCAAATGAACTCATCCCAGGTCTCAGAATCCTTGCCAGGGCCCTGAGTGTGAAATAGGAGACTTTACAAAGCTGTCTATTTAGTCTCCTTTACAGCTCTGCTGACTTAATAGTCAGATCCTGGGTCTGAATTTCATCACAATGGCCAAAGATAAGCCTCCTTGAAAGCTCCCATAGACGCCTTCTGGCTTCAGTATGTTCCTTAAGTTGGCAAGTTGGCAATTAACTACCCTCAGCCTAACACTTTTTTGGCAGGTAAAAAGTAGTCACCTTATTCCACAATCTGTATAATTATCATTGCATGCTGTAGCTATTAGATATCTCAACACTTGACCACTACCTAAGTCTTGTCTCAATTTACTACAGGTGAAAGCTTAAATAATCGTGATGCTGCTGTATACCAGGGTTAATTTTCACTCCAATTACTACACAAAAATGTGGTCCCTGTTGCTTTCAGACAGGTTAGTGATCCAATTCCAAAATCCTATCCACAGGGTATCCTTTCTACAACCACTTGTTTTAGTTCAGTTTCCTAGGGACAAGCACTAATACCTTGATCAGAAGATGGAATCCCAAGGTAGGAGAGAAAGGAGAAAAGAAATGAGGCAGGGAAGGATAAGAAGTAAGACAAAGTCCTATGTTACTGTCCTGGCCACCACATAAACCATGAAGAAACACAGTCAGGAGCTCAGCAAATGCATCTGCTAAGGGACATGAGAAATCTCTAAACATGCTGTACAGGGACATATGCCATGGAATAGGCCACCAGAGAGACACATGGAGAGGGAATTTATCTGCCTTGCTACTTCTCTCTCCCCCAGGAGCAAGCTACTAAGGATATAGGTCAGTGCTTTTCAGCCAGGTACAATTTTGTCCCCCAGGGTTACATTTGACTAGAGATATTTTATGTCTAGAGATATTTTTGTTATCGTCACAAATGGGAGAACCTATTGGCATCTTGTGAGTAGAGGCCAAGGATAACCTTAAACATACTACAATGCACAGGACAGTCCCCCACCAACAAGAATTATTCAGCCCAAAACATCATTAATGCTACTGCGACAAACCCTGTTCCAGGTGGTGGTAAACCCAAGAGAATATGCAGAGGTGCCTAAGGTGTGGCTGACAAAACAACCAACAGGAAAAAGATGTGGAAGACATTTCATAGAAGAGAAAACACAAATGGAGAGCAAAACATGAAAAGATCTGAAGCTCATTAGTAAACAGGGACCTCAAATCGTGGTAGACACCATTTGCCACTCAACTGAGTGGCAAAAATTAATATCTTGAGAACACCAAGCATGGGGAGATTGGGTCTCCAGGGGAATTCTCATTTACTGCTGTGCTGGTCAGGAGTGTAAATTGCTACCATCTCTTTGGGAAAGAGTTTAGTATCATGTTGCAAATTTGAACACATACATATTTAAGGTGGCCACTCATGCCAATCCTGGTTTTAACGCTGTAAAGCCTGCATCTTAGGAAACTCCGCAGTTCCAGGCAAACTGGGATGACTGGTCACCAGTATATCTTACATCCTAGCCACCTATTCCTATGTATATAACGCTAAACAGCTCTTGCACAAGCACCAGGAGATATATAAAAATGATCACAATATCATTTTCATAATAGCAGAAAATGGAAATAATAGCAGTGTCAATCTACAAGAGAATAAATTGTAACATTCGCACAATGTAATGTTTTTTAGCTGTGAAAATGAACTACAGCTACATGTAACAATATGAATGAATCTTAGAAACAACCATTAGATAAACTGAGCAAATCTGTAGACTATATGACTATAAGACTATTATAAAGCTCAAAAGGAAGCAAAAATACAACATTTCATAGAGATATATTCATGTTTGGTCCAGTTTCTTCTTAAGCAAGAAAATGGTGAATGGTAGACAAATTTAGCATAGTGGTTACCTCTGGAGGGGAGATGAGGAAATGGAATGGGAGACTCCCTTCTCCCCAAAGAAAAATAATCAGTTATTACATCCCCAGAGAGTGTTCACTGGATTTTGTATCTTTGTTGTCAGCTTTAATGGTGTTATTTATTTCCTTTTTGGCTATGTTATTTTCTGTTTATTTTACCTCTTTTTAAAAATTCATCTTTATCTCACTTTTTTAGAAATAGAGAACAAAGGATTAACAACAGTATCTGGGAGAGAAGAATGAATGTAACACATTTCCCAAGCCAATGAGGGTGGGTGGGCATTTTGGCCCCGGGCTCTCAATTCATGGGTCTTGCCAGCATGTATTTCTGCAGTCAAATTCCCATTCTGCCTCCAAGGAGCTGGGGATGCTAATGTCAGCCTGTTAAGCCTCACCTACTATTGGCTGCACCTGGTCACTTGGGAGAGCACTACACTTAAAACACAGGTCCAGGAGAACAATAAAAGCTTAGGGAACACTGCAGAATCGGGCTGCTGTTTAATTTACACCATCTAGTCTCAGAGTGAAGAAATCCATGAACTGAAAATTACCATTTCACACACACATCCCAGTGGAAACACACATGCACAGATCTCTCTATAAAAACGTTCCTAACCTGCCCCAGAAACTTGACCCTGGGAGAGTCTAGAGCCTTGGAATTTCAGTTTGGGACCATAATCCAAAAATCCTTTATTAGTTTCCACTAAAACCCACTCACTTTGCTTAGGAAGAAGATGCTTACAGAAGGTGCATCACAGGAAGAGATTCTATCACGTAATCTGCATCATTGCATTACCTCCCTGAAGCCACAAACACAGTTATACACTGAAATTTTCTTACATTCAGGCTCACTCTGAATCTCACCTTTTTCTCCAATCACCAAAGTACTTCCTTCCTTTTTCCTTTCTCCCTCCCTCTCTGTCTTTGAAATAAATACAAATCCTATTATTCTGCCTGCAAGTTAACTTTCATCTGCCTGAATTCTGGTACATTTTACGTATTTCTAGTCTTTAATCTTGCTCCCTTCTGTGTGCAATTCTTGGCCCTTCTCTTGCCCTCACCCCTGTATGCCTTCACTTCCAAATTGCCTGACAGCATCATGGGATATCTTTTTGTGTGTCTTTAAGCACATACTACAATCTTTTTCCTAAATTTGCTTCCTTCTTTATTTTGGCTGAGGAACACCTACTCGCCTTGTATGTTTCAATCTAGATGCTTCTGCTCTTGGTAAATTGCAATCTCCCTTCCTGTATGTGACTTTGAAGATCTTCTCACCAAGAGGTGGGATCTATTTCCACACCCCTTAAATGTGGGCTGGCTTTGTGATTTGCTTTGGTCTATATAATGAAGCAGAAGTGACTGTTCTGAGCCTAGACCTCAAGAAACCTTGCACACTTTCATTCATTCTCTTAAACCTTCCTCAGCCCACATGACCGAGCCTGGGCTAGCCTGCTGGAGAACTGAGTTGCCTCAGCTACTACCGATCAATTATCAGAAATGCGAGTGAAGCCATCTCAGACTATCCAACCCCTAGCCAACCAGTCAGCTAATTGCAGACAAGTGAGAAAATCTAGCTGAGATCAGTCAAACCTAGCCCAGGTCAGAACTCCTCAAGTCAACCATAGACTCGTGAGCAATAATACTGCTTATTGTCTTAAGCTACTGAGTTATGGAGTTATTTGTTATGTGGCAACATTGTATATTCTTTCTTGATCCTATTTAATAGCTGCAACATACTTACATCAAAGCCCCTTATATCACTACATAGTTTCTTGTGTTTCTCTTCCACAAATGTTCCAGCTCTTTGAAAACAGGAGCAATTTTTATTTTGTATCCCCAAACCTAATAGCACCTGCCAACTTTTCAATAAATGTGTGTCAGAAAAACATCAATGATTAATTAATTAATTAAGGATTATAATGACGGTCAAGGGATTGTTTTGGAGGCAGACAAACCAGAATTTGAATCCCAACTCTGTTTCCTATGTGTTACTCCAGAGATTTTGGTTAACCTCACTCAACTTTATCTGCCCATGTATAAACTGAAAGCTAGAATAATGTATATGCTGCAGGATTGTGGTGATAAGATATATATTCCCTCTGCCCCCAACCTGGCACAGCGTGAGTGCTCAACAAATAAGAATTAAATGATAAAATGTTCATAAAGCATTGAGTATATAGTACATGGCTTAGAGTTACTCAGCAAATATGATTAATTAATATCATCTATGATCTGTTAATAGGATCATGATCGTCATCACTGTTGTCACGTCTTGCAGGAGAAACTGTAGATGCTCCATCCATAACCCCTTGGCATCATCATTTCTATGCATGCTGATCTGATAGTGGCTTCCAATGGAAACACCTGGAACTCTTTGCCTGAGGGCTTCCTTGGTCCACATACATTGCAGGCCACAAATGCCAGGGAGTTAACACCCCTCACTCCCACCCAGAGGAGCAGCCCTCAACCATGGAAGATGGAAGAAGGTGGCTATGTATCCCAATTTTCTTGCCCTTGGTTAGGATAAATCCAAGGTAGGTTCTATACTATATCCCAGAATTACCTAGTGAGATTGTGTGCCTTGGTCACAGCAGTGATAAAGCACCTTTTATTTCTTCTCTTCCCCATCTCACATCTCTACTCCCCTACAAAGGTATACTAGCATCACCCCCGAACACACACCAGTATCCAAATTTAGAATCACCGTCTGATTCTAGGGAAATCAACTTAAAACAATATTACTCTTAGTTTTATTTTACCCTTATTGCTTCAGAATCTAACCACTTCTTCCAGGAATTCTGAATTCCACTTGAAAGCCTAGCCTTTTAATGATCTCTCCAGCTAATCAAAGAGTTGTATCCAGCCCAGTGATGACAAAAACAAGCACAGAATTTGGTGTGCCATCTTTAGTCTTCTTGGATGTTTTCATCATAGCTCAATTCTCTGAGTATATGAGGACAGAGTTAACTTGTAGTTAATCTTGGGTAACTCTGTGCTCATCTTGAAGGGCACCTGAAACCATGATATTGATGCTTGGCCAAGACAGAGGTGAAATGCATTAGCTAGTGATTTTTAATGTGCTGTTAAAAGTCGAAACCCACCCCAGGCATCCTGTACCAGCTTATCTATACTGTTTCTTGAAACTGTACGGATTGATGGTTTGCACCTGTTTACCTGTTTGCAAAGTCTGCTTTTGGCTACCTGAGTTGTGGAATATAAAATACCCCTCAGTGAGTTTGAGCCTTGGCTCTTCTGAGACACATGTATCTTGGTGGTTCATGATCAGAAGACAAAGTACACCCTGTGTGATGGAGTGGGGGCTGTACCTGGAAGTCTCAGTCCTCTCAGATGTTTGCTGAGCTTGCTTTCTCCTGCTGGCCCCTATTCTTTGCTTTTATGTGTATACTTTGTGGCATCTCAAGAGTCTTTACAATTATCTGACACTATATAACTGCTGCACTGAGGCTCTTTTCTGACAACTAAAGCTTTTTGATAGGGGTTTGGAGTGAAGGAAGGAAGGGTCTACAGCACACAAATTTAGAACTGTTTCCAAAAGTTATGATTCTTGGAAAGCTGGGCTCAGTACTTTGCTGAGCTCTTAAAGCGCCGTTTGGCTGGGTTTCCATTTCATGAAAACCCTTCCAAACACAGACTTGAAGTCGGTCCATGCTCCAACAGTGGCTGTGGGCTTGAAATCTTGGACCCACCTGCCAAGGTCACTGCATAATTCCTTTTCCTCCCACCAAGCCCCTGTGAGCTTTGCTCAACGGTCACACACTCCAACACATGAAGCCCCGTCTGTGAGGAGCATTAGTTTCTCTGGCAAACATTGCTTGAATCCACATATTCCTATCTTTTTTTTTTTAAACTGAAGTATAGTTGATTTACAATGTTTCAGGTGTACAGCAAAATGATTCAGTTATACATACATGCATATATGTGTGTATATTATATATATATTCTTTTTCAGATTCTTTTCCATTATAGGTTATTACAAGATATTGAATATAGTTGCCTGTGTTATATAGTAGGTCCTTGCTGTTTATCTATTTTATATATAGTAGTATGTATCTGTTAATCCCAAACTCCTAATTTATCCCTCTCCCCCTCCTTCCCCCTTTGGTAAACCATAAGTTTGTTTTCTGTCTGTGAGTCTATTTCTATTTTGTAAATAAGTTCACTTCTATTATTTTTTTAGATTCCATATATAAGTGATATCATATGATATTTGCCTTTCTCTGTCTGACTTACTTCACTTAGTATGGTAATCTTTAGGTCCATCCATGTTGCTGCCAATGGAAATATTTCTTTCTTTTATGGCTGAGTAATATCCATTGTATATATATATCACATCTTCTTTACCCATTAATCTGTCGATGGACATTTAGGTTGTTTCCATGTCTTGGCTATTGTAAATAGTGCTGCAATGAATATTGGGTTGCATGTATCTTTTTGAATTATGGTTTTCTCCGGATATATGCCCAGGAGCGGAATTTCAGGATCATATGGTAGTTCTATTTTTAGTTTTTTAAGGAACCTCCATACTGTGTTCCATAGTGGCTGTATCAATTTACATTCCTGCCAGCAGTGTAGGAGGGTTCCCTTTTCTCCACACCCTCTCCAGCATTTACTATTTATAGACTTTTTGATGATGGCCATTCTGACTGGTATGAGGTGGTACCTCATTGTAGTTTTGATTTGCATTTCTCTAATAATTAACGATGTTGAGCATCTTTTCATGTGCCTGTTGGCCATCTGTATGTCTTCTACAGAGAAATGTCTGTTTAGGTCTTCTGCCCGTTTTTTAATTGGGTTGTTTGTTATTTTGATATTGAACTGTAGGAGCTGTTTGTATATTTTGGAAATTAATCCCTTACATATTCTTGTATTCTTAAAACACCAATTTTAAGTAGTATTTTCATTTTTCCTTTAGTGTTCCACCTAGGAATAATCCAGTATGAAAGTTTTAGTCTTCGAGTTATGCTTGACTAACCTAAGCTACTAGTCCTTTAAAAACTCATTATCCAGAAGGGTACCCTTCACATGAGCTACCTCTCTGTGGCTCATGTAACACTGTTCTCAGAAGTCAGAAACCATGCAGCAAGGAAGAGAGTTGTTGCAAAAACGTCTGGAAGGCTCAAGTCTCAAAGTGTTGCAAGATAACCTGCCTTGATCATGAGATTTCAGGGCAGAATTTTATGTCTTTTCACAGTGTGACATCAACCCCCTCTCAGTTTCAGAAGCTGCAAATATATACATCATAAGCTGTTCTTTGAAACAGCAAAAAAATTACCAGTTGACTACTGTACATTAAAACACAAATGACAGCATACCTTACATATGACAATTAGAATTATGTTTGGGGATTCATAAAGAGCATTGGTGATTATCTAGTTTCATCTGGTTGAAGGAGATCCAAAATCTATTTTAAATCCATCTATCCCCCATGCCAGGTCCCTAAGCCAACTCATCATCATCTCTCGCCTAGGTGACGGTACCCTGTTTTCCACTATTACTGAGCCCCCTATCCCTTAGTTAAATAAAGCAGGATGGCCTTTTAAAAATATAATATAAATTCACTTCTCTAATAACTCTCTAATGGCTTCTATCTTTGTTGGAGTACAATCAAGATACTTTTCCATGTCTAAAGCCTCTCCGACTTCTTCTCTACATCATGCTTCTCCAAATACCCTCTCAAAGCAATAAAGGCCTCCTTTCCGATCGAGCCTTGAACATATCTGTTTGGATCCTGGTTCACAGCACATGCAAGGTCCTATCTTCAAACTTTTACCATGCTGGCTCTTTTCCATCATTCAACTAAAAATTCTCTGAGTGTTCTGCTCTGACACTCAAACGGAAGTAGCCCTTTATTCATTCTGTACCTCATTAACATGTTTATCATGTTTATAAACATTATAAATGGCTGCCAGTTTCCTTTGCATTGATTTACAATCATCCCTTGGTGTCCGGGGGTGATTAGTTCCAGGACCCCTGTGGATACCAAAATCCACGGATGCTCAAGTCCCTTATATAAAATGGCACAGTAAAGTTGGCCCTCTGTATCCTGGGTTCCCCATCCAAGGATTCAATGAGGATGCAGAACCCGAGAATACAGAGGGCCTATTCTACTTACTTTCCTCCTCCCACTAGAATGTCAGCTCCTTCAAAGCCATACCCCTGTCTTTTTTGTTCACTATTGTATCCTTAATTGCTTAGAACAATATGCAAGCATGTAGAAGTCACCCAATAAGTATATGTTGAATAAAAAAGGTACTTTTTTGTCTTCTCACCATTGTATCAGTTAAAATAAAAATTTAAAGGGGAAAAAAACGTAATGTAATTTATTCCCGAACCTTTTTTATGATGGCTGTGGATGAATCAGACTCCAGAGGAGTGTGGCTATTTCTGGTCTGCAGCTTTTCGTTGGCGTTCTTCACCGTTCTTCATTTTTCCTCAGTGTTCATTTTGGCAAGAGGTCGAAGCATTTTGCCACAGTGTATTTCTGCAACAACATGGTACCAACATGAGTCAGAATCCCACCAACTTATGCTCTGTTTAAAAATAAACATAAAACCTCATTTACTTCACGTCTCTCCATGCTGTACGTCTTTTCTTTTCTGTTTCAACCCTTTTCTCGGACATGCAGTTACTGATCTGCGTGCTATTACCTGGACAGCTCCAGGCAAAGTCAAGTTCCCCTTAGCACTGCCTGTGTCTGTCACAGCACTTTCTCTAATCATTCCACTGTGAGTCCATCTCTCCCATCGATGGTGAGCCCTCTGGGGACAGGAACTGTGCCTATGGCCTGTGAATCTCTAGGGCCTCATCCACTAACTAGTTATTAAACAGGTTTAATACAGTTGATTCTCATTACTTGTAGTAGTTATGTTCTATATAGTTGCCACCAACACTAAATTAGTGATGCTGAACCATTGTTCTAAGAGGAAATACAGGATTAGGTTTCTGCTAGTTTCTGGCCCCAACACTTGCACCAATCAATCAATACACAAACTTACTGTATGGTTCTATGTGTGTTTCCATTTAAAGACACCTCATTTAGTATACATTGTTCATTTGTTAACATTCAACCCACAGCCAAGAGCACTGTAACTCATGCCTGAATGAAGCTTCCCCAAGACATGCATTTTCTCTGTAAGGTACATCACAGCCTTCTTACACTTAGGAACACTAGGCAGTACTTCAGTACTACACTGGGGAGCCATTTCCAACAGCAAAATCACCAACAAAAAGCACAGAAATGCAAAAAGCATAAGAAGGTGAGCTTGCAAATACAAAATCCATGAATAAGGAGGATGGACTCAATACACATTGCTGAATTATATGCACTGCCATTTAAATGAGTAAAAAATAAATACTACTGACAGGGTAGAAAGGGACTAATACAGATTTCATATGCTTCATGAAAGATCCAGAAACTGAAAACAGTTATTCTCTCCTATCCTTTGAAAAGGACAAATTCCAGAGCCTAGTTCTTTTCATCTGCCCAACATTACTCACTGTTCATCCTATGTTCAGACAAGTCCAAAGAAAATTTCCTTGAAGATAATTATAGGTTAATGGTCTACCCTATCCATGATGGCACAACCCAAACTTCTCCCAGAAGATGGTTCCATTTTTCTCCTGGGATTATAAGAAGAAATACCTGCTTTTATTTCATTATACTCATCAGTTAACTGTAAGTACACAATGTACACACTGTAGAGACTTACATTTTCTGTAAAAATGCCAGTACTCTGTGACATAAACAACGCAGGTATCATATGTTAAGTATCTACTTTCTAATGCACTTGAAGGACATTTAAGACTTCCTTAGGAGGAGAGGAACCAAGATGGCGGAGTAAAAGGACATGCTCTCACTCCCTCTTGCGAGAACACCAGAATCACAACTAGCTGCTGGACAATCAACAACAGGAAGAAACTGGAACTCACCAAAAAAGATACCCCACATCCAAAGACAAAGGAGAAGCCACAATGAGATGGTAGGATGGGTGCAATCACAGTAGAATCAAATCCTATAACTGGTGGGTGGGTAACTCACAGACTGGAGAACACTTATACCACAGAAGTCCACCCACCAGAGTGAAGATTCTGAGCCCCACATCAGGCTTCCCAACCTGGGGGTCTGGCAATGGGAGGAGGAATTCCTAGAGAATCAGACCTTGAAGCTTAGTGAGAATTGATTGCAAGACTTTGACAGGACCAGGAAAAACAGAGACTCCACTCTTGGAGGGCAAACACAAAGTAGTGTGTGCATCGGGACCCAGGGGAAGGAGCAGTGACCCCAGGGGAGACTGAACCAGACCTACCTGCTAGTATTGGAGGGTTTCCTGCAGAGGCCGGGGGCAGGGGTGGTTATGGCTTACCGTGGTGACAAGGACACTGGAAGCAGAAGTTCTGGGAAGTACTCCTTGGCATGAGACCTCCCAGAGTCACTCGTTAGCCCCACCAAAGAGCCCAGCTAGGCTCCAGTGCTGGGTTGCCTCAGGCCAACCAACCAACAGGGAGGGAACCTAGCCCCACCCATCAACAGTCAAGTGGATTAAAGTTTTACTGAGCTCTGCCCACCAGAGCAACACTCAGCTCTACCCACCACCACTCCCTCCCATCAAGCCTCTTAGATAGCCTCATCCACCAGACAGCAGACAGCAGAAGCAAGAAGAACTACAATCCTGTAGCCTGTGGAACAAAAACCACATTCACAGCAAGACAGACAAGATGAAAAGGCAGAGGGCTATGTACCAGATGAAGGAACAAGATAACACTCCAGAAAAACAACTAAATGAAGTGGAGATAGGCAACACTCCAGAAAAAGAATTCAGAATAATGATAGTGAAGATGATTCAGGACCTTGGAAAAAGGATGGAGGCAAAGATCAAGAAGATGCAAGAAATGTTTTAAAAATACCTAGAAAAATTAAAGAACAAACAAACAGAGATGAACAATACAATAACTGAAATGAAAACTACACTAGAAGGAATCAATAGCAGAATAACTGAGGCAGAAGAACGGATAAGTGACCTGGAAAACAGAATAGTGGAATTCACTGCTGTGGAACAGAATAAAGAAAAAAGAATGAAAAGAAATGAAGACAGCCTAAGAGACCTCTGGGACAACATTACATGCAACAACATTCGCATTTTAGGGGTCCCAGAAGGAGATGAGAGAGAGAAAGGACCAGAGAAAATATTTGAAGGGATTATAGTAAAAAACTTCCCTAACATGGGAAAGAAAATAGCCACCCAAGTCCAGGAAGCACAGCGAGTCCTGTACAGGATAAACCCAAGGAGAAACATGATGAGACACATAGTAATCAAATTGGCAAAAATTAAAGACAAAGAAAAATTATTGAAAGTAGCAAGGGAAAAACGACAAATAACATACAATGGAACTCCCATAAGGTTAACAGCTGATTTCTCAACAGAAAATCTACAAGCCAGAAGGGAGTGGCATGATATACTTAAAGTGATGAAAGGGAAGAAACTATAACCAAGATTACTCTACCCGGCAAGGATCTCATTCAGATTCAATGGAGAAATCAAAAGCTTTACAGACAAGCAAAAGCTAAGAGAATTCAGCACCAGCAAACCAGCTCTACAACAAATGCTAAAGGAACATCACTAAATGGGAAACACAAGAGAAGAAAAGAACCTACAAATACAAACCCAAAACAATTAAGAAAATGGTAATAGGAACATACATATCTATAATTACGTTAAACGTGAGTGGATTAATTGCTCCAACCAAAAGACACAGACTTGCTGAATAGATACAAAAACAAGACCCAGATATATGCTGTCTACAAGAGACCCACTTCAGACCTAGGGACACATACAGACTGAAAGTGAGGGGATGGAAAAAGATATTCCATGCAAATGGAAATCAAAAGCAAGCTGGAGTAGCAATACTCATATCAGATAAAATAGACTTTAAAATAAACAATGTTACAAGAGACAAGGAAGGACACTACATAATGATCAAGGGATCAATCCAAGAAGAAGATATAACAATTATAAATATATATGCACCCAACATAGGAGCACCACAATACATAAGGCAACTGCTAACAGCTATAAAAGAGGAAATAGACAGTAACACAATAATAGTGGGGGACTTTAACACCTCACTTACACCAATGGACAGATCATCCAAAATGAAAATAAATAAGGAAACAGAAGCTTTAAATGACACAATAGGCCAGATAGATTTAATTGATATTTATAGGACGTTCCATCCGAAAACAGCAGATTACACTTTCTTCTCAAATGCACAAGGAACATTCTCCAGGATAGATCACATCGTGGGTCACAAATCAAGCATCAGTAAATTTAAGAAAATTGAAATCATATCAAGCATCTTTTCTGACCACAATGCTATGAGATTAGAAATGAATTACAGGGGGAAAAACGTAAAAAAAAAAAAAAAAACACATGGAGCTAAACAATACATTACTAAATAACCAAGAGATCACTGAAGAAATCAAAGAGGAAATCAAAAAATACCTAGAGACAAATGACAATGAAAACACGATGATCCAAAACCTATGGGATGCAGCAAAAGCAGTTCTAAGAGGGAAGTTTATAACTATGCAAGCCTATCTCAAGAAACAAGAAAAATCTCAAATAAACAATCTAACCTTACAACTACAGGAACTAGAGAAAGAAGAACAAACAAAACCTAAAGTTAGCAGAAGGAAAGAAATCATAAAGATCAGAGCAGAAATAAATGAAATAGAAACAAAGAAAACAATAGCAAAGATCAATAAAACTAAAAGCTGGTTCTTTGAGAAGATAAACAAAATTGATAAACCACTAGCCAGACTCATCAAGAAAAAGAGGGAGAGGACTCAAATCAATAAAGTTAGAAATGAAAAAGGAGAAGTTACAACAGACACCACAGAAATACAAAGCATCCTAAGAGACTACTACAAGCAACTCTATGTCAATAAAATGGACAACCTGGAAGAAATGGACAAATTCTTAGAAAGGTATAACCTTCCAAGACTCAACCAGGAAGAAACAGAAAATATGAACAGACCAATCAAAAGTAATGAAATTGAAACTGTGATGAAAAATCTTCCAACAAACAAAAGTCCAGGACCAGATGGCTTCACAGGTGAATTCTATCAAACATTTAGAGAAGAGCTAACACCCATCCTTCTCAAACTCTTCCAAAACACTGCAGAGGAAGGAAAACTCCCAAACTCATTCTATGAGGCCACCATCACCCTGATACCAAAACCAGACAAAGATACTACAAAAAAAGAAAATTACAGACCAATATCACTGATGAATATAGATGCAAAAATCCTCAACAAAATACCTGTAAACAGAATCCAACACATTAAAAGGATCATACACCATGATCAAGTGGGATTTATCCCAGGGATGCAAGAATTCTTCAATATATGCAAATCAATCAATGTGATACACCATATTAATAAATTGAAACATAAATGCCATATGATCATCTCAATAGATGCAGAAAAAGCTTTTGACAAAATTCAACACCCATTTATGATAAAAACTCTCTAGAAAGTGGCATAGAGTGAACCTGCCTCAACATAATAAAGGCAATATACAACAAACGGACAGCAAACATCATTCTCAATGGTGAAAAACTGAAAGCATTTCCTCTAAGATCAGGAATGAGACAAGGATGTCCACTCTCACCACTATTATTCAACATAGTTTTGCAAGTGCTAGCCATGGCAATCAGAGAAGAAAAAAAAATAAAAGAAATACAAATTAGAAAAGAAGAAGCAAAACTGTCACTGTTTGCTGATGACATAATACTATACATACAGCATCCTAAAAATGTCACCAGAAAACTACTAGAGCTAATCAATAAATTTGGTAAAGTTGCAGGATACAAAATTAATGCACAGAAATCTCTTGCATTCCTATACACTAATGATGAAAAATCTGAAAGAGAATTTATGGAAACACTCCCATTTACCATTGAAACAAAAGAAATGCAATACCTAAGAATAAACCTACCTAGGGAGACAAAAGACCTGTATGTAGAAAACTGTAAAACACTGATGAAAGAAATTAAAGATGATACCAACAGATGGAGAGATATACCATGTTCTTGGATTGGAAGAATCAATATTGTGAAAATGACTATACTGCCCAAAGCAATCTACAGATTCAATGCAATCCCTATCAAATTACCAATGGCATTTTTTACGGAACTAGAACAAATCATCTTAAAATTTGTATGGAGACCCAAAAGACCCCAAATAGCCAAAGCAGTCTTGAGAGAAAACAATGGAGCTGGATGAATCAGACTCCCTGACTTCAGTCTATACTACAAAGCTACATTAATCAAGACAATAGGGCTTCCCTGGTGGCGCAGTGGTTGAGAGTCCACCTGCCAGTGCAGGGGACGTGGGTTCATGCCCAGGTCTGGGAAGATCCCACATGCCGCGGAGTGGCTGGGCTCGTGAGCCATGGCCGCTGAGCCTGCAAGTCCGGAGCCTGTGATCCACAACGGGAGAGGCCACAACATTGAGAGGCCCGCACCGCCAAATAAAATAAAATATGGCATTGTTTCTCATCATCAAAAAAAAAAAAAAAAGACAATATGGTACTGGCACAAAAAACAGAAACATAGATCAATGGAACAAGATAGAAAGCCCAGAGATAAACCCACGCACCTATGGTCAACTAATCTATGACAAATGAGGCAAAGATATACAATGGAAAAAGACAGTCTCTTCAATAAGTGGTGCTGGGAAAATTGGACAGCTACAGGTAAAAGAATGAAATTAGATCACTCCCTAACACCATACACAAAAATAAGCTCAAAATGGATTAGAGAACTAAATGTAAGACCGGACACTATAAAACTCTTAGAGGAAAACATAGGAAGAACACTCTTTGACATAAATCACAGCAAGATCTTTTTGGATCCACCTCCTAGAGTAATGGAAATAAAACAAAAATAAACAAATGGGACCTAATGAAACTTCAAAGCTTTTGCACAGCAAAGGAAACCATAAACAAGACGAGAAGACAACCCTCAGAATGCGAGAAAATATTTGGAAATGAATCAAAGGACAAAGGATTAATCTCCAAAATATAAACAGCTCATGCAGCTCAATATTAAAGAAACAAACAACCCAATCCAAAAATGGGCAGAAGACCTAAATAGACATTTCTCCAAAGCAGACATACAGATGGCCAAGAAGCACATGAAAAGCTGCTCAACATCACTAATTATTAGAGAAATGCAAATCAAAACTACAATGAGGTATCACCTCACACCAGTTAGAATGGGCATCATCAGAAAATCTACAAACAACATGCTAGAGAGGGTGTGGAGGAAAGGGAACCCTCTTGCACTGTTGGTGGGAATGTAAATTGATACAGCCACTTTGGAGAACAGTATGGAGGTTCCTTAAAAAAACTAAAGATTGAATTACCATATGATCCAGAAATCCCATTACTGGGCATATACCCAGAGAAAACCATAATTCAAAAAGACACATGCACCCCAATGTTCATTGCAGCACTATTTACAATAGCCAGGTCATGGAAGCAACCTAAATGCCCATTGACAGACGAATGGATAAAGACGTTGTGGTACATATATACGATGGAATATTACTCAGCCATAAAAAGGAACAAAATTGAGTCATTTGTTGAGACGTCGATGGACCTAGGGACTGTTATACAGAGTGAAGTAAGTCAGAAAGAGAAAAACAAATATCGTATATTAATGCATGTATGTGGATCCTAGAAAAATGGTACAGATGAACTGGTTTGCAGGGCAGAAGTTGAGACACAGATGTAGAGAACAAACTATGCACAGCAAGGGGGAAAACTGTGGTGGGGTGGGGATGGTGCTGTGCTGAACTGGGCGATTGGGATTGACATGTACACACTATGTGTATAAAACTGATGACTAATAAGAAACTGCAGTATAAAAAAATAAACAAAAAACAATATTAAACTTTCTTTGGGTTATTTGTATGGAAATATGTTAATATAAATGTTTCAGACATTACATTAAATTTCTGAAAATCGTATATGTTCTGGTATAATGTTATAAGTCATAATTCCAGTTATTACTTTAAAATGTATATCTCAGAAATAACTAAATTTCCTTGTCAATTGCATTATTATGAACTTTCATCAAATCTTTAACCTGGTCATTTTTAAGTCTTTTGTCATTTACAGACAGTTCTGGGTGTACTCTGATGCTTTTGCAAAAATGTTCCTATAAAAGGGTTTCATCTTCAAGGAATTCATGGAAAAGACTCTGACAAGTACAGGTTTCTGGTAACTAACTATACTACTGAACTGAATGAATAAGCATTTTCAGAACGCTAATGGAAAACTGATGAATTCATAAAAGTGCTAACAAAAGATCAAGATAAAAATTAATTACATGAGACTGAGTGAACTGATGAGGATGATTATAATTTTTGTAACTTTCTGTTTGAATAAAAAAAGAAAAATCCCACAAGGACTCAGAGGCAAAAAATATACAAATCAATTTTCAGTGCAAAGTAAAAGAGCTGTTACAGTGGAGGATTACTGGACTGAATGTCAACATTATGACATAGTATGAGTGTGTTTTGTGTTTGGTAATTGCAATCATTGTTGCTTTTGTTGTGGTCATCCATTTACAATGTTTGGTGTCAGTTTATTTCTCTCTTGTAAAAAATAAAATACAGTGTGTGTGTGTGTGCGTGTGTGTGTGTAGGGGGAAAAGACTTCCTTAGGAATACAGATTTATGTTTTAAAGCTGCTACAAAATTTTTCCAATTAAGTTTACTTCTCAGAATTTTAAACTGTTTAAATTTAACCTTGATTTAGTTGTAGTTCATGGAAAGTAATTTGTTGGTAAAATCACCTCTGCAAAAGCACAACCTATGTTTTAAACTACCATTACTGGGATCAGTAGGATTTGCCGAAGGCAATGTTTTGCGCACGTGACACGAAATAGAAGGATGATTCTGAAAGCTCACTTCTTATGTGTTCAAAATCATCTAAAATGGACTTCCCTGGTGGCACAGCTGTTAAGAATCCACCTGCCAACGCAGGGTACACGGGTTCGATCCCTGGTCCAGGAAGATCCCACATGCCGCAGAGCAAGCCCATGCGCCACAACTACTGAAGCCCACGCGCCCTAGAGCCTACCCACCACAACTACTGAGCTCATGCACTGGAAATACTGAAACTCCGTGCTCTCTAGGGCCCACGTGTTGCAACTACTGAGCCTGCATGATGCAACTACTGAAGCCCACACGCCTAGAGCCCGTGCTCCACCAAAAAGAGAAGCCACCACAATGACAGCCTGTGCACCGCAACGAAGAGTAGTGCCCACTCACCGCAACTAGAGAAAGCCCGCACTCTAGCAACGAAGACCCAATGCAGCCAAAAAATAAAAAAAAATTTAATAAGTCAGCTAAAATATAAGTAGACACAATTTCCTTTTAAAGTTTTGTGAGATTCTCTTCATATATTTCAGAGTATCAGAAGATAAGTCACCTTGTCAGGAAATACGATTTCAGGACTGATAAAACCATATGGGTCTATTGCATAACAATAAGATAAATCAACATATTTTACAAAAGTAATACATTGATGCAGAAAAATAAAATGAATGAAATGCATCTTACTTTATACTTTATTAGTACAGTTATATTACATTTTCCATATAATTAACCAATATTTGCTTTGAGTTTATTTTGTAAAATTTAGCATTTCTTTTCATTTTCTATTTATTCTGCAAAACACTAAGAAAAACAGATGCCATTAACTTACTTTAATATGTGCCTAGATCATCACTAAAACTCTCAAATTTCTTTCTCTTTAAACAACCCACTAAGAAACCTTTATTTATATGTCTCTGATAAAGCCATATCACCACTACTGACCTAAAAAAAGCAATGTGAATGTTCAGGTAACAGCTATCCCATTCTGAACCTGATGATAATGTGCATCTTAATATGAGGTACAGGTGCAAATTAAATTTCATACTTCCATTTCTAACCTTCAAGAGGAAGGGGTTGGCTTTGAAATTGACAGCCATGGTTCCACCTTGTACTAACTGCATGATTTGGGCTAATTCACTATTCCCCAAATTTATTTATTCATCTGAAAAGTGAAGATGGACACTATTTTCTGTAACCTAGAGTGGTCCTCATGATAAAGTGGAAATGGCCTGTGTAAAGTACCTGGCCAACAGTGAATGGTAAAAAAAACTTAGTTCTTGTTTTTATTAAGTACAATACCAACACAAGCAGCACTGTAGACAACTGAATTTAGCTCTTAAAGCCAAAATATAGTGACCTGTTACCTGTGAGTAATTTGAAAAAAAAATTATAGTTCACCCACATTTTGACTTACCATCAAAACAAGAATGTCTATGGCTGTGATATGTATGTGTTATAATATATAACTCAAAATCTCTAAGAGTCTATTTTATGTAAAACAGAACAAAGATTGACCATCAGCTATATTAGAACAAACAGCTCTGTTCCTGCACATTTTTTTCTCCTCTCATTCAAAGATGAAAGTACTTATGCCGATGAAATTTAAGGTCGTTTAGACCAGGATGAAATGGGTCCCAGCAGCCCTGTAACCTTAGAATGTTTGTTGCATCATTCACACTTTCATCCACTTCTCCTAGTAACAAGAAACGCAAATTTGTGAGTGGTAGGTTTAATATGTGGTCTGGGACTTCCCTGGTGGCGCAGTGGTTGAGAGTTCACCTGCCGATGCAGGGGATACGGGTTCGTGCCCCAGTCCGCGAAGATCCCATATGCTGCGGAGCGGCTGGGCCCGTGAGCCATGGCCGCTGAGCCTACGCGTCCGGAGCCTGTGCTCCGCAACGGGAGAGGCCACAACAGTGAGAGGCCCGCGTACCGCAAAAAAAAAAAGAAAAAATGTGGTCTGTGTTATTATGTTAGCAAAACAGGACTTTTTTTTCCTCTATGAGAATAGGCTATGACTTTGGCCTCATTAATATTGAGTTCTGGCCAAAGGAACTCCAATAGGTTATGAAATCATGAAAGCTGCTAAATCCCATCAGGCTAAATCTTCCAACAATTCCAAGGCATTGAGGTAAGAATAGGAAAAAATGGACTGTATGGAGAAAACCTAAGCCACAATTTTTTAACCTGTTTTTTTAAAACTAGAATAGAACCTTTCCACAAGGAACTAATATGGATCATACTTCTTGAAAAATATTGTCTTTACCACTGTGATATTTTAAATAGTTTTTGTGTATACTTTTAAATTTTCAATTTTATTTTATTTTTTAATTGAAGTATAGCTGATTTGCAATGTTGTGTTAGTTTCAGGTGTGGAGCAAAGTGACTCAGTTACATATATATTGTTTTTCAAATTTGTTTCCCTTATAGGTTATTACAAAATAATGAATATCGTTCTCTGTGCTATACAGTAGGTCCTTGCTGTTTGTCTATTTTATATATAGGAGTGTGTACATGTTAATCCCAAACTTCTAATTGATCCCTGCCCTCTTTGTATATACTTTAGAATGGAGATAATTCTATACTTTCAGCTAGATGCTGTGCTCCTCATCTAATAGGTAAACTCTAGGTGCACAAAGGGTTTTATTACCAGACTTGACAGTGTAAAAGCCAAGCAGAAAACAAGCTGGCAGAGATGGCTTAATATAAGCTTCCTCTGAGGAGTTGAAAACATCATCACATTTTGTTTCCTGCTATTCATCTGCCCCTCTGTGATCTTTGTCTCTCTATATAATAAAATATTTATAGCCAGAGCCCCGCATCCCTTCCTCCTTCTTAACTGTTGGAATAAGGTGTGTTCTGCTTCCACGGGAGAAAGCAGCAATATAATAGAAACACTAAAATTTGAATAAATGACTTTGGGGAGGAGTAGAAAACCTAATCCACTCAAAAAGGGATTTTCTTTCCTTCGAAGCAAGATAACCGTGATGTATGGGACTGCACGTTTGCAGTAATTATTTCCGCCCTTGTTCAACTGCATTGAACTCTCTCTCGAGAGAAACTTCTTGGGAACCTACAGAACTATTTCCTTTCTTTGGATGTCCTCAGATATAGATTGAGCGCTATTTTGTTTTTCTTTTCAGGTATTAATAAAACGATTTTTTAAAACAATCTGACCTTTTCCTATAGGAAAATATCCTGTTTGAATGTCTGGCCTCTATCTATGAGACATGTCCCCTGAGACAGTGGAAGGACTGAGTTTTTCAGAACTATGAACTATAGGTAATATTCTCATGTTAATGCTCTTTTCATCTGGAAGAGCGGCTTGTAATGTATTGGCTTTTATTTTAGGAGTAACTGAACCTTGTGCTGAAAAACCAAATGAACAATTAAATTTGGATATGTTGCTTTTCTGGTCCAACCAGAAAAAGCACTTAAAGTTTTTATTTGCTAGATACCCCAAGTTCTAGACACACTGGTGCATACTTGCTTTTTGAACTTGATTGACTAAATCATTCTGTGTCTGGGCCTCTTTGTCTTGAACCCATGGTAATGACAACTTGGACTCAGACAAGAGCAGGTACTCACAATTTTCAGAGGATTAAATGAGGTGATGCATGTGTAAGAACTTCAGATAGTCTGAAGCACTATGCAACATTAGATTTAGAAAAGTTATTTTAATTCCTGAGTTATACAAAATTTTACTTAATCTAATACAGAAAACAAAGATAACAGCTCAAAACCTAGTGACGATGTCTCTGCAATATGAGGACTGTCTAATCTCCACTTCGATGTAGTGCGTGGCCTTCTCATTGTGGTGGCTTCTCTTGTTGCAGAGCATGGGCTCTAGGTGCACGGGATTCAGTAGTTGTGGCACGGAGGCTCAGCAGTTGTGGTTCATGGGCTCTAGACCACAGGCTCAGTAGATGTGGTGCACAGGCTTAGTTGCTCCATTCCATGTAGGATCTTCCCAGACCAGGGCTCGAACCCACATCCCCTACATTGGCAGGTGGTTTCTTAACCACTGGGCCACCAGGGAAGCCCTATTTAATGTTTTGATAACTCAATGTCAGCATACTTGGCTTCCTTTATAACCCTAGGTATTTTACTTTATGCCTTTTAAAGCATTATTTTGCCACTGTGGTTACCCAGCAATTCCACTCCTAAGTATATACCCAAAAGAACTGAAAATAGGTACTCAAACAAATATTGGTACAGGATGGTTTGTAGTAGTGTTATTCACAATAGCAAAAAAAAAAAAAAAAAGGAAACAACCTAAACGTCCATCAACAGATGGATGGATAAATGTGGTGTATCCATACAATGGAATATTATTCAGGCATAAAAGAGAATGAATACTAATACATGCTACAATGTGAATGAACCTCAGAAACATTATACTAAATGAAAGAAGCCAGACACCAAAGGTCACATATTATATGATTCCATTTATATGAAATATCTAGAATAGGAAAACCTATGGAAAGGGAAAGCAGATTGGTGGTTACCAAGGGCGTGGAGGACAAGGGAATAAACAGAACTGCTTAATGGCGACAGTATTTTATTTTGGATTGATGGAAACGTTTTGAAACTAGATAGAGGTGGCAGTTGCACAACTTTATGAATGTACTAAATACCAGTAAGTTGTTCACTTTAAAATGATTCATTTTATGTCTTGTGAATTTCATCTCACTAAATAAACAAAACACCATGTTAAAAATTGGGTCCTGGTCTTCCTGAGACGGCCAAAGAAGTCCATGGCACAGCAAAAGGATAAAAATCCTGATTTAAAGCTTCCCACAATGACATGAGCTCTTCTGCTTTGGTCCAGTTGAAGAAGCTGGGCTCAATCAAGTTTTCCAAATTTTCCTAGCATGCCAGAGCACCCTGTGTGGCCTGAGTTTAAAGTCAGGAGGAAGCAAGAGTGTAGCTGATGAGCACTTAGCTTGCTGTTAAACAACTCATATTTGTCTATATATTTCTAATATACACTTGGAGATATATTCCAGAAAATGGAGGATGACTAGAAACACAACAAACTTTACATTCTAAATGACCAGAAATGGTAGACACTACTTTTTCAATAGTAAGATTTTTCTGTGCTGTCAGTTCTCCCAGAGACCATGACTTACTTTGGGAATATCTTCATGCTAGTTGTAATGCTCCTAGAACCTTATTCCACTTCCTTTAGGTTATTTTTTTTTTCATTCAACAAGTGCACATTATACAGGCAAACCTCTTTCTACTGTGCTTTTACTTTGTTATGCTTCACAGATACTGCGTTTTTTACATGTTGAAAGTTTCTGGCAACCCTGGATTGCCAGATAATGGATAGTATTTTTTTAGCAACGAAGTATTAAGGTATTAAGGTATGTACATTGTTTTTTTTTAAACATAATGCTATTGCACACTTAAGAGACTACAGTATAGAATAAACATAACTTTTATATGTACTAGGAAACCAAAAACTTCCTGTGACTTGCTTTATTGTGGTATTTGCTTTACTGCAGCGGTCTGGAACTGAACCCACAATATCCCTGAGGTATGCCTGTAATATCCAGGAGAAACATGTGCTATGAAGAAAAAAAAGTTGGGCAGCAATGAGAATGACAGAAAGTTACTAGAAAAAGAGATCAAATAAGAGACTCCTAAGAGGTAGCATTTGAGGAGGAACCTGAATGAAGTAAATAAATGAGCATTATAGACAGTGGGGTCAACAGTAATTCAGGCTACGGAGACAGCATGTGCAAATGTCCTGAGGTCATGAATATTCAGAGAACAACACTGAAGGCCCATGTGGCTATAACAGAGTCCATAAGAAAAGAACAGTATAAATATAAGATAGAACAAGCAGCCAGTGACCAGAACGTGGATGGTCTAACAGGCTATGGTGAACATTTTGGATTTTATTATAAATCTGATGGGAGAACCATTGGAGAGCTTTGAATAGAAGGTGACATTTTGATTTATACTTTAAAACTGTCCCTAGGTGGGGTGGAAACATTGCAGGAGGTTAAGAGTGAAAGCAAGAATATTAGATAAGAGGCTAGTTAGGGAGCACAGGTGAAGGATGATAGCAGCTCGCACTTAGGGTGGCAGTGGTCAGGGCAGTGAAAAGTGGTCTGACTCTAGATATACTTTCAAAGTATAGATGACTCTTTGATGGGTTGGCTATGGTGCAAGAGAAGGTATTTCCACCTGAGCAGTAGGGTGGACAGCGATGCCACCTATTGAGCTGGGAGACAGCTGGAGAGGAACAGAGTTAAATGTTGCCTTTGTCCCTTTGGGCTGCTATAACAAAATATCACAGACTGGGTAGCTTGTAAGCCACAGAAATGTATTTCTCACAGTTCTGGAGGCTGGAAGTCTGAGATCAGGATGGCAACAGCGTAACTGGGTGAAGGCTCTCCTCCAGGCTGCGTCCTCATATGGTGGGAGGAGCTAGGGAGCTCAGTGAGATCTCTCCCATAAGTACACTAACTCCATTCATGAGGCCTCCACCTTCATGACCTAGTCACCACCTCAAAGCCCCACCTACTAACACCATCATCTTTGGAGGTTATAATTTCAACACATGCTTTTCATAGAAGACCAACATTCAGACCATAGCAAGTATTGGGTTGGCCAAAGTGTTCATTTGGGTTTTTCCGATATGTTGGTTCAAGAAAATCAAGGGTTCAGTTTTAGACGCCGGGATAGACTGGTTGAAAAAATTTGCCCAAATTCCTCATCTTTCACTGTATTCATGCTTTTCATCAAATAACTTTTTAGGCCACTTCCTCTCTGACTCTAGCTTTGGTTACATGGCTTGATTTAGCCAATGGGACACAGAAACTTCCTTATATTTTCAAGTGCTTGTGCTCTTTTGATTTTTCTTGCATTTCTGCCATTATCATGAAAACATGTCCAGGCTAGCTGATGCAGAAGAGAGACACAAGGAGACAAACAGCATGGTCCTGGTAGTAAGAAATTCATAACAGAAACTGAATCATAAATAAATGAATGAACCACAAAATCCAGGCTCCCTCTTGGATCATTTCAAGAAAAGCTCAGCCTGGTTGACTGTGGAAAAAAATTTTTTTAAAATTTATACTTTAAGAAAGTTTATTAACGTTTTTGGTACTAGAGAATTATATTTTTAAAGATTATTGTCATATTTGAGAAACTTCTCTCAAGTGCAAGATTTAAGGGAATTTCAGGATTTCTTTGAATTGACAACACCACTAGTTCATCATCAATGTCTTCACTGCCTTTGCTTTCTGATACTTCCTTGCAAGGTAAGGAACAGAGATAAATGTATCATGAAGCCCATAAAACTAAAGGCTCAAGGCCACTCACTTGTTCATGGACATCAAGGCCCTGGGAAGGATCCTAGCAATATGTTCACATGATCATATATTTTTGCAAATTATGCAAAAGTAAGATATTTTAACAGCAACTGGTTACGAGAGCTGTCTCTTTGCATTCCAACTTCCTACATTGCACTTCTCTATATGCTGCATGGAGTTGCGGTGGCTATAGCTATTTGGGGGCTCTAGCTAAGGGGGAACTTGAGTTGGAAATGCTTTTGGTTTGTAATAGTGGGATATATTTATGTGTTTTGCAATCAATTTCCATTACAGTTCAGTTTTTTCTAGTCGTCCCAAGTACAGCAAGGGCATCCAGGAAATCTCCAACACCTCCACGTACTGAGTGACCCAGCATCATAGTACAAAGATACAGGACCTGAAAGCATATTACAATGTAAGTGTGCCTGCAGCTCTTGGTATATATGCATGGCGGAAGTCTGCCTATTATAAAGCTTCTTAAGCCTTAACACATGGGCACAACAACGCATTAAGTATGCAGAAATGTACTTTAAAAGATTCATAAAACTTTCGTATAGAAAGTTGATACAGTTTGAACATACCATTTAAACAGCATATGGAAAGTTGTTTTGAAGGTACCATTAAAACAAGTGAGAAATTAAACCTCTTTGCTTCGATCATATAAGAAATATACCTTTTATATCATCTCTATTTAAGAATGGCAGAAAAACTTTAAAAAATTGAATAGGAAACAAACATTTGATTAAATCAAAAGAAATTATTCTGACATTGAAGAACCCTTTTGTACCAAAATAATTTTCAGACCACATCCAAAGCATGCATTAGGAGGAAAATGGTGAATAGCAGTAAAGGATTGGTTCTTGTTTGATAATTCAATTGATAAAAATGAGTGGATCACATGAACACAAGGAAATATTTCCATTCTTTGACACAAAAGAAGATTATGAAGATAACATACAATTCATCACAGTCAAACAAGGAAGACAATGACAAGTCACTGATAATGTGGTTCATCAATTTAAAGAGTATTAAGATTAGTCATTGTACAAGCAAACTTCAAATGCACTGAAATCTTAGGACTCACACATTTAAGAAATGTGGTAGAGGTGTTCCAAAATTTGATAATTCTAAAAAAGTTTACATGCCGCTACTGATAACAACATGTGATGCCCAAATAAACTTTTCTAGATGTCAGTAAAAATAAATTTCAATCAGACATCTTAAAGGGAAAGCTGTATTATGTTTCTATTTTCTCTACAGAAGGATGTTTCAAAATAATTTTTATACTTAACAGTAAAGAGATAATGAAAGCATTTTGCACCAAAATG
Source organism: Pseudorca crassidens (assembly GCF_039906515.1). Lineage (NCBI taxonomy): Eukaryota > Metazoa > Chordata > Mammalia > Artiodactyla > Delphinidae > Pseudorca > Pseudorca crassidens. Next base: position 51,438,336 of record NC_090310.1, on the reverse strand, counting down.
TATAGGGGTCAAGATATTAGAAAGGTGGGGTGGCAATCTACTAGTAAAAATATACTGCTTTTCTGATTTTGTGATGTTTGCATTGTTAGCTTGTTAACTTCATACTGAATACTTTGCTATGATTTATTACCTCATTCTAAATATTCACATTCCTACCTAATTTTGTATCCACAGGCACACCTTCTAAAATCATGGATCTTTAGGTTTATGGATCTTGTTTACTGGGCCATTGGTTACTTTTCCCCAGTATGATTGCTCAGAAGTTTACATTTAAGAAGTCAATTAAAATGTATATATGAAGCACAACTACAGTTCAATCGAAGTAGAAATGTCAGAGTGAAAATGCAGCAGCCTCAGCAACCCTGTCTCCCTTTGTGATGGCTACACAGCAATTTCACTTTTGGAATTCATCTTCAACTGGGTGGTTTGTTTCAATAAATTGAAATCCTGATAAGGGTAAGTGAGTCTAAGTGAAACCGATGTTAACCAAATGCATGACAAAATGGAGCACAGGAATTATTCTAAGCAAAGAAATATAAATAAAACTTTGATTATATGGCTGAAAAGGAAAGCATATGGATTTTTATCAAGTACTTAAAGTGTTAGTGCCCATAGCAGAACAATCCGCTATATACGTTAGAAACTAAAGAGATATGCCCCAGAACATGTTCAATTAATTCAACAGAATAGTAAAAGTATAAGTTATGAGTTTTAAATGACAGACCCAAAGATGTAACCATTTAGAGTCTTCTTGAATTTTTTTAATCTACTATAGTTACTAAAGATGTATGGCCTTTGTTTTCTTTCTAGAAATTCTACCAACCCTAGGTTTTGAATTCAGTGAATAGAATACCAAACATATGTACACTTCATTTAGCCTACTGTGACTGAGTCGTACTTTAAATTTTTTCTAATTAAGAAGAAAATACAGTGTTTGCTTTTCTTTTCTTTTCTCTTTTTTATTTTTTTGGCCACACTGAGTGGCATGTAGGATCTTAGTTCCCCAACCAGGAATTGAACCCATGTCCCCTGCAGTGGAAGTGTGGAGTCCTAACCACTGGACTACCAGGGAATTCCCCAGAAAATACAGTGTTTTCTAAGAGGAAAGAAAACATAATTTATTTAATTAATTAATTTATTTATTTAAGCAATGACAAAACAGTGGCCAATCAAGTATTGTCAGTGGTACACTCTATGGCAGAGGCTGCAAACTGAGGACATAAAGCCAAAATCTCACTGCTTAACCAAATTGATATTTAAAATGTTTGAACGAGAGGGTACAGAATGTTGATATATCTTACTACTGGTGATGTTAAGCTTGATCATTCAGTTAAGGTGTATCTGCCACATAGTGAAATGTAACTATCATCTCCCCTTTGTAATTAGTAAATATCTTGGGGGTGATACTTTGAGATTATGAAAATATCCTGTTCTCCACGAACTTTAGCCTATTAGTTTTAGCATCCATCAGTGGATTGTGTCTGCAACAACTATCACAGTGGTATTTGCCTAATGGTAATTTTCTACCTCTTTTATCCTTTCACTGGAATGTATTTACTTCCATTTACTAATTGGAATTCTTCCATAAAAGAGACTATCCCTTCACCCCATTTATTTATGCATTTATTTATATATGTATACATGTATGTATATATATGTATGTATTTATTTATATGAGCAAGGACTCAGGGGTACTTACTTTATTCCAGGAGTTATAATCCAAAACTCTCATTATATATCTGGCTGCTCACAATGTCCCAGTTTTGGCCATTTGGAACTCCTCCTGGTTCATGTGTCCTTTTGACATGCTCTTGTCCTTTATTGAGTGCTACCTTACTTTTTGACAACACAAATATTTCAGGCAATTCCCATACTTTCCCTGCCCCAGCCATGGAATCAACTACTTCTCCAAAGAGCTCTAGATCCTTTTGTTGGAAAATGGTGTTTAAAAATCAAGGATCTGGATGCTAGGTATGCTCTTTGATACCGGGGTGTCACTGAGCTTAGGCTTTCTCAGTGGACAGAGTTAGGAAACATATGTATGTATAACAACCCATGCATATACTCACATAACCTCAGTCTAATCACAGGAGGCCATCAGACAATTCCAAGACATTCTACAAAATGACTGACTAGCAAACTTCAAAAGTGTGAAGTTCAGGAAAGATAAGGAAAGAATGACTAACTGTTAAACTGGGGGAGATTAAGTAGACAACTAAATGTGATTTGGGGGCTTGGATTGAACAGAAAAAACATTAATGGGGCAACAAAAACGACATTCACAGAAAGATAGACAAAATGAAAAGGCAGAGGACTATGTACCAGATGAAGGAACAAGATAAAATCCCAGAAAAACAACTAAATGAAGTGGAGATAGGCAACTTTCCAGAAAAAGAATTCAGAATAATGATAGTGAAGATGATCCAGGACCTCAGAAAAAGAATGGAGGCAAAGATCAGGAAGATGCAAGAAATGTTTAACAAAGGCCTAGAAGAATGAAAGAACAAACAAAGAGAAAAATTAAAGAAAAAACAAACAAATGAACAACATAATAACTGAAATGAAAACCTCAAGAAACAAGAAAAATCTCAAATAAACAATTTAACCTTACACCTAAAGGAACTAGAGAAAGAAGAACAACGACAACAAAAAAAACAAAGTTAGTAGAAGGAAAGAAATCATAAAGATCAGAATAGAAATAAATGAAATAGAAACAAAGAAAACAATAGCAAAGATCAATTAAACTAAAAGCTGGGTCTTTCAGAGCAACAAAATTGATAAACCTTTAGCCAGACTCATCAAGAAAAAGAGGGAGAGGACTTAAATCAATAAAGTTAGAAATGAAAAAGGAGAAGTTACAATGGACACTGCAGAAATACAAAGCATTGTAAGAGACTACTACAAGCAACTCCATGCCAATAAAATGGACAACCATGAAGAAATGGACAAATTCCTAGACAGGTATAACCTTCCAAGACTCAACCAGGAAGAAATAGAAAGTATGAACAGACCAATCACAAGTAGCGAAATTGAAACTGTGATGAAAATTCTTCCAACAAACAAAACTCCAGGACCAGATGGCTTCACAGGCGAATTCTATCAAACATTTAGTGAAGAGCTAACAGCCATCTTTCTCAAACTCTTCCAAAAATTTGCAGAGGAAGGAACACTCCCAAACTCATTCTACGAGGCCAACATCACCCTGACACCAAAACCAGACAAAGATACTACAAAAAAAGAAAATTACAGACCACTATCATTGATGAATATAGATGCAAAAAACCTCAACAAAATACTAGCAAACAGAATCCAACAACACATTAAAAGGATCATGAACCATGATCAAGTGGGATTTATCCCAGGGATGCAAGGATTCTTCAAAATACTCAAATTAATCCATGCGATATACCATATTAACAAATTGAAACATAAAAACCATATGATCATCTCAATAGATGCAGAAAAAGCTTTTGACAAAATTCAACACCCATTTATTATAAAAACTCTCCAGAAAGTGGGCTTAGAGGGAAACTACCTCAACATAAGAAAGGCCATATACAACAAACCCACAGCAAACATCATTCTCAATGGTGAAAAACTGAAAGCATTTCCTCTAAGATCAGGAACAAAACAAGGATGACCACTCTTGCCACTATTATTCAACAAAGTTTTGGAAGTCCTAGCTACGGCAATCAAAGAAGGAAGAGAAACAACAGGAATCCAAATTGGAAAAGAAGTAAAACTGTCACTGTGTGCAGATAACATGATACTATACATAGAGAATCCTAAAGATGCCACCAGAAAACTACCAGAGCTAATCAATGAATTTGGTGAAGCTGCAGGATACAAAATTAATGCACAGAAATCTCTTGCATTCCTATACACTAACAATGAAAGATAGAAAGAGAAATTAAGCAAACCATCCCATTCACCACTGCAACAAAAAGAATAAAATACATAGGAATAAACCTGCCTAAGAAGGTAAAAGACCTATACTCAGAAAACTATAAGATACTGCTAAAACAAATCAAAGATGACACAAACAGATGGAGAGATATAGCATGTTCTTGGATTGGAAGAATCAATATTGTGAAAATGACTATACTACCCAAAGCAATCTACAGATTCAATGCAATCCTTATCAAATTACCAATGGCATTTTTTTACAGAACTAGAACAAAAAATCTTAAAATTTGTATGGAAACACAAAAGACCCTGAATAGCCAAAACAATCTTGAGAAAGAAAAATGGAGCTGAAGGAATCAGGCTCCCTGGGTTCAGACTATACTACAAAGTGACAGTAATCAGCACAATATGGTACTGGCACAAAAACGGAAATATATATCAATGGAACAGGATAGAAAGTCCAGAGATAAACCCACCGACCTATGGTCACCTTATCTTTGATAAAGGAGGCAAGAATATAAAATGGAGAAAAGACAGTCTCTTCAATAAGTGTTGCTGGGAAAACTAGACAGCTACGTGTAAAAGAATGAAATTGGAACACTTCCTAACACCATATACAAAAGTAAACTCAAAGTGGATTAAAGACCTAATGTAAGACCAGACACTATAAGTCTCTTAGAGGAAAACATAGGCAGAACACTCTTTGACATAAATTACAGCAATATCTTTTTTGACCCATCCCCTAGAGTAATGGAAATAAAACCAAACCAAAACAAAAAACATTAGTGGGAAAACTGATGAAATCAAATATGGTCTGTACCTTAGTTTATAGCAAGTGTTGGCAAACTACACAGCCCATGGGCCAAATCTGGTCTGCCACTTGTTTTTGAAATAAAGTTTGATGGGATACACTCTCAATTTCTACACATTGTCTATGATTATTTTTGTGATACAATAGCAGAGTTACAGAGTAGTGGCAGATACCTAAAATAGTTACTATCTGGCTTTTTACAGAAAAAGCTTGTCAACTCCCAGTTTATAGTCTTGTACCAATTTTAAGCCCTATTTTTGGTAATTGTGCTATGGTTATGTAAAATTAGGTGCCAACATATAAAATACAGGAAATTTTACAGAAATTTTCTGTATTTGTGGGTTTTTTTCTTAAAGTCAGGATGTTTGATTACACTGCCCATCAATCAAAACAAAATGAAAATTGGTACTTATGGATAGTACGTCTGATACTTCTGGTTATTGACTCGATATTGGCTTTGATAGTATCATGACCCTGATTTTGTTTGGCATGAAATATCGGTTAAAAAAAAACACATTTCTTAGTCTTTCTTTTAGCCAGGGATACTTAATGATGTATAAACACACTGTTTTGGTGAGATTTTAAGGAAAGCTCATTAGAAAGGGTCAGAAGTCTGGCATGAGTCCTATTTACCCTTCCCTCTTTCTACTGCTTCCTGCCCAGACAATCAATATGATGGTTAGAGTTTCAGCAGTTATCTTAGACCACGAGGTGAAGACAGGAGTCATGCATGCATCCTCACTTCAAGTAGGTTTCAAAGATAGAAGAAGTTTATGATAGACTTATTGTGGCCTAATTTTTCATGCATCCTCATATTCATGCTCTTTGTAACATCTCCCATCAAAAGGTGGAACCTGTTTCCCAAGCTGTCTAATCTTGGCTGGCCTTATGACTTGATTTGGCCAAGAGAATGTGGTAGAAGTTCATGAGTATCAGTTCTGAACCTAGACCTCAACAGGCCCTGAGTAGTTCTACTTTCTCTCTTGGAAACCTTCCACAGATATGTGAAATATCCCATGCTAGAGAATAATGAGAAGTCATATGAACTGGGACCCATTAGTCCTAGTTGAGGACATCCTAAAGCTAGGCCTCCAAATAAAATAGAGAACCCAATCAAAATGAAAAGAGCTACTTACTCAATACAATGCTGACTGCAGGTGCAGGTGAAACACCAATCAAGACCAGAATACTCTCCCAGCTGATCTGTAGACTTACCAGTAATGGTTGTTCTTCTTGTTTTATGATACAGAGAGTTGGGGTGGTCTGCTATTCAGTGGTAGTGGCCTGATCTAGGACCTGCATCTCTGATGACCGTGGAGTCACTGCTGTGGCCTGAGACCTCTTTCCTGAGGTCCTCTTTTATAAGAAAGAAAGAAAAGTCATCTTGCCTAAACCACTCTGATTTTCAGTCTGTCTTACTTGCCACCAAGTAGAATTCCTAAGTGATACATAAAGGGCATGAGCTGTCTACTTTTCTACAATCCCCACTCATCATGTGTCACCCATTTATGTCACATTTATGTCATCTGTCTTGCCCTTGTAGCACTTGAATGTGTGACCTGCTCTACAAGCCACATTTTTGAAAGAGGAAGAAAGATGATCTTTCAATCTCACTTTGTCTTTTGAGATTCATTTAACTTAGTGGATTTTGTGTAAAGGGAGCACATTAGAGGACAATTGTATATTTTGCTTTGTAAACTCATACCATACCCAAACCACCTGAGCTGGAGGCCTGTGGCTCAGGACAGCAGTGGAAATATCCATGGGAAACCAAGGAAATAACTGAAATAATGGATTTTTTTAGAGCATTTTAAAGATAATTAAGTTAATGCCAGCCTCCTTTATTGTCAAGTGCTGCTGAAAGTTCAATGAAATCCCTTTAGAGATGAAACATTTCCCTTAAAAATGAGCAGTATAAATCTAGCTTCAAACTTTATTAGAAAAAAGAGCAAAAATCCATGTTACCGTTTCTTTTAATATATATGCATATGGCTGTATATCTAGAGAATTTGAAGTTTCAGACTACTGCTAATCACATTATTCTAAAAATAGTTATAATAATGTACATATAAAATAATTAGTTACAGATATATCATAATAGCAGACTTAAAATTATAATAAATATGGTAAGTATTAATATATAAATAACAACCTATCAATTAAAATACACAAGAGCAATTAATAGTTTATATCACCAATAAAAAAGTAGTATAAGTCAATTTGATCTTTTTATATTTACTACTTTAAAGCTAAATGGCAGCTTTTATCAATAAAATTACCATGAAGGAAGATACTTCAATTTATAACTGGTACTCTACTGTTACGTTTTCAGAAAAAAAATTTAAAAAGAGACACTTCTTTTATGGAGACTTCTACTTTTAAACAATACCTCCATTACATAAGAAACTCAAGAATTTCAAGTCCATGCTTTAAATTTTGGTATTTATCATTTCATTCTGCATCACAAACCTTTAACAAAAAGTAAAAATATGTGCGTGCTTACGAGTGTCATAGGCTCTGAAGATTCTTTGTTAAAGGTAAAAGCTCTTAACAAAAATCTAGAGAAAATATAACGTGGAGGTGTTCTGACCCAGGATGCTGACTCCCATGGAATGAATACACGTGCACATGCGTACCCAGCAGGCACTGTTAGCCCAAGAAAGTGATTGTCTATTTCATTAAGCTCTTCATTGCTGAGTTCAAATTCTTGCCAGCTGATTTTCTGTGCTAACCCTTGATCTATTAGATTGGGACTCAGCCTCATCCAATGAAAAATGCTGGGATTCATGTGTGTCAATGGATGATAGGAAATGTTTCTCAGAAACAAAACTTGAAGGCCAGAACAGGGGAAATCCCTGCACAATATATAGCAAGAAGCAACTCAGTGAGGTCCAGTGGACACTGATATAATAGTAGAAAGCTTGGGTGGATACTACTTTGTAAAATCTCAACGTTGTTTACAAAAACTGGGGGCTTCATTCACCAAAACATTTTTGGTAGAAGAAGCAAGTACTAAAGTAGCACTGCCCAAGAGAAATATAATATGAACCACAAATGTGAGTCACAAATGTAAGTTTAAATTTTCTAATAGTTGCATTAAAAAGGTAAAAGAAACATAAAATTTTAATAATGCACTTTTAAACCAACATAGTCAAAATATTATTTCAACAGTTATCAACAAGATATCTTCATTTACGTTTTCATAATAGATCTTTGAAATCCATTGTACACTTTATGCTTACAGCACATCTCAGTTGGGGTTAGCCACATTTCGAGTTCTCAACAGCCAGAGGTTGTTAGTGGCTCCCACATTGGGCTTTACAAATCTAGAGTACTCAATGACTTATGGTGATAACTTAAAGATCTTAAGAGTAACAGTAACAAGAGAAGAAAAGGATGAGATTTTAACTATAATGGATTAATGAATTTTCCAAGAAGAATCTGAGAGAAATTATATTAGCAATACAAAAATTCATACCAACTAGTTGGGTTTTGTTTTAGTTTTTAAATATGCTAGTTTTAAAGCAGACACTTGGCAGTGTAGAGCAGGGGTCCCCAACCCCTGGGCCACAGACTGGTACTGGTCTGTGGCCTGTTAGGAACCGGGCCTCACAGCAGGAGGTGAGCGGTGGGCGAGTGAGTGAAGCTTCATCTGCCACTCCCCATTGCTCCTATTACCGCCTGAACCATCCCCACCCCCACCATCCCTCCGTGGAAAAACTGAAAAACTGTCTTCCACAAAACCGGTCCCTGGTGCCAAAAAGGTTGGGGACCACTGGTGTAGAGGAAGTATATCATTGGAAATTGTCTCACTTATAACTCAAATATTTTGGAGATAGAGAAATTATTGGGACATAAAAGTATGCCAAAATAAAACCTAGTAAGCTTTAGTTAAACATCCCAAGCATATAATGAAACATTTATTGACATCCTGCAACATTGGATAATAAAACATAATATAGGAAGTCTGCAGTGAATATAAAATGTCAAAATTAATAGCACAATTTTATAATCAGCTTCGAAAGCAATTATTAGTCTTTAGGGCAGGATTCATTTACATTAAGAATTGACATGCGAGGATTTTCTCCAGGGTCAAATGAGTTCATTAAAAAAAAATAAATCTATAAATTAGGTCAAATAGAAGGTATAGAGATCGGGTTGCATGTTAATAAGCCATAAAACATTGATGCAAAAATTAAAGCTGTACAGAAAATTAAATATTTTTCTGAAAGCATTTTAAGAAAAATATTTTTAAACAGCTTATATACTTTAACATCAATAAAACGTTTGAAGCCTTAAGGCTGTCAAATACCTGATAACTCAGTAATACTTAGAGTGTGTGCTTCTTATGGGAGATTTTAATTTGTATTCCATGAGATTGTAAAACATATAATTTGCACCAAATGTAAATGGCAAAAGTTACACATTTAAAAAACTGATTATATATTGTTCTGGTGCTCATTGTAGAGAAACTGGAAAAAACATAAAAGCATCAATACAAAGCAGGAAAAAGTCAATCAGAATCCCAGGACCGAAGACATTGTTGATATTTTAGTCTACCTCCTTCCACGCTAATACTAGTATAATTACTACTGCCAGATATTGGTGATATAATAAACTCATGTGGGCCCATTGTAGATCAGATTCTTACAATAGATCTGCTAATCCCACTTGGTAAATATATACCCACACGTTTCCCCTCTCCTACACAGCCAGCTTCCCAAAGGTTGTAGAGAGTTCAGGGGCACTTTACCCTGGAGCTGATCTGTTGGCAACTTCTATCATGTGCTCCTCCCACCACACCATCCCCCTCAATCAAACCACCAACACCCACATAATAAGACCTCTGTCTAAACACTCTTTCAGTTAGCTCAAAGCTTTGTAATGCTCTTATTTAAGAAAAAAAAAAAGTCTCTTGCATAGAGACACAAATTATCAGCTTTGCTTATTTACGACCTTAGAACAGTAGAAAAATCTGGAAGAAATATCATCTTTTACCTCGTACTCACTAATAACGTTGCTACTGGCTGCAAACATAACCCTTTGGTTCTATTTTACTGAGCTTTACTTTGTGCCTGGAAGAACATACTTTCTCAGAACTAGATTCAACGATACATATTTATCAAGGGCTTAACAGGGCAGACTTTGGGTTCAGGACAGGATAGTGAATTGCACATGAATCAGATATGGTTCTTTGGCCTTACAAAAGTAATAGTTTAATAGGGAAGATAATCTGCAATTTAAATTATACAAATGAATACATATTTACACACTAGGATCAATGTGATGAAGGCAATAGACATTGATGCTGAGATGGAGAACACAACATTGTCAATCTTAGTTACTGACCTGATGACCTGTTTCAAAGGCTGACAAGAATTCAGGAAGCTTCCCACCCACTACATCAAAACTGAGCCTTCTGCTCAGAAGTATAGCACTGTGGTAAAGGAGGCCAGGACAGAAAGACCTGCAGCAAGAGTTCCTACACAGGTTTTATTTTTGTATTTTTTTTTATTGAAGTATAGCTGATTTACAATGTTGTGTTAGTTTCTGGTATACAGCAAAGTATACCAGATTTTTCATATTCTTTTCTATCATAGTTTATTACAAAATACTGAACATAGTTCCCCGTGCTATACAGTAGAACCTTCTTGTTTATCTATTTTATATATAGTAGTTTGTACTTGCTGATCCCAAACTCCTAATTTATCCCTCCCTCACTCTCTTTCCCCTTTGGTAACCATATGTTTGTTTTCTATGTCTGTGAGTCTGTTTCTGTTTTTTAAATAAGTTCATTTGTATCATTACCTACACTGGTTTAAACAAACCAACTCTGAACGCTTTACTAAGGTAGAGTCATTTATGTAGGGATGGTTCTCTTTTTAACAAATATGGAAATGCATCCAAACACCACCATGGAGGAAAAAAAAAGTGTCCTAAGGAATCTTCTATTGGATTTCCTATTGAAATAAGGGAATGTCACCCATTAAGGCTACTGTAGGCACCCTACCTATGAAGTTGATCTCAGATATGCTAAAAGAAATGCTGACCGCAAAGCTTTTGACAGTGCTTTGTGTTAGGAAGGATGGAAACCTAGAGAAATTTTTGGATCTTAGTTGAACAGAAGCACCATACTGAATGTCTTTTGTGCAAACTTTAGGCCAAAGGTGTAAAGTTTGGGATAAGACAGAGAGCTGGTCTGGCCTCCATGGAAGAGTAAAAGGAATTTGGAAACAGCAAGTAGGCAACTGAAGAAATTAGAGAGAGAACAATGAGAGAAGGGAGACAAACAGAGAGAGACACACAGACTAACAGAGTGAGGGTGGGAGATAGGAGAGACAAAAGAGAAAGATATAAACAGATACAAAGAGAAAGCAAGGGGACAGACCTATAGACATATGGGCAGTGGGGGTGAGGGGTAGTGGGAGAGAAATGCCAGGACACAGCAAAATCGATGTTAACAACGTAGGCACACAGCCAGTGAGAATTTCGCTGTGGCTAAACCGTCTGTTGCACCTAGAGATATTAATAACTAACAGTGAATTCAAAGTTCTCTCTCATTGTCTGCTATAATTTCTCTCTGTGAATCTTTAGGAAAGTCTGCTAGCAAATACTTCCCTTAGCATTCAAAGTATTTTGTAGAAATGAAGGAAGAGTAGAGGTAATCAGCCTCTACTCACATGCAAGCTGGCGAGAGAGGATGATACAGGACCCAAGAGTCATGGGACAATGAACGGAAGAAATGGGCTTCCCCACGGGGTGACTCAGGAGTGGTAAGTGAACTGCCATTTTGCAAAACTTTAGTCTCTTCTCAGTATCACAGGGGACTGGTTCCAGGATCTTGCAGATACCAAAATCCATGGATGCTCAAGTCCCAACTATAAAATGGGATAGTATTTGCACATAACTTAGGCCCATCCTCCTGTACACAGGCATAGCTTGGAGATCCTGAGGGTTCAGTCCTGGACTATGGCAACAAAGAAAATTATCACAATAAAGTGAGACACATGAAATTTTTGGTTTCCCAAAAACTGTTTTTGCGAGGGAGGGAAGGAGAGAGGGGAGAGAGAGAGGGAGGGGAGGGGGAGTACACAGAGTAAGAAGAGAGAGGGGAAGGGAGGGGAAGAAGGATTGGGAGAAAGAGAAAGAGGGAGAACTCAGAGATCTGTAGAACATCGCTCTCATGTATTCAGCTGAGTACTGTTCAGTGTAAGCACGTGAAGAAACCACTTGAGGCTAGGGAAAGATTCACCCAAAATATGTAGATTTTGGCCAGCCTTCACACAGGACTAGCACTAGTTCCTGTTTCTATCAGCCAGACTAGAAAGCCTGAAGATTCATGAGACATTGACTGGATAAACTACTCCAGAAGTACTTGCCCCAGTAGTCAGTAATAATTAGCCAAAGATTGAGCACTGCTGAAGTTGCCCCTAATAAATATTAAAGACACCCCCAAAATTAAACTGTTTCCAAATAATTGTATGCCACAGGATATTTATAGGAATACTAAAATATCAAGCACCCCCCAAAAAGATAAAGCATAAAAATGGTATTCAATCCACAATTACCAGGAATGCAAAGAAACAGAAAAATATGACCAATAAGAAGAAAATAAATCCTTTCATCAAAACCAATGCACAACTGACACATATTAGGATTAGCAGACAAGAACTTTAAAACAGTGATTATACTACATTCCATATGTTTGAAAAAGCCCCAAATCAATCATCTACAGATAAAGAATACAATGTGTGGAATGAAAAACCCAATTGATGGGATTATCATCATATTAAATATTACAGAATGAAAGATTAATGAACTTGGGGACATAGCAGTAGAAACTATTAAAAATGAAACACATGGGCTTCCTTGGTGGCACAGTGGTTAAGAATCATGGGTCCAAACCCATGGACATGGGTTCAAGCCCTGGTCTGGGAAGATCCCACATACTGTGGAGCGACTAAGCCCGTGTGCCACAACTACTGACCTGTGCTCTAGAGCCTGAGGGCTACAACTACTGAACCCCGCATGCCAAGAGCCTGTGCTCCACAACAGGAGAAGCCACCGCAATGAGAAGCCTGAGCACCACAATGAAGAGTAGCCCCCACTTGCTGCAACTAGAGAAAGCCTGTGTGCAGCAATAAAGACCCAACAAGGAAGGAAAGAGGAAGGAAGGAAGGAAGGAAGGAAGGAAGGAAGGAAGGAAGGAAGGAAGGAAGGAAGGAAGGAAGGAAGGAAGGAAGATATTTATTTTAAAAATATGAAACACATAGAGAAAGGATACCAAATAAATTAACAACAACATACCAGCGACTTGTGGAACAATTTCCTAAAATAAGTGTATGTGGATTCACCAATGGAAAGGATGTAGAATAAAGGACAGAAAAAATATCTGAATGTATAATGACTGAACATTTTCCAAGCTCAATGAAAACTATATACACAGATTTGGTAAGCTCAATGAAGCCCAAACACAAAAAATTTAAAATTACACCAAGATATATCATAATGATATTGCTGAAAAATAGTGATAAAGAGAAATTTTAGCAAAAGCTTGTGGGAAGAAAAGACAGTAATATGGAGAGGCAAAGATGGGGATGACATTGTATCTATTATCAGAAAGAATGCAAACAAGAACACAGTGGAGTAAAATCTTTAAAGAAGTTAAAGGAAAAAAGAACTACCAATTTAGAATTCTCCATCCAAAAGAATATATTACAAAATTGAAGGTGAAATAAAGGTATTTTGAGACAGCCCCCTCCAAAAAGAAAAAGAAAAAGAAAAAAGAACACTCTGCAGCAGGAAATATATAAAAAAAATAGCAAGAGATGACAGGCTTAAACCTAACCACATTAAATGTAAATGGCCTAAATACCCATTAAAAGACAGAGACATCATACTGGATAAAAAAGCAACACCCAACTATATGCCGCCTATAAGAAATACATTTTATAGGTAAATACACAAATAAATTGAAAGTAAAGAATGGAAGATATGCTGAACCTAATTGAAAGAAAGCTAAAGTGTTATATTAATACCAAACAAAGTAGACTTCAGAGCAAATAATATTACCAAGAATGAAACTGTAGTTTCATAACAATAAAAGGGAACACTCAACAAGACTTAACAGTACTAAATGTTTATACATCTAAAAAGAGTTTCAAACTATATCAAGCAAACACTAACAGAACTGAAAATAATATACAAATCTTTTATTAATCCACAACCTATAATTATTGTAGAAAGACAATGCTATCTCAGTAAGTGATAGAATAAGTAGACAGAAAATCAGTAAAGATATAGAAGACTTGAACAACACTAATAACCAGTTTGGCTTAATTAACGTTTATAGAATACTTTAACCAGAAACAGCAGAATAAATATTCTTGTCAAGAAAACACAGAATGCTTACCAAATAAGACTATATTCTGAGTTATAAAACAAGTCTCAATTATTTTAAAAGGATTCAGTCATGCAAAGTATGTTATCTAACTGTAATGAAATTAAGTTAGAAAACAATAACAAAAATCTCTGGAAAGTTCCTAAGTACTTGGAGACTAAATAACATACTTCTAAATAAACCATGAGTTAAAGAAGAAATCAAAAGGGAAATTAGAAAATACTCAGAAGTAAATAAAAATGTTTTAAAAAGCACACAAAAATTTGTGGGATGCCACTACAATAGTACCTAGGGGGCTTCTTTATAGGTAAATTATTAATAAAAGAACATAATAAAGGTATCAAAGCAATGACCTCACCTTCTACCTTAACAAAACTAGGGAAAGAAGAGCAATAAAACTCAAAGTGGAAGACAGTAAATAATAAATATCACTGTGGAAGTCAATACATAGAAAGCATAAAAACAATGGAGAAAAATTAATAAAATAAAAATCTGGTTCTTTGAAACTGAGTTATTTGCATTGAGGTGGATGGACCTAGAGTTTGTCATACAGAGTGAAGTACGTTAGAAAGATAAAAACAAATACCGTACGCTAACTCACATATATGTAATCTAAAAAAATGGTACTGATGAACCTAGTGGCAGGGCAGGAATAAAGACACAGACATAGAGAATGGACTTGAGGACACGGTGGGGAAGGAGAAGCTGGGACGAAGTGAGGGAGTAGCACTGACCCATATACACTACCAAATGTAAAATGGATGGCTAGTGGGAAGCTGCTGCATAGCACAGGGAGATCAGCTCTATGCTTTGTGATGATCTAGAGGTGTGGGATAGGGAGGGAGACTCAAGAAGGGGGGGATATGGGGATATATGTATAATATAACTGATTCACTTTGTTGTACAGCAGAAACTAACACAACATTGTAAAGCAATTATACTCCAATAAAGATATAAAAAAAAATCTTGTTCTTGATAAGATTGACACAATTGATAACAGACAGCAAGAGTGATCAGGACAAAAAGATATGACACAATTTACCAATCATGATTTTTGATTTACCAATATTAAAAATGATAGAGGAGGTATCACTACAAATTTTTAAATTGTAAAAGGATAATAAAAATGTTATGAACAATTTTCTGACAATGAATTTGTGAACTTGGATGAAATGGTAAATTCTTTGAAAGACACAAACTACCAAAGCCCACTCAATAACAGCACCATATCTATAAGAGAAATCAAAATTTGTAATTTAAAACTTTCCAACAAAGAAAACTCTAGGTGTAGATAACTTTACTGGTGAACTTTTTCAGTCACTTAAAAGAAGAAACAATATCAATTCTATACAAACTCTTTCAGAAAAATGGAAATAAAGGAATCCTTTCCAACTCGTATTAAGCAAACATCACTGTTACCAAAACCCAGTAGAGATACTACACAGCAACAACCATCATTAACACAGATGTACAAATTTTAATGAAAATTTTACCAAATGAATCCAACAGTATATTGGAAGGATGATACATCATGGTCAAACAGGATTTATTTCAGAAAAGCAAGGTTGGTTTACATTTGAAAAAGATCAATGTAATTCATCTTATTAATAAGCCAAAAACTTATATTCTCAATAGATGCATAAAGAGCATTAACAAAATCTAAGATCTATTCCTGATGAAAAATCTCAGCAAACTTGGAATAAAAGAGAACTACCTAACTTGATGATGGGCATTTATGAAAAATATAGAGCTAACACCATATTTAAAAATAAAGGAATTGATTGTTTTTTCCTCTAAGATGAAGAACAAGACAAGGATGTATTCTCTCACCACATCTATTCAACATCATTCTAGAGAGTCCAGTTAGAGCAATGAGGCAAGAAAACAAAATAAGAAGATTAATCATATCAGGTCTTGTTAAGGATGTGGAAGGACTGGGACTCTCATATACTCCTGGGGGAATGTAAAATGGTATAAGTGCTTTAGAAGACAGTCTGGCAGTTTCTTAAAATGTTAAACATATGCTTGCTATACGATCCAGTGATTTCCTCTGAGTATTCACTCATGAGAGAAGTCAAAGCATATGTCCACACAAAGGCTTATGCATGCCTATTCACAGCAGCTTCATTGGTAATAGCCAAAAAACTGGAAACAATACAAATGTCCATCAACATCTAAATGTATAAACCACCTGTTGTTGTATCCATACTACAGATTACTGCTTAACAATAAAATGGAATGAACTCTTGATACATGCTGCAACTTGGATGAACCTGAATAGTGATGCTGAGTGAAAGAAACCAGACCAACAAAGTATACATACTGTTATGATTTCACGTATATAAAACTGTAGGTAATGCAACCTAATATATGGTGACAGAAATAAGATCAGAGGTTTCCTGGGGACAGAGGTAGGGGTGGAAAGGGAGGGGAATGAGTGAGAGAGTGAGATTAAAAAAGGCCACAAGAAAACTTTTGAGGGTGGAAATGTTCACTGTCTTGATTGATGTTGATGGTTTCATAGTTGTACACGTATGTCAACATGTATCAAATTATACACTTTAAATGTGGGGAGTATTGATATGTCAGTTATACCTCAATAAACCTTTTTTTTTTAAGAGTATTCATTTCTTCATCTGTACTAGCTACATAGAGAAGCTCATTAACCTTATAGGGCTAATGCTATTGTATTGTCAGCACAGATATAAAACATCCTCATCAAAGCAGGAAGCTCTATTAGACAGCACTGCTCTAACTCCTATAATTGCAATTAAGAAGTGAATGATAACTTTTAAAAGTTATCATTAGGGATTAATCTTCCTCTCACAAACACTCAAGTACTTTTATCCATTATTTGCAATACTCTTGTAATATATGCAAAGTCCCTCAAATACCACGATGCCACATCTTGCCAAAAATTTCTTCTTTCTGCAATTGGATCAACCCAAGCCTTTTTTGTTTTTGTTTTTGTTTTTTTTAATCACAGCTTGCAATCATTTTCTAAGTGCTCACTGCCTTCCCTACTTAGCTAGAATCATACAAAGAACCAAATATTCCAGCTGGGTAAAATGATCAACATATTTGACCTTTTCTGAAATACAGTGATAAAAGGAAACATGTACACATTTGGGGCACAATTTATGCTTGTGAAATACAGTATTAAGCTGCAAATGATAAAACTTCTACCACCACCCTTGGCATATTTTATGGAAGTTGAATTTAGAATCCCCAGAAATTCAGAAACAGTTGAACTAAATTATCTGCCCAAGAGAGTGATATTTTAATTTATCCTACCCTTTCTCTTGATTTTTAAACAGTCTTTTTCCAAAAGCTACGTGACAGTGTTTAATATGAACCTGTACCTCTGCCTCAACTTGTTAGCAGGGTTCGGATAATGACCTTTGTGATTGAGACTGAATAATCAATATTTTATGAATACAGGCATACCTCATTTTCTTGTGCTTCACTTTACTGCACTTCACAGATAAATTGCATTTTTTACAAATTGAAGGTTCATGGCACCCCTGCATTAAGTCTATCAGAGCCATTTTTCCAACAGCATTATTTTCTAAAGGTATATACGTTGTTTTTATAGACATAATGCTATTATACACTTAATCGACTGTAGTAAAGCATAAACATATCTTTTATTTGCACTGGGAAACTGAAAAATTCATATGATTTGCTTTATTGCAATAGCTTGGAACCACACCCACAATACTTCCGAGGTACAACTGTAATCAGTAATTTTTCAAGCCTAATTTGAGGGAACCCCAGATTGAGTGACTGATGGCAGGGAAGGATGTTTTGTCTTCAAAGGGATCTGGTTATAAGAAAATGCTCAAGATACAAGCATATATTGTCACCACGACTCTCAACCTTGAATCAGTGAAGAAACGAGAATCACTAAGGCCTGTCCATGATTGGGCATTTACGCCTGAAAACACAGGTCCAAGCTAAGTGAAGCAGTGATGGATGGTCTTTACTGTTATTAGCTTTTGCTAAGTTCAGTATCTCATACCAACCAGAAGTTCTATTTGGCAGTTGTACATGTTTCATATTTTTAAAGAGACAAGTAATGAAGAACTCTTACAAATTACAAAACAATTTCCAAATATTGAGTCTAGAGGGAAATTATTAAGTTCTTTGGTGGTAAGAACATAAGGCTCTAAATACCTGGGGCTTATTTGTGGGGAGGGGCATGTCTAAGACAAATTGAGATTCTCTGGAAATTATATGAAAGCCATTAATTGGGAGTGGGGCAAGAGACCTGGTTCTATCTTATTTCTATTCCTAACCTGTTAGAAACTGTGATTGATAAATTTAGTAATACTGCCATTAGGTAGTAATTACCCTCCTCTTACCCATACCTTTTGCCATGTGACTTTGGAGTTGCTCCCTAAGGTGAGGTATATTTCTTCACCCCAGGTGCCTTGCTTTGTCCAACAGAGTAACAGCTTACGATTCCAAGGCTAGGTCTTGAGAGACCTTGTCTGTTTCCCCTTGGACTCTTGCACTTGACCCTCACCTTGGGAACATGCCTCAGCTAGCCTGCTGGGAAATGAGACAAGTGGAGCAGCACTGAGCTGCCAATGCTCCCATCTGAGGCCAGCCAAGATCAGCCAACAGCCAGCCAAAATCATCAGAGCTGCTGAGCAGACCCCTGGATGATCCAAGACCCATAAGCAATAAACATTTACTGCAGCCTGACACTGAGGTTTTGTGTTTGTTATGCAGTATTGTGGCAGCAGATAACTGCTAGAACCCACACCCTCTGAAATGCTTGAAAATGAGAATTTAAGTATCAACAGATGGTCTCTCAGGTGCCATACAGCTCAGCCTCTGCAACTGAACCAACATAAGGTCTTGGGCAGACCCATCAAAATCTTTTCCCTGTCACTTCGGACATATCTATCACAGACTATACTGCCAAAGAGTACCACCAATCAGCCTCTAGTTAACCTTATTCATGCAAGATCCCCTGCCGGATAACCATCGTTTTACAAATTTATGTACTTCAAACTGTCTACAAAGTTCAAAGACAGGAGTGACAAATGTATGATTCCATGAGACCCAGAAGGCTCCAGTATTTCTGACAGAGAACAGAGGGAGGGAGGGAGGAAGGAAAAGGGAAAGAAGGGAGAGACAGACAAGAAAACACCCTGTAGAACTGTGCACCCTCATTTAGATCACCCTTGAGACCACCATTCTTTTTCATAGCCCACCAAACTTCACTTACTTATGTTATCCACAAGGTCCCTGAGGGAATTTCAATATGCTTGTAATGGTTAACACAGGTACCCCCGCTTTTTAAATTTTTTTTCAAAGTTTGTCCTACGCCACTTTGCTTTAAGAAAGATCTCTGTTAGTAACTGTTATCTCTAGTCAAAAGAAATCTGAAGAGGATTTTCACTTTTACAAAAAAAGCCAAAAATGAAAATAGCATTCAGCATCTGTTTCGCAGGGGAATTGTTATAGAAGCAGCTGTCCACCCCACAAGCGGGGCACCCAAGCTCCTTCCCCAGGAACTGTACTCAGCATCTCAGCACCCAGCTACCAGAGCTCTGAACTGTGTCTGTGAGCATGTGTGCTTTATCTTGATTTATTTTGTGCATTTGTTAGCCAGATGTGTCCTGAGGTAGCTGCTTCTTTGCTTTATGCCATTTTGGTTTGTCAAAGGTTTCACAGGAATGCTCTACTTTCTCATAGTGGGGGAAACTTGTAAGACTTTTGGATTAAGCTCTCAAAGTAATGAGCAACCTCCACTCTGTTGATAAGAATGGATAAGGAAGATGTGTTATACATATATATAATAGAATACTACTCAGCCATAAAAAAATGGAATTTCGCCATTTGCAACAACATGGATGGACTTGGAGGGTATTATGCTAAGTGCAATAAGTCAGACAGAAAGACAAACACTGTATGATATCAATTATATGTGAAATCTAAACAATACAACAAACTAGTGAACATAACAAAAAAGAAACAGACTCACAGAAATGGAGAACAAACTAGTGGTTACCACTGGGGAGAGGGAAGGAGGAAGGGGCCAGATAGGGGTAGGGGATTAAGAAGTACAAACCATCATGTAGAAAATAAGCCACAAGGACATATTGTACAACATGGGGAATATAGCCAATATTGTAAAATACCTGTAATGGAGTATAACCTTTAAAAATTGTGGATCACTGTATTGTATACCTGTAACTTGTATAATATTGTACATCAGCCATACTTCAATTAAAAAAAGAACTTCTAAAAAATATCTGCTACCAATGGGAAAAAAGAAGAATGACATGACTCTGGGCAAGTTGCCTGACCTGTCTTAGCTTCAATTTTCTCATCTATAAATTGAAGATTCATACCTGTCCAAATGACTTCAGAGGATTATTCCAAGAGCAAATGTGATAACGTCTATACAGTTGCTTTTAAAACCCTAAGGTGCTCTACAAAATGCCAGGCTCTATCATGAGCACAGCTGCTAAGGGCAAAGGTCTTTGTTGAGGGGGATGATAAGGCAACCAGTTAAGACCTGGAGGTCTCTGGAAATCTTGCACGGCATCTTCGATATGTCCACCTCTTCAAGCAGCACTAAGTAGGATCCCAATGATCCAGCAGAGAAAAAAATCCTCCCTCTTTCTTTTCCTGAAAGCAATACTTAGAAAAATGTTAGGTCAACATTGGAAGTAGCTACTCAGATCCTGCCCTTTTGTCCTCACTTTAAATCCTACCTTAAAAGATATGAAGCCAAGTTGGAGGCCAGCAGGGGTCTTATGATGAGCAGGTGTCCTTAAGGCACAGAGCAAGGAGAGCTGAATAAAGCAATGTGTTAGCCAACCCTTACCACCCAAGGGCATTCAGATGCCACACAGAGTTGACCTTCTTAGAAAGGATTCTAATAACGATTTCCTCTCCACACACCCACACGTTACTGTGAATCTGTTCACAGCAAGGAAACCAGCAGACAGATGGTAAATACTAGGTGCCAAGTATACACTCTTTCTTCTGTGCAAAAGCCAAATAAACAGTGAAAGAGAATCATCTTACTTGTACTATTGTCTCCATAACAAAGGGAACTGTGAAACTAAAGCAGACCTGCCCAGATATAAAAATAGGAGTCCCATTATTTGATCCAAGTCAATTCTCTCATTCATCAGATAGAAGTAGGTTTTTAATTGTTTTTAATCTCATGCAATAAAGGCATCTAAATATCTCATAAATAAATCACACACACTGATGATCATTCTCTTAGCTGAAGTCTCTGAGGCATCTTTAGTATAAGCAAATATACCAGGTTCTGTTCAAACAGCAGACATTATGCCCACAACCCTTGCTCTAACATGGTTGCCTTTCATTTTTGCTGTTTGCTCTACACTCCTGTTATAGAGAACAGACATACAACAGCAATCGTTTCAGGATGCACCTAAGAAAATAATTTGATTCTCTGATTTATTTACATACTTGACCTCCAGATGATAAAGTTTCAAAAGTGAATATTCTATAAATCTAAAACATAACACATGTGTGGGGAAAAGAGAATTAACTGTAGGTCTATCACTTCTAGCTCCCTCCCTGCTTAGGACTTCACCAAGGAGGTGCTGGCCTTCACAAAACCAGACCTTCTTGTAAATACTGTGAAGGGATTTACTAGCAGGAAGATAACCCAGGATCTAAGGTTTTAGCAGGTTATTCCTGGTCTGCCTTGAGTGCTTCATACAAGTAACCTGGAATTCATGTGTTGATGGGATACAGGCTGCTGGAGTAGATATTAGTCATGCAGGCTCTCTACCTCTGTGACTAATCAAGTATAAAAAACTGAGACACCTTAAATCTAAACGGCTTCACCTGAACTAACTTGTATCACACTTTCAGGTAGCATTTGTCAGTTACTCCAAAACCAAAATGCGGAGTTTTAGGAAGCTGCATCCGAGGTTCAAGGCCCTTTCAAAAACAGATGCAGGGATGCCGAGAAGGTACTTTTGTTTTGCTCATATTCTTCACTAATTATAAGTAATACTTGATGTTGGGTGAGGTCCATGAGCCTTTGTGGAACAACAATATGCTAGACACAATATCTGTTCTCTAAGAATAAACAACATTTTAAAGGGAAATGCTCTAATTCCTTGGAGTGTTCAGGAGGCTGAGAAATGACCCCCCAGAAAGATATCCACATTCTAAATCCTGTTACCTGTGAATGTTAACTGACATGGCAAAGATTTTGCAGATGTGATTAAGTTAAGGATATTGAGATGTGGAGATTAACCTGATTTAGCCAGATGGGCTTTAAATACCATCATGTGTGTCCTTCTAAGAGGGAGGAAGAGGGAGATTAGACCCACAGAGAAGAAGGCCATGTGGAGAGATTTGAAGATGCTGGCCTTGAAGACTGGAGTGACGCAGACACAAGTCAAGGAGTGCTGGCAGCAACCAGAAGCTGGAAAAGGCAGGGAACAAATCCTCCCCTAGGAGCTCAGGAGGGAGTGTGCCACTGGTGAGACCTTAATTTCAGCCCATGGACACTGATTTTCAGACTTCTGGCCTTCAGAATGGGGAGAGAACAGATTTCTACTGCTGTTAGCACACAAGTTTGTGGTGACTGGTTATAGTGGTCACAGGAAATTAATACATACTCTAAAGACCCCCTGAAACATTAGTTCATTACCTAGAAGCAAGAAAGCAATATGGCTTCTTTTAGAATAATTTACACTATTAGCTCACTCAACTGGAAAAACCGAGCTGTGCTCTTAATGTAAGAACTAGACAGTGTAAGCTTATGAAAAGCGAGAACTTCTCTGATTACGTTAGCATCTCCAGTACACAGTCCTTCATGGACATTTAACCTATGCCCAAAGAATGGATAGTAGAACTAAAATATTAACAAATTAAAGTGTTTGGGAAGAAAAACATCAAGTTCATGCTGGGTGATTAAATGGATAGATGGGTGGATTATGGATTGAATAGATTATTGGCAGACCATTCTGACTATCTCCCTGATGACAGGCAACATCACAGCAGAACTCTTTCACACTTGTGAGATGTGCATGATGGAGTGGCCATCTTGAATCATATTCCATATAAGCTCAATGTTATCTCCATTGTGACTTGACCGGTCTACTCTTGCCCTTGGGTTAAACCGTTGGCATGCCCCAGGCATTCAGCATTGGTTCTTTTTTTGTTTCTAAGTTGCTCTCAATATCAAGTTTTGCTTTCCATGCTTCTGTGATTTGAGCAAAATCAGCTCCTTCTGGCCATACTGAGAGGCCTCTTGGGGAATGTGCAATCTATTTGCCTATGATGTGAGCTAAAGTGGTTCCAACAGCAGGTGAATGGCGATAGAGAGGAAAACTAGACAGACCTTTGTTCCTCCCAAGTCAGGTTTCCCAAGTACGTCCTCAGTATCTGATTTGAAATAAAGTCATTCCAAGTCAAAAGTAAGCAGAGCATATGTTATAAAGCGAACTATAAGTAATATTGATTATCTAACATTTGGGCTTATTCATTCTTTTTCTTCTTTCAATTTCAGAGATTAACTGAAAGCTGTCAGTACCAAGTCATTTCTTATTAAATTATCATCATTTAGTCAAAGGCTTAAAATGGTGCACTTATCCTTTTATAGGTCATATTTCACTCTAAGTGACGTTACATCAAAAAGCAATTTTCACTTTTAGCATATAAAATACATTTGTCCTCTCACACGCCTGTTATAAGAAGATGGACTGCAACATTGGTGACTCAGTTTCTCTGTGAAATGAGAAATCCCACAAGAAGGAAACAACCCTTTACAGCTGTTACATTTAGCTGACAGTAGATGGTCAATTTAATATCTAAAATGCAGTTTGGCTAATGGGCTACAAAATGATCAACCTAATCCATGAATGCAGTTATGAAATATTCTGGGTGATATAGATAAAGATTTGTCCGGATATATGCCCAGGAGTGAGACTGCTGGATCATATGGTAATTCTACTTTTAGTTTTCTGAGGAACCTCCATACTGTTTTCCATAGTGGCTGCACCAACTCAAATTCCCACCAACGTAGGAGGGCTCCTTTTTCTCCATACGCTCTCCAGTATTTGTTATTTGTAGACTTTTTAATGATGGCCATTCTGACTTGTGTGAGATGGTACCTCATTGTAGTTTTGATTTGCATTTCTCTAATAATTAGTGATGCTGAGCATCTTTTCATGTAAAGTGCACAAATCTTAAGTGTACAACTCAATGACTACTGACAAATTTGTACACCCAAGTAACAAGCCAGACCAAGACTGAACACAGCACTATCCAACAGGACTTTCTACAAGGATGGAAAATTTCCATGACAAAATAATTATACACTGTCCAATTCATTAGCCACAGAGCACATCAAATGTAGCTAGTGCAACCGAGGAAGTTAAATTTTAATTGTAGTTATTTTAATTAATTTACTTATATTTTTAATTGGGATGGATGATGTTCCCTGTGGCTGGAAATATTCATGGGCAATCTACATGCCAAGGGTATTACATATGTAATTTCTGCTCTATTTATTTATTTTTATTTAACTTTTGAATTTTATTTTATTTTTTTATACAGCAGGTTCTTATTAGTCATCAATTTTATACACATCACTGTATACATGTCAATCCCAATTGCCCAATTCATCACAACACCTCCAACCCCTCGTCACTTTACCCCCTTGGTGTCCATACGTTTGTTCTCTACATCTGTGTCTCAATTTCTGCCCTGCAAACCAGTTCATCTGTACCATTTTTCTAGGTTCCACATATATGCATTAATATAAATATCTGTTTTTCTCCTTCTGACTTACTTCACTCTGTATGACAGTCTCTAGATCCATCCACGTCTCAACAAATGACCCAATTTCATTCCTTTTTATGGCTGAGTAATATTCCATTGTATATATGTATCACATCTTCTTTATCCATTCATCTGTCGATGGGCATTTAGGTTGCTTCCATGACCTGGCTATTGTAAATAATGCTGCAGTGAACATTGGGGTGCATGTGTCTTTTTGAATTATGGTTCTCTCTGGGTATATGCCCAGTAGTAGGATTGCTGAATCATATGGTAATTCAATCTTTAGTTTTTTAAGGAACCTCCATACTGTTCTCCAAAGTGGTTGTATCAATTTACATTCCCACCAACAGTGCAAGAGGGTTCCCTTTCCTCCACACCCTCTCTAGCATGTTGTTTGTAGATTTTCTGATGATGCCCATTCTAACTGGTGTGAGGTGATACCTCATTGTAGTTTTGATTTGCATTTCTCTAATAATTAGTGATGTTGAGCAGCTTTTCATGTGCTTCTTGGCCATCTGTATGTCTGCTTTGGAGAAACATCTATTTAGGTCTCTGCCCATTTTTGGATTGGGTTGCTTCTTTCTTTAATATTGAGCTTGATGAGCAGTTTATATATTTTGGAGATTAATCCTTTGTCCTTTGATTCATTTGTAAATATTTTCTCCCATTCTGAGGGTTGTCTTTTCGTCTTATTTATGGTTTCCTTTGCTGTGCAAAAGCTTTGAAGTTTCATTAGGTCCCATTTGTTTATATTTGTTTTATTTCCATTACTCTGGGAGGTGGATCAAAAAAGACCTTGCTGTGATTTATGTCAAAGAGTGTTCTTCCTATGTTTTCCTCTAAGAGTTTTATAGTGTCCGGTCTTACATTTAGTTCTCTAATCCATTTTGAGTTTAATTTTGTGTATGGTGTTAGGGAGTGTTCTAATTTCATTCTTTTACATGTAGCTGTCCAGTTTTCCCAGAACCACTTATTGCAGAGACTGTCTTTTCTCCACTGTATATATTTGTCTCCTTTGTCATAGATTAGTTGACCACAGGTGCATGCGTTTATCTCTGGGCTTTCTATCTTGTTCCACTGATCTATGTTTCATTTGTGTGCCAGTACCACATTGTCTTGATTATTGTAGCTTTATACTATACTCTGAAGTCAGGGAGTCTGATTCCTCCAGCTCCATTTTTTTCACTCAAGACTGCTTGGCTATTCAGGGTGTTTTCTGTGCCAAACAAATTTTAAGATATTTTGCTCTAGTTCTGTAAAAAATGCCATTGGTAATTTGATAGGGATTGCATTGAACCTGTAGATTGCTTTGGGTAGTATAGTCATTTTCACAAAATTGATTCTTTGATTCCAAGAACATGGTATATCTCTCCATCTGTTGGTATCATCTTTAATTTCTCTCATCAGTGTTTTATAGTTTTCTGCATACAGGACTTTTGTCTCCCTAGGTAGGTTTATTCCTAAGTATTTCATTCTTTTTATTGCAGTGGTAAATGGGAGTGTATCCTTAATTTCTCTTTCAGATTTTTCATCATTCGTGTATAGGAATGCAGGAGATTTCTGTGCATTAATTTTGTATCCTGCTACTTTACCAAATTTGTTGATTAGCTCTAGAAGTTTTCTGGTGGCATCTTTAGGATTCTCTATGTATTGTATCATGTCATCTGCACACAGTGACAGTCTTACTTCTTTTCCAATTTGTATTCCTTTTATTTCTTTTTCTTCTCTGGTTTCTGTGGCTAGGACTTCCAAAACTATGTTGAATAATAGTGGCGAGAGTGGACATCCTTGTCTTCTTCCTGACCTTAGAGGAAATGCTTTCAGTTTTTCACCATTGAGAATGATGTTTGCTGTGGGTTTGTCGTATATTGCCTTTATTATATTGAGGCAGGTTCCCTCTGCCCACTTTCTGAAGAGTTTTTATCATAAATGGGTGTTGAATTTTGTCAAAAGCTTTTTCAGCATCTATTGAGATCATCATATGGTTTTTATTCTTCAGTTTGTTAATATGCTGTATCACATTGATTGATTTGCATATATTGAAGAATCCTTGCATCCCTGGGATGAATCCCACTTGATCGTGGTGTATGATCTTTTTAATGTGTTCTTGGATTCTGTTTGCAAGTATTTTGTTGAGGATTTTTGCGTCTATATTCATCAGTGATATTGGTCTGTAATTTTCTTTTTTTGTAGTATCTTGGTCTGCTTTTGGTATCAGGGTGTTGGTGGCCTCATAGAATGAGAATGGGAGTGTTCCTTCCTTTGCAATTTTTTTTTTTTTGTGGTACGCGGGCCTCCCACTGCTGTGGCCTCTCCCGCTGCAGAGCACAGGCTCCAGACGTGCAGGCCCAGCGGCCATGGCCCACGGGCCCAGCCACTCCGCGGCACGTGGGATCCCCCCGGACTGGGCACGAACCCACGTCACCTGCATCGGCAGGCGGACTCTCAACCACTGTGCCACCAGGGAAGCCCCCTTTGCAATTTTTTGGAAGAGTTTGAGAAAGATGGGTGTTAGCTCTTCTCTAAATGTTTGACAGAATTTGCCTGTGAAGCCATCTGGTCCTGGACTTTTGTTTGTTGGAAGATTTTTAATCACAGTTTCAATTTCATTGCTTGTGATTGGTCTGTTCATACTTTCTATTTCTTCCTGGTTCAGTCTTAGAAAGTTACACCTTTCTAGGAATTTGTCCATTTCTTCCAGGTTGTCCATTTTATTGACATAGAGTTGCTTGTAGTAGTCTCTTAGCATGCTGTGTATTTCTGCGGTGTCTGTTGTAACTTCTCCTTTTACATTTCTAATTTTATTGATTTGAGTCCTCTCCCTCTTTTTCTTGATGAGTCTAGCTAATGGTTTATCAGTTTTGCTTATCTTCTCAAAGAACCAGCTTTTAGTTTTATTGATCTTTGCTATTGTTTTCTTTATTTCTATTTCATTTACTTCTGCTCTGATCTTTATGATTTCTTTCCTTCTGCTAACTTTGGGTTTTGTTTGTTCTTCTTTCTCTAGTTCCTGTAGTTGTAAGGTTAGATATTTTATTTGAGATTTTTCTTGCTTCTTGAGGTAGGCTGTTACAGCCATAAACTTCCCTCTTAGAACTGCTTTTGCTGCATCCCATAGGTTTTGGATCGTCATGTTTTCATTGTCATTTGTCTCTAGGTATTTTTTGGATTTCCTCTTTTATTTCTTCAGTGATCTGTTGGTTATTTAGCAACATATTGTTTAGCCTCCATGTATTTGTGTTTTTCACATTTTTTTTCCTGTAATTCATTTCTAATCTCATAGCATTTTGGTCAGAGAAGATGCTTGATATGATTTCAATTTTCTTAAATTTACTGAGTGTTGCTTTGTGACCCAAGATGTGATTTATCTTGGAGAATATTCTGTGCGCACTTGAGAAGAAAGTGTAATCTGCTGTTTTTGGATGGAATGTGCTATAAATATCAATTAAATCTATCTAGTTTATTGTGTCATTTAAAACTTCTGTTTCCTTATTTATTTTCATTTTGGATGATCTGTCCATTGGTGTAAGTGAGGTATTTAAGTCTCCCACTATTATTTGGTTACTGTCAATTCCCCCTTTTATAGCTGTTAGCAGCTGCCCTATGTATTGATGTGCTCCTATGTTGGGTCCATATGTATTTATAATTGTTATATCTTCTTCTTGGATTGATCCCTTGATCATTATGTAGTGTCCTTCCAGGTCTCTTGTAACATTCTTTACTTTAAAGTCTATTTTATCTGATATGAGTATTGCTACTCCTGCTTTCTTTTGATTTCCATTTGCATGGAATACCTTTTACCATCCCTTCACTTTCAGTCTGAATGTGTCCCTAGGTCTGAAGTGGGTCTCTTTTTGACAGCATATATACAGGTCTTGTTTTTGTATCCATTCAGCAAGCCTGTGTCTTTTGGTTGGAGCATTTAATCCATTCACGTTTAGGGTAATTATTGATATGTATGTTCCATTTTCTTAATGGTTTTGGGTTTGTTTTTGTAGGTCCTTTTCTTCTCTTGTGTTTCCCACTTAGAGAAGTTCCTTTAGCATTTGTTGTAGAGCTGGTTTGGTGGTGCTGAATTCTCTTAGCTTTCGCTTATTTGTAAAGCTTTTGATTTCTCCATCAAATCTGAATGAGATCCTTGCTGGGAGAGTAATCTTGGTTGTAGGTTCTTCCCCTTCATCGCCTTAAGTATATCATGACACTGCCTTCTGGCTTGTAGAGTTTCTGTTGAGAAATCAGCTGTTAACCTTGTGGGAGTTCCCCTGTATGTTATTTGTTGTTTCTCCCTTGCTGCTTTCAATAATTTTTCTTTGTCTTTAAATTTTGCCAATTTGATTATCATGTGTCTTGGTGTGTTTCTCCTTGGGTTTATCCTGTATGGGCCTCTTTGCACTTCCTGGACTTGGGTGGCTTTTTCCTTTCCATGTTAGGGAAGTTTTCGACTACAATCTCTTCAAATATTTTCTCGGGTCCTTTCTGTCTCTCTTCTCCTTCTCGGACCCCTATAATGTGAATGTTGTTGCATTTAATGTTGTCCCAGAGCTCTCTTAGGCTGTATTCATTTCTTTTCATTATTTTTTCTTTATTCTGTTCTGCAGCAGTGAGTTATCCCATTCTGTCTTCCAGGTCACTTATCCATTCTTCTGCCTCAGTTATTCTCTACTGATTCCTTCTAGTGTATTTTTCATTTCAGTTATTGTATTGTTCATCTGTTTGTTTGTTCTTTAATGCTTCTAGGTCTTTTTTAAACATTTCTTGCATCTTCTCGATCTTTGCCTCCATTCTTTTTCTGAGGTCCTGGATCATCTTCACTATCACTATTCTGAATTCTTTTTCTGGAAGGTTGCCTATCTCTACTTCATTCAGTTGTTTTTCTGGGGCTTTATCCTGTTCCTTCATCTGGTACATAGCCCTCTGCCTTTTCATCTTGTCTGTCTTTCTATGAATGTGGTTTTTGTCCCACAGGCTGCAGGACTGTAGTTCTTCTTGCTTCTGCTCTCTGCCCTCTAATTAATTTACATTTAAATAGCCATAGAGGCTAGTGGCTGCCATTTTGCATAGCACAGGCCTAGAACTTTTCCAGCACCTCAGAAGTTTCTCTCGTGCTTTCTCCATGCCAATATCCTCTAAACATAAGCCCTCTTCTGGCCTCTAATACCATAGGTTAGCTTTGGCTATCTCTAGTTTAACTGTGATCCAAAACATATTTTTAGTTTTTAGATCTGTTGCTTTATTTGAATGAATGATGGGAAAATATTAGGAAATAACCCCTTAGCTCTGCACAAAAAAGCTAATGTCAACTTTATTATTATTATTTACCTTTATTATTATAATTATTTTTATAATATAATAAAATTCTCTTAATTCTCTCTTGATCAGGGGAAAATAGTTTAAAAATATACTGAGAGCTACTAACTCCCATATATAAAACTAAGAAAAATTAAAAGTCACCTTATCCAATATTCATTTAAAATACTATATGCACAGAGCTTTCTAAAGTGCTATAATTCTTATTAAAAACATGACAGATCATTCACCATATCTGGTGTTCGAATACAATTGTTTTTATGTCTTTTCCCACTTGGGAGGTTTAAAAATCTTGATGTCCAAGGTTATCTCAGATATTTTTGTAAATCTGACAAAATCCAGCGAATTATTTTGTACATGGCACCTGTGCAAGGTTCACTTATGGAAAGATAATGAGAGTCCTATAATAAGTACTAATTTAAATGTTTGTTTTGAAACGAATGTTAATATGAGGTCATACTTTGCTGTTCCATGGATTGATAAAATCACCTGTCATTTCCTGTCTTTTATAATATTTATGATCCACTGAATTACTGCTACTCAAAATAACCAATCCACAAAACTGTTATGATCCATGACAAGACAATTTACATCTTTGGGCAAGTTCTTAAGTCACTAACTTTCAAAGCCTTTTATCTAGAGAAACATGAGCTAGACTAAACAGTGTGCGGAATGATTTACATTCTGATACAAGTTCTTTAATCCATTGTTTTCCAGTAACAGTTGTGGCTGGCACAGGTCTGTTGGGCCATACTTCGAGTACCATTGCCCTAGACTATTAGCTCCTGAGAGCTGTTTCCTAAAGAAGAATTACCCAAACATTATTCAGTTCTAACTCTCCAGTGCCCTATAATTTCTGGCTTTAGCTAGTATCCAATAAAATATTTTAAATAAACAAACAGTTGTTGAGCCACCTAGACTTTTAACTATGTAATACATTAACCTTTATCAGGTTCTGTCCAAACTTTCTTCCAGAGGGAATTACTCTCTTGATGGAGGCAGCAAATGTTTGGCTTCCTGATACTTCCTAAAACATACAATGAGAATGATCAGACTCAACAGAAAATTGTTAAATAGACTAAATCTATTTAATGAAACTCTAAGAAAAAAGCTACATCTTTATAAACAGAGTGAAGCATAGCACTGACTAAAGAGGTTCTAATTTTTAAATTACAGTTATAATTTTTTATTAGTAAAAAAAGAATTGGGAAACCAATGTAAACAAACCTATAAGTTCTCCTAAATACAATTCTCATTATTTGCGTGGTACTGGGTAACATTAACACATGACTGTTAATCATAAAAGGGACTATATATTTGATGAAATATCACTACAAACTACTGCATGGTTAGCATCTTTTATTGAAGTGAGCTAGTTGTGGTGCTTATGTGTAAGCAACAAAAAGTTACCTGCTTTATTAAAAAGTAAAAGAATCTTTTGGTAGCTCACAGCACTGCTGGGAAGCCTGAGGAAAGAATCAGGAAGAGCCAAAGGAGGCTATGATGGACCATGACTAGAATTCCACCCAAGCTACCCAGTGAGGACATACATGTGTTGTCACACATACGGCAATGCCACCTCCATCTGCACTAGTTCCTACCGGCCCTGTGGCCCCAATTGCCACTAACTCTACCTGTGCCCTGGCTGCAAAGAAGGCTGGGAGACTTGAGTGTCTAGCTTCTCTGGCTTCTAAAGACTCAGGAAGGAAGGAATTCTCCCAGGTAGAAAAAGGAGGCAGCTATTTGGCAGCCCTCCCAAATTACAAATGTACATTGTAAGGTCTTTCCAAACTATTGATTTTAAGAGATGACAAACAGTTACTAATGTATACATGCAAATCATTACTAATATCTAGAGGATCTATATGTATAAAGGTCCTCTAGCATCTTCAAAATGCCAGATGTCTCTTGTTCAAAATGCAGTTCTTATGACTCAAAACATTTTAGCATAAACACTTTTAGATGTTCTGGACCCAAGGAGAGGCTTTGCAATACATGACTGTCTCCTCCATTTCTCCCTCTCACAGTGTATTTCCCAAGGCCATCATCTAATTAACAATCACAAAACTTCCTACAATACAACTGCCTATGAAACGGCGAGCTTCTTTATTAGCTTGCTTCTCTCTCCTCATCTCTTCCGATTAGCAGCTGATAAAAGGAAATCAAAAGCACCTGATACCCATTTTCCGTGATGGAGAGATTTCATTTCTCTCTGAAGCATGAATATAATTCAATTTCAGAGAGCTCTCTTCTCCATTTGGAAAATGAGACTCTGAATACTGAGGCCGTTATCTGGTAAAGACCTCTTTCTGAAAATGTTTACTTGCATTGTATTAAGCAAGGCACTAATACATTGCTTTTGAAAATGTCATCACTATACATGCAGCACCAGATGCACCCACTTTTAATTCTTTGGACCATCCCAGTTCCATTCCCATAATAAAAGATCATTCATCATGATCAATATTTCCGATGTGCAACTGAGTATATTGCCATGAAAATATAGAAAAAAAATTTAAATATTTTAAAAGGAAGGTTACAAATATTCCTCAGTTTTGTTATTTAGTAAAAATTGTATGTAAGAGTCTGCTCTGTAGGAGATCAACATTTATTAAGCAACTAGTATACGCAATGATGTGAATAATCAGATACTGTCTTTGACTTTATACGGCACACATTTTGGTGGAAGAAATAGGAAATAAACATGTAAATTGACAAACTAAACAGTATTAAGGAAATGCGCAAAGCAATACAATGGAAGGTAATCAGGGGAGTCTTACTTGCCGTGGTTGGTTAAGGAAGTACCCAGGAGATGTCGTTGTATGAGAAGAAATGTCTTATGAAAAACTTGGAGAAGGAACATACCAGGAAGAGGGTCCAGCAATTTTAAAGTCCCTGAGACAGACTGGGCTTGATATGCTCCAGGGCTTCATAGGAGGCAGGTCAGGCAGGAGCTGGGCAGAAGTCAGATCACTGTGGACATTCTTATCTGCTTCTTCTAATGCTATCACTTCATGAAAGGTGATACTTTGAAAAGAAAAAGGCTTTTTTTCATTGGGATTTCTCTTTTCAAAGTATCACCTTTCATGAATTGATAGCGTTAGAAGAAGCAGGTAATGAGTGTGTGTGCAGGTAAAATAAGAAGTCTGTTAATTGATAGAATTTTTTTAAAAGCCACTTTTCTGTAAAACTTGATAACATGTAAACTCTTGCATTCTTGGCATTCTTAGTTAAGGTGAAGTGTAAAGAACAGGAATTTATCATATATTTCCTGGTCTGTCATATGTCTTAATATAGACCCACCCTCCAGTGACACATGACAGTATATGCTTGAGTTGTGTGACTTTTCTCTGATTATAATAAATATTACCTTAGGGCTATCCATAGAATAAGAAAAAAAGTAAACTCCTGAAGAGCAAAGCACATTGTTTATTTTCCAAGGCCTCTTGAAAACATGGTCTCAAATCGATGCTGACCTACAGACTGTTGTAGAAGAGGGAACATGGGAGGAGGACCACAGAGATGAACACTGGGGCCATAATGTGTCCTGGGACAAATCACTTCATCTGTCTGTACCACAATTTACTCATCTACAAAAAGGGAATATGGGGTTGATGAGAATCCCAACTCTGACCCTGTATAAATAAGAAAGGAGGACTCAGTTTCCTAGGTTCCCCCATTACAGCCCCCCTAGCATCATGCCTAGAAAACAGATACATTCACGGTCCTGGATCTTTGCTATCCATCATCAATTCATGTAGGATGCTACGTAAAGCCACTCAGGAAAATTCCAAAGTTAAATCTCAGAATCTCAGAATATTTTCTCAGTTTAATCCCACCAGAGATTCAAGTAACATGAAAAGAAAGGCACTGAGGAACAGTTAGGTTCTTACGAACTTTCCTGAAAGCAGAAAAAGTGGACGTGGTGAAAAAGGAGACATGTCATAATACTAAGGTGTGCAGGATGGGAGGGGGCACTGAACTGTCACCTGGTGGGGAAGTAAGCACATAAAAGTCACACCGTCCTTCGAATACTTTTCTCTGCAGGACTCAAGTTCTAGCCTAAGATGTTTCAATTACGTGCTTGACAATGCTTTCTCTAACATCTTCATTTTTGTGTTAACAACTTTCATATCACCAATATGTTACCTTAAGTTGTTGTTTTTTTTCTTAAATACCACATTTGGGTATGTGCTCAGAGGGAGTAACTGTTGCCCTGCTCTCCACCTATATAATCTGAACCACCATAGAAAAGGAAAGGGAAAATTTTAAGTCTGTAATGAAGACATAACCAAGAGCAAAAATCAAAGAAGGGAGGACAGCAATTATGGAACTAGTGTGGAGGTTCAGGAAAGTTTCAGATGGCTGACATCATTGAGTAGTGTGCCCTTTTGGAGTACTGAGTTTTCTGTAAACATGAGAGTTTTCCCATCAAATACCACTACTTCCTCACTTAAACCACGAATTCTGAGAAGTACTGAGCAGGCAAAGCCTCCTCCCACTAAAACCTGAAACTCTCTACCATGAATTACCTGTCTCCTGCCTGGATCAGAGCTAATCTGAGCCAAGTTGGAAGCAGCTGCCCACCCTCTTGTTCAGGGCTCTTCTAGTGGAATTTCATATTCTTGGGTTGTTGCTCTATTGTCAGACCTGGTTTTCTTCCTAAGGAGATGTGATCCTCACCTTCAGCCTGATAGTTCTACAAGACTGATTTCTGGATAGCTCAGGTTTCACTGTAGGGAATAAAGGGACAAAGCAGGGAAAAGAACTGACCGAGGTCTGTATCACACACAACACAGTTGATGGGGAATGTTATTACTATATAAGAAAGTAGTCTGGTATAAAGATCTCAGCCCCTGATGTCAAACAGAAAAGTCTCAACTTATGTCATTCCTCAGTCAAGGTGTTTGCTGATTTTTGCCTCAGTTTCCCTAAATGTGAAATGGAAATAAGAATATATCTCCCCTAGGATATTCTGAAATTAAGCAACATAAAATATCAAATAACTGAACTCCCAAATACAAGTAGAATAGTAGTAATAAGAGTATTTAAAGTCTAATGTAGCAGTGACACCAAAAATAGGTGGTTTCAGTACAATGTTAGAGTTACAGTCAGCTTTTCTGTGATTTTCTTGCCTTTCCTCTCATTACCATAAAATGGCAACCACAGCTCCAAGTATCAAGTTCTGGCCTAACTTCATTCAAAGCAGGAAGAGGAAAAGGTGTTGGAGTTTCCCTTTATGAATGTCTCTCTCTTTATAAGGGAGGTAAATCTTTCCCAGAAGGTTTACTTCCCAAAAGGCCTCCCCTCAGAACCCACTGGTCAGAATTGGGTCATGTGCCCATGTCCTATGTGCAAATGATGCTGGGAAAGTCAAAATCAAGCATTTTTTAGCTTCTTTAGTGACAGTCGGACTCTGCCATCAAGGAGGAAGTTTGGGAGAAAGGCTAGTGAGGAGGCCACAATTTCTGCCACAGTATTTTGAGTAACAAAAATAGTTGTTGGCAAACAGATATTGGCTTTAAATAAAAAATAATAAATGTTTGTTTTCTTTTGTCATATTCTGCCAACTTCTACTCCACATGTGGTACATTTTCATCACTGATGCTATGCAGCCTCCATTTACCATCAGTAAGAGTTTTCAGCCTCCTTTTTGGGGGGAACCACCCCCCCCGACAATTTTGAATGGTCTTGGAGGGAATTAGTGCTTCCCTTCTACTACTGAAGCACGGTGGGCTAAATCTTTCCTCATACTTTCCTGGTACAACCAGAGGGAGTATGTGCCTTAGGCAGGACCAGTTTATACTTTCTTCAAGGACTTTGCATTTTTGAGCACATGCAATGGCAGTTAGGGGGCAACTAAAGAGGCAGCAGCAGCGGTAGGAGCCTGCCACTGAGCAGACTTTCCTCTTCCTGCTGTGTGATGCTCACCAAGTGCCCTATATCATGTCAGCCTCTGGTAGAGGTTCCCAGATCTTTCATGGGTGGATACACCTCTCCCCAGCTGCTGTGAGTGTTGGCTGTTAACAGTTTACAGTTGTCCCTTCCTCCCAAGAACCAAGCTCAGAGGACAGGAACCCCTGGCCCCCGTTCAGGAGATGCCTAAGAACAGTGATTTCCTAGAACCAGCTCATACTAGCTCATAAGAGTTTAATGTGCACATTTTTTTTCCAGCTCCACACTCAGTAATTTCACCTTGGTAGCTTGAAAAAGGCCATGGGGGGAGTATTTACACCATGGAAATTGGCAAATGCTATAAATCTGGTTCCCCACTGCTCCAGAGAGCCACTTTACCAGGACATCACTACCTGGGAGGCTATGCTCCAACTAGAGGCGAAAGCAGCTCTTTTGTCCCTTTTCTGTTTGCTCATTTCTGTTCCCTGCTAACCTTAAAAGAACCTAATTACAGGAATGAGATCACTAGGCAATTTAACCTAACTCCTGACTTATGCTCTCCTGAATGTACACCATGCCTTGTCTAACCTGTTTATTCTTTACCTAGATAAAAAGAACTAAGGATGAAGAATTAGGTAATTAAAGAATGATTATTTCCCTACCCCCAACAGCCCCCTAAGGAATCCTGCAGGCAGATCACGTGGGCAAGAGAACATCTGAAGAGACAGTCAGCCAGTCCACACGCATGGAGAATGATGCAGAATCCAAACTCCTGCCTCGATGATTCACTGTGATTCTTCCCCTATTTTCTCCTTTATAAACTGTCTTAGCTGAGCAGAATCTTTGGAGTTGGTCTCTGGACACGAGTCCACCATCTCCCCAGACTGCCGGCTTTTCTGATTAAAGCACCTTTCCTTTTGACTGACACTTGCCTCTCGAATTACTGGCTTTTGAGTGGCAATCAGCCACACCTGAGTTTGGTAACAGATGCAGTCCACAGCCCCTGACTGACTGATATGGGCTTTGCCCTTTGTCTCAAAGTGGAACAATTCTCTGATGATATTTGAGCATCAGAGCCCTGTGAAACCAAGCTGAGGCTAGAC
Source organism: Pseudorca crassidens (assembly GCF_039906515.1). NCBI lineage: Eukaryota > Metazoa > Chordata > Mammalia > Artiodactyla > Delphinidae > Pseudorca > Pseudorca crassidens. The sequence continues at coordinate 51,401,114 of NC_090310.1, read as the reverse complement.
CTTCGCCTGAGACCTCATTTTTTGCTTAAATCCTTCTCCTGCCCTATCCCATTTCCCTCACTCCCTTACAGCCTTCTCCAGCGAACATTCCCTCAGTAAGTCATTTGCACAAGACTCTCCCTCTCGTGCTCTGCTTCTAGGGACCCCAACCTAAGCCACCCCTAGTATGCCCTTGGCTCCTGTTTGCAAAGCTCAAGGCTAAAGACTTCTGTCAATTCTTAGTCCCACGGTCTTTCCAAGAAGTTTCTTTTTGCTTAAGATAGCCAGTGTCAGCCTCTATTTTGCTTGCAACCATCAAAAAATTAGGAAGTAAGACATACAGGAAGGAACACAAGAGCCACCTTTGTCTACTGAGAAATGGCTTAAGTTTCAGGAAGCAATCTAGCCCAGAAAATTAACTCGGTGAAAACAAAACATATGATATTAAGTACTGAATCAACTGACACAATTTGATGTGTTAAAGATGTTTAAAAAGTAAATGTAATCTTTTCAATTACAGTTACATTAAAATGATTCCAATAGCCACGTGAAATACCCACACCCATTAGAGGCAATTATTATGTAATAAAACACTCTATTTTACTCAGCCAGTTAAATCTTACGGAAAGAACATTCCTAGCCTTAATATATTATAAATCCAGAAATATCCTGCATATGCAGTTACTGCAGTATGATCTTTGCAAGTGCCACTGCTTCGAGTTAACATCTTTTTCTTTTGCATCTCAACCCTCAAAAGTCAATTATGCTTTGAAAACACCAAGTCTTTAAATAATTAAATGCTTTCACATTTCACCCAATGAATAAAACAACCTTAATCCATAGAGAACTCATAGCCTTGCTCACATTAGCAGCTCAAATAAATACCTCCTAGGGTTCAACTGGAAATATGGAAATGTAAAGTCTTTGACCTGACCTGCTGGCTACTACTCTTCAAAGATCTATAAAGTTCATGCCAGAAAGATGGCAAAAGCAGTGACTCAGCCATGCATCTGACAGCCCATGCAGAAGTAGGATGTTTGAACTGCCCATAAATTAGACATCCAAGGATGCAAAATACAGCAGTGTAAATATATCCTCCTAAGCAGACTTTGTGCGACTTCTTTTACAGTACAGGTAAATCCCTAGAAGTCCCCTGTAAATTAATTCAAAGAAAGAATCTATCAAGCCTCCCTCTAATTAAAGGAACCCTGAGGTAAAAAGTTCTGCAAAATCCTCTTTTAAGAGGATTTTAAATAACCACTAACCAACTTATTTATTTTTACCTATGATATCTGACTTTTATATATGGCATCTGACTAAAGTAAGATAAAGCCTAGTAACAAGCTGCAAAAACCACTTGCTAAGAACCTGTTCTTCCTAATGTAAACTATGAACTTTGGGTGATTGTGATGTGTCAGTGTAGGCTCATCAGTTGTAACAGAGGTACCACTCTGGTGGGGATGTTGGTAATGGGGAGACTGTACATGTGTGGGGGTAGGGGACATGGGAAATCTCTGTACCTTCCTCTTAAGTGTGAACCTAAAACTGCTCTAAAAAATAAAGTTTTATTTTTTTAAAGAACCTGTTCTTCATTGTTAATCAGCTATACTCCAATATAAAATAAAAAGTTAAAAAAAAAACAATATTGTTGCAATCACAAGTTCTCCAAGAAATGCATATCTTTTAAAGAATGAATTCCAAGATTGTTTTACTGAAATGTCTTTGTAGACATATTGAATAAATTTAGAATAATTACAATTCTTAAGATGTCTACGTACCTATGAACCCAGAAACATTTGTTTTATGCCATAATTAAGCAATAAAAGCTAAACTTTAACTATTTAAGTTCAAAGGTTAAAAAAAAAATAAAGAACCTGTTCTTTGTGGCACTTATTATTTATATGGTATTCTGTTTACCATTGCCTTCCTCAGCAAAATATTAAGCCGAGTTTCTGTCTCTTCACTGAAGGGTCCCAGGGCCTATAACTGTGCCTGACCCAAGACAGGTGTTCAATAAAGATTTGGTGGGCAGAGGGAGAAAACAGGATAAATGAGGACCTAATTTTTACTAGTAAAACCCTATACTGATCTATTAACAAAAATAACAGCAATGCATTTGCAAAGACATTAAAAATGTTCAAGTTTTCAAAATCTCACTAATCAACATAATTCTGTAGAATAAGCAGAAGACAGTATTTCCCAGCTTTTCTATCTTGAGAAATCAAAGGAACATAATCTAGTTGAGAAAGTAAAGCACCAGTTGGGCCCAAAACTGAAAGTACGTGTTTGATTCCTTTTTTTTTTTTTTTTTTTTTTTTTTTGCGGTACGCAGGCCTCTCACCGTTGTGGCCTCTCCCGTTGCAGAGCACAGGCTCCGGACACGCAGGCTCAGCAGCCATGGCTCACGGGCCTAGCTGCTCCACGGTATGTGGGATCTTCCCAGACCGGGGCACGAACCCGTGCTCCCCGCATTGGCAGGCAGACTCTCAACCACTGCGCCACCAGGGAAGCCCTGGTTCCTTGACTTACTGGGTGGAATTGACTTGGGGAGTTACAGTAATTGACACATTTTCCCAGCACAGCCAGATACAGTAGACACTAGCCCCATGTGACTACTGAGCACTTGAAAAGTGGCTAATTTGAATTGAGATGCGAGAAGTGCTGTTAAATGTAAAATGCACACCAAATTTCAAAGATTTGGGCAAAAAAGATTCAATCATTTTTATATTTTCTACATGTTGACATGATAATATCTTGCATGTACTATCTTAAAAACAGGTATTACGATTAATTTCACCTGTGTCTTTTTACTTCTGAAAGTGGCTCCTGGAAAATTTTAAGTGACACAGGTACCTCACAACAGTGGCTCAGAATAAACGTTTTGGACAGTGCTGCACTAAGGAATGTCCCCACTCTACAGAGTGAAGGCTCCTTACTGCAAACACCTGTACTTTCTACCCAGGGGGCTCCTATCAGGCTGTGGGAACTCACTGAGCCCGTTTTGCAGGACAAGGTGGTCCTGTCAAATCCTTAAGGACCCTGGAAGCAGCACGGAACCAGTGGTAGAAAGTGAGCTGAATAAATTCACCAGCTTTCTTGACTTTCCTTTGGGACAGTTCAGAGGCGCATTCTATAATGTTTCACGGAGTTCCCCAGCAGGACTGAGCCACCATTACCCACAAGGCCAGCTCCCTCAGTAACATTCCTCATTGAATTCTTTCCCTTCCCCATCTCACCTCCCCTCACCCAGTTGTTTCCTGAAATTATTTCCCCAAGAAATTATACTCGCATTAGAATCTTTTCTCAAGGTCTGCATCGGGGAGAACCCAAATGAAGACAACAGAGAAGACAAAATAAAACAGAGAAAAACCTACCAGACACGTCCCATACCTGTAAAGGCAGTTTATGAAGAGTTGAAATAAAACTAACAACCCCTTAAAGCTAAAGTAAAGTAACAGCTGTCGTGACCATCACACCTATTGTTCTTGCTTTATCAAAGACAGAATAAAAATAAAACATGTGAATATAGAAAGAAAACATATGTTCAATTCCACCAAATCTAAATGTAGGGTTTTTTTTCCTCCTAGATCTTTTATTGGATTGCACTCAACTCAGTTTTTAGGAAAATTTTTATAGCTCTGTTCTCTTCTCCGGTTCTGTCTGGCAAAATTTGACTTTTTAAAAGAAACACCAGAGTTCAGAGATTCTGAGATTGAATGGAGGGTTTTGTCATCCTTCAACATGGATTTGAATCCTTAGGCCAGATGCCCCATCATTTTCTCCTGTGTGAAATGGCCTGATTTCAAGAACAGTGCAAATTTACTAAAAATAAACCTTCAACATTCTATGTCTTCCAAGAGCATCTTCAGGCTGGTCTGTTTTTAAACTTTTATTTGAATTCCTTTCCTCTTCTCTCCAAATAACTTGGTAGTAATAAATAAGTCAGTTCCCCAGATAAAATACACCCCCTCTTTATTACCTTAGAGTACATAACCCAACATCACAGCATTTTAGGCTCTAAGCCCTATGGCGACAAGAATAATCAAACATTGAACTCAGGTACCAACAAAAGTAAATATGGAGATTGGCTGCACTTGGTCTATAAATAACAGGATTCTTTGAGGAGGAGGAGTTTGTTTCAGAAGCTCTGCCCCGGGAGCTTCTTCATAGTCTTACTTGGATACAGCCTCTTTTATACTTTTCTATGAGAGCAAATGCATGCAACACCTTTCTGGGACAAGGAAGTGTGTCCATGCATGCCTTTTCCTCCGGGGGCAGGCTTAGGTGGGAAAAAGGGTGTTGTTGAGTCATTTATCCAACAGCCTGAGATGTGATGTCCTTCCTAGCCTCTTGCTTTGTGGTGAACTCATCATGCTATTAACAGAAACATAGAACCCAGCATCTTATAGCTTCCCAACACTGTGGCCAACTTAGCATGGAAAGGCAGAGGCTCGAACACATGAATATTTTCTCATCTACTGAAGATCACTAGATCTGTCTTGCTCCACACACACCAAGCCTGGGCATCCGTGATTCCTCCCTGCTATTGAGGTCCACCAAGGGCAAGCTCAATTCCCATCCTCTGCAGTCTCATGAGAGTGCTGGGAAGGGAGCCTTTGAGCAGGGGTGTGCTGAGGCCAGCTGGCACAGGACAGTGACAGCCTGTGGTCCCAGCTCCATTCCAGTGACATCACCCTGACAGTTGGAAACTGGCCCCGTGGTGGGAGTATTTACATCACAAACATCAACCTAAGTTATAATTCAGGGCCTCCTGGCCTGGAGCGTACCTTGCTAAACATTTACCAGCACACCCCTGAATTGGGGGAACTAAAATGAACAAAGCTTATCAAAATCAAATGTGTCCTATCCACGCAGGATAAAATCATGCCCTAATAAGGACAAGACATGCCCCGGTCAGGTCCACAGGCTCCCTTCTCTATGAAGTGTTTTGTCTTTTGCCTGGAGGCCACATCTAAGGAAAAGAAAAGGCAGCAAAGCTTTGCCCAACCAAGAAATAGGTCCCAGCACTCACTGAGTTTGGGTCTAGGTCTGCTTTCCAAAAGGGACCAAACCCTTTGTGACTCCCTCCAGTCACAATAAAGTCCCTTGAGGACCTACACACTAATGTCATCTTTGCTTAGAGCCTAAGAATTTTTAATGAGAAAGCAGGCGAGCAACCATTATAGGAAATAATTCAAATGAGGAAGATTTCACTTAATACTGTGTCTTATAACAGGGAAACCTAGGGGGTGGAGGGGGGGAATCTAAAGAGTATGGGAGTTACAAAAGCAGACTCTAGCTTTGCCTCTTTATTTTACTGTCTTTTCACTGCTAAACATCTGATAATACTGTGCTTTAAGGAAATTACTCTGTAGCACATTTAGGTTTGTAAGAACCTATTTCCAGTCACAGTTTATAGATAAGTATTCATCCATTTGCATTTCAGGAAACAACTTCTATTCGGCAGGGTAAACAGATTATCATGATTACCTTTGGAGAGGCAGTCAGCTATAAGGCTGATTGTGGCCTCACACCTATTGGAAATCTAAGGTTGTTAGACTTCACAGAATTACCTGGAGAGCTTGTTAAAACACACATTTCTGAGCCCCACCCCAGGGATTCTGAGTCAGTAAGTGGGGCCCATGAATTAGCATCTCTAACAAGCTCCCAGGTGAATGCGATGCTACTGGTCACAGACGTCACTCTGAGTAGCCCTGCTCTACACAACGCTACACCTTGAATAAGGAGAGATGATGTCCGTGGTACAAGGTCCAGAAAAGAGGCACTCCTGGTCCCATACAGGGGTCTTCTGTTAAACCCATAAGTAGTGCTGTTACAATGTTTACCCAAACACAGCTGGGAGTGACTCCCTGGACAAGAAGATTAGTTCCCTGGTGACGGAATGTTGGGTCAAGGAAATCATCTTATAGGACACCAGGAGACTCTTTTAAGTTCTACACCCAAGGTTACATTCAGGTCATAATATATACCAACCATTTCATTCTCTATTTAATATCCACCTATGAACCATTTAGTCAAATAAAACTTTTAGGTAAGTACACAGCTTCATATTGTAATAAGTTGCTCCCCTACTGGGAAGTGTCCCTCTGCCCCCATTTTTTTCCCAGGGCTTGTATTGAAAGGTATTTAAATATTTGTAATTAAATCAAACAGTGTACTTGCCCTTTCCATGTGGTTTTATGGACTATCTGTGGCAGCCAGAGTGTTCCAGCCATATGAGGCATATTCACTGCAAATAATGATGGCTTTTCTTATGTTTCAAAAAGTAGAACACCCCCCAATTCAAAAAAAAAAAAAAAGAAAGAAAGAAAAGAAACAGGAAAAAAAAAAGAGAGAGAAGCTTCAATAGCTCATTCCAGACTTTTAGGGCAATGACAAAATAATAAAAATGTCTTAAAACATTATCATTTATTTATCCATGCTATACACCAGAAGTCCCAGTATTGAGGGTTGAATGATAAGTTTGATCAACAGTCCATTCTGGGAACAACCAAAAAAATGGCTCTTGTTTTCAATTCTGAGCAAAACTATCCCACACAGATCTGCTGTTCTCCCATTCGAACTTGGAGTCAAAAGCCACGTGAATAGTCAATACTGCTTCAACAATCCATCAACCAACTCTGACAGAATGGCCAGAAAGTGTCCCAGAATTTCAAGTTTTTGATGGTTTAGAGAAAATGCGTATTTATCGGAGTTCAGCTTCTTTTTGAAGTTCATCATCCGTATCAACTCATTTGACATTGATACTCTTCCCTCGAAATTACAGGGCCTGTTCTAAAAAGACAGCTCATTCATTTAGCACTGCAGATTATGTTAAGTAGTTTTCCTAACAGCATGAGCATATGAAGTATCACTAGTGTCACTAAAGAATTAGACAAAGACTTCTCCCCCCAATTGTGGGTAATAATATAGGCTGATACGAACTGACAGAAATGATAAAGGGGGAAGTTGTCTTCAGCTTTACTCTTCCTAATGTCACTGTTTATCGTAGGAAAACCAACATCATCTTCCAGGCATGATGCCATATTAATCCAAACACACACAAGGTCTTCTCCGCTTCTGTGCGGCTCTTTCCCTTGATCCAGGCATCTCTTCAAGGCAGGGTGGTGATTGCTAAGAATCCCTCTTCTTGAAGTTAAATTTCTACCTGATTTCTAGGCAAATATAGATTAAACAATACAGTGAAGTTGATCCCAAGAAGACTGACATTTTGCCAAAATTTTACAGAATAAATGGAGGCATGAGACTACAGAAGAAATGGAATGCATGGTATTTTCTCACCTTTCTAATTTCGAAACATTTCAGAACCATAGAAAACTTGCCAGAGTAGAAGATTCATACCCATATAACCTTCACCTGCCTTCAAAGGTTAACATTTTGCCACATTTGCTTTCTCTGCCTCTTTCTGTATGTGTACTCTATATGTATACATAATTACACACATACTTACACGCATGCACACATACAAACATATGCATATACGTTTTGGGGAATCATTTGAAAGTTACTTGCCAAAATGACACTTCACTCACAAGTATTTAGCAGATCTCTCATAAGGCTAAAGCCGGTCTCCCACATGACCACAGTATACTGACTGCATCTGAGAAATTTAACATTGATACAATATAATCTAACATACAGTCCATAGTCAAAATCTCCAAATTCTCCCAATAATGTTCTTTATAGCTTCATTTTCCCAGTATCCAATCCACTACCACACACTACATTTATACATAAGGAGTCGAAACTCCTTTAATCTGGGATAGTGTGTTGGCATTCATGACAGTGACATTTTAAGCATATTCTAAATAGACATTTCTCCAAAGAAGACATAAATATGACCAAAAAGTACATGAAAAGCAGCTCAACATCACTAATTATTGGAGAAATGCAAATCAAAACTACAGTGAGGTATCACCTCACACCAGTCAAAATGGCCACCATAAAAAAGTCTATAAACAATAAATGCTGGAGAGGGTGTGGAGAAAAGGGAACCCTCCTACACTGTTGTTGGGAATGTAAATTGGTGCGGCCACTATGGAGAACAGTATGGAGGTTCCTTAAGAAACTGAAAATAGAGCTATCATATGATCCAGCAATCCCACTCCTGGCCATATAGCTGGAGAAAACCATAGTTTGAAAAGATACACGCACCCCATGTTCACTGCAGCACTATTTACAATAGCCAAGACATGAAGCAACCTAAATGTCCATCGACAGAGGAATGGATAAAGAAGTTGTGGTACACATATATAATGGAATATTACTCAGCCATAAAAAAGAATGAAACAATGTCATTTGCAGCAACATAGACAGACCTAGAGATTATCATACTAAGTGAATATCATACTAAGTGAAATAAGGTCAGACAGAGAAAGACAAATATCATATGATATCATTTATATGTGGAATCTAGAAAGATGATACAAATGAACTTATTTACAAAACAAATAGAGGCTCACAGACTGTTGAAATGAGGATACAAATGAACTTATTTACAAAACAAATAGAGGCTCACAGACTGTTGAAATGAGGAGTCAGAACAATAGAAGCAGCCCAGGTTGCTAAATCATTGCATTGGAAACAGTTGCCCTGAAGAGTTGCCTGACCTACAGCAGACTTGGCATGAGTGGGAAATAAACCCCTATGTGCTGAGCTGCTGTGATTTGGGGTTGTTTATTACCACAGCATAGTCTAGTCTATCCTAATATCTCTAAAAGCCAATTTTTGTCAATAGTCAGAATTTCACAGAACCACCTTAGTATTAGAATGGTGGTTTATTAATGTATCCATGGTAATAACGCAATTGATGCAAAAACACTGGTTATCTACAGAACAACCTTCCCTACTCTTCCCCCCTCCCCTTTTTCTCTGACAGCCAAACTTCAGTATAACAGATGACACTGAGAGTTAGTGGTATCCTGGAGCTGTTTTAGGAGAGCTGCTTTGCAAGCTGGTTGATGTAACATTGTTACCTTGAAATTGGCCATGAAGAGAGTATTACACCCAAAAAAGTGGCAAAATGGTACACATTGGCCCCATTTTCCTCACCCTCATGCAGAGAGCTGGTTTTTGAACATTTAAACAGCACATAACTGACTATTTTCTTTTCCACGTTCTTCTACAAATAGGAGATGGGCCTATGACCCAATATTCAACAATAAGACTTGAGGGAAAATTGGATATGGAACTTCAAGAAAGACTTCTCTCTCTATTAAAAATGAAACTGTATATATATCCAAAAGAAATGCATGCACATGATCACTAAAAGATATGTACTAGCATGTTCATTATAACACTCTTCACTGTAACCCAAAACTAGTTACCGTTCAAATGCTCATCAACAGAACAGACAACAAAATACTATAAGGCAATGATAATAACTTGCAACTGCACACAAAAAATGGCTGGGAATGTCACAAACATAATTAGTAAAAGAAGCCAACACAAGACATATTAGATGAGATTCCATTTAGATGAAAGTTCAAAACAGGAAAAATTAATCTGTGGTGTTAGAAATTTAAAATTATACAACTAGTTACACTTGGAGAAGGTAGTTATGGAAAAGAAACCTATGAGAGACTTCTTGGGTCTATTTATATTGTGTTTCTTGATCTGGGTGATGGTTCCCAGATGCATTCAGTTTGTGAGAATATATCAAACGTATGTATACTTAAAATATGTACATTTTTCTGTATGTATAATATACTTCTATAAAATGTTTTTTTAAATAAAGAAAGATAAGAGAAAGAAGAGACGAAAGAAAAGAGAAGAGGCTGACTTTGCTTCTCCTTCCTACATTAAGACATGTCTATGTGAGACCTGGATACCTAGACCCACGGCAGCCATCTCAACCAACACAGAGGGGAGCAGAGCTGGATCCCTGAGGACAAAGTTGAACCGCTGCACCAATCTTGTAAGTCCTCTGGATCTCTTGTTTTGGAAATAATAAATATCATTTTTGTTTGGCCTACGGTAGTCATGTCATCAAAATTATTCATTCTGATTTTGGATGGAGGCAGCCTTTGGTATTAAATGAAGAAAACAATCTGAATGTCAGGCTTGCAAAGCAGAATGATTAACCTATTCAATAGTTTTCAATACTGCATCAGATAATCAACAAGGTTGTCTTACTCCATCGGAACTGCTATAACAGAATACCGCAGACTGGGTGGCTTATCAATGACAGGATTTTGTTGCTCACAGTTCTGGAGGCTGGGAAGCCCAAGAATAAGGTGCCCTCATGGGTGCCTTTTTTGTGAGAATCCTCTTCCCGTTCATAAGCCAGCACCTTCTTGCAGTGTCCTCACATGGAGAAGGGGCTAGGGATCTCTATGGAGGCTCTCTTATAAAGGCAGTAACTCCGTTCAGGAGGGCTCCACCCTCATGATTAAAACACCTTCCAAAGGCCCCACCTAGGATTTCAACATATGAAGTTTGGGGGGATACAAACATTCAGACTGTAGCAAAGGTTACCTTGGTCATTCTATTTATCAAATCAGGTCCCACAAGGACTCACCTATCTGCTCAAATGTCACCTCCTCAATAACAAAACTATTTACCTTTACTACTTATATATAAATATTATTTATATTTATTCTGTAATAACAGCATTTCTTCACTCCTGTCGCCTAGTTCTTCCTCTTGCCCTACTTTATTGTCATGAGCACACCTATATCTCTGGAATTAAATTCTCTGACTCTATGTTTCTCTTCTCGGACATGAGCTGTACATCAAAACAAACAGTAGAGAGACATTTTCCACCTCATTCAATGTGGACTCTATAGTGTCTAAAATTGAGTCTGGCAGAGTGTGGACAATCAATAAATGTTTTTTAAATAAATTAATAAAGAAAGAATGCAGATCTCCAGGCAATATTTAAGCTTTCCACCAAGTACCTATTGGCTCATTTTGGGTTTCCTTGTTCTCCTTTGTGTCCTACAGTCATGCCATGGTTTCCCTCTTTCTTCCTGCCGGATATGGGTGCCAGGCAGGTCTGGTGGCACTGGGGGAGTTTCCTGTCCTACTGGCACTGGGATTCACCTATGTCACCTAGTTTTATTCTAAACATAGTCCGTGGGTTTTCAGTCTTGCTACCTCATTGTCCTCTTTTTGTAAGAGGATTTTAAAAAGATGATAAACGATGCCTCCCTAAACTGCTGACACCTTCCCAGAAATCCCTCTGTAATTTATCAACATTTTCAAAAATAACCCAATGACAAGCCTCCCTTTTAACACAGTAAGAAAACAGAGCTACAACTTATTAGGACTGAACTTCTGACTAAGCAGAAGCACAGCAGAGCAAATCTAGCATGATTAACATTTCTTAGAGAAGTGACAATACAGGCACCCAGCAGAAACGAACAGGCGTTGAAGCAGGACACACTTCCAAGGATGTGGGGATGAGGCTTTCCTCTCTCATAATCGGAAGAGTGAATATTATCTGCAAAGTCTGTCCATGGAATAAAGCATGCCATCAAAATACAAGGCAGAGTTTATGCTAGTCCCGCGACATCCCTGCCAAGCTGCATAAGCACACAGGTGTCCCTGTGACAGGCGCTACCCCTCAGCCATCAGTACTAAAAATATTTCTTTGCTGCCACTGCTGCAGGGTAAAGACTTTGACATAGTTTTCCAGATTTGGCTAAAGCTTTTCCCCTTCTTTTTTTACTTTCAATGAGGCTCTGAACTCTTCCCCTCAAAACTGAACCTGACAATTGCAAACCAAAGAGATTTAAGAGAACAAATGGGCTCCAAGCTTTCCTTCAAGGCCGTTAAACAGACTTCATGTGCCTTGAGTTCAGCTGTGGGCCAGAGAGAGCACATCCAAGGTACAGAGCAAATGGAAACATTTCCACAAAGGTAATGGAATGGAACAGCTTCACCTTTTCTCTAAATATTTGGCTGTGTTTCCTCTTCTTTTCATCTGTTTTAAACTCCCAAGCGGCCACTCCCCATGTGATGTGACCTCTGGTATTGAGATGAACTATTTCGAGAGGAAACAGCTTTTTTAAAAACTAAATATGGTATAAAGAAACCAGAAGTAGATGTGATCTGCAGAAATGTGTGAATCATTCTACTGAGGAGATTTGCTCTCAAGGGGCAGAGAAAATGGGGTGATAGGTGGAGGGGCCGAAAGTCAAGAGAATTTCTTTTTTAGATGGAGAAAAATTAAGAGCACATGGATGTGATGCAGAAAGGCAACACTGATTCAGGGCAGAGGAAGGAGTTGCCAGAGCAGGCAAGAAAGGATGGCGCTCCACTTCGGAAGAGGAGGGCTTGAAAGTTCCTTCTGAGCAAAAGGAATGAAGGCAGAGACCATGGGTGAAGACGCCAGGTTGGTAATGTGATGGGGAAGGCGTGAGGGTGTTCTATTCCGATGGCTTCTTTTTTCTTCATGAAACAAGAAGCAAGAATAACAGCTACAAGTGGGAACGAGGGATAAGAGAGGAGAAGGTTTGAAATGGTTGCCTAAGAGAACAGGAGAGCGAATGGTCTTGGGAAAATCATCAGACTCGCCAGCAGCTCAAAGGACTCATGAGTGCTTTAGAATGGTCTAGAATGTCAAGGGAAACCAGCTACCATGATGGGTTTTCTCCAGCTGTGTTTAGCTGGGCGAGTGCAGGCAACGAGTAAGCAAAGAGTTGAATATAATCAGGGTTAGATTTTTGACAAGTGAATACAAAGAAAAGAGAAAGGGGCAATGTGTGCAAAGTAATAGGCAAGAGAGGAATTATAATTATGGCAACTAGAATCTAAGCTGGCACGGGGCAGGGGAGGGTGGAAAATGAGGACAGGAAGGGGACAAGGGCTGGTGAAGAAGTGAGAGGAGTGATGGATTTCAGGTCACAGTGGGGCTAAAGAATTGTTGAGTTGAGGTACTACTGGGCACAAGGGCCCTCGAGAAGTTATCCTCACTGCCACAGGGGGCTCCAGTAGTAGGATAAATGGAGGAGCAAGTTGTCAAAGATAGATAAACAGCAGAGACAGTCCCCCTATTGTTTAAGGCTGCTATGGGAACAGACAACTCAGACTAGAGCTGTCTTAAGGGAAAGATAAAACTGTCTAGTAAGGAAGAGATTAAAAAGGATTAGGAGAGGATGGAGGAGAGCTCCTAGGTATAAACATAGACCTGGGAACATCCCTTTCCTTTATGAGATTGTAGATGTAAGAAAGCAAGATATCCACAAGAAGGGAAAACATCCTTGAACAAATTTCTGGTGGCAGCCCCAGCAATGACCCACATCCAGGAGCCTTCCTGCCTCCTTTAAGATTCATAAAATCAAGGACTGTTATTGTTGGATTTCTAGCCGAACCCATTTTACAGATGAGTAACTAAGAATCAAAGAGGTGGGAGGATTTCCCAAAAGCCACACAGCTACAATGCTGACATTTTGACTCACTTTTTAAAAGGGAAGATTACTGTCTTCATGTCAGCTGAACCATATGAAATTGACATTTTATAGGTCAAAAGTGGTTGCAGGACTTCCCTGGTGGCGCAGTGGTTGAGAGTCCGCGTGCCGATGCAGGGGACACGGGTTCGTGCCCTGGTCTGGGAAGATCCCACGTGCCGCGGAGCGGCTGGGCCCGTGAGCCATGGCTGCTGAGCCTGTGCGTCCGGAGCCTGTGCTCTGCAACGGGAGAGGTCACAGCAGTGAGAGGCCCGCGTACCGCACACACACACACACAAAAAGTGGTTGCATATTGCCACTTTCATGTTGTCAGCCTAATGCACGCTGGCATTCTTTCCATTATAGCAGAGTGTCAAGAATGATTTTCCTTTTTAAAAATAAAGTAGTGCTCACTTGGTTCCTTACTAACTCTCCAAATTTTATCAAGAAAATGTTTGCACAAAGCTCTGTGGAGTTAACAGTAAAGAATCTCCTAAAACTGAAGTTAAATTTAACCTCTAGTAAGAAAATGATAAAGAATCCAAAAGTAATGGGTAAGAGCAGCCATCCGGAGCTGTGACTAAGAGATTACTGTTGACCCTCAAATCTAAAGGTGACCTGGGAAAGGTATAATTGGATTATGTTTATAAATATAATGCTTATGGCTAAGGAATTACATTGTGTATTAGGAAAAGGAGAATGGTCAGCAAGGTGTCTATAAAAGGAAAAACAGAGTCAAATCCAAGAAAGAGTGTTTTGCAGGAGTCTCCACCCATCCCCATTAGAGGGATATGCCACCTCGGGGATGGATGCCATTGGTCTACAAAGCTCAATGACGCCAGCCAAGAAACTCATGTCATCACCTCTGAAAGCCACAATCTCTTTGTGAAGACAACCTGGGCTTCCCCCGGGATATGACCACAAAGAGAGGCTGCCCGTGTCAGATCACACAGAGGTTGGAATTTCTGGTGGTTATGTTTCTCATCAAATATTCATACATCAGCTTTATTACTTTTCACACATCAGTCTCTGTTCTTGGGGAATGTGGTTAATGTGCATTGGTGTTTGAGACATAATGAAGCAGATGCACATCCCTGGGCCCATCAGCAGACTTTCCTCACCTGCCAAAGTATTCCTGCTCCTCTTGGCCTGAGGGTGGGTCAGGGGGAGCTTCTCAGCCTGTGTGCAAGGCAGGCTAGACAGGCCAGGGAGTTAACACCTTCATCCAAGAGTGACTCTCAACGAAGCAAACGTTGGTGGACAAATATCCTAACTTCCTCACCCCTCAGTGGGAAAACTGAGGCATACCCTGTACTGTCTCCCCAGGGGTCTTCAGGGAAAACTAAAACTGAGATAGATAAGTCAGCATGCTAAGAAATCAGATTCCTCGCCCTTCAAAACCAAATGAGGGCTATAGTGAATTCAACAAGGTATTTGGAAGGTCACCCATGAGGATCTGTCTGGAAGATGATGTGGCTTTGCCCAAAGAACTACAACCTGCCCCAAAACTCATGCAAGACCACCGAACTGCACTCGAACAATAATAGAGACGCGGCTTTTCCTCACATTTCTCTCTCTAAACTCTACACGATAAGCATTAGACAGTACACGGGAGCCTGGTAAATGATTTCTTACTGTCTTCTCCCATTTGACACGTTTATAACTGGTTTCCTAGGAAAAGAGAAGCCCAAAGCCTGAATTACACATTGACTTGAAGTGGTTAGAAGTATATGAAAAGGAACATAGAAAGACAAGAACAAAGATAAAAGCAGGTAGTAAGCAAGGGCAAAGAGTGGTAAACAGCCAAGTTATCAATAGTAGACACCGGAAGTGACGAAAGACAGTGTTCTAGCAGCCACCATGGTAATAACAGACAGCAGAGTTGAGCCCTGAGCTGTCGGTGGCTAAGTGCTTTGCATACTTTAGTCTCACTATGACACTTTTTATTATTTTATTCTCACAATAACACTACTAAGTAGTTATTGTTGTTGTTCCATTTTGCAGGTGATGAAAACGAGGCTTGAGGTTAAGTCCAAGCTAAACCACTGGTAAGCAGCAGAGTTAGGACGTGTGCTGAGGCAGTCAGTCCTCAGCCCACGCTCTGTAGCTACTCTGTTCTATTGCTCTTTTCTCTGTGCTGGACAAAGCCAGGAAGAGTTATGTCTCAGAAGGTTATATTTTGAAGGAGTGAGCATAAGGAGGGAATAGGAGATCCACAAAGCAATGCCGGACATAGGGTCAGACCTGCTTATTCTGGCAAATGCTGAGACCACTACAGTACAAAGAAAGTATGAGTCTGGAAGTACCCAGCAACTGGAGACCTGCCCTGGGGTGGAACCCATCACTCAGTGCAACACCTCATCTTCCCATGGGAACACTCCCCACTAGAAGAGCTTGGTGGGGAAGAGGCAACAGAGACAGTTCAACATTTCTCTTGAGAAACTAAGGCAAAAACTGTGACTGGAGAAAATGGGAGCATGCACATAAGTAGGATACCACATCACACCTACTGAAAGTGAAATGACAATCAACATCAACTGTTAGGGAGGATGTGGAGCAACTGGACATCTCCTACATTGCTAGTGGGAGTATAAAATGGTACAACCACTTTCAAAAATGGCCTGGCCTTTCCTTATAAGATTAAACACTAACCTTACTACCCAGCAATTACACTGCTCAGTGTTTACCCCGAAGAAACAAAAGATGCCCCAAACTGTTCACAGATGTTTTATTAACAATAGCCAAAACTCAGAAACAACCTAAATGTTCAACCGATGAATGGATAAACAAATTGTGGTATGTCCACACACTGGATACGACTCAAAGAAAAAAGGAAGAAACTACTGATAATATACAACAGTGGACCTCAGAAGCATAGTAATAGGCATGACAGTACATACTTTCTAGAACAGACTAAACTAATGATGACAGAAATCACGTCAGTGGTTGCCTTGGAGGGCTGGTGAATGACTAGAAAGGGACATAAAGAATATTTTCAGGTGATACAAATGTTCTATCTTGATTGGGGTGTGGGTTATATATACCTGTACATTTGTGAAAACTCATAGAACTGTAAAACTTAGATATCTGCTTTTCCTTAATGGAAATTACACCTAAAAAATTCTTTTTTGAGAGGAAAAAAAAATAACTGCATCAGTAGACTCACTCATATGTTATTAAGTTTAAGGACAGCTGGAGGAAGTCTTTGTTGCAGTTTGTGATTCAAGTAACTGTTATTTCCCACAGGAATAAATGTCATAACTACAGAGGAATCCTTCGGTTTTCCTTCAAGTACAAAGTATTATCACATTCATTTCTTTTAGACAAAATACTGGGTCTAAATTGCAGTGGGTCTCCCTACACTAACAAATTGTGTTTCCATCTGACACATTTGTTAATTTTCCCCTCTATGCACATATTATAATTCTCTTGGGAGGACCTAATAGGTAGAGATTATGCATCAGTGCCAAAGTTCCTCCAATCTGATATAAACTGATTTCTCTTTAAAAACTGAACAAGTAATTCATCATAAGAAGAGTTAAATTTTTGACATCACAGAGTAAAGAAATGATTATCATTGAAGGTGTTGGAAAAAGTAGAAAGAAGGGGAAAAAATCAGGTACACTAAAATTCAAATGCTTACTTTGTGAGGAACACTGGAGAAAATGCTTTGCATATGCAATCTCATTAATCCTCAGAGCACCCCTGCCAAGCAGGTGTTACTATAACACAGATGACATAAGGAAACTGAGCCTCCTAGAAATTAATGTGCCTGAAGTTCAGAGCTAGTATGCTATACTCTAGGTCTAGATTACTCCACGGCCTACATTTTTGTTGCCTAAGAGGATATCCATCCATTTATACATTAAACAGATGTTTATCAAAGTGCCCACTGTTCCAGGTATTAAGAACATAACTGTCAGTAGCAACCCATTCCCTGCACTGTTGGAGCTTGTATTCTCTTTGGGAATGTGGTGGTTTTAAATTATGTCCCCAGATTCTTTGAAGCTCTTTTCAATAACTGGTGCTTAATTTCCCTTCCCCTGCATGTGGACTAGACTTACTGACTTATTAGTAACAAATAGAATAAGTTAGAAGTGGTGTGTCACTCCTGAAAGTAGGTCTTAACAGACTATGGCTGTCTCTTTTGGATCACTGGCTCTGGGGAAAGTCAGTGGCCTGTGGTGAGAACACTCAATCAGCTGTGTGGAGAGACCCATGTTGTGAGGAACTGAGGCCTCCTGCCAACAGCCATGGGAGTGAGCTTGAAAGTAGACCCCCTAACCTCAGTCATACCCTCCAGAAGAGACTGTAGCCCTGATCAATACCCTGACTACAACCTGATGAGAGAACCTGAGCTAGAGGCATCCAGTTAAGTTTCTCCTGAATTCCTGATCCATAGAAACTATGAGTTAAACATTTATTGTTTTTAGCCAGTAAACATAGAGGTAATTGGTCACACAGCAATATAACGTATAAAGATGTGCTGGGAAGAATCAAAGAATTAAAAGAAATAGACAAGTGCTAGTGTTGTTTTAGGTAGGGTGGACACAGAAGGCATCTCTGTGGGTTTACTATTTCACGTGAGACACGAAGATGGAGAAAAGAGA
This sequence comes from Pseudorca crassidens, assembly GCF_039906515.1. Lineage (NCBI taxonomy): Eukaryota > Metazoa > Chordata > Mammalia > Artiodactyla > Delphinidae > Pseudorca > Pseudorca crassidens. The sequence goes on along the minus strand of NC_090310.1, from coordinate 51,383,113 downwards.
AGTGTTCGCTGGGTTGGGGAGCATGAAGTTAGCTGGCTCCCTTGACAAGATCAGTTACAGTAAATGGTGGAAACCAAGACCCAGTTAGTATAACCCAGAGAGTAAATGGATAGAAAGAGGTAGAGGCATTATTTTTATGTGTCTTCCTAAAATCCTAGCTAGAGGAACAGAAATGCAAGGGAAGCTAGCATGGGATATGACAGGGTCATTGATGGTGATGGTGTTTTGTCATCGTTGCCCATTTGAGATGGGAGGTATTCGTATGAGCATGTATGATGAGAAAAATCCAGTGAAAGGAGATGACCAAGCTGAGGATGGGCAATCTGGGCACAAATACAGGGATCAGATAGGAATAATATTTCCTGCATCGGGGTAAGAAAGGCTCGGGTAGGCAGAGATGTTTATGTGAAGCTCTGTGGGTATGAAGATGAGCAAGTTTCTGGCTAGATTTATTGAGGTAAAATTCCTTTTAAGATGTACGTTAATTTTTAATTATACAATTATTACCTAAAATACTAACCACAAGAACCCTAAATGTGTTAGTATTCATTTTTAATATACTGCTTTGGGGTTTTGTATCTTAATACCTCAGGTTCATAATCATGATAAGTTAAACACAAGTTCTCCAATGTTATCTTTTCATACCTTTATATTTTTGTTGTTTTGAATTTTTCACATTTAGTTCTTTAACCTGACCAACTTATTTTAGTATACATAATGAAGCACAGATAATCTTCTACATGGATATTCAGTTTTCCCACTTACTGGATTGTTCACTGTCTCTACACTAATTGGAAATGATACCTCTACTAAATTCTCATATAAACATGAGTCTACTTTTAGACTGACAATTCCTTCCACTGATATATTGGTCTATTTCTGTGTCTAGACCATACTCTTTTTCTATTATGAAATATAAAATACACACAAAAAGGGCATTCATTACACACATACGGTTTAATGAATAGTTATAAAGTAAATTCTCAGGTAACCATTCAAGTTCAGATAGGCAACATTAGGAGTCCCTGTAAGCCCTCCAAATGTCCCTTCCTATTTATAACTTTTCTCTCCTCTACATGTAACCATTATCCTGAATACACACACACACGCACAAGTACACACGTATACACGCATATATGTGTGTATGTATATATGTATACACACATACACATTCATAGATATATATCCATAAACAATACAGTTTAATTTTCTTATACCTCCCTTTTAAAATTATTATAGTAAATTTTGATATCTGCCTGTGTTAATTCTCTTCACTACTACTTTTTATCCCACATTTTTTCCCATTGTTTGGGGAATGTTCTTTTCCAGATATGTTCTGGAATCAGATTTCATAGTTCACAGAATTACATTAGCATTTCGGCTGGTATTACATTAAATTAATAAATTATAATTCTTACCATCAGTTCTAAGAACTTGACATTAGTGAAGGGGGACATTGGAAAGTCCCTACTTTATATATATTCACACCTTATAATATTTTCTTTATATATGTGTAGATATTTCATTTTTACATATTTTCTTTTAATTATATTTACACCAGATTTAATACTGCAGGTGAAATTAATAGTAGCCCCTTAAAGCCATGTCATTATTACAACTAAAAACACATAAGATTATCTACTAAAGACCTTTGTTTCCAATTAGCAGCAAAGGGCAAATGTATTCATGCATCCTTACCCAAAATAATTATTATAATAATCATATGCTCTTTACTAATAGCCCAAAGCACACAAAAAGCATGAATTCTGAATACATAAAAGAATTTGTACTCAATATCCATTCCAATACGTATATTCTACAGTAAAATGCATGTTTCCACATACTAAACTAGACTTCCAACTCTCAATAGCAACATTTGTAAGAGAATCTCTCGTGGGACTACTGACATAACCAGGTACATTTTCTGCATGGTCTGGAGATCAAGCCATTGAAATACTAACAATGACTTTTCTGGGTTTGTGGGGAAAATGTAGCTCCTAGTGAGTTTCTATTAGCATGGGGCAAAATCAGATGAAAAAATACACATTAAATAACTCTTCTAGAACCCTCTTCACCTCTGGTTCACTTTCTCCAAGCACTAAATCAGATTAGGAAAATTATATCAGAAAGAAATAGGACATATAAAGTACAATTTAGAAAGGCCAATATTTACTCTAGAAAATAGCTCACTTGATGCTTCTTCAGCTCTGATATTCAAAGTAAAGTTAATTCATTCTGCCTCTAACTTTACTTCCAATTTGAATCTAAAATAATATTTTCTCAATCAAAAGCAAAATGTTATCTAGGTCCTGAGGGATGCTGAGATGTTTATGCTATACACGTCATGAAATAAAATTGGGCATATGCCATCAACACATCTACATTCATTTAGAAATGCATATTTGTATTAGTGCTAATCTGTATTTTTAATGTTAGACAAACTAATTTCTGTATTTAGGTAAAAAAAATATGTACCACTACACATCTTGGTTATTTTCTTCCCACACCCATTATATTATTTAGTTTACACATACCTCTTTGGAGACTGATAGTCTAAGCCATACAATCACTGAATATTAGCTTTCTCTGAACAAGCCTTTTCACACGCTATAACCATTTGAATGTTAAGCAGATAGAGACTGAACTTCCTTTGAGTGTATGCCGTCCATAAGTCATGTACTTTAAAGGTTATAATCACACAGTACGTCATAACTTAGTCTTCTCATACATCATCAAAACGCTAACATGCTTGTTCCTTTACTTATCTGGCTATTATGATGATGATGATTTTTCTTTTATTGACAGAGGTCTCAGACTTTGTGTCTTTTTTCATGAAATGACCATGCCTAACAGTGCATCCTCAGGAATAAAGGTAAGAATTGAAATGGACAATGTAAAGTCCTCTTTTAAATTGGCAGCCATCACTGATACTTACAAATATAGCTGTATAGTACTGGGCAAATGAAATGCCTTCTTTCCAGATTATTAAATCTTAATGGACTACATTTCTAAACAGAGTACATCACTGTCTCAATTTTGGATTTTAGGGACAGAATTGGGTGAGCCTGGGAGAAAGGTGCACATCATCCTTCATGAATTTACCAGTGATAGAAAGGACAACTGTCTAAAATAAGGTATAAAAAAATGAAGGGAGAAATTTCAGAAAAGCTTGTCTGGGTCAAGTGTAAATAAGACAGCTCCCCCAAAGAAGATTCTCTTGACAGTGGGAATTAAGAGGATGCTGTCTTTCTTGTTATGAAGACTGGAGGAGCAAGTAAGTTATAACAGGTATCACAGATACCATGTACTACATTTCCTTAAATCAGGATGCTGTAGTTAAGTAGTATCAAGGTTAGACCTCTTTCCCAACACCAAGAATCTCATGCCCAACGGCCTCCTCGGCATCATTTGGATCACTTGCCATCAGCTAACAGACAACGCAAAGTCAACATGTCTGAACCTGGACTCCTGATCTTCTCTCCCAAACTAGTTCTATCCATAGCTGTCCTCACTGAGGTGGGGGCAACTCCTTCCTTTCAGTGTCTTGTGTCAAGAACCTTGGCACTATCCTTGACCCTTTCCTTCTCTCACACCAACATCTAGTCGCTCGAGGAAGATAGAGTCCCTTGGCCCTAGCTTCCTAGTAGACATCCAGATTCCAACTACTTCTCACTTCCTCCGTGTGTTCTGAGCCACCATCCTCTGCCCCCCAGATCAATGTAAAATCTCGGAACAGGTCTCTTAGTCTCTCCCTTTGTCCCTATGTAGTCTGTTATCAGTCATCAGTCAGAATAAATTGAAAACAAGAAAAAAATGCCAATCAAGTCATGCAAATTTCTGCTCAGAACCCTGCATGGGCCCCATATGTCACTCAGTGAAAGTCTAAGTCTTTACAATGACCTTCAGAACCTTCCATGACTTACTGCCCACTCCACTCCACCCCTCCCCCAATTCTCTCTCTGAGACCATCTCCTATTACTCTTCCCCCTGCTCAGTCACTGTTCCTTCCTGATGGTCTCCATAGATGTCAGATGCACTCATGCCTTTGTAATATCTATTCCCTCTTCCTGGAAAATTCTTCCTCCAGATATTCCCTCCCTCACCTCTTTCTAGTTTTTCTCTGACCTCATCTTCTCAATGATGCCCACCCTTACCATCTTATTTAACACTGCATCTCTCCCTTCCCCCACCCTACTCCACCCCAGCTCACCTAACGCCTCTTATCCTGTTCTCATTTGCAAAGCTCTTACCACCTTCTAATACACTTCGCTGAATTTCACACACCATCAATTGTGAATCATACCATCATCCTGATATGACACATAAAACTATGACATGCCATTGATTATAAGATACATCTTGATTTCAGGGATGTTAAAATGTGATTCTTCCCCGGGAACTCTGCGTCAGGCATTGTGGATTCAGTAATAAAAGAAACAGCATTTGCTCTCAAGTGGAACTTTCAGTCCAGTTGGAAGCCTGACTATAAATCAGAAATTGAATTACAGCATGCTAACTGCTGTGATGACTACAGAGTCTCAAAGGAGGCCCCCAGTCATCAAACACAAAGCTAAAGAGAGGGTACGCATGGTTGTCTACTTTTTTTGGCCAACCTGTGGAAATGAGACAGATAATAAATAGTACTGACATGAGAGGCACCAAGTAATATATCCAACAAAATATCATTTTATATATGTATGTGTGTGTGTGTATATATATGTCATACATATATGACAACCTAAATCAAGCCTAAATTTATTAACCCTGGGACTCAATTTTTAATTTACAATACAATGTTATAACTCTCTGTAAAAAAGAAAAGCTAGAAGCATTCTGTCAGCTGGGTCTCATTTAACATGACGCTCTCAAAGATCCTGAAGGCCAAAAGAGCTTTCATCTCCTTGTTTAATAGGTTTAATCATGCTAAGAATCTTCCATCTGTAAAATTCTTCTAACTATGCCAATTGCCGTTCAATGCATGAATCAAACTATGATGTAAGACTTTGGCAAGTATAGGGTATATCAATCAACAACAATTCTACAATAAATCATAATTTAAGTCCCACAAAAAGGTAAAAAATAAAACTAAATAGCAGATGCCAGTGTCCTCTATAATGACACAACCAACCACAGGAATCACAGACAAGGCCAAAAATATAGATAGTGCAGGTTTTTACTGGTTTAAACTTTAATGAAAAGGACTATTCCTGATATCCTGTTGTATTTCTACATTATGACACAGAAGCTTGTTTAATTTTTTGCTTTGGGGCTGCCACTGCTGAGATACAGGATTGGGGATTGGAGAGTAGCTTCCAAGATGAGAGGTGGGTGGAAAATAAATCCAGTTTTGGATATATTTTTAAGCTATCACCCAGATGGAGACATCCAACACAAGTTGGAAATATGGCTTTGATGCTCAGGGGAGAGGTTGGAGCTGGAGACATAGATTTGGTGATCAACACTGTAGAGAGCACCGTGAGAGCCATCAGGCTATATACAATTATAGAGGGAGAGAGTAACCTATCTCAAAAAGAGTGAAGAAAACCACAAAGTGATGGTGAGGGGAAAGAGAGTTAAGAAGGAAGGCAGTGATGGAGAACCCTGAGTGGTCAGGTGGATTGAGGATTAAAATGATTTTGTTGGATTTTTAGGTTATTTTTTCACATTTGCTAAGAACTCTGACATTGGGCTTGCAAATGGAGTTCTGGAAGGAAGAATGAGAAAAAAAAGCCTTGTCCTAGGCTGGAGAGAGAATGTGAGAAAACAGGATCATATTAAGATCTTTGGAAGAAAAGGGGTAGAGAGGGCAGTTGCTGGAGGAGAAAGGCAAGTAGTACTTGATAGAGTTTGTGGGTTGAGGACAAGAAGGTAAGAAAGAGAAACACTGAATACACCAGCAAAATATAGGGCTCATCTGGAGCTGCCAAATCCTAGATCAGGTGAAGTATATCACATCAAAGGCTCATGGTTTGCAGGAGGTTGATGTTATTAATATATGAGCCTCAGAGAGCAGAGAAGTCAATCACAGATGGGCTGCCTTCTCTGTGAAGTAGAAGGCAGGACCACATGGAAGAAGCAAGAAGGAGCCTAACAGACATGCAGCCACCACTGATTAGAGTTTCCCAGTCCTCCTTACCTAAACTCTCTTACACTTACAAATGAATAAAGGAATAGATTGATCAAATGCATGTTAAATTGAACTAAATGTAGTTCAGCTTCAAATGAACATTTTCTTTATTTTAATTTCAGTAAGTCTTCATATTATGCTAGATTCACTTTAACTTTCATTGTATCTTCTGGCTTTCAAAACACATAAACTTATACCTTTAACTAAATATCATAATCCCTAGATATTTCTGCAGTCTGTTTCCTACGATCATTATGAGCATTCCTGACATTAATAAAGTATTCTAGGAAAGGATGTAAAAAATTCTTCCATAATTAAACAGATTGAATCCATTTTTCTCCTCCAAGTTGGAAAATTAACATATAACCATGTTTATATTATTTAAATTATCACTGTGCCTTAGGATACTCACGTACTATTTCTATGAGTACAACAATAAATGCAAACCAACAAAAGTTTGGTGATGAGTGACAGTGAGCAAAGAATTTCAATGTTACAGCTTCAAAGTGGCTGTGATAAAATGTGCTTGTTCAGCTGAATCACAGCATCTGTTTTGTCAACTTCTCAAGTTTATCAAATTCTTTTCTAGCCTCTCCATTTCCCTCTGAGTATATCTCCTTGGAAAAGTACCAAGTCTCCGAGTAAAAAAGACTGTTCTCTCCAGATATGGAAATGCTGAAAATGTTTCATTTTATAAAGAATTGCTCCAAGACTAGGATGACATAAAATTAATATCTTAACAGGAAAAAAAAGAAGTCCAAGGAGTAGCAGAGGAAAGTGTTTGAATCAGCAAAAACTTTCTGATAGTAACTTTGAAAAAGCTGGCTATCAAGAAAACTCTGGTTAATACGGTCATGTGTTGCTGCTTGCAAGCGTTATGTCCAGTAGGGCAACACAACACCAAAATAATTACTGGAGAAAGTAGCACATCTGTAGCTCATGTCAAAATGTCCAAAGGGCAACTCATGGGGCAGTCTACAGGTCAGAAAGAACGGTGTCCTGAAATGGACTGACCCACCCAGCCTGCCTCTCAGTCACAGCGGTCCAGAGAACTTCGCCCCGCCCATCTGTCCATCCTCCATTCTTAGTGCATAGGCCTTTGTCATGATGCTTGTCATGTCATGATTGAAAGATTGCTGACCATGGGACCATGGCCACATTCCAGCAGGATGAAGAAAAGAGACAGCAAAAGACAGAAAGATTAGGGGGTAAGCCCAGTGAGTCTACCCATTTATAAAAGGCTTTTCCAGAAGTCCATTCAACATACAGATGACTGTGCCTCACTGGATGGGAAGCTGAAAAGTTGGATCTTTCCAACTTTGATGGAAAAGGAAGGCAAGGGAGAAGTATCAATAGATTGTGACTGACTTAGAGTACCTAGCCCACAGTACCTTCCAGATGGGACACAGTAAGTGCTCGATGAATATTTACTATTGTGCAATAATCCATACCCTCCATATGACACAAACATGCCATGTCCGTCCTAACTCTAGCCTCATCTCACTTTGTGTCTTGCTTCCATGGTCCAGTGGAGCAAACTTTCCCCTCTGTTGAAACCCTACTCCTTTATTAAGAAAAAAATCTTAAAATTGCAATGTCACACACACATAGAGAAGGACACAAAATGTTAAGTGTACAACCTGTTTAATTTTGATAAACTAAGCACAATCCTGTAAGAAGAAACAGAACATTGCCAAAGCCACAGAAGCTCATTACTTTTATATTATACCATTAACTATACTCCAAGATATGCCTATATAATCAAAATGTGGATAAGAGGACTTAGTAATCTGTTTTATGAATAAGAAACGCCTGGTAGAAATCAGAGAGACCTGGATTTTCAAAATACAGAATATGTTTTTCTTTTTTTTTTTTTTTTGTCTTATAGGATCCATACTGGCCATTTGGAAAGTGTCACAAAAGAGTGTCCTGTTGGGAGTCCACCATACTGCCAGTAAGACAGCTAAAGACAGGTTCTAGAAATTCCAAATGAATTTAAGCTGCACTGCTCTGTGGATTTTACACAGGTTTAAATATGGGTGTACTTAAGTGCTTCCGAATAACACATGGTACAGCTGCTAAAAATAGCAAGAATAAATTATTCTTCCCTAAATTTATATTTAAGTCAAAAGAAAAGAGCACTGATGGAGCCACAGTGTTGGCTTAGCTTTATTAACAATGACTTACATAACACATCAAATTCACACACATCACCATCCTTTACTCTCACCTTAAGCATGACGTGACTCATTCTACAGATAGGAAAAATAAGGCAGAGAGAAGAAAGGTACTTGCCTGGTTTCTTAAACAGCAAGCATGATCCCACCTCCAGGCCCTTGCACTGGCTGTACCCTCTGCCTGGAATGCTGGTCCCCTAGATTTCCACAGGGTGCTCCCTTGCCCTTCAAATCTCTGCTCTTTACTTCTAATCCAAAGTACAGCTTCCATTTTCCCTAATCATTCCCTAGGCTTACTGATTTTTAATTTTGGAGAGGTAGGAGAATTGAAGGATGAGAATGGTCCCTTGGGCAAGTTACTTAATCTCTCTACGTCTCAATTTCTTATTTATGAAATAGAAGAACTGATACCTACTCTGCATGGTTATGGAAAGGATCTGGATATATATGAAAGAGAAAGATTATGTTTGTGTGTGTACATTTACAGTGATGTGCTGGTAAATGTTTAACAACTGGCTCTCAAAAAAAACTTCCTGATGTTGCTACATGCAGATTTGGGAATGGATGGGCAGAAAACACACCATTATATAGTATTTCCCCCATACATACAACAGAGGTAACTAACCACAAGAGCGTAGATAATAGTAAAATGTAGTAAGTAATGAGTAAGCGGTGGGTTTTGAGTGTTTATTACTTTTTCAAATAAAATGTGTTTAATTGTACATTTACATAATGTAATTTTTAATAATGGCTGAAAGTGAGTTCACTCTAAAACGCTGCTCTGCGTGAGGGGTGGGAGTGGAGTGGGGGGAGTAATACACAAACCAAAGCCAGTGCTATTTACAGGAAAGAAAAACTAAAATATTTGTTTTCTCTAAGCAGACATAAATTAAAGGAAGCACTGACTTCATCAAATGTGATCTTATATCACTGATGCCTCACAGCAGGTTTAATCATGGGGAAGTGGCAGCTACTTCCGTACTAATGCACAGCAACTCTGAGACATATTAAACTGAGAATTACAGGGAAACTCAAGCAAGGAACCGCAGAAATTGTGTCCCCAACCAAAAGGCAGAGCTCTATCCCTGATGAGCATTTTGTCACAATAGATGCCCGTTTCTAGACTGAAACAGATTTCCATAAAGTTTGTCAGGGCACATCCTCAAGTCATTACAGACCCAGACAAGCTTTAAATCGGGCTCAGGGTGAATTCCCTCCAGCACCACCACCCAAATTCTAAATGTCAACCAACTTCAGCTGTGGTAAAATCCCAGTTCAGTTGGGGGATGTGATCAAAGCAGGGGAGAGAAACACCATAGAGTTGCCCTCAACATGAGATTTAAAAGAAGTCGTTTCCGTCCACTATTAAAGGTACTGCTGCGCAGGTGCAGCACAGAGATAAACCTGGTTCCCGCTTTGCAAAAAACACAAAAGGCATCATAGGAAGTGCCCTGCCCGTTCCTGTTCTCTGCTCCTATCCAATCCACTGTTATGCTTTCACCCATGCTGAAATTAGATACAGTCAGCCTTCCACATGTGCGGTTCCGTATCTGCAAATTCAACAAACCATGGATCAAAACTATTCAGAAAAAAATTCCAGAAAGTTCCAAAAAGCAAACCTTGTATTTGCCACATGCTGGCAACTATTTACACATTATTTACATTGTGTTAGGTATTCTAACTATCTAGTGATGTTTTAAAGTAAGCAGGAAGATGTGTGTAGGTTATAGGAAAATACTACACTGTTCTATATGCGACTTGAGCATCCTCGATTTTGGTATCTGCAGGAGGTCCTGGAACCAATCCCCCATGGATACTGAAGGATGACTATACTAGGGCCAATTTATGCCTAACCCTATCCATCACTGAAAGTCCTTCCTGATATGTTACATATTAAAGAGGTTCCAAGATCCGGCTTAATCCCAGCATTATCCTATTATCACAAAGCAGAGAGAAGACAGTTAAACCCAAGGGGTAAAACGTACCTTGAGCCAGGTAGCAAGGGAACACACACAGCCATGCAGGTAAACCCCAGGTCTTAGAGCTTTCAACAACCAATCACAAAGTAAGGATGCAGAAGGATATACAGGTGAACAAAGATCCAGGCCCCGTCTTCAGATCTCTCGGTCTACTCACTGAGATGCCCCTAATACAATGTGGCCTCTGGAATTGAACCTACTACAATAAGGCCACTGGAAGGCCTTAAAAGCATTAGTAGTTGAGCTGCAGTAGAGTTCACAGTATGCAATTTGGGCTGAATGAATCAATTATTTGTAGAAGTATGTTCCAGTTCGCCTGCAGTCACACCCTGGGTACTTCTGAACATTTCTATAAGATGTCTTCTGCTGTCTTTCTTCTTTATGGAACACTCTATGTGACAGCAGTTCTGCCTTATTCAAAACCCTTAGTCCAAGCAGGTGTCATTTTTGCTTCATCTTGCTGCCAGGCTTCATTTCTTGGGGAACAGATGGCTATCAAACTGCTCTTGCCTTCAGAATACACACCAGATGCCCTCTCAGATCAAAAAGAAAAACTAGGCTCTTCAAGGTGTGAGCACTTAAACTCTAAGCTTAAAACTCACTTAACTTTCAAGTCTTCCAATAGGAAGAAAAAAGTTTCCATTAAGCCATTCCATTGTTTTTCCTAAAACCTGGCTTATATAAAGTTTTTACTTTTGCCATCATTAGGAAGTAGTATTAAAGGTGACTTCAAAAACACCACAAGCTAGACCCTGCACAGACTGTGAAGGGTTCACTGCATTCAGTAGATGCTGCTGGCACTGTGCCATATACAGTGGTATAAATACAGGGAAGACCAGGATTTCTTGGGGAGAACCAGGCAACTGTCTTCTGAATTTCTTATTGAGGCTCCAGGAGAGGCTGAAATAAAGCGACTCCTCTCCCTTAACCTCCAGAGACTGTTACAAAGTCACTCTGGAGGACTTTAGGGGCTAGCATCAGCCCAAAATTGTCCCAGGAAAAATACCAGCAAGACTGAATGGCTCGTTTCCCCATAACCCTAACCACATGAATTCGCAAAAAGATACTGGTGCAAATGGGTGGGGGGAGGTCTCTGCATACCTAAGATACAAGCAAATGAATACACATCAGCTTGAATAAGTTTAGGAAGGAGCTGTCAGAGAATTTAACTTAAGGAACTTCTTCCTCAGCATAGCTCTCTACTGGAGCTTCCAAATGGCTTGCCCATGACAGCTAAAAGAGCCTGCCTCATGCTAAAGCAGAGTAAACTGTACCCCGAAACTTCCTCTACCGCTTATGTTGTTGGGTTTGAAATTCCTGCAACCAACTGCTTTGGCTCAAGGCTTTGGGGACCAAGGTGAAGATACAAACCATGCCACACCATTAAGCTGTGGCATCTTATACAGAACCAATGTGTTTGCCTATCACAGAGCAAATAGTGCAAAAGGGGCCCCGGGAAACAGAGGCTTTTATTTTTTATTTTATTTATTTATTTATTTATTTTGCGGTACGCGGGCCTCTCACTGCTGTGGCCTCTCCCGTTGCGGAGCACAGGCTCCGGACGTGCAGGCTCAGCGGCCATGGCTCACGGGCCCAGCCACTCCGCGGCATGTGGGATCCTCCCGGACCAGGGAACGAACCCGTGTCCCCTGCATCAGCAGGCGGACTCTCAACCACTGCGCCACTAGGAAAGCCCCAAGGCTTTTATTTTGAGGTGAAGCGTGGGCAGAGGAAGAAAGGGGAGAGACAAACCATTTCCAAGACACGAGGGAGTAGGAGGCAGAAGGCTTGTGTTGGAGTGTTACCTAAGGGAGCATGGTCGCTACAATAAGCCACTGATGAAGACTTCTAGTATCGTATAGTCTGATCTTGGAACAAGGATGAGGAAAGGGGGAGAGAGTACCTCTCCGAATTTAGAGTTGGTCTCAAGTCCAATCAAGGCTAAGAAAAAATGGAAAAAATTAATGTGTGAACGCTTAACAAAATAGAGTTAAGAATAGAGTCACCATCTATGGCTACCGCTGAGCGGCAGCTTCTGATTGGATGCATGTTGCGGCAGAGGTAAAGTGATGAGCCAGAGGCACTAACATGGTCCATTTCTTTTTTGTTTGTTTGTTTGTTTTGTTTTGTTTGTTTTTGCGGTACGCGGGTCTCTCACTGCTGTGGCCTCTCCCGCTGCGGAGCACAGGCTCCGGACGCGCAGGCCCAGCGGCCATGGCCCACGGGCCCAGCCGCTCCGCGGCACGTGGGATCCTCCCGGACTGGGGCACAAACCCACGCCCCCCGCATCGGCAGGCGGACTCCCAACAACTGTGCCACCAGGGAAGCCCGGTCCATTTCTTTTTATCAACTGAGTTCTTGGTTCTCTCCAAAATCCCATCTGGTCATCACTCCACTTATCCTCCCCTTTACCATCAAGCTCCACGGGAACACAGCTTTCTCTGGGGATAGCTCATTCTAGATCATCCACTCCCACTGCCCTTTGATACTCCTCCTCCAGTAGGGGCGATTTTGATTCCCTATTTACCACAAGCAGTGGGATCTGGTCTTCATCTTTCCTGGCCTCTCAGCAGCACTGGGAACCGCGGGCTGCATTTGCTGTCTCCCACACCCTACTTTCTCCAGAGATTTTCTCCTCCCTCATAGACATCAATTTTCAGGCATGTTACAAGATAGTGGAGTCCAATATTCAGCATCATTCTCTCTACTTTTTCTCACTGTATTGTGCCTACCCACCGCTGTTAGCCACAACTCCTTTGAAGATGACTTTAAAACCTTAACTGTTAGGCCAGACCTCACCAAGCCCTAGACAGATACCACAAATTCCCTGCTTGCATGTCGACCTGAACCACTGAGAGCAGCAAGGCATTTGGGGGGTGGGCTGAACAGGCGCACACAACCCACCGATCCGTTTTTAAAAAGTATTTTAAGGGCTTCCCTGGTGGTGCAGTGGTTGAGGGTCTGCCTGCTGATGCAGGGGACACGGGTTCGTGCCCCGGTCTGGGAAGATCCCACATGCCGCGGAGTGGCTGGGCCCGTGAGCCATGGCCGCTGAGCCTGCGCACCTGGAGCCTGTGCGCCGCAACGGGAGAGGCCACGACAGTGAGATGCCCGTGTACAGCACAAAAAAAAAAAAAAAAGTATTTTAAAAAGTACAACGTCAAATAAGACACTGGGGCCTAAACCAAAAAGACTTACAATCACTTTGCAGAAACTGGCTTTCTATCTAAAGCCTGTGGGCTGGTGATAAAGCAAACTCCTTTAAAAAGGCATTTGGGGGGTGAGCCACGGGCCTCATAAAAGCAATTTTCCTGGGGACCCCTCCCTCTTGACTCCATGGCTTTGCTTAAGCTGCTGGCTCCCCTGGGTCTGGCCCCCTCCCAGGTCGGTCTTTGGAAGGCTTTGTCTTGAAGGACTTGATCCAAGTGAAACCCTCTTTATGAAGCTTCTTCGGCCTGCATACCCCTCACAGTGAAGAAAGTCAGAAACATTTTGGAGGGAGGAGTCTTTTCTACCTCAGAACCTCTATCATACTATTGCCTTTATTTATTCATTGGCCCATCTCCCTTGCTAGACTAGAAGCACCTTGAGGGACAGGACTGGGCTTGATGACCATTTTGGATCCCCCCCATTGTATACTGTATATATTTTACTTATTTATTAGATGGATAAATAAATGAGTAAATGATTTACGAAAAGAAAATATTTCTGACAGCTTTACATTAGCAGGGAAAATAAATGAGGATGTGTTGAGTATTTAAAGGATCCATTCCAAGTAACAAGAAAGTCACAGAATCCAAGACACCATGTCTAAGGGGGAGAAGTAGCTTGGTAATCATGGCGAACAAAATCCCTGGTCCTGGCCCCTGGATTGCAACAACATCTTGTGTCAAGAAGTCACAACTGTTCTACAGCAGAGCCATGGATCAAGTGCTTTTCAGCAGTGCTGTTTGTAGGAATTATACTCCTGAGCCCATGAACAGTTCAGGGAGTCATTTTCACCTGAAGATGTTTCCAAAAATTGCCAGGCATCTTTTAAGTGGGATGGTAATTTATGGCAGACACGTCTTTGAAAACGTCTCAAATTTACTTTTCAAGAAACATAAGTGGAGGCAATTCTTTTGAGAATACCTAATAACAGATCTCAAAGAAACAAGCCCAAAGAAACATATTTGAATAGAAGGATGGAGAACATATTACCATTTCAGAGATGACTGACAACTCATTTATATTTTACTACATGTTCTATTAGGAATCCCAGCAATGCAGTGTTTTCAGAAAGCAAGACTAGGTGAGAGATTCTAGGTTACAGAAGACATCATTAACCTCGGATCAAGTGGAAGTTGGCACCTGAAATCCTTCTAGGAATCAAGCAGGGTATGACTCAATCAATCAAGTATGCTGGCAGAAAGCTAACAGGCAGGTAACTGAGATGATGCTTGCTTAGAGAAAAAGGACTAAATCAAGCTTGCTCTACTGCATCACCAGAGCGCTTTGAAAACTCAGGGGGGAACACTTTTTAAATAACTGTGATAGTGCCTCATCAATTTCTCAGCACAATAAGGATGTCGTTTTGTCCTACCCAGACAGGAGAGTTTAAGAAATCATATCACAGTAGCTAGAGTTACTCCCTCTAGTTCTCCATGCTTTCATTGGGGCTAATTTCATTCATTTATTCAATAATTCAGTATTAATTCTGCAGTACATGGGGCTACCTTCCTGGGGATATAGAATATATTCTTAACCTTGTGAATATTACTCCTTGGTAGCAAAAGCACAAAACAAATGAGTAAACACATAAATGTTTTTAAAAGATAAGATTTTAACAGAACATCCACGTGTGCTCGTACAAAATAACATGTGGGTCAGGCTATCTACACCAATAGGTTACCTAGAATTACCTACAGGTTAGTCCGTGAAGGTGGTAAGAGAGATGACTCAGAGTGTTCTAGAATCCTGAGACTAGTTTCAGAGGGAGAAAGAGGCACAAGATTTGATGGAAGTAGCAAGGATGTGGATGTAAATCACTGAATCTCCGCATGAGTAATGAAGACAAATAGGACATGGCTACATAATAAGAAAAATGTGGATGCACAGACTGGTGGTCCTGATGAAGGAGACATAGTAGGTGAATGAGGATAGAAGGTTCGGTCAGAGCGCAGGATGTAGACAACCGGGACGCTGAAGGTGGTGGTGTTTCTCATCAGGACAGGATCCAAACTGTGACCTTGGGAGAGTGTGGTTAAGGTCAAGTGCACAAAATATTCACTGGCAAAGAGAAGAGCAAGGAACTGGAGAAGAAACGTGGACACAATGTGCTTCCCCATCTTTGGAAAGTTGGTCATAAAGATATTTGCTGAAAGTCAGCACTTCGTCTTTCCTTAAAGCAACAGCTCCCAAATCTCTATGGTCCTTTGTATTTCTGTGGTGTCCATTGTGACTTCTTTTTCATTTCTAATTTTATTGATTTGGGCCCTCTCCCTTTTTTTCTGGATGAGTCTTGCTTGCTAAAGCTTTATTAATTTTGTCTATCTTTTCAAAGAACCGGCTTTTAGTTTCATTGATCTTTTCTACTGTTTTCTTAGTGTCTATTTCATTTACTTCTGCTCTGATCTTTATGATTTCTTTCCTTCTACTAACTTTGGGTTTTGTTTGTTCTTCTTTCTCCAGTTGAACAGCTCCCAAATCTGACAGATGTCTTTCTTTCCTCTTCCAAGTTTCACACTCTCAATAAAAGAAGAATCACGACTTCAGTAAATGAGATTCCCTGGATGGCTTTTCCTCTCGCTCCCACTCTTCCAGGTCTTCCCTTTCCTACTGCATATTTTTACCTTCTTTCCCCGTGAGACTATGACATTCCCTCCATTCCCCAGACGCCCAATGGACACACTCCACTAAAAATTCAGCTTCTATCACCTCGAGAGCTTTGCCCTTCTGGATTCAAAATGGTTTCCATAAGTACCCTCAGAGGTGTGTTACAAATATTAACTAAGTATCAGGAGACCCTGAATCTCCTCGGGCACTCATTTTCCGGGATGAACGTGTCATTAAGGCCATGTTAAATAAATCAGTCTCTAAGCAAAGAAAAGCAAGATTGCGTTGCGTGTTTCCTACAGGGAACTGTCGCATATTTATAAACCTTCTGGGTTATAAGTACTACACATTTGTATAACCGCCTCTATACCAAAGGTATTTACACAATTAATGATTTTTCCATCAAAGTGAAAAGTGTGCACCTGGCCAAGTAAACCATTCTACAATGATTAATGAGTATTTTTGCCATAGAAGTATTTAAGTGTCTTTTAAAATAATTACAACATTGATCATGTTTACCATCAAAAGTTTAGAAATAAGAAGGCACAATGAAATCCAACCATAATTCCACCACCCTAGGAGAAAAACCCTCATAATATTTACTTTTTTTTTTTTTTTTTTAGTGACCCAATTACGAGGAAAAGATGGATCCTTCTGTATGTGAAGCCTCTAGCAGTGCCTGGTACATAGATGATGAATAAATATTTGTAGGCAATGAATATAGTGTACACACTATTTTGTAATCCACTTCAAAATGTCTTTGTTTTCAAATAAGATGTTATAGAAGGAATATTTGCAAATTATAAAAACTTAAAAATCCAATAGTTCAGAAAGGGATGGGATAAGAAAGGGATGAGATATTGCCATTCCCCGGAAGAAATCCCTGTAGAAATCCTGGAAATTGACATAGGAAGACAGAAAGACAGAGAGACACAGATATAAATATGAAGATGCATTTAAGAAAATTTGGTATTAGTCTATATCATATTTAGCAATGGGCTTTTTCCATTTACTATTTCTTAAATATGTTGCCCATATCAGCATATATAAATGTACTTCTCTCTTTACAAAGAGATTGGATTGTCCTATAACTTAATTGTAAATTGATGGAACTTTACCTTGTGGCCAGCTTTTCTGCTGTTAAAAGCAATGCTCCAATAAACATTATTCAGTCTCCCAACAAATACTTATTGAGCACCCGTGTACCATACAATGAGCTAGATTCTGGGGATTTAGATGTTAACAAAACAGCTAAGATCTCTAGCCTCAGAGTTCATGAAGTACTAGAGGAGATTATAAGCAAGAAAGCAAAAATGAACATATCCTTCCAAATTTTAATTTGTTTTATGAGGGAGAAGGAGAAGGAAAAGAGAAGGAAGTGACTTACATCAGATGGGCAGGAAGGTCTCTCTGAGGACATAAGCAATCAGTTGGGACCTAAAGGATGACAAGGAGGCAGGTTGCAAAGGTTTAGGTAACATCTAAGTAGAGGGGACAGCTAATGTAAAGGTGCCAGTGAGTGATCTTGTTTTTAGGAAACTGAAGAACAATGAATGTACAGAGAACATAGACCAGGACCTGGCTGCAGGGTAAGAGATGAGTGAATCTTGTAGGATGCTAGATGAAAACTTTCAATTTTATTCCAAATGTAGTAGGAAACTACCAAAAAGTGGTAAGTGAGGGAGTGACATGATCTGATTTGCATTTTTAAAGGATCCCTCTAACTGCTATGGGGGAAATGGATTGCAGAGAGGCAAGAAGGAGACTTGCTGTGGAGTAAAGTCAAAATCTGGTGATGGACTAACTATGGCTGCTAAGATGGGGAATTGTCAAAGGACTCCTGCTGAACTGCGAGCAACTGGGATTACCTTTTTCTCAAATAGGGGAAAGATGGGAGAGAAATTGGGCTGGGGAAAAATACCTAGAGTTCTACTTTGAATATGTCAGTTTTGAGCTTCTTATTAGACAACGAAGTGGAGATGCCAATTAGGTAAGTGTGAATGTGACAGTCCAGATTTCAGCATAAAGGTCTGTGCTACATATAAAATAAAAGCTTCGTCAACTTATGGAGGGTTGGATATCGTCCAAGGAGAGACGTGTAATGTGGCTGAACTCAGGTTCAGCTGCTCGCCACTGGAAAGCCAATACTCCAGAGACAAGTGCTAGCAGGAATGGACCTGGGGAGAAGACCGAAACCAACTCCAAAGATTCTGCCCTACCGTGAAGGTTTTTAAAGGGAGAATCATTTGGGGAGGGGGTCAGAGTCTTCGCTATCTTCTACTGTATGCAGACCTTCTTCTGATTGGTTGGTGGTGAGGTAACAAGGTGGCTCCAGAAATTCTTCTCAGCCTGAAGCTACCATCCTCCACCAGGTGGGAGCCTTAGTTCCTACAGAAGAACTCACAGGTATTTTGTTCTGTATATTCCTTGAGGGGGAACCAGGACCCTGCCCCAGGGCTGCTCAATTATTTCTTTTTTTGCTTTTGTAATTAATTTATATTTATTGAGGTATAGTTAATTTACAATGTTGTGTTAGTTGCAGGTGTACAGCAAAGTGATTCAGTTATACATACACCATATATATAAATTATTTTTCAGATTATTTTCTTTTATTATACTTTAATACAAGATATTGAGTATAGTTCCCTGTGCTATACAGTAGGTCCTTGTTGTTTATCTATTTTGTATATAGTAATGTATATGTGTTAATCCCAAATTCCTAATTTATCCCCCCCACCCCCGAAACCTATTTGGTAACTATAAGTTTGTTTCCTATGTCTGTGAGTCTATTTCTGTTTTGTAAATAAGTTCATTTGTATCATTTTTCAGATTCCACATTCTCCTCCTTTTGTTTCTGCATCCCCTCTCTTCCCTGATTAGCAACTGTTTGAATCTGCCCTTTGGAACTCAGGGAAGATCTAGGAGGCTGAATGAAGCCTATTTCCTACAAACAAGAAACGGGACATGGAAAGGATTTGTACCCAGGAGGGCTCCACAGGGTCCTGCTCCGTTTCAGTAAGACTACATAGGAAAAGAAGGTTGAGAGAAGAGAAGAACACAACCTGTAGAGATCACTGACAGAAGGTTGTTCTGGCACAGGGGTCACTGGGGAGAATAACTGGGTCAAATGTTACAAGAAGAGGATTAAAAACTGAGAGGTCAGGAGAGGACAGGGAAATCCATTTCAGAGGCATTTGGGGGGCAAAACAAGATTGGAATGTGCTAACCAGTTACTGGAAAGTAGGAGGAGATATATCCATACAATTCTTTAGAGAAGTCTCACTTTAAAAGTCTGCAGAAAAAAGTAGGGTAACTGTAGGAGTTGTAGGGTCAAAACAGTTCATGGTTGTTGCTATGAGTATAATTTTAATGGACAATCCTAGTAGACTTTTGCGTATTAATGGGAATAATCCAATAAAGTGAGAGGGGATACCAAGCAAACAAATGAATCTGGAGAAGGTTAGAAAGTATGGGATTCAAAGTACAGTTTGTCTTTTACTCCCTTCAGGGAACAGGAAAGATGAAGAAGAAACAGAACTCGGACACCAGCTGGTTTGTAGATTTGTGATAAGATGTCAGCAATCTTCCCGATGGTGTTTTCTCTCCCCTCAAGAAAGCATGAGGCAAGTTATCAGCCTACGGGGTTTGCACTCATGTGCCTGTGAGAAGAAGAGATAAGTTTGACCGGGAAAAGCTAGATGTCAAATTCTTTGTAGACAATGGAAAAGGAAGCTTGCTAGAATTGCCTGGTAGTGTTTTACTTGGCATATATCCAGAGAAAACTCTAAAAGATACATGCACCCCAATGTTCATAGCAGCACTGTTTACAATAGCCAAGACATGGAAGCAACCTAATGTCCACTGACAGATGAATGGATAAAGAAGATGTGGGATAGATACACAATGGAATATTACTCAGCCACAAAAAAGAATGAAATAGTGATATTTGCAGCAACATGGATGGACCTAGAGATTATCATACTAAGAGAAGTCAGAGAAAATCATGTGATATCACTTATACATGGAATCTAAAAAGGTAGTACAAATAAACTTATTTACAAAACAGGAATAGACTCACAGACATAGAAAACAAACTCATGGTTACCAAAGGGGAAAGGGGGCAGGGAGGGGTAAATTAGGAGTTTGGGATTAACAGATACACACTACTATATACAAAGTAGATAAACACCAAGGACCTACTGTACAGCACAGGCAACTATATTCAATATCTTATAATAACCTATAATGGAAAAGAACCTGAAAAAGAATATATATTACTTTGCTGTTCATCTGAAACTAACACTACATTGTAAATCAACTATAGTTCAATTAAAAAACAAAAAGTTGGGGCTCATGAATTTGTAAGTGACACCAACCTGCCAGCTGTGATTCTCTCAAGTAACACTCATGAAGAGCTGGGTTCATCCAGGGCAGTGGTCCTCAATGTGTGTAACCCAGACCACCACCATCAACCAGATAACTTATTAAAATGCATATTATTGGGTTCCACCCCAGAATTACTTATCTTGCAATGCCTGGGGTAGGGCCCACCAATCTGGTCTTACCTGCCCTCCAGATGATTCTGATACACTGGAAAGTCTGAGAACCACTAAACTAGGGAGACCCTGTTTTGCCTTGTAAATACAAAGGAGGGAGGAAAAAAAAAAAGAAAGCATATCTGCGAGGGTGAATATACTGATGATCCACGGAATAAAAACTGGATAAGCAGCAGAGACACCCTTTATATACACCTTGGCCCCTTTTAGAAAAAATATATTTTAAAGAGTATTGTTCTTAAAGGAAAGGTGTGTATGTTTTAAATTGTGATACGTATTACACTATGGCCCTCTAAAAACTTCACCTATCCATTCACAGGTCCACAGAGAAAAGAATGCCCACAGCACTGTATGGTTACCCAACAATTTTCTTCATTGTTGTCCATCTGATAGGTGAAAATGGTATCTCATTTGTTTTTATGTTAGTTTTACGTTGTGCTTGCTTATCTTTTATGGCACTTACGTCCCTAAAACGAACTGTGTTAAGAACAGTGTGGGGGCACCTCACAACTGTAGGAGACAAGGGAGTTTTAGGGACATTAGAACATGCAATAAATTCATAGTATGCTGTGCTCTATTAATAGGAATGTGTGTCCCGTGCTACTGCAGTGATATTCCCATTCAATTCTGTCCTGGGAAGATTCACATGGGTCTTCTCTTCAGTCCTGGATATCACACTTTGAGAAAGAGATTTATAATCTAGAGTACAAATGTAATGATAAAGTGCCTTCCTGAGATCAAACATGAAATATAGTTGAATGTTTTGGGAATACCTGGGCTAAAATGGAGACGTCTGTGGAGGGAAGAAGAGATGCTAGGAAAGAGACTAGCATGACACCCATAATGAAATATGTGAATAACTGACAAATGAAAGACAGTGTAGACTTAATCGCTGCAAATCTTTAAAAAAGATTCAAGGGTAGAATTTATAAGGAGATAACATCTCTAAGAATACATCCTAATAAAATAGAACTTTCTTCTCCACTGCTCTAGGATTTCAAAGCCAAAGTTATATGGCATTAGCTAAAGACTAGAACAAGAATCTTTACCTTCTTCTCTAACTTTGAGATTCAGGATGCTCTGAGGGTTCCAAACTCACTTTGTTTCTGTTATTTACATTTCTAACATAGCCTGGTTTCCAACCAAAGGATTAGAACTCATTTAGCATAGAGTTAAAGGTCATTTTTGTTCTTTCAACTTTGAGTGTGTTATCCAACCACTATCAAAAAAACTTATATTGAAATTCACAACTGTTTATCGTGTCACTTAACATTAATTTGAACTTTGTGCCTATGGGATGACAAGAAAAATGTACCCAGAGACCTTCTACTTCCCAATATTCTTGAGGTAGAACTAGTTTCGATAGAATGATAAATATGACCAGTAAGTAAGAAATGAATGTGTAATACCAGACCTAGAGTTTTAATTTATATTGATGCAGGTCACTGTGGCTCTTTTGGTAGATTTACTTCAAACATCTTTGTGGCTGATGAAATGACGGATTATGGCCTAACCACCTTTGTTATCTCCACAATCTACTTTCTAAGAAGTAAATCTGGTACTGGCACAAAATAGATCAATGGAACAGGATAGAAAGCCCAGAGATAAACCCACCCACCTATGGTCACCTAATCCATGACAAAGGAGGCAAGAATACATAATGGAGAAAAGACAGCTTCTTCAATAAGTGGTGCTGGGAAAACTGGACAGCTACATGTAAAAGAATGAAATTAGAACACTCCCTAACACCATACATGAAAATAAACTCAAAATGGATTAAAGAACTAAATGTAAGGCCAGACACTATAAAACTCTTAGAGGAAAACATAGGCAGAACACTCTTTGACAAAAATTGCAGCAAGATCTTTTATGACCCACCTCCTAGAGTAACGAAAATAAAAACAAAAATAAACAAATAGGACCTAATTAAACCTAAGAGCTTTTGCACAGCAAAGGAAACCATAAACAAGACGAAAAGACAACCCTTAGAATAGGAGAAAACATTTGCAAATGAAGCAACTGACAAAGGATTAATCTCCAAAATATAGAAACAGCTCATGCAGCTCAATATCAAAAAAACAAACAACCCAATCAAAAAATGGGCAGAAGACCTAAATAGACATTTCTCTGAAGAAGACATACAGATGGCCAACAAACACATGAAAAATGCTCAACATCACTAATTATTGGAGAAATGCAAATCAAAGCTACAATGAGGTATCACCTCACACCAGTTAGAATGGCCATCATCAAAATATCTATAAACAATAAATGCTGGAGAGTGTGTGGAGAAAAGGGAACCTTCTTACACTGTTGGTGGGAATGTAAATTGATACAGCCACTATGGAAAACAATATGGAGGTTCCTTAAAAAACTAAAAATAGAACTACCATATGATCCAGCAATACCACTCCTGGGCATATACTGGGAGAAAACCATAATTCAAAAAGATACATGTACACCAATGTTCATAGCAGCACTATTTACAATAGCCAGGACACAGAAGCAACCTAAATGTCCATCAACAGAGGAATGGGTAGAGAAGATGTGGTACATATATACAATGGAATATTACTCAGTCATAAAAAGGAACAAAATCATGCCATTGGCAGAGACATTGATGGACCTAGAGACTGTCATACAGAGTGAAGTAAGTCAGAAAGAGAAAACCAAGTATCGTATATTAACACATACATGTGGAATCTAGAAAAATGGTATATATTAACTTATTTGCAAAGCAGAAATAGAGTCACAGACATAGAGAACAAACATATGGACATCAAGCGGGGAAGAGGGGGTGGGATGGACTGGGAGACTGGGATTGACATATATACAGTACTATGTATAAAACAGATAACTAATGAGAACCAACTGTATAGCACAGGGGATTCTACTCAATGCTTTGTGGTGACTTAAATGGGAAGGAAATCAAAAAAAGAGGGTGTATATGTATACATATAGCTGATTCACTTTCCTGTACAGTGGAAACTAACACAACATTGTAAAACAACTATACTGCAATTTAAAAAAAAAAAAAAAGGAAGAAGAAATCTCTCTACTTCTCTCCACAAGCACATACCAAGGAAAGTTAATACAAGCACACAGTGAGAAGGCAAGAAATCTGCAAGCTTGGAAGAGGGTGCTCATCAGAACCCAACCATGCTTGTACTCTGACCTTGACCTTCTAGCTTCCAGAACTGGAAGAAAATAAATTTCTATTAAGTCAAGAAAAAAAAAAAAAAAGAAGTAAATCTAAGTCACAAATGTCAACCTACTGCCAACCTGCTCTTTTCCTAAAAAGATTAAACTAACATCACAAACAGAACTGGGCTCTGTGATCAATACACCTCCTTCCACTAAGGAGTTGGAGATTTTATATCATGCTTCCAACTCTGTAAGGACAGAGCCCACTGGGAGAAGCAAAAGGCACTGCAGACACTAAAGAGTGAAAGAAATGACTATAAAGACAAGTTCTGAAAATTCAAAGACTGGAGAAGAGTGTGAAAAGTCTTCTAACATTAGAACAGTTAGATAAGAGGGGGATGTCTAATTATGCAGTTTATACTTATAAACTTATTTTTCCAGTAAGGTAGTAAATGGAATGGAATTAGTAAAGAAAAAGGATATGGGTAGAGATTTCAACATTACTATTGACTCTATGGGAAAACAAATCATGAAAACCATATATATAACCTCTGTCAAGAAGGGTCATGGCTGAGAATAATTTAGTAGGTCACTCTTTCCTTCACTGTCACCCACAAGGAGAAAAGGGCCACTAACTAGAAACACTGATACATTGTGGGGGACAACACAGCACACCCAGCTAATTCTTCCTCTTCTTGTCCACAAAAAGTCTCAAATTTTCAAACTCAGCTAAGGGTATATGCTAATGTCAATTTCAGAAACGTTGAATTTTCATTTGACAAAAATAATGAGCTAGTACATCCTACATACCCCACAACAATATCCTGCTATGTTCTAAATGAAGGTTTTCCTATTCTGTACTTAAGTAGCAAAATTTTAGACAAAGAATTTTTTAAAAAATTTATTGGTGTATAGTTGATGTACAATGTTGTGTTAGTTTCAGGTGTACACAAAGTGAATCAGTTATACATATACATACATCTGCTTTTTTTAGATTCTTTTCCCATATAGGTCATTACAGAGTACTGAGTAGAGTTCCCTGGGTTATACAGGTCCTTGTTGATTATCTATTTTATATATAGTAGTGTGTATATATCAATCCCAATCTCCCAATTTATCCCTCCCTGCCCTTTCCCCCGGTAACCATAAGTTTGTTTTCTATATCTGATGACTCTATTTCTGTTTTGTAAATAAGTTCGTTTGTACCATTTTTTTAGATTCCACATATAGGCAATATCATGTGATATTTGTCTTTCTCTGACAAAGATTTTTAAAGAGTTTCTTAATCACTTAAAAAAAAATCTCTCTGCTACTCAGCTCCCTAACAACAGAAGATAGATTTTTTTAAAAGTGTGTGTGTACGTGTGTGTGTGACACATAACCGGGTAAACCTTGTCTGCCAGATAGAAAAATAAAATTTCTTCCCTTCATCCCCATCATGATTTCAGATTCATTTTAATTAAATGTGATGTGGGCAAGCTGTGTAATTCAACATTTGAGAATATTAAAGCCTTATTAATTCAGGCTAGTTGTAGGAAAGGCCAGTATGAATTAAAGTATTTCAATTTTGAATAGCTTAAGGTAAAATTAATTAATTCCACCTATAAAAGTAACTCCAACCGAAGGCCACCAAAATACCCTGGAGGAGGAGGGCCCGAGGCCAAGGTTTGTGTGTTGCTGCTTGATCAGGGAGTGCAATCTCAGGAAGCAAGGGTGAACAACATGGGAACTAAAGCAGAAAAGCAACAAGAGCCAATACAAAAATGCGTTATGGTATGGGCCACCACTAAGGGTAAATGATTTCTCCTGATTGCGTGGGACCATCCTCTGAGAAGCCATAATGCTTCTTAGGACAGTCTGTCTGGGGAAGAATTTAACTGGCTCATGTTTCTTAATGGTCAAAGATTAGTCCTTTGGGGCATTAATTTCCCCTATTTCTGGGTATGCATTTCTGTGCAATAAGTAGGATCTCCTGGAGTCCCAATGTTTTGGACACAAACGAAGGAGGCAAAAGGCATATGGCTCCAGCATAACAGATGAAGCCAGGCTGAATTTGTGAGATGGTGGCTGGAGGCCATAAGGAGCTGGTGGCGATGCAGTGACCAGAAGAAGAGACAGGTGAGGCCAAGAGGATCTGCATATAAACAAAGCTCAATGTGGACATCACCAAATACGGGAGAACATGGCGTGTACATGTACCTGCTTTTACGTGCATTAAAGCATCTGGAAGGGAATCCCAAAAATTATTGTTGGAGAAGAATAAATTTTTAAGTCAGGTATGGAGGGAAGGAGTCTCAATGGAAGATATTTTTATGTTTTGATTTTTAAAGTACATGAAGGTTTCCTATTCAAAAATTAGATATTTTTTTAAAAATTTAACTCTGAAAAAGAAATAGGATTTAAGTATTTATTCTAAAATCATCAAGAAGAAATATACAAATTTGGGAAGTGGAGAAACTGGGAGTTGGAGCAGGTAGGAAAGTTAGGAGATAATATAATTGCTCGAAATTCCCCATTTTTTCAGATCAGAGATTGAAGAGATTCTGCAACAATCAAGAAACAAAAGTGTCAAAATATCCAAGATATCATTTAAAGCAGTGGTCCCCAATCTTTCTGGCACCAGGGACTGGTTTCGTGGAAGACAATTTTTCCATGGACCGGGGTGGGGGAGGATGGTTTAGGAATGATTCAAGTGCATTACATTTATTGTGCACTTTATTTCTATTATTACATTGTAATAGCTAATGAAATAATTATACAACTCACCATAATGCTGACAGGAGGCAGATCTCAGGCAGTAATGCGAGCAATGGGGAGCAGCTGTAAATACAGATAAAGCTTCACTGGCTCCCCCGGCGCTCCCCCCTGCTGTGCGGCCCGGTTCCTCACAGGCCACAGATCTGTAGCGGTCCGTGGCCCGGGGGTTGGGGGCCCCTGATTTAAAGTATAGTGGTGACCAACAGAAGAGATGGGGCTAGAACATGGGGGTTAATTTTCATTTTATCCCCTCCTGTATCATTTGATATTTTAAACATGTGCGTGCAGCACTCTTATAGTAAAAACACTATTTAGCAAAAATGAAAGAAAATAGAAGTTCCAATCCGTGCCTCAACTACAGGCTAAATACAGAGCTGCTAAGATATTGTATCAAAAAGATTTCAAATCAGAAATCTAACCCTAACCACAAACCACTAACCCTAAGTCACTATTATTTGAAGAGCACCAAATCTTCCTGAAACATTTAGAAAGCAATGAAGGACAAACAAACAAAAAATCAAATGCTCCTAACTCAGAACATTGCCACTGTTATGAAAGCAAACACTGCACAAGAAGAGCTCATTTTTAAAATGTGGGTTCACTAGAAAATGACATCCAGAATTAACAGTGGCAATTGCCTGAAACTGCAAAACCCCTTTACCAGGAAATCCATGGCCACTTACTACACCAAGCCCAGAGAGCATGAAATGATATGCAAGAGCACAGCTGAGCACACATTTGAGAAATGCAAAGTGCAAGCCTCACCAAAGTACTTGAGAAACAGTTTTCCTGCAAAAGGAAAAAGACAAATGCTCCTTATGTGAAAATGGAGACATTCTACATCCAAACAATTAGGATGACTTGCTAAAGGCAAACATAAAAAAAAAAAAATTTAGGAAGATTCTAAGGATAACAGAACAGCTTCAAAACACATCATCTTTAAAATAAAGTCAGATCAAGTGGATGTTGGAAAAGGTGGTATCATCTAGCACCTGTGATTTATCTAAACCCATTTTTCAGGCAAACATGATGCAATTATATCTGCATTAAAGTATCAGCTGTAAGACAAAAACGACCTGCCAACAGACAACTTCTGGGGAAAAGTAGGATTAAAATAAATAGGAACATTATAGTCAGTATGTTGTTCAGAAACCAATAAATCCCTTTCTCAATTAAGCAGTCCTAACTCCACATGACTTTTTCTGTAAGCCCAGAAATAAAGTCCTGAAGGCTTTTCAAAAACTACTCCCCGGGCTTCCCTGGTGGCGCAGTGGTTGAGAGTCTGCCTGCCAATGCAGGGGACACGGGTTGGTGCCCTGGTCCGGGAAGATCCCACATGCCGCGGAGCGGCTGGGCCCGTGAGCCATGGCCGCTGAGCCTGCGCGTCCGGAGCCCGTGCTCTGCAACGGGAGAGGCCCCAGCAGTGAGAGGCCCGCATATGGCAAAAAAAAAAAAAAAAAAAAAAAAAAAACCTACTCCCAAAATCTGACATGGAAGGCATCACATATCAGCTGGAGAAGTACATTATCTCAGTTGCCTTAAAATAAAGACAAAGACTAATATGGGGAAAAGTCACGTATCCAATTAAACCTAAACATGCTTCCAGAGGCCCACCTGGAAAGCCTGGGTCATGGCTATTGTGCGAGACCTACTAGGCTCCAGCCACTAACAGTGTGGTCTGTGGGCCAGCATCATCCTCACTACCTGGGAACTTGGTAGAAATGCAAATCTCAGACCCCTACTCAGACTTACTGAATCAGAATCTACATTTAATAGGAGCCCTAGGAAGTCATATGTTCATTAAAGTTTGAGAAGCACTATCATGATTTCTTAATCCCCATCCTGGTGTCACCTGATGGTGCTTATATAAAATGCAGATTTCCAAGAACCTTCTCAGACTTTCTGAATGTCCAGGGATCAACCATGTAGATGTGTGAACAAAGCACTTCCCAGTAATCTTTCAAATCACCAGGGGACAGATATATGCAGTCTGCCCTCCATATCTGCAGATTCCACCAACAGAAGATCACAAATATTGGGGGAAAAAGTTCCAGAAAGTTCTAAAAAGCAAAACTTGAATTTGCCATGTGCTGGTAACTATTTACATAGCATTTATGTTGTATTAGGTGTTATAAGTATTCTAGAGAGGATTTAAAGTACACGGGAAGACATGTATAGGTTATATGCAAATACTATTCCATTTTATATAAGCGACTTGAGTATCCATGGATTTGGGTATCCCTGGGAGGTTCCTGGAACCAATCCCCCACAGACACTGAGGGATGATTGTACATCAGTGGAAAAAAAATGAGTCCAGAAAAATAATACATCTATGGTCAATTCTTTTTTTTTCTTAAAAATTTTATCTTTTGACATGTCTTTAAATTTCTTTATTGAGGCATGATTGACATACAAAAAGGCAGTACATATTTAATGTATACATCTTGATGATTCTGAAGTTAAGTATACACCCATGAAACCACCATCACATACTATGCCATAACCTTAACCATCACCTCAAGTTTCTTTTTCAAAAATAGCATTTAATATAACATGTAGCCTCTTAAATTCTTAAGTATACAATACAGTAGTGTTAAGTAGATCCCTAGGACTTACCTTGCATAGGTGAAACTATGTACTCTTAAACCAAAACCTCCCTGAGCCCCCAGTTTCCCTAGCCCCTGGTAACTACCTACTCTACTCTCTACCTCTGAGTTTGACAATTTTGGATTCCTGATATAAGTGGGATCATGTAGTATTTGTTCATCTGTGTCTGGATTATTTTACTTAGCATAATGTCTTCCAAGTTCATTTATGTTATAACAAAAGACAGAATTCCTCTTTTTCAAAGTAAAATAAAGCTTCTTTATCCATTCATCTGTTGATGGACATTTAGGTTGTTTCCATGTCTTTGCTATTGTAAATAATGCTACAATGAACATGGGAATGCAGATATCTCTTTGAGACCCTGATTTCAGTTCTTGGGTATATACCCAGAAAAGTGCCAAGACAGTTCAATGGGAGAAAGAATAGTATTCTCAACAAATGGTGATGGGACAACTAGATATCCACAAAGAAAAGAATGCATTTGACCATCATCACTTCACAGCATACACAAAATTTAACTAAAAATGTATCAAAGACCTAAATGTAAAAAAAAAAAAGACCTAAATGTAAGAGCTACCATAAAACTTTAAAATTCCTCAAAGAAGAAACTCCAGGGTAAATCTGCACAATCTCAGATTTGGCAACGGTTTCTTAGATATAACACCTAAAACAATCAAAGGAAAAACAGATAAATCTGACTTCATCAAAAACTTTTATGCAAAGGACACTATCAAGAGAGTGAAAAAGAAATCTACAGAATGAAAGAAAATATTTGCAAATCATATATCTGATAATGGTATATTGGTCAATATCCAGAGTATGAAAAGAACTCTTACAACTCAAAAAATATTGAGTTGTAAGAGTTCCTAAATAATCCAATTTAAAAATAAATAGACATTTTTTCCGAGGACGACATATAAATTGCCAATAAGCATGTGAAAAGATGCTCCATAAATCAATAACCATCGGTGAAATTAAAATCAAAAACGCAATGAGATCCCACTGTATACCCACTAGGATGGCTAGAATTAAACAGTAAGATCATAAAAAGTGATGAGGATGTGGAGAAATTGGAACTCTGTTGGGAATGTAAAATGGTGCAGCAAGTTGGAAAACAGTTTGGCAATTCTTCAAAAAGTTAAACATAGAGTAACCTTATGACCTGGCAATTCCGCTCCTAGGTATATACCCAAGAGAACTGAAAACATGTCCACACAAAAATTTGTACTAACATGTTCATAAAAGAAGCATTATTCACTGTAGCCAAAAGTGGAAATAATCCAAATGCCAGCCAAATGATGAATGGATAAACAAAATGTGGTATATCCATACAATGGAATATTTTTCAATCATTTACTAACAGGTAGATGCTATAACATGGATGAACCTTAAAAACATTATGCTAAGTGAAAAAAGCTAATTACAAAGGACCACAGATTGTACACTTCATATAAGTAGGATCAACACAAAACAGATAAATCCATAGAGAGAGAAAGTAGACTGATGGTTGCCTAGAGCTGAGAGTTTGGTGGGGTGAGAGGAAAAGGAGAATGAATGCTAATGATTTCTAGGTTTCTTTCTGGGGTGATGAGAGTGTTCTAAAACTGATTGTGGTGATGGTTGCACAACCCTGAACATTAAATTGAATAACTCAATTGTATAGAATATTAATTATATCTCAATAAAGCTGTTAATTAAAAAATTAGAGGAGTGATTATCTCTGTGGGGAAAGAAGGCAATGCAATTTGGGGACAACACACAGAAGGACTTCAACTATTTAGTAATATATTATTTCTTATGTTGGGTGGTGGGTATATGGATGTTCATTATATTGTTCTTTCTACCGTGCAAGTGATCCCAGAAGAGAGATCTGTACCTTGACCAGTGAGAGAAACCTCATCCCCATCACCTCCAAGTTCTTAACCAACATTAGAATGATATGCACCAGATACATCTATGATGCTTATATAACACTATAGGTGTCAGAGCCTCACACCAGATCTCTCAAATCAGAGACTCTGGGAAGGTAAACTGACCATGAAAAATAGATAGTTTTGCTGAACAATTCAGTCAAACAAAAACTGATGCTATTTTTCTGCTGAGGCAATCCAAAACTGTGTTATGTTTTCTGGCAGCCTCATAATGATGATGACTCAGATTCAGGGTTTGGGGGATAATTATGTTTAAAAAAATAAAAAAAAGAGGAAAGAAGAACATAACATGGGGCCACAAATACCTACTTTTAAAAAGTCAAGTAACAGCCAAGGCAACTGAACGGTAGATAACTTCATTTTTTCCTCCCATCAGGGATTTAATTGAATAATCTAATTATATAGTTGGATCCTACCTTTGTCTAATCTAAGTTGGGCTTTAATTTGGTTCCAGTTCATTCTACTTGATGGAAAAGTCAGACGTGGGAATAGTTTTGATTTGAATGGTTTTGATTTCTCCTATTCTCTACGCTCTACCATTTGCCTCTTCAGAAGTAGGCTCATCTGTTCCCTAGGTTTTCTTCTCACTGAGCACAGCATTTCTTCGAGTTTTTTCATTGTCTTCTTCGTATTTTTGAAAACAAGTCTTTAGAAAAGCTGTTCTTGAAGTTCCATGGCATGATCTTGTCATTGTTTCCTGGGCCCTTCACATTGGTGAGCACCATCCCTTCAAAACTCTGAGCTCTGGAACTGTCACCTTATTCTTTTAAGATGCATTGTCTTTACTGGCTCAATGTTTCTCACATTTTTAAATTGATTCATATCCTATCTTCCTTATATTTCTGTCCTAGAGCACCTGTATATTTATTTATTTATAATGTTAGTTAAACCAATTTAAAATTTACTCACTTTTAAATTGCAAGTAGATTCATGAACACAGATTTGATGTGCCTCTTATAGGTTTAGTGCATATTAAATAAATGCATGGTTGTTAACGATTTTGAAAGGTTTGGCTACGGAACTACCTAACATCTTTGTGCATAACTTACACACCAGGTACGAGAACTACCTTTGGAGAACCCTGCTTGAAAGGTCGCAAGTTCAGAATTTTATTCTGAGGAAGCCTCCTCATGCTGAATTGTCAAACTTTAGGAAGCCCCTGGCCACGGAATCCTATTTATCCCCCAACTCTCTATTCTGTAAGCAATTTCATGACACTAAAGGTCTGTCTCATAATGCTAAAATGACAGCCACTTCCTCCCAAGATTCACTGGTTTCATTTCCCCACCTTACCCTTGCTGGTCAGAGTCTATGGTCACAGATGTCCCTCACTGCTTCCCCTACCTTTTGGTCAGTGATTCTTGACCTCCTCTGCACCTGGAGGGCTTTCACAAATCTTTATGTCCTAACCACAACTCAGCTCAGTTCAACCAGAATCACCTGGAATGGGGCGCAGACATCATTTTTTAAATTTTTTTATTGAAGTATAGTTGATTTATAATTTTGTGTTATTTTCAGGTTACAGCAAAGTGATTCAGTTATATATATATATATATATATATATATATATATATATACACATACACACACACATTTTTTTCAGATTATTTTCCCTTATAGGTTATTACAAAATATTGAGTATCGTTCCCTGTGCTACACAGTAGGTCCTTGCTGGTTATCTATTTTACATACAGTAGTGTGTATATGTTAATCCCAAACTCCTAATTTATCTCTCCCCCCCACTTTTTCCCTTTGGTAACTGTAAGTTTGTTTTCTGTGTCTGTGACTCTATAAAGCTTCCCTGGTGACTCCAACACCCAGCCAAAATTGACGGCTACTCCTTTAAAAAGACACAAATATCAGCAAGGCAAACCAAGAGTCTATGAAAAGACAGTATTTACTAGACTTAATTTTCCAGATATTTTCTTTTTTGACATCTCCAGACACTACAATTTCTAATTCTAAGTCCTGATACCAAATTTGAAATAATACTATTGACTAGTAGCTAGTCAATTTATATAACTAGTTGCTGTTAAAATTATCTCCTTGTAAAATGTACTCTACCTGCTATTAATATCCCAATGGAGAATCATTTTAACACAGACTAACAAAAATTTGTAAAGTCAGGTTTCTCCATTTCTTGACATAGACAAAAGATCTGCAAAGTTAAGTTACACTGTATACACACTCACATACATATACACATACACACACATAAAGAGTTGGAGACATTCAGGAAGTAAGTCTTCAAATAACTCTAGTGATATGGAAAACACTACCAAAAGCAGCTCACGAAAGACATCTGGTATCCACATCAGCAATGAAAGCGGTATAACGGTTTATAGAGCTAGCATGATTTGCTGCACATTTTCATACATTCTGTGCTGCCTAACACTACTTGAATATCTTCTTAATGACTGTGGAATATTTAAATTGAGTAAATCAGCACTAGATTGTTTACAAAGTGCTGGTCAATGATCCCCTCCTTACAAATTCATCTGCCCCCAAATCTGATCAAATTTGATTTATTGAAATGTACTTATCCAGTTTTCTATAAGACTTACCAAAGACCACTCAGTAACCCTTAAAAGCTACTAAAAGTCCTATACACTCCCTCTCTACCATCCCCTCCAAAAGAAATGTGTTCCAAAAATTTAGAGAAAAGAGAAGAGAGAGAGACAGAGACAGACAGAAACTGAGGGACAGACAGAGACTGAGAGACAGAGAAGCTTTTTCTTTGTTTTATTAATAAAGAATGGTATAGTAAAGTGCTGGAACAATGAAAACCATTTGTAATCTTCAGGTCTAACAACACGGAGACAAGAAAGGGGGAGGAATCACTATGACAACAGGCTGATTCCGTCCACCCTGGTGTGGGGTACAGACCCTGTGAGGCCGAATGGCCCAGAGAACCGAATGACCATGGCTGCAGTCAACCAAGCTGGCCTCTACAGCTGGAAACTCAGCCATTCCTGTAGCTACATGTCTATCTGGGGCTTTAAATTATGTAGTCAAAACCTAAATACATGTATCTCTTTTAAAATATTATCTTTAAGTACCCTTCGAAAATATAATAGGATCATATGCTTACACAGCCAGTGAAGTAATGTGAAGATGGGTAATGAAAAAAGTTACTATGCTCCCTCTAGCCCTCTGCATCCCCTCTGCACATCCCACCCTCCATGGGTCTGTGGAGTCAGAATGTCTTGTTCAAACATTGGCTGCACCAGTTTCCCTCTTAGTGACTCTGGACAATGTAATTTCATCTCCATCAGCACCAGTTTCCTTATTTTTATAATAGGGATAAATTATAGCAATTACAGCACCTATCTCAAATATATATATTTTTAATGAACAAAAAGTGTTTAAACCAGGGCCTAGTACATAATAACCACTCAAAACATTTTAGCTATTATTTCTCTTTTATGTCAAAAATTCCTTCAAGTAAATATATGTTACATAATATACTTCATTATATTATACATGCCTATATATAAGATGCACTGATTAAGATGAAAGGTTCTGGGGTTGGTCAAACCTGGTTCGGAATCTAAGATACTTGCTAAGGGTCCACCTCTCATTAAATCTGCTTTTCAACAAAAATCCTGAGCACAACATGTGCTAACCATTGCTCTTCCTGGTGACACAGTATTAAAACAAAATATACTGTTATGAGAATAAAAGGTAAAGCTACAGTCTAGGAGAAAATATTTGTAAGATATACATATCTAAGAAAGGCCTTTTATTAGGAATATATATATACATATATATATATATAAACATCTTTATTGGAGTATAATTGCTTTACAATGGTGTGTTAGTTTCTGCTTTATAACAAAGTGAATCAGCTATATATATACATATATCCCCATAGCTCCTCCCTCTTGCATCTCCCTCCCTCCCACCCTCCTTATCCCACCCCTCTAGGTGGTCACAAAGCACCGAGCTGATCTCCCTGTGCTATGTGGCTGCTTCGAAGAGGAAACATTTAAGCTAAGATCTATATGAGAAGAAGAGCTTCCCAGGCAAAGATCAGAGTGTAGAGCCCATCAAGAAGGTCCATTAGTGTAAGAGGCCTAAAAGTGCAAGGAATCCTGAGATTCTGGAGAAACCACAAGAAGCTCTGTGAGGCAGAGATACAGGGTATGAAAAAGAGTGTGGGCTGAGTAGAGTTTGGAGCAGTACGTAGATACCAGGGTATGTAGAACTTTGGAAACCACAGTAGAAATCTGAGTTTCATGCAAAGAACAAAGAGATACATTGGAGCATATTTACAGATAATAATATGTATATATTGATACAGATTATATCTGTATAACAATTATATCTCAACAAAGCTGAAAAATAAACACAAGCAAGACAAAAATATAAACAGGTCTTTACCTTCATAAGACTATATTTTAACGGAAGTAGAGTTAGAAAAAGTTTAAATAAATGCATACCACATAGTTCATACCATGTAGTTCTAGCAAAATTAAAATCAGTTCCCATGGCCGAATGTTCATCACAGCATCGTTTTTAATAGCCCCAAACTGAAAACCAGTCAATGCCCATCGACAACAGACTAGATTAAATAAGTTTTGGTATATGCACACAGTGGAACCCTATACAGTTCTGAGAATAAGTGAACTAGTTCTACATATAAAAACATGAGAGAATCTCACAAATGAAACAGTGAAGGAAAGAAGCCAGGTCCAAATAAGGACTTCCTCTGTGATTCCAATTGCAGTCACTGCTGATAGAGATCAGGCTGGCAGTTACCCTGAGCACATAGTGACTACAAGGGAACACCAGGAGGGCTTCTGGGTGCTGGTGACATTCTCCATCTTGATCTGGGGCTAGAACATAGATGTATTCCCTTTGCAAAAATTCAAGTTATATTCTTTAGATTTGTGTACTTATGTATATATGTTAAGCTTCAATAAAATTTTGTTTTATTTTATTGAAGTACAGTTGATTTACAATGTTGTGTTAATTTCTGCTGTACAGCAAAGTGATTCAGTTATACATATATATTCTTATTCTTATCCATTATGGTGTATCACAGGATATTGACTATAGTTCCCTGGGCTATACAGGAGGACCTTGTTGTTTACCCATCCTATATATACTAGTTCGCATCTGCTAACCCCAAACTCCCAATCCTTCCCTCCTCCACCCCCGCAACCACAGGTCTGTTCTCTATGTCTGTGAGTCTGTTTCTATTTTGTACATATGTTCACTTGTGTTGTACTTTAGATTCCACATGTGTTGTACTTTAGATTCCACATATAAGTGACACCATAAGGTATTTCCCTTTCTGACTTACTTAGCTTAGTATAATAATCTCTAGGTCCATCCATGTTGCTGCAAACGGCATTATTTCATTCTTAACAAAAAAAAACATTTTAAATAAAATTAAAACAAAGCCACACGATGTGATAGGGATTGCCTGGCTATTTGAGGCTTGACATCAGAAACACCTTTCTGAGCAGGTAGCACTGACGCTGAGCCCTGAACAATAAGAATGTGCCAGATAAGTCAAGTTCTTGGGTGAGCACATTCCAGGCAGAGAGAAGAGCAAGTGTAACCACGTGAGCACAGACAGGGGAGCCAGGCAGAGGAAGGCGTGGGATGACGGGGAGAAGTAGACAGGGGTCATGTCACAGAAGGGCACCACCGGCTACGTAGGCAGTTTCTATTTTATTCAGATCCATCTCGAAGCCACTGAAGAGTTCTACATAGGAAATGTTATGAAATGATTTGTACATTTGTGAGTTTCCTTACCTGTTTAAGCCATAGTTTCATCATTAGTGAAATGGGAATAAGAAAATAAATGATCTAATGCATATAAAGGATTTAACATAGTGCTTAGCATGTCTTCAAAAATTGCTTGTTGTTAATATCTCATTCCTATTTCATAGAATTTAAGATACCAGGAATTGCCCATTAGTTTGCAGATCTTTGAGAAAGGAAAAAGTGTTGCCAGTTAAACTACCACAACACTATTATTTTATCAATTAGAATTTTTAGTTTACCTTGTCAAACAATTCCTTTGGACTTCTTGTTATCTATGTCACTCTTTCAGCTTATATAAAAAGTGAAAATATAGGTTCTTACTAAAATGCCTTCCCAATCAGAATCTCCCTGTTCTGAATCACTTTTGGACTCAATCTCCCAACTCCATGTGTGAGCACTCATTAGGCAACAGCAATGACATGACGGTGCTCACCTGGGAGTCGTGTGATACTTTTGCTATCTATACGATTTGCCATATAAATCGGTTTAACATCTGCATGGAAAACAATATCAATACCTGCCACCATTCCTTGTGAACACAGGGAGTGAAAACTGGAATGCATCTGTGAAGTGTTTGGGCTTTCTTGGGAAGAAAGGCACCGTTAGGGTCCAGGTGATGCTACGGGGCCACCCTGTCCTCCCGGAGCAGCTCTCCAAATTCTCACAATGAGGTTTTGACCTTACTCACTGCTCCACCCTCTAAGCCAGACCCCTGCTGCCCCCAACTCCTTCAAGGGAAAGGAGTTATTTTCATATGTCAAACCATTATTCAGGTATAATTTTGTTCAGGTAATGGTCCCACCTCTATTATAATTCTTTGTGTCCTGAATTATCTGGCCTTCCTGAGGGTCCTAGTGATTCAAAAATAAGTCCTTAAGACCATGAAAGGTCTACTGTAGCAACCCTTTTTGGCTCTACTATTTGAAAAGTTTCCTTTCTTCTGCCTACTAAACTGGTAATTAAACTTTTTCAATTTTTAATTGATGTATAGTTGATTTACAATGTTGTGTTAGTTTCAGGTACACAGCAAAGTGATTCAGTTATACGTATACATATATATGTATATATAGATATATATATATATATCCTTTTTCAGATTCTTTTCCATTATAGGTTATTACAAGATATTGTGTAGAGTTCCCTGTGCTACACAGTAGGTCCTTGTTGGTTATCTATTTTATGTATAGTAGTGTGTATATGTTAATCACAAACTCCTAATTATCCCTCCCCACTCCTTTAGTAACCATAAGTTTGTTTTCTACGTCTGTGAGTCTATTTCTGTTTTGTAAATAAGTTCCTTTGTATCATTTTCTAGATTCCAAATATAAGTGATACCATATGATATTTGTTTTCCTCTGTTGGATTACTTCACTTAGTATGATGATATCAAGGTCCATCCATGTTGTTGCAAAAAATGGTAATTAAGTTTAATCCCATCAACCGACTCCAGGGAAAATAAGATCCAACACAATTCTATTTCACCTGACAGATGACAGCTCCTGCCTGCCTCTCAAACAACCCAAATCAACAAGATGCTTCCTGGGGTTTCCCCTCTGTGATGCCAGGCACACAGCCTCTCATGCCAGACATACTCTGTGAAGACTGCTCTTATGAAGCCAAAAGTATGCACAGCATTCAGGGACCTCAAAGTCACACTTCAGTGGAACACCTTGGTTGAGTCATTGCGGTGTGAAGGTCAGTCTGATTTAATGGAAGTTCTGAATTACAGGAGATTGGTACTCTGGGGTCAGTGGTGCTTTGTGGTTAGGAGGGCAGACTCTGGAGAGAGATCTCACTGGGTTCAGAAGTGGCAGTGTGACCTTAGGTAAGTAACTTCTCTAGAGCCTCAGTTGCATCATCTGAAATATGGAGATTACAACAGCACTCATCTCGTGGGGTTACTGTGAGCATAATATCTGCCACATTAAGAATGAAATAAAGGTTAGCCACCATTACCATTACTATTACTGGTTCTATTATTTTACTATAACTCACTCCACAGACGTGCAGTATGGGGAGAAGAGCAGGTAGGAAAACCTGAACCTTCATCTTGTATCTGCTACTAACTGCTCCTGACTGAACAAATCTCTTGATTTCTCTGGCATTTCTTTTATTGACACAAAGTCGTGGTTTAATATGACCTTAAAAAATATACAAGTGAGGGCATTCAACATAACAGCTTGTGGTAGAAAGGGAAGCTCAAAACCACTACAACTTCGAACCAAGTTTCCGTG
The DNA here is from genome assembly GCF_039906515.1 of Pseudorca crassidens. Lineage (NCBI taxonomy): Eukaryota > Metazoa > Chordata > Mammalia > Artiodactyla > Delphinidae > Pseudorca > Pseudorca crassidens. Next base: position 51,344,009 of record NC_090310.1, on the reverse strand, counting down.
ACTGTAAATCTGGACAATAAAAAAGTCATATCCAAATGGAAAACTTTCAAGTCTACACATAGAAGAGCCTCAGGTATCAGCAAATGAAAATGTGCATTTATTAAGTGCCTACTAAGTGCACTGTTCTGTGCTAAGCATGACTGATTCATTCATTCCTTCATTTAACACATAGTTACTGATCCCTTCTTCCAGGCCCTGATGGAGGCAGAAAATAAAAACAAACAGACGAAAAATATTTAAAAAAATAAACAGATGAACAAGGTAATCTCAGATGGCGAAAAAAAATGTGTAGAAAGTAAGCCAGAGTCACATTTAGGGTCAGGGATACTGGTTACCCACAGCGACCCTAATGAGGTCCCTAATCGTACTATTATTTTTTTTTTAATGCTCAGGTAATCAATGCTCAGAGTAACTTATAAATCTGATAAATTTGCACAGCTATTAACAGTCTGGACAGGGACTAGAACCCGTGCCTGCCAATTTCAGAATCCAAAGTCTTACCCACGACACAAATTGCCTTTGTTATATGAGAGTTCGCTTAGTTAACTGTGGTGGCTAGTACAGAGTTATATACTAGGTTGGTCCCTGCGCTTTATATCAGATTCCAAAGCTGTTAATTCTGAGTTAAAGTGGTCGAACCAGGTGAGGACAGACACAACCAGACTCTAGTAGTAAAATCTTCCCTACAGGGTCACAGAGCAGCTGGGGTCATCAGCTACCTTTGTCACATAAAATTCAGTTGACACTTCTTTCTTTCTTTTGGGGGGGGGCATGCCCACAGCATGTGGGATCTTCGTTCCCCGACCAGGGATCAAACCCCTGTGCGCCCTACAGTGGAAGCGCAGAGTCTAACCACTGGAATGCTAGGGAAGTCCCCAGCTGGCATTTCTAAAACAAATATTCAACTGCTTCTGTTGTGAAAATTAAAACAAGGCTGAGTTTCTTTTGAAAAGAAAAGCAAAGAAAAACATAAATCCAGAATGAACACTCCCTTCAAATATATTTCTACTCACTGTTCTTTATATGCCCTTTGGTCTGGAAGAAAATTATCTCAGAAAATTTTTTTTTCTGGAAAGAGAGGAGAATTTAAGTCTTCTCTTTATTGAAGGAGAAAGTGGTGGAATATATGTATTTTCAAGAAGGCAACCCAACAGGAGGTAAAAGGAAGAGAAAGAGGGGGATCTGAACTGTCAATCCATCAGCATGGGACCAGCAGCTCACAGGGCCAAGTTTTACAGGAGACTAGGGGTCTACAAGAACCAACAACGCAAACCATGTCAGGGAAAGCAAATACACCTGAACAGATTCACATAGACCCTGATGTCCTTAAGACCACTAATATTTAATCTCTGAATGGACAGATGAAATTATCATAAAGTACATATCTGATAAAATTCCATGAAAAAGACTGGAAACATTATGGTTTCAGAGGGGCTGGAATGAGAGAATTCCAAGTCTGTCACTTTCTCAAGAATTCATCAACATCCCAAACCAAACAAAATGGTAGGTGTACAATGTTGAAACAGAACCCAGGCTGGCAGATAGGACTGTAGAAATAATACAAAAAAGGGACTGGACATCATTTCAACTAAATAGTAACAGCCGAAATAACAGTAGTTGCCAAAGGTGCTTCACAATTGGTCTTGTTCAAAAGTTGAACCTAATTAAACATGAAGCTATACAGGGCAACACAATAGCAAATCACAGAGAGGAAAATATACTCTGCGTGAGAAAGCCAAAGAAAGAATCAGGGGAAGTTGAGGGCTTGGGTGTATATACTTCGAGTTATTTCCTATGACAGTCAATATGCCCCTGCTAACCCACATAAGTTCATTTCCCTGAGAAACATTTAGGTTGCAATTGTCACTGATTTTCCTCCCATTAAGTTAGGTTCTGAATATGCAAATGACTTTTTATTATAATTTCATACTAAATCAGTATATCCACACAAATCTATTTCTTACCAAGGTTCCAAAATAGAAGCAGCTGTACAATGGCAAAATTAGGACACCAAGATGAAAAGCAAAGATTACCAGAGGATGAGGGAAAAGGATGTATAGTATCTTTGGAAGCTGCTATTTCCAGGAAAAACAGATATTTTCCAATACAATCAGTCCAATCAATCAGGGCTGCCAAAACTATGTGACCAGAGACATTTCACTGGGCCAGAAAACTTTGAAAGAATATAATTACATTGGGAAATTTTACTTTTATTCACGCTAAGAAACAAAAATTTTTTCATGACCACATCCACTGTTCCTGCTTCTGATAAAGGCATCCTGATAACCCTTATGGGTCTTCTCTATCTCCACTCTTCATCCAGGTGGTTGGGGAAAAAGAAACTCTACCCCTGACTTCTGACTCCAGGGATGGGTTTGGATTCCCTCTCAAGGGGGTCAATGAAAAACAAACGCATTCCCTCAGGTGACATGAATTAGACTAGGAATGGGCACTGTCGTGTGACCTACAAAAGCAACACCGGAACTACTGAAATTCAATCCTGAGATGTGGAATTCTTGGGCTGGTAAGCATTTTCTGGATTTTGAAATTAGTAGGAACTAAACCTAGAGCAGTAGGGGTGCGGGTGGGGGTTAGGAGAGGGGTTATCTTGTCAGCAGAATGGGAGAACCTGCCTGAGAATGCAGCCCACAAAGAAACATGCAGAGCTGAGACATGGGGAAAAACTGGCACCATAATAATATTTTTGAGCTCCTGATCCAGCTGTATTTCTGGACTCCTCAGCTATACAGATGAATAACTTCTTAGTTTGCTTGGTACCCTCTGACTTGGATCTTTGAGTTGAGTCTCTTTCAAGCAAAAGAATCCTGTTAAAGATATTCATTCTCTACTTCCCATAGCATCTGGCTGCAAATACAACTTTAGCCTATAGGGAATACACCCGGAATCCCTCCTGATAATTTCAACTTTCATGAAAATGAATCAAGAGGTAGAGATCAGGAGAAGGAAAGCTTATTTTCTTAAAATGCATTTGATAAAATTCAAACCTCTCCTATGTGCAGAAGGCCACTCTTACATTAGATTCTAATTAAATTGGGCCAAACTTCTTTTTTCTGGTAGATACAAAGAAAATGCACACTTAGAGTTTTAACTTGCAGCCACAGTTTCATTAATATGAATTGGCGGAAGTACACGAAGATGCTAGGTCTCTGGATCGACTGACTCAGTCTCTGGATTTCTGCAGAGAACATTTCATACCCTCTCTACTCTCCTGAAGACTACTGTCACCCTTGCCTTGACCACCACAACCTTCTTCCTCAAACTGAAGAGATAACTTTGTCTCCTTCAAAGATAAAAAGAAAAACCTTCAGACAGGAACTTTCAGCTTCCCACCACCAAGTTTCCCAGAATCTATCCCATCCTCTCTTTTATTCCTCTTCCAGGAGAACAAACATCTTTGTCTATTTCTCCATGTGTCTGTCCTCCGGGTTCATCTCTAAATATTATCAATGATCAGGTCTCTCAACTGCATGTTCCATCTCCAACTCACAACTGAATCCATCCTATCAACATATAAACATGCTCCAGTCGATCAATTTTTATATAAAATGCTCTCTCTCAATCCAACATCCTATTTAAGCTACACCTTCTAGAAGTGTCTTCACTCACTGTCTCCTTATACACCTGCTCACCATCTCAGTGTCCTCAAAGGAGAAATGAAGGCAATGTGCACCCCCATGGGGCTCACTGTTTTAATTAAGGGACATGAACAGGTAAAATATTTTACACAGAGCCCAACAAGTAGTCAAGTTTCAACAAGTCACAGTATTATTATTCATTCATGTACAGCTGACCCTTGAACAACATGAGTTACTTACAGGCTGGGTTTTTTTCAACAGCAAATACTACAGTCCTAGTATTAGTTGGTTGAATCCAGGGATGCAGAACCTTGGATACAACCAACTCATATAAAAAGGGCTGATTAGGGAATTCCCTGGTGGTCCAGTGGTTAGGACTCCATGGTCTCACTGCCAAGGGCCCAGGTTCAATCCCTGGTTGGGGAACTAAGATCCCACAAGCCACGCACTGCAGCCAAAAAAAAAAAAAAAACAAAAAACAAGGCTAACTATAAGTTATACATAGAGTTTTGACTGTGTGGAGGGTCAGCACCCCTAACCCCTGTGTTGCTCAAGGGTCAACTGTACTTAGCAAAGATTTATTGAGCAAGTCTATGTGAACGGTGTCATGTGAGATGCTTTATTATAAACACATAAAATCTAGCTTCTTCCCTCAAGCCTCTCACAGTCCAGAGGGAGAGGAAGAAAGAGAACAGAAAACACACAATTACAAGGCATGCTGATCCATTCTACAAAGTCTGGACCAAATCAATGGCAATACAAGCAGAATCACTGCAGAATGCCATGCAGGCTGTGGACTACAGCAATCCAGGAGGCCGCGTTCACATGGACCAGATGGGAATGATGCACCCCGAAGTTTTACAACACGGAGGTCCTGAATATAAAGGAACTAGATGGTGAGCCTTGAAGTTCTGACTAGGAAGGGCAAGTTCAGGTTCAACAATTTGAGCCACCAAAGATGATAAATAAGGGCTCAATACTGATGATCCAAAGCCTATTCAGGACCACTCTTCTACTGGCTCTGACAGCTCTCCCCAAATTTCTTCTCTTCATTCCTTTAGGAACACCAGAAATTATGAAAGGATTCTCTACAGGTTTCTCTGCTCCAGGTGACAAAACTTCAGCATCCAAGGTGTTGTCTGGTGTGAGAAAAATCTAGAAGGCTCCTTGATATACCAATGAGGATGAGTTTCTTAAAAACCGTATCTCAAATCCAAGGATTAACAGCTATTATTTTAAGAGTACAATGATCTGGGGTCTGCTAAGCCTGAATATCCTACTGGCAATCACTGATAAGACCTTGTCAACTTTGGATCCCCTTGTTGCCCCACAATTGTTTGAAGCAGAAGGCTGATTTGAAAATACTTTCCCAACCATCCTAAACCACCTCAACTAATACATTCTCATCAAGGGAACCATCTGGGTTATTTTTGAAATCCCCCTACAGCCTGCTAACTGCCTTCCCAATGTCCATTCCTCACTTCCTGTTGATCAAGTACATTTCAACACCCAGTTAAAATTCACCAACATTTATTGTATACCCACATATAAAGATGACCAAGAATTGTCTCTCTGCCCTCAGCATACCTGTTACACACTCTTCTTTCTCCATGCAAAACTATTTTTAGTCTGGGATTTCTAGCAAGACCTAGACTCAAAATCACGTTTATTATCCATGCCAATAGATATAACTTTTATTTATATTTTGTCCAACTTTCCCTACTTTCACGATATCTGTTCCCTTAAAAATGATCATGGCATGAGCCACATTATTTGGGACACAGAGTTCCATTAATGCCTGGGAGGAGATGACTTAACCAACTGGTTCACCAGTGCCCTAAAAGAATGCAATTGCATTACATGGGTAAATGATTTACTCCTGGGGAATATTTTATCCTTTCTGATTCATCACAAGGTCAATTGTAGCCTTACTTCTGTCCCGTTTTTCAACATTAGATGCATTTATCAGCTGCATGCTTAATTATCTAAGCCTCCAATTCAGCACCTATAGTTATATTATCTCATCCGTTTGGAAATGACGTTGAGTGCAACTTACTCTGGCTCCATGCCCTTTTACCCATCGTACATGTGCTATCCTTGTCTACACCAATTGATGGTCCAATCGATACACTCTCATTTGGCTAGCAAAGGATAGGGTCTTTGACCACAACTTCTGAAAGATCTCTGAAGTTTTGCAGGAACAGGCTAAGGGGACAACAGGTATGGATACAGCGAGCGCTTTTAGTCCATATGCCTATGACTTCCAACTGCCAGTACACAGATACTCACTTCACCATCCCAGTGGATGTCTCATGTCCAAAACTAAACTGATTTCTCCCCCAGAAGCATACTTCTCCCAGTCTTCCCTTTCTTAACTGAAGATAATTCCATTCTTAGAGTTGTTCAGGCCAAAACCCTTGGCATCATCCTTGACACCTCTCTTTGTCTCCTAACTCATACCCAATCCTGAGGAAACACCGCCTTCAAGATATGTAAGAACTGGGTCACTCCTCACCATTTTCACTGCAACAAGCCTGGTCAACTCATCATCATTTCTTACCTGAATTTACCACAGCATCTCTCCGTTTTCACGCTTTACCTGCCTCTAAGGCCCTACTGGCTCTGACTCCTCACCTCCCTGACCTCATCTCCTTCTGTTCCCGCCCTCATTCACTCTGTCCCAACCACACTGCCCTCCCTGCACTTTCTCAACCAGCCAGGCATCCCAGCTGGGAGCCCTTGCCTGGGGCTCCCTCTGCCAGTGATGCTCTTCCTGATGAATCACAGGGTAGTTTACACACGTACTTCCCTCCCCTCCTTCAAATGTCACCTTCTCAATGTGGTCTATCCCAACTCCACCTATTTAAAACTGCACCCCTTCCTGCCGGCATCTCAGCACTTCTGATCCCCCTTATCAGCTACTTTTTTCAAAGCACAGATCCCCTTCTGACATTCTATGCATATACTTATGATGTTTATTATTTACTGTCCGTCTCTCCCTGCACAGGAGGAACTTTCATCTCTGTTCACTGATGTGCCCCCACGTGCTTAAGGGCCACCCCAAATAAACACACTAGTGCACAATGAATGTCTGTTGAATGGATGAATAACTAGCTGGGGATGGTCACTGTAATATTTGTTTCCTATTTTTTATCTAGCCTGACAAAAGACAAAGCAGAAGCAAGCAGACACCATCCTAATAGAGAGATCCAATTATTTTTCATTTTAATCCTACCAGTTAAGTGATTAACTTAGGCCTAAGGTTTTCTGTTTTATAGTGACATCTACAGTCATTGCATACCCTGGTCTATGTAGAAAACTGCCCTAAATGAGAGGCAATGTCTGTGCTCTGTGCTTAAAATAAAATTGAGGTCTGGGGAAAAAAAAATGGAGGGGGAACCACTTTCTAAAGTCTTCTCTCACTCTTCTAGCTCAAGCAAATAAGAACTCTAGGAACAACTCTGGAATTTTCTATCTCGTTTGTTTTTCATTACTTTTTAGTAAGGTATAGGGATATCATTATTCTCAGTTGCCCGAGGTGATTCCAATATTGATATTGAGATTTTTCCAGCCATTCTATAGAATGCATATCATTTATAAGGTTCTACTTTACTTCTGTGGGTATATTTGCATTCTGAATGTTTTAGATTCTCCAGATGATAATATCCTATGAAATATGATAGCATCCCTTTGAGTTTTGATAATTCCAGCTCCAGTGCAAGCTCAAGACCATATGATTTCTTTTTCCATTTTGGTTTAATTCAAACGAAACAGGATTTTTTTTTTTTTACAGTCATCCAGTGTTGATAAAACATTGAAAAAGTTAGTTGTTGAAGCCTATTTACCTATGCAAATATTCCCACCAAATACCCCCAAATTCTATCCTCTTGAATAAATTTCATACCAGCACAGGAGGCTTAACTCTAGACTCCTTTTCTAGGATGAAATTTTTTAAATGCGTGTTTCTATATAGATAGATTTTTTTTTTTTGGCCGCACCGCAGCTTGTGGGATCTTAGTTGCCTGACCAGGGATCGAAGCTGGGCTCTAGGCATTGAGAGCGCAGAGTCCTAACCACTGGACCACCAGGTAATTCCCAAATGCATCTTTCTAAAATGTCATTCACCTTATAGTTTAAAAAATTGGCTCATATTTTCAGGAAATGGGATGAAGAAGGAACAATATATAAGGCTAAAATGATCCCAAAACATAGAGCAATCCTCTCCTCTAATCCAAAGAGTACAAATTCAAAAGGCTTCAAGGACCAAAAGGGTAACACAAACAAGTAAAATGGCCTGATAATACACAGTAGGGAGTGGCAGGGACTGTGGCAAAGTGAAGACTCCAAACATGGTCAGTGTTGCCAAATTTTGTATTTGTGTATGATTTTGTTGTAAGAGAAGCCAGAAATCTGGATTTTTCAGAGCAATTTCACACTATGTGTGCCTAACATAACACGTCTAGGCCACAAGACTAGAAACTCTGCTCTAAATTGGCATTGTCAAATGTTTAGTACCTAATAGAATTCACAGTGCTCTCCTATACCTTCCAGTTTTTAAAGGACAGCTCAACTATATTTCACAGATAGTAAAAGTCTCCAGTTGCTGTTCCCTGATTCCTAGTTGTTAGTGGGCTCTTGGCGGTAAGTGTTTCCTTCAACCAGTGTAGACTGCTAATATGCCAACGTAGGTACTACGGCAGGAACCCAAGCAAAAGTAAACACAAACTGCTATCATAGAGACTATCTATATGCTGCCTTTAAAATCCTTGCAGTTATCACCCTAGAATCTTCTATCTCTGGGAATCCTGTCACAAATACATTTGACCAGAAGCCTGAAGAGACCCTGGATCCCACTTTAAGGAACCCCTTGCTTGGACCACTGGCTTTGATTAATTTCCATCCCAAGCCTTCCTGGTTTTTCTCACTTCATAGCGCATCTGTCACTATGGAAACAAGTACCAAAGACTAGGGCATAACTGAATGAAACCCCAGGTTTCAGAATAAAAATCAATTGATGTTCAAGCAGGGGTCACATCACCAACCGAGAATATCTATACCAGGTTTGAGACAATGGAACAATAGTGTAAGTTGCATCTAGTAATCAGGTAATTATTCTCAATGTTTTTCAAGAAGCTCAGTTTATTTACACTATTGTTGGAAAGCTGACTCCTAGCTTATGGTTTGCTTCATTACTTTATTCGGAATGTCTACTTTATATCCATAACCAATATTAGAATTTGTCTCTATCCAGAAACAGAGAGCATTAATCTTTCCTTCCATGTGTCTTTCTTTTACAGAAAGTAGAAAACAATTACTAGCATACAACTTTTTCTTTTTCTTTTCTTTTTTTTTTTTTTTTAAGGAAATGTATTAGATCAGATCATTGCTAGGTTCCATTCCAGAATTTTAAATCATGGAATTACTGTTTTGCATTTGGATTCATTTTTTAGCCTAGGTAACATCCATCCATCCACAAACTCAAAAAGACCTGACCTATGTATGTATGCATAAAGCTAGGTGCTAGGGACACAAAGTCAAAGAAACAAGGTATCTTCTTTGGAGTTCTCAGTCTAGTACAAGAAAGGAATAAAGTTAGAAAACATCTGCAAAAACATTCTAATGAGTGCTATGAGAGGTTTCCCAGAACCATGTGGAAGAATTTGGAAGGGGAGGGGGGTAGCTGGTAGGAAATTTTCAATGAGAAGCTGATCATCAGATGATAAGATGTTCATTTTGGGGTGGGAATGAAGACAAAGACCAGATCAGAAGCTGACACCATGTCTAACTGAGAGATGATATGGGGAGTGACAGTGGGGCCAGAGAAGGGCACGTTCAAGAAAATTAAGTTGATGAGATTTAGGGACTCCTTGGGTGTGAGGAGAAGGGAGAATAGAGCCAGCTTGGAGCAGTAAGACAGGACACAATTTGGAGGTAGCTGTTATCTTCAAAACTCTCATAAAGGGTAAAACAAACTACTTTAACTCAAGTTATAAATAATTGTTCTTCAAATATTACTGGAAAAATCTTTTTGTTTCCATATCTCTAAAATCTAGAGAAAAAGAACGTTGTCCTAAAAACCACACAGGAAGAAAGCCCTACATTCAGTTTCTGTAAGATTTTCTTCCCTTTAACTCCCCTCCTCCATCAGTGTTTACATTTTTAGAGGTTAAATTATACCCAGGTAGCAACTGCTCCTACTTTGGAGGAAGAAGCTTTCTTTGAAACAAATGAAGTATAAGTTTTCTACTCTTTCCTTCCAAGAAGCTCTCTTCCTGGGTCAGTAAACTGCAGTGGGGCTAAATTTGTTAAGGGGGCAATTCAGTTGACAGTAAAGAACAATTAGCTGGGAAATACATTTGCATGACACAAATGACCATCCTTAAAAGCAAAGGTATCATGTTCCATCTAGAAAACAGCTAAAGAGTTTCTTAAATAGCATGTCAAGCTTGAATGTGAGTTTGAATTGAGAAGTGAAGCTAACAACTGCTGACTCTATCACAGATCTATTTGCGATTGAAGGTGTGAGTGACGGAGCTCTCCCCCATCCTCCCTCCATCTGTAATTTATTAAAAGAGTGATGGAAGCAAAAATGTTGGGATAAAGTCATCTTGATTCAGTGGGACAGTGATATAATGGAGGTTTAGGGATATGAACTGTGCTTTATAGGAAAGACAAAGGGACTCTTCACTGAAAATTTACCTTCATCACCAATGACACAAATGGCAATTTCCTTGAAAACTGTTAAGAGGGAATCCCATAACTGACATCTATTTTAAAACGTAAATTAAATTTGCTTTTTATACACGCAACCAAAGGTTGATTTCTGGTTTTGATCATACGGTTAATCATAATACTGAACACATCAAGGCAGTGAATGCCTTTCCCTTTTCTTTTCCTGGGGAAATTTACATGAACCGAAATGCAAAATCAGAGGATTTGAGAGTCAAAGAGGGTTGATTAATCCAGCGATTCTTAAATTATTGAAGGTTCAAGGACTCCAAACAAAACTTCTTAACTACTGAGTTGCCATATGCAACAGTCTATAAGGACACTGGATTCAGATGAGGCGGGGTTTGACTCCTCTGCATGACGTTTTGCCTTGAGTAACCTACTTTATAGAGCTCTTATGATGATTAATTAAGATACACAGGTAGGGACTTCCCTGACGGTCCAGTGGTTAAGACTTCGCCTTTCAGTGCAGGGGGTACGGGTGTGATCTCTGGTCAGGGAGCTAAGATCCCATGTGCCTCATGGCCAAAAACCCCCAAAAAACAAAAACATTAAAAAAAAACAGAAGCAATATTGTAACAAATTCAATAAAGACTTTAAAAATTGCCCACATCAAAAAAAAAAATCTTAAAAGATACACAGGTAAAATACTTGGATGAGGGCTTAACACATCTTGCTCAACATGTTAGCTATAATCACAGGAGTGCAAGCTACTTTTCTTATAATCTACATTGCTGCTGCATGAGTAGCAAATTTTGTGTGTGTCTGTGTACGTGAGTGCATAACTGAGTGTGACCTTTTTAAAACAGTTACCCAAGCAGGCCCAGTCCTAACATTTGAGAGGGCAACAGCACCAATGGACTCTCAATGGCTATATATCTAAATATTTAAATATGATAAATCAAGCTAAAAATTGTTAAATAGGTTCTATCCGCCTAGCCTGATAAATATGTCTCCAAAACAACCTAGAAGCCAGGTTTAAACTTAGAAGACTGAAGTGTGATGAACTGGGAGATTGGGATTGACATATATACACTAATATGTATAAAATAGATAACTAATAAGAACCTGCCGTATAAAAAAATAAATAAAATTTAAAAAATTAAAAACTTAGAAGACTGGAATCCCAGGATGTGGCTAAGTAAGTGGATCCAGTCTCCCACCCTGCCGCCTTGCTCTTTCTGCCCTGGACTTGAGGTCCTGGGTGTGGACCACGAGCTCCATCCACACCTCCCACTAATAAACAGTCTTTCCTTGACCCACCTGGGGCCCCGGAGCCTCATGAGAGGGAAAGTCCAAGGTCCCAGCTATGCAAAGCAGGGCACAGTGGGGGCCAAGGTAGCACATGGGCTCTGAGTGGTGCAGGAGGGCTTGGCTGGAAAGGTACCCAGAGGCTGAAGAACACATCAGGTGAGCTCTTTACTAGGCAGTATCCAGGGGCCCCTCTTGGTAATTTAAGATTTCCTCTGTCCTGTTTTTAGTGCAATTAACGAATAATTACCTTTTTCTTTGCTTTCCATTTGCAAGTCTTCTTTCCTAAGGGAAAAGTTTATAAACAGTTATAAAAGCAATGTAAACGTGAGAATAACCTGAACAACCACAGACATTTCCTATTTATGATGAGACTGATCTATGGGTGATTTTTTAATATTACAAGTCAAAAGTTACTTGAGCCCAGAGCCCAGTATTCACAGTGGACTAAACCCAAACATGACTATAGGACTTGCTCAGTGTAGTATAATTCAGAATAAAAAGAAGCCTGGACTTGTGCTGGGGCCCCATCCATTTCCAAACTATATCTCTTGCTTCCCCTAAACTGTTTCTTTCGGGTCATCCTTTCACTGGCTCTGGTCTCACCTGAGAATGGTGTCTTCCCTTCCAAAATCCTGCCCATACATGAAGATCAAGTCTGAAAAGCCAGCTTCCTCAGGACATGTCCTGCTAACTCCAGGAGAAAATAGCATCTCCTGTGTGGGGCACCATCATGCACACTGTACCACAAACCTTGTGTTCTTTGTGATTCTACCTTTCAGCAGATGTTCCCTCTGAGGCGGGGAGGTGGGGATGCCTGCTATTCAACCCTGTTGGTCCCCAAGCCCTGGGCTAATGAACATTTTTATTCTTTTTGTTTGGTCTGGCTTGGGTTTGGTTGTTTAGCACCCATACCGTCTTTTTTGATTCTCTCATTGGAAAAAGGGTCATGGGACTGCAAGTCAAGGTGCCTTCCTCTCCCTGATGCCAGGTGAACTGGGGGATGGGGCAGGGGGAAGCTCCAAGTACAAAAAACGGTGGGCTGGGGCCTAGCCTGGGCAAACTGTTTTGTTTGGAGCCTGTTTCTCTAGTCCATGATATCTAGACTCTAGAGCTGGCTAGGCTCTGATTTGCTTCCAAGCCTGTTTTTTGCTGCTGGTGGTGGTGGTTTTTGGAGACACCCCCATTCCTGGCAATTCTTTTAGCTATCTGATAGCCTTCTAGTAACTTCTTTTTGCTCCAGTTACAGAGTTTCTTTCACTTGCATGCAAACTAAGAGTCATTGCTGACACACTTGGCAGAGCCCCTGACATAAGACATAATCAATGGATGTCACATAAATGAATCCTTATAACCTAAATGTGTATCGTTGCCATATTTGTAAAACAGTGTTTTTTTCTAACTCACAATATGTTATCATTGACTAAATTTTGAAAAATTCAGAAAGGTATAAAAAATATAAGCCATCCATATTTCTACTGCCCAGACAATGCCTAACTTTGGTTTTTTTTCCAGTTTTTTTTTTTTTTTTTTTTGTGATACGCGGGCCTCTCACTGTTGTGGCCTCTCCCGTTGCGGAGCACAGGCTCCGGACGTACAGGCTCAGCGGCCATGGCTTACGGGCCCAGCCGCTCTGCGGCATGTGGGATCTTCCCAGACCGGGGCACGAACCCGTGTCCCCTGCATCGGTAGGCGGACTCTCAACCACTGCACCACCAGGGAAGTCCTTTTTCCAAATTTTATATATGCCTATCTGTGATATTTCTGAAACACATATCATTGTAATGCAGTACTGCATTTGGTTAATTCCAGTTAAAATTGTTGTGAAGGTTGTTCCTTGTTATTACATAATCTTTGAAATGATCACTTTTAATATGTGTCATAGTCTATCACTTGGGGGACTTTAAAATACCTTTAACCCACCCCCACTTTTTTTTTTAATAAATTTTATTTATTTATTTATTTTTGGCTGCATTGGGTCTTTGTTGCTGTGCACGGGCTTTCTCTAGTTGCAGCGAGTGGGGGCTACTCTTCATTATGGTGCGTGGGCTTCTCATTACGGTGGCTTCTCTTGCTGTGGAGCACAGGCTCTAGGTGCGCGGGCTTCAGTAGTTGTGGCATATGGGCTCAGGAGTTGTGGCTCGCAGGCTCTAGAGCGCAGGCTCAGTAGTTGTGGTGCACGGGCTTAGTTGCTCTGCATCATGTGGGAATCTTCCTGGACCAGGGCTCGAACCCGTGTCCCCTGCATTGGCATGCGGATTCTTAACCACTGCGCCACTAGGGAAGTCCCCACCCCCAATTTTTATATAGATTGTTTTCAATTTTTTTATTATTTTAGAATATTATAACAAACAATTCTCCATGTAAGTTTTTGTCTGCATCTACTTCCTTAGCAAAAACTAAAAGAAGAAGCCAGAGAAACAGTGTGTCAAATAATCTGAACTTTTAAAAGCTTTTGACATATATTTTTAAATTGTTCTCCAAAAAGGTTGTATCATGTAATTCTTCCACCAGTAGTAATGTGAATGTCCTTCTCACTGTGTCCTTGCCAGTACTAAGTATTTTATTTATTTTTATTTATATATACGTATATACATTTTGCTGGTTTAATCCATGAAACATGGCATCACATTTTTGTTTTAATTTCCATTTCTGTGATTAATTGTAAGGATATTTATTAAATATGTATATTAGCATTTTTCTTTCTTTTTAATTATTCAGATATTTGGGCAATTCTATTTTCTACTTACTGATATCTAAGAGTTCTTCACTGTGATTATTATATTAACTGTTCTGTCATGCTCAGAGACAGAAAATACTCTTTTCCATGATTACTTTTTGCTTTAAACTGTATTTTTTTGCATGCAAAAGTTTAAAATATATTCAAATCTATCTTTTGCTTTATGATTCGTTCCATTAATTTTATATTAAAAAATTACTGCCCTAAAATTAATACATATTTTCTTCTGGCTTTCTCACCTGGCAGATAAACCTTCCAATTTGGAAAGCTAGTCTAGTGAGTCATGTAAACAGAGGTTCTTAGTTGAATGTTTTCTACATAATTAGCCAATTTCCTTGACTCTTTGGTCAAATATTCCTGTTTCAAAATGCTTTCTCCATCACAGTTCTGTTTCCAAAAACTACCTGAGTCTATTTCTAGACTATTCTATTCCATTGAGCTATCTATTGATTTTTACACCAGTACTATTCTGCTATAATGATTGTAGTTCAATGATCAGATTTATTTTTATTTCTGGAAGGGCAACCCACCCCAACCTCCATATATATTCTTTTGCAAAATTTTCTTGACTAATGTCATACAATTATTCTTCCAGATGAATGTTAGAATCATTTTGACAAATTTTCCCGAATCCCAATGCAATAAAACTATACAATTATGCTGGAAAAATAACCATATCATAATATCTATCTTTCTATCCAAGAATAAGGCATGTTTTCATTTGTTTGTTTCTTATTTTATGTGTCTGAGTAAAATTTTATAGCTTTCCTACGTGAGTCCTTAGATTTTTTTTCCAAGTATTGATATTTTATGTACATTTCCTATTCTTCTTAGATAATATATATTTTTGTGGATTCATGAACAGAGTCATTTTCTACTGTATTTTTTAGTTGGTAAATACTGGCATTGGAGGTAATCCTTGATTTCTGAACATGTATTTTATAACCAACCACTTTACTGACCTCTCTTATTAGTTTCTTTAGGTTTTAATTGACTCAACTGTATATCCATTGCTTTTAAACAAAATCAAGATACAGTGTCTGATTTCTTCCTTGCTTAGGTAAAAAGTAATACATAAGCATATTCATTAAATGATACTTTTATTTATTTTTACAAATCACCTATTATGCAACTACTAAAATGACATGAAATTGAGGCCACCCTAGAAATACAAAATGTAACCTGTGTTCCCATGTTGAACCACCTTCATTTCCCTCAGGTACTCAGTCTTGCTATTCAAAACTACCAAAAAGGGCTCTAAATGAGAGAGATTAAGTCAATTCTCACTTGGATTAAACAGGACAGATAAAACAATTCAGCTGGTGATTAAGAATTTTGACAACTGTGGAAGACAAAGAAACACACCAGGAACCTGTTTTCACATAAAGAGCAATCTGTCTCTTATTTTTAACCCCAGAGACAATAGGCAGGATAATTTTTAAAGTAGAACAGAGTCCACCTAGATATATTCAGAAAGCAACTGCATGCACTTCTATATATGAGCAGATTCTTTTTTCCCCAGAGAAGCATAAGTTTCCTATTTTGAAAGATCAGGATAATAGTATTTAATTATTAATTCATCAAATATTTGTTGTGCATCTAATTTGGGTTCTGTATTACTGGGAAAGACTGGAGAGCCATCTGTAGTAATGAGTAGGAATAGGGATGAAAGAGAACCTGGCATATAACAAAAGCTCAATATATAATATTATTAATTATTATAATTACACATCAGGATTATTTATTGTTACTATTAATCTCTAGAAGGCTAAAAGTCTGGTTCACCACTGTCTTCCTAGGGCCTAGCATGGAAAATGTAAATGTCCAACAAATATTTGGGAAACTCTGTTGACTGACATTTTTACAAAAGCCTCAGTTGCCAGAAAATATTTTGACTCAATTCTTAACTTCCCACTTAAAATCAATTCTTCGAAGATGCATTTGTTAAAGCCAAGAAAAAGTCAGAATGAGTTTCTAAATTGCTCTTTTTATATAAGTAGTAAAGAAAAAGTTTCTAAAAAATCATATCTTTAAATTGGCACAGAAAAATGCTGTGAGGAGGAGTATTCATTCCTTCACTCATTCACCATTTATTAAGCATCTTCTACATGAAAGACACAAAACAAAAGGCCATCACAGAGCTTAGACATTAAATGAATGGCCAAAGAAATAAATAGGAAACTGCAAATTGAGGTAAGTGCTATGGAAGAAAAGTAGAAAGGTGATGATAGATTTGGGTTGGTGAGGAGAGGAGATCAAGGAGGCCCAAAGCGGGAGTAGAGCTTGGACTGGCAAAGTATAGGGGGAAGTGCTTGGGATGTTCAAGAAACAGGTCAGTATGACAGGAGTAAGAAGAAGAGATGCCCAAGATGAGGCCAGCCAAGTCCCCAAGGCTCCAAGAGTCTCTGGAAACTGTCCCAGGTACATGAATGCATCTTATGCAGGGGACTGACATGATTCTATCTGTTCTGGATAAAGGATTGGAGGGGCCAAGCAGAGAACCAGGAGTCTTGTTAGAAAGTTATACTAGTGGACCAAGTGAGACATGAAGACAACTTGAAGTTTGATGGTGGTGGCAGTGGGGATGGAAAGAAGAATCTATCAAGATTTTAGAGATATATGTAGAAGACAGAATTTGCAAGAATTTGTGATAGTTTTTGATATGGAGTACAAAGGGAATAGAGGTATCAGAGGTGATTCTTGAGTTTCTGGCAACTCCATGGACAGTGGTGCCATTTACCAGGATAAGAAAGATTAGGAAGGTGTTAAGATCGGGGTGTTTTTGTTACTGCTGTTATTTTTGTTGTTTAATATGGTTTTCTGCTCTTTGTTTGCATTGCGTTTGTGGGGTAGAAAAAAGGGAGGAAGGCAAACATTAACAAATCCATTTGGGACAGGGTATGTCAGGTGTGTTACCTGTACAAGATTGAAACCCTGGATTGACTTGGTTTCCAGACAAGTGACATTTGTATAAATGAGATACCTTTGAATGCTGCTCTTCCCTACCGTGTTTGGGTATATAAAACCTCAAATATGTTAGCTGAATTAAATAAGCTTTAAAGTCTTTTCTGAACCCATGCTATTTTACCTTTACATCCTGCTGGTAGGCTGACATAATAATAATAATATTGTCATTAAATATAGATAATAGGGTGTACCAGGCTGAATAGTGTCCCCCCCCAAATTCATACCTAACCGGAAC
This sequence comes from Pseudorca crassidens, assembly GCF_039906515.1. Taxonomy (NCBI): domain Eukaryota; kingdom Metazoa; phylum Chordata; class Mammalia; order Artiodactyla; family Delphinidae; genus Pseudorca; species Pseudorca crassidens. The sequence goes on along the minus strand of NC_090310.1, from coordinate 51,326,491 downwards.
CTAAAAATGTGACCTGATTAGGAAATAGGGTCTTTGCAGATGTAATCAAGTTAAGATGAGGTCACACCGAATTAGAGGAGCCTTAAATCCAATATGAATCCAATGCGAATGGTGTCCTTATTTACAGAAGGGGGAACTCCACCATGTGAAGATGGAGGCAGAAATTAGAGTTATGCTGTCACAAATCAAGGAATACCTGTGTCTGCCAGAAACTGGGGGAAGCCAGAGAGGATCCTCCTCTTGAGGCTTCCGAGAGAGCATGGCCTTGCCTAAACCTTGCTTATGAACTTGTAGTCTCCAGAACTGTGAGAGAATGAATTTCTGCCGTTTTAAACCCTCTAGTTTTTGGTAATTTGTTATGGCAGCCCCAGGAAACTAATACAGTTAGGAAGATTACATGAGATCACATGTTTGAACTTGTCTAGCTTAATACACGGCACAGAGTACGGGCTAAACAAACCTCCATTTCCCTTCCTCTTATAACGATCACCACCATTGGTTGTGGTTTAGATTATGAGTAATCCACACACCTACCCATTTAAGTCTTAATGTTAAGTCTTACTAGTTCTAGACTTGTCTTACAGATGAGGAAACTGAGGCTTGGGAAAGTTAAATAACTTGCCCAAGATCACAAAGCTAAATATGAAAGCGTCAGAGCTCGAACTCAGCTGTCTCATCACCAAGGTGACTAGACAGCCTAGAACACCTGCCTCTTACACCTGCAACATTTTAGCAAAGTGAAGGAGCGGGGGGAGGCACAGTCATACTGTTTTCAGTGCCTGCAATTAAAACTCATATTATTAGCAAAACAATAAGTTCAGGGACCTAGTACAGTCAGTCTCTACCCATTCACAGAGGAGCACAAAAAACGTCATTATAAGAGCAATTCTATCAATGAATTTGCCATCAACTTCTACTGCTTCCATTAGCAGTGCGTCTGCTTTGCACATATGTATTCCAAGTCAAGGTATTATCATCAGACTGGACATTTATGGCTTTACTTTAATTAAATGCATTTTCTTCTAGCATCTCCCATTTCATTTTGATGATACTAACTCATTCTTGCCACCTAAGGAGCCCATAAAAATAAATACTGTAAGTACGGAGGGAAGTGTCTCTAAACTTCAGATGTCGCAGATGTCCATCCCTTAAATTATAAAGCAAAAAATAAAAGCATATTCTAAATTTACCTTTCCTCCCTAACTCAGTGAGTTGTTGGGCTGAATAAAACAGACATACAAATGTAAGGTGCAGAGCTGTTATTATGGGGTGTCAATTTCATAGAATTCTAGTGTAGGAGGGACTTCTAAAGAGTGGTCTAGTCCTTCTGGACTCAGGTTAACATAGTATCTACCTAACCCCAGAAAGGAAAGGGATGCACTGAGAGGTTTTGTGAGTTACCTAAGACCCTATGGCTATTTCTTCGTCGAACCCTGTGGAATGCCAGGTTTCCTGATTTCCCCAAAAGTGTATTCTGCCTTCCAAACTGTCATTAACTATTAACGATGACACCTTCCTCTGGCTTTGTGCCAACTTTTTTTTTAATTAATTTGGCCTTAAAAAAAAAAAGATCAGCATAGAAAACCCCAATGCTTCAAATTCCCTTAATTGATACCTAATGTTGAATTGCCTCGCGTCCCGTGTTTAAAGCTCCAGATACACACACATGGGTTTAAGAAAGGCGAACATGCTTCTCCTTCAAACTGGGCACTGATGATCTCTGGACTTTTCAAGTTTACCCTCCAGGAGGTCGACATCGCAGGCAATTTTGACAAGAGTTTGGATCCTAGATTCTCTTCCACGCTTTGTCCACACCCGTGCCCACGAGCAGAAGTTCTCTCTCTCCATTACAACCCACCACGCGCACACACGCATACACCAAGGCAAGTAACAAAGGAAAACACAGCCCCATAAAGGCTCAGCTATTGCATCCTCCAGTCTACACCTGCCAAGAGACAAAAACCAAATGGGGATCCTGCCCTGGCAATATGTCCAACACTTCTCGGGGGAAGCAGGCACCCTGGCACCCCCCGGGCGTGCGCGGCTGTATACACAAAGAACTGGTGCTGGGCTTGCCAGCGGTCCGGGGGACCAGTGCACTCCCAGGACTGGTATCCGGGATTCTCCCCCACGCCCTCCTGCCCAGCAGAAAAGAACTACCCTTTATTTGACCCATAGAGAGCCCAGGCTGGATGGCAGCGCATGGGTGTGGGGGGCGGGGGGGGGGGGCGTCCCCGGATCCTTTTCCTCCAGCCAGCCGGTCCCCAGCCTTTGGCATCTTCTAGGAGATGCACAATTGCGCGCTGTCACAGACGTCCGCTTCTCATCCTCTCCCGGCAAACCAAGATGCCCGGGTCCCAGCCGTGCGCATCCCCGCAAGCGCCCGTCCCCGCGCCCGTATCCACCCAGGCAGCCCCGCCAGGCGCGCCTGCCTACCTGGTTGCTGGCTGTCAGCGCGGCGGTGGTGCCTCATCCCCTTCTCCTCCTCGGCTTCTACAACGCTCGGAGCGCCATGTTCCGGGTCTCCCCGGGCGCACGCCGGGCAACTACTACTGGCAGGGTAGCGGCAAGGGGGGCGGGGGCCAGCGGGAGGGGGTGGGAGGCTAAGCCAAAGCTTTCTACTCTCCACGCAAGCCTCCCCCAGCTACTGAGCATGCCCAGCTGCCCGGCTTAGCACTAGGAGGACTTTCCAGGAGCGCACGCAGCTGTTCCGGGTTTTCGTGGCAGCCGGCTGGAGGCAGGCAGTAGCAGCTGCGGGGTGTGGGGGTGGAGAGGGGTCGGGGGGAGGGTCGGGGGAGTGTCTCCACGTCGCGGAGCTCCGAGCTAGAGAAAGCCGCCTTTCGCCCATCCGCTCACACTTCGCCTCTGCCCTCCTCGGCCCGGCAGCTCCTGCACGCCTCCTCCCCACACACTCCGGGTTTGCAGAAATTTTGTGCAGGACCAAAGCTGAGCTATGCTTAAGGGGAGAGCAAAGGGAGGAGGGGCGGGGCTGAGAGGCAGATCCTTCCGCTAGCCTCATTGCTATCACCTGGACCCGTGCTTCTCAAACTTCAAGGTGCCTAGGAATTAAAATGCATATTCGGATTCAGTTAGTCTGGCCTGGGGTCTGAGATTCTACTGGCCAAACAAGCTCCCAGGCGACGCTGATGCCGCTGGTCCTCCGACCACACCGAGCAGCAAGGATCGAGAGAATCCCTCTCTCTGTGACCTCTGAGTGGCCCTCCTTCAGTCAGCCACCCCAGAAACGTTCGCTGGCACCCACAGAGGCCCCTCCTACCTACAGACGGTTTGGCATCTAACAAGTGAAGATGCCCTCGGGATGTTGTGCCCACCCGGGAGGAATCTCAGTAGGGCTGGGGTCTGAGTGCCCAGCACAAACTGGATACTTTCTGACTTAGAATTTGAGGCTTAGGGGAAGCTGGACTTGTCCATGCTTACTTTGCTAGTTGGGTAGCAAACTAGTTGCTAGTTGAGCCTCTACTCAAGTCTGAAACAGCCTGCCTTGACTGTCCCCTGCCTTTTCTGATATGGGACAAAAGCTCAGACTGGGCATCAAAGTGTCAATTTATTGTACATGTAATGGTAAGGCTCGGCTTGCCCAATTAAGAAGACTGACAGAGCATGATAAGAATAGGGCATTTATGTACCAAGAGATGACAGTGCTTTCTGATGAGTGATGTTTGGATTGAAGCTTGCAAAGATACCTTGTGGTTCATCTTAAATCCCTCGGTTGCCCACTCTCTTCCCAACCCCTGAAGGCTCCAACATCTTTAAGAATATTTACTATACAGGCTACAATGAGAGAGATTCACAAAACCAGTCGTGCATTTTCAACCTCGGAAATGAAGAATTCACTCCCTTTTCTGTCCTTAACTGCCCCAATAATACCCTCAGAAGCTAGCGATATGGTATCTGATCCCACAACTGGATAGCAGATTAAAAATAAAGGTTTGTATCTGTGGGTACCCTGTTACACTCAATAACTCTCAACAGTTTTCTAGTTAATGGTACAATATTTATCATTTCCCTCTTGTTTCTCATTTGCTCAGTACCCTCTGGGTAGTAGCTGTCATATCAAAACAGGAACCATATGATAAATGGAGGATTATTTTTCTCCCTCAATATTCCTATGTATAAAGGAGAAATATGTCCTGGTATGTCATACCCTGTTTTTCTGTTTAAAGGAATAGGAGTCTCTAAATCCATCTCTTTATTTTCTAAGTCGCACACATAGCCCTAACTACCCACCTACCACCCCCACTCCCACTCCCACAATTATTTGCATAAATATTTTCTGTTTTTTACTTTCTTGTATGTGTTCTTGCACAGATGCAAACCCATAAATTATAGAGGTGTTGTTTATTTGTGATTGATTGGTATCAATCAATTAAAATTTTGCTTTGAAATATTGAACTTCACTGACTTAAACTATCTTTCCTGTCCTACATAAAGCTTGTGTTTTTGTGGTTGTGTCTACTGGTTAAATACTATGATTATTGTTAGTTGCCTCAAATTCATTTAGGAGTTATGCAAGGTAAACATTCTAAATGAATAGTAATACTATTTCTGTGAACACTGCATTGCACTAGATCCTAGGGGTTTTCTTTTTTATACAGACAATGACATTTCTTGAGAGTTAAGCAGGCAAGATACTAAGGACCAACACTGGTGGGTGGGAGATATAGGGGGCAGGGATGGGTAGAGGTAGAAGTCAAGCTATAACTTGGCCAGTAACAGTCTTGGGCCCTCCAGGGAGCTCTGGAGCTAGGATGACCCTTCAGAGTTGTCCTGAGTTGGTTTGAGTTGTCCAGTCCTTTATATAATATTAATTACTGAGTTTGAGCTGCCTTGAAAGGGACTTGAACTTGAGACAAGGCAGCTCCCTGAAGCTGAGACAATCCCTGAAGAAGAGAACAGCTGGAGGCCTTCTTCTGGCAGTAGTTCCACAGCCGGAGTAACAGGTCTTTTATTTAAGGGGATCTGGGGAATACGTTACTTTGTCCACTACACACTAATATATTTATGGACTATATCAATTTTGAATACACAAACTAGGACTGCACTAATTTGTCAGAGGGATTCCAAAACTTTATTTTTAAATAGGTAATAGACTTTCTCCAATGCTCAGTACTAAAAGTTGGAAAATAACCTGTAATCAGCAATTGGGAGTTGTTGGAGGAGGTAATTGAGAGGACACGACCTCAGGTCAACCCCTGAGCTGGATCTGGATGACCAGAGGCTCCTCACCCCCTCCCATGCCCTTGAAATGTACACCCTTCCCACTGTTCCCACAGTGGGAGCCGGTTCCAAGGACACATGAGAGAGAATGTATTGTTGGGACCATCAGAATGGGGTATTTGACTGAACCTGAAACCTCACTTCGTAAGGGACTCGAACCCACAATCTTCCAACTGAAACCGCACAACTCGTCTCAGGACTTACTGGAGCTCAGTTTCTTTAAGTCTGGCTGCAGAAAGAATTCAGTGAGAGGCAGAAAGTGATAGGTAAGAAGTAGATTTATTTCACATAAATCACAGCAACATCTTTTTTGACCCACCTCCTAGAATAATGAAAATTAAAACAAAAATAGACAAATGGGACTTAATTAAACTTAAAAGCTTTTGCACAGCAAAGGAAACCATAAATAAGACAAAAAGACAGCCCTCAGAATGGGAGAAAATATTTGCAAATGAGGCAACTGACAAAGGATTAATCTCCAAAATATACAAGCAGCTCATACAGCTCAATATCAAAAAAAATATGAACAACCCAATGAAAAAATGAGCAGAAGACCTAAATAGACATTTCTCCAAAGAAGACATACAGATTGCCAAGAGGCATATGAAAAGATGCTCAACATCACTAAGTATTAGAGAAATGCGAATCAAAACTACAATGAGGTATTACCTCACACCAGTCAGAATGGCCATCATCAAAAAATTTACAAATAATAAATGCTGGTTATAAAGCAGAAACTAACACACCAATGTAAAGCAATTATACTCCAATAAAGATGTTAAATAAATAAATAAATAAATGCTGGAGAGGGTGTGGAGAAAAGGGAACCCCCGTATACTGTTGGTGGGAATGTAAATTGATACAGCCACTATGGAGAACAGTATGGAGGTTCCTTTAAAACTAAAAATAGAACTACCATATGACCCAGCAATCCCACTACTGGGCCTATACCCAGAGGAAACCATAATTCAAGAAAACACATGCACCCCAATGTTCATAGCAGCACTATTTACAATAGCCAGGACATGGAAGCAATCTAAATGTCCATCAACAGAGGAATAGATTAAGAAGATGTTGTACACATATACGATGGACTATTACTCATCCATGAAAAGGAATGAAACTGGGTCATTTGTAGGGATGTAGATGGACCTAGAGAGTGTCATACAGAGTGAAGTAAGTCAGAAGGAGAAAAACAGATATTTATATTAATGCATATATGTGGAACCTAGAAAAATGGTATAGATGATCTTATTTGCAAAGCAGGAATAGAGACACAGATGTAGAGAACAAATGTATGGATACCAAGGGGGAAAGGAGTGGGGTGGGAGGAATTGGGAGACTGGGATTGACACATATACATTTTAAGTGAATTTTTTTTTTTTTTTTTTTTTTTGCGGTACGCAGGCCTCTCACTGTTGTGACCTCTTCCGGTGCGGAGCACAGGCTCCGGGTGCGCAGGCTCAGCGGCCATGGCTCACGGGCCCAGCCGCTCCACGGCATGTGGGATCTTCCCGGGCCGGGGCACGAACCCGTGTCCTCTGCATCAGCAGGTGGACTCTCAACCACTGCACCACTAGGGAAGCCCGACATATACATTTTGATACCATGTATAAAATAGACAACTGATGGGAACATACTGTACAGCACAGGAAACTCTACCTAATGCACTGTGGTAAGTAAATTGGGAGGGAAGTCCAAAAGGGAGAGGATATCTGTATATGTATGGCTGATTCATTTTGTTGTGCAGTGGGTTAATTCAACATTGTAAAGCAACCATACTCCAATAAAAATTAATTTTTAAAAAAGTAGATTTATTTAGAGAGATACACACTCCATAGAGAGAATGTGGTCTGTCTCAGAATGTGAGAGCTGTGCCGGGGTGCGGGGGGTGGTTAGTTTTTAAAGGGCTGGGTAATTTCATAGGCTAACGAGTGGGAGGAATGTTCCAACTACTTTGGGGAAGGGTCGGGGATTTCCAGGAATTAGGCCACTGCCCACTTTTTGGCCTTTTATGGTCAGCCTTGGAACTGTCATGGCACCTGTCTGTCATTTAGATGCTAATGCATTGCAATGAACGTATAATGAGGCTCAAGGTCCACTGGAAGTCCAATCTTCTGCCATTTGGGGCCTAATTGTTTCTAACCATTTTATGTCATGTCCTCAATGGTTATTCTTTTAAATGTTGTGCCCTGCCCCCTCCCCTCCTGTCTCAAACCCAGATAAGGCCTCTATATAAACTTTTAAGATTCTGGTGATCTAGTACAGATTTCTGCTCATCTTGCCGTGCCCAAGACAAGCCTCGTACGTAAATTCCCTTGGTTTTTAAACTTGCCATCTACTAATCTTAATAATCTGGACTACTCTGCCCCGTTTTTCAGTCTCTACTTGCCCACGGGGGTGGGGGGGGGGACAGTTTCAGATTTCACCCAAGAAGTCCCCTTGTTGGGAACAAACAGGAGTACATTGTCTCTTTAAGTATCTGGCTCTGTACATTTTTTGTATGTGAAATTGATCTCTTAATCTGGCATGTATTCATTCTCTAATATTTAAGACATTGTTTTGTCTACTATCAAAATCTATATTTGCAATTTGTAATTTTGGAAGGGAAGATAACTGTTAAATAATAACTAGAAGTTTGTGGGGTTTTAATATAATAAAGCTACCTACTAGTGAATATTTCATAAGAAACTAATCTCAACCAACTTTATTAACAAAAACCATGAAAAGATATACCTGAGAGGTAGAGAACCTAGTAAATTGGTTGAGAAGGATGTTTAAGATAGCACTCTGGAATCAAGGTTCAGACTGCCCCAGCTCACTCTTTACCCTCACTCTTTATTCATCAGCAGCTCGCTAGAATCCTTCAAAGCTGAATCATGATTATAAAGGAACCAGCATGGATTCCAGAAAGGAACCAGACATGTGCTTAGATAATGGGGTGGGGGTGGGGGGTAGGGAAGAATAGGGGATGGAAATGAATGTTTAAAGGAACATAAATAAAAAGAAGAATATGCATCTGAAGAATTACTCCCAGGAAACAGAACAAAAGTTCAAATAAATATTTCCCCAATGTTCTAAAGTAACGAAAGATAATATGATCTAACAAAAAAAGGAAAAAAAAATTAAGAAATACAAGGGTTTAAAGAAGAGACAACATGACCAAAATGAAAGGGAAACTGGCAGAGTTCAGGGTGAAATAAAAAGGAAATTATTAAACTGTTCAAAAGATTTTAAAAAATAGGAAATAAGACCAAACACAACTGAAACCCAGTGATAGATGGACAGTTCTTGACTACAAAAAAAAAAAAAAAGAAAAGAAAAGAACATAAAACCAGTTGTAGGAAAATTATATAGAAGTCAAACAAAGGAGATCTAACACATGTACATGTGTAGGCTTGAACCAGCTTGCAAGAGCTGATTAGACATACCTGTTCCTAACTCCATTTTCAATAACATCACATTGGTAGTTTAAAATTAACCATTGTGGGAGTATTTACACCACATAAATTGACAGACACTGCACATCAGAGGTTTTTGTTTGTTTATTTTCATTTACCAGGATACCAGTTTTTACAACCTTCACTGAGGAAAAACAAAAACAAAATGAAAGAAAACAAAGAAAAACAGAATAAAATGGAATAGACAAATTAAAGAAGTAATAGAAGCTAATTTCCTGAAATAGAGTCTTAAATCTGCTGAACAAAAGAACACAGTTGAAATAGACTCTGGTGAAGTTATAGAATTTCAAAGGCAAATAATCTTTGGTGCATCCAGGCCGAAAAGGTAATTAACATACAAGAAAAGGAAAATCAGGCTGCATTAGATTGCTTCACAGAATCATATAATGCCTGAGGGAATGTGCTGAGGGAAAGAAACAGTGACCCAGGAAGGTGTGTTTTGCCTAGTCAGGCTGTTCTTCAAGTTTTCAAGGCAAGAGTCAATTGTTCCCAAACATAAAACACATTAGGATATATAGTAGATATAAACCTTAAACGGACAAAAAAAACACTTCATCATGAAATTCACCCAATAAAGAGGTAAATTTAAAAACAAATCTTAAGAATAGTGAAGCCATGATCAAATGGGACAATGATAATCATATCTATTTTAAAATAAATCTAACACTGAAAATTATGTGTCCTCATTTTCCTTAGCAAGAGGTCGATGGATATTATTAATGTTGAAGCATACAGGTATACATGCTTCATGTATACCTGATATATATAAGAGATATATATGTATATCATGTACAAAAAAACCACCTCCAATTTCATCATGACTTTTCAGAGTCTGTTTTTCTTGTCTTTAAGGAAATATTTTAAAAGCTTATCTCTCTTGTGAAAAAAACATTTTTCTGAAGTTTAGAAAATACTATAGGAACACTTCAGTTTCTTTTCCTTTTATTTTTAAATTTGATTTTAATAAGATTAAATGTAATTTAGTTTTAAAATAACAAATGTAGTACCATCCATATATAAAAAACACATCTTTCAGTTTATCTTACTTATTACAAACTTATGCTTTTATCTCTCTCTCTACAGGAAGATTTGTGGAATATTATAAACCAAGAAATATTTCTGATGGAAAGATTTTGGTTGTTTATATAATTTCTCCTCTATATTTTTCAGAACTGTTTGAAATATTTAATAATGAATGTATATATTTTAAAAACAAGTCATTCTTCTTCTCCAAAAAAATCTCAAAATACATTTCCTTTTTGTGACATCAAAACATTGTTAAATATAAAAATAGAATGAGATAGATAATTAAAATTAGTCTAGATTAAAATAATTTATTTAGACAAAAATAAAGAGAAGACACAAATCACCAGTATCAGGAATGGAATAGGGGATATAGCTACAGATTCTGCAGCCGTAAAAAGGAAAATAGGCAAATGCTTTGAACAACTTTATGCTCATAAATTCAACAACTTACAAGAAATGGGCAATACCACACACTACCAAAAAACCTCAACCAAGATGAAATACATACTCAAAATAGTTTTTAAAAATTAATATTTTATTAATATAATCATTAATAAAAATTGAATTCATACTTCAAAAGCTCTCCAAAAAGAAATCTCCAGGCCTGGATTGTTTCATTGGAGAAAACTACCAAAAATATGAGGAAGAATTAACACCTCTTTTACACAATCGCCTCTAGAAAATAGGTGATAGCACTTTCCAACTTATTTTATAAGGCCAGTATTACCCTGATACTAAAACTAAACAAACACAGTAGGGAGAAAAAGATAACCAACAAATTGCAGGCAAATATGTTTTATGAACTTAGATGCAAAAATCCTCAAAAAAATTTACCAAATCAAATCTTACAATGTATACAAATAATTATACATGGTGATCAAGTGAAATTTTCCCCAGGGATGTAGGGATGGTTTAACATTAAAAAATAAATCATTGTAATCCACTATACTAACAAACTCAAAAAGAAAAATAATATAATTTTATCAATTGATGCAGGAAAACTATGACAAATCTAACACACATTCATGATTAAAAAGTCTTAGCAAATTAGGAATGGGGGGATTACCTCAACTTTATTTTTGAAAAATCTACAAAAAATTCTCCAGCTAACATCAAAGTCAATGGTGAAAGACTAAATGCTTTCTCTCTAAGATGTAGAACAAGGCTAGTGTGTCTGTTTACACAAGTCTTACTCAACATAGTACTAGAAATTCCAGCCACAACAATGAGGCAAGAAAAACAAAAGACAATGGATTGCAAAGGAATAAATAAAAATGTCTCTATTTGCAGATGACATGATGGTCTACATAGAAAATGCCAAAGACTCTACTAATAAAGTTCAGCAAGATTGCAGGGTGCAAAATCTACATACAAATGCCAATTCTATTTCTGCATACATGCAGAAAATGAAATTTAAAACACAATACCCAGGGCTTCCCTGGTGGTGCAGTGGTTAAGAGTCCGCCTACTGATGCAGGGGACATGGTTTTGTGCCCCAGTCCGGGAAGATCCCACATGTCGTGGAGCGGCTAGGCCCGTGAGCCATGGCTGCTGAGCCTGCGCATCTGGAGCCTGTGCTCTGCAATGGGAGAGGCCACAACAGTGAGAGGCCCGCATACTGCAAAAAACAAAACAAAACAAAACACAATACCATTTACAACTACTCCAAAGAAAAGGAAATACTTAGGTATACACTTAACAAAACATGTACAAGAGCTGTATGCTGAAAATTACAACACACAAATTAAATAAACCAAAGAAAAACTGAAAAAATGGAGAAACATACTATGGTCATGGATTAGAAGACACAGTAAAGATATCAGTTTTGCCCCCAATTGATCTAAATATTTAATTAAATTCCTATAAAAATTCCAGGATGATTTTGTAGACATAGTCAAATTTATTCAAGAATTTATATGGAAAGGCATGGGTTCTGGAATAGCTAAACAATTTGCCAAAGAAGAATAGGTGGGAAGAAACACTCTTCCCATACTAAGGCTTTTTCTATAGCTACAGTAATCAAGACGGTGTAGTGTTTGCCGAGGGGTAGACATATAAATCAATGGAACAGAATAGAGAACCCAGAAAGAGACTCATAGGCAGAAAAAAAAAAAAAAGAGAATCTCCCCACAGCTAACATTTCAATGGTGAAAGACTGAAATATTTTCCTCTAAGATCAGGAACAAAGCAAGGATGTCACTCCTGCCACCTCTTTTCTACATAGCATTGGAAGTTCTACTGAGAGCAATTAGACAAGAAAAAGAAATAAAATCTGAATTGGAAAGACAGTCTAAAGTTATCTCTGTTTGCAGAAAATGTGATCTTATATTAGAAAACCCTAAAGATTCCACACACCAAAAAATTGTTAGAACTAATAAATGAATTCAGCAAAGTTGCAGTTACAAAATCAACACACAAAAATCAGTTGCATTTCTATATACTAAGAAAGAAAAAGCCAAAACTGAAATTAGGAAAACAATTCCATTTTCAATAGCATGAAAAATAATAAAATATTTAGGAATTAATTTAAGTAAAGAGATCAAAAAATTATACACTGAAAACTACAAATCATTGTTGAAAGAAATTAAAGAAGACATGTAAATGGAAAGACGTCAAGACATCCCATGTTCATGGATTGGAAGACTTAATATTGTTAAGACTCCAGTACTCCCAAAAGTAATCTATGGATTCAATGCAATGCCTAGAAAAATCCCAATAACTTCTTTGCAGAAATAGAAAAATCTGTCCTAAAATTTATATGAAATCCCAAAGAATATGAATAGCTAACCAATCTTGAAAAAGAAGAAAGCTGGAGGACCCACACTTCCTGATTTCAAAACTTACCACAAAGCAACAGTAATCAAAACAGTGTGGTGCTGGCATAAAAACAGACATAAATACTAATGGAATAGAATAGAGAGTCCAGAAATAAACCCTCAATATATGGTTAAATGATTTTCAACATGGATTCCAAGACCACTTAATGAGGAAAGAACAGTCTTTTCAACAAATGGTGCTGGGAAAACTGGATATCCTCTTACAAAAGAAATAATTACATTTCACCATATACAGAAATTAAAATGGTTCAAATATCTAAACAAAAGAGCTAAAACTATGAAACTCTGAAAAGAAAACATAGGGTAAAATCATCAGAAGTTTGGTATGGCAATGATTTCTTGGATATGACAGCAAAAGCACAGGCAACAAAAGAAAAATTACATAAATTGGACCATTAAAATCTTCTGAGCGAAGGACACAATCAGCACAGTGAAAGGGTAACCCACAAAATGGGAAAAAATATTTTCAAATTATATTTCTGATAAAGAGTTAATATCCAGAATATATAAAGAACTCCCAAAACTCAACAACAAAAAACAAAAATTAAAAAATAACCAATGAACTTGAGTAGACATCTGTCCAAAGAAGATATACAGATGGCTAATAAGCACATGAAAAGATGCTCAATATCACTATTCAGGGAAATGTGAATCAAAACCACAATGAGATTCTACCTCATACCTATTAGGATGGAGATTATATATATATATATATATATATATATATATATATATATATGAAAAAAGCAGAAAATAAATGTTGGCATGGATGTGGAGAAATTGGAACCCTTGTGCACTGCTGGTGGGAAGGTAAAATGTTTTAGCTACTGTGAAAAGTAGTATGGCAGTTGTTCAAAAAATTATAAACATAGAATTACTATAGCATCCAAGAATTCTACTTCTAGATATATGTCCCAAATAATTGAATGTAGGGAACTTAAACAGATAGTTTTATACCAATAATCACAGTGATTTTTTTAACATCTTTATTGGAGTATAATTGCTTTACAATGTTATGTTAGTTTCTGCTGTATAACAAAGTGAATCAGCTATATGTATACATACATCCCCATATCCCCTCCCTCTTGCGCATCCCTCCAACCCTCCCTATTCCACGCCTCTAGGTGGACACAAAGCACCGAGCTGATCTCCCTCACAGCTATTTTTGAAATGACAACATTTTATAAATGCAGAATAGATTCGTAGTTTCAGGATTTGGGGGGTGGGGTACGAGGTACAGAAAGAAGTGGGTGTGGTTATGAAAGGGCAACAAGAGGGATTCTTCTGGTCATGAAATTGTCTGTATTCTGTGGTGGTGTGGCTGTGGTGGTGTGGCTGTGGTGGTGAATGCATGAACCTCTACAGATGATTTAATTGTATAGAACTAAACACACACACATGCACACACAGAGAAATAAGTACAAGTAAAACCGAGGATATCTGAATAAGATCAGTGAAGGATATCTGGATAAGATCAATGTCAATATACTGGTTGTGTTATTGTATTATAGTTTTACAAGATGTTAGGAAAAACTGGATAAAGGGTAGACTCATCCTTCTGTATTATTCTTACAATTACATGTGACTCTACAAGTGTCTCAACAAAAATTTCATTTAAAAAATAAGTCATATATTCTTAACTCACCAGCATTTACTGAGCTCTTCCTACATCAGTGCTGTCCCACAGAACTGTCTGTGATGATGGAAATGTTCTTTATCTATGTTGTCCAGTACAGTAGCCACTAGCCATATATTGCTACTAAGCACTTGAAATGAGGCTAGTGTGACTAAGAAACTGAACTTTTAATTTTAAATCATTTAAGTCTAAATTGCCACATGTAACCAACAGCTCCCATGGTGGGCACCACAGTCCTATATGTCAAGCACTAAGCAAGTCACTGAAGACCCTAAAATGGATCCTTATCTTCCAGAAGCTCAAAGTCTATTTGAAGGAGGCTAATAAAAATATCAATATTAGAAACTATATGCCAGAGTTGGGTTGCTCATAAGCATTTCGATAGCAAAGATGTAGGATGCCTCATCTAGCTATGGCTAGAGAGGTCATGAGGAAATGCTGGCAAAATGAAATAACCCTTAAAATGAGTCCTGAGGGCAATCAAAGTGGGCCAGGTGAGTTAAGGCAGGATCTGGGGAGGAGAAATAGAGAGGGAGCAAGATTCATAAGGCACACAGGCGTAAGAAGGCATTCAGGAAAGGCAAGTGTTTGATAAGCTTGGGCAAGGTCAATGTGTCTGGAGAGAGAGGGAAGGGCTGGATGGTGAAGGGCCTCAAATACCATGCCTTGGCACTTGAATTTCATCGTGAAGATCATTCAGACACACTGAGGTACTTTAAGGATGACCTAATTAGGTCTGCATCTTTAACACACCATTCTCCTAGCAATGTATTAGAACAGGGCGAGACTCCAGGTAAGCTGGTGCAGCCTCTGAGAAGAAAAATCAAAGGCTCAAATATGACAGTGGAAGTAGGGGAGGGAAGAAGGAAATAGATTCAAAAGACATTTAAAAAGTAGAATCAGGGACTTCCCTGGTGGTCCAGTGGTTAAGACTTCTCTTCCAATGCAGGGATGCAGGGGATGCTGGTTCGATTCCTGGTCAGGGAACTAAGATCCCACATGCTGTGTGGTGTAGCAAAAAATAAAAGCCCATAGAATTGGGAGGATGTTGTGTTCCAAATGGATGTAAGTGATAAAGGTAACCAATAATTGAGATGGTTTCCAGGCAATTGACCAGAATAACTTCATGGGTGATAGTGCTATTGGCAGAGATAGTTAATGAAAGAGAAAGAATGCGTTGGAGTAGAAAATGTACGGCTCAACTTTGTTAATGTGTTGAGATTGAAGGGCCTGAGAAAACCCCCAGGACTCAGAGATGTCAAGTAGTCCCTTAGAAGAATAAATCTGAGGCTCAGCAAGGAACTGTGAAAGGCATAACAGTTTGGCTGTCAGCTGAAAACATAGATATATGGTTGAGAACACTACATGGAGCGAAAATGGTCAAAGCATGGAACTCAGGCAAACACCAATATAAAAGAAGTGAATGGAGGAAAAAGTGGCTACAAAGGAAAAGGAGTGGCTAGAGAATTGATGTGAGGAAAACCAGGAGTGTGCAAGAGAAAGCAAACGGAGTGACGGCTTCCACGAGGATGAAGGAGTCTACCTTGAGACATACTCATAGAAGCCTTTTTTTGTTCCTGGTCTGAAGAAAATTGAAATTAAAACATTTTTGTATTGACACATGAAATAGTCATCAATAGGGCAGAAGAGTATAGAAATAAATCCAAATCTATATGGGAATTTAATTTATAATAATGGTGGCTCTTTAAGTCAGTGGAGAAAAGATGGATTTCTATTGATGAAAGAGTATAGCTGAAGTTCTGTAGAATTGAGCTCTAAGTGCCAGTGGCCTCAAGCTACAGTAAATTACTTTATCCAATTTAGTGAGCTCTATCCTCTTTCTGAAAGGGAAATCCATGTACTTTTAAGGTCATGGATTTCAGTGAAATTTGTATGAAATCTTCTTGAATGATTTATGTTGAATTTCACTCCAGAACAAGCTTAAGAATTCAGCATGAGATGCCAGATTTTGGAAAATTAAAATATTGGCTGCTTATATATGATAGGTACTCAGAACTTACAAGGCATGCCAGCTAAGCAATTAAGGCCTAAATCACTCATACACAAGTGTGTATAATTGCTTCCATCCTGCTGAAAGCCCAGCATGCTGATGAATATCAATGCCGGATTTTTTTCTGGAAGAAGAAAAACATTATCATCAACACCACTATGTAAAGGCTATCCCTCAATGCATTTCCAAGCTATTATTTAATATTGAGGTTGAAGGATGGAAAATAAAGTACAACCCCATTTAACAGCAGCATCTACAGTGACTTAGTCATGGTCCCTGGGCCATGCCCCCTGGGCCATGCCCAGGTGATGAAAGATTGTGACCCACTTGTCACTTAGTAAAGCTGTCAGCATGGAAAGTAGTATGGATTCTTTTGGAAGGATTTTTGGTTACTTCTCCTTGCTTTGCACAGATCTACTGGTTTAGACAGGATCAGGATCAGAGAGTTGATCAGAAATCTGAAGAACGCACCACATGCTCACACCAAAAAAAACAAAAACAAAAAACAAACCACCCCCCAAAAAATCAGGTTCTTTGCCCATTAAACCCACCCCATCCTCATTTTAACTTGCTTTTTCATTTAAAAACACATCCTACTGATGCCACGTAAAGCCTCAGTTGCCTCTTGGAAGGGAATTTAATAGGCTTCCCTTTTTCTGGAAAACCCAACTCGTCTTATAAAGATCTAGGAGGGATTTATTTAATGAAAACATATGAGAGGGAGTTGCATTTTCTTTTCAGTATCTGGTATTTTGAGTTAAAGCAAAGCTATTGCCAGGACCAAAGACAGCACCGTGTGACCATCTATGCCAGATAGAATATAGTAGGAAATCTATTTTTATCATGACAGGGTCAAATTTTATTTTTATAAGAAGGGTCACCAATATAACATTAAAGAAGTTTCTAAGGATGATAGGGGATTTACTTTACTTTAAGAACAATGACTTTTACAGTAGTAAATTTTAAATGCATAAGAGTGGGAGAGGGAAAGAAGGAGATTGAGAGGAGAGATAGAGAGGGAGAGAGAGAGAGGCTTGGAACAGGGCTAGGCAAGTTTGAGCCTGAGTAATACTTAGCAGCTGTATGACCTTGGGCATGTAACTTGTGCTTTCTAAGCTGGTTTTCTTATCTGCAAAATACAGATGGCAGTTCTGCTTGTTTCATGGAGTTGTGAGTATCAAAGGAAGGAACTTTGAAGCCATAGGAATGTCCTACAAGCAAAGGACATAGGCTTGGCCCAGAATCTTTACTCAAGTGTTTGAATGAATATCTAAAAGAGCAATTATCAAACTTCTGTGCCTCAAAATCATCTGGGAAGTTTATTTATAATAAAAGCATCTGGCTTTATTCTATGTCTACCAATTCAGAGTGAAATCTGGGTTTCCAAAGGTCCCTGAGTGATTCTAAAGCATACATTTGATGTGATGGATGCTGTCATGCACACCCAGCACCACCCTCAAGGAAGAACTTGTTGTCCAGCCCCTGGGAGTGTAGTTAGTAGATGAGCTTCAGCTTTCAGCAACTCCAGGGACTGCTTCAACCAGAGAGAGCTGCCCTGGATCAGGTCACAGCCCTTCCCGGGGCTGACCATGTGCAGTGACTGATCAATGTGGGGTTGTCAAGCCCTAGACACCTCAGTCCAACTTGGTGCAACTCTGAAGGGCCACTGGATCCAGAGCTCCCTGCGAGGTTTGCCAAGACTGTAGTTGGGTCTGCATTACTCTTACCTTCTCCCACTGCCCATCCTGCTTCCCTCCCCTCTGTCCATAGGAGTTGTGTCCCAAGGGCACTCCTTAATACACATCCCAAACACCAACCTCTGTCTCAGAGTCTGCTTCTGGGGAACCCAACCTGTGACATTTGGAAGCCGTGAATCTGAAACCAGAGCTAACTGTGTTCTCCTTCATCTTAAAAGACTTCTTGGGTCCTCATTGCCTATAAATTCCATTTCATGGAAGTTAAGGCCCTTTATGATTGAGTACCAATCTTTCTTTCCTGCCTCATGTCTCCGTATTCATTTCTTAATCCTCAGGCCAGCAAGACCGTATTGTTTTCTGTGGAGATGAGCATTTCTGTGATGGAAGTCTTTGCTGAAGTGCTCCCCTGACATTAACTTACTCTTCCTTTTCCTATTGAAATCCTACTGGTTCATAAAGGTCCCTTTTCAGGTACTACATTGATTCCCCAGTCTCACTCTGATCTCATTCCCTTGTTACGAGTTGCGTTATTTGTGTCCCTGCTCATCAAACTGAGCTCCTTGAAGACAGAATCCTGTGTTTTCCAGCATTTCATTTGCCCACATCGCTTAGCCTGGTGCCTTGTTCATACTAGATACACAAAGCATTTGTTGGATTAGTCAATGGTACTGAAATGGTAATTTAATAAAACATAAACTCGTAATGCTAGAAGGACCCCATTTCCTATATTGTTGAAGCTATTGACTTTTTGCATTGCATAAATAAGAAATCTGAAGGTTAAAGGGCTTGCCCGAAGTCATATAAATTAATAAATAGTAAATGGAACTCAGACCTGTTGACTTTTTATTGCACATATATTTTAATCTTCAATTTTAAAGTTAAAAACATAAGAGATAAACATTTGAAAACCTGTTTTTGGTAACTTTTAACGGATTGTGCAATCAATTAAATTCCCATAAAAATTGTATCTGAATTACAAATTTGTTCATCATTTGGTTATTTGATCACTTCAGACACATTAAAGATTAGCCAAACATTCAAATACAAATTTTTTTACAAAATTACTGCTACCTACATACTTAACATACTCTGAAACTCATCGTCATGAATTTAATTCATTTCCTCATTCTCTTGACATCTACTTAGATTTAGAGTTACCCCAGCTTTTTATATTCCCTAATGGTTTCCTAATGTTATTTTGATAACTTCCCAGGGTTTCAGTAATCTTACAAGAATGTTGGGGTCTAATTGATGGGTCTGGACTGCTACCTGACTAATTTTTTTAAATGTTTGAAATATTATATGCATACATAAGCACAAACAAAACCTACCCATCTAACCAGTCCCCAGAGCAAGAATTATAACATTACTAGTGAGCAGAGGGAGTTGATGAAGCAGATCTGTTTTACTCAGTTCTTGTTTAAATCTATAGCCATCATAATGACCCTTGGTCAACTCTGAGAACTAAACTACTGGAATGTTCACGTAGTGGCTGGGTAAAGATACTAGTCTATATGCCCAAAGTAGTGAGTCAAGATGAGACAGTATGTTAAAGTAAACATCAAGTTTCATGATGTGTACCCAGGGCCTGGTTTGGGGTTCACACCCACAGCTAGGATGTGACCAATTCCACTTAGGAAATTTGGACCCCAAGACTCAAGCCAACTTTCCTAAGCATGGTCATGTCACACATATTCCTGTACTTCCCAGCTAGAGAAGAAGATGCATCCATGCATCCCCTGCATAGGGAGGACAAGAAAGCCTGCTTTTGACCTCTCTAGCCTTTGCCTATACATATCTTTTTTGTTATTCCTGCCCTGTATCCTTTGCAGTAATAAATCTTAGCCATGACTGAAACTATGTTGGGTCATGTTAGTCCTTCCAGTGAATCCCCAAGCTAGCGGGTCATCATGGGATGGCTGAGACAACTAGCACCTGAGAAGATCCCTTCTTCCTCCCTTAAAATCAGTATGTCTCCCAAGAATAATTACCATCTTGACTTTTAACAGCATAGAGTAGTTCTTCTTGTTTTTGAACAATACGTATTTGGAATCATACAGTGTAAGCTCTTTTTTACCTGGCTTCTTTCACTCAAATATTTTTATGGGAGTCATATATGTTATGTGTGTAGTTGTATTTCATTCATTTTCATTGCTGAATTGAGTATTTTCATTGACTATACTATGATTTATGTTTTCATGCTTCTGTAGATGAACATCTGGGTTGTTCTAAGTTTTGGATGATTATCAGTGTAGTTGCTGTGTATATTTTGATTCATGTCTTTTGGTGAACATGTATACACACTTCACATATATACCAGGAGTGGAGTTATTGCCTCATAGGGAATGTATATGTTGAGCTTTAGTAAATGTTGCCAGAGAATTTTTCCAAAATGTTTGTACCAATTTATCCATCCAACTGCAGCATATGAGAGTCCCAACTGCTCCATATCTTTGCCAACAGTTGTCATCATCTCTTTTTATTTTAAACCAATCTAGTTAGAAGATATGGTATTGCATTGTGGTTTTAATTTGCTTTGCTCTGATGACAATGAAGTTGAGCACATTGTCTCATGTTTATTGGCCATTTACATATAATCATGTAAAGTAGTTTTGACCATTTTTTCCCTGTGGGCTTGCGCTTTTGTAATTTATTTGTAATTCTTTACATACTCCGGATTGGAGTCCTTTATTGGCTATGTATTGCTAATATTGTCTCCAACTCTGTGGTTTGCCTTTCCATCCCTAATAGTGTGTTTGATCAGCAGATCTAATAACTTTACTGCAGTTCTCTTTCTGCCACACTTTCACTCGACAAATATTTTTTTCATTAACTGCTCTATATCTGGGCACTGTGTAGATACTGGGAGAAAATAATAAGCACAATGATTTCTGTTTATACTCTTCCTGAAGAAATTAACGTAGCTGGCTTTCACCTGGAGCCAATTCATCTTAATTACTGAAAGGATGTGGGAACATACTCTTCCCAGTGTTTAAGGTTATATTTTCCAAGCACACTATTTACTAACCAGCTCTTTTTAGGGATATTTTTAAGCCTTGTTCTGTTCTACCATTGAGGACTGAAAGCGAAAGAGAGAGAAAAGATACTCTTGACTTATTTTGCATTCGTTCCATGTCATTTTTATCACCATTCCCCTGGCCATAAATGTTTTTGCTGCCATTCCCACAATATGTAAATATTTTGCCTTGGTTCCAGTGCCCCAGAAGCAAACCTTGAGATAAAGATTCACGTGCAATTGTTTATTGAGGATGCAAACCCAGAAAACATTGGGTAGGAGTGGAAAAGTGAGGTAAGGAAAAGCAGGCAACCAATAAAGGGGATATTATCAAGCCGGTTACTACTCTGGATAACTGGATCTTAATCTGGGTGAGGAACTCTGGGAATCAGTGTGAAATAAATGCCTTTGAGTTAATCCACCTGATAGGGCATGAGATACTTATAAATGGTCTCCTTTCCATCTTTGGTTCATGGCTGTTCCTAAGTTGGAGGATGTGTGTTAATTGCCCGACACATCCAGCCTGCCTTATCCTTAGGAAGAGGAGGTTCTGTTGATGGATCAAGTGCACAAAAAAAAAAAAAAAAATCACAGGTGCTGGCAGTTAGAAGTCAGATTTTCTCATGCTGAGTTACATAAGTTCAGTTTCATTAGATGGAATACTAAAGAAGAACTTGAAAAAAATAAACATCTTAAAGGATTAAAATAACTTGCACAAAACTTCATTTTCCTTTGGTCTTTCTTCATGTAAAAAGATCTTGACTGCCTAATGATTTTCCTTATAAATTTCCATCACAATTATACATATTGATACTTGGATCTTAGATGGAAATGGCATCTGCTAGAATCTTTTATTAGTAGGATACTATCCAATTAAAAAAATATATATAAGCTATGAGTAATAGAAAGCCCCCAAATAATAAGGCTATAAAATAAAAATTTATTTTTCTCTCACATTCAATAAGTCTGATTCAAGAAGTCTGTCAATCCAGAGTTAAAAATGATTCTCTATGGTATAAGAGACCCAAGCTATTGCTATCTCGCTGCTCTGTTGGGCATGGCTTCTATTCACAAAGTTTTCTTATTGTCTGTGATGGCTCCTGAGGCTCCAGGCCTAAAGAAAGGAGGAAGGTTTGAAGAAGAGATGCAGTGTACTTCTCATTGCACACCCTACCTTTACTTATATCCCATTGCCAAGACCTTGGTCACATGACCATAACTAGTTGCAAGAGAGGCTGGAAAAAGAATCTTTATTATAAGTGGCCACATGCCCAACTAACATGGAAGCTTCACTACTGAAGAAATGGGTAAAGAGATATTTGAGAAAGCCATCATTCTCTGCCTCAAATTCAAAAATATGAAAGGTGAAGTTTTAAAAATTTAAATTGTAAGTAACCTCCAGCAGACAGTTTTAGCTTTAACTGGTGATTATATGGACATAAGAGAAAAGTAGTGCAGTGTTTTTCTTAGAACCCTCCTGAATTCATACTTAGGTCAGAATCTTTCAACTTAGAAAAAAAATGTTAAATCAAAATACAGTAGGCAAACAGCATGGACCTATTCTAAGGAGTGTGTGTGTGTATGTGTGTGTGTGTGTGTGTGTATGTGTGTGAATCTGAATGTGTATAAATTAGGATCCTACAGGGGATTTTTTCTGATACCAGCAATGTTACAGAGATAGTCATACAACTTTAGCCTGTGTGAAAAAGAAATGACATCAGAACTATGAGGACTTAGGGGAAAATTCTCAAATATGAATTTTTTTATAGGTCTTATTCTGCATCAGAGTGGTATTTCCATTCAAGCCATTTATTTGACTTCTAAATCTAAGGTACTCTTCAAGCAATAATAATATGATAGATATTTTAAAGTCCCACAATTCTGGAAGAATAAATTGTTCCTCAGAAAACTGAGTGAAATATATTGAAAAAGAATAAGAAAGACATTTTCAAGCTAGACTTTTGTATCACCATAAGAAACAAACCCAAGGAAAAACAGACCACTGGCATTGTTATTGTTCATAAATTCAGAAGCAGATTTCATGGTTGAAAATAAAACTATGAGTCTCTTGACAAGAACGATGGGTAGAAAACAGAAAGTTGTGGTTCTCCTTGGGTGATTGTGGTGGATAATCAAAGACAGCTTTTTCATATTGATTGGCCTCATCTTTTGGGAGCCCAGAAATGGAATCCATCTGGACATTTGCTAAAGGACAGCAGATGGAGTTATACCACGTGACAATGAGCTGTTCTCTCTATCCCAGTCCACCAATGGTGTTTTTTGTAAGAATAACAATGCTGGAGACCTGGAAGATCAGTTTTTTTCTTATGGTTTATTTCCAGATTTGTTATGGCTGTGAATTCTCCATGCTAGGAGAGAAAGTTCCTTAAATACTCTCAGTATTTTCCTTTTTTTAAAATTTGGAGAATAAAGAGAGACAAGCTAGCAAGACTTTGTATCTGGAAAGGTTCTGGAAAATGCATTAAATGCTCATTAGTAGGCACCTTGAAAATGGGCAGCAACTATAAGTTTTCCTAAGTAAATTGTGCCAAGTAAAGCAAATGAACTTTCTTCGTATAATATATCAGTTATCATACTTTAAACATAAAGATACTTGGCTTCGTCTATTTGCAATTATCTTCTTTCCCAAATCTTCATCATAGACCCCAGATCTATACTTACAGCAGCCTTCATAACTTAGTTAATACTTTTCCTTCACTTTATCTCATTATCATCTGTTTTTGTCTTCCTTATCTTTAATATTAGTTGCATTGATCCTATTTCCTTGACTTCTACATTACATTATACTATATACTGTATATATTGTATACTACATTACATTATATTATATACATTATATTGTATACTACCTTACATTATATACTGAGAAATAGTTCACCTACCATCATTTTTCCTAGGTCTCCAAATCAGCTCCCTCTAAGTCTTACAAAAGAACTCCTTTATCTGCTCTCTCTCCCATTCCCTCAAGAAACTTATTTCAAGTTCAGGCCCCCACTCAGTTCACTAAAACTCTTAGCCTTTCTTTTGAAACTTCCTTTCCATGTTGACTAAAAGGGCCACATTTAGTTTTACTCTTTCATCCAGCAAGAGTATAAAGATTCACACAGCCCTTTAGTAGTGTCCCTAAATTTCAGAGACAGAAAGACATGGGATAATGCCACTAAAAATAAAGCCACAACAGATGATCACAAATACAAACAGAGTCTGGAGCTTAGTGAAAGACAGAGCTGTCCTTTTTTCATCAAGTTGCTCATCAGTCCTTCCAGGGTAAATGGTCACCCTCATTCCTGCTTCTTCCCCTGGTCCCCTCTATAGTTTTATCCCTCTGGACCACTTACCAGCAGGGTCTCACTACTCCATCAATAGTTTCTCTCTCGTCCTCCATCCACACTATAGAGATGAAGAATCTTTACTGGGTAATTCAGATACTGTGAAGCCTCTGGAGATGGCTTCAATTCCTCTAGATCCTCTCAGAAAAATGTTCCAAGTTCAAGAAAATGTTCTTCTGTTAATAGAGACCAACTCTTAAAACATAGATTAGGGACAGTTTTATGATAAGGAAAGATCTCTTCCCAGGAATGGGAAAAGAGAAAACAAGAAACATTGGGGATGCTTTAGTAATCCATTACAAGAATAATCACCTCTTAACATCCTATATACCCTAAGGCTTCTAATTTGCTATATTCACCATCCTCAACACTAGGTAATCTGCTTTATTTTTACCGTTATCACATTGCTGGAGAAAGTCAGAGAGGCAAGCAGATTTGACTCACTACAATTTTCGCTTCTGTAATATTACAACATTAGTGCAGAAAGACAATACTTTCCTACATGGAAGCTCATATACAATTCCCTCTTCTAATTTTTTTTCCAGTTTTACTGAGAAATAATTGACATACATCACTATATAACTTTAAGATAAATCTATATATATAGATTTAACTTTAAAGCACCCATCATGCTATATACTAGAATGATGGGTGATTTACATATATTGTGAAATGATTATCACAATAAGTTTAGTTAGCATCCGTCGTCTCATATAGATACAATAATAAGAAAAGAAAAACATTTTCTTCTTGTGATGAGAACTCTTAGGATCTACTCTCTTAACAGCTTTCCTGTATACCATTACAACAGTGTTTAACTATATTCATCATGTACATTACATCCTTATAACTGGAAGTTTGTATCTTTTGACCACCTTTCTCTAATTCCTTCTTCCTTGCAAACCCCCTCTCTCTTAACCACATATCTGATCTCTTTTTCTGTGGGTTAGGTGAGGTTTTTTGCTTTGTTTTTTCAGATACTACATATAAGTGCTATCATATAGTATTAGTCTTTCTCTGTCTGACGGTTCTTTCTTATGTACACTTTTCTGCTTCCCCAAAAGCCATGTTCCTTTTTCTCACAAAAACATACTTACTTCTAGAGGGATAAATGCAGAGTTATCACACATACATTCATTGGCTTATCTCATCTTTCATTCACTCAGCAAATTGAGCAGTTACTGGATACAAATTACTGTGCTAGGAACTAGAAAGTAAAAAGTGATTTAAAAAAAAAAGACAAAGTCTTTGGTATTATAGGAGATACAGTGTAGATGAGACCAACTTTAATAAAATAACCAGGGATATAAATGTAAAAATTATAATAGTGAAAAGTGAACATAGAGTTACATAGTTCGATAACAGCCCGTAATAGAGAGATTTAACCTAATAAGTCATGTTTGGGGACTTTTCAAAAAAAGTGACGCTGGACCTGAGATCTGAAGAAGAGCAGGCATTAACTAGGCAAGGGGTTAGGTGAGGGGAAGATTGCAGAGAAGGACTTTTTCTAAGAAAGCAAAACAGTTTTTACAAACATAACCATGGTACAAGAGACCGAGAAATTTGGAGGAATTGTACGTAAGAAGGGCTGGATAGCTGGAAAGTTGAAAACAAGGGGAATGTGGTTGAAGTTGAGACCAGAGATGTAGGGGGTGGGAGAGAGTCCAGATCATGCAAAATCTTGCAGGCTGTGTTGAGAAGTGTTGGCTGTAATACAAGAGAGCTGGAAAGCCAGTCTTAGTCAGCTCAGGCTACTATAATAAAATGCCATAAACTGGGAGGCTTAAAAACACAGAAATTTATTTCTCACAGCTCTGGAGACAAGAAAGTCCAAAATCAAGGCACTGGCAGATTTGGAGTCTGGTGAGATCCCACTTCCTGGTAGAAAGAGATAGCTGTCTTCTCAGTGTGTCCTAACATGGTGGAAGGGGTAAGGGAGCTCTCTGGGGTCTCTTTCATAAGGGTACTAATCCCATTCATGAGAGTTCCACCCTCATGACCTAATCACCTCCAAATACCATCACACTGGGCATTAGGATTGGACATAAGAATTTGGGCGGGAGCACAAACATTCAGTCTGTGGTAGCCATTAAAGAGTTTTAAGCAATGTGCAAGATGTAAAAAATCAGACTTGGCTTTGAAAAGTTCACCTAGGGATGCTGAGTGGAGAATGGATTGGAGGAGAACCAGAATGAATGCAGAAGACCAGTTAGGAAGCTAGTGCAAGAGTCTAAGGGGGAAATGAGGCAGCCTAGGGTTTTGCAAACAGAGATGGAGAGAAGTAATTTGAGAGATATTTAGGAGGTAAACCCTACAAAACTTTTTGATCTCAATATAAAATGTGAGAGGAAATTGTCAAAGATAATTTTTACATTTCTATTTTGGGGAATTGGATAGATGGTTTAACTGGATGTGGACTAAGTTTACAAAGAAGATGTAGTCTACAGTGATGGATTCGATTTTCTCTTTTTTTTTAAAAGGATATTAGAATTTTATTTAATTTAATTTATTTTTTTAAAGATTTTTTTATGTGGACCATCTTTAAAAATTTATTTGTTTGTTTGTTTATTTATTTATTTTTGGCTGCGTTGGGTCTTCGTCGCTGCCCACGGGCTTTCTCTTTTTTTACATCTTTATTGGAGTATAATTGCTTTACAATGGTGTGTTAGTTTCTGCTTTATAACAAAATGAATCAGTTATACATATATATATGTTCCCATATGTCTTCCCTCTTGTGTCTCCCTCCCTCCCACCCTCCCTATCCCACCCCTCTAGGTGGTCACAAAGCACCGAGCTGACCTCCCTGTGCTATGCGGCTGCTTCCCACTAGGTATCTGTTTTACATTTGGTAGTGTATATATGTCCATGCCTCTCTCTTGCTTTGTCACAGCTTGAGGATATGGGGAGCGGGAAGGGTAAGCTGTCAACGGGCTTTCTTTAGTTGAGGCGAGCGGAGGCTACTCTTTGTTGCGGTGCACGGGCTTCTCATAGCGATGGCTTCTCTTGTTGTGGAGCACGAGATCTAGGCGCGCGGGCTTCAGTAGTTGTACCTCGTGGGCTCTAGAGTGCAGGCTCAATAGTTGTGGCGCATGGGCTTAGTTACTCCACGGCATATGGGATCTTCCCGGACCAGGGATTGAAACTGTGTCCCCTGCACTGGCAGGTGGATTCTTCACCACTGCGCCACCAGGGAAGTCCCTATTTTTTTTTCTCTTCTGCAAAAGAATTTGGTTTCACTCTCTGTGTTAGGCTCAATTCCCCGTGAGCAAGGATTTGAATGCAAGTCATTGTTTTGGGGAAGCAAATGTGGAAAATGAGTAAGGAAGAGGGAAGTAAGGAAGGGAAGGAAAGCAATCCATTACCTGTCGATGGAACAGGTTACCACTGTAGGCAACTGAGGCTCATCCTGCTGGGGTCCTCTGGGAGATGGGTAGAAAGTGCCTCTGAATTGTCTCATCTGGGGGATGAGGAATCTGGAATATTTATGTGTCAAATTCTATATATTATTGGTTGAAGGACCCTCCCAGGGGCATTAATTCATAGCACTTCTGTCCTGTCCTGTGCTTTAGCCAATAATGCTCTGGAAGCCAGAGAAAGTCTCAGGCTTTCTTAGTAAGACATCAGAGTGCATTTGGAAGGGGAATGCCGAAAGGATGTTAGTGGAGCACGGACAGTGTCTGTTGTCCTTGAGTTCCCTCCTTCAATATTACAAATTTCACCATTTCTCTAAGTGTATTTACTGTACCTTGATGTTTTTGTCTTTTTCAATTCCCAGCCCATTTCTCAATTTTCTTTCATTGCCGCATTTTGAGTGAATCACTGATCCACAAATTCTTTGAAGTTCAAGTTAAAATGGTACTTTCTCTAACATTCCACATTCCATACCCATAACTTCATATCTTTTTTATGAGACAGTAACTTATTAAGTATAAAGCCATGAACGATTCTGTGAAAGTTATGATGAAAAGCTAAGAAGTTGGACTCATAGCCAGAAATACAAAATAGAGGTTACAATGAAATAGTGCTATAAATAATGTTGACTTAAATTGCCCAAATGTAGCTGTCAGTGCTTTGGTTTTACACTGAAAAGCGAAAGCAAGCTGGTTGCCTTAAGGACCTAAATCCAAAATCACTCCTTATTTTTATTAGTGATTTCTGTAATGGTGTGGAGAGCACATTTTACAACATTTGCTGCTATCACCTAGTTGGCAGTAACCACCAGCACTTTGGAAAGTGAAAGTGTATCTAGTAGACCATGTGACATATTCTACATGTTCTATAAATGCTTTGTGATTGATGGATTAAAATCTAGTACAGTCTTTGTAGACATTCCTCACAGACCTTATGCCAAAACTTTTCACTCTCTTAGGCTCCCATCCTCACCCACTTCTCCCTTGAAGATGATGTGATGTCCAACTTTATTAAGTTCAAAGTCATCTGATTTTGGTTCCCCCCATTTTCACTTTATCCACGAAAAGAATTTCTGTATTAATCCACCATCTTTTCTAAGTTTCACTCTCCTACTACCGTCCCTTCTTCTCCTTCCATTAGTTGTTTTTTCCTACCCACCCCCTCCTGCATGTTAAGCTTTTTCTTCATTTCTTCATTCAATCATTTCTTCATTCTCCTGGCTGGAAACCTGCTCAGTTGTCCCCTAGATTAAAAACTCATCTACTCCCCATCATTTTACTCTTCTGAGCCTCTAAGCGTGTCTCTGGAGAGTAATAACCTCCATCTCCACCTCCAGTTTCTCCTCCTCATTTGTCTGTTAATCCTTCTTGCCTTCTCTGGCTTATAATCTTTTATAGCCAGCTTGTGGCACAGCTCCGGTCACTTCACTGGGGATGATTGATCACTTATTGAGGGAGTGCTGGTCAGCACTTGGCAATTTATCTTCTTCCTACCCCAGTACTTGTTGATTATCTCCATTGCTTTCTTCATTCCACTGGTTCAGAGCCTTTCATCTTTAGGTCTTTTTTCTAATACATTTAGAGTTCCTTCCCAAATTTTCTTCTGTCTTTGGCCCTTTTCCTTCTTTGCCTAAATTCTCTCACTTGAGGAGTTCTGCTCTGATAGGCTCAACCATCACTCTGGATTCCCTCCAAGTCTCAGTCACCTGTGAACTCTTCCTCTCACTCCCCTATCTCTCACTTTTATCTCTTCGTGCTACCCCTGTGCAACTTTCACTCTTAAAAATTTAACAACTTGCTGTTTCTCTAGGACATCTTGAACTTTCTTACCTCCATACCTTTGCTGATGCAGGTTCCACTGCCTCTGGTGCATTTTCTTGCCTTTTTTCCAATATCCACATTTGCAATCCCGTGCATTCAGGAAAGCCTAACATCACAGTTACCTCTTCCATAAAATCTTTCCAGCTGTCATTCAGTCAGAGGCACTTATCCTTCATACTACATTATATGAACTCCCCCACAGTTTATTACCTTTCCCTGTATACAAGTGGTATCTTTCCATACTTCAGCTTGTTCTAGCCCCTTCAAGTGATCCAGGTCCACTGTACAGATATACACAAGGAGATGGAAAAACTGTATAGCATGCTTAGGAGTTCATTTCTGAAATCACAACAGAGCCACCTACCTCTTCCCCCACATTCCTGTTCCCCCGCCTCCTACTTTCTAATCCCCACTTGTTTCAGCATATGTGCTCCTGACACTCTACTCACTGCTGACCCTCTCCTTTGCAGTCCAGTTGGACATACTTCTCTACTACCTTTAGATATGATTTATATCACTCATCAAAACAATGGGGCAAAGATACTCCAAACCCCACCCCAGGACTTTCGAACTTTCTGGATTCCAGTTCAGGGTAGAGTCGCCAGATGATGAAGACACTGAAATCCCCTTGAAATCAAGTATCAGGGCCTGCACATTTTTACTATGCCCTTTATAGTTAATACTAATCTTTTAGCATAGTGAGTGCTCAGTAATAAAATTTTAATTAATATGTTAGTTTCTTTGTATAATAAATATCTGAAGAAGTGGAATTTAGGATAGGGTGCTATGAAGGGCATAAGAGGAGGAAAAATTATGTGCTTGGTGAGTCATCTGAGATAACAACCTCTGTAGAAGGTTCTGCATAGCTAAGGAAACTGGATACCTAGAATGCATTGGGAAGTCATATAGCTTAGTTATTAGACATGAATGTTCTGAGTTCAAATCTTGATTCCATTGTCTACTAGGGATCTGTAATTTAACCACTCTGTGCTTCATTTCCTCCATTGCAAAATGAGATTAATAACAGATCATACTGCATATAGTTCATAGAGCGGTTAAAAAAGATAATATCTGTAATTAGTATAGAAATTAGTATAATGTGTGTTATATGTTAAGTACTGAATAAATGTTAATTATTATCATCAAAGGGAGGAGGGTGTTGAAAAAGAAACAAAGAATCAGAGAAAAAATTTGCCTTCTTCCTGATTTTATCTAGAGGTGGATTTGTGTAGGATCTCCTTTTTGGCTATAATAAAGTGGTGGCATTATTTAAAATAGACCAGACACCTAGTTAGTTACTGAGGGGATCTAGGCTCTTTCCATGTTTGTCTCCCATCTAGGTTTTTGAAGTCTGCTCATTCTGTTGGAGAATAAGAAAAGTGGGATGAATATCAGGAGTTCCACTTTTTTAATGGGTCAAGACTAGACGTGGCACACATTGCCCCTAGTCACATGCCATTGGCTTGAACTCATCACATGACTGCAGCTAGCTGAAAGGGAGGCTGGGAGATGTAACATGAGCTAAGGGAAAGAAAGGAGAGAACATAGACACAAGTGCGCACTTGTGGTTTTGGCCATCAGTGCATTTTATACACACCTGTCCTCAGGAATTAGGGTACCATTTCTGGAGCATGATCATCATAGGAAGTAGAAAGCTCATGTGTGTTTGTTACTGTGGCAGCATCCTCCCTCACCGCCTCTCCCTCTCTGGCCTATTCATGCCAGGTTACCTTGGCTTCAAGGGTACTGGGGATCAACGAGCATAGAAAAATGCATGGCAGGGGAAAGTTTTTTATTTTTTTTTCCACTTCAGATAGTCAACAGATTACAGGATGCCTTCATATGTGTGCACTGGGCTAAGGAAAATAAGGAAAAATAGTCAGATCCCCCTAAAACAAAGACTTCTGACCACAAAGCTGAGCATTTACTTGAGTAGCAAGTGTTCAGAAGAATGAAATAAAACAATGAAAGTGGGCTTTCTTTTTCTCATTTAACATTCTTGTACAGAGCTCCCCGGCCAATAGTCTTGAACTATTTTCAACTTTCCCTGCCTAACATTTTTAGAGCTATCATTTTATCCTAAAGTGATGAAAAAATATTTGACAACAATGTAAACTATATAATTATATTTGAATGTCAGTACTTTTATTAAACAGGAGAAAATCAAACAACAGTTTAATAATGTGTATACATGGGAGAGACCCAGGAAAACTGAGTAACTCCTAAATATCAGTATATTTAAAGCTAAATTTCAAATTCAAATCTATGATCCACTTGGCTTGTTTTTTAAATCATAACATCAAAGAAAACACTCATTTCAAATGGTATTATTTCCATATACAGAATCCCAAACATAAATAGCACTTATTATGGTTCAGACCCCATTATAAATATTATACATATATTGTCTCACTTCATTTTCACCATTACCCTGTGAGGTAGATGTTATTTCCTCCATTTTAAAGATGATGAAATCATTCCTTGGAGATGTTAAGTAATTTGCCTGAGATCACAAAGCTAGTAACAGACAGAGTAGTTACTCAATTCTGGTCTTGTTCCAAAGTCACTTCTCTTAAATTCAAATATTAGCTCTCTCTTCCACTCCTACCAGTATTTGAAATTAACTAAGCACAATAGAGAAGTTTGGTTAAATGGAGATACTTTACACATTTACTTTTACTTAAAAACTAATCCTATAAAGTTATAATATTTGAGCATACATAATGTATTAGGTAAAATATTCAGATAAAACAAAAACTGTTTGGACTGATTAAATGTTTGTATCATCCATATGGGACACTGTATGGAAAATATACTTAGATTTTTACTTTATTCTTGATAAACAAATTAACATCTGTTATCCCAATTAGGCGAGTTTAGCCAGCCATGACACTTCTCAACAAATATGCTCTGGAAAGTTTAAAAAATATATTTGTTTTGGCGGCTTCAGAGAACTAGAGTTAGCAGCTGGCAGCACCTAGCAAGGTGCTCCTCTTTTCCCCTAATCACTCCCATCAAAAAATTTTCTTTCAAAGAATCATGCAGTTGAATCCAAACAGAAAATATTAAAATATGGAAAAGTCAGGAGAGACAAGGTTTTCTCTTGAGTTCTTGTGGCTGAACTAATAATAAAATTGACACAAGACAGATTAACAGGGGAAAAAGAAACAAGTTTAATTCGTGGGAGGTTCCATGGAAATGGGACCTAAGAAGTGGCAAAAGTAAGCAACTTTTCATACCTTTTGGACAATAAATAAATAAATAAATAAATAAATAAATAAATAAATAAATAAATAAATTTAAGAGGAATTGACAGGACAAAGAAACTTAGGCTTTGACTGCTTAGTTGGTGAAGAATCTAAATAGAATATGAGCTTGGGGTAGTAAATTTAAAAAGTAACTAGGTTTGTTTATACATAAATATTTTGGCCCCAAATTCCCTATCTCTGGTGTTAAGGATTTTTTTTTTTATCTTCCGGTACAGGGAGGGCACCTTTCATGTGAGATATTTATTTCCTGCTTTCTGGGAGACAAAAGGAGGGTCAAAGTGTCCCTCCTGCATCAGCTGTTTCTTTAGTAACATTAATTTGAAGTACTATTCCACTGAGGCACATTTTGGGGTGGCCTGTCCTGGGTCCCAACAGGTGGCAGTTCTGTAAGTAGTAAGATCATATACATGAGATTTGGTTTTTGAGAACTGACTTGAACAATTCCATTATTTATTTTACCCAGTACTAGGTGAGGTCATTGGGAGCTATATCCTGAATCCTTAAGAAGAGTTATTGAACTAAGGGGATAAAACTATTAGAGCATAACATACTGAAGGGCCTGATAGATCTCTGATTTTTCTTCAGTTGGGCCTGCTTAGATCTATGTGGTATCATGGTCAATAAACGTTAGAACTGCTGCATGAGGGCAGAGGTTATGGCTTGCGTAAGGAACACAAGAGGCACCAGAAAACTTGGGGGCAATGAATATTTTAACTATCTTGACTGTGGTGATTGTCTCCTGCTGTATATAACAAAATACCAAATTATATACTTTAAATGTTGGCCATTTGTCACTTATACCTCAAAAAGATGTTAATTTCTTTTTTTTTTTAATGAGGTTGATCTTGGTGAGTCCTAAGAGTTTCCAGTGGGAATGATATATGATTTTGGCAAACCCTTGGGCTTTCTCACTGAGTCCTGGGGTGGACCCTCCCCACACAGGCCTCAGGAGAGGAAAAATTCCTTCTTCCACAGATATCTAATGAATGTTAGGTATGGTCCTAGGCACTGACAATAAAAAGGAAATTTTAAAAATAAAAGATCATATGTTAGGATCAAGAAACAAAATCTAACTATCTGCAGAATACACAAGACAGATGTGAAAAGAGAATAACAAAAAAAATGGGCAAAAGAATAAGATCTAATGCTAATCTAAATTGGAAAACAGAGGTCACAGTCTTAACACCAGACAAAGATGAATGTATAGACACAAGTATTAGATGAAAGGGAATTCATTTTGCATATGCAACATGAGGAGCTGAGGGTCTTTGTGGATCTGTTCCCTGGGAAAATTGGTAAAAATTATATATGTCTCTAGAAACGGTAAGGGTATACAGCAAATGAAGAAATATCTGTTTAAGAAAATCTGCCAAAATTCAGTAAGAACAGTGAGATTCTGTAGTATTTGAACTACGACCACTCCCTCTCTTTCCTTTCTAGTTCAGTGAGACAAAACTGCACTCCAGACTAGTACAGCCCCAAACAGATAGCTCCTAATCTCTTCACCAAGGAACTGACTTTATTTGCCACAGAGTGCAGAGAAGTTCAGACCTTCAGGTGCTCTCAAAAACAATGGAGGTTGGGCTTCCCTGGCGGCGCAGTGGTTGAGAGTCCTCCTGCCGATGCAGGGGACACAGGTTCGTGCCCCGGTCTGGGAAGATCCCACATGCTGCAGAGCGGCTGGGTCCGTGAGCCATGGCCGCTGAGTCTGCGCATCCGGAGCCTGTGCTCCGCAACGGGAGAGGCCACAACAGTGAGAGGCCACGTACCGCAAAAAAAAAACAAAACTATGGAGGTTGTGGTGAGAGGTAACTGGGAGGAGACTGGTAGAGTCACTGGAGATCGATATTAAGCTGTGGGAGCAGTAGTTTGCCAGAGGAACTGGGGCAGCAGAGAGGATCCCTCTGGGGTCAGAACATATCTAACACACTGACTTTAGTAACTAACCTTTCAAAGGAGCCTGGATTTGATGGTATTAGTTTGTAGAGCCATTTATGCCAGAGGCCACTGTTGAAAAAAAAAAAAAGAGCAGTCAACCAGAAATCAGTGACTCTTAACCTCTGGGTGTGGTCAGGAAAAGAGACAAAGAGAGCTCTGCTAAAATCCCTGTCCTCTCTGGGTGACTATAGTCTTAATCAAAGTTGCACTCCCCCACCACCAGGAGCATCATAAGAGGCTTCACACTGTGTGGAGGAAATAGACTCCACTCAAATAATCCATCCAGGCACTAAACAAATAAATAAGCAAATAACAATAACAAGCCCTGGAAGTAGGGATGGTGAGGAGGGGAGAGAAGTACCCAGAATGACTACAATATATTATCTAAAATATCCATTTTCCAACAAAATATCACAAGACACACGAAGAAACAGG
Source organism: Pseudorca crassidens (assembly GCF_039906515.1). Classification (NCBI taxonomy): domain Eukaryota; kingdom Metazoa; phylum Chordata; class Mammalia; order Artiodactyla; family Delphinidae; genus Pseudorca; species Pseudorca crassidens. The sequence continues at coordinate 51,291,346 of NC_090310.1, read as the reverse complement.
AATGCATGTCCCATAAGCTGGAAAAAGAGCAAGTAACTGAAAGAACTTGCAAGAGCAACCAGATGTCGGATTCAACAAAGACTTTAAAATAGCCATCATAAATATGTTCAAAGAACGAATGCAAACTGTGATTAAAGAGTAAAAGAAGGTACAAAGATAATATTGCATCAGATAGAAAATATCAACAAAGAGATAGAAATTATCAAAAAGAACCAAACGGGAACTCTGGAGTTGAAAAATACAAAAACTAAATCCTGGATGGGAGATGGTGTGCCCATGCTGTCTTTGGTAACTGTGTGAAGAACTTTTCCAGCATTTTCTTAAATAAGCAACTTAAATACTTCTTCAGTCACTAGTTCCACTTATGTGTTTTGCTTATCTAAATAATCATTGAAAAAAATATTTTCAGGTGATGTATTAAATTGATTTGACAGGGAAAAAAAGCACTGGGCTTCTTGAATCTGACAGAACAACCCTGGTGAAAAGTGTTCTTAAACATAACAGAGGAGACCTTCAAGATGGAGGAAGAGTAAGACGCGGAGATCACCTTCCTCCCCACAGATACATCAGAAATACATCTACACGTGGAACAACTCCTAAAGAACACCTACTGAACGCTGGCAGAAGACCTCAGACCTCCCAAAAGGCAAGAAACTCCCCACGTACCTGGGTAGGGCAAAAGAAAAAAGAAAAAGCAGAGACAAAAGAATAGGGACAGGACCTGCAGAGGGAGGGAGCTGTGAAGGAGGAAAGGTTTCCACACACTAGGAAGCCCCTTCGTGGGCGGAGACTGTGGGTGGCGGAGGCGGGAAGCTTCGGAGCCACGGAGGAGAGCGCAGCCACGGGGGTGCGGAGGGCAAAGCGGAGAGATTCCCACACAGAGGATCACTGCCGACCGGCACTTACCAGGCCAAGAGGTTTGTCTGCTCACCCACTGGGGCAAGTGGGGGCTGGGAGCTGAGGCTCGGGCTTCAGTTGGAGTGCAGGAAGAGGACTGGGGTTGGCGGCGTGAACACAGCCTGAAGGGGGCTAGTGAGCCACAGCTAGCCGGGAGGGAGTCCGGGGGAAAGTCTGGAGGCAAGGGACCATTGTTTTGGGGTGCACAAGGAGAGGGGATTCAGAGCACCGCCTAAATGAGCTCCAGAGACAGGCGCAAGCCGCAGCTCCAGCGCGGACCCCAGAGACGGGCATGAGACGCTAAGGCCGCTGCTGCCGCTGCCAAGAAGCCTGTGTGCGAGCACAGGTCACTATCCACACCTCCCTTCCGGGAAACCTGTGCAGCCCGCCACTGCCAGGGTCCTGTGACCCAGGGACAACTTCCCCGGGAGAACGCACGGCACACCTCAGGCTGGTGCGACGTCATGAGGGCCTCTGCCACTGCAGGCTCGCCCTGCACTCCGTACCCCTCCCTCCCCCCGGCCTGAGTGAGCCAGAGCCCCCGAATCTGCAGCTCCTTTAACCTCGTCCTGTCTGAGAGAAGAACAGACGCCCTCAGGCTACCTACACGCAGAGGCAGGGACAAATCCAAAGCTGAATCCCGGGAGCTGTGCGAACAAAGAAGAGAAGGGGAAATGTCTCCCAGCAGCCTCAGGAGCAGTGGATTAAATCTCCACAATCAACTTGATGTACCCTGCATCTGTGGAATACCTGAATAGACAACGAATCATCCCAAAATTGAGGCGGTGCACTTTGGGAGGAACTGTAGACTTGGGGTTTCCTGTATGTGATTGACTGGTTTCTGGTTTTATGTTTATCTTAGTTTAGTATTTAGAGTTTATTATCATTGGTAGATCTGTTTATTGATTTGGTTGCTCTCTTCCTTTTTTTATTTATTATACATATATATATTTTTTTCCTTTTTCTCTGTTGGTGAGTGTGTATGTGTAGGCTTCTTTGTGTGATTTTGTTTGTATAGCTTTGCTTTTACCATTTGTCCTAGGGTTCTGTCTGTCCATTGTTTTTTTTTTAGTATAGTTTTTAGCACTTGTAATCATTGGGGGCTTTGCATTTTGGTTTGGTTGCTCTCTTCTTTCTTTCTTTCTTTTAAATTACTTTTTAATTTTTTTATTTTAAATAATTTTTTATTTTAATAACTTTATTTCTTTGTACTTTCTTTCTCCTCTCTCTTTCTTTCTTTTTCTTCTTCTTTCTTTCTTTCTTTCTTTCTTTCTTTCCTTCCTCCCTCCCACCCTCCCTCCCTCCCTCCCTCCCTTCTTTCTTTCTTTCTTTCTTTCTTTCTTTCTTTCTTTCTTTCTTTCTTTCTTTCTTTCTTTCCTTCTTTCTTTCTTTCTCCTTTTGCTTCTGAGCCATGTGGCTGACAGGGTCTTGGTGCTCTGGCCAGGTATCAGGCATGTGCCTCTGAGGTGGAAGAGCCAAGTTCAGAACATTAGTCCACCAGAGACCTTCTGGCTCCACATAATATCAAATGGCAAAAGCTCTCCCAGAGATCTGCATCTCAACTGTAAGACCAAGCTCCACCCAAGGACCAGCAAGCTACACTGCTGGACACCCTATGCCAAACAACTAGCAAGACAGGAGCACAACCCCACCCATCAGCAGAGAGGCTGCCTAAAATCATAATAAGGTCACAGGCACCCCAAAACACACCACCGGATGTGGTCCTGCCCACCAGAAAGACAACATCCAGCCTCATCCACCAGAACACAGGCACCAGTCCCCTCCACCAGGAAGCCTACACAACCCACTGAACAAACTTTAGCCACTGGAGGCAGACACCAAAGACTACGGGAACTACGAACCTGCAGCCTGTGAAAAGGAGACCCTAAACACAGTAAGTGAAGCAAAATGAGAAGACAGAGAAACACACAGCAGATGAAGGAGCAAGGTAAAAATCCACCAGACCAAACAAATGAAGAGGAAATAGGCAGCCTACCTGAAAAAGAATTCAGAATGATAGTAAAGATGATCCAAAATCTTGGAAATAGAATGGAGAAAATACAAGAAACGTTTAACAAGGACCTAGAAGAACTAAAGAGCAAACAAACAATGATGAATAACACAAAAAATGAAATTAAAAATTCTCTAGAAGGAATCAATAGCAGAATAACTGAGGCAGATGAACGGATAAGTAACCTGGAAGATAAAATAGTGGAAATAACTATCTCAGAGCAGAATAAAGAAAAAAGAATGAAAAGAATTGAGGACAGTCTCAGAGACCTCTGGGAGAACATTAAACCCACCAACATTTGAATTATAGGGGTCCCAGAAGAAGAGAAAAAGAAAGGGACTGAGAAAATATTTGAAGAGATTATAGTTGAAAACTTCCCCTAATATGGGAAAGGAAAGGGTTAATCAAGTCCAGGAAGTTCAGAGTCCCATACAGGATGAATCCAAGGAGAAACACGCCAAGACACATATTAATCAAGCTATCAAAAATTAAATACAAAGAAAAAATATTAAAAGCAGCAAGGGAAAAACAACAAATAACATAGAAGGGAATCCCCATAAGTTTAACATCTGATCTTTCAGCAGAAACTCTGCAAGCCAGAAGGGAGTGGCAGGACATATTTAAAGTGATGAAAGGGAACAAACTACAACTAAGATTACTGTACCCAGCAAGGATCTCATTCAGATTCAATGGAGAAATTAAAACCTTTACAGACAAGCAAAAGCTAAGAGAATTCAACACCACCAAACCAGATTTACAACAAATGCTAAAGGAACTTCTCTAGGCAGGAAACACAAGAGGAGGAAAAGACCGACAATAATAAACCCAAAACAATTACAAAAATGGTAATAGGAACATACATATCAATAATTACCTTAAAGGTAAATGGAATAAATGCTCCAACAAAAAAACATAGACTGGCTGAATGGACACGAAAACAAGACCCGTATATATGCTGTCTACAAGAGACCCACTTCAGACCTAGGGAAACATGATCTGTGAAAGTGAGGGGATAGAAAAAGATATTCCATGCAAATGGAAATCAAAAGAAAGCTGGGGGCTTCCCTGGTGGCTCAGTGGTTGTGAGTCCACCTGCCGATGCAGGGGACACGGGTTCGTGCCCCGGTCCGGGAGGATCCCACATGCTGCAGAGAGGCTAGGCCCGTGAGCCATGGCCGCTGAGCCTGCGCGTCCGTCCAGAGCCTGTGCTCCACGCTAACACATATATATGGAACCTAAAAAAAAAAAAAAAAAAAAAAGGTCATGAAGAACCTAGAGGCAGGACAGGAATAAACACATAGACAAAGAGAATGGACTGGAGGACATGGGGAGGGTGAAGGGTAAGCTGGGATGAAGTGAGAGAGTGGCATGGACTTATGTATACTAACAAATGTAAAATAGATAGCTAGTGGGAAGCAGCTGCATAGTACAGGGAGATCAGCTCGGTGCTTTGTGACCACCTAGAGGGGTGGGATAGGGAGGGTGGGAGGGAGACACAAGAGGGAGGAGATATTGGGATATATGTATATGTATAGCTGATTCACTTTGTTATAAAGCAGAAACTAACACACCATTTTAAAGCAATTATATTCCAATAAAGATGTTAAAAATAATAAATAAATGTAACAGAAACGGAGGAAAGAAACTAATATTTGGTGAACGCGTACATTGTCTCAGGAACCTCCTCTGTGCTTTCTCATTTAATCTTCATTAAATGGAAAATTCCTCCAGGAATCTGCTATTTAGAGGTTAGGAAAATGAAACCTAAAATCAATGTGGATGAGTGGCCACATCTTTGACTCAAAACTTGTTTTCCTCTAAAGCATTTCCTTACACTCATGAATATTTACACCACTTCTTGAGGCAGGAGGTAGATGGGCTCCAGATTAGGCATTTACAACTGGCCTCCTTTTTACATTTCATAGGACAGGAAAAAGTGGGCTTCAGGGCAGACACTTACAACTAGTCTCCTGTTTGCATTTCTTGAGACAAGAGATAGATGGGCTCCAGGTTAGACATTTAAAATCAGCCTCCTGTTTACTCTCTGAAATGGAAGCAACAACAGGGACAGGGTAAATAGCCAAGCTTTGTCTCTTGTGGATGCCTTAAGATAACAGTCCTGGCAAGAACAGAGGGACAAAACCTTGTTTGAGTAAAAAGTCAAGGGATCTCTGCTTTCCCACTGCTTGGGGCAAAGGAGGCACTACACATGCGCAGAAAGGCTCCTTGGGGGGTCAACAGTCAGGGGACAAAACCAGGCCGTAATGAGTCTTGCTTCCCCCAGACTCCTTTGCGTCGAGATCCATCTTGGCTGAGAGGTGTGTGCGCACCTAGGGGAAGGTCCTGAGACAAATTAGCCAGGGGAAACAAAGCAACGATTGGCCAGAAGGAAGACAAAGACCTGGAAAACTGCACCGTTATAAAGGATTTAAACTTCCCAAAGGTGCAACCCACTTTCTGAGTTTGCCCATGCGTCTTTCTGGGTATACTCTGCTTTTCCAATAAACTTTTTACTTTTCTCTTTACCTTCTGCCTCCTCACCTGAATTCTTACCCAACAAGGCAGGCAAGAACTGGGAGTTTAGGCCTTAGCCGCTGGCCTCTGTGGTCTAACAGTTAGGGCTCCCCGTCCGGTAACTAAGATCTTGCTTCCAGCTACTGCTCCCTGCCGCTTTGCTGCAAACTGCCGCTTACTGCTGCGTGCATCCGAAATCATTCTTATGCATCTGAAAAATTTCTGACTCATCCTCTAGACCCCGCTGAGAGGTTACCTGTCCTGTGACATTCTGAATTCTCTAAGGCTGTCGCCATCTTGGCACCTAGAAAAGGTCCCACCATTACTTGTTCACATCTAGATCTTGATGCCAAAATCTCAGCTTCTCTGGACACCAGTGCTGAACTGAATCTCGGAGACAAGAGTTTTGGGAGTTTTGAGTGAAGTAGAAAAGGATAGCTTTATTACTTTGCCAGGCTAAGGGGGCACAGCGGGCTCCTGCCTCGAAAAACTGTGTCCCAACTTGGAGAGGATAGTGAGTAGTTTTATAGTAATGGTTCAAGGAGGGTGTGATCAGCTTGTGGACATTCTTCTGATGGGTGGTGGTGAGGTAAATAGGAGTCAGTATCATGAACCTTCAGGCTCCAGCTGGTCTGGGGTCTACATACTTGTGGGCAGCATACCATCGTTAACCTGGAGGGGGTTTCAGTATATGCAAAGCAGCTCAGAGATATTGTTGTGTGTATCCATTGGTGGGGAACCAGGACCTTGCCCCAAGGCTGCACTATTATTTCTCTTGACTGTTTCTCCCTGGTCTTGATTATCCTCCCTTCCCTAATTAACAACTGCTTGAATTGGCCCATTGGAACTCAGGGAAGGTCATGGAGGCTTGATAAAGGCTATTTCCTATAATCAAAGAAATGGGGGACACAGAAAGGCTTTGTGCCCAGGAGCCCCACAGTGCCCTGCTTGGTATCAGTCTCTTACTGAGATTGTGAGTTCCTGAAAAGGAGGGATGATATCTTATTTGTCTTTTTATTCCCAGAACCTGAGAAGTTTGGTTCACAGTAAGAATTCAATATTTTTTGAGTGAATAATCGATATATGTATTCCTCCTTTGGGAAATTCCTTTGAGTTAGTAGGTTCTGATTTGAGAATGAAAATTGACTGGTAAACATGTAAATGGGCCTTTTCTTAATTATATGATGGTGATGCTATTTGCCCAGCTGACACTGGCTATCCTGGAGAAGTAGCTGTTTTACTTAAGAGCTTGCAGACACAGTAATGTCAGTTTTTTGACAGAAGGCAGGACTGTGTGTGCTGCCTTATGGGAGACTTGGGGTACCAGGCCACAGACTTGGTGGAAACCACCAAAACCAACTTTGACTAATTTAAATTAAAAAATGAATGTTTTGGAAATATATTTGTTAGCTTTTGGAATAAAAAAAAAAGTTCTGGAGAACCAATTTTGGAAATTGAACAGTCATCAAGGGGAGCAGTGTGTCTGGGAAGAGAACACAGCCAAGGCTGCATCATGGGCTCCTCATGGGGTACCATCATTGACCACTGGACACTTGTCATTGGTCTTCTGGCTCTCAGTCCCCAAGCTGCCATAGCAAGTGGTCTGGATCTTTCAAAATCCTGGATGGGAGCATTTCATTGTCCCAAATTAGGTAATATGATCATCCCTAGGTGCCAGGGAGTGAGAAAAGAGAAAGCTTACCCCCTTTCTCTTCCATGGTTGGAATTCAGCTCTGCATTCTACTTATTTTGGGATATTCCCTAAGTGGGAAGGATATTTGCTTGTGATGGGGCTCAGGGCAAGACAGCTCAAAATATGCCACTTTGGCATATTGACTATTTTAAATTAAAGTTACTTAAGAAACAGCCAGTGCAAGAAGGACACGTTGACCCTCCTTTGTACCCCTGGATCCAGAAAACCATGTGAAAGGTACTCTGCCTGTACCAGGAGACAAAGAGACATCCTTATCAGCAGGGATAGGGAATTCAGGGCAGAGAAGGCTTTATCAACAAAACTTGTTGTTTCCTTCCTACTTGAAGGTTAAACTCCTTTGTCTTGTCAATTCTTCACATATTTATTGTTTCTTTGTCTAAAAAGCATAAAAGGTATATGCTTTGGTCTTCTTTGGGTCCTATATCTTTGAGGCCCCCTGTACGTACAAAATTAAATTAAAATTGTTTTTCTCTTGTTAATCTCTCTTTTATTATAGGGAATGTCTCAGCCAAGAACTTAGAAGGGTAGAGAAAAAATTATTTTTTTACCTCCACTTGCTAATAACCACATAAAAATAATAGTTATAATGGTAGATTGATTGCATCAAATGCTTAAGGCCCTCCATTCTGGTGCTGAATACTAGGGAAACTCTTTCTGTACTGTCTCTTATGCCTTCTTTCTATTCCTATGGTATGATCTGTCCCTTCATTATTTCTGTTCTAGGAAGTGGCAATGACCTATTATTGGTTACTTGCTCCTCTCTCTACCAAATCATGATCCTACCCCTCTAATTTACCCTCTCATCGTTGCCAGAGTAAACTTCTTGAATATAAGCAATGGCCATATAATTTCTTCCACCAAAAAACAGTCAGTATTATCCTTTGTTATGGAATAAAGTCAAACTTTCTTAGGTTGGAATTGGAATATCTTTGTGACATGTGCCAATTTATCTTGCCAATGTTTTCACATCCTCTAGTCCACACAGACACCTTAGATGCCAGTCATAAAGGACACTCAAGATTAGTGGAGCACACTCATAGCTTCAGACATTCCTTCCAAATATTTACTCTGTGCCTAGGTACTGGTGAGGTAACCATGAATAGGAACTGGTTCTTTGTGCCTCAGGTGTGATATTCGAACTATTTAAACCTGGAATGGATGTCAAACAAATAGAATAACCAAGCAATTAGGGCTGAATCTGTTGTAAACAAGCTACTGGTTTGCATCAAAATACCTGCCCTGTTCTAATTGCACCCCAGCAATCTCCACTCATTTTTTAAGGCCTAGACCCAACATCACCCAATCTTTAAAAGAATTTATGATCATCTTCCTTTGGAGTAAGGCTATCTCCTTTCCCTCTTCTTAGAGCTTCTGTCAATACACAGCTCTGACACATAGTACATCCTGTCTATAATTTATCATACAAGCCAAGCCTTTTTCTCTCACTAGATTTGAAGCTCCTTGAGAACAGGAATCCCATCTTGTCTACCTTGTGTTCCTCAATATGTAGCCCAAGACCTTTCACATGGTAAATACCTGTGAAATTGGTTGTAAGTAGAAGACAGAGAATTGAAATATTTCAACACAAACCTGTCACTAGTACGTGAGCATGTACCACATTGACAATATGTAATTATTTTGGTCTGTGTTACAGAGTTACTGCAGAATGTCACAAATTGTAGAAAACCACAATTTGTTAACATTTAATTTAGCAATTAATTTAATGTAAGATACTATTCAAGACCTTTAAAAATTCAATGGAAATGTCAACATACATAGACCAAAACCTATTAATGGTAGAAAGATAATTTTTTTCTTTTGCTTGGTGAAAAGCAGAATTAAAATATTAAGTTTACTACATGGTAGTTGTAGCATAAGCCCTGATAGTTTTAAAAAATTTTTTTCATAATGCAAGTGCCTGACTTCAGCTTTGATTGCTGAGCCATCCATTTCAGAGAGGTGCTCAGTTCAAAGATGGCAATCTTGAATACACACATTGCTAGCAACAAGACTTGATGAAGAGCCAGGCCATTTCCCCCCACGGGGTCTCCCTTGCTTCAGAGATCTTGGATGATTTTGATAACTCACCATTTGGGCCACTGATTTTTTTGTTTGTTTTTGTTTTTCTCTTCTCATGTTTTAAATTCCTCCTTTTATGTTTTAAATTTTCCAAAAGTTGTGAGCCCACAAAACCCTAGGCCCCCACCCTCAATTCCAATAAAAGCAGAACCCCAGGTCAGCTCTTTTTCTCTCTACCTGCAACCTCATTGTGTGGCCCCAGGTGTGCTGTGTAATTTCCAGGTCTTGTAAGTAATAAACCTTTATTTTTTCAAAGTTTCCTGATGATTATTACTGAAGGGTGTCTTGCAATCATAACAAGAACCCCAAGGGCTGGTCCAACTATGACACTGGTTGTTGATAGGCTGAGAGCAGAGCCAAACAGTAATTATGGCCAATAATAGCAATTTATTATGCATATAATATTTACCAGTTCTCATCTAAGTGCTTTACCTATTAATTCTCATTAATTAAACTCATTAATTCTCCTCACACTGCTATGAGATTGAAGGTATTACTATAATCTTTTTATGGATGAGGAAATAAAAACTCAGAGAAGTTTTAAGTGATTTGCCCAAGGCCAGTTTAGCTAGTAACTGGCTGAGCTAGAATTACATGTACATGCCGGATCTGCCCAGTTCTCTCATATAGACACTTCCTCCCAGTGTGTGTATAAGGGAAAAACTCTAATTTGATTGAATTGAAAGGCAACACAGTTAATACTGACTTAGATGGGATTTTTCTTCCTTTTTTCTTCTTTATTTTTTTGCATTTAGGGCAAGTCATAACAAAACTTCTAATATTTTGAGTGGTGTTTGTAGTTGTCCCAGTTTGAACAGGGCAGGATTTGATATTGGTATAAATGAGCAGTAACAAGTTAAAAGGAGAGCAAGTCTTAGGCATCTTTGGGAGAGTAGGGTTGGAGGTGGATTGATGCTCATGCAATTAGCTGCCATTCTGCTATCCTTCAAAACACAATGTGACTTATGGCTTGAAAGTAGCCTTTGGAGTTACAGTCAGAATTTGGGGTCAAAAACTCAGACTCACAGATATAGAGAACAAACTACTGGTTACCAGTGAGGAGAGGGAAAGAGGGAGGGAAGAGAGGAGGGGCAATAAAGGGGTAGGGGATCAAGTGGTACCAACTATTATGTATTTTATATTTTTATATATTATATTTTATACATAATAGTTGGTACCGCTTGATCCTCTACTCCCATATTGCCCCTCCCCCTTCCCTCTCCCCACTGGAAACCACTAGTTTAAATTTTTACTATACTACTTACTATTTGGATACCGTTGGACAGTTTACTTGGCTCTTAATATGTTTTTACTTTTATTTCTATAAAGGGAATAATGTTCAGTGTGATTGTGAGGGTTTTAAATGGCAAATGTAAAGTGCTCAGATCAAGATTCATAAGATGTACTTTTGGTGGAGATGATATGCAAAGCTAATTGGCTTTTTACCAGGAGCATAATATGTTATCATTTTCCTTGATTATATTGATTTTTTCCTCCTTAACATGAACTCACAAGCAGGCCTCGCTGCTCAATAGTAACAGTGTTAGAAGATGAACTTTTTCATATCCTGCCCCCCCTCCCCCCTCCACCCCCAGGATCCAAACTTTCCTCTTGGAATGGCATGTGATGCCCACAGAAGAGCCTGTGCTTGGCTCAGTGCTCATGCCTCACCCCTTCTACAATGTGTGCTGTCTAAATGGCCATCATACCACAAACTTTACATTAGGCCTGCTCCTGACTTTTTTGCATAACTTGAAAAAAATCAAAATATTAAAAAGAAACACTCATTTACTGAAATAAAATCTCCTGAATGAAATTTTCTATGGGGACAACTTGGACAAGAAGCCAATTTAAACAATCAAGTGTGGGATGTGAGTAGTTAAAATGTCAGATGTGACAGAGGTGTCAGATGTGACAGAGGTGTCAGCTGTGACAGAGGTGTCAGCTAGAAAGCCATGGAATTCAGTGTTATGTTTTTGAAGAACTGGATGTTAGCTACTTTTCAAAAAAATATTGAAGTATAGTTGATTTACACTGTTGTGTTAGTTTCAGGTGTACAGCAAAGTGATTCATATATATATATATATATATATACACACACACATTCTTTTTCAGATTCTTTTCCATTATAGGCTATTATAAGATTTGAATATAGAGTCCCCTGTGCTACATAGTAGGTCCTTGTTGGTTATCTATTTTATGTATAGTAGTGTGTATGTGTTAATCCCAAACTCCTGATTTATCCCTCCCCACTTTTCCTCTTTGGTAACCATGTTTGTTTTCTATGTCTGTAAGTCTATTTCTGTTATGTAAATAAGTTCATTTGTATCATTTTTTTAGATTCTACATATAAGTGATAACATTTGATATTTGTCTTTCTCTGTCTGACTTACTTCATTTAGTATGATAATCTCTAGGCCCATCCATGTTGCTCCAAATGGCACGATTTCATTATTTATGGCTGAGTAATATTCCACTGTGTGGACGTTAGCTTTTTGGAGGTCTAGAAATGATTTCAGAGGTTACACCAAGAGGTGATTAGTCTCTGACTCAAAACCAACAATCATTTGAAAGTGGCAGATGATTTAGATTGGCAATACCATAATAATAATGACCTGGAGCTTAGGCTATGTGATTAGAGTCATATTTTCCTTAACATCAAGCTGAATGATTTCTCTACGTGTCTCAAGGGTTCTTACATTTGGAGAGCAAATTTCTAACACTCCGTGTACTCAATAAATAAATCTTATCTTTGGACCCTTAGAACCATAGTCAATGTTTTCTGCTTGAAAGTTTCAGGGAAGGAACTTAAAGTGTGTCATACTTCACTTCACTGATGGAAGTGAGAAAACTGATAGACCTGGTCAGAGAAGAACTCCAGAGAGGATGGAATGGAGGGCGTATTGAAGGGGGGTGAAACCTCCAAGTCACAGCCCTCGAGTACCCTCACCTCCAGTTCCACCAGCACCCATTCTATGGTGTCCCAGCCACAGGACTAGTGTTGCTACCGAATGAGTTGGGTCATGCTGCTCATGGTTTCCTGCAAAGAGCTGCTTACAGTTTCTTCTAGCTAATTTCCCCAGACCTCAGCCTAGTTTATTTTTATCCTGCATCCCCCTCCTTCAGTCCCAGCCTGAAGGCCTTGGCAGGGTCCTGGCTCTTTGATTAGCATCTGGCTATGGAAGGCCTGATTCCTAGAACCAAAGGCTCTTGCTACTCCACAGACTATGCACAATGCTCTCTGCTGAATGTCTCACAATGCAATGTCCCATCTGCCTGCTTGAAGTTCTCCAGGTGGAACACACTTGAACTTGATGATGCCTGTAATTCGAATTCCCACTTCTCCTAACCCTCTCTTGTCATTGTGCTGCCAAAATGCCAAGGTTCCTCAACATGTGCTATGACCATGACTTTTAATTTCATAATTAAAGTAATGAAAATGTATACAAATGGGTGTAAATTATAATATAAATCTGATATTTATATAATTAACAATAATTTATATTAATTAATAATTCATAAATTAATAATTCATATATAATATAATATAAATCTGTGATGCACAGACATATACGATTACACCTTACGTGGAATTTTATTAGCCCCAGGGTAAGCGTGATCACACTCTTCTTGTCCCTCCTTGTGACGATAAGCCTCATTGTCTCAATGTCTCTTCTAATGTTGGTTTTTCCAATGTTAAAATCCACCACTTTTGATTTTAACATGGCCACATGCATTTCTCTCCTCTACTTCCTGAAGCTTCACTAAGATAAAGTACAGGTATTTTTCAAAAGCCCTAAACCCACAAGGATGGGGAGACCAAGAGAGGGGACATTCTCAGGTGAGTAATCTCAACTGCTGTGTGGAAGCCACAGGGTCAGTGGAGGAGTGGCCGCTGACTCAGCTCTTCAGGAGAACAGAGCAAAAGAAGAAAGCTGATTCACTCTGGAACCCTAGAAGTTTTAGGATTTGGAGGCAGCAGTTATGTCAGAAGGAAAGGTGAAAAAGCTGGGCTTAAAAAACAGAGCAACTTATTTAGACTTGCATATGGGGCATTTCATAAGCCCCACTCACATCCTACTTCTTTAATAAGAAGAATAAAAATAAAATAAAAATAAATAAAAGACATTCGAAGGAACGCTCTAATATGAATGAAAGAGGAGAAAAAAACAGTTGGTCAGATGGAAAAAGGAAACTGGAGGAGGGAGAGAGAGAAACAGTGAGGGAATAGAAAAAAAAAAAACTTTAAAAAATGATAATATCCTCAGACAAAGAAGGAAATGTGCAGGTGTGAAGAGAAAAAGCCGACAGAAGAGGGAGAACCCTGTTCTGCATACTCACCTGTACATTTTAGGGGGAGGAGAGTCCACAGAATTTTCTTGTTGCTTCATTCAAGACTGATATTTAAATACAATCAGCTCTTTATGAACTAAGAATGCAGAAACCATTCTACAAATTCAGTGGTCATTCATTGTGTCTAAATAAACTGTTCTGCTTCCTTTGAGCACATATCCTTCAACACGTGGAGAACCAGACTTGGTCAATGATAACACATGTTTTTTTTGGTAAGCTGATTAAATAGCTATGCTTTCTTTAATAAATTGGAAGTCTAACTCAGCTTTTAATTAATTAACTTGCTACTTTTTCTTGGCGATTGCTAACAAATGGTCTACCTCCACAATAGTATAGATTGTATGAGCCAGCTTTGCTTCACTGCCAAGCCACCCACCCACCTCCTTGACTACCTCTAGAATTATCCCCAAGGCTAGGACCAGCCAGGTAAGTGAGGCCCCAAAGGCATACAGTTTAAGGAGATGTTCCCTGTTAGGGTCTTAGACTTTTATTTTTATGACTGAAATTCCTGAACCACTATATATTTGTAAGTTTTCAAAGAAAAAAGATCTAAAAATGCATGTGGTTTCTGAGAGCTCTCTGTTTCTCTAACGATTTTCAAACCTTCAAAGAGTTCTCAAGCAAGTAGCTTACCTGACAGACCCTGCTTTTCAACCCATAGTACATACTGTTTCCTGTGTCTGAGGTTTGCTGGTGGCTTAACTTACTCAAAATGATTACAATCTTGCACGTATGAAATGGATGAAAAGGTTGAAGGCCACATATTGGTTTTCACTTTTTTTTTCAGAAAACTGTAACTGTTCTAGAGCGCTTCTTTTACTTAACTCAATATGTATGGTTAGTCTATCAGGAATGATTAATAAATGGTGAGGAGAGACGCGTGTGCTGATAAATTTCAGTAAATATGTACAGTGAGTGTTATTAAAAATAATCTTAGGGATATTTCCCCTCTCTGTGTACTCTATAATATTTATAATTAAAAATAACAATTTTTATTATAATTTGACCTCAATTGCTCAGGATGGGATTTAGCATAATCCTTGGTTCATGATGTACTATACCATCCATGCACAGCCGTCTTTCATTCATTCATCTATTCATTATTCACTTACTCTCAGATGATGTGATGAACAGTCTTGGATCCTTCACTAAACTCAACAACTAGAAATGAACAAGCACTTGCATCTACCAATGTGTTTCTTTCTTCTCTCATCTTCCCTTCTCCCTTAAAAGGACCCCTGTCCTCAACTCTGTGTTGATAATTTATATAAATTTTAAATGTTTATATAGAGTTCTAAAAAATGGATATATGCTTAAACAACATATTGTTTAGTTTAATTGTTCTTAAACATTTTTCCGAAGGCTCTCATGTTCTATGTGGTCTTCTGAAACTTTTTCACTCAATATTGGGTCCCTAAGATTCATCCATGAGATTGCTGTATGATATTCTTTTGGATAAATTTCTCTCTTGATGCCTTCTTTGTCTTTGGGCATTGGGAGTTCCCCCCCCCCCTACTTTTGTATTACCAACAATGTTGTGGTGAGCCTTTGGATACAAGATGTGTCAGTTCAAATTGTTCTCTACTATAAAGTTACTGTTTTCCCCTCTTTAATTAATAACCATCTTGGAAGAGATTCTTTGAGACCATGCAAAAGTCCTCAAATGTTTCTCCTCAAAAATTTCTCCTCAAATGTTTACCCATTAATTTTAGCATCCTCCTGTAGATGGTGCCTGTAACAATTATTACTGTGTTTTTTGCCTAATGGTGAGATTGCATTTCCTTCATTTCTTCTACATTTATTAATTATATGTTAAATATATTTAATAACATATAGTGTTGTGTATTAATATATTATTATTAATAACATATTAATAGCATTAATAATAGCACATTTTAATCATGATTATACGGAAGAACTATTTCTGCTCCTCCATTTTAGTATATTTAATTATTTATTTATGTTACCATAGGTTCATGGATATTTATTTTATTTTTCGAGTTATCATGTAATATTATCGTATCAGCTACTTCTGGTTTTGGCCATTGGTTGCTCATTCAGGTGGCTACTGTGCCCTTTTAACATGACCCATCCTTTTTCAAGCACTTCTTTATTTTATTGCATTATAAGATATTCCAAGGACTGGGACTTGCTCCTTAGGAATCTTGTATTTTTCCTGACTTGGCCCTGGAATAAACCACTTTTATAAGGAAACTGATTGCTTTTGTTGGAGAATGGTGTTTAGAAACCAAGATCTGGGCACTATGTGTGCTCATTGCTACTATCTTGTCACTGCTTCTAGGTCTTTTCTGTGGACAGAATTATGAGATGTATATACCCATGGATTCACACACGTACATATGTTCCCTTAGCTTTGAATGTATGAAGTGTTTGCTTTATGTCCAAATCTAACCCGTTAAGTCTCAATTTAATTTTTCTTTGTCCCATAGAATCAACCTTGAAACCCCAAGCTACAAGGAATATTTTACTTTTCTGAAATTGCATAGACTTTCATCTGTATCATATATTCTTTTTTCCCATAGATTATATTAATTTCTATCTCTTCATTATAGTTGATGCTAGACTGTAAGTGCTCTAAAAGAAGGATCTTATTTTAATTCTTTTTACATAGGACTTTTTATAGTTCTTTACATAGAGAATCAACAGTAGAGCCACCTCTTATGGGAAGTTACACATTTTAAAACAGGCAATTATTTTCTTTGTGAAAATGAATTAATTAATTTCAAAAATAATTTTAGATCTTCTCATTACAAAAAGGCAGTTTAAGAGGAAACAAAATTAATAAAGCATGCAGAAGAGTGTTTACAACATTGTAGGTGTAAAATATGTGTGAATTCCTTCCCTGTCCCTTACAAAACTGCTTTCTCACAGGAAGGATTGAATGGTCTTATAATCTAAGTTAATTAATCCATTCTAAAGAAGCAGCCAGCTTCTTATTCCCTTATTATGTCCTAGAAAGTAAAAAGGTCAGAAGTGTATTAACAAATGAACTCAGGACAGAACAGGTTAAATATTATAACCTATTCATTTTATAAATAAGGCTGTAATATTTGTTTTGTTCTTTTAATTATGAGAAATGATCAGCTCTGGCATTTTCCTCTCTCCTATTGAGACTCCATTTTTATATTTTTAGAATAATGATTAAGTTGGACTCTTTAAAGCATGTCTAATAAGCTCTTTGATTTCTTTTTTCTTTTTGCACGTGCTAGCCAGGAAGCCTAGCTGGCCATATTAACTAATGTCATCTCATCAAAATACTTTTTTTTTTTTAATTAGGCATGCTTTATATTTTTTTTTCAGCAGTTCTAAGTTTTTTTTTTTTTTAACATCTTTATTGGAGTATAATTGCTTTACAATGGTGTGTTAGTTTCTGCTTTATAACAAAGTGAATCAGCTATACATATACATATATCCCCATATCTCCTCCCTCTTGCATCTCCCTCCCTCCCACCCTCCCTATCCCACCCTGCTAGGTGGTCACAAAGCACCGAGCTGATCTCCCTGTGCTACGCGGCTGCTTCCCACTAGCTATCTATTTAACAGTTGGTAGTATATATAAGTCCATACCACTCTCTCACTTTGTCCAGCTTACCCTTCCCCTACCCGTGTCCTCAAGTCCATTCTCTAGTAGGTCTGTGTCTTTATTCCCGTCCTGACCCTAGTTTCTTCATGACCGTTCAAAATACTTTTAAGTTGTATGAGTTTGTGTGCTTGCGTGTGGGGGGTGGGGGTTGTGTAGAAAACAGTCTTTTACTGTAGGTTCTATTTTTCTCCTGTCTCTGTCACTGAATTGGCAAACTATGTCATATAGATCATATTTCACCCCTAGGCCAACCAGAGATTCACTCAGCATTCAGTCAAACATCTTATTACTTTGTGATTCTGATCTTATTTCCTGGTATTAGACCATGTTATTGTTAATGACAAGGTTAATAAATATTCTGGCTTTAAGAATTGTCAGAAAATGATTGGTGTGTCTTCTCCACTTGCCTCCTCTTCTCAGAGATGGGGTCATTTGACTCCACCATCGTTCTTTAAGAATCAATTTTGACCTCAGGAGAGAGAGATTTGAAGTGTTCACCACTCTCTGGTGCTTAGAATCAAATCCTTCCTGTTCCAGCTTTGAATGATGCTGGGCCTCTGCAATTTTTTCCTGGGAACAGATTCCCAATTTCCACCCCAGTTGCTGTTACTGAACCTCATGTTTTTCCTTGTCATAGCAAATAGGCTGATCTCCAAATCTCTCTGAAACCTGAGAACCTGCCCCTCTTAAAGGTTAACCTCCCAGGGACAGGGGATTACTCCGCAAGAATCTCCTCATCCACTCCCCACATACCTCGTTGAATTTCTCAGAACTGCTAGAAACACTGTGTACAACACAAACTGGGTTCAGACTCTAGGAGATATATTTTCAACTCTGCTCAATTCAACTTAAGAAGATTTATTAAGCAGCTTCAGGGTTCAGGTCCTGTACTAGAGTCTGGGAATATAAAGATGAATCAGACATAATAATGCTCTCAAGGGCTTCCCTGGTGGCGCAGTGGTTGAGAGTCCGCCTGCCAATGCAGGGGACACAGGTTCACGTCCCGGTCCGGGAAGATCCCACATACCTCGAAGCGGCTGGGCCTGTGAGCCATGGCCGCTGAGCCTGCACATCCGGAGCCTGTGCTCCGCAATGGGAGAGGCCACAACAGTGAGAGGCCCGCGTACCGAAAAAAAAAAAAAGAATGCTCTCAAGAAGTTCCTTGTCTTGTTGAGGAGAATGAGGGGCAAATATTCTTTAACAGTTTGTGTTAAGAGCTAGACATATGTACCTAGTCAGAGTAGTCAACCATCTGGGAGGAAAACATTGAGATGACGAAACTTCTGTGTGTAGTGGCTACACAAGCATCTTGCCTGGACTTTGTCCTTCGGCCATTAGAAGATATGGTAGATTGCATTATTGGCCCCATTTTTTCACCTTTCCCTGTATATATATTTTTGACATGACCTCATGGGGGCAGTCACCTGTCACATCCCTTAACTCTGAGAAATTAGTGGACATAATACTGGCAGGGTGTAGGATGAATTTTCACATTGGAGCTTGTGCTTTTGTGCTGCTATCATTGCTGTAAAGAGATGCTCAGGTCAGTCTGCTGGTCCCAGGAGGGGATTGAGAGACATGTGGAATAAAGTTGTTCCAGCTAAGCTACCTCAGCCAAGCTAGCCTAGAGCAGCAAGCCCAACTGACAACACAGATGCATGAGAAAGCCCAGCTCATTCCTGGTTTCATGATCTATGAAAACTAATTATTGTTGCATTCAACCCCTTAGTTTTGGTGATTGATTATGCAGGAATAGTTAGTCACACAGGAATCATTGAAGCTGTTGAAGAGTTTATCAGAGCTATATTTTAGAAAGATCACTCTGGAAACCATTTTGACAGTAATTTTGATGGGGAAGAGATTAGAAATGGACAGACAAGACAAGATCACAATATTTGGCTAACAGTTTGTGAAAACTTGAACTATAGTGACAGTGAAAACAAGAATGGATTCAAGAGTGATATAAGGTGTAGGTGATAGTGATTTATTGGTTATAGATGGAGAAGGAGAAGATGGAATTGAGAATGGCTTAGAGATTTCTGGGTTAGATTACTGACAAAACTGATTGAGATAAATGGAAAATATAGGAGTTCAGCCAGGTCTATTAGTGGGCATGAAACAACAGCAGGTCAGTAACCCATTCCCCTCTTAGTAGAGATATCTAGAAGTAATGAATTCAGTCAAATCTCCATGTAAATGTGGTAATGACCTGAGGACAAGACCTCCTGGTAAACATACTAATGGTGTTTATTGGTGGAAGGTACCAGAGAGTCCTTACTTTTTTTTTTTCATGGGACGTGCCTGATGTCTCTTGATTACAGTATACAAAACTGGAATTTATGGATTTATAGGTCATGGATGGCTGAAGAATGGAAAGTCATATCATAGATTGTAGTTAACAGAGTGTGACATGGGTGTTTCTAACATGGAAATGGGTCTCTGTGAGTAGTGTCTCCATATACAATGCTCAGAAAGAATTTTCTCTGTTAAATATGAAACCAAAATTCAGTTAAATGAGGGAGAAAAAAATGGTCTTTTAGGATGTGTGTCTCACTGTCTCATATTCTTCCAAGACATGAATGTTTCACCTGTGACTGGTGACTTCCTGCTTCCTTTGAATTATTAGTAAGTTTTAGTTTGGGGTAGGACCTATAACTTTGTGAGTCTTCTTTGACAATTCAACATATTGTGTTCCCAAAATGTGGATGTCGGTGCTGGGGCAGTGACAGAGAGAGGTGCAAAACTTGGACTGAAGATGATGCTAATATAGCAAGCTGAAGCCACCAACAAGGACCTGGAACTTCATGTATTCATAGTTAATGAATATTCTCCCAAAGACAGCCTCCTCCCAGAGAGTGTAAACTACCTGCCTGTGTTAATGAACAGGGCTGGAGATTGACTTAGAAGATAAAGGTTTTCTTTGATTACAATATGAGGACAATGTAATGGAGTGAGCACTGGAATTTGCCAGAAGGAGATGGTGCAGTTCTCAGAAAAGAGATATTAGGCAAACAAACAATAGCTGTTTTTAATGAAATTCTCTCAGGTTGGCACACAGTTTTAATGTTCAGATAGGTTTCATGTCAAGTCTTTTGTTATTCCAGAATCACTTGAAATGTTGTGTGTTCACTGTTTTTCTCTTTTTAATAGGTTTATGCTTTATTTCTCCCCAAATACTATTAACGTGAGAACAGGAGTCTATTATATACCAGTGAGTCTCAAACCGAGCTCATGCAAATCCCTAATAAATTGCAGATTCTGACTCAACAGGTCTGGGGTGGAGCTTGAGAATCTGCATTTCCAACAACCTCGCAGGTGTTGCTGATGCTGCCAGTCTATGGACCACATGAGTAACAGCATATAGCTCTAGAAAGATCATCTGTCAGAGTAGGAGTATCTCACAGCTGTTTATTATGGGTTCTTAATTACAGGAATTAGTCCCCTGACTGCCTTTCATAAAGAAATTTCCCATTTGAGCAAAGCTCCTTCACTGCCTCTTCTTTCTTCCTTCTAGAGAGCAGAATAAACCAGAGAGAGAGCCCCATGGAGCAAAACAATACTTTCCTCCCTACCCACTGCAGAGAGGCTGCTAGCTGGCTTGAAATGAAAATATGGCTTCCTTCAATGGCGATATGTTAATTAACTGTCCTCAGCAAACTAAATTACAAGCATAAAAAGTTTTTTTTTTTTTGAAAAGTGCTTTTGAAGAAATTTGAGGGCACCTAATTTGTCTTCCTTTTACAACCCCCCATACTGCATAGGGCACAGCTAAAATCTCCCCAGCCTTGGAGTCCCTGCTCATATCTGTAATACTCATCTGCCCTATTGATTTAGAGATATTATCATCTACTGGATTTCACCACTATTTATTTATGTCCCATGCTTGACTTGTCTCCCCTAGAAACTGTTAAGCTCTTGGAAGTCACGGATGGTAAGAGTAACAACTACATCAGTTAACAATCACATATTTACTATGTGTCGGGCATCGTCCTGTGGATTTTCTGTGCATTAATTCACACAGTACTCTCGACACCTTTATTATCCCTATTTCACAGATGAGAAAACTAAGGCTTAAAGGGGATAAAGAATTTACTTGAGGCATGTCAGTTGCCACCCAATACCCGTTCTCTAGCAATAGAATCACAATTACAATTAGGGCAGCAATGCAGTTGGCTTACCTTAGTCAGATTACCATTCCCAGCCTCTCTTGAAGGTAGGTTTGCATGTGACTAGGGCATCGCCAATGCAAGCCTAATGTGGTAGAGAACTTGAGGATGCATAAAGGAAGCTGAGGCTATGAGGAGAGAAGCATTTTTCTGAGAGAAGTCCTTGTCACCCTTCTGACGTTTTTCCTTCTTTAGGTCTTGAATGATCCTTTTAAGGGCTTTGAGCTCTGGCAGGTGACCTGGGGGATGAAGGCTATCCAATGGCATTGTGGAGCCAGAAAATAGGAAGAGCCTGGGTCCCTGATGATCTGGAAGCTACACTTCTAGTACAGAACTACTAGCTGTAGACTTCTGTTACATGAGAGAGAAGTTAATATATACTATTTCAGTCATTTCGGACTTTCTCTCACTCATAGCCTGGACTTATCCTAAGTGAAGCACATCTCACAGCTCAGAGATATTGCCGAGTTTCAGTTGTAGGCAATTTCGTATTTTCTTCCAAGCTTCAGTGCGTGACCGCATGATATGCACATTATATGTTCTGCTTAGTTAGGATGCAAAATGAACTCCTTATTGAGAAGAAAAAAAAAAACAGTATATTTTCTGGACTAAAATATCCCTTCCCAGAATTTCCTTTCAGATCCAGCAGACTGAAGGCAGGAATACATTAGTGCTCTCCCTAAATAATTAGAAAATGTAGTAAAGATATTTTCTTGAAGACTGGAAATGCTTTTCAAGATTCTTATTTTATTTATTAGTGTTCCTGCACTCTACATTTTTATTACTTGCAATCATACATCTGAAGTTGCCATTATCATTTGTACATTCATTTGGTAAATATTCAATATTTATAAAACACCTATTGTATGCCAAGAACCAGTTAGTTGCTGGGTGCAGAGGAGTGAACAAAATAGTCAATAGTCCTAATATTATGGTGTTTGTGTGGGAGGGTATGAGGAGAGTACAAATAATAAATGAATAAAAGTCAGTTATTGTATGTTTCATGGAGAAAATTGGAATAAGGTGGGTAGGGTTGCCAGGATTGGGAAAATTACCTAAAACAGGTAAGAGAGGAACATTTGTTTTCCATATATGGCTGTCAACATATATATATATATTTTTTGCAGTACACGGGCCTCTCACCCCTGTGGCCTCTCCTACTGCGGAGCACAGGCTCTGGACGCACAGGCCCAGCGGCCATGGCCCACGGGCCCAGCCGCTCCACGGCACGTGGGATCCTCCCGGACGGGGGCACAAACCCACACCCCCCGCATTGGCAGGCGGACTCCCAACCACTGCGCCACCAGGGAAGCCCAACATATGTTTTTAGTTTAAGAATTAATATATATCCCGGTGACAGAGTTGATACATTTCTGAAAATGTTCTACATTATTCTTCATAACTAAAAAATTTTCTGTAGACTTGTCTGAACATTTGCTGTCCACCAATCCCAATTGGACAATAACTGATTTGCGTTATCTTTTCTTTTCTCTCTGCTGTGAATGTGAATGTCATTCCATCAGGAGCTCAAGTACTTCATTCCTCAAGTGAGATTTTACCTTGTTAAACCAACTGCATACTCCAGATGTGCACATATATCTGAAATGGGAACTGCAACCAACAAGACCATCCTGATATTTATTTGGTCAAAAGATGGATATTCCTAAATATTCAACCCTAATTCCTCTCAGTCCTCTTAAAATGCAGACTCGCTCCCAGTAGTGTGTGTGGTCTGTCAAGTAAGTGGAGGGGGAAAGAGAAGCAGGAAAAAATTTGAAAGCAGTGGAAGGAAAGATAGTGAGGCAGCGGCTAAATGTTTTGCACAAGGGCAGGAAGACTTCCCTTAATGTATAAAGACATGATCTGGCAGCCCTTTCCATTTTGAGTTCATTTTCCTCACCTAATGATTAAGTGAGAATCCAGATGCTCTATAGGTCAAGCATTTCCTAGAAATAAGAAGTCCAGAGTTAATAGTTGTTGTCCTTGTCCTTGGACTGAAACCCATCTGCCTTGCACAAACCAACATAAACCAGCTTTCCTGTCATTATCAAAAACAGGAAGCCCCTTAGAAGCTTCCTCAACAAAATACTAGCAAACAAAATCCAACAGCACATTAAAAGGATCATACACCATGTTCAAGTGGGGTTTATCCCAGGAATGCAAGGATTCTTCCATATATGCAAATCAATCAAGGTGATACACCATATTAACAAATTGAAGAATAAAAACCATATGATCATCTCAATAGATGCAGAAAAAGCTTTCGACAAAATTCAACATCCATTTATGATAAAAACACTACAGAAAGTAGGAATAGAGGGAACTTACCTCAACATAATAAAGGCCATATATGACAAGCTCACAGCCAACATCATCCTAAATGGTGGAAAACTGAAACCATTTCCACTAATATCAGGAACAAAACAACGTTGCCCAATCTCACCACTATTATTCAACATTGTTTTGGAAGTTTTAGCCACAGCAATCAGAGAAGAAAAAGAAATAAAAGGAATCCAAATCAGAAAAGAAGAAGTAAAGCTGTCACTGTTTGCAGATGACATGACACTATACACAGAGAATCCTAAAGATGCTACCAGAAAACTACTAGAGCTAATCAATGAATTTGGTAAAGTAGCAGGATACAAAATTAATGCACAGAAATCCCTTGCATTCCTATACACTAATGATGAAAAATTTGAAAGTGAAATTAAGGAACCACTCCCATTTACCATTGCAACAAAAAGAATAAAATACCTAGGAATAAACCTACCTAAGGAGACAAAAGACCTGTATGCAGAAAACTATAAGACACTGATGAAAGAAATTAAAGATGATACAAATAGATGGAGAGCTATACCATGTTATTGTATTGGAAGAATCAACATTGTGAAAATGACTCTACTACTGAAAGCAATCTACAGATTCAATGCAATCCCTATCAAACTAGCACTGGCATTTTTCACAGAATTAGAACTAAAAATTTCACAATTTGTATGGAAACACAAAAGACCCTGAATAGCGAAAGCAATCTTGAGAAAGAAAAACAGAGCTGGAGGAATGAGCCTCCCTTACTTCAGACTATACTACAAAGCTACAGTAATCAAGACAGTATGGTACTGGCACAAAAACAGAAATATAGATCAATGGAACAGGATAGAAAACCCAGAGATAAACCCACCCACCTATGGTCACCTAATCCATGACAAAGGAGGCAAGAATACATAATGGAGAAAAGACAGCCTCTTCAATAAGTGGTGCTGGGAAAACTGGACAGCTACATGTAAAAGAATGAAATTAGAACACTCCCTAACACCATACACAAAAATAAACTCAAAATGGATTAAAGACCTGAATGTAAAGTCAGACACTATAAAACTCTTAGAGGAAAACATAGGCAGAACACTCTATGACATAAATCACAGTAAGATCCTTTTTGACCCACCTCCTAGATAAATGGAAATAAAAATAAAAATAATTGGGACCTAATGCAACTTCAAAGCTTTTGCACAGCCAAGGAAACCATAAACAAGATGAAAAGACAACCCTCAGAATGGAAGAAAATATTTGCAAATGAAGCAACTGACAAAGGTTTAATCTCCAAAATTTACAAGCAGCTCATGCAGCTAAATATCAAAAAAACAAACAACCCAATCCAAAAATGAGAAGAAGACCTAAACAGACATTTCTCCAAAGAAGATATACAGATTGCCAACAAACACATGAAAGAATGCTCAACATCACTAATCATTAGAGAAATGCAAATCAAAACTACAATGAGATATCATCTCACACCAGTCAGAATGGCCATCATCAAAAAATCTGCAAACAGGGCTTCCCTGGTGGCGCAGTGGTTGACAGTCTGCCTGCCGATGCAGGGGACATGGGTTTGTGCCCTGGTACAGGAAGATCCCACATGCCGCAGAGCAGCTGGGCCTGTGAGCCATGGCCACTGAGCCTGAGTGTCTGGAGCCTGTGCTCTGCAACGGGAGAGGCCACAACAGTGAGAGGCCTACGTACCACAAAAAAAAAAAAAAAAAAAATCTGCAAACAATAAATGCTGGAGAGGGTGTGGAGAAAACGGAACCCTCTTGCACTGTTGGTGGGAGTGTAAATTGACACAGCCACTATGGAGAACAGTATGGAGGTTCCTTAAAAAACTATAAATAGAGCTACCTTATGACCCAGCAATCCCACTACTGGGCATATATATACCCTGAGAAAACCATAATTCAAAAAGGATCATGTACCACAATGTTCATTGTAGCTCTATTTACAATATCCAGGACATGGAAACAACCTAAGTGTCTGTCAACAGATAAATGGATAAAGAAGATGTGGCACATATATACAATGGAATATTACTCAGCCATAAAAAGAAACAAAACTGAGTTATTTGTAGTGAGGTGGATAGACCTAGAGACTGTCATACAGAGTGAAATAAGTCAGAAAGAGAAAAACAAATACTGTATGCTAACACATATATATGGAATCCAAAAAAAAAAAAAGAAATGGTCATGAAGAACCCAGGGGCAGGACAGGAATAAAGTCACAGACCTACTAGAGAGTGGACTTGAGGACACGGGGAGGGGGAAGGGTAAGCTGGGACAAAGAGAGACAGTGGCATGGACATATATACACTACCAAATGTAAAATAGATAGCTAGTGGGAAGCAGCCGCGTAGCACAGGGAGATTAGCTCCGTGCTTTGTGACCACCTAGAGGAGTGGGATAGGGAGGGTGGGATGGTGGGAGATGCAAGAGGGAAGAGATATGGGGATATATGTATATGTATAGCTGATTCACTTTGTTATAAAGCAGAAAGTAACACACCATTGTAAAGAAATTATACTCCAATAAAGATGTTAAAAAAAAAAGAAGCTTATGGAGACTGGTATTGTTTACCATTGGAATTAAAGCTAATAATGTCTTATCTCTAATATGGAAATATATGAACTTCTAGGACGGTTTACTGTTTTCCCTAAAGAGAAATACAAATTGAATTTTGAGTTTGTGTCACATAAATCATGAAGTACCATTACTATATCGTTATACCCTGATCTAGTTTCTCAAAATCTGATTACACTCTAAGAATCTCATATTTTGCTATTCTCTGTTAATGAGACAATTATTAATAAAAGTTTTTATTGGTCTTTGTGTTTTATGTTGTGCAGAAATC
Organism: Pseudorca crassidens; assembly: GCF_039906515.1. Classification (NCBI taxonomy): domain Eukaryota; kingdom Metazoa; phylum Chordata; class Mammalia; order Artiodactyla; family Delphinidae; genus Pseudorca; species Pseudorca crassidens. Next base: position 51,264,833 of record NC_090310.1, on the reverse strand, counting down.
CCTAGAAGCAGAGCATGAGCCAGGGATTCAGGAGTAGGTGATTAATTGAGGAAGAGTTCTCAGAAGAGGAATGGGGAAACCAGGTTAGAACAGGGGAAATAAAGTAAGCAAGGACATGGTCTCAGCTGAAATCTGGCCTCATCTGATCCCACAGGGAGTTCTGGAGTGTGGGTTGTAACTTCTCACCTGGGCTTTTGTACCCCTGAGTCCATCAGTTGCTGACTGTGGGATATCTTTCTTCTCTTGGTTTATAACCTCCCATAGAAGGTGGCTCCCATTGACCGAAGGTAGTTCTAAGCTGCTGTGAGCCATTAGCAACCAGTATTTAGAGAAGCTGGGATATGGGAACACCGGCCCATGGGTGCGCCAGGCTGGTACTGGTGATCAAAAAGCATCCACCACATTTTCCTTTCTCTTTTTCATTTGGGAAAACTTCCTGCTTGCCTTCCTTTGTAGTATTCTTTCATATTCCCTTCTCATTTTTCTTTAGTACTCATGCTCTTCTTTGTTCCACTCCTAAAAGTTATGAATGGTTGTATTATTCCTTGAATAATTGACCCAACCTGTGAATGTAATGACTTATCAGGGGAGAGTAGACCTCTGAATTTTGTGATCAAAGCACACAAATTCACAGTGCCTTGGGACCCTTCTGGTGTTGTACAACTGACGACAGAATTTTTCTAAGTCTACAATTTTTGCGGGGCTTCTATTGGCTATGCTATAAATAGCTTGGAGTAAGAACTGTCATGTTTGTCTTTCTTATTCCTAGCTTCTAGCATGGTTCCTAGCATAGAGCAGACATTCAATGAACGCTAATGAGTAACTGAATGAATGAATGAATAGTGGAGTTGAGTTTTGAGATATGAGACTTCACTGTAAGAATCCTAAGATTCAAAAAGATTGAAAAGTTTTTGAGGGTCAGTAAATGAGTACAGGTAAGAGTTGTGCTCAGTTGGAGATCCCATACAACATCTTATGGGGTCAACAGCTAGTCAGTGCGAACTGGATGGGAATGCTGGTGTAGATGTTTTCTTTTTTCTTTTTTTTTCAAGAAAATCTAAAAATGTCTTTACTTTTATTTTTTAATTTTTAAAAATATTTATTTATTTACACGGCTACACTGGGTCTTAGTTGCGGCACACATGCTCTTTTAGTTGTGGCATGTGGGATCTAGTTTCCCAACAAGGGATAGAACCCAGGTACCCTGCATTGGGAGCATGGGGTCCTAGCCACTGGACCACAAGGGAAGTCACTTTACTTTTAAATATTAACAACTCACTTAGGGAAAACCAAAAAAATTCACACTGGTCAGAGTGGCCATCATCAAAAAGTCTAAAAATGAAAAACCCTGGAGAGGGTGTAGAGAAAAGGGAACCCTCCTACACTGTTGGTGGGAATGTAAATTGGTGCAGCCATGGAAAACAATATGGAGGTTCCTTAAAAACCTAAAAATAGAATTAACATATGATCCAACAATCCCGCTCCTGGGTGTATATTGGGAAAAGATGAAAATTCTAATTAAAAAAAGGTACATGCACCCCAATATTCATGGCAGCATTATTTACAATAGCCAAGACATGGAAGCAACATAAATGTCAATCAATGGATGAATGGATAACGAAGATGTCGTCCATATGCCGTGGAATGTTACTCAGCCCTAAAAGAGAATGAAATAATGCCATTTGCAGCAACATGGATGGACCTAGAGATTATCATACTAAGTGAAGTAAATCAGACAGAGAAAGATAAATACCATATGATATCACATATGTGTAATCTAAAAAAAATGATACAAAATAACTTATTTACAAAACAAAAGCAGACTCAGACCTAGAAAACAAACTTATGGTTACCAAAGGGGAAAGGTTGGGGGAGGGATAAATTAGGAGTTTGAGATTAACATATATACCCTATTCTATATAAAATAGAGAAGCAACAAGGACCTAGTGTATAGCACAGGGGACCGTATTCAATATGTTATAATAACCTATAATGAAAACAATCTGTAAAAGGATATCTATATATATCTAAGTCACTTTGCTGTACAACTGAAACTAACACAACATTGTAAATCAACTATACTTCAATTAAAAAAAAAAGAAAACCAAACAACTAACATTGTTAGAACCAAACAATACATTTATTAACTGAACTTCACTTGAAAGCTTTCATTTTTGTCTTCTGCCATGGAATATTTCCTGATTGATGGTTACCATTTTTTTTCCTGTTTGAGTGATTAATAACAAAAAATGGAGAACTAGACAGCAGTATTCTCTGTCATCGCCTACTAATCAAAAGTGGCTCAACCAAGAGCATCTTTTTGTTTTTCTCCCAGTAAAACTCTGCTTTGAGTCTTTTCCTGTCCCAGTGACATCTTCTTATTCTACTTTTTTTATGCCTGTGTGTACTTAAACTCCCCAGCCCTCTTCTCACTCAATGCTTGGAGCTCCTGACCACTCTTCTGGAAACCTTGAGGTCATTTATGGTTATACTTCAAAGGCAGTCAGTGAACACCTGGAAATTCCTTTGCCAAATTATGCATATGTGTTTATGTGCATTTTTATGTGGAGGAATTTGTCAGATTCTAAAAGTAGTACCCCTTGTCCTGGGTTATTCCATTCATTATTGAAGCCTCATCTACACTTCTCTGTGTCTTACAGCTACGTCCCTTCCCCTCCTTTTAAAAATATTTTAGTGGATCCTCACTGCCTTCAAAATAAAATGCAGATTTTTTGGATTAGCATTCAAGATCCCTTATCATCATTTCCAGACCTTTCATCCTCTGTTCCACCAATTGTAACTATTCACAGTCTCAAGTTCCCTCCTGCTTCCATGTATGTGCACATGTCGCTCACCTTCTCCCCATCTCTCATGCATCTGTACATGGACAGCTCATATTTATCCTTGGGTTGAGTTTGCCCCAGAAGCAGACCCTAAGACAAGAACTTGAGTGTGAGAGTTTTATTTGGGAATTGATGCCAGGAAGCACAGCTAAGGGAAAGGAAAATGAACCAGAGTGGAAGCAATCTAGTAAAAGATGTGTTATCAAGCCCCTTACCACTGTGGGCAATTAGAGAAATACTATCCCACTGAGGAACTCTAAGAGACAGTGTAGAACAACTTCAGAGTTATCTCAACTGTGAAGGAAAAAGGGTGAGGTATTTATCCACCAACTCCTGGAAGTTACTGCTCTTGGGAGGACTTCCAGCAGCAACTGGGTGTGTTCTAAGGCCAGGAAAACAGCCCTCAAGTGTTGAGTCTTAGGTGTTCCCAGTAAGTTGTCTGTAGAATAGAAATGAGTGCTGAGGGCATATGGACAGGATAATGTCAGTTTCCCTATAAAATTGGAAATGTTTACAGAGGATTCCTCTGTAAACATACCCTGTCAAAGGAAACTAACCCAAGAGAAGTTCTCCAAAGATCTTTCTCCCTCATTTGAGTTATGTAAGTGTTCATTGTGTTCTCTTGATGACCTCTGATAACTTTTAAAAGCATACTAGCTACATAATTGAGAAAATATTGATTAAGTTGATGCCCTGGGTTGGGCATTGTGCTAGGCAATGAGGATGTAACAGTGAAAATGGCAGGCGTCCACCCATCAATTACAGAAGTGATGAGTATCACACAACTATAACAAGTTGACCACTTGTCTGCCTCCAAGACTAAAATATATCTTTTATATCTTAATCCTCAGGCCTTACTCATTATCTGGCACAGAGTGGGCAGTCAATAAATGCTTACCATGATCGGTGAATAAATGAAGTATATTCTTCAGGCTTATCTAGAGCCCTTTATTTGGAAATTGTGAGCACGTGGGAAAATTCCGAGTGAATTGAGCATTGAAATTCTACCTATAAGCAGAGATCTGGGAAATCACTGCCTGATTTGGAACATGCCACCTTGACTGGGGGCTTAATGTGAAGCAGTAATCCCTACCTAGCTGTCACCCAGGAAGAACATGCTGTACAATTCTAAACAGCATGTTCTTTTTCAGTAAACTCAAAGCAAGCCAACTTTGCAGCCAGAATCATTGCAATTGATCATCTGTAATTAAATCCAGGCCTAAGAGGCAGCCTTTTAATCTTTAAAGTGATTCCCAATGTGAATCTATAAGGTTATCTACCCGGTGAACCCAAACCAGAGTGGAATGAATCACTTTCCGACCTTTTGGTGAAGTGAAGTGCAGGATAATGTATGGAGTATTTTCTTGATTATTTTATCTTGACATAACTGAATTTTTCTTAAGAAGGAATGCAGTCTAACATAAAAAGTCTAAAGAAATATTTTCAGATTCAAGAATGGAAGTTCCTACATGTTTGTCTAGAAGACTTGTGAGGAATCACACATTCAAAGAAAGTGAAGAAAGGGCATTTTGTGTAGTCTTTATGTTTACTTACTACTTATTTTTCTGGAGAAGCCTTGATATGCAAATGAACTCGTTTTGTTAAACAGTGTCATGATCGAGTGAGCCACCTGTTGGTCATAGCTGACAACTGCACCGTATTTGAGTTGCATTTTGTTTTCTTTCCATGTGGCCTCATGCTGGAATATGCTGCAGAGCAGTGGTTATTGAACTTTGGTGTGTTTCAGCATCACCTGAAGAGCTAATAAAGAACATACATGATCAAGTTTCTTGAAGCAGGGCAGGGCCTCGGTCTTTGTATTTTTACCAAGTTCTTACACCCATTGAAGTTTGAGAATCACTGCTATAGATTATGAACACGTTTTTCTCAAATATTTTGAGCAATTGTTTTATGCAGAACACCCATGAAAAAAGTTTTTAAATTTATATTACTCCAAAAAATTAATAAACAACATAATAAATACAATTAAAAGTGTATTTTGCAGAAACAAATGGAAACAATTTAAGTATTAGTCTAATGAAGGAGTAACATTTCATTTTGTTTTAATGCAGAAGAAGCTATAGTTGAATTGTGTACTAAATGCTCATGGAAAACCTGCACGTTATTCTCAGAATAGTGGTTTTATTAAATACTGATCTACGATATCATAACCTTCTTTTTTTTAGCCTTCCTTTGGCTTCCTACTTAAATTCTAACCTTAAATCAGTGCTATTTACACTCTGTATTCCAAATTTCTCTTCTAGCCCATGTTTCTTTTTCTGGTGATTTAAATTATTTTTATTTGAAAGGAATTTATTTATTTTCATTAAAAATGAAATAGGTCATATTATAGAAGGAGACTGGAGCTCAAAAATTAATTTCCATCTGTAGAAAACTTAAAAAAAAATACGAACCATAGCATTAAATACTTTGGCTCAAATATGGACAATTTCAGGTCAGCATACATTGAAAAAAATTGTTCAAAAATAATAAATGTTATCACTTCAAACCCACCAGAATGGTTAAAAATAAAAAAGACTGGCCACACCAAATACTAGTGAGAATGTAGAGCTACTGGAACTGTTTGGAGTGTAAAATGGTATGATCAACTTTGGAAAAAAGTCTTTATAAAGTTAAAAATTTATGGTTATGATACAGTAAGTGCCCTCCTGGGAGAAAGTGCATGCAAGAGAAATGAAAATGTATGTCCACAAAAAGACTTAAACCCATGACCTATCATCAGAGTGGTTCCTTGGATTTTTCCATGAAACTTCAACAAGCCCAAACAGAGGCAGGACTCCCTAAGATTCAGTGGAGACCCATGCATTGGACTTGTTTAGTTCTGGGCAAATCTCTTCTGTTAAGCGAAAAGAAAGACATCAAAAATGAATGTGTCATAGGTAGGGATGAGAGGCAATATGTTGCCAATTTCAGTGAACTGGTCAGAAGAACCAGTGTGGCTAAGTGCAGAGGTTCTCAACCCTGGCTGTGTTGTAATCATCTGAGATGCTTCAAAAAATACCGATACCTGAGCCCCCCACACAAAGATGCCGATGGAATAGGTCTACAAGGGGCCCAGGCAATTCTAAAAAGCAACTGGGATTGGTTTAGAGCAGTGGTTCTCACAGTGTGGTCCTCAGACCAGAAGTATCATCATAACCAGAGAACTTGTTAAAAACCAGTTTTTCAGGCCTTACCCTAGATCTACTGAATCGGAAATTCAGGGATGGGGCCTAGCCATCTTTATTTCAACAAGCCCTCTAAATGATTATTTTGCACCATGTAGTTTGCCCACTGATTAGAAAATTTCTTTGGGGCTGTTTCAGAATCAAGTCTTCCTGGTTTTGGTTTTAGAGTCTCTGGTTTTTGAAGCATTCCTCTTTTTATATCATGGTATTAATTTTAATCTTAAGCAACTTTCTCATGAATTGTGTATGGATCTTTGTATAATTCCCCCCCCCCTATTTCTTCAATTCTTCACCGGTTAAGTTTTCATCTCCTCTGCAGCCAATTGTTTTTGCTCTTTCTTTTCCTATTTCTTCTCTTCCTGAATCAGCTTCTTTCACAAAGCCACATCTTTATCTGCTTTCAAGATCCCTACATTGTGCTGCAAGGTTTTGCATACATTTTCCAGCAGAACTTTGTTGAATGCAGAGAACAAATCTCGTGTTGGCTTTGTTCTTCCAGCTCATGCCTGGTTGACACCTCATCGCTCAACTTGGATGGGAAATGGCCTCAATCTTTTCCAGCTATTGTTAACAAAGATTATATCCAGGAGATATATATCATCTGTCATCTCTGATTTATTTTATCTCCTCACTCTGGTGATTTACCAGTTATTTCAGCTGCCCAATGCAATTATTCAAAACTTCAAATTCGTTTTCTTTGTAAACAAGGGTTTCCTCGAGGTCTTTCTGAATTTTATAATGAACTGTAATTTTACTGGTTTTCTCTGCTCAGTGTTCCCTTCATTCTGGTTGGACATTTCCTATAGGAACTGCTCCATGCTCTCCTTAGGTCTTGATTTTTTTCTCTTGAACCTGCCAGAAGTTAAACTTCATCTTCTCTTTGCCAAGTTTAGCTGCATTAGAACTTTTTTTCACTTTCAGAGTTTTATAGAATTCCTTGAAAATATATGTGATATTTCCATAGGCTTGTCACCTTCCAATACCTTGTTCTGTTTGTTTAATTTTGTTTCCTTTATTTGTTTGCTTTTGTGTTTTATACTTCCTGTTTCCCCAAACAAGTATGCTTTCTACCAGCATTTCATTTATTATTTGATTCATTTTTAAAGATGCTGATTGGAATCTTTATGGAGTCTCTTCCTCAGAGAGATGTTTGTATTGTATCCTGATTTACACACACACACACACACACACAGTCTTTGCTGCTTTAATTTTCTGTTCCTATTTGACAATCTTTGTTTATTTTAAGGTATCTTTAAAGTTTTGTAAATCGGTTGTGTTGACATTTATTGCCATCTCTTCATGGAAAGGAATACTCTCCTAAAGACAATTACCTCAAACACCTCATCTTCAGGAACTTAACAGGTTTGTTCCTTTCTTTCCGAGTTTCAGCTGTGGGCTTTTCCTAAAGGACGTTCATTGAGAAATGGTTCATTTTCTCTCCTTCTCACCTAAATCCTATTTTTCTCCCTCCAAAGTATCAAACTTCATTTCCTCTATGAAAACACAGTCTTTGCCTGTTGACCATGCTGGCAGTAAATCTCTCTTCCTTTCCTTCTGGCTCTCTTTCTCTCTCTTGTACTTCATATTTTTTTGGATTAAATCATTTAGGGACTACCCACCACCAAACAACCCAAAGCTCCCACTAGCTTGTAACACACATGCAGTTCCTTCATCTTGTTATCATTTTTTGGTATTGCAACATCAGTTTTTTTGTTTCTGTTTTTTTTTTTCTTCCAGGTTTATTGAGATATAATTGGCATACAGCTCTGAATAAGTTTAAGTTGTGCAGCATAATGATTTCACTTACATACATCATGAAACAATTATCACAGTAAGTTTGGTGAACACCCATAATCTCATATAGATATAAAGATAAAGAAAAAAAATGTTTTCCTTGTGATGAGAACTCTTAAGATTTGCTCTCTTAACGAGTTTCATATATAACATACAGAAGTCTTAATTATATTTATCATGTTGTACATTACACCCCTTGTACATATTTATCTTGTAACTAGAAATCTGTACCTTTTGACTGCCTTCCTTCAATTCTCCCTCCCCCCACACCCTGCCTTCTCTGGTAACCACAAATCTGATCTCTTTTTCTGTGAGTGTGTGTGTGTGTGTGTTTGTTTGTTTCTGAAGTGTAATTGACTTACAACACTATGTTAGTTCCTGCTACACAACATAGTGATTTGGTATTTCTATACATTTCAAAATGATCACAGAAAGTCTAGTTACGATATGTCACTATACAAAAGTATGACATAATAACTGACAATATTCCCCACACTGTACATTTTGCACCCGTGACTCTTTATTTTGTATCTGGAAGTTTGTACCTCTTAATCTCCCTCACCTATTCTTCTCCTCCCCACACTTCCTCCCCTCTGGCAACCACCTGTTTTTTTCTCTGCTTCTACGACTCTGCTTCTGCTTATTATGTTTGTTCATTTTTTTTTGCTATTTTTTTTAGATGTTGGGGGGTAGGAGTTTATTAATTAATTTATTTATTTTGGCTGTGTTGGGTCTTCGTTTCTGTGCGAGGGCTTTCTCTAGTTGTGGCAAGTGGGGGCCACTCTTCATCGTGGTGCATGGGCCTCTCACTATCGTGGTCTCTCTTGTTGCGGAGCACAGGCTCCAGACACACAGGCTCAGTAGTTGTAGCTCATGGGCCTAGTTGCTCCATGGCATGTGGGATCCTCCCAGACCAGGGCTCGAACCCGTGTCCCTTACATTAGCAGGCAGATTCTCAACCACTGCACCACCAGGGAAGCCCCACTTTTTTTGTTTTTTAGACTACACATATGAGTGAAATCATACAATATTTGTCTTTACTTGTCTTACTTATTTCACTTAGCATAACACCCTCTAGGTCCATCCATGTTGTCGTGGCAAGATCTCATTCTTCTTTTATGGCTGAGTAGTATTCCACTGTATATGTATAACACATCTTCTTTGTCTATTCATCTATTGATGGGCACTTAGGTTGCTTCCATACCTGGCTATTGTAAATAATGCTGCAGTGAACATTGGGGTGCATATCTTTTCTAGTTAATGTTTTCATTTCCTTTGGATAAATATCTGGTAGTAGAATGGAATTGATGGATTGTATGGTAATTCTATTTTTAATTTTTTGAGGAACCTCCGTACTGTTTTCCATAGTGGTTGCACCAATTTACATTCCCACTGACAGTGCATGAGTGCTCCCTTTTCTCCACATCCTTGCCAACATTTGTTATTTTAAACATTTTTTTTTTTTTGGTAATAGCCATTCTGACAGGTGTGAGGTGATATCTCATTATGGTTTTGATTTGCTTTTGCCTGATGATTAGTGATGTTGAGCATCTTTTCATGTGCCTGTTGGCCACTTGTATGTCTTCTTTGGAAAAATGTCTATTCAGGTCCTTTGCCCATTTTTTAATCAGGTTTTTTGGCTTATTGTTGTTGAGTTGTATGACTTCTTGGCATATTTTGGATATTAACCCCTAGTCAGATATATTATTCGCAAATATCTTCTCCCATTCAGTAGGAGACCTTTTCATTTTGTTGAGTTTCCTTTGCCATGCAAAAGCTTTTTAGTTTGATGTAGTCCCATTTGTTCATTTTTTGTTGTTTTTGTTTTCCTTGCTTTAGGAAACATATCCAAGTAAATATTACTAAGACGGATGTCAATGAGTGTACTGTCTGTTTTCTTCTAGACATTTTATGGTTTTGGATCTTATGTTCAAGTCTTTAATCCAAGTTGAATTGTGAGAAAGTAAATCAGTTTGAATCTTTTGCATGTAGCTGTCCAGTGTTCCCAACCCCATTTATTGAAGAGGTCGTCCTCTCCCCCATTGTATATTCTTGCCCTTTTTGTCATAGATTAATTGCCCTTATAAGTGTAGTTCATTTCTAGGCTCTCTCTTCTGTTCTATTGATCTATGTGTCTGTTTTTGTGTCAGTACCATAATGTTTTGATTACTGTAGCTGTATAGTATAGTTTGAAATCAGAGTGTCTGATACCTCCAGCTTTATTCTTCTTTCTCAAGATAATCTTGGTTATTTGGTGTCTTTTCTGTTTCCAAAGAAATTTTAGAATTATTTGTCCTCATTCTGTGAAAAATGCCATTGGTATTCTGGTAAGGATTTTATCGAATCTGTAGGTTGCCTTGGGTAGTGTGGTCATTTTAACAATATTAATTCTTCCAATCATTGAGCACAGTATATCTTTCCATATATTTGTGTCATCTTCAGTTTCTTTCATCAGTGTTCTATAGTTTTCCAAGTACAGGTCTTATACCTCCTTTGTTAGACTCATTCCTAGGTACTTAATTTTTTTGATGCTGTGATAAATGGGATTTTTTTCTTTCTCTTTTTTTATTGTTTGCATGGGATTGTTTTCTTTTTTTTTTTAAAGGTGGAATTTAATCTTTATTTACAGGACACTGCAAGATATGAAATTCCACATAGAAATAAGAAACCCATTGAGAGGAGAAGCTTCATACAGTATGTACAGTTTGGAACTGTTCAAGTATAGTTCCTTTGTAAAAAGTGCTACAATAACAAACCACGTGTAAAGAGTTCTTAGTAGAGAAACAGTAAGACAAACTTCTACCAAACATAATACACAACAAACAACTTTATGCCTCAGATGTACAATCTAAAAGTTGAAGGTCCCAGCAGTGCCATCCTGAACTTGGCATGTATACCCTTCAGAGGTAGTTTCTGGCACAACATTTTGATCTTCCTCTTCCTCCACAGAGAAATACTTCTCAATCAAGTTTAATGAAGCTTTGTACACAGACTCATTTTCATGGTTTTGCAGAGCTTCAATTTTGTCCAAACCTCCACATTCTTCAACCCTTATACTAAGTTTCTCAGTTTCCCCTAGTTTCTCAGCAGTCTGAAAGATATTTGAGATAGCATCCAGAATAACCAGAATAATTTTAGTGTCTTTCGCAGTTAGGAGGTTCATCAACGGTTCTATTATGCCACAATGAACAAGGTATACAATCTGCTCAACTGTTCCGCCGCTTGTGTAGTTGGTCACAGCCCATACAGCTTCCTTTTGTGTCTTAAAGTCGGCCTTAGAGAGAACGCCAACAAGGACTGGGACTAATCCATGATATACAACTTGCTGTATCTGGTCCTGGCGGCCAGCCGTGATGTTTGACATTGTCCACGTAGCTTCCTTCTGAATATTAGTTTTGGAGTTTGTAAGCAGGCTGGGAAAGATGGCAAGTGCTCCTGCATCTATTACAACCTGAGTCTGTTCATCTATCCCAGTGACAATATTCCCTATGGCTCTTAGCGCGGGAGTCACAATTGGCAATTCAGTAGCTCCTAAAAGCTTCACAAGTTGGGGTACAACCCCAGTTTTCACAATCATTTCAATCCATTCATTTGGACCATCGGTAAGGTAGGAAATACCCCAGCAGGTATCAGCTAAAACTTCTGGATCATCGTGATGCAGGAGACGAACTAAAGTAGGAAGAATTTGCTCAACAGCATCTAAGGGGAGTGCAGGATTCTTGTTGTGACAAAGATTTGAAAGTGTCCAGGTAAGATTACGTAAGTAACCACATGCTAAAGATGACAAATCAGGAACCGCCAAAAGTGCCAACAGCAGGTCAACTGCACCATACTTGATAACCAAGTCTCGGAAAATCGAGCCATCACCTGCAATGTTTCCTAGAGCCCATACAGCTTGTTCACTGATATGAGTGTGGGGAGATGCCAACAGAGAAATGAATGCTGGGATAGCACCTCCATCTACCACAGCCTTTGTCTGTTCTGATGTCCCGGAAGCAATGTTAGTGAGGGCCCAAGCAGATTCAAACTGAATGGGACTACAATCAGTTCTGCCCAAGAAGGACACAAATTTTGGAAACAAACCAGCCCGGATTATGCTGTCTATAGGGGACTGTTTTTCCCTGGAAAGCAGCTTCCTAGCAGCTTGAGTAGCTTGGAGCTGGCTTTCCAAATTGTTGCTATTTATGCCTTTGACAATGTCATCAACAGACCAATTTACAGTGCCCTGGTTGTTGCAGTTTTCCTGCAGTGGAGAAGCAGCATCATCTGGAACGGAGCTGACATTTCTCCTTTTCAGCATCTGGTCATCCTTCTTAGCTTTCCTGAGCTCCACATTAACTTCTATTCGGTGCCGCCTCATTTCTGTACTGTCTTTCCCCTTGTTCCTGAATCTGTTAAGGCGGGCAGCTGGTGAATAGCATTCTCATTGATGGACATGGTTATGAGACAAAGGGAGAAAGCTACACAGCCAGCTCAAGCTTCCACAGGAGGCGGTGCGGGGCGCACAGGCTGCGGATCGACTGCGCTCAAGACGTCCACCACGGTCAGCCAGAGGACGGTGTCGGGATTGTTTTCTTAATTTCCTTTTTGATAGTTCAGTGTTAGTGTATAGAAACACAATAATTTTCTATATATTAATTTTGTATCCTAAAACTTTACCAAATTCATTGATGATTTCTAGTAGGTTTTTGGTGGCATCTAAAGGATTTTCTATGTCATGTCATGTCTATAGTTCATGACATTTATAAACTGTGACAGTTTTACATCTTTCTTTCCAATCTGAATTCCTCTTATTAACTTTTTTCTGGTTTGATTTGTGTGGTTTGGACTTCCAATACTCTGTTGAATAAAACCTACTCTGACTTTTAAATCCATATTCTTTTCCTCTACCAAATACAAACAGGAACTGGGTCCCAAACAGCTAATTAATTAGAGGTTCCTTATGGATTATATCCAGGAGCAAAATCTTAGGACTAGATGGATTCAGTAAATAGTACATGAAGTCAGATGGCAAAAAACTTCAGAGTATAATTTTCAAAAACTTCAAAAGCACTACTTTCTCTCAAATATATAGGGGACATATGTTAATTAATAGCAGAAACTCACTAATGGCGTAATCAGCAGGATGGTAAATTTGGGTCAAAGTGGAGTTCAAAAGACTGAAGCACGTATTGTCAATGAAAGAAAAAAGTGTTGAAATAAGATTGTTAATTAAATACAAAACTGGTTAATGTACTACAGGGCAATAAAATTGTTTTATTGCCCTGTAGTACAGTACAGAAATCATTTGCAAATTATAAGTCTTCTAGAAGTTAACATTTAACTTTGTAGAGTCTGAGCTGTAATCAATAGTAAATAGTCAATCAAACAAAGATACATTATGCTAGAGCCGTTCTGTCCAATATGAGAGCCATGTCATATGTGCCTATTTCAAATTTAAATTAAATTAATTAAACTTATATAAAGTTAAAAATGGTGTCCCTTTTTTGTACTAGCCATATTTCAAGTGCTCAATAGACACATGTGGCTAGTGGCTACCATATTGAATAGCTCAGACATAGAACACTTTGATCATCACAGAACGTTCTATTGGACCCACTTCCTTGGCTTATAAGATGAACCTCAGGCAGGCTTGCTAAAGAATACTCTAGCTTTACACAAAAAGGCAAAGTTTTCCATAAATTTTCTTAATAGCAGGAGCCATGAATTGCAGGGACTTGAAATTTCATTGGAAGAGACATGAAAATTGAGGTGAGAGTTTAGCTGTGCTGGTAGCTTGTATGGCTAAGGTTTTTCCTGAGCTCTTTGTCTGGACTCCTACCATGGCTCATCCCAGTTTCACTGCATCCTTACTACAATATGGCTGGGATGCTGTGTGGCCCTGATGCTGCCCATACATAAGCCTGTTTTCCTGGAAGTGGCATCCCAAGACAATGGTCTTGAAATGATTTGTTGCAATATCCTAAAATTAAGGGATTTTGAAAAACTATAGACCTCCTCAAATATTTTAAGTTGAATCTAATAATGTAATAACTATTACATTATATTTTAAGTGTATCCAAAGGGATTTAAATATAAATGGTATTTTGAAATTTAGCATCATCCTTTTTTTTTTTTTTTTTTTTTGCTGTATGTGGGCCTCTCACTGTTGTGGCCTCTCCCGTTGCAAAGCACAGGCTCCGGACGCACAGACTCAGCAGCCATGGCTCACGGGCCCAGCCGCTCCGCAGCATGTGGGATCCTCCCGGACCAGGGCACGAACCCGTGTCCCCTGCATTGGTAGGTGGACTCTCAACCACTGCGCCACCAGGGAAGCCCACATCATCCATTTTTAAGAAATTCTCCAATGATAATCAGAAAATTTACATCATTTCTCTTACTGCTGAAAACCAAATTTTTATTATGGTTCTCCTACTGAACTGTTTCCTATAGTAATTTATTTTATATTTAAAAGTTTTTATTGTTCATTCTACATTCTTCACAGCACCAAAAGTATGTATAATAAATTGAAAAAAGTATTTTGTTGCTGATAACCATAAATGTTGCTATGTTTAAAAATGTATTGCAATTAATGGTAATTCACAATTGGTAAAAACATTATAAATCTATTAGAAATTTTGATAAATAAGTATTCATATAAAAGCAAAATTTTTTTTCAAGTGCATTTCTTAATAAGTGAGACTTTTCCTCAATTTATATATTGTGGATATTTATGAAGGAGATAAATATTTCTTTATTGCTAAAAGGACACGGGTCTATCATGGATTCTATTTCTATTCTTCTTTTTGTATATATAATCACTGTGAAAGCTTTTTCTCATAAACAAGAACACAGGATTGGAAGGAGTTTTGCATTAACAACAGCATTTTATTATTTGAACTTTCCAAATATACACCAAAATCACATTGTGATTGATCTATCAGAATAACCTTTTAATGATTCTCTCAGCTATGAACTTGACAAACTCCTCCTTCAATTTTGCTGAGAGCTCATGATTGGAAACCCCCAGACTAGCAAAAGTACTTTTATCCCAATCACTAGAGCTGTTCGATATCTCAGTTTCTAGGAAAAAGAGCAAAAAGGTTTTACAAAGAATAATCAAATACTATTAACTCAGCTTATTACTCTTTCAACTAGATATATACTCTGAAAAGTTTTGGAAAATCAAAATGTTGCTAACTTCTATATACCTTTGCAAATAAAATATTTTTATATAATGTCTTGAGGCATTACATGCCTTAAATACATTCTTCTTTTTAATGAAAATCTACATATTAATTCATGGAAAACGTCCCTGAATAACTTAATTGGCAAAGCCAGACCTCATTTTAAAACTCATCAGCCAAACTCATCTTACCTGTCAGAAAAAGTGGGACATCATTTTTCCATACAAATAGATGTTATGATGCATATTGAAATATCTGTCTTACAGAATGCATTTTGTAATGCATATACTAAAAACATGATAAAAATTTATCGATTTTATAGTAAGTTATTAAAAAAATAATAATATCCTGCTTCTCATTACTTAATTTGTAATTATTCAACATATCTAAAATATAAGTTATTTGTAAAGCAAGGAGTATGATAGCATAGCATTTCTCTGAAATATATGTTTGTATATGTGTGTATGTTTGTGTGTCTGGTGTTCTGTTTTTGAGAATAATGATATAGGACTCATGTATTAAAATTAAAAAGAATTTCTTCAATTTCACTAGATATCATGATCAAACTATCTTTATGTATTTAATTTAAAAGAATAGCATAAATTGCTAAAAACAAATTGATCTGACCACCAGTATATAATTTAATTTAATTTTTTA
The DNA here is from genome assembly GCF_039906515.1 of Pseudorca crassidens. Classification (NCBI taxonomy): domain Eukaryota; kingdom Metazoa; phylum Chordata; class Mammalia; order Artiodactyla; family Delphinidae; genus Pseudorca; species Pseudorca crassidens. Next base: position 51,249,185 of record NC_090310.1, on the reverse strand, counting down.
ATTACAGGAAAAACAATGTAACATTTATAAAATGAAACTAGATAAGGTTACTGTAATCAAGACAAATAGCTAAAAGTATTATTTGATAAAATAGGTTTTAATTCTTTTATTTAATAATAAAAACAGTGAAAGAAGTCTCATAAAGGTTTATCTCTGATTGGTATCCAGAACAAGGTGATACTCCCAGAAAACAGTTTAAATGAATCAGAGTCACTAACCAGCCATCTTTCATTCATTCAAAAGTTCTTTTCTTCCCTTATCTGGGCATGAGGATTGATAATAGGCATCACTTATGTTTAAAAACATGAAAAAAATTGGTATTTTTGCTTTCAGTATTTCTTATGATCTCTTTGCTTTGTTCTCATGGAATCTACCTCAAGAGGGATTCCTCTTTTGACAGTATTCGGGGATTTAAGAGGTTAGATTGTACACTTCCATCTCTTTACTCTACATCAGAATTAAGAAACATTAGAAATGAATAGTACAAAAACTCCTGTGACATAATAAGAAATATATTTTGTCTTTGGCCCCATTTCCTGGCACACAGCTCCGAAAACCCTTGGAATTGCTGAATATGCTACTGAGATGTCTAGTGGCTGGGGCTCTTGGCTAACCTCAGGATGTGGCTGGTTGCCAAGGGAACCAACCATGTTATTAGAGGGCTGGAAATTTCAGCCCCACTTGGGACTAGAGGTTGAGTTAATCTCCAATGGCCGATTGCGAGATTGGGATTGACATATATACACTAATATGTATAAAATGGATAACTAATAACCTGCTGTATAAATAAATAAATAAATAAAATTCAAAAATTAAAAAAAAATCTCCAGTGGCCGATGATTTAATCGATCATGCCTATGTCATGAATCTTCCATAAAAACCCTAAATGAAGAAATTGTGAGACCTTCTGGGTTGGTGAATACTTAGAGGTTCTGGGAGAGAGACATGCACAGAGAGAGCATGGAGGCTCTGCATCCCTTTCTTCATACCTTGGCCTCTGCATCTCTTCCATATGGCTGTTCCTGAGTTGCATCCCTTTGCAATAAAAGGTTAATAGTAAGTAAAGTGCTTTTCTGAGTATTGTGAGTGGTTCAAGCACACTATCAAACATGAGAAGGGAGTTGTGGGAACCTAAGATTTACAGTCAGTTGGTCAAAAGTATAAGAGGTCTGGACTTGTGATTGGTATCTGAAGTGGGGACAGTCTTGTGGGACTGAGCCCTTAACTTGTGTGACCTTATGCTAACTCCAGGTAGATAGTATCCAAATTGAATAGAACTGTAGATACCGAACTGGCGTCAGAGAGAATTGGTCAATGTTGGAAGAAACTCACACCTTTGGCATCGGAAGTATGTGTAGTAGAGAGAGAAACAGTTTTCTCTTTTATAAGACATGTCAAATTCTGAAGGACATAAAAGCAGTGCCTAAAGAAAGTATATAGCTCTAATACATACATCAAGAAAACAAAAATGGTTAAAAAAAAAAAAGTGAGCTAAGCGTGCAAATAAAGAATATGAAAAATAGCAGAAGAAATCCAATAAACCAAAGACAAGGGAAATATTAAAATAATGACAGAAATATGTGAAATTGTGAACAATAGAAATAAAAGCAAATCGTAATAATTAAGCAAAACAAAAAACTTATTCTTTGAAAAGCTTAACAGAAAGACAGATTTCTGGCGAAACTGAATGGAGAGGAGGGGAATTTGCAAATATACCGATCCATAAAGTAACTAGAAAGACTATACATGGCACATAAATGTAAAATAAAAAAAAAAGAATCTTATGAACTACTCTATCCTATTAATTTGAATACCTAGATGGAATGAACAAATTCTTAGAAAAATAACTGTAAGCATAATCAAAGTGGAGAAAATTGAAATGGACCAGTAAGAATTAAAGAAATTAAGTTAGTTGTCAAAGACCTCCTTTTCCAAAACACCTCATGTCTAACTGGTTTTACAAGTATTACCTCCCAAATATTTAAGAAATGGTTAATTCCTATTGTTTACTCCAGAAACTAGCAAAAGATAAAAAGTCTGCCTCTCTGTAACTGATAAAGTAAAACATAATTTTTAAATGACTACTATAATCAAGCATCATCAAAAGATTTAAAGAGGGGAGTGATGTGACCAGATTTACAATTGAAGATCCCTCTTCCTGCTGCATAAGTCATGGACTGGATGAAGTTTAAATTGAAGGAGGAGAGCTCAAATTTGGAGAATTTTGCGATAGTTAAGGTGAGAGGGTAAGAACATGAACTAAGAAAACAACAGTGGTGGTGGAAGAGATGGATTAGAGAGCTTTGAAAGAATTAGAATTGACAGGTCCTAATAACTGATTAGCTCTGGGAAGTGACAATGAGGGAGGTCTCCAAGGTGACAGCCAAATTTCTGCCCCATGAGACCTAGGGAGTCAGTTCCATTAGCCAAGTTAAGGGTGAAGGTGGTCACCAGAGAGAGAGGGTATAACATTTGCCACAAAAAGGACTAGAGGAGGAGGAATATTTTGATGATTTTTAGGTGCCATAAGCTCTAGTAAGCAGATGAATACAAGGATCTAGATCACAGGAGGAAACTCTGGGCCAAAGATTTGGAAGTTTTCAGTATATAGAAGATAATGAAAGGCTGGGATGTAGATGAGATGCATCAGCCGAGACAATGTGTAGAATGAGAAGGGCAAGGAACGAAAGAGGACATTAGCAGACATCTTCAGTGTCTCTCATATCTCCTCTGCTAACATTGCACCCTCTAGCTGAGGCATTCTGTCTGTGGAACATGGTTGCCCAGGCAGGAGGTGGCTGGACACACCATGGAGTTAACCCCCTAGGAAGAACCCTCAGTCAGGAGGAAAGGGGGCTGTCAGTAGATGGATGCCCAGTTTCCTCCCATTTGGTTGGGGCAGCTCTGAGCTGTGTCCTACACTGTCTCTCAGAGCCACCAGTGGGACAGGGCTCCAGTTGCCCCAAATGGTGATGCATTTCTATTGATAAGGTACATTTTACCAGCTCTTGTCTTCCCTGTCTCGCTTCCCCACTCCATACCATGGTTTCCTAGGATCACCTCTGGAGTAAACTACCTGCACACATATTCTTGTCTCAGGAAACCCAAACTATCACAGGAAGGGAAATACCAGTGAGAGAAGGAGAACGTTGGAGAGAGGGTGTAGAAGGAATTGTGAGAGACCAGTCTGATATTGTAAAAGGCAAAGGTGGAAATAATTTCTAAAAGAAGGGAATACAAATACTGTAAGATTCTACTTATAACGAGTATCTAAAGTAGTCAAATTTATAGAAACAGAAAGTAGAATAGTGGTTGCCAAGGGCTGCAGGGAGGGGAGATGGGAAGTTGTTGAATGGATATTGAGTTTCAGTTTTGCAGGATGAAAAAGTTCTGGAGATTTGTTGCACAACAATGTGAATATATTTAATGCTACTGAACGGTACACTTAAAAATGATTAAGGACTGAGTGAACTGATGAGGATGATTATAAGTTTTCTGACTTTCTGTTTGAATTAAAACAAAAAATCCCACAAGGACTCAGAGGCAAAAAATATACAAATTGATTTTCACTGCAAAGTAAAGGAGCTGTTACAGTGGAGGATTACTGGACTGAATGTCAGTATTATGACATAGTATGAGTGTGTTTCGTGTTTGGTAACTGCAATCATTGTTGCTTTTGTTGTGGTCATCCATTTACAATGCTTGGTGTCAGTCTATTTATCTCTTGTAAAAATAAAATACAGTGTGTGTGTGTGAAAAAAATAAAAAATAAGTAAAATAAAAAAAAATTATGGTTAAGTTTTCTAGTGAAGGAAATGGCATTTTATTGTGGTTTTAATTGCTTTCCTTGATAATTAATGATGTTGAACATGTTCTCATAAGCTTGTCATTTGTATATCAACTTATTCAATTCTTTGACCCTTTGTAAAAAATTGACTGTTCATACTCATAAAAAAATGATTAAGATGGTAAATTTTATTTTATGTGTATTTTACCACAATTAATTTTTTAAGTGAAAAAAAAGGGAGAAGATAACAAATGGTGTCAAATGCTGTAAAAGGTGGTAAAAGATAAGAAATGACAAAGATGTATGGACTTGGCAAAACTGGGGTTCTGAAGAACCTAGAAGAGAGATTTCATTGTAACAAGGGTGGTACAAACTGGAAAGCAGTGGATTGAGCTGTGCTTGGGTGAGATTAACATATACTGAGTATTTATACCAAAGGCTAGAAACCAGTGGAACAGAAGGAAATCAGAGTAATCTGCTTCTTGCATAGTCTTGTTGTCCCGTGAGAAAATATAAAATGAGATATTTCTCCACTTATAGACCACTTATAATTGAGAACACAGTTATATTGATCTCTGTGGCATTTTGTCATTTATTCACCTATTCTATAATACAGTTGGAGAGAGACAGAACAAAAGAGAAATGGAGAGCAACCAAATACTCATACAAATTAATAAGACAGACCCTACTACGAACAGCACCTATCAATAATGCTTTAGAAACTGAGATACATGGTGCTATAAGAACATTAGAGTTGCTACTGGACCCAATCAGGAAGGCAAAGTCAATCATGGTGATGCAGGATGAGGAAGGAGCAGGAGTTAATGGAAGCAGGGGAGAAGTAGAGGAAGAGGTTGAGAGATGGAGAGAATAGCATGTGCAAAGGGCCTGGAAAGAGAGGGAGAATGGCAAGGTATGAGCCTAAAAGAAGGCTCCAGGGACTGGAACAAAAAGAGCCCAGTTCAAGAGCAAGAGAGAAAGGTAGGGGTCAAAGGATGCAGGCTTTGCTGGCCCTCTTAGAGAGAGACGACTTCCTTCTGAGGCAAAGAGGAAGTCTGAGAAACCTTTTAAGTGAGGGGGAGGTGGGTGGAAGTTGGGGGTAATAGGAGTGTAACATGATCTCTCTGGCCCCAAAGTGGTGAATGGATGGAAGAGGGCAATAGTGGTTGGGGTGAGATCAGTCAGGAGGGCAATATAGCAGTCTTCGTGAGAGAGAACAGTGACTGAGACTGGGTGGTGGCAGTGGAGATTGAAAGCATGGAAGAATGCAAGACATACTTAGGAAATAACAGATCATCAGGTTGTGAGTCTCCTGTGGAAATGTGAACATAAAAATTCTCCATAAAACAAGAAGGAAATTAGGCAGAATCTGGAATTTACCCAGGCTATAGTGGCCAGGTGAGCAGAAAATACATCATAGCACATCATGGTATGAGGATGGCTGGGGAGAGAGCAGTTGCAGATAATTGAGTCATACCAGTTATGGTACCCAGGTCTGCAAGGTCAAGTTCTGGGCCAAAGGAGGTTATTATAATTACAGACATGGAGGACTGTACTGGGGCAAGTCAAGGCCCACTTTAGTGTAGTGGTAGGAGTACAGTAGGTTGAGATTCTCAACAGTACAAGATTATTAGAGTCCTCAGAAAAGTAGGACACAGAAAGCCTGCAATTTAGACCCACTTTCTACCTATCAGCCATATGACATTTATTCATTCATTCATTCACTTACTTGTCTAATAATGTATGAATTCATTCACTTATTCAACAAATATTTATTGAGTGCTAACATGCAAAGGCTGTGTGCTAGATGCTCAGGAAATAAGGAAAAAGACAGATAAGCTATTGCTTTCAAAGAAAGCATGACAAGTATATGCTGGTAAGTGTTTAGCATTTCCTTCTCCCTGTACTCCTTTCTCCAAATGAAAGACCTGCTTTGTACTTTATGCCACTTTCTAGGAGTAAATATTCTTGCTATCATTGATTTCAAATTACCAACATAATATCAACTGACTCACAAAATTCCTGGAAATGTAACAGTAGGTTCTTATGAGCTGGTATGAGCCAGCCCAGCATCATTGGAATGGACACTCTAGTGGGGAAGAAGAAGAAACAGTCAATAGTCAAGAAGGAAAATAAGGACTTCCCTGGCGGTTCAGTGATAAAGAATCCACCTGCCAATGAAGGGGACACGGGTTTGATCCCTGGTCTGGGAAGATCCCACATGCCACGGAGCAACAAATTCTGTGAACCACAACTTCTGAGCCCGCATGCCGCAACTACTGATCCCGTGTGCTGCAACTACTGAAGCCTTCTCGCCTACAGCCTGTGCTCCGCAACAAGAGAAACCACCCCAATGAGAAGCCCACACACCACAATGAAGAGTAGCCCCCTTTTGCCACAGCTAGAGAAAGCCTGCGACCAGCAATGAAGACCCAACACAGCCAAAAAATAAATTAAAAAAGAAGGAAAATAAATAATATTATTATATACTCTTATTTCATTATTGGTAGTTAGTGCTAAGTAAAAAGTCATAAGGGGGAAAGAGTGTCTTTAATTAGGGTAATGAGGCAAGACCTCTTCAAGAAAGGTCATTTAAACTTGGCCGGAATGAATGAGAGGGATCAAACTAGAGCATTCTAAGCTAAGGGAACGACTAAGCAAAGCTCCTAGAGTTTGGAGCATTTATTTCTCTATTTCGCTCTCTGAGAATTCTTTCAGGCTGCCAGAATTTCTCCACTGAGGTTCTCAAGTCCCTTTCTTACTCTCTCCTGTATCTACCCACTTTGGTAATGTCTCCCCAAGGCTTGGTCATGTGACTTGCTTTGGTCAATGGGACATTAGCAAACATGGGGCATGTAAAGGCTTGAAAAATCATTTGTGCATTTCCACTTTTACTCTTGGTCCTCTGTGTTCACTATGACAACATGCCCATGCCAGCTTGCTGGAGGATGAGAGATACATGGAGCTTGTCTGGCTCAGTATGACCAAGGTTCAGATATGTGAGAGGGTCCAACAAAGATCATCAGAACCATCTAGATGACATGTGCCAGACCGCAGACACACAGGTGAGCTCTGCTGAGCCTAGGTCTTATCAGCAAAACCACCCAGCCACCTGTAAACTCCTGGCAAATAATAAATTATTGTTATTTCAAGCCACTAGGTTCTAAGAAGTTTAGGTAGCAATAGCTAATATAATTGGTTTTGTCTATATCTATTGATAGATATAGATAGATAGATAGATAGATAGATAGATAGATAGATAGATAGATAGATGATAGACTATGAGATTAAGAATTTGTGGGGAGGAGAATATTTTTCTGCTAAGATGACAGTTATACAGAAGGCTTCAAATGTTTAGAATCTAGTGAAATAATATCTTCTTAATTTATAATTAAGAATTCAATGACTTAAATATATGTTCTCAGGGCAAGACAAAAATGGGACTTAAACTATGCAAACAAAGACTTGTCTTTCAGCCCCAGTTAGCTTTAGAAAATGTACCTGATGGTATTGTTTTCTGGATATTGAAATTAGACATATGTACCTTTACCAGTTTCTCCATTTTATAAGAGGGAGAGAAATCTTATTTTGTAAGAGGGAGAGAAAGCTTTAAAAAATAATTTACTCTAAAAAAAAATAATAATAATAATTTACTCTAGTTTCATCCAACTTGCAAAATTTGTGCTGTCTCTAGCAATATTTGGTTTTCTTCTCTTCTCCAGTAATCTCTCTTCATGCTTTGTTACTCTCGAGAAAGACTGTGCTTTCTTTGTATACATACACAAACTGTGTTTAACTTACCCAAATTCCTTGGAAAACGAAGCAAGCAGGGATTTTTAAAGTCGAAAACATATACTAAATTACTCTTGGATCTCTTCTTTCTGTTTAATTTAATTACCCTGAGTAATTGGGCAGAAAAAAAACTGCAACTAAAAAATAACATGTAATAAATTTATAGATATATGTCATTAACCATGATTCATTGATCTTTAAGGACTTGTAGTAGCTTTGGGCCTGGAAGATAGCATTTAACCAAGAAATGTTTTTTGGCCAACTGACTTAAAATGAATGTACCCAGAGACCAATTTAAATATGTGGACATTGTCAACATTAATATTTAGATTAGTATTCCCAAAATAACACTCAGATTGTTCCTATAAACCTATGTGGTTTCAATCACATTTTATCACTAAGAAATTTATAGCAGTTCCAAACGATATGTTAAAATAATTTTCACCCCCAAAGTTCAAGGAGGTAGAATTTTTCTCATCAGATACATCTATTGATTAAACCCACATCATTCTTGTCATACAAAAGAGAAATGCTTTTGAAGACTGACTACTGTGAACTTGGCTCTTTTCTTTGATGTGGATTATTTTTACACAGCTAATTGCCTTAAAAGCTGATGATCGTGTTAGCAGTGGTAAATTGCTAAGCACAGGTGCTGTGTCTGTATTTTTGAAAATCATGATTTTGAAATGCTTTTGGAAAACAAAAGCAACTTAACAAGCAAAGACCCTCTCTCTGTTCTAGATTAACTTCAAATGAGTGTTTATCATATGAAGACTATATCTGAATGAAAATTGCTCAAAAAGCCCACTTTGGTAAAGATCTTACATTTTTAAAATGTGTCTTGTACACACACAAATCAGTGCATGAAGAGAATCTTTTAAGGATGTATGAAGCCTTTTAATATTATTGATACTTAGTAATAAAAAGTGACCAATTACCAATACATGAAACAACATGAGTAAACTTTACAGACATTGTAACAACGGAAAAAAATGGACCCCGAAGAATATGTACTGTATGAATCCACTTATATGAAGTCTAGAGAAATCAAAACTAATTTTTGGTAAGTGAATTCAGAAAGTGGTTGCTTCTGGGGAAGAATTTGCCTAGAAAAGGGCACAGGGAACTTTCTGGGGGTGATGACAATGTTCTATATCTTACTTTGGGTGGTGGTTACATGGCTACACAGCCCTAGTCAATTGTCAAAACTTGTCAAACTAAACACTTAAGAACATGTTTCATTCTATGTAAATTATACCTTAATAAAATAAAAATCGGACATTCAAGAATAATTTTAGCTTTGCTATTTTTATTATAAAGAACAGAGTTTGATTTTATAACCAGGAAGAATGGTGTCAACTAGGGATCAGATATTATCTGAATACACATAGCACTAAGTAGATGGTGGTTGACTAATTATGTGTGATCCACTGGAACACTGCTCAAATATTGTGATGTGTAATGAAATAGGAAAATTCACAAAAAAAATAATTGCAAAACTTTATAGAAAATCAAATAAATATGTAGAGTGTGGGTGTGCAACTCTAGCAGAGCAGACTGGCCTATTCTATATGTAACACCTTATAATGATTGTAGCCATCAAATGGATATATGTGTATATATAGATCATTCATTTCTGTATTTCTGTAGAGATTTAATCTTCCAACCTTGCTCTTAGCGTAAGTGCCTGGCCAAGTCCCTGGGCCCATAACTTTCTGCTTCACTCTGTAAAACTCCTCTTTTATCTGTTTTGTATATTAAGATTCTGTATAAAATGTCATTTGGAAAAGAGGTTTGTGGCTCACATAAGATTGAATTTCACTGTAGAAACTAGTATTTTAATTCTTCTGAGTCAGGACAAGAGAATGTGTTTTAATTTTTTTTAACATATTTTTTGGAGTATAATTGCTTTACAATTTTGTGTTAGTTTCTGCTGTATAACAAAATGAATCAGCTATACGTATACATATATCCCCATATCCCTTCCCTCTTGCATCTCCCTCTCACCCTTCTTATCCCATCCGTCTAGGTGGTCACAAAGGACCGAATTGATCTCTCTGTGCTATGCAGCTACTTCCCACTAGCTAGCTATTTTACATTTGATAGCGTATATATGTCAATGCCACTCTCTCACTTCGTTAATTTTTTTTTTCTGGTAATATGTAGTAAGTAGCAGTTGTAATGGGTTTGCTAACCCTCTATACTCTCTTGATCAGCCTATTTTGTGACCAGTGGCATCCCTTTTCAGGATAGGAATCACAACTCAAATTCTTAAGAAGTGGCTATATTTATTCTTAGAGATATTGACTATAAATGATGTTGCTGTCACGGTTATTACATGGCCGAATATTTTCTCATAAGGTGGATAATCAACAGTGTTAGAATATGATAGGTTTTTGCATACTTTTTAGATACCTTTTTTGGAAAAGTGATTTTTAGTTACCAGTATCTGAATCTTTGTACTAACATCAGATTTAGAGGGATTTTTACAAAACACTTTTGATTTAGCATCAGTTTATTTTCAGATTGTTCAATAAAGCCTGACTTACTACATGAACAAAGCTAGAGCATCTCTGGTTGAAGTATAACTGGGGAAACTGGGGTTTTACTTATTTGGTTTCCCCATAATTTTCTGCAGCAGCCCTCAAAGAACCACAACATAACCCTAGGGACCACATAAAGATATTGATTTGGAGCAGTGATTCTGAATGAGGGGTACTTTTATGTCACAGGGGACATCTGACAATGTCTGGAGACATTTCTGGTTGTCACATTTGTGCAGAGGGGCTACTGGCATCTAGCTGGTACTGGCCAGGGATTCTGCGCACCATCCCACAGTGCACAGGACAGCCTCCACATGAAGAATTACTTGGCCCCAAATGTCGATAGTGCCAAGACTGAGACACCCTGAAGTGAAGCAAGATTGAGATGCAAACACTTCAGTGTAATTTGTACCAACTTTGTTGCTGAGTTAATAAAAATCCACTTACATATTTTGCTATGCTATGAAGTGAAAAATATAGAGCTTGACTCTGATACTTACATTTCTGAGCAGCTGTTTATAGCACTCCTCTTCCGTCTTTAAGTACTTACCTAGAACTAATTAGGAAGAACACTTTAAGGGTCTCCTTATTGCCTTTAATTGGGTCTTGACATGATTGGTCTTCATTTTTCTCACCCAGCCAGAGGTCAGAAGTACAAACCTCATCACATAGTTCTAAAGCAAAAGGAAAACTTTCAACTGTATTCTGAAAATACTGGAGCAATTATGATTCAAATTCCTAATAATGCTTCCATTAGACCTGTGTTACAGCTTTAAGTAAGTCATAGTTCTTCATATGAGTATTTTTCCTAGAGATGGAAAGCAATTTCTCTCTGCCTATAAGACTGGTAACACATGTCCATTGTTTGGGATGACAGATTTAAGTAAACATTTCCATCAGGTTTCATTGTTATGAAAAAACAATCCACCCACTGCACAGGAAATTAAGCAATAATGAATGAAAAGCAAGGGAACAGGTTATTAACACTTCAAGTACAAAAAGCAATCAAGGCTTCTTGCCAGTATCATGTATTACTTTTAAAAGAAAGATTTTTGGAAAACTCATTATGTTGGAATTTGACTAATTAGAAAACTAATTTGCAGCAACACTTTTCAGTTCGAAGATACAATGTATACGCAAGGCTGCACATTTAGAGTGCCCTGGATTTTTAAAAATATGAACCTTTTCAGGTTTTCTTAAGTGTGATCTCCTCACTTGCAAGATCACTCTGTCAGTTGTTGCTGCATAAAATAGTTATTTATTGCTGCATAAAAGCTACTCTAAAGTTTAGTAGCTTAAAACAACAGTTATGTACTTAGCCCTTGGTTCAGTGGGTTAGCAATTTAGGCTGGGCTGAATTGAATAGTTATGGTTATTCTAGTCTTGGCTGGGCACACTTATGCATATACAGTCAGCAGTAGATCAAGGAAGTGACGCTGCTTCTTGCAGTTGGTTGGTTGTTGGCTGGTACAGAATTAGGACAACTGGGTCATCAGACACCAAGCTAGCCCTCGTTTGTTCACATAGAGAGGCAAGGGTTTGGAGAGAGAAGGAGAGAGAGAGAGACAGAGAGAGACAGAGAGAGAGCGCGGAAGCATGCAAGGCCTCTTGCAGTCTAAATTGGTACAAAAGTGTTTTGTCACATTCTATAGGCTAATGAAAGTTAAAAAGGCCAGCCCAGGTTGGAGAAACAGGTTCTAGCACCTAAGTTTTGCCTTGGGCTTTATTTTCTATGAAACTCAGACTATGAGATTGTCTATCACTCTACAGTTTTGTTTTGTTTTTTTTCTTTAGCCAATGTCCTTGAATATGCTTAAATTTTTTTTTGGTATAAGTACTATTAAGCTAGGATTAATAAAAATAAAACAACACAACATTGTAAATCAACTATATTCCAATAAAAAATTTTTATAAATTACATATAGTCCCATTACCTCCACAATAAAACAGTCCATTATTTTCCAATTTTCTTTTCTAATGCTTTTGCACATACATACAACACTTTGCAGTAATTCCTCCTTGACTACTTATCATAATATATTCTGCATTTTCTTCTTTTTTAACCTAACCCCATCATGATAGTCATTACCATTACTGAATTATCTTCAAAAATTTTGCTAATGGCACAATACTCCAAATTTTGAGGGATCTGACAGATTATTTTCATTTTCCTTGACAGATGCTTAGTCTTTTTTGTTCTCTTATTGCCTCTTTATGGTTTTACCATTAATGATACTCACAAAAATTTATATGTAAAGATTTTCTAACCTCTGCTTTTCTAATATGTAGCATGATTGAATAAAAGATCACAAGAACTTGATATGATTTGAACAATCACTTAGTATAAAATGTGCTGCAAAATATAGTCACTAACAATAATCAGATTGTTAATTTTATAATTTTGTGTGATTTATATAAAAGAGATGAATTGTTTGATTTGTTCACTCGAAAAATATTTGTCATATGCGGGCATCATTGTAGTCTTCTTAAATACAAATACGAATAAAATATGGTATTGACCTCAAGGAGTTTTCAGACACTGAAGTTCTGTTTCTTGCTACTCTAGTTACTTGACTAGTTACGTAAATTTATAGTCATTATTATTGAATATAATTATTATTAAATTAAAATCAAAGTTATATTTTAAGGTTATAAAATGTTGTGGTGTTTGAGCAGGAATAGAAAAAAAATAACTAATGGAACAGAACTCAGAAAGAGACTCATGATAAATGAGAAAATATTATTCTTTAGAGGTGACATTTCAATTCAATGGGGGAAAGTTAGACTATTAAATAAATTATTGTTGGACCAATAATCCATTCACTTTGGGCAATAAAATAAAATGATTACCTACACATACCATAAAATATAAAATCCAGGTGGAATAAATTTCTAGAAGTACAAGGAAATATAGCAGAGGTTAGGAAGTTTTCCTATGCAAAACTTAAAATTCATAAAGGTAAAGATAGCCAGATTTGGTTTTGTAAAAATGTTTTTAATCTTCTGTAAATTTAAACTTATAAGATGAATGACAGATTTGAAGAAAATATATAACATACAGAAAAGTTAAAAACAGATACTATTTCTGTAATATTCAGGTTTCAGTTGCAGGCAGCAAATCCATACAAGATGTTTTAGGTTGAAAACAATCTAATATGGGGAACAGGATATAAACAAAATCAACACAGGAGCTAGAAGAGTAGAAGTTATTTCCAGGGGACATCAGCATCATGGTGGAGTGAGATGCTCCCTTTATCCCTCCTCCTCAATCTACAACCAGTAAAACATTCACAATTCAGAAACATGACTCTGCCTTACATACCAGCATGCTGAAAATCCTGCAAATCTGTGCATCTAAATGTGGGAGGACTGGAACACATAGAGGAGATGGAAGCAGGGGAAAAGTGGAAGCAGTGTTTCCAGTCCTGGATGCCCCAGCTGCAGCAGCTGAGACTGCAGCCCCAGAGAACTTGGTAGCAGCAGGGGATGTGGTACAAATGACTTCAGTCTCCTTGCTACAACAATGCACATGGCCACAAGTAACTGGGCAGCACTGGCAGTGGACCTGAGACCCCATCCCTCCAGTCACAGAGGCACCCATTACTCAGACCCCTTGAGTCCCACCCATAGCAGCAGAGTCCATGTACCTGACAACACCAGACACGGCAGAGGTGCCCACATGTCCCTGGTTGCTCCAGCCTCCTCCACCTCCCATCACAGTGGTGGAGGCTGTGACTCAGGAGATCCTGGACCTGGCAGAAAAGTCCACCATCCTGATACCCCAGGCAGCAACACTAGTGGTACTGGAGAGTCAGCTGCAAGGCACCAATAACCCCGGAGGCACAAGCACTGGTAATGAGGGCACTGACAGAGGTGGTGGAGGGTGGAAAATGTGGACTCTCAAATATAACCAGAGGTCTCTCAGGTAAGAAAAACTAAAAACTTGTGCTGTTGTGCCACCTACTGAAAAACAAAAGGAAGTCCTCTAATTTCTAACCTGTTAAATCTTTAGAAACAAGTAAAAAAAAAAAATTAAAAAGCTTTACCTAAAGAAGAAAGATGCTTGCTACTTCAAATGTACCAGCAGAAGAAGAACTCATCAAGCACCATGAAGAATCACAGTAATACTGTATCACAAAAGAAAATGACAATTCTCCAGAGGCCAAACTTAAAAGCATGGAATATTGCAATATGATAGAGAATTCAAAATAGGTGTCATGGAGTAATTCAATGAGAGAAATTTATAGTTATACAGGCCTACCTCAAGAAAAAGAAAAATCTCAAATAAACAATCTAATGTTTTACCTGAAAGAACTAGAAAAGGAAGGACAAAGCTCAAAGAGTGTAGAAGGAAGGAAACAATAAAAATCATAGTGAAAATAAATGAAATAGAAAAGATCAATCAAACTAAGAGTTGGTTCCTTGAAAAGATAAAGGAAATTGACAAGCCTTTAGCTAGACTCACTAAGACAAAAGGGAAGGCTCTCACGGATGAAATCAGAAATGAAAGAGGAGAAATAACAATGGATAACACAGAATATAAAGGATTATAAAATAATACTCTGGACAGCTAAACACGAACAAATAGAAAAAACTAGAAGAAATGGACAAATTCTTAGTATCATACAACATCCCAAGACAGAAAGATGAAGAAATAGAAAATCTTAGTAGACTGATCACTAATAAAGAGATTGAAAGAGTAATCAAAAATCTCCCCAAATACAAAAGTCCAGGACCAGATGGCTTCACTGGTGAATTCTACCAAACATTCAAAGGAGATTTAATAACTATCCTCCTCAAACTCTTCCAAAATTTGAAGAGGAGGGAATATTTCCTAATTCATTTTATGAGGCCAACATTACCTTGACATCCAAACCAGACAAAGACAACACAGGAAAGGAAAAGTATAGGCTAATGGACATAGATGCAAAAATCTCCCAAAAAAACATTAGCAAACGGAATACAACACTACATTAAAAGGATCATACACCACAATCAAGTGGGATTTATTCCAGGGATGCAAGGATAGTTCAACAACCACAAATCAATCAACATTATGCACTACATTAACAAAATGAAGAATAAAAATGATATGATCATCTCAGAAATAACATTTGACAAGATTCAACAACAATTTAAAAAAAGAAATTGTTGATAAAATGGGTATAAAAATAACATGCTTCAACATAATGCATCATTCTCAATGATAAAAAATTGAAAGCTTTCCCTCCAAAATCAGGAACAAGACAAGGATGCCCACTCTTATTCAACATAGTACTGGAAGTTTTAGTCAGAGCAATTAGGCAAGAAAAAGAAATAAAAGGCATCCAAATTAGAAAGAAAAAAGTAAAACTTTTACTATTTGGATAACATGGTATAGAAAACTTTAAAGACTCCACAAAAAAACTATTAGAAATAATAAACAAATATGGTAAAGATACATAATACAAAATCAGCGTACAAAAATCTGTTCCATTTATGTATGCTAACAGTGAGCTAGCAGAAAGAGAAATTAAGAAAATAATCCCATTTACAATTGCAAAGAAAGAAAAAATACCTAGGAATAAATTTATCCAAGAGGATGAAAGACCTATATACTGAAAACTATAATACATTGTTGAAAGAAATTGAAGATGACATAAATAAATGGAATGATATTCTATGATCATTGATTGGAAGACATAACATTGCTAAATGTTCATATTACCTAAAACAATCTACAGATTCAATACAATCCATACTAAAATCCCAAGGACATTTTTTCACAGAAATAGAACAAAATCTCTAAAACTTATATGGAACTACAGAAGAGCTCAAATTGCCAAAGCAATCCTGAGAAAAAAAGGAACAAAGCTGGAGGTATCACGCTTCCTGATTTCAAACTATATTACAAAGCTAGAGTAATCAAAACAATATAAAATTGGCAGAAAAATAGATTCATAAATCAGTGGAACATAATTGAGAGCCCAGAAATAAACCTACACATATATGGCATAAATTTACAACAAAGGTGCAAAAAACATACAATGGAAAAAGAATAGTATTTTCAAATAAATGGTGTTGGGAAAACCGAACAGTCACATGCAAAAAATGAAACAAGACCACTATCTCACACCACACACAAAAATCAACTCAAAATAGATTAAAGACTTGAACCATAAAACTCTTAGAAGAAAATATGGGGAATGAGTTCTTTGACATCAGTCTTAGCAATATCTTTCTAGATGTGTCTCCTCAGTCAAGGGAAACAAAAGAAACAATAAACAAATGGAGCTGCATCAAACTAAAATGCTTCTGCACTGTAAAGGAAACCATCAGCAAAATGAATTTCTCAAGTAATTTAGAATAGAACTACCATATGATCCAGCAATCCCACTTCTGGGTATTTATCCAAAAAATATGAAAATACTAATTTGAAAAGATACATGCACCCCTACATTCACTGCAGCATTATTTACAACAGCCAAGATATGGAAACAACCTAAGTGCCTGTCAACGAATGAATAGATATTCATTCCATATATAATGTGTGTGTGTATATATATATATATATATATATATATATATACACACACACACACACACACACAATGGAATATCATTCAGCCATAAAAAAGATGAACTCTTGTCATTTGCGACAACATGGATGGACTTTGAGGGTGCTACGCTAGGTAAAATAAGTCAGATGGAGAAAGACAAATACTATATGATTTCACTTACATGTGGAATATAAAAAGCAAACAAACAACAGCTAACCCAAATAAATGAACAAATCAAGCCAAACAAAACCAAACATGTAGATACAGAGAAAAGAGTAGTGGTTACCAGAGGAGAAAGGTTGGAGGGAGGGGAAATGGGTAAAAGGGGATCAACTGTATGGTGATGGGTGGAAACTAAATTTTTGGTGGTGAGCACACTGTGGTATATACAGAAGTAGAAATATAATGTGGACATGAAATGCAATGTTATAAAGCAATGTTACTTCAATAAAACATAAATTTAAAAAAAGAAATAAATTATGTTCAGCCTCAAAACTACTCTGCCCCAGGTATGATCTGGGAAGCTACCTCTGTGGCTGCTTCAGGAAGCTAACAAACCCTGACTCTGTTGTTACTACTGCTGATAGAAATCCATGTTCCATTTGTCTAAATGAGGAGAATTGCCTTCATTAATAAAGTTAGCAGATGAACCAAGAAGATGCATACAGATTAGAAAGTTGAACTACAGCCATTGATTCCAAAGCCATACCACCTCCACAAGTGACATCTGTGAAATAAGTGTCCTGGGCCCTGCCTCTTCCATCTCTTCTGAGCAACATACTCTGCAAGTGCATCTGATTGGTGGCTCCTAAATGATGTTCAGTACCCAAGTTTCAGAAATATCTGGGAAATCTGGTGTTTACCTGCCCACTTTTGCATGCAAGAAGTGGGTTGGGATGAAAGTTAAGTGAGTCAACTGACCACAACACCTAATATGCAAAGGGTTCCTATGAATCAATAAGAAAAGGATGACGAATTGATAACCAAAAATAATTCACAGAAAACGAAATTTTAAAAACTTATATACTATAAAAGAATGTTCCTCCTCATTAGCAATCAGGGAAGAACTTTACAAGTTAAAAAAATCAGATTGACTGAAATAATAAATAGTATCTAATACTGGCAGGAAGAAGGAACTCTCATTGACCTATTAACCTGTGGTGAGGGAGAAATTTTATTCAGGTTTCCCCTGCCCTTTTTGGAGGGCAACTTGTTATTATCAATCAATATTTAAAATCCTTTGACCCAACAGTACTTCATCCAGTAATCTGTCCTTCAGCAATACCTAAACTTGCACAAAGAGACATGTATAAAGTGTTTATTGTATCATGGTTTGATGTCAGATAATTAGAAATAATTTAAATGTTCATTAGAAAGGCAATATTTAAATTGTACAATCATGTTATAGGATTTTATACAGATTTTTTGAGAACTATATTTATGAAGATGGACATGGAAAATGTCCATGAATTTAGTAAATGTAAAAGCAAGCTGCAGAACTATAGAGAATGATCCTTTTTTCGAAAAATAAAACATTCATGTAACATATCTATCCCCATTTCTCTACAAAACATCTCAGTAATATCTACATTGGTTATTTGGTGTGTGTGTGGTGAATGTGTGTGAAAGATTCTAGAAGAATATACATAACATTTTTACCAATGATTACTTTGGGATAATGAGGTTGGAGAGGAGACTGATTTTTACCCTGCATGTATTTATATTGTTTGAATATTTTGCAAGTTGCAATGCTCTTGTAAGTGAAAAAAATGCATGATGTACCAAGGAAAATGCTGTCAACAGTTATTCAAACTGTTAGATTTTGCCCTAAAACCCTCATTCTAAATGCTGTCAACGATAATTTCCAGGATTATCATCATAGAATATCATTGAGGACTAAAATCTTGCCTATGAAATCTTTTGAGATTTGTCTGTCTGATAATCATCAAAACTTCCAAGTTAAACTAATTAACCTTGATACCATTCCTAGGGCCCGCCCACTCTGCACATCTTTGCCTGTTACAACATTCTGTCTCCAGCTGGCAGTAGATGTTATATGCTACTGAATGATGCTACTGCTAAATTCCAGTCTAACAAGCATCGCTCAGAATTTACCAAAAAGAGCTAAAATACAAATCCCAGGGTACTGTGCAATTATTTTGGCTACTCCTTGGCCTAGGAGAAACTGCTAGACATTTAAAATTAATAATAAAAATAGCTAATGAGGCAGTACTTATTTTTGCTTTATATAAATTGCCTGATTTCCCTGCAGCTCACTCTGCTTGATTTTTGGCCCTGAGTATTTAATGAGAATGAAAATCTTATGATGCAACTGTGGGGCCATTTGCTCCTTTAAATTACCAAACCCAGACATTCCTGGAAATGGCATTGTCTATTATCATTACAGGAAAACATCCTGTTCTCACCAAAGCTCATGGGGGCATACCCAAACTGAGAATGCATTTTCAAAGAGCAACAGCCAGCTTTGCTTGGCACAAATCTTTACTCTGAAGCTGATTAGAAGAGCTGTCCAAACCATTTAGAGTTTGAGATATACTGGATAATTTCCAACTCACGTGTATAAGCCCAGGGTAAGAACACTCAATAAATTAACCTCTAAACTAGGTGGAAATACAAAATTATGCTGAATAGAAACAGATAATTATCATAACAAATAAAAGAGAATTTAAAAATGACAACATACTATCTTCCCAAGTAGGATTTTATTCTGTCACCTGGAATTCTTCAATATAAATGAACATATTCTCTAGAATAAGTTTTAACTGAAATATGTATTTTTCCTCCTTTGCCACTGATAATTGTCTCAGCCTAAGAAAACTTGATCCATCTGGATTTCTTAATTCTCCTCCCCTCATTTTTATTATTTTATCATTTGGAGGGAAATCTCAATGTAAAACAAGTCTTTGCTCTCAAAGTCTCAAGTTTTGTCTCTTTGGATCCTGATTTTGAAGCAAGTTTCCCATGTAACCCTTGCAAATTGAGGTCTCCAAATAAAGTCAATTTTGAATTACATAGATATGGAAAGAAGCAGTTACCTGGGTGTCCTCAGTGTCATGGAGACCATTCTGGAGAATTGCTTCAGACAAAGGGGCTTGGCAAGGGAGAATGCCAAGATTACTGCAGCATCAGTTTCTATTAACAGTAATAACCCCACAACCGTATGTATCTCATTCCAGACCCACTGGCTTCCTTCCTGGTGCAAGAATAAAATACTGACTTTCTGGTTACTTTTCTCTTTTCCCATTTATGAATCCCCACCCTTCATTTAGAGCCAGTTTAAATTCAACCAATACTTTTGATTCCTTAATCTTTTCTGGTCCAGAAATCTCTTTTTGCCTTGTCAATTCATACCCATAAACTTCAAGAAATTTTTAGTGCAATTATGCTTGTATCATTGATAATTTTATAACAATAGTGTCTGCTCTCCAGAAGTAGATTTAGAATTCTTTCAGGTTAAAGTCTCAACTTAAATACATTTTTATCCATTTAAAAAAAATAAAGTATAATTCTCCCTTTTTTGTGTACAGTTCTGCGAGTTTTGACAGATGTACGTAGTCATGTAGCCACCTTCAATGTCAATAAGGAGGGCACGTCATTTACTTCAAAAAATTCTCCTACATCCCTTTCTGGTCAGTCTCTACACAAATCCCCAGCTCCTGGCAACCACGGATCTATTTTCTGTCCATAGTTTTGTCTTTGCAAAAGTGTTATATAAATGGAGTCATACAGTAGCCTTCTGAGTCTGGCTTCTTTCACTTAGTGTATTTGAGATTCATCTATGTTGCTGCATGTTTCAGCAGTTCATTCCTTTTTATTGCTGCATAGTATTCCATTTTATGGATATACAGCAGTTTGTTTACCAACACTCCAGCTGAAGGATATTTGAGTTGTTTCCAGTCTGGGGCGACTATAAGTTTGATATATTATCATTATCTTAGTAATTGTCCATCCACTGAGCCCCATCCTGCTCCCTGGCTATAAATTCTCACTGTTCCTGTTGTACAGGTTTTGGAATACAGGTGAATACAGGTTTTCATTTCATTTGGGTAAATACCTAGTAGTGGGATTGTTGGGTCCTATAGTACAGGTATGTTTAACTTCTACTATATTTTCTCTTATACCCTACATTTTTTTGGCTGTACCGTGTGGCATGTGGGATGTTAATTCCCTGACCAGGAATTGAACCTGCACCCCCTGCAGTGGAAGCGCAGAGTCTTAACCACTGGACCACCAGGGAAGTTCCATATACCCCACATCCTTGTATGATGCCTTATGTAACTGAGAAATTAGTTGGGCTCCCTTCCTTTAGTGGTCTGGGTAAAATTGGTTCACAGTTTCAATAAGTTCAAAGTTCTCTCCTAATGTAATTTTATTTGGGGGAATTTCACTTTGATGGGTACCACTGCATCTGATTTCTGGGTCCTTTAAAAGATGTCCTCCCACCACTAATAACCTCGATTGGAAATTTGTAACACCTTGCAATTAATTATATAGGATCTGGTCACATAAAAGCATGAGTAAGTATTATAGATTTTACTGAAAGTTCATAGGGACCATAAGTTGTGAGGGTTAACATGTTACATTTTACATCCCACAGAAAACAACTAAAAATTACATCTTAAACATCTCAGTCCTTTTATGGAATCCCAACTTGGACACTCACCATTCTGATTTCTTTCTACTCTTGCCCTTTTAGGAGCTAGTCTTGTTAACCTCTCTCTAAGCCTAAAGCAATTTTTCTCCTTCTATACACAGGTCAACTCATCTCTCCTCGGTTGCTCTTCCCAATTGTGCATATATACACTTAGGAAAGCAGAAGAAATGCTTTCATTTTAAGATTATTTTCTGTACTTAGAATATGTAGTTTCTTCTTAAAGATGCTATTTTTAACTTAAGTTCTAATTCTTTGAAAGCTGACTACTTATATACAGTTCAAGTTGATAATTCTTAGCTTATCAGTTAGCTAGTACTGTGTAAAAAAACACCTCCAAATTTAGTGGCTTAAAGACCAACAATTTTTTTTATTATTATTACTCTGAGATCTCAGGCGAGCTAGAAAGTTCTGGTTGCATCTGGTTTCACTCCTGTCTCTACAGTCAACAGTTGGTTGGGTTGACACTTCTGCTGACCTAAGCCAGGCTGCCTCACCTACTTGGCTGCAGGATGTTTTAACATGGCCTTGGCTAAGACTAGCGAGTTCTCATCCATGTTGTCTTCCAATGTCCCACCAAATAGCCTGGCTTGTTCTCATGGAAGTGGTAGGGTCCAAGAGAAAGTGTGGAAGCATCCATGGCTCCCTCAGAACATGCACACCATCACTTCCATTCTGTTGGCCAAGTAAATCACAAGGCCAGCTCAGATTCCAGGGTGAATAAAGAGACTCCATCTGTCAATGGGGGTTGCTACAAAGACACATTACGTAGAGGATTCATGTAGGAAAGATGAAGAACTAGGGACATTTGCACAATCAATCTAGCATGCTTACAATCAATATTCTATTGATTAGAAGATCAATTTTTCCTATAATTCTTTTTGTAAATTAAATTTTATTTATTTATATTTTTATACAGCAGGTTCTTATTAGTTATCTATTTCATACATATTAGTGTATATATGTCATTCCCAATCTCCAAATTCAACCCACCACCACCACCACACCCTGCTTTCCCCCCTTGGTGTCCATAGGTTTGTTCTCTACACCTGTGTCTCTATTTCTGCTTTGCAAACCGATTTATCTATACCATTTTTCTACATTTCACATATATGCGTTAATATATGGTATTTGTTTTTCTCTTTCTGACTTACTTCACTCTGTAGTACAGTCTCTAAGTCCACCACGTCTCTGCAAATGACCCAATTTCATTCCTTTTTCTGGTTGAGTGATATTCCATTGTATATATGTACCACATCTTCTTAATCTGTTCATCTGTCGATAGGCATTTAGGTTGCTTCCATGACCTGGCTGTTGTAAATAGTGTTGCAATGAACATTGGGGTGCATGTGTCTTTTTGAATTATGGTATTCTCTGGGTATATGCCCAGTAGTGGGATTGCTGGGTCATATGGTAATTCTATATTTAGTTTTTTAAGAAACCTCCATACTGTTCTCCATAGTGGCTGTATCAAATTACATTCCCACCAACAGTGCAAGATGGTTCCCTTTTCTCCACACCCTCTCCAGCATTTGTTGTTTGTAGATTTTCTGATGATGCCCATTCTAACTGGTGTGAGGTGATATCTCATTGTAGTTTTGATTTGCATTTCTCTAATGATTAGTGATGTTGAGCAGTTTTTCATGTGCCTCGTGGCCATCTGTATGTCTTCTTTGGAGAAATGTCTATTTAGGTCTTCTGCCCATTATTTGATTAGGTTGTTTTTTATTTTAATATTGAGCTGCATGAGTTGTTTACATATTTTGGAGATTAATCCTTTGTCCTTTGATTCATTTGCAAATATTTTCTCCCATTCTGAGGGTTGTATTTTCATCTTGCTTATAGTTTCCTTTGCTGTGCAAAAGCTTTTAAGTTTAATTAGGTCCGGTTTTTAATTTTTGTTTTTATTTCCATTACTCTAGGAGGTGGGTCAAAAAAGATCTTGCTGTGATTTATGTCAAAGAGTGTTCTGCCTATGTTTCCTGTAAGAGTTTTATAGTATCTGGTCTTACATTTAGGTCTGTAATCCATTTTGAGTTTACTTTTGTGTATGGTGTTAGGAAATGTTCTAATTTCATTCTTTTACATGTAGCTGTCCAGTTTTCCCAGCAACACTTACTGAAAAAAGTGTCTTTTCTCCATCATATATCCTTGCCTCTTTTGTCATATATTAGTTGACCATAAGTACATGGATTTATCTTTGGGCTTTCTATGCTGTTCCATTGATCCATATTTCTGTTTTTGTGCCAGTACCATATTTTCTTGATTACTGTAGCTTTGTAGTATAGTCTGAAGTAAGGGAGTCTGATTCCTCCAATTCTGTTTTTTTTCCCCAAGATTGTTTTGGCTATTCAGGGTCTTTGGCATCTCCATACAAATTTTAAGATTTTTTTGTTCTAGTTCTGTAAAAAGTGCCATTGGTAATTTGATAGGAATTGCACAGAATCTGTAGATTGCTTTGAGTAGTATAGTCATTTTCACAATATTGATTCTTCCAATCCAAGGACATGGTATATCTCTCCATCTGTTTGTGTAATTTTTTATTTCTTTCATCAGTGTCTTTTTTTTTCCATTTTTTAAAAAATATCAGCTTCATTGAGGTATAATTGACAAATAAAATTGTAAGATATTTAAAGTATACATCTTAGTGATTTAAGTTTTGTATTTTTGGATCTTGTTTAAGAAACATTTCCCCATCCTAAGACACAAAGATATTCTCCTGCTTCTTCTTCCATTAGCCTCACTGTTTTACTTTTCCATTTATATCTACCACTCTCTGAAACTTACCTTTGTATTTAGTGTAAGGTAGGAATTTAACTTAATTTTTATTCATATTGTAAACCAGTTTTATCAACATAATTTCTAAGCAATCTATTCTTTCCTCATGAAGATGGCTTTGCCACATTTGTAGTGCTGCCTTTTTTGTACATCAAGTTCTATGTATCATGGGTCTATTTTCAAGCTTTCTATCTGTTCTATTTGTTTGTTTATTTGAACCTAGGGGCAGGACAGGAATAAAGACACAGATGTAGAGGATGGACTTGAGGACATGGGGAGGGGGAAGGGCAAGCTGGGATGAAGTGAGAGAGTGACATTGACATATATACACTACCATATGTAAAATAGCTAGTGGGAAGCAGCTGCATAGCACAGGGAGATCAGTTCCGTGATTTGTGACCACCTAGAGGGGAGGGATAGGGAGGGTGGGAGGAGACACAAGAGGGAGGGGATATGGGGATATATGTATAGCTGATTCACTATGTTATACAGCAGAAACTAACACAACATTGTAAAACAATTATACTCCAATAAAGATGTTCAAAAAATCATCAGTGTCTTACAGTTTTCTGAGTACAGGCCTTTTACCTCTTTAGGTAGGTTTATTCCTAGGTATTTTATTCTTTTTGTTGCAATGGTGAATGGGATTGTTTCCTTAATTTCTCTTTCTGATCTTTCCTTGTTAGTGTATAGGAATGCAAGAGATTTCTGTGCATTAATTTTGTATCCTGCAACTTTACCAAATTCATTGATTAGCTCTAGTAGTTTTCTGGTAGCATATTTAATATTATTTATGTATAGTATCAAGTCATCTGCAAACAGTGACAGTTTTACTTCTTTTCCAATTTGTATTCCTTTTACTCTTTTTCTTCTCTGATTGCCGTGGCTAGGACTCCCAAAACTATGTTGAATAATAGTGGTGAGAGTGGACATCCTTGTCTTTTTCCTGATCTTAGAGGAAATGCTTTCAGCTTTTCACCATTGAGAATGATGTTTGCTGTGGATTTGTCATATATGGCTTTTATTATGTTGAGGTAGAGTCCCTCTATGATGACTTTCTGGAGAGTTTTTTACCAGAAATGGGTGTTGAATTTTGTCAAAAGCTTTTTCTGCATCTATTGAGATGATCATATGGGTTTTATGCTTCAATTTGTTAATACGGTGTATCACATTGATTGATTTGCATATATTGAAGAATCCTTGCATCCCTGGGATAAATCCCACTTGATCATGGTGTATGATCCTTTTAATGTGTTGTTGGATTCTGTTTGGTAGTATTTTGTTGAGGATTTTTACATCTATATTCATCAATGATATTGGTCTGTAATTTTCTTTTTTTGCCGTATCTGTGTCTGGTTTTGGTATCAGGGTGATGGTGGCCTAGTAGAATGAGTTTGGGAGTGTTCCTTCATCTGAAAATTTTTGGAAGAGTTTGAGAAAAATGGGTGTTAGCTCTTCTCTAAATATTTGATAGAATTCACCTGTGAAGCCATCTGGTCCTGGATTTCGTTTGTTGGAAGATTTTTCATCACAGTTTCAATTTCATTGCTTGTGATTGGTCTGTTCATATTTTCGATTTCTTCCTGATTCAGTCTTGGAAGGTTATACCTTTCTAAAAATGTGTCCATTTCTTCCCAGTTGTCCATTTTATTGGCATAGAGTTGCTTGTAGTAGTCTCTTATGATACTTTGTATTTCTGTGGTGTCCATTGTAACATCTCCTTTTCCATGTCTAATTTTATTGATTTGAGTCCTCTCCCTCTTTTTCTTGATGAGTCTGGTTAAAGGTTTATCGATTTTGTTGATCTTCTCAAAAATACACCTTTTAGTTTTATTGATCTTTGCTATTGTTTTCTTTGTTTCCATTTCATTTATTTCTGCTCTGCTCTTTATGATTTTTTTCCTTTGACTAACTTTGGGTTTTGTTTGTTCTTCTTTCTCTAGTTCCTTTAGGTGTAATATTCAATTGTTTATTTTGGATTTTTCTTGTTTCTTGAGGTAGGATTGTATTACTAGAAACTTCCCTCTTAGAGCAGCTTTTGTTGCACCCCATAGGTTTTTGATCATCGTGTTTTCATTGTCATTTGTCTCTAGGTATTTTTTGATTTCCTCTTTGATTTCTTCAGTGATCTCTTGGTTATTTAGTAACATATTGTTTAGCATCCATGTGTTTGTGTATTTTTATGTTTTTTAACCTGTACCTGATTTCTAATATCATAGTGTTCTGGTGGGAAAGGTGCTTGATATGATTTCAATTTTCTTAAATTTACCAAGGCTTGATTTGTGACCCAAGATGTGATCTATCCTGGAGAATGTTCCATGTGCACTTGAGAAGAAAGTGTAATCTGCTGCTTTCAGATGGAATGTCCTATAAATATCAATTAAATCTATCTGGTCTATTGTGTCATTTAACCCTTGTATTTCCTTATTAATTTTCTGTTTGGATGATCTGTCCATTGGTGTAAATGAAGTGTTACACTCCCCCACTATTATTGTATTACTGTCAATTTCCTCTTTTATAGCTGTTAGCATTTGCCTTATATATTGAGGTGCTCCTATGTTGGGTGCATATATATATTTATAATTGTTATATCTTCTTCTTGGATTGATCCCTTGATCATTATGTAGTGTTCTTCCTTGTCTCTTGTAACATTATTTTAAAGTGTATTTTATCTGACATGTGTATTGCTACTCCAGCTGTCTTTTGATTTCCATTTGCATGAAATATTTTTCTATCCCCTCACTTTCAGTCTGAATGTGTCCTTAGGTCTGAAGTGGATCTCTTGTAGACAGCATATACATGGGTCTTGCTTTTGTATCCATTTAGTGAGCCTGTGTCTTTTGGTTGGAGCATTTAATCCATTCACTTTAAGGTAATTATTGATATGTATGTTCCTATTACCATTTTCTTAATTGTTTTCGGTTTGTTTTTGTAGGTCCTTTTCTTCTCTTATGTTTCCCACTCAGAGAAGTTCCTTTAGCATTTGTTGTAGAGCTGGTTTGGTGCTGCTGAATTCTTTTAGCTTTTGCTTGTCTGTAAAGCTTTTGAATTCTCCATCAAATCTGAATGAGACCCTTGCTGGGTAGAGTAATCTTGGTTGTAGTTTCTTACCTTTCATCACTTTAAATTTATCATACCACTCCCTTCTGACTTGTAGAGTTTCTGCTGAGAAATCAGCTGTTAACCTTATGGGAGTTCCCTTGTATGTTATTTTTCATTTCTCCCTTGTTGCTTTTAATAATTTTTCTTTGTCTTTAATTTTTGTCAGTTTGAATACTATGTGTCTTGGCGTGTTTCTCCTTCGGCTTATCCTGCTTGGGACTCTCTGCACTTCCTGGACTTGGGCGGATATTTCCTTTCCCATGTTAGGGAAGTTTTCATCTATAATCTCTTCAAATATATTCTCAAGTCCTTTCTCTCTCTCTTCTCCTTCTGGGACCTCTATAATGCAAATGTTGGTGCATTTAACGTTGTCCCAGAAGTTTCTTAGGCTGTCTTCATTTATTTTCATTCTTTTTTTTTAATGTGTTCTGCAGCAGTGAATTCCACCATTCTGTCTTCCAAGTCACTTATCTGTTCTTCTGCCTCAGCTATTCTGCTATTGATTCCTTCTAGTGTATTTTTCATTTCAGTTATTGTATTGTTCATCTCTGTTTTTTCTTTAATTCTTCTGGGTGTTTGTTCTTTAATTCTTCTAGGTCTTTGTTAAACATTTCTTGCATCTTCTTGATCTTTGCCTCCATTGTTTTTCCGAGGTCCTGGGTCATCTTCACTATCATTATTCTGAATTCTTTTTCTGGAAGGTTGCCTATCTCCACTTCATTTAGTTGTTTTTCTGGGGTTTTATCTTGTTCCTTCATCTCATACATAGCTCTCTGCCTTTTCATCTTGTCTCTTTCTGTGAATTGGTTTTCACTCCACAGGCTGCAGGACTGTAGTTCTTCTTGCTTCTGCTGTCTGCCCTCTTGTGGATGAGGCTATGTAAGAGGCTTGTGCCTTTTCTATAATTACAAATATGCAAAATTTTAACTTTATTCAGCTCAAGAACTCAAAGGTAATTAAAGTAAACATCACACTTCATTTAAAAAAATGTCATACTTTCCCTAATGAAAAGTTAAAACCACATTATTGGACTCCTTTCAATTTAATAAACTACACATAATGCAAAGCTAAAATAGTACCACTATGGTTTGCTGTCAGCTATTTTAGTCAATACCATTGAATCCATTTAAATAAAGCATATTAAATTGGTTGTATAAAAAATCTTTAAATAGAAAGAAAATATGGAATAAAAGGGAAACTAGTTTACAACTTAGAAATTCCCTAATTTGTTCTTTTTTGGAGGGGGTAATTTCATGAAGTTATACATGTACATATTTTAAAGAGTAAAATATGAGACAGTTTTCCAATGTTTGAAACAGCAATTCTCTACATCCCTGCAGTCACTGTCCTCTTCCAGCAGGCAAATATTTGCATCCTTTTACATCTATTCTTTTTGTTTAGACATCCACATTGCTCAAAATTCCATGCTAATATTGCCTTCTCTTAATTTTCAGTCTTGGGTGTTGTCTGTTGTTTTCCTATTAAGGAAAGTGATGGATTGTGCATGATCTCTCCTGCATCTTACTGTTCCCTTATCCCCCAACAAAGACACTTTCCCCCCTCTTCCCATCCTCTTAGGATGTTTATATCCCAATTTGGATTAGTACAATATGCAATTATTATTATAGGAATGCTCTCTGCAGATCCTCCCTGTGATATACTTTAATTACTTTCCATGTCTTGTGAACCTATTGTTTTGTTTGTAATTAATAATCATCTGTTTCATTTGTTTCTTTAATTCTCTCTGTATTTTTTTAGTAATGCAACCTCAAATTCTCCAATTTATTTATCTCTCCTTTTAATTATTCAGATATGTCATTATCCAATAATTTCATCTTTTCAAATAAGTTTTTCCCAAAACCCTGCATCATGCTTTCATCAGGACAGTTGCCTTGTGCCTGGCAAATCAACATCCTTCTGATGATTCTCTTTATCTCTTCGCTAAGTTGGGTTCTCTGTTTTTAACCCTCTATCTTTTTTTTTTTTTTTGGTTTCTTTATTTCTTTTGTTGTGCACATCCTCCAAAATGTTCCTGACGCAAAATTTTGGACACCTTGACTGTCTGAAAATATTCTAACCTCACATTAAGTGACAGGTTGCTAAGGTATAGAATTTTATTTGAAAATAAATTTCCTTTGAAATTATGAAGGCAATTCTGTGTTGTCTACAGCATCTAGTGTTATCTATAGCTGTCTAGAGTTGGCCATGAGAAGTTCAAGACCATTATCAACTTTTATTCTTTAATTGTGACTATTTTTTTCTCTTGTCGAACCTTCTATTTGTCCCCATGCATTTTACATTTCTCCAGTGTCTTGGCATAGTAATATTCTCATCCACTGTGCTTGGCCCTTGCTGGCTTCTTTCAATCTGGAAATTTATATCCCTTTATTCTGGGGAATTTCTTGAATTATGATTTCCTCCTCTCTTTCTCTGATATCTTTGTCTGAAATTCCAACTTTTTTTTCCTTTTTTTTTTCTTTTTTTGGTCTTTTAGACCTCCTGGACTGGTACTCTACCTTTCCTTTTTTTTTTTTTTTTCTCTTACTTTCCATCTCTGCCATTTTATTCTTCCTTTTGTGCAGATATTCTCAACTTTATTTTCCATGACTTCCATGGAGTTTTGTGTCTGTTCTCATGTTTCAATTTCTAAGAGCTCTTTTTATTATCTGAAGATTCCTTTCTATAATATTCTGTTCTTTTATTCAAGAATGCAATATCTTCCTTTAGGATTCTGAAGATATTAATGTAGATGCTTTTTAAATTTCTTCTCCTTGCATAATGTTTCCTTCTAAGTAGTTCCCCCCCCACCCGTTTATTTTGGCCTTAATCTTTCATGCTAAATGTATCCCCACTGTCTAGTGATCCTAGGCTGTCTGCTTATATTGATACCTAGGGTCCTGAAATGCTGATTGGATGCCTTGGAGCCAGTGGGTGGGCTTTGTCAACTCTGGGCTTTACTGTAGAGGCATCTAAGGGAGCTCTCTGGAATCCTTAATGTCAGAGTCTTTAGCTCTTTCTTCTTGGACAGGTCAGTTTTCTCAGAGATAAACTTTTAATTTCCTGGCTGGAAGACAGGTCTTGCTACCCACACTCTGGGAACTAACTGGGAAGAGAGGGCTGGGGGTCTCAGAGTTAAGTATGCAAATATAGTCTCACCCTTAAGCCTGGAAGGGTAACCAGTAATCATGCTTTGCTCAGGACTGAGGTATTTCCTGTAATGCAGGATTCTGTGTGTTAAAATCAGTACGGGACAGTCGACCACTTTAGCCTGGGCAACATTCTTTAAAGGATCCTATTCTGGCCATTCTTTGTAGTGTCCTTCCCCAAGGTCAAGGGGACCTGTCCGTCATTTCTAGACTATGCTTCAGAATTCTTGTCCACATGACCTTAATCCTGCTTCCAGGAACCATGTGGGTCTCTTCTCTCATTCTGTCCTTTTTTTAGGGTGAATAATTTCACCCACAGTGTATGGGCCCCCTGAAACCAAGGGATGGCCAAGGAGTTTAACAGAGCTTCAACAGAAGACTGAGTCTCCACACAAGCTCACTTCAGGGCTCTGTCAGTAAGGCAGGGAAATAGAGTGAGAAGAGAGGCAAGGGTAGGCCAGGAGCCATGGTTCCCCTGGGTACTCTTGCTTTGGGCTCTGCAAATGCCAGGTGCGAGCCTGAACCTTGCTCTTTTCACTGTGATATCCACTCTACTCTCAGCTGTGCCTAGACCCCTCCAGTCCAGAGACCTCTCAATTACCCTCTCCCATGACTATATTTCTTGCATTTTACCAGGCTGCAAAAGGGCAATTGCCCAGATACATGGAGTGACAGTAGGATCTTGTAATCAAACTTCCTTAAGAGACTTCCAACCAAACTGTCTTGGTGCCGTCTTCACTCGCACTCCAGGAAAACCCTACACTACCAATTCCTGAATCTGTTGGAGGTCTATGGGGTATTAACTGGATTGCATCTTCTCTTTCCCTACTTCAGGCTTGTAATTTAAATTTCTTTTGTTTGAGAAGTCAGAGTCCTCCCATCCATCTATTTTCCATCTTCCAACCTCTGGTGGTATAGTTGCCACTTCAGTCTTTATATTAGTAGGTCTTATTTTTTTAATTGCTAGTTAAATTACTGTTGTGCTAATAGAATTTACAGAGGGAAAAAAGCAAATATGTATGTTCAAACATGCAACACTACTGGAAGTTAAAATGCCAAAATATTTCCAGCAACATAGTAAAGAGGAAGAAAAAATATAAATTTGGGGGTAAGGATGTGGGTGAGAAACTGGGAGAGAAACAGTAAATGTCTATTTGATCCACTAATGAAACAACATCATGAAATTACATGAGATAACATCTACCAGTTTGTTTGCCATCAAATATGTTGTATCAGGCAAAAGTACAGCTGCTCTGGTTGGGCTGAGTAAGCAAAGGGAATTGAATTTCTTTCCAAGACATTATTTCTGACCTCTGCTAGTGATATAAGCTATAGTGATTGTGCTACTTTATATATAGACAGAGGACAAAAGAAACTACAAGCTCTCAAATGGTTACATACATACATGCAAAAAAAAATTTTTTAACGAAAAAAGTTTTGGGCAGGGTATCACAAAAACAAACCTGTAACCTCAATACAGCGTCAGATTTTAGTGATGCTGCACTTCCAGGGTGGTGAAGGATGTTGCAGCATGTGCAAAGATAGAACATTATAAACTGGAAGAAAGGGGCTCTCTGCTGAGGAGTACAGTCCCCCATGCACTCAGTACATCTCCCCATGCACTCAGTACAGCCCCCCATACGCTCAGTACAGCCCACCATGCACTCAGTACAGCCCACCATGCACTCAGGACAGCCCACAATCTACTCTGTACAGGCCCCTAGGCATTCAGGAAACACAACCCACATGCACTAAGAACAGCCTCACCATGCACCCTGTACAGCCGCCCATGCGCTCAGTACAGCCCCCCATGAATTCAGAAAAGCCTAACTGTGCACTAAGTACAGCCCCCCATGCACACACAGTACAAGCACACAGTACATCCCCCATGCACTCAGAAAACACAGCCTCCAATGCACTCAGTACACACAGTCCCCCATGCACTCAAAACAGCCTCACCATGCACTCAGTACAGACCCCCACACACTCAGCACACACAGCCACCCATGCACTAAGAAGAGCCTCACCATGCACTTAGTACAGCCCCCCATGCACTCAGTACAGGACCCCATGCATTCACTACATACAGCTCCCCATGCACTCAGAACAGCCCCCCATGCACTGAGTACATCCAGCCATGCACTCAGTACAAAAAGACCCCCATGCACTCAGTACAGCCCCTCAAGCACTCAGTATACACAGACACTCATGAACTCAGAACAGCCTCACCATGCACTCATTACAGCCCGCATGCACTCAGAATAGCCCGCCATGCACTAAGTACAGGCAACCATGCATTCAGAACACAAAGCCCCCCATGTACTCCAACAGTCCCCCATGCACTCAGTATAGCCAGCCATGCACTCAGAACACAAAGTCCCCCATGCACTCAGTACAGGCACAGATGCACTCAGTACACAGAAGCCCCATGCACTCAGAAGAGCCTCACCATGCACTCAGTACAGCCCCCAATGCACTAAGTACACACAGCCCCCCATGCACAAGGTACAGCCCCTATGCACTCAGTACACAAAGTCCCCCGTGCACTCAGAACAGCCCTACCCTGCACTCGGTACAGCCCCCCACGCAATCATATGGCCAGCCATGCACTCAGTACACAAAGCCCCCCATACACTCAGTACAGCCCCTTAGGCACTCAAGACACACAGCCCCCCATGCACTCAGAACAGACTCAGCATGCACTAAGTACAGCCACCCATTCACTCAGTAGAGCCCACTATACACTCAGAACAGCCTCACCATACACTCAGTACAGCCCCCCAAGCACTCAGTACACATAGCCCCCAATGCACTCGAACAGTTCCCTATGCACTCAGTACAGCAAGCCATGCACACATTAGAGCCCCCCATGCTCTCAGTAAAGCCACCCATGCGCTCAGTACAGGCCCCCATGAACTCAGTACAGCACCCCACGCGCTCAGTGCTGTCCCACTTGCACTCAGTACACACAGGCCCCTATGAACTCAGTACAGCGCACACTGAACACAGTACAGCCGCCCATGAACTCTGTACACATGGCACACAATGCACGCAGAAATGCCTCACCATGCACTCAGTACAGCCCCTCATGCACACAATACACACAGCCACCCATGCAATCAGTACAGCCCCCCATGCACTTAGTACACACAGCCCCCCATGCACTTAGTACACACAGCCACCCATGGACTCAGAACAGGCTGAACTTGCACTCAGTACAGCTCACAATGCACTCACTTCAGCCTCCCAATCACTCAGTACAGCCCCACATGCACTCAGTACAGCCACCCATGCACTCAGTTCGGCCCACATGCACTCAGTACATTCCTGCATGCACTCAGTACAGGGCCGCATGCCCTCAGACACAGCGCCCCATGCACTCAGAACAGCCTCACTACACCTCAGGACAGCCCCCGTTCTACTCAGTACAGGCCCCTATGCATTCAGTACACACAGCCCCGCATGCACTAACAAGAGCCTCACCATGCACTCAGTACAGCCCCCCATGCATACAGTACATCCCCCATGCACTCAGTACACACAGCCTCCAATGCAGTCAGTACATACCGTCCCCCATGCACTCAAAACTTCCTCACCATGCACTCAGTACAGCCACCCATGCACTCTGAACAGTCCCGCATGCACTCAGCATTTCCAGCCATGCACTCAGTACACAAAGGCCCCCATGAACTCAGTACAGCCCCTCATGCACTCAGTACATGCAATCCCCATGCACACACTACAGACCCCTATGAACACATTACAGCCCACATGCACTCAGGACACACAGCCCCCCATGAACTCAACACAGCCTCACCATGCACTCAGTACAGCCCCCCAAACACTCAGCACACACACACCCCATGCACCCAATACAGCACACACACACCCCATGCACCCAATACAGCCCACCATGCACTCAGTTCAGCCCCCACGCAGTCAGTACATTCCCGCATGCACTCAGTACTCACAGCCCCCCATGCACTCAGAACAGCCTGACCATGCACTCAGTACAACCTCCCATGCATTCAGTACACACAGCCCCGCATGCACTAAGAAGAGCCTCACCATGCACTCAGTACAGCCCCGCATGCACACAGTACAGCCGCCCATGCACTCTGAACAGTCCCACATGCACTCAGTACTTCCAGCCACGCACTCAGTACACAAAGTTCCCCATGTACTCAGTACAGCCCCTCAAGCACTCAGTACACACAGCCCCCCATGCACTCAAAACAGCCTCACCATTCACTCAGTACATCACACCGTGCACTCAATACAGCCCCCATGCACTCAGAACAGCCCCCCATGCACTCAATGCAGCCACCATGCACTCAGAGCACAAAGCCCCCCATGCACTCAGTACACTCAGCCCCCAATGCAGTCATAACAGCCTCACCATGTACTCAATACAGCACCCCATGAACTCACTATACAAAGACCGCCATGCACTCAGTACAGCCCCAATTAACTCATACAAACTGTACCTAATGCACTCAGAACAGTCTCACCATGCACTCAGTACAGCCCACCATGCGATCAGCTCAGCACCTCACACACTCAGCTCAGCACCACATGCACTCAATACAGCCCCGCATGCACTCAGTACAGCCCCCCAAGAACTCCGTACACACAGCCCACAATGCACTCAGTACAGCCACCCATGCACTCAGTAGATCCCGCCACGCATGCAGAACAGCCCCACAAGACCTCAGTACAGCACCCCATGCATTCAGTACACACAACCCCCATGCAATCAGTACAGCCCCCCCACGCACTCAGTACACACAGCCCACCATGCACTCATAATGGCCTCACCATGCTCTCAGAAGAGCTTCACCATGCACTCAGTACAGTTGCCATGAACTCAATACAGCCCCCCATTCATTCAGTACCCAGAGTCTCCAATGCACTCAGTAAACACAGCCCATCATGCACTCCAAGAGCCTCACCATGCACTCAGTAAAGCCCCCCATGCAATCGGTACGGCCCCCAACGCACACAGTACTGCCCCCCATGTGGTAAATACACACAGGCCCCCAAACACCGAGTACACACAGCTCCCGATGCACTCAGCACAGTCCCCCATGCAATCAGAACAGCCTCACCATGCACTCAGTATAGCCCCGCAAGCACTCAGGATAGCCTCACCATGCACTCAGTACAGGCCTCCATGCATGCATTTCAGCCCCAATGCACTCAGTACACACAGCCCCCCATGCACTGAGAACAGCCTCACCATGAACTCAGTACATCCCATTCTTTTCGCATGAAGGTAGTTCCTGGACAGACAGAGCAGTGCGTGTTGCTGTCAAGGCCAGACCAAAACCCACGTTAGCTCAGGGAAAATGCTCTACCTTTGTTATGTGCCTAATAGGGACCCATGGAAAGCCTGATTTCAATGAAATCTTTAGTAACACCCCTCACGTTTACTTGCAAGAAAATTGAAGGCCCGAGAGGTTACATCATTTACCCACAGCCCACAGTGGCTAGTCATCCAATTCTGTCTAGTTCTCTAAACCACATATCAGTATCATGAATCTGGGCGAATGCAAGGACTTCTACATACGGTTGCTACTATGGTTTCCCAAGCAGCAAGGTGAGGGGTCTTTGGCTACAGCTTTTCTTTACCAGGGCACAGGTGCCCTGGGCAACATGGTCTAGGTAGTAGAGGGTGTCTGGCAGGTGCACCTTCTTTAGTGAGGCGCAATTGGCTTCCCTTCCACGTGGGATCCCACTCACTTTCAGATTTCAGATCTTCTGTCCATGGATGATGGACACACCATTTAGTGTATTGACATCTCCTGGTTCTTGGCATTCTATACTTTTATGGTTATTGTTCTAATTGTGGAAAGGGTGTATTTGTTTCATATTAAGGACGTCAGCCAATTGAGATCATATAGGGACATATAGCAAGAGATGGAAATCCTTTTCTTGGGTTTAGGGTTTATTTTTAGTCATTTTGAACTACTTTTAATCCAATTCTTCCTCCCCACCCCCACCCCCCCAAAAAAACCCTCACTTGGTTAGGTTTTCTCAGACGAAGCTCATAGAAGTTATCTTAAGTTCTGGAAGACTTAATAACATATTGAGATAAAATGTCCATTGTCATACTGTCATCTCAGCTGTTCACATAGGCAGTAAGAAGCGTATAAGAGCACAGCTCAGGGACTGCCGCCGGATAAGGCAGTTCTCCAGAGGGGAGGATGACTGTGAGCTGTTTGCAGGTGACACAGGCAATGGAGGGCGATGGGTCCAAAGGGGACCAGGGCATGGACGCCAGCAGTATTCCCCACAGCCCCCTGCAGTGCACAGTCAGCAGCTTGATTCAGTGGCTCACTCAGTCTCTGCTTCTCTCTGATGGTCTTTCTCATCTGCTCCCACCTCCAAATAATTGACCTCATTTTTATATCTGATTTTTTAATTTTAGAAATGAAACTTATCAAATATGACATTAAAAATAGGAAAACTCCCATATGATCATTATCCAGAATTAGCATGTTAATAACTTGCTTTTATTTGCTTTCAGAAACAAATAAAACATTAGAAACATAATCCCTTTCAATTAGAAATCCCCTGAGTCCCATTCCCTCAGCCCCTCGCCAAAGGTAACAACAGTCAGTGGTGGGTTTCTTTCCACTCCATGTTTTATACCCTGAACAATAACTAATATAGAATATATGTGTGTTTTATTTACATACATGATGTCAAGGTGCATATTTCCTTTTTAACTTTAAATTATATATTGGTGATATAGACATTTGATTGGTATATATTAATACATTTACGCACATACATGAAATGGTCATCCCTTTTTGGCTCCTGTGTAGTATTTTGTCATATAAATATGCCTGCCACATTTTATTTATTCCCTCATTAGTAGACATTTAGATTGCTTTATTTTTTCTGTTAACACAAAAATATTGTAATAAACACTCTCATAACATCTGCTTATGCAAATATGCAAGCTGGTGTGAATTCTGGAAAGTGGAATTCTTGAGTCAAATGTCAAGCACTTTTTCAATTTATGCTGCCAAATTGGTTTCTGAAATGCATGTACCATTTGACATTCTCAGGGTAATGCTTGAAAGTTCTGGTTTTTTCAGTACTTTGCCAAGACTTGGTTTTGGCAGACATTTTTTTCTCTCCCATCCGATGGATGAAAATGGCATTTCTTTGCTTTTTCTGTTTTCATCTCCCTGAAAATAATTAGATTTTCTTTCCAAGTGTTGATTGGCCATTTGAGTTTCCTTTTCTGCTTTTTTCTTAATTTATAGGATGTTTGCTCATTTACTCACTCATGGATCATTTATTACAACTGGGCTGTCTTCTAAGCACTGCCGGTGAATAAGTGGTAAATAAGACAGACAAAGACTTCAGTTCCCTTGGAGTTTGTACTCCAGGGGAACTGGGGGAGGCAAGAAAGAAATAATAAAGGAACGAAGAAATTTCAGATAACCCCCACAAAAATTCCAAACAGTAAAGAAAATAAACACTTGATGTGATAGTAACAGAAAAAGAGCAGTAATTTATAGTGGGTGATCTAGGACAGACTCCCTGGGAAGGGGACATTTCAGTGGAGATTTGGATGAAAAGAAGGAGCAAGCCATGTACAAATTGTGGGTGAAGATTTGGGTAGAGGAAACAGCAAGTGCAAATGCCCTGAGAATACAAGTGTGGTGTGTTCTAAGGCTGAAATGAAAGCCTGGGTGGATGCATCCCAGTAAGAAAAAGGAAAGGGCCTAACAGATGTTATCTGAGAGGTAGATGATACAAGGACTTTTAGTTCATGCTGAGACTTTGACATCAAGGGTAATGTAAGTATTTAGAGGGTGCAGGGGAGTGATGTAATCTGATTTACTTGCTAGAAATGTCACTCTAGCTTTTGGGTAGAAAATGAATTGGAAGGAAGAAGTAGGGAGAACAGTTAAGAGGCCATTGAACCATCCAAATTAGAGATGATGGAGGCTTGGACTAAGGCGTTAGCAGTGGAGATAAGGAGAGATGAGCAGATTCAGGATATAGTTTGCAGAAGGAGGTGACAGGACTTTGATAGATCAGATAGGGAGTGGAAGTTGAGAGAACTAGAATAATCAAAAACGGTTCCTTGGGCTTCCCTGGTGGCGCAGTGGTTAAGAATCCACCCGCCAATGCAGGGGACACAGGTTCGAGCCCTGGTCTGGGAAGATCCCACATGCCATGCAGAACAACTAAGCCCGTGCACCACAACTACCGAGCCTGTGTGCTAAAACTACTGAAGCCCGTGTGCCTAGAGCCCGTACTCCGCAACAAGAGAAGCCACCGCAATGAGAAGCCCGTGCACTGCAACGAAGAGTAGCCCCCGCTCACCGCCACTAGAGAAAGCCTGCGTGCAGCAACGAAGGCCCATTGCAGCCAAAAATAAGTAAATAAAATAAATTTATTTAAAAAAACGTTAAGAAAAAAAAAAACAGTTCCTTTGGGTTTGAACAACTGGGTAAGTTGTAAATCCATTTATTGAGATGCCAAGACCAGAAGAAGTGGGAGTGGGAATAATTTGTGCTAAATGAAAACCTCTGACAGCTGAATGTCTTGACAGTAATGCCAGTGGCAGGATACAGAGGGCTCTGGAGACCTTCTCAAATTTCGTTCATCAGGGTGATGTTTCAGAGGAAGTTATGGATCAGGGGTTAGCAACTGTATCAGTCAAGATCCTTTTAGGAAACAGAACACAATACAGATTGTTCAAGGGTCTTGAATGAAAACACTATTTACAGAGGCGTGGGAGGGGTTACAGGAACCCACAGGGAGGTTAACAGCATCCAGGGGACTAGCATTGTCAGGAAGCTATTTCCATCTCGGGCCTGAAGGAGCAAAGAAAGGAAGTAGTGTTAATGGAGCCTAACGAGAGTGGAATCTTTTGTCAACCACTGCCACAAACGTGTAAGAGCCAGGAGAGAGCCAGAGAAAGGAATAACCTGACCTCTCTTTCTCCTCCCACCATCCTATGTCCTGCTGCTCTCTCCCAAATCCAACCAGAAAACAGACAACAGTGGAGTCTGGGCCAGGAAGTCCATAGGAATTAATGTTCCTCTCCCCCAGGGAATAGAGAAGGGCAAAGAAAGGCAGAAAATGGATCCGGTTGGGGAAAAGAAGGGGCAAATGGCGAATAATCTGCAAAGCAACATATAGAATTTTTCCTGTGACACATGGGTAAGTCACTCCAATGTCCCTTTCCATGCTGGCTTTGAGGGCACAATATTTGGCAAAATAATCTTTCCTCTACTCACCCCCCATCCTCTTCCTTCCACTCATATTTATGAAACTCTGGGATGTCACTTACTACTTCCCCCATTTCAGTAAGTAAATGAAGAATGATTTTGTTCAAAATGTAGACTCCATATGATGCCTCTTCATGTCCAACTTTCTACCTAGAATCGACATGGTGATACCCTTGACCTTCTTAAGAGCCGTCCATGATTCCACACCATTTAATGGAGAAAATCCTACTTTTTTTTTTCTTGCATTCAAAGTCACCACCGACAATTTGGCTTTAGCCATCATCCCTAGATCGTTCTCCTACTATTTCTCAAAAAGGACCCCAGATGGTGGTCAGTCTGAACACGGTCTTGTACATTCCCCGCCTTTATGCCTATGCTTTTGCCCATGTCCACTTGTAAAATTTCTTTCTTGCTTTTTAAGGACCAAATGAAATGTCAGTTAGTCTGATGGACCTACTATCCTCAGTGTCACTAGGCGGGAGCCTTGCCTCCCACTGCTCTGTTCTGTGTGCCATATGATCTGTCACTAGTAGGTCAAAATCATGAGGGTTGGGTGAAGGGCAGTTCACATGTATTATCTCATTTACTCCAAGCTAAAAATCCAATGGAATCAGAACTATCCTGATAAGAAAACTGAGACTTGGAAGAGCATGGTGTTTATTATATGTGGATTACATGTCCTCTCACACTGGGGTGCTATAATATCCTCCCATTTTCCAGAGGAAGAACAGAAACTCTGCGAGATCAAGTAACGTTCTCAAGAGCTAACAAGACAGAGGCTGGATTGAAACTCAGCTCTCTATCCTCAGGCTCCACACCTTGGTTCATCACAACAGAGGAAAAAAGAAAACTACCGGTAGCCCTCTCTGGCCCGAGAACAGTGTTGGGGGCTTTCATGTAAGATTATCTCACTTCATCCTAACCAGAACCCTGGGTGCGAAGGAATGTTCAAATGAGGAGGGAAAGCAGAGCACACAGGAAGGACCCAGACGGTATCAGAGTGGCTGCTGGCTTCAGGCTAAGACCCTCCTCTTCTCTCTCCCTCCGTTAATTTGAACTGTTGATTGAATCACATTATGAAAGATGCAGTTGGAGAGTTATAAAGAAAAAAACTGTCTACTTTATAGAGTTTCTAAGTGATGGTCTTGATAGGCTTGGTAGTGGCAGCTCCCAGGAGAGAGAGAAAAGTAGATACATTCTGGCTGGTGAAAAACAAAAGAAAAGAAAACACAAGCTCCTCCTTTGTGGCCACCACCTTGCCCGTTAATTCTCAATGAATATTTACCACTTAATTCCTTGTCACAGGTTATAAAAGTTAAAAAGTGGTTCATATGGTTTCTTATCCTGACATGTACCTTAAAATACAGTGGCTTACTCAAGCATATTTCGTGAGAAAACAAATATCCAGATTTCCTTGCCCCTTCATTTAATCTGATTCACACACACACACTCATACACACACACTCACACACCCAGATTGGTGCTGACTTGCCTCTTTAGTCCCACTAATATTTACTTTGCAATACCTGAATCTTGCCCCACTCATATTTCACCTCTCTAGTGGCCAAGTAAGTAATCCGAGATTCACCATCATTTTCTAAATAGACAACCAGATTACATAATCTTAAAATCATACCTAACCTCATTGCTATTTCCTTGTACTTACAAATAATCTATTGCAAATTCCTATTCAATTATAATATAGCATCCCCTACTCTTTTAGTCAGAGTCCTAGCAGGAATCAGCACGTTATTCAGATGATTCAAGGAAGAGACTATTTACAGAGGTATGGGCAGTATTAAAAAAAAACAGTGAGGAAGGATGAGGCATGCAGAGATTGGCAATGGTAAGAAGCTGCTATCACTCACAGGTTTGAAAGGATACAGGGCAGTGGTGATGCTACTGATGCAGCTGTGGTTGATGGGCTGCCAGGTGGATGCTATAATTATTGATGGATTCAGCCATTTCCAGAACTGAAAAACCAAAGCCATCAGGGAGTAGGAAAGAAGTGCCCTGAGCTCTTTTCTCACTGTGATCTCTGGCAGAGTGTTCCATTGGCCAAATCCAAAAGGGCACCAAATGACAAGAGAAGCAGCTAATGCAACCAGAATGATCAGGCTCCTGGGGCGCAGAGCAGAGGAGAGAGGCTGAGAATGGATGGGGAGAAAGAAAATAACATCCACCTTCTTAATACCATAGATCTCTACCACCAACAGTGGCCCCATTTTAGCATAATCCTATCTCCCGAGGTCTTCACTGATTGATTCATTCATTCAACATGGATTCATTGACTGCATTATTGAATTATGGGAAACATAAAGCAATTTGGATATAAGAATAAATTTTACTCATAAGGGACACATGATCTAGATACGTGAGCAGACATACCTGGTGAAATATTCCTTGGAACCATTTCCTTAACTCTCTTGTATTCTGCAGTGAGCCTTCTAACATAAGTTCTAACATAAAGCCCTCTAACATATTTTATAAAAATATGTCAATATTATCATGTCCTAGTAATTTGTATCTGAACTTTATTGTGGATCACATTTTAGTCAGTGATGAAACCCTGTATTTCTGGCACATTTTAGGTAGTTCAGTGTTGAATCTGTTGATCTTGGAAACCTTCAAATAACAAGTAAGTTTGCAGATATTTGAGAGCAAAATTTCCAGGACCTTGACAATTCCTTGTTAGCCTATATACTTAAAACTCTATCATTATGTTGAGTTGGTATACTCCAGAGACAAGCCCTCCTAGACTGCTCCAGCTTGGCTCTCCACAGAAAAGCCTTCACTAAGCTTTGATTTAATAATTTGGTTTTAATTAAAGGTCAGTATGAAAAATGACCATGTGCAACATGTTGCTGCTTATTCTACAAAACTACATTTATAGATGACACCTATTATATTCTGTGATGTTCCTTATATAAGAATTCATACAAACTCCTCCTAAAAGAGGTTTTCTGAAAATGTGACCTCCAGTTTTGTTTCTGTATTCACCATAGTTGCTAAAACACCTGTAATAAATCAGGTTTCCAGAACATTTTTAACATAAAATGTTTCCTCTATTGTTTTCAATGTTTACTCATAATGACCTATTTTGATCTTTGAAAAATATGTCACCTCAAATTCTTTTTAGAAAAAGTGGAATATAAATTAAGAATTCGAGTTAAAAAAAGAGTATTATTTATTACTAGGTAGCTAATGAAGCCAAACAGCAATAGAATAATAAAATAACCATATAAAATATATGTATATACACATACGTGCACACACACACAAAGATGTATGTGTGCTGAGTGTGTGTGTATCTATACACACACATAGTGCACAATGTACTGCAAAGGGAGAAGTGTGAAGTGAGTGTTAAAGATAATTTGTAAAATGAATCATGGGAGAAAAACCACAATGTGCTAAAGAAGGCAGTTAGGGCTTCATTTATTAGTTTATTAATTCCACAAACATTTATTAGGATGCTTCTATGTGCTAGACATTGGGCTAGATGATACAAAGTTGCATTAAGCAATAGCTCTGTCCTCAAGGAGCTTTCAGTCCAGTGGGGCAGGAGGGTATGGTGGGTAGCTGAGTACATTTATTATAGGACTGTGTTATAAGAAGACACTCTGGATACTAACGAGAGTTCAAATTTGGTAGTCAAAGCATGGGAGGAATTTGGAAAGGCAGAAATTCCATATCATAGAACAGTCACCATCAAAACAACGATGGAGACCAGGAGAATGCAGGGTAGGTGTCAAGACATCACGCATCCTAATCTGTCTAGAATCAAGTGCTCATAGAAAAGCCTGAATAGGTATTTTACTCCAGTAAGAACTCTATACCCTATGCTTGATACTCTGTTTTCCCTGTCAACTTTCATATGATTATTACAAGATACTTCTCAGCACGAGCACTGTGGTAGATTAATTGCAAAATGGCCCCAATTTTTCACTCTGCCTATATCCACACCCTTTGCAATGTGAGATTGTAGCTCCTCCCATTGGAGGTGGAATCTATTTCTTCCCCACCTTGAATCTGAGCCTGACCTTGTACTTGTTTGGATCAATATAATGTAGAGGAAGTAATGGCCTGCCAGATCTGAGCCTCAGGAGAACTTGTGAATTTTTCCTCTCTTTTGGAGCCCTGCCTTTGTCATAAGAACAAATCCAAGCTAGCCTCCTGGAGGATGAGAGGCCATGAGAAGCAGCGAAAAGTCATCCCAGCCAAGATCTCAGGTGTATCAGAGCACAGCAACCATCAGTACCCTACCCAGCAGAACAGCAGTGGGCTGAGATGAATGCGGGAGCCCCCCCAAGCCCAGCTCAGATCAGCAACACCACCCAGAAGACTCATGAGAAATGAGAAACGGCTGATGTTTTGTATCACTAGGTATTGAGGTATTTTATTAGGAAACAATAGCTAACTGAAGTATTTAAGAGAAAAAAATGAATCAAAAAATAGATAATCAGTAAGGACCTACTGTATAGCACGGGGAACTCTACTCAATATTCTGTAATAACCTATATGGGAAAAGAATCTGAAAAAGAATGGATATATGTATATGTATAATTGAACCACTTTGCTGTACACCTGAAACTAACACAACATAGTAAATCAACTATACCCCAATATAAAATAAAAATTAAATTAAAAATGAATCAAGATATTAGAGAAACATAAGGGAAAATGGGAATAAAGTGCTCTCGTAAAGTCAGAGACTTCTACTCTCAGCTCTATTGCTAACTGGCTGGTGCCCTGGAGCGATTTATGTAAACTCTTTGGACTTTGGTTTTCATATCTGTGGTTTAGATAAGATAAGGGTATTTCTGATTAGTAAAGAAATAGTAAAAGCATTTTTATTTTTTTTCCTCTGTCTTGAAACACACCAGAAAAGGAAGAATGATAAACAGAAGGGACAATATTCCATCTATAAAGAGAAAAGAGTACCCAAAAGAATTGAAAACATGTGCACACCAGTTTGCACATGAATATTCATAGCATCATTATCCATAATAGCTAAAAAATGGAAACAATTCAAATATTGATCAGAAGATGAGTGGATGAATAAAATGTATCCACACAATGAAGTATCATTTGGCAATAAAAATAAAGTACTCACACGTGCTACAACATGGATGATCCTTGAAAACATCATTCTAAGTGACATAAACCATAAGTGACATAAAATACAGCATATTGTATGATTCCATTTTTATGAAATGCCCAGAATAAACAAATCCATAGAGACAGTAGACTA
Source organism: Pseudorca crassidens (assembly GCF_039906515.1). Taxonomy (NCBI): domain Eukaryota; kingdom Metazoa; phylum Chordata; class Mammalia; order Artiodactyla; family Delphinidae; genus Pseudorca; species Pseudorca crassidens. The sequence goes on along the minus strand of NC_090310.1, from coordinate 51,204,312 downwards.
GCGGTTTTCAGAGACTATGGGAGGAGGAAATGGGGGATGATTTTGAAATCGTAAAATGTTTTGGAATTAGCGGTGATGGTTATAAAACATCATGTACATACAAAAAAAATACTGAATTGTACACTTTTAAAGGGTGAATTTTATGATATGAATTGCATCTCTATTTTTAAAAATAAAACAAACAAAGAAGAAAGGAGCTACGATCTCAAACCTTAGACTATGATATATAGTTGCCCCAAACTGTGAATTCTGCAGTAAAATGACTGTGCACTATCACAGCTGCAAAACAAGTTACAGGAAGTCTCGTGGCAGTACTAAAGGAGGACAGACACAGAGATTGTTGATTCCAAATAAGAACTTAGGTTTTAGGAATTTAGTTGTGAACCATACCAACTTCTTAAAGCCCAGAAATGCAGACATACATGTGAGGCACAAAGAAAAACATGTTAAGAGGAAGAGGTAGATTTGATTAGAACCACAGCCTGTCCCAGAACATTCTTTCCCTATTCCCCTACAATATCATCTATCACATAGCTGTGCCTATTCAAAATAAGTATTAATTAGGTAGCAGCTTGAGACCTGTTGTCAGAAAGGAAGTCATTTCTATAGGACTCTCTCCTGTGTTCTGTTGACCACGCGCTTCTTTCGTTGTTTCGGCTGTAACCAACTCTATTCCCTATCATGGTTCCCTACCGCCACAGTTTTGTAGACATCCTCTTTGTTAGCAGAATCTTCTGGAAGTATCCTTTTTTGAATATTCTACTTGTTTGCTGTTGAGACATTGATTAATACAGTGAGGTAGTTTGGATAAATTTTCTTATATCTATTTTAAAACTGTTATAAGTTATATGATTCTAGGCCTAAGGGTCATTTTTCTATGTTGCCTTGCCTCCTAGTCTAGGGTTAAATTTGATTCGGCGCTTATAGTTTACAGAAGAAACAGTTGAAGCCCCTGCTCATGACTTTTGGTAGAAAATAAAAACCCTCTAATTAATCACCGGGGTTGAAGGGATTCTTTTTCTAACTAGTCTGGTTAAATTTAGAAATCAGCTTGCTATGGATTAAACAATTGGCTTGATATTATCCTTTAAATCTAACTGACTGATAATATATTAGATTATATCTAGATATGCAAGAAAGGGTATGCACCAGGACCCTTTGAGTGAAGGGGAAGAGGAAAGAGGAGGAAGGCCTAGGGTCTGAGGGCAGACTTGAGACAACCCTGCAGTGGAAAGCAGAAGGCTGCTACTCAGGGACCATATGAAGGCAAAGGACACAGGGGAGGACTGACAGGAGAGGCAAGTATGGGATGAAGACAGATAAGGGTGATGAGCATCAACGACTAACAACATGTTACACAGCATTTGCCAAGAGCTCCCCTTATTATGAAGGTAGAGCTAATGACAAATGGCACACTGTGGAAACATACTTCAGAGCCCCACCCAGATGCCTCAGATGAGCCAGTGTGCCCATCTGATTTGCTATGAATATTAGATGTTAATGGTTACTAGCTACTCCTGTAGACAATTGCCCAGCATGTATAAGGAATGCCTTGCCAAGGAAGTTTATATCTTTCCCCTAAGCAACCAGAGACAAACTTAGAACCACTGATTGACTGATAGAGGAATTCAAATCTGTGATGCAGCTTATACTCCAGAGCTCACCTGTGGATTTGGGCAGAGGCTAGCTCTTACCTAAGACCACATCCTTGCTATCCTGCTTTATCTCCTTCGTTGCAGGCTTTTTCCTGAAGAGTGTGCCCTCGGTACTTCATATACACATGGATCTCTCTCTCTTAGGCTCTGCTTTGAGCCTGATCTACATGCACTATGGTTACATAGTCCTTGTCTGCGTTCCTTCTTCCCTTCGCTTGTTTTTCAAATATTCATCAATCCCTTATTGTGTGTGAGTCATTGCCTTTTAGTAATCAAACATCAGGAAGCTGCGGTGAGGTTGTTAGCGTTCACTTTGATGATTTCTTTAGAAGTCTGTCTTGGTCCAGAGATCTTTACACTGAACTTCAAAAGAATCTTTGACTTATATTTCATCTGGTCAATCAATTTCACAATTCAGCAAAAATAGTAAGAAAGCAGAATTTCCATACTTTCTCCTAGTGGGAGCTTTTTTTTTTCCCTTGATGCATCAATTTTATTTTATTTTATTTGGGGGGAATCTTTAAATTAATAATATATTTATAAAGTTCTTCCAAGATTCTGTTGCATGCATGTACCAAGTGAACTCTCTAGTTCCATTTAAACAAGAGGTTAATATGAACCGATAAATCTAAGTTTACTATGTCTATTCCTGCAAGCAGGAAACACTTGAGGATAAGGGAATAAAACTGAATTGGGTTAGTTAATTAGCTAGTGTTATTAAACAGTGAAGTTTATGTGCCGCCAAGATGGCTTATTTATTCACACTATACTGTAACAGAAAGACTAATAAGAATTTGTTATTTATGGTACTTATACAACTTAGTTTTGAAGAAGAGAGAGTTTAGGAGCTAAGAAATGGGCTTATCTTAACATTTCTTTTTAATAGCGGTGAGCTACTGAACTAACTGTAAAACTGCACAATGAAGTTGCTCAGTAGAAAACAAGAGTAGGGTGTTCAAAGTGAAACCATGAGCTTTGTTCTTCCACACCTGTCAGTCAGTTCAGTAGTTGCCAAAAATCTTCAGGACAGCAAATCAACAGGTAGAACAGGCCAATAGATGGCGCTATTGCTATGTATAATGCCCCGGAAAATCTGAGGAGGAAGACAACACAGGACAAAAACAGCTTCCGAATTCTTCAAGAAACGGCAGTGGGTTTTTTTTTTTATCTTTTCATCTCTCTTGTCTGAACTGGAGCCATCACTCTCATTCTCTCATTGAGTTGAGTTTAAGTGCTCAATTTTTGTGCCCTAAAGACATGTCATTTTCACATGGACGTTGCAAGGAAGGATATCTATTCAATAGATACCTGATATTTCTCAACTGACTTGAAAAGATGTCTTAATCCACAAGCAGAAGAGGTAAATACCTGATGGGATAAAGGTCTTTAAAAACAGAGAATGGGGCTTCCCTGGTGGCGCAGTGGTTTAGGGTCCGCCTGCCGATGCGGGGGACGCGGGTTCATGCCCCAGTCCGGGAGGATCCCACGTGCCGCGGAGCGGCTGGGCCCGTGAGCCATGGCCGCTGAGCCTGCGCGTCCGGAGCCTGTGCTCCGCAACGGGAGAGGCCACAACAGTGAGAGGCCCTAGTACTGCAAAAAAAAAAAAAAAAAAAAAAAAAAAAAAACCAAAAAAAAAACAGAATGGTGGAAATCTCCTCAGAGGGCATCTGATTTCTACAACTTTTGGTGGAATTATTCCACAGTTATCTTTTGGGGGAAAAAATTTGTATGAAATAATTCTTTAACTTCCTAAAGTAAGATGAAGGCAATTTTCAATAAAATCTTATGAAATTCAGAATGTCTTTGAAAAGGTACATTAGCCATGCTAGAGGAAAGGGGAGCAATATGGACAGTTAATAAATAGCAAAGAATCTTGAAAGCATTGTTCTGTGCATGGAGAATGGATTTGTTTCTTTTTTCTCTGTGATGGGATTCATCATTTTAGTGTTAGTTTTGTGAAATCTGTCCTCATGGTTTGAAGAGCTCCAGGTGTGGAAAGAAGGTCACCTTGGGATTAAAAATTTGACACAAATAGTCAACCAGATTGTGAAGATTTTACCACATTTGACATGCATTTTAAGACTGATTTGTGGAGACAAATTGTTTCTGACGCCAATGGTCTCAAAAGAAGATTTGGTCTTCTTGAACGAATCCATGAAGCATCCTAAATTATCGCTGCCCCTCAAAGAGTCCCAGTCAGAGAAAAATAAGTTGTGTTGTACAGCCAAGTGGAAATAAGAGACAAGAAAAATAATGCTTCATCAGGTTTATAAAGTTCTTTCTAGGCACCTGATCGTCTTGGCAACCTTTTGAGATAGGCAAGATAGCCAATTATGATTATGTTCATTGAGTACTTGAGGCACTTTTCCAGCATTTTACCTCTATTACCTCATTTAATCTTTGCAATAACCGTATGAGGTAGGTACTATTATTGGCCTCCTTTCCCAACAGAGGACATTGAAGTACAAAAGAGTTAAGTAGCTTCCCAAGGGTATACAACCAGAAAGTGGCCTAGCTGGAATGAAAACCCAGGCAGGCTGAAAGACTCGTGCAGTCATTTCTAGAGATAAAAATGGGCATTACAGTTTATGTCATAAGCTATGAAACATGGAGTTAAATTTAGACCTAAGGTCTTAATGATTTGTGGCCTGATGGTCTTCCCTGAATGACATTCCGTTTTGATTTGGACAATCCCAGATTGTCAGAATTACATTCCCCTTGACTCTTAAGTGCCATGTAGACTGTACCAGTCTAGCTGGTCTCCCACAGATAATTCTCTTCACTTGACTAGTATGCTGTTTGGATTTGCATGCCCATGCTTATCTCTGCAGGCTCCACTATAAATTGAGTCAGCCTACTCTTCCAAGAATCTCTGCAGTTGTAAGTTCTTGCCTGAGAAGTCTTTCGTGGCTGGCTTAGTGCTGGCATCAGTGATGAAACAGGAAGAGAAAGATCTCCAGACTTTGGGACTCCAGACCTGTCTCCAATCTGATAAGAAAAGGGGAGATTACCAGGGCCCTTCGAGTACAGACATTTAGCATTCCTGAATGCAGTATTCCCAGTCTCCAATATTTTCCAAAGGACAAACAAGGAGGATAGGCCAGGAATGCAGAGATTTTGAGATAGAAGATTGTCACTCTCATTGGCCAGAGAGTGACTTTGCTGACCTTTTTTGGTTTATTCATGCTCAGACTGTACTTACAGTTTCTATAAAGGATGCTGATTGTGTCAGTCAGCTTAGGCTAAGTTACACTATAAGAGACATGCCCTACCCCTAAATCTTAGTAGCTTACAACACTATACACATCATTTTACACATCAATCATAGAGCTTTGGCTCTTCTATCCAGAACCCACTCAGGCTGAAGGAGTAGCTGAAGGACCTAACAGCTCAGTGGCTGTGGGGAAAGAATGATGGTGAAACCACACAGTTTTTCTTAGAGCTTCTGCTCAGAACTGGCATCTAGCATTTCTGATCACATTTCATTGGCCAAAGCAAGCCACGTGGTCAAGCCTGATATCAGTGGGATCAGATGGTTTAATCCCTTTTGAGAGAGGAAGGTCACCTAATATTGGGAACAATAAAACAATCCTCAGACTTATTGAATTATATTATATTAGGCTTAGGGAGGCTCCTATCTGAATAAATTAATAGGGTAAAAATGCAAGCATGCTCTATCAGCCTCAACTTAACATCATAAAAGAATTAGCAAAGAAGTCCAAGCATGTAAGTTCCTCTCAACATTTCTCAGCAGTGGCATGTTGGAAAAAAGTCATTTCAGGCTGTGGCAGTTAACTAGAGAGGGCAAGCAGCAGAGCTCCCGGGGGTCTGCTGAGCCCAGAGTACAATCACTCCTCCACCACCAGCTACACCGCATGGGCCAGGTCACACGGCTTCTTATCTTGTAACATTGGCAAAAACCCAGGCCTCATTTTTAACTCACTGCATTGCAGTTCTTTTCAAGTATGTTACCAGGACTTTATGGAGATTGATAGAGTGCTGGGAAGCCATTGGGTTGAAAGTCCAGATGTACATAAATCAAGTCATAGCATCATTTAATTCAGAATGTTTCTGCCCAGGTCATTATGGAGTGGAAGTGCAGAGATTTATAGTAAGTCTTATAGGATTTGATGATCTGAAAGGTAAGAGATACTAAATGTATGATTTAGCTCCAGGAGACACTGCAGTAGTTCAAAATCGACTGAAGTCTCAACAGCAGCTGGTTTAAAATGTGTTTTAAATAATTGGAAATGTATCTTGGGAGTACCTAAGGATGAAGAGTTGAATGTGATTTTTTTTTTTTAATGTGATTTTTGACCGTCAAAATAAAATCTGATTTTCATAAAGAAGAAACCTATCCATCAATAAAAATGCATGTCAGCAAGCATCTTTATACGTTAAAGCACTATTCTCTTCTCTGACTGGTTCTAGATCTAACGATTTCTACATAAATCTTCTCTAGGATAAGAACCCGAGATCCTTGTGTCTGATGACAAGAATTTCTCTGATTCTTTTAGTCTTGAGCCAGATATCAATCTACATATAAAGTCATTTCACTTTTTTACACTGAGAGACACAAAAAGCCACAATTCCAATTTATGCCCTCATGATCTCACACTAGCCAGGCACACTGAGCTTTAAGCCTGCAGAACTGGTGAGATTTGCTATATACTCTTCTCTTAGCCCAACCCTTTCCATATTCCTTCCTTTATTTGAATCTCTTGATGTCCTCTAATGCCTTAATCTCCTGTTTCCCTTTTCCTAACAAAACGTATTCTTTAAAATAAATTATTTTTGTAAAAATTTACCAACAGATCTCAATATGTCAAAGACTGAGGAAATTTAATCTGTTAGCATAGGCCATGGTATACAAATACAATAGCCAAAGAAATGATGTTCTAATGAGAAATTAAAGACAAATAAAAATGAAAGTGGAATGTATTTCTCTCTTTTGTAAAATCACACTATGGAGAAAATTTAAAAACAGTGATTCAAAATGACAGTTTGTTTATATCAATGCTACATTTCTGCCCACCCTTCTGAAAAATTTACAGACATTTTGATGGAACAAATCCTTAATGGAATGGAGGAGAAGTTTCTTCCCCAAAGTGACCTCTGAAAACATACTCTCTGTTTTGAAGAAAAAACTGAACTCACAATACTTTTTCCAATTAGTACTAAAATTAATTTTACATAATTAATGTGTCTGAGAAATTTTGAATATACACTTTATTTTATTAAATGCTGTTTGTAAATTTAATATTATTAATTTTTTTAAATTGTAATTATAATAGAAAACCCACATTCTTCCCCTGATGTTGTTACTTCTCTAGAAGCTTTGTAAAATCAAGGCTTTGAATTTACAAGATAATATTTAAAGATGTATAGTTCTGAAGTTCTTTGCTGGTTCTTTTATTTAAGGACAAGCTTCTTTAGTAAAGTGACCCATTACAACCGAGTCTCTCTCTTTGTTAAATTGGAGCATGTATGTATTACTTAAGCATAAAGCTAGATACATCACAATGCCATCCTCTACTAATTATTTTACATAATCTAATCTGTAGGAAACTACCCAATGATTCGTAAAATTGAGCTGTAAACTGAAAAGTGCACTATTGATCAATAATGATACATTTTATAATTTTAACCTCCCTTCCCAATTATAATTACCTACCAACCCTTTCCTTCTTTTCCTACATATTCAAAGCTGTGTTGTTTTCACATTTTAATCTACTTTACTCATCTCACTTTGTTCTTTCCATTTCTATCTCTCATCCCTCCACCTAATCCACTCTTTTAAAATATATCATAATCTTTATTTACTGAACGTTATCCTTTATTTGTATGTAAGTAAATGTTTATTTAAATACTGAATGGACTTGGTAATAAAAATTCAGACTGTACAAAGGGCACAAAATGAAAATATAAAATCTTTCACTCCACCCCATCCTACTCTCCAGAGAGAACTATTTTTAACATTTTTTAGTTTGGGTTCTCCTGGTTTTTAGCTCTAAAATTTTAGATGAGTGCTATCCAATAGAAATGTAATGTGAACCACATTTAACAAGTCTAGCCACATTTTAAAAAGTAAAAAGAAATAGATGAAAATAATTTTAATGATGTATTTTATTTAATCCCACAATCCAAAATGTTATTATTTCACATATAGTCGATATAAAAATATGAATGAGATATTTTATATTCTTTTTTATGTTAAGTCTACTTCATACTTAGAGCATGCATCAATTCAGACTGGCAACATTTCAGAAGTTCAATAGCCACATATGACTAGGGGCCACCAGATTGGACAACACAGGTCTAGATAATAAACTTTTAGTCTAGTTTGTTATTTACCAATTTTAAACAGTATCTGTTGATTTCCTACCATGAAAAGCAAGAATTTAATACCTTTGAGAATTCCCTGGCAGTCCAGTGGTTGGGGCTCTGTACTTCCACTGCAGGGGGGCACAGGGTCAATCCCTGGTTGGGGAACAAAGACAAGCTGTGGGTCGAGGCCAAAAAAAAAAAAGAAAAAAAAAAAAGAATGCAACACCTTCTATAACCCATTCTATCTTACAAATCTTCTTAAATTTGTATTTTTAACTCTCCCACTGACCTTCTTTATTATCATTATTATTTCTTATCATGAAGCGATTTATTTCTACCTTAGGTGAAAAAGAGCATACATAGTTGTGAGGATACATATTATTATGTCTTATTATTTTTAAAAGTATACCTAATCTTTATTTCTCACACCAATTATTGGACAGTATCCCTTGAATTCCACATGCAAGATACAGAAATCAATACTTCTTCACTTCTTGTCATCTCTCTCAGTATGCCTCCCAATTTTATTTGGCTATATCGTTACTTTTAAATTGTCAAGGTTTATAACCTAAACATTCTGTTCTGTCACTATCGTAATTTAAACATTCTTGTTGTGTTTTAGATTTCTATAAATGTAAAACTAGTTGATAGCATTTAGAATATTATGAGTTTGAAAATATTCATTGTAAAATCAAGCAGTGTGTTTAAACCCTTTGGAAATGCAATCCCACACTTAATGCTACTTGAAGCAGAAGTTTCTGAATATTAAGGACAAATAGATTCTCGTTTCTTATATCCCATCACTTATTCAGAATCATGCTTCAGTTTAGTTTGCTTCATTTTAGTACCATGGCTTCATTATTCAACTTTATGTTCTTCTTGGATTCTCTTATTACCTTTCGTTTACCTTGTTAAGTAAGAAATATACTGGCCATTTTGTTTTTAGATTATCACGCTTTCTAATCATACCATTTAATACAAGAAAGTGACTGTCTTCTTAATGACTATCTCTGGCAGCCCACTAACTTCCTTTTCTAATTTGAATTTATTATCTTGTATATCTGCTGCTGAGCTGTGATTCTGGGATTTAATTTCATTGCTCTTAGTTAAATTCACAATTTTTTACATACAAAGTGTATGTTTTCCACATTCAGTAAAGATGTTTTATTGGAGTATATCCTCTAGTATTTTTTTTTTCCAAATACACGCAAGAGAGGTAGACTTTTTGAGTGTTTCCATGTTTGAAAATGGCTTTATTTTCCTTTCACACTGGACTGGTACATTTCAATTTTCCAAGAAAAACATCAGATTTCTATAATAGCCTTGTATGTTATAAATGCATAACATTAGTGTGTTCCTACCCTTGGAAATTACAATCCAAGTGAATCAGTTACACAGTTAGGGGATGAAATAAAATTCTTGGACATCTCCCCATTAGCGTATTCATGGTGAAGCAATATCTCATACTTTACCTTTAGCCACTGTTTTGTATCAGTTGGGAAATCAAAAGTTTCATTATGCAGCACTCCTGGTAGATCCTCAGGGAATTACAACACACTTTAACATGTTTAGAAATGTCTTTTTTCCTGCCCACATCTTATAAAGACATAAGTGCATGGTGCATGCCTTTGGGAATTTTTAAATATCTTCTGTCAACTAGGAGAAATGCAGACATGTTGACAAAGCTGATCATTTTCATTGTGGATCTCACACTTGCTTTGGCCATTTTTGCTATCCTGTATGCTGTTTACTTAATAGCAGCCACAGGTATTTTCATCTCTCTCCTTTTCTATATTTTCAAATGGGAGATGGGAATAAACTATGACTTCAGCAAGGGCAGTCTGGATACTGGATTTCAGCAATGCTCCTAGGAAGCCATGTGCAGGCAGCGTAGAGAGAATCAGCTCCAGGACGCCTCCTGCCCATTTTCCAGCCCCAAGAGAAGGGCCGTTCTTTCTTCTAAAGAGCGAGGAGCCCTCTGCCGTGGAGGAGACACACGGGAAGCCTTGCCAGATGCCTCACCCACCCAACTAAGAAGTATGTTTTAAGGTTAGCATGTGGAATGTTCAGCTTATTTCTCCCTTTTGCGAATGAGGTGATACATGCATGTTTGAGGTGAGAGGAGAAAAACAAGCAAATGCCTTTTATCACTGCCTTCCATGTTTCAAAAATGAGGTTGGTGGCCTCTGTAGGGACTACAAGCAATTTTTGTTTTCCACTGAAAGCCCCATTTACCCAGTGAGTTAGGGAGTCCTACCTGTGATATTTTCTCTCCCAAACATTGGTTAGACACAGCTCATAAACAGTTGAAACTTCTGTTTCAATCTTCTCTGGCAGTTGGGCTAAAAGGCTTGGTAGAAGAGAAAGTGTGAAAAAATGGATGTTCTTTCCGTCTATGAATTGTTTTTTGCCTTGACTTTAAACATAATTAGTAGTTGTTCTTGAGAGGATAGTGTATTTTCAAGATGGTCCTTGGATGGACCTAGAGATTATCGTACTAAGTGAAGTAAGTCAGAAAGAAAAAGACAAATACCATATGATATCACTTATATGTGGAATCTAAAATGCAACCTAAATGAACCTATCTATGAAACAAAAACAGAATCATGGACTTAGGGAACAACAGACTGGTTGCCAAGGGGGAGAGAGAGTTGGGGAGGGATGGATTGGGAGTTCGGGGTTAGCAGATGCAAACTGGTGTACATAGAATGGAGAGACAACAAGATCCTACTGTATAGCACAGAGAACTATATTCAATATTCTGTAATAAACCATAATGGAAAAGAATATTTTTTAAAATGTGTATATATATATATATATTTATATAAAATTGAATCACTTTGCTGTAAAGCAGTAATCAACACAGCATTGTAAATCAACTATACTTCAATTAAAAAATAATAAAAAATTAAAAACAAACAAACAAACAAAAAAACCCAAAAGTGTCCTTGGAGTGAAAACAATGTGTGAGCATAGGAAACGGCAGAATGTAGATTTACTCTCTTTTTGGTTTGGTGTCCTGTGAACACTAGAGATTGTAAGGTGAAGCAGTTCAGAGTGTTCTAATAACACTTCAAACCCTGAAACTGGACTCATTTGGAATTACTTGGTTCCTTGTTTATTCCACTGCTTTGGTCCAGTGGAAGCAGATGGATAAGTTTTGTCCTGGTTTTTGTCAGATAAATGGCCACCATAGGGCCCCTGTGTTTGGGTTTTTATGGTATAAATCCAAATATTTTATAGTAGACTGATACATTTTCCTCAAGAGCAATATCTGGTTAGTTTGCAGAAGACTCTGGTAAATTAATTTTAGCAGTTGTGATTACAAGTTCTTAAAGTCTTCATACTTCATCTCCACTGAATTATAGACTTTTGACATCTTAATTTTTTAAAGTATTTCTCCTCAAAAAACTAAAAAATTATTTTAGTCTATATGTAAGGTAACACTTAAGTGCACTCCTTACCAAAAAGGTAACAAAGCTGTACTCAATAAGGACGAATAATAAGCTTAGCCCCAAGGACAATAAATATTTAAACTTCTAGATCTTGAGTGTTCTCACCACAACAAAGCAAAAAGAGAAAAAAATAGAAGAAAATGGTAACTAGGTGAGGTGATGGATATGTTAACTAGCTTCATTTTGGTGATTACTTCACTATATATATTGTATATATTTAATGTACATATATATTCACTATATATATGGTATATATATTTAAGGTGTACAACTTGATGTTCTCTCTCTCTCTATAAAATCATCTATATCAATATATAGAGAGTAAATTGTACACCTTAAATATATATACAATTTCCAATCAATAAGCTGAAAAAAAAAGAAATAGGGAAAATGTGTCAAAAATTAATAAAATCCCAAAGAAAGAAAAATATTTTAACTTTTAGAAAACAATGAGTTAGCTTTAGTATAATATTATCCCTGTTTCAATCATGGCATTTGTTCAAGAGAACAGTAGCTGCTCCACAGAAGAAATAGATACATTTTGTTGAACCAGTACGATTGTAGTAAGAGATTCTTAAATAATTCTCCATTACATAGTTTCAACTTTATACTTAGATGTAGAGGGGGTGACTTATCTGGTGGGTGTGGGCTGCACAACCAGACCACACCTTCAACTGTCAGACTCTCGCCCCTAACTGCAGACCACCTGCATGGGATTTACAATTACAGAAGCATGATTTTGTGATAATGGTGTTGCATTCTAAGAAAACTCAATTATCTTACAAACATTCTGGAAGAGGTACACAGCATGTTTCTTTTTGTCTTTAAATCTTAATTCACTCAGTGACATATATAAAAGGCCCAGAGGGAAGAGGATATGGCTTAGGTCACTTTTGATTCAGAGGAGGCAGAAGACCAGGTCCTATATGTGAGACACTGCCCAGAGTCAGGAATCCTAGAGAGGAGCATATGCAAAAGGGGAGAAGTGGCATGACATATGAGCCTTGGATGGGATTAAACTGAAGCGTACCAAGGCAAACATGATTTTGCCTTGCACAAGCTTTTGGATACCAGGGAAACTCCTACATTGAACTGTGCTAACGTTCAGGGGGAATGGGCCGCAGTTGTACCCCAACGAAGATTGCTTCTGTGGTCTTTGCCATTTGTCTCAGAGTTCTCTTATCTCTATGTGTTCTGAATGTAAAGGCTTAGGGTAAGGATTTGATAAGACAGAAAACCAGAAGTGTTTTACATTTTGAATACGTATCTTTTGAGGCTTGCCTCCACCACATGACTATCTTACAGCTGCCTTCAGAGAACTTGCTGGCCCTGCGGGGCAGTGGATTTGCAAACCCTGCCAGGCTCCTGCAGCTCCCTTTTCGCATCCAACTCTGTGACATCCCTTAGCCTCTATGTGGGTTCCAGAAACTCAAATTTAGTTCTGCTAAATTCCAAATGCTGTTAGTGAGAATTCATTTCTAAGGCATACTATTTACCAGCCATTCAACTAGGGCTCCTTTTGGCTTTATCTTATAGAAAGTAGCAGCACAATCTTAAAATTCAAAAGGACCTTGAAAGTCATTGAGTACACTTCTCCTCCAATTAAGAAATACCTTCTACAATATCCTTGAAGGATGGTTTTCTAACTTCTGCTTACCCAGTTTTCATGAGATGCTCAAGGCAGCCTCTTGTTAAGTAGTTCTTTATACTATCCAACAGAAATCTGAATCTTTGCACCTCCCATCTCTTTGTCCTATTTTTGCTGTAATAAGCAATCTTGAAAATAGTTGAGGAAGTACAATGACTTCACTGGAATCATAAATTCTAAGAAGAAAGAGGAGCTTCTCTCCTTATGAATTTTCTCCTTGCTACTTGCATCATTGAACAATGTTGCCTTTTTCAGTGCAAATAGATCCCATTTAAGATCATAACGCAGTGCTCACTGCAACTAGAGAAAGCCCCGTGCAGCAACGAAGACCCAGAGCAGCCAAAAATAAATTCATTTTTAAAAAAAGATCATAACTCATAAATCTAGGGTTTATTGTGAACTTTTTTTTTTTTTTTTTTTTTTTTTTTGCAGTACGCGGGCCTCTCACTGTTGTGGCCTCTCCCGTTGCAGAGCACGGGCTCCAGACGCGCAGGCTCAGCGGCCATGGCTCACGGGCCCAGCCTCTCCGCGGCATGTGGAATCTTCCCGGCCCGGAGCACGAACCCGCAGGCGGACTCTCAACCACTGTGCCACCAGGGAAGCCCTGTTGTGTACTTTAATACAAGGTTCTTAATATGTCTTTTTTGACTTCTTGTACGTATTTGTTAGACAGGAATTTTGAAATTCTTTCCTTCAAAGTTTCCCGAAGTCTGGGAGTGTTGCCAATTTGCACTGAAAAACAGCAATGTATTAGCACATTCATAACTATTAAAATATAATCCTAATGCACTGACCTGATTTCACAGTACATCAGAATTTTACTTCAACCCCAGATTGACTCTCACAGATGTCCACTAATTTTCCAGTGGAGGTTTCCAGTCCACTATTTGGAAAGTCAGATGAATTTGAACATTTTGTAAAATTGGCAACCTTGTTGATACAATTTTTTGGGGACTCCAGAAACAGCAATGCTTGGAGGAGCAAGCTATGCTAATCTTTAGAGAATGAAGCCACTTTTATCAAAGACAGCTGAGAGTGGAGGATCTTGGGAAAGGGGTCCAGCTCACCTATTTCTGGTGACAGTGGAACCAGCCAAAGGACAGGTAGGGCTAATGAGGGGAAGTTACCATGACTAGGATCCCCATGGCTTTGTGACTAGGTTTGGGGGCGTTTGAGTGTTGGAAACCAAAGATTCTCTGGCTTTGTGCATGGCTGAGGGAGAGAAGCTCTCAGAAGCTACAAGACAAGGAGGAAACTCAAGTCCTGGATTGTGAAACTGTTATCGCTTTTCTGTTTCTGCTGACATTTCTAACAAATATAAGCTTTTGGATCTGGGAATCTAATGAGGATCTTTACCACACCCATTACCGGCAGTTTATTGGTGTCAAGGCACTGCTTTCCTAGGCCTCTGTTCTCCCATCTGAAAAAAGAGAGGATGTTAACCCAATGACAGAAGCCTCCTTCAGTCAAAAATGCTGTAAATTTTACAGAATAAAATTAGAAATATAAAATGTGGTCAGCCAAGATGGCAATTTACACAGACGATCTCTTAGCATGCCATGTGGGAGCCCCCAAGGGACAAGGTGACCGTTTTCAGACCATTTACAGAATTGAGGGAAAACTCTTGTAATAAATTTTCTTAGAGACCCAAAGTTTATCTCCATGTCTCCATTGCACCACCTGCTTACAATTAAAGGGTGACATCATATGCATACCTGCATCCCACAGGCATCAATTACCCCTAATTATCAATTAATTCTGACAGGCTGTCCAAACTTCTAAACCTGTGCATTTTTATTGTATCTGCAAGTCACTTCTTTTGTACTCAATATTGAACACTTAGATTACTTTTCCTGCAGGATCTCAATTTGTTCATTCATAAACTGAAAACATGGTGTAAATAATATCAATAGCCGCTCCTGGGCTATTTTATTATTGTAAGGGTTTATTGAATAGAGGTTGTTTGCTACTCACTGTAGGAGGTGGTTTGCCAAAACAAAGAAACCTAATACATAGACTCTGACTTCAAAGGGTTTCCATTATGTTTCAATTTGAAAGGATCCATGAGCTAGACATGAATTCAAAGCCTCAAAGTAATCTACTAGTTAAATAAAATTTATTACTTTTCAAAAGCTGAAGTTTCAATAAAACCTCAGCTCACCAATTTTATTTTGTTCATTTTTAATAGCCTGTGTTTTTAATAAGCAAACTAATTCAGGTTATCCAATTGATTTGCATTGTAAAGCATCTTTGTGCCTTAGAAGACAGACTTGGCTAAAAATAAATGGATTGTTTGGCAACAATTCTTGAATATGGCACCAAAAGCACGGGCAAAAAAGAAAATAAAAATAGATAAACCAAACTACGTCAAAATAAAAAAAAAAAACTTCTGTGCATCAGAGAACACAATGAACAGATTGAAAAAGCAATTCATGAGATGCAAGAATATATTTATAAATCATGTATCTGACAAAGGGTTAATATCCAAAGTGTATAAAGAACTATAACTCAACAACAAAATAAACAACCTGATTATAAAAATAGGCAAAGGACTTGAATAGACATTTCTCCAAAGAAGATATACAAATGGTCAATAAGCACATGAAAAGAGGCTCAACAGCACTAATTAGGGAAATGCGAATCAAACTCACAATGAAATACACCTCACTCTGGGATGGCTACTATTAAAAACCAGAAAATAACAAGTGTTAGTGAGGATGTGGAAAAACTGGACCCCTTGGGCACTGCTGGTGGACATGTAAAATGGTGCAGGCTCTATAACAAACAGTATCTTGGTTCCTCAAAGAATTAAAAATGGAATTACCTTAAGGTCTAGCAATTCCACTTTTGGGTATATACCTAAAATAATTGAAAACAGGGTCTCAAAGAGAATTTTTTTGGCCGAGCTGCACGGCATGTGGAATCTTAGTTCCCTGACCAGGGATCAAATCTGGGCCCGCTACAGTGGAAGCACGGAGGCTTAACCCCTGGACCTCCAGGTAAGTCCCTCAAAGAGGTATTGATACACCCATGTCTTTAGCAACATTACTTACAATAGCCAAAGGGTAAAAGCAACCCAAGTGTCTTTTGACAGATGAATGGACAAACAAAATGTGGTATATGCATACAATAGAATATTATTCCGCCTTAAAAAGGATGGAAATTCTGCCACATGCTATAACATGGATGAATCTTTAGGACATTATCTTATGTGAAATAAGCCAGTCACAAAAGGACACATACTGTATGATTCTACTTATATGAGGTACCTGGAATTGTCAAATTCTTAGAGACAGAAAGTAGAATGGTGGCTGCCAGGGACTGGGAAGAGGGAGAAATGGAGAGTTATTGTTTAATGGGTATAGCATTTCAGTTTTGCATAATGAAAAGAGTTCTGTGGATGGATAGTGGTGATGTTAGCACAAAAATGTGAATGTACTTAATGACACTGAACTATACACTTAAAAATGATTAGGATGGTAAATTTTATGTTATGTATATCCTACCACAATTAAAAACAATAATAAAAAATAAAGGAATTGTAACCTTGGCAAAATTTGATATTGATATTTAGCTTCTGAATCAATATATGGAACAGTGTACAAATTAAAGTAGGTTTTTCTGTTGTTGTTTCTTTGTTTTTTGGCCTGGCTATAAAAACTAGGCTGTAAGGAATTATGCTCTTCATGGGGCATTTTGTAGAGGTAAACGATCCAGATTATTTGGCATTTAAAAAATTACTTAAAGCATGTAAGTTCTCAATCATAGCTGTCTTCCACTGTGTTTATTTACTCAATTAAATTTGACTTTAGTTAGTGTCACTTAAGTGTCACTAAGAACAAGAGCAAAAGTTTTCATTTGTTGATAAATAGCCGATAGCATTCTTGTGTTAATTGTTCTTAGAGACCACTGACAGAAATAGATTATAATAAAAGTTATCGACTAGCTAATTATTAATTTTTTTTTTTTTTGGCCATGCCGTGTGGCTTGCAGGATCTTAGTTCTCTGACCAGGGACTGAACCCAGGCCACGGCAGTGAAAGGGCTGAGTCCTAACCACTGGACCACCAGGGAATTCCCCTAAATTTGGCTTTAATAATACAGTATACTATACTTGTTTCAAAATTCCCATTTCATATCATATTGACCAAAAAGGATATAACATACTGAAGCAAGTAATTTTTTCTCATTTTTATTATATTTGATAATTATCCCAATATATAACTTGAGGCTTAAAATTCAATCAAGTAGCACTCTTATAGTATTTAAGAATTATCAGAATTCCCCATTTCACTTTATATATGAAGGGTTTGCTGGATAAGAAAAAAAATGATGCATACATTCTGGATTTTTTTTTCAATCTCAAGTTTTGATCTCTAGCAGTTTTACTAAATAACATCTCTATGAAACACTATGATTTCATGTCATTGTTAGCCTTGAGAAGTTCACAAAAGCAAATCACAGATTTTTTAAAAACAAGATTCTTTTCTGAAATAAGCCTGCCAAATTTAGAAAACTATATTTGGAAAGGCTTTTTATTCCTAAGGGTTATGCTCTTTACAGCTAGTTTTATTGAACTGGAGAGGGCCTATCATATGGTTGAGAGAAATAATATAAACATAAGTTTCATGGAGTCATGAGACTGTGTTTATATGCTCACAAATCTCAGATATATAAATGAATCATTCAAAGAATGATTCTTGAACATGGACATGACTATAATAAAATCTATCAGTAGCTATGTAAAATCCATCTTTCTTAAGTTATACTAGGGTTTTATAAACACCAATATGTGAGCAAATATTAATTTTTTCCACTTTTTTTAGTCTGAAAATTATAGACTCTTGCAAAGTTCGTAAGTTGCTATGTAAACATATTCAATATTCCCAGAGTTAAGACAACCTCTAAACTTCAAAGTGGAAATGCAGACATCGGGGCATAGACAACACATTATAAAATACCCCCAATGAATTGCTGCACAATAGGACTGTGTTCCATTTTTTAAATGATGAAATAGTCTTCCTATTAATGAAGAATGCTCAAGCCTCTGAGAAAGCCTGGGGTGCGTGAAGTAGAGGATCTGAATGCAAAAGGAGTTTAATTCCAAGTAGTGACATATCAATTACTAAAGTGTTTTAATTGTTCAATCTTTCATGTTTTTTTTTTTTTCGGTTCTCTCACCGCTGTGGCCTCTCCCGTCGCGGAGCACAGGCTCCGGACGCGCAGGCCCAGCGGCCATGGCCCATGGGCCCAGCCGCTCCGCAGCACGCGGGATCCTCTCGGACCGGGGCACGAACCCGTGTCCCCTGCATCGGCAGGCAGCCCCTCAACCACTGCGCCACCAGGGAAGCCTTCTTTCATGTTTTTTTAACTTGACTTTACAACTCCTCCCACCAGAAGGTGACTGTGTCTGTTTTCCAGCCTTGCATCTGGGCTGGCCTTGCACTTGGTTAGGCCAAGAGAACATATCAGAAGTGATAGTGGGCTAGTTCCCAGCCCAAGTGTGAATGGAGCTTGCGCTTTTGCTCTTCTGGAGTCCTGCCAGCACCTTGGGAATAAGCTCCAGTCAGACTGCTGGAGGATGACAGCACATGTACAGCTGAGGCCACGCTAGACCAACGTACTGTCAGCTGACACCCCAAACATGGGAGAGTGCCACCACAAGGTCAGCAGAGCAGCCTACTTGACCCACAACAGCTACAGATGCATGAGGAAGCCCACTGAGACCATAAGACACACCCAGCTGACTCATAAACTTTCAGACAGTAATACCTACTTATTATTATTCTTAGTTTAGAAGATCTTGCTTTTGTTTTTATTTTTTCCGCAGTAATTTTTTCATGGTAGATTTGCTCAGACTCACATTGGTTCTCTAGTTTTGAGGAGAATTCTTTGGCTTGAGTACTTTTTCACAGAAAATCTTGTCTAATGTCTTTTTGTCCTATACCTTAGGACTAGAAACCTGATTCTGCCATTGGCAAAGAAGTAGCTAAATAATTTGAAAAAGTGAAGAGTCCAAATAAAAAAAATTAATAAGATGAATATTAGTTTGCAGAGTTAAAGGTTGGTTCAATTGAACTCACAGTATTGAAAGCAGAAAAGATGTCAAGAGGACAGAATTAAGTCTAAATATAACTTCATTTTATCTAGCACATGGATATTATATATGACCATATTTGAGTTCCAAACAAGTAATGAGAAAAACAGAAACATTTAATGTTGGAAAAGAATGAATTACACCACCCCAAAGTGATCTGTCACAATAACGAATGCAGCTTTCCTTGATGTCCAGTAGGAATAAGAAATACCCTACAAGTACACTATATTTAAAATAATGTTTTACCTAAATATCCATCGACAGAGGAATGAATAAAGAAGATGTGGCACATATATACAATGGAATATTACTCAGCCATAAAAAAGAATGAAATAATGCCATTTGCAGCAACATGGCTGGACCTAGAGATTATCATACTAAGTGAAGTAAGTCAGACAAAGACAAATATCATATGATATTACTTATATGTGGAATCTAAAAAGGTGATACAAATGAATTTATTTACAAAACAGAAACACACTCACAGACTTCGAAAACAAACTTATGGTTACCAAAGGGGAAATGTGGGGGAGAGGGATAAATTAGGAGTTTGGGATTAACGTATACACACTACTACGTATAAAATAGATAATCAGGCTTCCCTGGTGGTGCAGTGGTTAAGAATCTGCCTGCCAATGCAAGGGACATGGGTTCGGGCCCTGGCCTGGGAAGATCCCACATGCCACAGAGCAACTAAGCTTGTGCACCACAACTACTGAGCCTGAGCTCTAGAGCCCGCAAGCCACAACTACTGAGCCCACGTGCCACAACTACTGAAGCCTGTGCACCTAGAGCCCATGCTCCGCAACAAGAGAAGCCACCACAATGAGAAGCCCGCGCACCACAATAAAGAGTAGCCCCCGCTCGCCGCAACTAGAGAAAGCCTGCTCACAGCACCAAAGACCTGACACAGCCAAAAATAAATAAATAAAAATTAATTAATTAATTAAAATATATAATCAACAAGGACCTACTGTATGGCACAGGAAACTGTACTCAGTATTCTGTAATAACCTATATGGGAAAATAATCTGAAAAAGAATGTATATATGTATATCTATATCTGAGTCACTTTTTTGTACACTTGAAACTAACAAAACATTGTATATCAACTATACCCCAATATAAACAAAATTAAATTTAAAAAATTAAAATAAATTTTTAAAAAGATAATGGTTTAACAGCCTACTCTAACATGTATTTTTATTCCCTTTGATAGCTAATCCAGTGTCTCCCCACACCTCCACCAGTCGTTTCATATACGTGTTTAAAAGTCTGTTCTTGTATCCCTTGTCCTTGAAGTAACCATTATGAGTGTGATATTGTTCTTTCCAACTTTTTCTTATGCTTATTCTGAAATCTGTGTATATTATAAATATATATATATAATTTATATTAATAAAATGGTATCAGGCTACACATATTGGACTAAAACTTGATTGTTCCATTTAAAAATGTACATCTTCCCAGGTTGTTATTTATGTACTTACTTATGATTGCTGAATATTAGCAACCTTTTTAATACTGGCAAATTTTTTCGACTTGGTAAGTAGAAAACGATATCTCATTTTACTTTGCATTTTGAAAATTACCTGTGAGTTTAAATGTTGTTCATAGAGCAAAATATTTTAACCTAGTAATAGAAAACATATTCAGAATTCAGATGTTTCTCAGAAACCCTACAGCTGAGAATTGCTAAGAAATCTTTCCTTGAGTGACTCTTCTTGAATTTTTCTCTATTTGTAATTCTTTAGATTGCCCACATATTCCGAAATTTATGAGCCAATCTTCTAAGTGTAGGAGAAAGACATTCAAAAGAAAAAAACATAATTGTTTTAAAAGTATACTAGAAATTAATATTTCAAAATATATATATTCTAATACCTAAGTACCATTGGTCACCAGATGGCTTGAGAGCATCTCATGTGTCAGACATTATTGCAATTAAGGCCAATGTCAGCTCTTCAAACCTGTAGAATTAAAGCTCTAGAAAAAAGTAGTTCAAGGCTTCTCAAACCTTAAAGTATTTATGAATCACTGGACATCTTGATAAAATGCAGCTTTTGAGTCAGTAGTTCCGGGGTGGGGATTCTGCACTTCCAAAAACTCATAGGTGATGCTGATGCCACTGGTCCGAAGACCACACTCTGAGCTAAGAAGGCATTAAAGACCTCAACTAGTTTAGCTCCTCATTTTATAGACACACAAAAAAATGAATAATACACCCTGCTATCTGTTTTTTAATTTAAAGAAGCACACAGAATTTGCTTAAATATTTCAAGCCAACAAACATCCTATTTGCGTGACATAAATAATATTTGAACAGACTGTAATGAGTAATATAACATCTGTAGCTCTTAGAAAATAAAACAAAGTTAATTAGGGATGGCATGAAATATGTAATCATTACTTTTACTGTCTTGTTCTTTCTAGGTCATTCAAACTGCCATCTACACATGCATAACAATGAAATTTTCATAAACAAGCCGAAACACCCAGAGGCATGGAGGGTTATAATGCGTGAATAATGCATGTATTATGACATTATAACCTCAGAAAACATAGATTTCATAACTCTAAAGCTCAACCTTGAAGAGGATAAACATGTCATTCAACGCTATAGCATTCCAACACTTGTTCAAATGTCTTTGGAGCTTGAAATCTAGAGCCACCAAAATGTTTAAGAATTAAATTGAAAAATGTTCTTTCAAAATGCCTTAGCCAACCAAGCACGAGCGTTTTTGCCATTGTGGCAAAACTGACCATTGCCTTTGTTGGTCTCATCGTGGTCCATCAAGGAGCATCCTTTACTCCCTGAGTGAAGAAATTTGTGAAGTCAGCTTCTTTCTAGCTTTGACCAGATGTGATTTCTCTCTCCACAATAACATCCTGTCAATAATTTACTTGTCACACTTACAGAATTCTGTATTTTACTTGCTCTGATTATGTGTGAAGTTTTTGCTATTTCATCCTTAGATTATCCCTAAAATTTAGCAACTGCATCTCAGCTCCTCTGTATTCTCGACAGTGCCCATCCAAGGGCTGTGAATATCAATAAACATTTTTCTGAATCCACAAATCCCTACAAAAATCTATAGCCACTGGCATAAATACTGTACATCCCAAGGAAATGTGGAAGTTAAAGGAGGAGAATCATCAGCTGAGGAATGAGCCTATCAGAGTTCTCAAAAATTCAACAAGAAGATCCAGAAGAGTTCTAAACATTTCTTCATTTCTTTACGAATGGTTAATTCCTTACCAGTAGTGAGTCAGCAGCAATGATCTAATTTTCAGATGTTCACACCTTTGTTCATTGGAAGCCAAGATGAGATCAGGATGGTTTCAGAAGAGCAATCAGGCTGGGAAGGTGTGTGAGGAACCATTGGTAAAGGCGAAACGGGGAACCTCGTCATTCTGGAATGTGGACCTAAGAAGTACTGGGTTTCCCAGAAAGCTGAGCTGGACACAGAGTGTGTATGCAGGAAGTTTACTCTGTGTGGTTCCATCCCAAGGAACTGGAGTAGGAGACGAAAGGGTATAACAAAGGAGGTGGGTTATGAAGCCAAGCGTCACCTTGGGCAATTGCGGCTCAATCCTCCAGGGGGCGCTCTAAGAAGCTGCGGAGAGTACACCTCAAAATCGTCCTCCAGAAGGACGAGCGAGAAATTATCCATCAGCTTCCTTGTCCCACAGATCAAGAGTTGCCCCAGGGGGTGTGCATGACCTTGCACTACCAGGATTGCACATGTTTCAGAACAACTAAGTGGCTTCCAGAAGGCATCTTAAGAGATGGCAAAGAGAAGCTGCAGGGCAGAAAGCATGAGATAGTTGCTGTTGTTGATGCAAGGTGCTGTCAGGTGATGGCTTCACCAAGCTGGTTGCTGTAAAATTTCGGGTCAAGAGGATGTGACCTGGGGCACGAGAAGCGGCTGACACCAGCTCTTAAAAGCACATGAGTCTAATGAAAATCTGTCTGCTCTGGAAATAATGAGCACAGGCTTATACCCATCCTTTCTGGACAGAAGTCAGAGAAAGGGGCACTCAGAGCAAGGGGCAGCCAGAGACAGAAACCAGTTGGGAGCAGAAGAAGCCAGGGCATCGGGGGCATTGCCCTTGCCTAGGACCAACACCTTCTCTGTGCTTCAAACACAGACCAACCCCTGGATGGGAGTTTTTCTTTCTCTCTATTCACATTTCTGGTATTTGGTTGCTACTTATTTTAACCTTCCATCTCTGGCAGAGCAATGCCATCTGCCAGCCATTTTTTTATCTTCACATAAATTACTTTATTGTTTTACGTGCTCTGAGTTTTGTGCATTTCAGGGAACACCCTCAGTTTTCTCTGCTCATGACCTGTCTTAGTTTGGGTTGCTCCAAAAGCCGACCCTGAGGCAGGGATATGGCTACAAGTGGTTTATTTGGGAGGTGACTCCAGAAGTGCCACAAGGGAGGGGGGACTAAGGGAGAGAAGGGAAGGCAGTAAGAGTGTGCACATGAGCAGATTGTTGGTGCCTCAGTCTTGCTAGAAATGTGCCCCACTGAGCGACAGGGAAGCAGGGGTGTCTCTGCACAGGCTCCAGTTCACTGGGTGAAGGTTGCTACTGAGAGTGTTAACGCTTCCCTGCATGCACCATGCAGGCTGAGAAAACTCCCTTAGTGCCAAGGAAGCCTCCAGGCAGAGAGGCCAGCAGAGAGGTGTGGATGGTCCAGGGTGTGAGCGGGGTGAACTACAGCTGCTGTGAATCCAGGAGTTGGCTGAGAGGACATGGATTGGGGCACCAGGAGGTTTTACCATACACTCTGAGATTATTTTGCAAAGGGCAAAATGTCCAAATACAGAGAAAAACAACAGCAACAACCTCCTCTGGCCTCTATGTGGAAAGAATAGTTACTTATTAAAGGGTTAGAGGTGATTAAACTTAACTCTGAAACTGAGATTATTTATTAAACTTTACAAAAACTTCAAGATGGCATTAGATCCCCTTAATGGAAATCTCCTTTGCTATGACTAAAGAACAAATTGGGAAAGCAGCCAACATCATGTTTATTGCTCTGGCCTATAAATTAAAAACCTCACTGAACTATATTAAATAACCACCACTTGGCTCTCTTCCTATATGAACACAGGAAACCATTGGGGTTGTGTGATTCTCTTGTACTGGTCATTGTTCTGGACCATCACCAAGGTGGAGCCACTCTACGATTAGAAGGGTTTCGCCCCTCTTTTTCTCCACCCCATGCTTTCTGATGGAAAACCCAGATGACAATGTATGAAAACTTGACTGGACTTGAATGCAATGGGTTTCACTGAGATTAGAAGCATGGACAGAGCCCAAAGGATTGGCTAGGAAGGAGTTACTCTCAGTGGCTTCAGAGATTAAAAATTCACCCCAATTCTTTATTTCCTTTTACTAAAATTATAAATGCACACCTCGACCATGACTTTAGAGTGGTCTTTATTGTTGGTTCATTGCATCTAATTCTAACCCGAATTCTTATGTATGCAGTGCTGGAAAACCCATTCCCCCTCTGCCTGTTCTCGCCCTAACACGTCTCCGGTCCTGTTAGCCAGAAGAGCTTTAGAGGTTTTAGATGTTGCACCCTTGGAGCCATCAGTACCGGGCCCAGGGCTTTGTGTCCCTTGGCAGCAGATGGATAAGTGCAGCACTCCGTCCTTTCTAACGGCTGCCCTTCAGGGTCTTCTTGGCCACGGAGATGAAGCAGCTCCGCAGGACCTTGAACTCCTGTGTGCAGAGGTCTTTCCTTAGGCGGCCGCCAGGGGTCACGGACACCTGCATGCACCTGCCTTGGCCATGGTCCCGGCCCCACAGACCACCAGGTGCTCAGGGAAGGTGAAAAGTACACTTCTCATGTGTCCCCACACCACTCGGTTCCCTGACATGAGTAAAAAACCAAATTGGCTGAAAAAGTTGAAGATAGTCAAAGATCTAACCCGTTGTACCCCCATATACTCTAATTTGACAGCAAGATTTGCTTGTTTGGGAGGGAGATTTTTATCAAAATTTTAATTAGTAAGTAATCTCTTTGGTATTTACAATCTATTCAAGCACATTAAAAAGAAAACGTGAAAATAAAAACCACTGATATTATGTCTAACAAGCAGCCATACAAGGGTAGACATTAAGCTCAGTGCAAATATAATGAATAAAATATTTTCAAATTCACTGTGTCAATGTCTTGCAATATTAACAATGTGTAGTGATGGAGGAAGGTTTATTTTAGGAATACAAGAACAGTGTAAGAATAGGAAGTGTATCATCCCTCCCCTGTTCAAAACTCTCCCAGGGCTCCCATCTCACCTCCTCACTTCCTCTCTCCCACCCCCTCAGGCTGCTTGCAGTCATTCTGGTCTCCTTGCTCTTCCTCAAACACAATAGGTAGGCTCCTACCTCGGGACCCACTGCTCTCTCTGCCTGGAAAGCTCTTCTCCAAAGTATCTGCTTCACCTTTGTCAAGTCTCAAATGCCACCTTCTCACCAAAGCCTACTCTGATCACCTCCTTAAAATGGCAGCCCTTTCTCACACCAATTAGGATGGCTATCATCAAAAACAAATTTTAAAAAACCACCAGCAACAAAAGAATAGGAAGTGTTTTTATGCTAAATCACTGTAGAATAAATGAGCAAAACATCTTAATCTTTGTTGGAAAAGTATTTGACAGAATGTCTTAGTCACCCCTGATTTTAAAATTTAAAAATTAGGAAGTTGGGCAATGAGACTTCCTAAATTTGACATGGTGTTTTCAGGAAAACTATGGCAAACATCAATGATAAAAATGTTAGGAGTATTCCCATAAAATAAGGCAAGAATACCACAAATCCCCATTATTCAAAATAGTCTTAAGAGCCCTAGAAAAGAAGACCAAAATATTAGTAAATACTGGGGAATATTTAACAATTTTACATTAAAATTCAACATAATGAAATAAAAATTGACAGAAATATGACAGAAATATGACAGATTTTCAAGGTGTCTAAAAGTAAGATAAACACACACAAAGTACAGACATTTTAATGTGCCAGCAATAACCAATATAAAGATATCATTCAAAACAGCAACAAAATTATATTGTCCTCCCCCCAAACTTTAAAACATATTAAGACATAATATTTAAGGGCAGAGAAATAGACCTAAATGCATAAAAGTAAGTAATATGGATTGTAGTGGGGAGCCTCAAGTTTTTAAAGGTTTATTTAATTTATTAAGTTTATTCCACTTATACTGTTGAGGAAACTGAGATATAAAGAAGTTGAATAATGCCATGTAGCTGCCATGTGGTGAAACCCAGGATGCCAATCCAGAGCCAGTGCTCCTCACCAGTATGCTGTACTGTCCCTGGCAAAAATGTGTGTGTGTACATATATTAGACATAGAGTCAATATCCAAGATATACAAAGAGTTCCCATCAATCAATACGAAAAACATAAGTAACTTAATAGAGATAGATATGAGAAAAGTATATAGAAGCAATTTTCAAAAGAATAAATAACAAAAGGTAAATAAATATATGGGAAAAAAATGTTCAAGCCCCAAGTGGGGAAATGCAATTAAAAATAACTGCTAAAGGGCTTCCCTGGTTGCACAGTGGTTGGGAGTCCGCCTGCCAGTGCAGGGGACACAGGTTCATGGCCCAGTCCAGGAAAATCCCACATGCTGCAGAGCGGCTGGAGCCGTGAGCCATGGCCGCTGAGCCTGCGCGTCCGGAGCCTGTGATCTGCAATGGGAGAGGCCACAACAGGGAGAGGCCCGTGTACTGCAAAAAACAAACAAAAAAAAAAACAAAAAAACAAAACAAAACAAAAAAAACTACTAAAGTCCATAAGGTTCGTGAATATTTTAAGAGTTCTGATCTCCAGTGTTTAATAAGGAAGTGGAGAAATAGCCTACCACCCAACATTCATGGAAGTTAGTTTGTCATTATTTGCCAAGATTAAAATGTACTTTAACTTAGCTATTAGCTAAATTAAATACTCACATATGTACAAAAATATATGTAAAAATGCTTGCTATTTCTAAAAGTGACCAATGGAAATAATAAAGAATAATAAATAAAAAAATAATAAAGAATTATTGTCAGAATGGAATAGCCACAAAATTAAATGAATACTGATATGGAAAGATGTCAATTTGGAGTTGATAATTTTTTTAAAAAGCAAGCAGGAGAAAATTCCATACAATATGATTCTCTCATATTTTATATGTGTGGAATTTGCACATATGTTTGTGTATCTAAATGCATTTAAAAGCTCAATAAATACCAAAGTACGCATTATACTACTCTTGTTTATTTTTATTTATATATACAAGTGTTTATTATACCAAAGTATTATCCACAGAGGAGAGAGGTTGATGGAGGAGAAGGGTGGAGAATGAATATGGATTTTTCACTTTTACTCCATCTATTTCTGTAATTATTGAATGTTTTATAACCACACATTACTTATGTAATTTATAAGAAGACAATAAATATGACAAAAATTGTTTCCAAAAATGAAAAAAAAATGCACAGAGCAAAAATATTATATTTGGTCAGCATATTGTTTTTTGGAGAATTTTTTTAACATCTTTATTGGAGTATAATTGCTTTACAATGTTGTGTTAGTTTCTGCTGTATAACAAAGTGAATCAGCTATATGTATACATATATCCCCATATCCCTGCCCTCTTGCGTCTCCCTCTCACCCTTCCTATCCCACCCCTCTAGGTGGTCACAAAGCACCGAGCCGATCTCCCTGTGCTATGCGGCTGCTTCCCACTAGCTATCTATTTTACATTTGGTAGTGTATATATGTCAACGCTACTCTCTCACTTCATCCCATCTTACCCTTCCCCCTCCCAGTGTCCTCAAGTCCATTCTCTACGTCCATGTCTTTATTCCTGTCCTGCTCTAGGTTCATCAGAACCATTTTTTTTGGGGGGGGGGTCAGCATTTAACTAGCAAATTACCATTTCTGTTTACTGGTATCTACCATAATGAATTAAATTCTTGCTACTCAAAGTAGCAAGAGGTCCTTGACAAGTAGCAATGGCATTACCTGGGAGCTGGTTAGAAATGCAGAATCTTAAGCCTCACCTCAGACCAGCAGAATCTGTATCAAATCCCCAGGTGATTGTTGTGCACAGGAAAGTTTGAGTAACCTTGCTCTAAAGAACTTAGCATTTTGATTTCTGCTTTAACCACTGAAAAAGCAACTGTTTAAAAGTAAAATATTTTAATATTTTTCCTAATATATGAAAGATATTTGAAAGTATCTTCAAATATCAGAGACAATTTGTAAAGATAGTTCTTTCACAATATTAAAAATATTTTTAATGTTAAAGTGTTAAACACAAAACAAATTTTTCAGTAACTAGGGAGGCAAGACCACTAAGTAAAAACAAAACAAAAAACAATATTAGCATATTTCAAGCAGAGCAGGTTGAACTTTGTAAATTACGATTTTTCCTCCATCAAAAATCAGTGTTTGTACTTCCTGAGAGGAGAGCCAGCTGCCGAGCCCCAGCTGTCTGGATTCTCCATTCCCAGGTGAACTGCAAGGTGCGTCAAGAG
The DNA here is from genome assembly GCF_039906515.1 of Pseudorca crassidens. Classification (NCBI taxonomy): domain Eukaryota; kingdom Metazoa; phylum Chordata; class Mammalia; order Artiodactyla; family Delphinidae; genus Pseudorca; species Pseudorca crassidens. The sequence continues at coordinate 51,175,560 of NC_090310.1, read as the reverse complement.
ACAACATGGAGACGTAGCCACCAACTTAGTTCCTCATTATCAGGCACTACAGAAGCCTCGACTTCCTGCTTTCACACATAAATCCATCCCCTTCACAACCTCTCACATTAATCCCACCCAAATTCTTACCTAGCCTTCCCTAAAGGAAGCTCCCTGGACCAGGTATGACTCCACCTCTAATTATTCTGGCTGCATTTGCCTGTGTTTTTCCTCATTATACTATCATTAGCATGAGGAGCAGGCTTCTGTTGCCTGGGCAACCAGAAGCAGCACTGTGCATTGTGCCTGGTGACTGGATCCTACTTCTGTTTTTTCTTTTACACTCTTGAATACTCTCACTTTTATGATCAAAAGAATGCAATCCTTTCTGCGGTTCTACCTCTTTTCTTGTATTGTGGTTCTCTCTGTAGTGTCCAGCTAATTTGTCGAATTTCTCTTGGATTTATTACTTTAACTTCTCTTATTTCCAGTAGCTAATGCTGCTAATGCTGCTCATGCTTTCTTTCCCCTTAATCAGATTCTCCCTTTGAATTGCCCACTCGGGTCAAGACAGCCAGCTCAATATTTCTTCTCCTTTTAGATGTCTGTCTAAAATATTATATGCACCATTAAAATGACCCTATTTATGAAATTTCCTTGTCTGTCCTACTTCCTTCCTTTGTTCACTTGCTCCAGTTATTTGCTACTGTAATAATACAAGGCTAATAGAAAAATAATGCCCTCTGAGAAGCCTCTTAGATAGCCTCATCTACCAGAGAGCAAACAGCAGAAGCAAGAAGTACTACAATCCTGCAGCCTGTGGAACAAAAACCACATTCACAGAAAGATAGATAAGATCAAAATGCGGAGAGCTATGTACGAGATGAAGGAACAAGATAAAATCCCAGAAAAACAACTAAATGAAGTGGAGATAGGCAAACTTCCATAAAAAATATTCAGAATAATGATAGTGAAGATGATCCAGGACCTCAGAAAAAGAATACAGGCAAAGATTGAGAAGATGCAAGAAATGTTTAACAAAGACCTAGAAAAATTAAAGAACAAACAAACAGAGATGAACAATACAACAACTGAAATGAAAAACACACTAGAAGGAATCAATAGCAGAATAACTGAGGCAGAAGAATGGATAAGTTACCTGGAAGAGAGTGGTGAAATTCACTACTGTGGAACAGAATAAAGAAAAAAAAATGAAAAGAAATGAAAACAGCCTAAGAGACCTCTGGGACAACATTAAACACAACAACGTTCACATTATAGGGGTCCCAGAAGGAGAAGAGAGAGAGAAAGGACCTGAGAAAATATTTGAAGAGATTATATTTGAAAACTTCCCTAACATGGGAAAGGAAATAGCCACCCAAGTCCAGGAAGTGCTGAGAATCCCAGGCAGGATAAACCCAAGGAGAAACATGCTGATACACACAGTAATCAAATTGATGAAAACTAAAAACAAAGAAAAATTATTGAAAGCAACAAGGGAAAAATGACAAACAACATACAAGGGAACTCCCATAAGGTTAACAGCTGATTTCTCAGCAGAAACTCTACAAACCAGAGGGATTGGCATGATATACTTAAAGTGATGAAAGGGAAGAACCTACAACCAAGATGACTCTACCTGGCAAGGATCTAATTCAGATTCGACAGAGAAATCAAAAGCTTTACAGAGAAGCAAAAGCTAAGAGAATTCAGTACCACCAAACCAGCTCTACAACAAATGCTAAAGGAAATTCTCTAAGTGGGAAACACAGGAGAAGAAAAGGACCTACAAAAACAAACCCAAAACCATTAAGAAAATGGTCATAGGAACATACATATTGATAATTACCTTAAACGTGAATGGATTAAATGCTCCAACCAAAAGACATAGGATTTCTGAATAGATACAAAAACAAGGCCCCTATATATGCTGTCTACAAGAGACCCACTTCATACCTAGGGATACATACAGACTGAAATTGAGGGGGTGGAAAAAGATATTCCATGCAAATGGAAATAAAAGGAAAGCTGGAGTAGCAATACTCATATCAGATAAAATAGACTTTAAAATAAAGAATGAAGAGGGAGCTTCAAGATGGCGGAAGAGTAAGGCGCGGAGACCACCTTCCTCTCCACAAATACATCAGAAATACATCTACACATGGAACAACTCCTACAGAACATCTACTAAACACTGGCAGAAGACCTCAGACCTCCCAAAAGGCAAGAAACTCCCTACGTACCTGGGTAGGACAAAAGAACAAACACGGACAAAAGAATAGGGATCGGACCTGCACCACGGGGAGGAAGCTGTGAAGGAGGAAAGGTTTCCACACACTAGGAAGCTTCTTTGTGGGGGGAAATTGCAGGTGGCAGAAGGGGGGAGCTTTGGAGGAGAGTGCCGCAACAGGGGTGCGGAGGGCAAAGCAGAGAGATTCCTACACAGAGGATCGATGCTGAACAGCCCTCACCAGCCTGAGAGGCTTGTCTGCTCACCCACTGGTGCAGGCGGGTGCTGAGAGCTGAGGCTCAGGCTTCGGCCGGATCCCAGGGAAAGGACTGGGGTTGGCTGTGTGAACACAGCCTGAAGGGGCTAGTGTGCCACAGCTAGCCGGGAGGGAGTCCGGGAAAATGTCTGGAGCTGCAGAAGAGGCAAGAGACTTTTTCTTGCCTCTTTGTTTCCTGGTGCGTGAGGAGAGGGGATTAAGAGTGCTGCTTAAAGGAGCTCCAGAGACGGGCATGAGGCGCAGCTATCAGCGCGGACCCCAGAGACAGGCATGAGCCACCAAGGCTGCTGCTGTAGCCACCAAGAAACCTGTGTGCAAGCGCAGGTCACTATCCACACTTCCCCTCCCAGGAGCCTGTGCAGCCCGCCACTGCCAGGGTTCTGTGATCTAGGGACAACTTCCCGGAGAGAACACACAGCATGCCTCAGGCTGGTGCAACGTTACGTTGGCCTCTGCTGCCACAGGCTCGCCCAGCATCTGTACCCCTCCCTCCCCCCGGCCTGAGTGAGCCAGAGACCCCCAAATCAGCTGCTCCTTTAACCCCTTCCTGTCTGAGCAAAGAACAGATGGCCTCTGGTGACCTACACGAAGAGGTGGGTCGAAATCCAAAGCAGAACCCCAGGAGCTGTGTGAACAAAAAGAGAAAGGGAAATTTCTCCCAGGAGTCTCAGGAGCAGTGGATTAAATCTTCACAATCAACTTGATGTAACCGGCATCTGTGGAATACCTGAATGGACAATGAATCATCCCAAACTGAGGAGGTGGATTTTGAGAGCAAGATATATTATTTTTTCCCCTTTTCCTCTTTTTGTAAGCATGTATGTGTATGCTTCTGTGTGTGATTTTGTCTGTATAGCTTTGCTTTTACCATTTGCCCTAGGGTTCTGTCTGTCCGTTTTTTTATTATTACTTTAAAAATTATTTTTTCTTAATAATTTTTAAAGTTTTATTTTAATAATTTTATATTATTTTATTTAACTTTATTTTATCTTCTTTCTCTGTCTTTTTATTTTCTCCCTTTTATTCTGAGCCGTGTGGAGTACAGGCTCTTGGTGCTCCAGCCAGCCATCAGGGCTCTGCCAATGAAGTGGGAGAGCAAAGTTCAGGACACTGGTCCACAAGAGACCTCCCAGCACGATGTAATATCAAACGGCAAAAATCTCCCAGAGATCTCCATCTCAACACCAAGACCCATCTCCACTCAGCAAGCAGCAAGCTACAGTGATGGACACCCTATGCCAAACAACTAGCAAGACAGAAACAGAACCCCACCCATTAGCAGAGAGCCTGCCTAAAATCATAATAAAGCCACAGACACACCAAAACACACCACCAGACGTGGGCCTGTCCACCAGAAAGACAAGATCCAGCCTCATCCACCAGAACAAAGGCACTAGTCCCCTCCACCAGGAAGCATACACAGCCCACTGAACCAAGCTTAACCACTGGGGACAGACACCAAAAACAATGAAAACTGTGAACCTGCAACCTGCTATAAGGAGACCCCAAACACAGTAAATTAAGCAAAATGAGAAGACAGAGAAACACACAGCAGATGAAGGAGCAAGGCAAAAACGCACCAGATATAACAAATGAAGAGGAAATAGGCAGTCTACCTGAAAAAGAATTCAGTATAATGATAGTAAAGATGATCCAAAATCTTGGAAATAGAACGGAGAAAATTCAAGAAACGTTTAACAAGACCTAGAAGAATTAAAGAGCAAACAAAGAGAGATGAACACAATAAACGAAATTAAAAATTCTCTAAAGGGATCAATAGCAGAATAACTGAGGCAGAAGAACAGATAAGTGACCTGGAAGATAAAATAGTGGAAATAACTACTGCAGAGCAGAATAAAGAATGAAAAGAATTGAGGACAGTCTCAGAGACCTCTCGGACAACATTTAATGCAGCAACATTCGAATTATAGGGGTCCCAGAAGAAGAAGAGAAAAAGAAAGGGACTGAGAAAATATTTGAAGAGATTACAGTTGAAAACTTCCCTAATATGGGAAAGGAAATAGCTAATCAAGTCCAGGAAGCATGGAGAGTCCCATACAGGAAAAATCCAAGGAGAAACATGCCAAGACACATATTAATCAAACTATGAAAAATTAAATACAAAGAACAGATATTAAAAGCAGCAAGGGAAAAACACCAAGTTACACATAAGGGAATCCCCATGAGGTTAACAGCTGATTTTTCAGCAGAAACTCTGCAAGCCAGAAGGGAGTGGCAAGACATATTTAAAGTGATGAAAGAGAAAGACCTACCACCAAGATTACTCTACCCAGCAAGGATCTCATTCAGATTTGATGGAGAAATTAAAAGCTTTACAGACAAGCAAAAGCTAAGAGAATTCAGCACCACCAAACCAGCTTTACAACAAATGCTAAAGGAACTTCTCTAGGCAGGAAACACAAGAGAGGGAAAAGACCTACAATAATAAAACCCAAACGATTAGGAAAATGGTAATAGGAACATACATATCGATAATTACCTTAAATGTAAATGGATTAAATATGCCAACCAAAAGACATAGACTGGGTGAATGGACACAAAACTAAGACACGTATATATGCTGTCTACAAGAGACCCACTTTATATCTAGGGACACAAACAGACTGAAAGTGAGGGAATGGAAAAAGATATTCCATGCAAATGGAAATCAAAACAAAGCTGGAGGAGCAATTCTCATATCAGACAAAATAAACTTTAAAACAAAGACTATTAAAGAGACAAAGAAGGACACTATGTAATGATCAAGTGATCAATCCAAGAAGAAGATATAACAATTGTATATATTTATGCACCCAACATAGGAGCACCTCAATACATAAGGCAAATACCAACAGCCATAAAAGGGGAAATCGACAGTAACACTATCATACTCAGGGACTTTAACACCCCACGTTCACCAATGGACAGATCATCCAAAATGAAAATAAATAATAAATAAGGAAACAAGCTTTAAATGATACATTAAACAAGATGGGCTTAATTGATATTTATAGGATATTCCATCCAAAAACATCAGAATACACATTCTTCTCAAGTGCTCATGGAACATTCTCTGTGATAGATCATATCTTGGGTCACAAGTCAAGCCTTGGTAAATTTAAGAAAATTGAAATTGTATCAAGTATCTTTTCAGACCACAACGTATTGAGATTAGATATCAACTACAGAAAAAAATCTGTAAGAAATACAAACACATGGAGGCTAAACAACACACTACTAATAACCAAGAGATCACTGAAGAAAACAAAGAGGAAATCAAAAAATATCTACAAACAAATGACAATTAAAACATGACGACCCAAAACCTATGGAATGCAGCAAAAGCAGTTCTAAGAGGGAAGATTATAGCTATACAAGCCTACCATAAGAAACAAGCCTACCAAATAAACAAACTAACCTTACACCTAAAGCAATTAGAGAAAGAAGAACAAAAAAATCCCAAAGTTAGCAGAAGGAAAGAAATCATAAAGATCATATCAGAAATAAATGAAAAAGAAATGAAGGAAACGATAGCAAAGATCAATAAAACGAAAAGCTGGTTCTTTGAGAAAATAAAAATAATTGATAAACAATTACCCAGATTTATCAAGAAAAATAGGGAGAGGACTCAAATCTATAGAATTAGAAACTAAAAAGGAGCAGGAACAACTGACACTGCAAAAATACAAAGGATCATGAGAGATTATTACAAGTAACTCTATGCCAATAAAATGGACAACCTGGAAGAAATGGACAAATTCTTAGAAATGCAAAACTTTTCAAGACTGAACCAGGAAGAAATAGAAAATATGAACACACCAATCACAAGCATTGATATTGAAACTGTGATTAAAAATCTTACAACAAACAAAACCCCAGGACCAGATGGCTTCACAGACGAATTCTACCAAACTTTTAGAGAAGAGCTAACACCTATCCTTCTCAAACTCTTCCAAAATATAGCAGAGAGAGGAACAGTCCCAAACTCATTCTATGAGGCCACCATTACTCTGATATCAAAACCAGAAAAAGGTGTCACAAAGAAAGAAAACTACAGGCCAATATCACTGGTGAACATAGATGCAAAAATCCTCAACAAAATACTAGTAAACAGAATCCACAGCACATTAAAAGGATCAAACATTATGATCAAGTGGGGTTTATCCCAGGAATGCAAGGATTCTTCAATATATGCAAGTTAATCAAGGTGATACACCATATTAACAAATTGAAGGAGAAAAACCATATGATAGGGCTTCCCTGGTAGCGCAGTGGTTGAGAGTCCACCTCCCGATGCAAGGGACACAGTTTGTGCCCCGGTCCAGGAAGATCCCACAGCCGCAAGCAGCTGGACCCGTGAGACATGGCCACTGAGCCTGCGTGTCCGGAGCCTGTGTTCCACAACTGGAGAGGCCACAACAGTGAAAGGCCCATGTACCACAAAACAAACAAACAAACAAACAAACAAAAATATGATCATATCAATAGATGCAGAGAAAGCTTTTGACAAAATTCAACACCCATTTATGATAAAAACCCTAAAGAAAGTAGGCATAGAGGGAACTTTCCTCAACATAATAAAGGCCATCTATGACAAACCCACAGCCAACATCGTCCTGAATGGTGAAAAACTGAAACAATTTCCACTAAGATCAGGAACAAGGCAAGGTTGCCCACTCTCACCACTATTATTCAACATAGTTTTGGAAGTTTTAGCCACAGCAATCAGAGAAGAAAAAGAAATAAAAGGAATCCTAATTGGAAAAGAAGAACTAAAGCTGTCACTGTTTGCAGATGACACGATACTATACATAGAGAGTCCTAAGATGCTACCAGAAAACTACTAGAGCTAATCAATGAATTTGGTAAAGTTGCAGGATACAAAATTAATGCACAGAAATCTCTGGCATTCCTATACACTAATGATGAATATCTGAAAGTGAAATCAAGAAAACACTCCCATTGACCATTGCAACAGAAAAGAATAAAGTATCTAGGAATAAACCTACCTAAGGAGACAAAAGACCTATATGCAGAAAACTATAAGACACTGATGAAAGAAATTAAAGATAATACAAATAGATGGAGAGATATACCATGTTCTTGGATTGGAAGAATCAACATTGTGAAAATGACTCTAGTACCCAAAGCAATCTACAGATTCAATGCAATCCCTATCAAACTACGACTGGCATTTTTCACAGAGCTAGAACAAACAATTTCACAATTTGTATGGAAACACAAAAGACCCCGAATAGCCAAAGAAAACTTGAAAACAAAAAATGGAGCTGGAGGAATCAGGCTTCCGGACTGCAGACTATACTACAAAGCTATAGTAATCTAGACAGTATGGTACTGGCACAAAAACAGAAATATAGATCAATGGAACAGGATAGAAATCCCAGAGATAAACCCACGCACATATAGTCACCTTATCTTTGATAAAGGAGGCAGAAATGTACAGTGGAGAAAGGACAGCCTCTTCAATAAGTGGTGCTGGGAAAACTGGACAGGTACATGTAAAATTATGATATTAAATCACTCCCTAACACCATACACAAAAATAAGCTCAAAATGGATTAAAGACCTAAATGTAAGGCCAGAAACCATCAAATTCTTAGAGGAAAACATAGGCAGAATACTCTGTGACATAAATCACAGCAAGATCCTTTTTGACCCACCTCCCAGAGAAATGGAAATAAAAACAAAAATAAACAAATGGGACCTAATGAAACTTCAAAGCTTTTGCACAACAAAGGAAACCATAAACAAGACCAAAAGGAAACCCTTAGAATGGGAGAAAATATTTGTAAATGAAGCAACTGACAAAGGATTAATCTCCAAAATGTACAAGCAGCTCATGCAGCTCAATAACAAAACAACAAACAAACCAATCCAAAAATGAGAAGATGACCTAAATAGACATTTCTCCAAAGAAGATATACAGACTGCCAACAAACACATGAAAGAATGTTCAACATCATTAATCATCAGAGAAATGCAAATCAAAACTACAATGAGATATCATCTCACACCAGTCAGAATGGCCATTATTAAAAAATCTATAAACAATAAATGCTGGACAGGGTATGGAGAAAAGGGAACACTCCTGCAGTGCTGGTGGGAATGTGAATTTGTTCAGCCACTATAGAGAACAGTATGGAGGTTCCTTAAAAAACTACAAGTAGAACTACCATATTACCCAGCAATCCCACTACTGGGCATATACCCTGAGAAAACCATAATTCAAAAAGAGTCATATACCAAAATGTTCATTGCAGCTCTATTTACAATAGCCAAGAGTTGGAAACAACCTAAGTGTCCATCATCGGATGAATGGATAAAGAAGATGTGGCACATATATACAATGGAATATTACTCAACCATAAAATGAAATGAAATTGAGCTATTTGTAATGAGGTGGATGGACCTAGAGACTGTCCTACAGAGTGAAATAAGTCAGAAATAGAAAGACAAATACCGTATGCTAATACATACATATGGAATTTAAGAAAAAAATATGTCATGAAGAACCTAGGGGTAAGTCGGGAATAAAGACACAGACCTACTAGATAATGGACTTGAGGATATGGGTAGGGGGTAGGGTAAGCTGTGACAAAGCGAGAGAGTGGCATGGACATATATACACTGCCAAACGTAAAATAGATAGCTAGTGGGAAGCAGCCGCATAGCACAGGGAGATCAGCTCGGTGTTTTGTGACCACCTAGAAGGGTGGGATAGGGAGAGTGGGAGGCAGGGAGATGCAAGAGGGAAGAGATATGGGAACCTATGTATATGTATAACTGATTCACTTTGTTATAAAGCAGAAACTAGCACACCATTGTAAAACAATTATATTCCAATAAAGATGTAAAAAATAAATTAATTAATTAATTTAAAAAAAAAGAGTCATGTACCAAAATGTTAATTGTACCTCTATTTACAATAGCTAGGACATGGAAGCAACCAAAGTGTCCATCAACAGATGAATGGATAAAGAAGATGTGGCACATATATATAATGGAATATTAATCAGCCATAAAATGGAATGAAACTGAGTTATTTGTAGTGAGGTGGATGGACTGACAGACTGTCATACAGATTGAAGTAAGTCAGAAAGAGAAAAACAAATACTGTATGCTAACACATATGTATGGAATCTGTAAAAAGAAAAACAAATGGTCAGAAGAACCTAGGGGCAAGACAAGACTAAAGATGCAGACCTACTAGGAATGGACTTCAGGATATGCGGAGGGGTACAGGTTGTCTGGGACGGAGTGAGGGAGTGGCATGGACATATATACACTACCAAAGGCAAAATAGATAGCTAGTGGGAAGCAGCCGCATAGTATAGAGAGATCAGCTCTGTTCTTTGTGACCACCTAGAGGGGTGGGATATGGAGGGTGGGAGGCAGGGAGATGCAAGAGGGAAGAGATATAGGGACTTATGTATATGTATAACTGATTCACTTGGTTATAAAGTAGAAACTGACATACCATCGTAAAGCAATTATACTCTAATATAGGTGTTCAGAAAATAAATAAATAAAAGATAAAGAATGTTACAAGAGACAATGAAAGACACTACATAATGATCAAGGGATCAATCCAAGAAGGAGATATAACAATTATAAATATATATGCACCCAACTTAGGAGCACCTCCATACATAAGGCAACTGCTAACAGCTATAAAAGAGGAAATCAACAGTAACACAATAATAGTGGGGGAGTTTAACACCTCACTTACACAAATGGACAGAACATCCAAACAGAAAATTACTAAGGAAACACAAGCTTTAGATGACACAATAGACCAGAGAGATTTAATTTATATTTACCGGACATTGCATCCAAAAACAGCAGATTACACTTTCTTCTGAAGTGCACACGGAACATTCTCCAGGAGAGAGCATATCTTCAGTCAAAAGTCAAGCCTCAGTAAATTTAAGAAAATTGAAATCATATCAAGCATCTTTCCTGACCACAGTGCTATGAGATTAGAAATCAGTTACAGGGGAAAATATGTAAGAAACACAAACACATGCAGGCTAAACAATGTGCTACTAAATCACCAAGAGATCACTGAAGATAGCAAAGATGAAATCAAAAAATACCTAGGGACAAATTACAATGAAAACATGACGATCCAAAACTGAAGTGATGCAGCAAAAGAAGTTCTAAAAGGGATGTTTATAGCAATACAAGCCTACCTCAAGAAACAAGAAAACTCTCAAATAAACAATCTAAACTTACACCTAAAGAACTAGAAGAAGAAGAACAAACAAAAGCCAAAGTTAGTAGAAGGAAAGAAATCATAAAGATCAGGGCAAAAATAAATGAAATACAAACAAAGAAAACAATAGCAAAGATCAATAAAATTAAAAGCTGCTTCTTTGAGAAGATAAACACAATTGATAAACCATTAGCCAGACTCATCAAGAAAAGGGGGAGAGGACTCAAATCAATAAAATTAGAAATGAAAAAGGAGAAGTTAAAACAGATACGGCAGAAATACAAAGCATCCTAAGAGACTACTACAAGCAACTCTATGCCAATAAAATGGACAACCTGGAATATATGGACAAATTCTTAGAAAGGTATAACCTTCCAAGACTGAACCAGGAAGAAATAGAAAATATGAGCAGACCAATCAAAAGTATTGAAATTGAAACTGTGATTAAAAATCTTCCAACAGGGCCTTCCCTGGTGGTGCAGTGGTTGAGAGTCCGCCTGCCAATGCAAGGGACGCGGGTTCGTGCCCCAGTCAGGGAAGATCCCACATGCTGTGGAACGGCTGGGCCTGTGAGCCATGGGCGCTAAGCCTGCGCGTCCAGAGCCTGTGCTCCGCAACGGGAGAGGCCACAGCAGTGAGAAGCCCGCGTACCGCAAAAAAAAAAAAAAAAAAAAAAATCTTCCAACAGGACTTCCCTCGTGGCACAGTGGTTAAGAATCTGCCTGCCAATGCAGGGGACATGGGTTCAATCCCTGGTCCAGGAAGATCCCACATACCGAGGAGCAACTAAGCCCATGCACCACAACTACTGAGCCTGCTCTCTAGAGCCTGTGAGCTACAACTACTGAGCCCGTGTGCCACAACTACTGAAGCCCATGCTCCTAGAGCCTGTGCTCTGCAACAAGAGAAGCCACTGCAATGAGAAGCCCGCAGACCACAACGAAGAGCAGCCCCCACTCACCATAACAAGAGAAAGCCTGTGTGAGCAACGAAGACCTAATGCACCCATAAATAAATAAATAAACAAATTTATCAAAAAAACAACAAAAAAATCTTCCTACAAACAGAAGTCCAGAACCAGATGGCTTCACAGCTGAATTCTATCAAACATTTAGAGAAGAGCTAATGCCCATCCTTCTCAAACTCTTCCAAAAAATTGCAGATGAAGGAATACTTCCAAACTCATTCTTTGAGGCCAACATCACCCTGAAACCAAAACTAGACAAAGATACTACAAAAAAAAGAAAATTAAAATTAAAAAAAAAAAAAAGAAAATTAGAGACCAATATCACTGATGAATATAGATGCAAAAATCCTCAACAAAATACTTGCAAACAGATCCACATTAAAAGTATCATACGCCATGATCAAGTGGGATTATTCCCAGGGATGCAAGGATTCTTCAATATATGCAAATCAATCAATGTGATTCACCATATTAACAAATTGAAGAAGAAAAACCATATGATCATCTTAATAGATTCAGGAAAATCTTTTGACAAAATTCAACACCCATTTACGAAAAAAGTATCCAGAAAGTGGGCATAGCGGGAACCTACCTCAACATAATAAAGGCCTTATATGACAAACCCACAGCAAACATCATTTTCAATGGTAAAAAACTGAAAGTATTTCCTCTAAGATCAGGAACAATACAAGGATGTCCACTCTCGCCACTCTTACTCAACATAGTTTTGGAAGTCCTAGTCATGGAAATCAGAGAAGAAAAAGAAATAAAAGGAATACAAATTGGAAAAGAAGAAGTAAACTGTCACTGTTTGCAGATGACATTATACTATACATAGAGAATCCTAAAGATGCCACTAGAAAACTACTAGAGCTAATCAATGAATTTGGTAAAGTTGCAGGATACAAAATTAATGCAAAGAAATCTCTTACATTCCTATACACTAATGATGAAAAATTTGAAAGAGAAATTAAGGAACCACTCCCATTTACCATTGCAACAAAAATAATAAAATACCTAGGAATAAACCTACCTAGGGAGACAAAAGACGTGTATGCAGAAAATTATAAGACACTGATGAAAGAAATTAAAAATGATGCAAACAGATGGAGAGATATATCATGTTCTTGGATTGGAAGAATCAATATTGTGATAATGACTGTAGTACCCAAAGCAATCTACAGATTCAATGCAATCCCTATTAAATTACCAATGGCATTTTTTACAGAACTAGAACAAAAAAATATTAAAATTTGTATGCAGATACAGAAGACCCTGAATACTTAAAGCACTCTTGAGGGTAAAAAACAGAGCTGGAGGAATCAGACTTCCTGACTCCAGACTATACTACAAAGCTACATTAATAAAGACAGTATGATACTCACACAAAAACAGAACTATTGTTCAATGGAACAGGATAGAAAGCCCAGAGATAAACCCATGAACCTGTGGTCAACTAATCTATGACAAAGGACAGACGGATATACAACGGAGAAAAGACAGTCTCTTCAATAAGTGGTGCTGGGAAAACTGGACAGCTACATGCAAAAGAATAAAAATAGAACACTCCCTAACACCATACACAAAAATAAACTCAAACTGGACTAGAGACCTAAATGTAAGACTGGACACTATAAAACTCTTAGAGGAAAACATAGGAAGAACACTCTTTGACATAAATCACAGCAAGATATTTTTTGATCCACCTCCTAGAGTAATGGAAATAAAAACAAAAATAAACAAATGGGACCTAATGAAACTTAAAAGCTTTTGCAAAGCAAAGGAAACTATGAACAAGACGAAAAGACAACCCTCAGAATGGGAGAAAATATTTGCAAATGAATCAACGGACAAAGGATTAATCTCCAAAATATATAAACAGCTCATGCAGCTCAATATTTAACAAACAACCCAATCCGAAAATAGACAGAAGACCTAAATAGACATTTCTTCAAAGAAGACATACAGTTGGCCAAGAAGCACATGAAAAGCTGCTCAACATCACTAATTATTAGAGAAATGCAAATCAAAACTACAATGAGGTGTCCCCTCACACCAGTTAGAGTGGACATTATCAGAAAATCTACAAACAACAAATGCTGGAGAGGGTGTAGAGAAAAGGGAATCCTCTTGCACTGTTGATGGGAATGTAAATTGATACAGCCACTATGAAGAATAGTATGGAGGTTCCTTAAAAAACTAAAAATAGAATTACCATATGATCCAGCAATCCCACTACTAGGCATATACCCAGAGAAAACCATAATTCAAAAAGACTCATGCACCCCAATGTTCATTGTAGCACTATTTACAATAGCCAGGTCATGGAAGCAACCTAAATGCCCATCAACAGACGAATGGATAAAGAAGATATGGTACATATATACAATGGAATATTACTCAGCCATAAAACGGAATGAAATTTGGTCATTTGTAGAGACGTGGATGGATCTAGAGACTGTCATACAGAGTGAAGTAAGTCAGAAAGAGAAAAACAAATATTGTATATTAACTCATATATGTGGAATCTAGAAAAATTCTACAGAGGTACCTGTTTGCAGGGCAGAAATAGAGACACAGATGTAGAGAACAAACATAAGGACACCAAGGGGGGAAAGTGGTGGGGTGCTGGTGGTTGTGAGATGAATTGGGAGTTTGGGATTGACATGTATACACTAATATGTATAAAATAGATAACTAATAAGAACATGCGTAAAAAAAATAAATTAAATAAAATTCAAAATAAAAGACCCAGCACAGACAAAATTAAAATAATAAAATAAATAAATATTTTAAAAAAGTAGAAAAGTGAAGCTCTGTATTATAATTTCTAATAGTAATCTACATAAAACATTACCTGTCCAATCCCTTTTCGTAAAGTAATAGTTCTTAACCTTGGCTGTATATTGAAATCTCCTAATTAAAAAAAAAAATCACTGATGCTTCAGTCTCACCCTTAGAGTTTCTGATGTAATTAGTCTGAGGTGCAGCCTGGCAGAGGATTTTAGAAACCTTCGTGGTGATTCTAATGTTCAGGCATGTTGGGAAGCAAAAAGGGTAATAGCTTTTCAACCAGGCTTTCCTGGTTTTGTTATTTTTGTTATTCCTTGGCACGTATGATGATAAATTACAAATTTACACTTCCCTTATGGTCTCATGTCAGTCTTGGGTCTATTTTCCCACAACTCCGTTTCTCTCCTTCCCCTGTTCTAAGCTGCACATTTCAGAGGGCTGATACTCATAGACTCTTTCCTGGGCTCCTGTGACAGGTAAAACTTTTGCTAAAAGTTTTGTAGTTTTACCTCTTATATTTAGTTCTTTGATCCATTTTGAATTAACTTTATGTGTAAGATGTGAGGTAGAAGACATTCTTTTGTATATAGATATCCAGCTGTCCCAGTATCATTTATTGAAAAGACTATTCTGTCTCCCCTTGAATTGTCGTGGCAACCTTGTTAAAAATCATTTGACCATAAATGTATTGGTTTATTTCTGGACTTTCAGTTTTATTCTATTTATCTATTTGTCTATCCTTATGCCAGTACCATACTCTTTCATTTACTGTAGCTTTGCAGTAAGTTTTGAAACAGTTCTCCAACTCTGTTCTTTTTCAGTATTATTTTGGCTGATCCATGTCCCTTGCATTTCCATATGCATTTACGGATGAGTAGTCAATTTCTGGGAAAAACGTGGCTGGGATTTTGATAAGGATCGTGTTGAACCTCTAAATCAGTTTGGGGAGTGCTGCTGTCTTAATGATGTTAAATCTTCCAATCCATGAACATGGGCTTTCTTATCATTTATTTAGGTTTTTAATTTCTGTTGACAATGCTTTGTACTTTTCAGTTACAAACCTTGCACTTTTTTTGTTAAA
Organism: Pseudorca crassidens; assembly: GCF_039906515.1. NCBI lineage: Eukaryota > Metazoa > Chordata > Mammalia > Artiodactyla > Delphinidae > Pseudorca > Pseudorca crassidens. Next base: position 51,159,997 of record NC_090310.1, on the reverse strand, counting down.
TTTTTCCCAAATGTATTATTCTTTCTGATGCTATTATAGATTGAATTGTTAATTTCATTTTGTGGCCTTGCATTATAAAATCTGCCTTTTTCACAAGGTCTCCAGATGATTCTTATGTACTCTGACAGTTTGAGAAGTGCTACTCTATTCAATAAACTCAACCCAAATAATATTCCATACAACACTGCCAAATTCTGTCCCCCAAAGCTGCCAGCTCTCCAATAAGAAGTGACTTCAAGAGCATAGTTTACAGGAAACAGAGGCAGGTCCATAGATACTACTTAACTGAGTGAATTAAATCTTTTAAATAAGAGGAAGCAACTAGTTAATATAAATAGAGTTTTGTTTTAATTTCTATGCAATGAAAAACTCATATTAAATATCCATTTAATTTAGGAGGAAACTACAGTGTTGACTTTTCCCTGAATTACGTGAATCATTATATGTGATTATAATATAATTATGTGAAAGAATTATATTGATAATTATTAATTCTTCATTTCATTTCTATTGTATTTTTCATTCTTTTTTTCCAATAATAGCAACAATTACAACAGTTATATCTTATAGTGAATATGTTTACTACACCCTGTTCTGCCTTCTGGTTTTAGATATGAACACCAATTACCTCCATGACTTTCAATAACTCACTTTATCTTTCTAACTTGCAATTTCCTCAACTGAGTAATGTGGAAAATGGACTAGATTTCTCTAGCATCTCACTCTTTTAGCTCTACATTAGATAATTCTGAATTTCTCTCATGTCCAAATATACCATTTAATTTTATGAACAATGTATTACAGAATTAGTCACTTATGAATAGTATAAAGCATGATTCAGAATGAAGGTGCTGAGGTCTGACATTTTTATACATAAATACAGTTACAGATCAAATTCAACACAGCACTTATAGTCATAATATATTCTCTCTGCTTGCAATGTCCTTTTAGCAAACAATAGTTAATGAAACAAATTAAACAAAATGCAATTTAAAAAATAATACTGAGAGTCCTTTGAAGTTAGTTAAAAGGGTATTTATTTACATGTCTTCCCCAAATTAACACTTTTCTGTATATTTAGTAGTCATTTTCTTTTCCTCCAATTTCACACTAATAATTTTATAAAAATCAATGTGTAAATTACTGTATTAGCATGTAAAACTACTAACATGATGCTTTTCAAAGATGAAGTGAATATTCTGGTAAAAAGACTTCAAACTGGAGGCATTTAATAATACTTATCTTTCCTTCCTATCAATTCAGGTTAGCTTTCTCTCTCAGTCCAAGTTACTAACAATTAACCATACAGCAAACATTTCAAGATTTTTGCTAACAATTCTTGCCTTTGAAAAATAAAATCTATTTTCAGAAAACTGTAAAGATGATTTCTTTCTCTGATATCATTCTATCATGGAAGAGATTCTATTGCTTGCTTTTCTCAATGTACCTATAGGATTGATGATATACCCATGACACATTAGTTATATGATAAATGAAGTTAGTTAACTGAATACATAAATAATAATAACAATAATAATAATACTTGTCTTCCTATGGTATCATTGACCTAGGAGTACTTAGCAATTTGACTGATGCCTTATGTCTTACTTCAGGTTTCCTAGAAACAGAGCATTAGCCAGGGATTCTCGTTCAAGTAATTTATTGAGGGAGTGCTCTCAGAGGACACTTGTAAGAGACTGAGGAAAGGAGAAGAGTACCAGGGAAGGACGCAAAGCATGAGAATGCAGCTGAAATCTAGTCTCAGCCTGATCACAGGAGCAGCTCTGGAGTGTGAAGAGAACCACAGAGTTGTTCACGTCTACGCCCATTTGATGGGTGAGTGGTGGATTATAACCTCCCAGGAATCTCCTGGTATATGGGATCCACTGGCTCAGGGCAGTCTCAGGAGAAGGGGCAGCTGTGAACTATTAGCAAGAGCAATCACAACATCTAGAACAGTGGCATATAACAAGTATGTGCTTGCTAATGACTTGTTAAATGAGTCAGTAAAATATCCCTTTCAGTAGAAATATCCCTTTCAGTAGAAATTATGTTTAAAATTGTTCAATTATTCAAAACTCCCTGGAAAAAAAGTGAATGAAGAATGAATTGCTGTGATGCCAATGAAAGTTAAATGAATTTGGGTTCAATATCCACCTCCGTTACCCATATTCATTCTTCTAATTGCCCAGGGCAAAATGAAGACCGAGATCTAAATCTTATTATTGTCTATCATCACCCTTATCTGCTGTTTTGGTTTTGTATCATGGCTGGATCTCTTCTAAATGTGATTCAAACAAAGATGCAATTGACAGGAACTAGAACACAAATTCATATGGCCCCATTATATTACTCTATTGGATTCTTTCTGTATCGTAGATGCACAAGGACATTTCAAAGGGAATTCGAGAAAAAAAATGTTCACAGTTTAACACAATATGAATTTATTATTTGTGCTTTATTTCCTAAATAATCTTCCTAAATTTTCTCAAGGGCACTCTAAAATCATTAAACTATTGAGAATAGCAAGATAAAAAGCAGTAAGTTTTCTTTCCAAACTGTTTTATAAAAAGTCTTCCTTCACTGTTTTGAACATGAGTTATTTTAAGAACTCAGCACAGGAAAACAAAAATTCTCAATGCAGTAATCATTTTACTGCTTGGTCATATGAAAGGAAAACAACATCATGGATCTTCCTTGCAAACCTGGGCAGGTAGAAAATATGAAAGTATGCAAAACCAATCAGACTGTGTCTCTGGAGAATTTCTCATCTCAAGTGTAGTTAACAAACTCCCAGTTCGTGGTCATATCTAGATACAGCCTGTAACCCATGTATATGAGCCTGTGAATAGTGTAAAATAAACTCAAAATAAAATCTTCTTATAGTACAAGACATGGCAGTCATTAAACTAAGATACAGCAAGTGTTATGAAGCATGAAAATATGGTACGTGAATTCTATTTATTCAAAAGTCTTCACTGAGCTGAGGGTGTAACTAATTCAATTACTGATTTGAATATGTATTATATTTTAATTGTTGCAGCTGTGAAAAGAAGCATTGGCTAAGGATGCAATTAATAAAAATATCTAATCAGCTTGAAGTTAATCATTTAACTTTTTTATTTAATGAAGATCTAATTTCTAGAACAATTGTGCCTATATATTTTGGAGATACATACCTATACTCTGGTCTATCTAGTGCACAAATTACTTTAGAATCATACTAGTTTACTTCAACTGCTTATCTAGGGAATGTTAAATAGGAGAGAAAGGTTTGGTTTTTTTTCCATAATTGAAATAAAGGTACAATTAACAGTAACTTCCTGATGTTTTGTCTAATCAACATAACAATGTAGATTTACTCTGCCTATACATGGAACTGTAGAAGAAAGTTGAGAAAGAATAACTATTAATAAATATAGGTCATACAATATTTATATGTTGAGACCAGCTATAATTTCTGGATGGATATTCAGACTATATTTACATTGCATAGAAGGATAGACATCAAGATTTATTTGATAAATGTGTCAAATATTGATGAAATTTGAGTATCAAAAGGTTGCTGTCAGGATGCTATGTCAGCATGTTTTTGTCATCTCAAAATAGCTTAAAAATACAGAAAATTATTTTCTCACTTAGTTTGAAGTCAGAAGTAGGGCAGGTCCAAGTTAGTTCAAGTTTATTAAAGCTCCAAGTTTTTGGAATTTGCTCTGCTAGACTTAGCTAGTTGGCTTTTGTCCTAAAGCTTGCTCCCTCATGGCCAGAATATAGTTGCAGCATCTCCTAACAATGAAGCCTGAACACAAGGTGTAAACCAAACCACTACACATGGTAACCCTTTCCATAACCAATCATATTCTTGGCAAAGCCCTCATTCTTGCTTGGTGATGGATAAATTAAATGTTTTCTTATTCAATAATCTAGTCTAATCTGGAATTTTCTACCTAATCCTGTTATGATAGCAGTCATAAGTAGTCAGAAATCCAAGTATTATCAGTATTAGCACATTGTCCATCACTGGGGTGTGCTGGTGGGAAGAAGAGAGGAAAGGGAGGAAAGAAAAGCTGCTTGGATAAGTGATGGTGACTGATGGTTCCCTGGTGGAAAAAGCTGTCTTCCATTGGGATTATCAGCTGCTGGGCAGGTCGGGAGAATTTGACTTTTTAATAATTATTCATGTGATGGTTTCAACATAGCTGGTGGACGTATTTTTCTAGACACACCCCTACCTTTTTGCCATATCTCAGTTGTGTTTCTCTTCAGAGCCCACAATTTATGCACACTCCCTTTAGGAGGTGTGTCCCACTGTTCCATTGCTCTACCGCCAGGCTGGCTCACAATTGCTCCTCAGCTAACCTCAGAGATCTCTCCTTTGGAAATAGAGAAACTTGTGGGGTCTTACTTGCTGTCCTCTGAGAGCTTAGGGAATGAAGGGAGGGTGGATGATTTTGCTTACATTTTTATCCCACCATGTCCTGTTGGCTCAGATCCGTCAAGGATCCTCTTGCCTTTAGAAATGCCCAAATAAGAAGCAGGTATCATTCATATGGTTCGGCATACAACTTCAAAAGTTTTATGTTCAGGCCTCTGTCCACCCTGTCTGACCTGCTTGAATGTAGGAAATATTCAGGCACCAAACTCTGATTTGCCCAAACTCTGCCAACTTTAGTACATTTTTCTCTCCACTACCTCTTGTTTATACTTCCTGTGGCATTTTGGCGGGTGGGAGAGGAACACATCAAGCATGTTATGGCAAAGTCTCCATTAAGCCTGGCCATTGGTCACCTAGGCTGGGGGATGATCTTGACACAGGAAAAAGCCTGATATCTGCTGCCAGGGCTTCAGACATCTGAAGTTTTGACTGGAACTGAAGGATCCACTTTCTAGATGACTTACTCACAAGGCTGTTGGCTGGAGGCCTCAAGTCTTTGCCACATGGGCCTTGCCCCGGGACTGCCCGAGTATCCTTGTAACATAGCAGCTGACTTGCTCTAGAGTGAACATTCTGAAGAGGAGAGATTCAGAAACCACAATGTCTTTTATGACCTTATCTGATGTCACACGCTGTCACAGTCACTTCATTCTAGTCATTAGAAGTAAGACCAAATCCTGAATCCGTGAAAGGGGAAGGGAAGTAAGCTCTACTATTTTGAAGGGAGGGTCAAAGAACGTGTGGACACTTTAAACCACCACAATGCTATTATTCTTTTCACTGAGGCACAAAAAAGAAATTTAACTTGACCAAGCTTACACGGTAAAGGTTCTGACTCCATTGTGTGTGTGTGGCGGGGCGTTGATTTTCCCACACCGCCAAGCAGTTCTCAGAATCCAGCTGGGTGTCCTACAATTCAACTCAATTCTGACACTATCTACTCAAGTTAGCATCAGGGTAGAGGGCTCATTCCCAAAAGATTGCTCTCCACTTCAGATGCCAATAGCAAGTCCAGTTTGTCATCTGGCCTTCTAACCAACCTGCTATACATTGGAGGTTCCCATAATCCCTTCCTTGGGTTTGATTAATTTGCTAGAATGGCTCAAAAGACTCAGGAAAACTGTCTGCTCACTAGACTACTGGTTTATTACAAATGATATTAAAGGACATTTATCAATAGCCAGATGAAGAAATACATAGGGTTAAGTCCCAAGGTCCTGACAAAGGAGTTTTTGTTTTTGTGGAGTTTGGGGCCCTGCACAATGGCACATGGAAATTTTCTGGTTCAACTTGGAAGCTCTCTAAATCCCATCTTTTGGGGGTTTTATGGAGGCTTTATTACGTAGTCATAATTGATTAACTAATTGGCCATTGGTGATTGATTCACCCTCCAACCCCTCTTCCCTCCCTGGAGGTAGGAGGTTGGGACTAGAATTTCCAACCTGCTAATCACAAGGTTGGTTCTCCTGGAAACCAGCACCCATCCTTAGGTGGGGTCCAAAAGTCACCTCATAAATATAACAAAAGACGTCTTTGTTGCTCTCATCTCTTAGGAATTCCAAGAGTTTCAGGAGCTCTGTGCCAGAAATGGGGATGAAGACCAAAGATATTTCATACTATAAATCACAATATCACACATAGTTAGCAGCCAGGGGAGCTGAGACACAAGCTCAGATAATCTGACTCCAGTGCCCAAACTCATAACCACAACATGAAACTGGCCTTTCCATGAAAAAAAAGATTGATTTCTTAGGATTGTGTTATATGCATTGACATAGAATATTCATACTTCCAGTATAGTATAATAATTGTCTGGAATTAGAAATTCTAAATTATCTTGGCCAAACACAAGAGTTGCCATTGGGCTTGGAGGGATGTAAGATCCCTCCAAGAAGGTTGGAGGGATATAAGATCATGCCCAAGATGTCATCTAGGGGTGGAAAAGTAGAATGCGGATGTGAAAGTGTTCTTTTTAGATTGGGGAAAACATTGGGAGAACAGAGCATCTGGAGATAGGTGGAGAAAAGTTATTTTTATAAAATAAAAAAAAAATAGATTATTAGTGCCTGAAAATGGAAGGTGATTATTAATGGGATAGAAAAGTTCATCAGATTTCCCAAGTTAGCAAGGAGGAATTTGAGCAAACCAGAAAAATAAAGAAAAAAGAGGTCATAGCAGAATAAACAAAATAAATTTATAATGAAAGTTTAAAAATAAGAGATTGAGGTATAGCAAACAAAAAGAAATGATTATTGGACCAGGAGGAAAGAAAGGTTATGAACACTACCTAAGAAAAGGAGAGACACTATTTAACAATAAAAGACAAAAGTTAGGAATCAGTTATGTCATAAATTTATATTCACAAACAGTATGGCAGCTAAATACATAAAGCAAAAATTACTAGAAATATAAGACAAACGATAAAAATACAATTATACAAGAAATTTAATATATTATAAAAATTAGACTGATACAGTAAATTTAAAAATAACCAAATTCATGATGTAGGGGTTCAGAATGAACCTCCCCTAAAATGTGTCACTTTTGCATGAGGATTATTTTGAGCTAAAAGGAATCAAGATCCTGAGGGTTTAAGAGAAACTACTACCCCTCTTTTAACCACCTAGAAGAATTTAAGCAGGGTATTTTTCCTAGGAAAGATTTATTACAGATACATTTTACCTAAGTGGCCCCATCTATATGGCAGGGCAAACGTCTAATTACCAAACATCTGCTCTTCTTCTTATCATCTTGTGAAACAACCTTCTGTCCTTAGAAGCCCCAGACCCCTATCCCATTCCTTACCTCTGGATGGTATATAGACCATTTTATGCTTCTGTTTCTGACCCTCTGATATATGTGGGGTCTCTGACCCTCTCATGTATGTGCGATTCCTGTATGTATTAAATTAAATTTGATATTCTCCTGTTAATCTATATTATGTCAATTTAATTCTTAGACCAGCTAGAAGAACTTAGAAAGTTAGAGGAAAGTTTTCTTTCCCTCCAACAATAGGATCTAAATAATATAACAGTAGCCTACAAATAATGAAAATATGCTGATGTCAAAGTAAAATGCACAACATAAGAGTTGTGAGTTTAAGTTTTACTCAGGGTCTTACTGAGGACTATAGCCTAGGAGACAGACACTCAGTCCTGAAGAAACTGCTCAGAAGAGGCAGGGGAAAAACCAGTTTATATATGATTTGTGACTAGGGAATACGTGCAGTCAAGCATACATCTTGGTGAAAGATTACTGCTAATCACAAAGAAAAGATATCTTGAGTTAATGATTTTAGTGCTTTTCTATGTATGGGAAGATGCAAGAATCTGAGTTCATCATAATTCTTCCTGAGATATACATTGAACTATCTAAGAGGACTGCTTGTCCAAAGCACAGAGTGACTCGTCCTGTTTTTCATCCTGAATTCCTCCCAGAGTGCACTGTTGGTGGGCAACTGTTAGTGGGTTACCACTTAACCCTTATAGAACTGAGGGGTAAGTAATACCCTTTGTTCTTTTTTCACCCTGGAGCAAGAGAATTTCTGAGGTGTTTATTTCAGATTCACTATCATTTCCTTACATGATCTTAGACTTTAACCCAGAGAAAAGTGCAGACTCTGATATATTTAAACACATTTATCCACAAACTGCTTGTATTCTAAAGGAAGACTTGCTCAACATTCCTTCAATTCAGGGATTGTTTTCTAACTGCTATGATATAAATGAGTCAATCTAAGTCCTTAATGGAAGCATTACCAGGCCAAAGTTGAGTCCATTTGTCTGCCTCACAGCAAGGCCAATCTACTGACACCAGATTGTGGTGAAGGAAAGTACAGTGTTTATTTGCAGGGTACCAAGAAAGGAGAATGGGCAGTTCATAATCAAAAGATCCAAACTCCCCAGTAGCTTTCAGGGAAAGGTTTTTAAAGGCAACATTTGGGGTAAAGGTGGCAGTTCATGGACTTTCTTCTGATTGGTTGGTGGTGAGGTAACAGTGTGATGTTCAGGAACCTTAATCATCAACCTTCTGGTTCCAACCAGTCTGGGATCTATGTGCTTGTGGTCAGCATGAGGTCACCATTCTCCATCTGGGTGGGGGGGTGGTCTTTTCATTATGAAAAAATCCACAATGATTCAATGAATTTTATTTCCAATTAAATGTACCATCACCCTCTAGCATGCCATACAGGTTACTAATTCATTCATATTTCAATTAATTTCACACTTAATTTAATTAATATAGTTGCTGCTATGGAACAACTACTCTATGGCCTGCTTTTCAGGCCAGTAAATAAGAATTTAAGCACTCTGGTAGCTAATGCAATATGATTGGATTTTAATGACAGTTTTAATAAAGATGTGTGATGTAATTCAGTAGAATCACTTTTATTTACCAAGCATTTTGCAGAAAGCCTGAGACTGTGTAAGAAGTGCTAAATATATAATCCCTTTGCATAGTTGTAATTTAGAGATAAAATTTTATTTAATATGAGCTATAGATGGAAGCACAAGTTAGATTTTTGGTAGAGTATTTAGCCCATGCATCAGTCTGTCTCCTAGTTTGTACTGGGAATGTAGGTGTGTTACCAAACCAGGTCTCTTTGCTAGATGCACAGTAAGCCAAAGGCTGAGACATGGAGGTTTGTGACCGAGAAGGAGTTTATTCACAAGGCAGCCAAACGAGGAGACCGGAGAGCTAGTCTCAGATCCGTCTCCTCAAAGCCCAGGGGTTTGAGATATTTATGGGATAAGTAGGGTGGTCTTAGGCATAGGGAAAGGTGCTTGGAAGTAGAGAAAAAGGTGAGGTAATTGGTCTGGGTTACCTGTTTCTGTATATTCAAAATGAAGGCATTTAGCATGGTCAGAGGGTGGAGATTTCCCACCGTCTGATGTCAATAAGCCATCATCAGACACCTGCCCAGGGCCAGTTTTAGGGCTGGTGATCCTAACTAGCCCTGGCTCGCACTGGGCAAGATCCAAGCTCCAGTAAAACACCTGGGTGGTGTGAAACTGGGAAAGTATGCAATTAAAGAGAAAAAAAGAAAGAAAGTAACCACAGAGAGCTTAATTAAGCAAAGAGTTTTTAACAAGTTGTTCCCTTATCTGTTGTTTTGTAAGACAAGCTAAGGAATGTCTATTAGTTACCAGCTTCTGTTAACACTGTGGGGCATGGGGGAGCAAATTTTGCCACCCCAAAATGTCTTTCTGTCATGCAGATTATTTTGAGCTGAAAACAATCAAGGCCCCAAAGAGTCAGGACATCTTTCTTTTGACCTCCCGCTTCGCTACCTGAAGAATTTCAATGAAGGGCCTGTTCTTGGAATAGAGCTATCACCAGGGAATATGGGCTGGGTGTAGCGAGGGAAACTCAACAAGGCCTAGAGATCAGAGTCCACTATGTGTCCACTCTCTTTGCATGGCCCAGTGTTTTGGTAAACATTTGTTTACCAAATATTTGCTTTTTCATCTCCATGTGAACTGCCTTCCTCCCCTGTGAAGTTCCAAGCCACTACCCCCAACACCTCTTTTGTCTTCGGCTGAAGATGACATTTAAGGTGAGGGCTCCTGCCTTGTTGACAAGTTATTAAGTTCTCCTGGGTCTCTCTCCTGTATACATGTTATTAAATTTTGTTTGATTTTCTCCTGATGATTAGTCTCAGTCAATTTAATTCTTAGGCCAACCAGGAGAACCCAGAAGGGTGGAGGAAAATCTCTTCCTCCCCAACAGTAAAAACTCTATAAACTTTTCTGTCATGTCTCCATTAGCTTTATTTTAAGCAGTAGGACTATTAATGCCCTTTCCTCCCATTTTTTTCTTTATGTTGCCCAAGTTCTGACAACTCTACTGCCAAATGCTAAAGGCAAGAAATAAAGTTCAAGTTAAGAACTTTTCTGTTTTTAAGACCTCTCGTGAAACAGGGGAAAGGTTGTGTCTATTTACTAATCTGTGGGATTTATAAAATTTTACCCTTGTTACGCCTGTCCCCTCATTAGAGGAAGATGGTATTTATGTTGTTGCTCAGTGTAACTAGCCTCCCAAAGCTACAAAATGGTTAAAATCACGCATGATTTTCTATTGCCAACTACTTTTCAGCTACCTACTCATAAAATCAAAGAGAATTTTTATGAAACTCAGACATTACCCTTTCAGGGGAAAATTTTCCCTAAAACATGTTAGGAGTGTGAGTCAGACTGCTTTGTCTATCTCCAAGGTCTCAATCAACTAACAAATGTTTACCAACTTCTACTCAAAGTATTTGTACCAATAGTTCTGATAAATTCAAGCGTAGTTTATACATAATCAATCTATTCCCTTGGTCTTCTAGGTGTGTTTCTTCCCAAATCTACCAGATCCTCAAATAACTTTAGGAACCTTCTCCAGAGTTAAACAATGCTGCCATCAACATCAACTTTGTCTCCAGAATGAGGAAGACTATCACTGTAAAAATCCATTGATGACCTCTAATACAGAGTTTGAACTATTCATCTATAGAAGCATTCCCCAAGAATCAATCACATTTGTCCACCAGAGCAAAGATGAGATCTTTTTTTTTTTTTTTTTTTAAATGTTTGGCCATGCCTCACAGGTTGCGGGATCTTAGTTCCCTGGCCAGGGATTGAACCCACGCCCTTGGCTGTGAAAGAGTTCTAACTACTGAACTGCCAGGAAATTCCCAAGATTATTCATTGTTACACCTAGTTCCTTTATGGCTTGTAAGGGTAGTTTATTTTATTCTAGTATTACAAACTGAGACCCAAGTAACCTGAGTGACTTCCTCTTCTTTGCCAAACCCCACCAAGTCAACAAGCTAAACCCAAATGTGAGGCTTTCCCTACACTGAAAAGCAGTAGTTCAAGAAGTGTTGCCCTGAATCTATTAACATAATCTGAGTTGTGTGGTGAGTACTTGAGGGTGAACAGTGTAGCTTTCCGATAATGTTACATTCAAATATCTACATGCAATCAAGCTTTTAGACTAACAATTAGTAATCGGAGCATACAAAATAAAATCAGGAAATAGATTGGCAAAATTTTTAAAGTGTGACAAAACCAAGTTTTGGCTAAGACACATACTGCTAACGGGAGTCTAAATTGCTATACATACTTGGAAAACAAGTTGACTTTACCCTGACATCATAAATAACCTATGACCCAGAAATTTCACTCCTAGGTTTATACCTTAGAGAAGCTCTTGAACTTGTGAATCTAAAGACATGTACAAATATGATAATAACAGCATTGTTTTTTAATTTTATTTATTTTTGGCTGTGTTGGGTCTTTGTTGCTGCCCGTTGCGGCGAGTGGGGGCTACTCTTCGTAGCAGTGTGTGTACTTCTCATTGCGGTGGCTTCTCTTGTTGTGGAGCACAGACCCTCCGCGCACGGGCTTCAGTACTTGTGGCTCGCGAGCTTAGTTGCTCTGTGGCATGTGGGATCTTCCTGGACCAGGAATCAAAACCGTGAGCCCTGCATTTGACAGGCAGATTCTTAATCACTGTGCCACCAAGGAAGTCCAAACAACATAGTTTTTAATAACAAATATTGGAGACAGCCTAAATGCCCATCAATAGTAGAATTGATTTAAAAGGGAAATAGAATGGTGGTACAATGGAATAGTTTACAGCTGTTAAGATAAAGGAGCTATAATTAAGTATATCAACAAATACACATTTCGAAAATAAGATGTTGAAATAAAAAAGTCATCAAAACAATAACACACAGTTCTATACCATTTTTATAAACTCTGAAAACATGCAATACTAAATACATATTATTTGGGGAAGATTTCATATAAAGCAACACATTTTTAAAAGGCAGGGGGATGATAAGTACAAAATTCACAATAGTGGTTATCTCTGAGCGCAGGAAAGGAAAGATGCAGTATAGGGAAGAAAACCCAGGCTGTAGAGGCAGACTTCTTTTTCCTTAGCCATGGTACGCTTTGTTTCTTCATACTTTCCAAGTGTTATATAGTTTACTCTTTTGTGTTCATGGAATAGTCCTTAAACATATTTTTAAATGAAGTGTAAAATATAGGACAGATGGGGTAAGGAACTACTGCTTTTAATTAGAAGCTATTACATATTATTTTTAAAAGCATACATATTTTATACTCACATAAACAGATAAAAGCTTTCAGAATTTGCCTCCAAAAAAGTGTGCATGTGTTTGGGGATAGGGATGTTAGGGCATCTTTGTAGGCCCTGAAATAAAGCTATCTCCATGATATATTTGGTCCCATTTGTGTATAAATCTTTTCAAGTATATATACATCCTAGAGTATGCAAAGAAAATTTCTGGGATCTATGAGAAATAAAGTTTACAAGAATCTACTGCAGTTGTCTCTGACAAGTAGATTTACTTTGCATTTTATTGTATTTTCATTTAACCTTACTGCTTAATTAATTAACACTATATGAGGTTTACCTTTTTGATCAAGTTATTTTTTGAATGAGGGCAGGAGGTAGGAGAAGAGGATGAAGGAAGGGAGGACTCCTGGAGACCCCAGCAATGGGCGCAGCGGCCCTGCCATCCGTTCTGAGAGTGCTGAGCCCTCCTCCAGCATCCTAGCCCGGCCGGCGACCAGGCCGAGACCAGGCCACCTGGCGGGAGGGGCGGTGGGTGGCGGACGGTGGGCAGAGACGGGCCTCGCCCCGCCCCACCAGCTGAGCACCTGGGCCGTTGCCCTGGCAGCGGGGCCTTGCTGGCGTGGCCAAAACTCACAATCGGCGGGCGTCGCCGGCTCCCTCCCCGCCCCCTGCGCTCACCTGGCCGCTCGATCGCCCTCGGCGGATCCGCGGCCCATGGACACACACACCACCTTTCCTGCTGCCCCGCGCGCCTGCTCGCCTGCTCTGCCCAAGGGGACACCATTCACGTCCGGGCGCCCAAGCCGGGCTCTGGGAGCCCGAGGTCGTGGCTGGGACCCGCGCCAGGCGGCAGAGAACCAGAACCGGCCCCCTCAGGCGCGTCTGTGCCCGGACGTCCTCGGCTCTGATCGTCCTGGCGACTAAGAGGTGAGCTTGGCACCATGGTCCCGGCCACCTGGACTTTCCCTTGAAGTGACATTTTACCCACCTTCCCTTCCCGATTTTTCTGAGCTTAAAATTGAACGGAACAGTAAAGAATCCCCGACATCTAAAGCTTGGCTTATGGATGAGCTGAAACCCATAGATGTTTGATTTATTCATGGCGAGCCTGTGTTGAGAGACTTGTCTAAATACTTTACAAAGCTGAACTCATTTCTGCTTCACACAGCCCCATGAAGGGTGCACTCTTCTTATCCCCATTTCACAGATGAAGAGACTGAGGCATGAACTAGGTAGATGACCTGTCCAGGTTTATCTAACTCCTTTGTATAAATAATGATGCAGAGGAGGGAAAACAATGGGTGGCAACAGATCTCCCCACTTCCAATCCTGCACTCTTTCCGCTGTACCTTTCCTCTTTCTGACCAACCACCATTGCCTCACAGGCTCCTTTGAAAAGTTAATGAGCTCTATGGATCTCTCCCTACAATGGAAAAATGCATCTGGATACACACACCCTGTAGATTTTCATATAATTTCAGAGTATCCAGACTCCAAACATGAACTTCAATTCAAGGAATCCTGTTCTATTCCACTATCTTTTGAGATTGTGCTCATGGATGGTTACGTGGGGTATGCCAAGGTGCCCCAGAGCTACGCATGCATACTGAGATGTGTGTATATGTGGTGACCCTCCTGAGCATCAGAGAGGCCGTACAGTTTACAAGGAACCCAGGACTGGAGGGCAGGACTTCTGTCATTTCCTCCAACGGGGTCAGTCTTGGCAGTTGGTCGTGAAGGACACTGCACAAGGCCTTGCTCTCTCCTCAGCAACTCGAAGCGTTAGCCAAGAGGAACGCAAGCTGTAAAACTGACCTATGGGCTACTGAATTCATCCTTGTAGCTGAATGGGACAATGCCATATGTTGCTGGTTCTTTGTAGGGGTGGGTGCTCTCAGAGGCAACATTGAAGCCTCTGATTAGGAAGTCTGTCCTCACAAATGAGTTTGCATCAACTCAGTATAAGCAATAAGCTTTTGGGGTGCATCTTATCCTATTCTGTATATGATGTATGTATGCGGTAAGACAACCCAGCATCTAACCAGAATAAGGCTAATAATAATACAACAAACCATAATCTCCAGCTAAAATGAATGTCACCAAGCCAAGCTGCAAAGGCCAACTGGATAAGTTCTGAGGCAGCTCAGGACTTACTGGGAGCCTATTTTACACACATGGTTCTAACAAGTTGCCTTATCCAGTTCCCAGTCCATCACCCATTGTAAACAGATTAGAAGGGAAGAGAGGGGCTACAGCAAACAGAACATTGAAGCCACGAGCCACGTGATGGCTGATGCTCCGCAGCAAAGGAGGAGGCACAAAGAATAAACAGTCCTCACCCAGTCTGGGGCTTACTGAAACTGCCAAAAACCTCGTAACTCCCCACCCACCAGACTCAGATCTTTCCCTGAATAATGTACACCATTGCCTTGTGAATTCTCACTCTGCATGCTCAAAGCTTAGCTCACTCCCTGACAAATCTGGACCCCATCCTGGGCTCACCATCTCAGACACAGGTTGCTCAAGACAGAAACTTAGGTGTTTTCTTTGATTTCTTCCATTCCTCAATCTTTTAACTTTCAGTCATCATTTATTGAGCAAATATTTATTGAATGCCATATAGGAGTCAGGTTCTGGGTGATGGAGAGATAATAGTAATTAAAATATAAAGCTTCTATTCCATGAAGACCATATACTAGTGAGGGAGACACACAATACATAAATCGAATATATCTGTATTTACAGATTTCTAGAAATTTTATATATAGAATGTTTCACTTCATCGTGAAAAAAATAAAACAAAGGGATGATGTAACATGGTGACTGCAATTTGAGTTGTGAGAATGCCAACCAACAGAAATTCTGAGCAAAGAGCACTCCAGGCAGAGGGAACAAGAAGTTCCAGAGTCAGGAATGAACCATAACCAGAAAGAAGGCCAGTGTGTGTGGCTGGAGATCACTAAATCGAGGGAGACTGGAGTGAAGTGAGGTCAGAGGGGCAGAGAAAGTGTCCTTAAGAGATCACCCTGAGGGGTTTGGATTTTTTCTAATTACAATGGAAAGCTACTGAAATACTTTTAAAAGATAGTTTGGAAAGAACTTTCAGGTGTGAAGGTAATGCTCTGTATCTTGATAGGGGTTTAGTTTACAAAGTTGTATGCATTTATCAATGGCTATATATAGAAATAGTACACATAATTCTTGTATATTATATTATATGTTCAGAAGACCAGGAAGAGAAAAAGAACTGTAGACAAATATTGAACTACAGTTAAGGATATGTATGCTGGAATATGTCTGCAATTTACTTTGAAATGGATCAAAAAATAAGATAGATTGATGGATAGATAGAGGGATGGATAGATGTGTGATAATGCAAATAAAGCATGAATGGGAAAAAAAAGCATGAATGGTAGAATCTCAGTGGTGGGGATATATGGGTGTTCAACTTTCTTTATGTTTAAAAATAGTAATACTAAAATGTTGGGGGTGGAAGCTGGTCTGATCTTATCTAACCTACATTTTACAAAGATTTTTCTGGGGACTGAATAGAGAATGGGCTGTAGAGGGTTTTTGTGGAAGCAGTGAGACAAATTACAAGGCAATGGCAATGATTTGGCTTAGGATAGCACCTCTGTACTCTCTGGAATGGATTCCCAATATGTTAATGAAGTTCTGTTCCCAGAAAACGTGGAGAAACACGAGCTGGGCGTACCTAACATGGTCTACTACTTGACTCAAAATATTGTTTTTTTGAACTGAATAAACAATGAGATAAAATTACGTATTAGAATGCTCATTGCAACTTAGTGGGATTATTTATGAAAATTTACAGTTATCTCTGAACCATTTACCTACATAGTTCCTACATTAAGATGGCACAGGAATCATCCATCACATCTTTGGTATTTCCCAGGGCTCAATAGATTCCTGTTTATAAGCACCTCAAAATTCTACACATTCTTTATAACATGTTTAAGCTACTGAAATCTGTGTGGTCTCTACATTGTGAGGAACATGCTGGTACAGATCATTATAGTGGGGAGCTTGGCAATTTAATTAGCTTCACCTTCTTCATGGGTAAATGGTAAAGCTGTGTCAAGGAGGGAAGATTAAATGGAATAATAAGAAAACTGCATAGCAAGTCTAGTGTTAATTATGATGGAAGATTTGTTTTGAAATATTTTAACGTTATGCTAGCTGAATATTTTTGTATTTATATGTAATTTCTGCTTTCATGAATTAGTTGCAATAAATTATGGTAATAACGTTTCATAAGAAACAGCATCTCTTCTTAGGGAAGGCTTAAAATATTATTATCGGGCTTCCCTGGTGGTGCAGTGGTTGAGAGTCTGCCTGCCAATGCAGGGGACACGGGTTCATGCCCTGGTCTGGGAAGATCCCACATGCCGTGGAGCGGCTAGGCCCGTGAGCCATGGCCGCTGAGCCTGCGCATCCGGAGCCTGTGCTCCGCAACAGGAGAGGCCACAACAGTGAGAGGCCCGCGTACTGCAAAAAAAAAAATATATATATATATATACATTTATTATTATTATTTAGTCAAAGTAAAGAAGACAAAATTAACTTTGAGTTATATGTTTTTGCTTTGATTTTTGTTGCTGTAATTTTTGTTTTGGTCCACAAAGGCATTTTCAAGAAGCTGGTCAAATATGGCTTTAGCAGATAAAAGACTTGAGAACCTGCAGATCTACAAAGTTCTCCAGTGTGTTCGGAACAAAGACAAGAAGCAGATAGAGAAGCTGACTAGGCTCGGATACCCTGAACTCATCAATTTCACAGACCCCGTCAATGGAAACAGTGCTCTGCACTTAGCCTCAGTTTCCAATGACATCGATATGGTCAGCTTTCTCCTGAGCCTCGGTGCTCACCCTGATGTGCAAGATAAAATGGGCTGTACTCCGACTATGAGGGCTGCAGAACTGGGCCACGAATTGTCAATGGAAATATTAGCCAAGGCAGAGGCCGATATGACTATTGTCGATAATGAAGGAAAAGGTAAGAACTCCCAGCATTTTATCCAGCAATTCACTTTGTAGCCAGAAATCAATAAAATGCATTTTTTGCTTTCCATCTTTAGAAATGAGTTATTTATGGTACATGGTAGTGAAAGTCAAGATTCTCACTCTTATACCAAAGGACACTATCTCCCCATGATTTGAAAATGATGCAGGTATTTCTTAGGGAAGCCAGTTCTGAGAACTTTCTCATTGAAAAATAATATTAGAATTAGTCAATCTGTTTTTTTTTTTTAACATGGAGAACTTTCAACATGACACATGTTAATATTTCCATAATCACAATCACCCATTGTAAAATATAAAGTCTCATTTAGAGCTAAAGATGAAGGAGAGCATCTCTTCTTTTTTACATTTTAGAACCTCGAGTAATACTAGATATAGGTTTTGCTCTCAAGAGCAATCTAATGTAGAAAGTAGTTGCATTTAGGAATTTGAGGGACAAAGGTGGATTCTGACATAAACTCCAACTTTCTAGTGTCATTTAAAAATGTATTTGAAAATATGGCTTAAAATTTGAGATATGGCGGGCTTCCCTGGTGGCGCAGTCGTTGAGAGTCCGCCTGCCGATGAAGGGGACACGGGTTCGTGCCCCGGTCCGGGAAGATCCCACATGCCGCGGAGCGGCTGGGCCCGTGAGCCATGGCCGCTGAGCCTGCACGTCCGGAGCCTGTGCTCCGCAACGGGAGAGGCCACAACAGTGAGAGGCCCGCGTACCTCAAAAAAAAAAAAAAAATTTGAGATATGGCATTTCCATGATTATTCAGGTGAGATAGCCCCACTTTCTCACTCCTCCCCTCCCAAATCCCATTTCAAGACCACGATCTGGGAGCTTCTTGTCCAAATAACTCAAGGTTCTGACAGGAGGTGACACAGCCTCATGAAAATCACTAAGAAAATTACCTCCAGGCTTAATATAAATTGGTAGATTTAATCAGTTGTTCCAAAGAGTTGCTTCAAGTACAAAGCCATTAACATCAGTCCCACATTAGAGAAATGAGTCCCATTTTATAATGTTAATTAATGTTTTCTGACAGGAGCAGAGTCTGCTTTTTAACTCTCTGTGGACATGGTATTTGAAAAGTGACTTGCTTATAACAAGAGGAGAGGACAAAGAAAAGGAAGAGTTATTTAATTACTTAATGGCACCATGTAACAAAATACACTTCAGATGCACTCAGGAGTCAAATGTGTTTTAAAATGTTTTATTCTGAAAAAAAACCTCTCAACGCTCTATAGAATATCATTTCCCAAAGTGTGTGTCACGGGCCACTGAATCAGTGGGATATTGATAAGTGCTACATGCAAAATTGGTTCATTCCGCTGCCAAATTTATTAGAGAAACATTGGATAAAACAAATTTAGACATGTTTATTTTACATTTGTCATACCGACCAAAACCAGTGACATTTTCCATATTTATTTGACCATGAGATAGTTTTTTAAATGGCATCTTGTATACCTGGAGTTTCATGGAAACTTCAGTACATTCAGAAGAATGGTAACAAAGAAAAGTTTACCTTCTTGAGTTTGAAACAGAGATACAAATCACAAAGAAAGCAGTCTGAGACATTTTATAGCATAAAAAACTAAAATTATAAAATGTAAGCAATCAAGGTAAAATTGGAAACGAGGTCAAATGAGTATCTGTAGCAAATGCAACAGCCATGAGGTTATCTATACTCATTCAAATTAATATTAAACCTACCAAGGTTCTGGAAGACCAAAGTATGATAAAAACAACCTGACAAATCAAATAGAAAGAATTAAAAATATAAAATGAAACTTGAAATAAATACAAAGTCTTGTTTCACACGTGACCTTGTTAGTACTGCTCCCTCCAGCCTTGATTGTGGTTCATGGTATGCCTACTGCACAGAGGGCCTTGTCTTCCCATCAGTGAACCTAGCTTACCTTGCACATCCCTCAGCTCAAGGGCTGCCACTGGCCAAACTCCTTGGTTTATTCCACTGTAGTCTCTCTGCCCTTAACATCCTATTTTCCGGTGATTGACATTTGACTCACTGCACATTGTTTCAAAAGGATGAGCAAACATTTAAATGGTTAAAATAATGGAGCTTTAGAAGGATGAGGGATGTACTCTAGGTCTAACCTGTACTTTCTATTTGAACAATTTTGCAGAATATGGAGAAGGTAACACTCTAAGCCAAAAAATTATTTGTTGTCTTAGGAAATTAGTTACAGTGTCTGGAATTATTTTCTTTAAGGGTAAAGCTGGAATAGTTCCTTGTAACACCCATTCCATTGGTTCTCCCATTTATAGGAATGCATCCCCAGTCCTCAATTCAATATGCTAGTTCTATTGTGCATACATGTTTTTCTCTTTTGTTTTTGCTTCGATCTTGGAATGTTGATTTGTGTCCTTTGTGGCTTAAATAGTCAGCATGGATAGACTTTCACTGTGTGTTGCACATGCCATCATTATAAAGTAGCCATTTCATAAGTTCCTTAAGGTCTTTGTAATGAATTCAACCTCAACTGGCACTATTTTCTAGATTTTGCTGTTGTTATTGTTTATTGCTGTTTTGGTTCACTCTTACCTACTATAACTTCTCTGTCTTTGATTTTATATTTTCAACCATGTCCTTGACCATCTTTCTATTTTTAACTGTTTGAGTAACTCTATTTTAGATGCATGTTTATAAGAGATATATTTTGGTTTCTATTTTCACATACATTGTATTTTTATTTTAATGGTAGAGTTTATCCAATTTACATTTATCTAGATGCTCCATAGGTTTGGCATCAGAACTGTCACTTATTTTATATTATGAAAACATAATATATTTAATTTATATAAATACACAAATATGTATAAAAATATTTTCCTCTATGGTCCCTGTGTTCTGTGTTTTGTTTTGCTGTGTGTGTATATTTTCCTTCTCACATTTTCTAAAATTAATGGTATGTTTTTAGTTCTTTTAATGGCTAACTGGACAGCGTTACATATACTTAATACTCTGTTTATTGAATTAGCACTTTAAACAGTATTCATTAATATTTCTCTATGAAAGATGAGATTGGTACAAGAACCCTTCCTCTCACCTCCTTTACCTCCCTTCCAGTACCTAATTTTAGTACATTAAAATCATTTTAGTTCTTTCAGTGATTCTTTTCATACCTTTAAATAATAAGCATCTATCTCTTTATCTGTTTTAAATAATATCTCAAACTCCAGCAGTAAAAGATAAAGAAAATCAAATGATTACACTGTCTCTCCTTCCCTCTCTTCCCTCCAAGTTTTGTTAAATTACATTATTATTTCTACATTACTGTGAATTACAATATTATTTTCTGTATCTAGAATTCCTAAGGTGATTGAACTTTGGTTCAATGGTTGAAGGGATTCAACATCTATCAAGGGTCTTTTAGTCACATATTCTCTGTTGATCCCCTGTTAGACTCATTTTTGTCATCAAGTAGTTTAGCTCACTCCTTTGGGCTTATATCTTTTGATTTCTTGCATCTTTAAACTTATTGTCCATCACTTTTATATATGAACAATACCTTGACTGAGTATTAAAAATTCCCTGTTTTCTATTCCAAGTGACATTGTAGAGCTATTTTGGTTATTTTCTAGCACTGAATGTTGCTGTACCAAAGTCTTGCAGCCAGCTTGACTTTTTCTCTTTAGAAATGACTTGAATTTTTAACTGGATGCTCACAGGACACTTTCTTACCTAGCTTTACCTAGGCACCATCTTATGGATTGTTCTTAATCAATTTTTCCTGAGACTCAGTATACTCTGTCAGATCTAGGTTTTTCCTTCAAGAGAGTTTTCTTCTATTATATCTCTCCATTTCTTTCTGTTCCATTTGTTCTTTTATTTTTGAATACCAATTACATACATGTTAAATATTCTTTGCCTCTCTAGAACATTTAAACTCTTGCATCATTTCAGTTACATTTTTCTTTCAAGTTCTTTCAAGTTTTTCTTCCATGTCCCTGACCATGGTTTTGGCGATGTCTGCTCTCCTTTTTCCTGCTTCCAACATGAACCACTTTCATTTCCTTAGTGGTTTTACAATATTTTTCTCTACCATTTCTTTTTTTAAGCTTTGCTTGCTCAAATTCAACTTTTCCTTCTACTTATCTTTTATTGTCCTAGAAGTATTTATTATAAGTTCAGTCTAGCTTTGCACTTTTGTTTCAGAAAAAAATGTATTTGATTTCTTTGTTGTCATGGAAATGGGTCAGTCAATAATTTTCATGTCGTATAGTTTTTTGAGTATATAATTTTTGCCTATGTTTGTCATCAAGTTTCTTTCCTTACCTTTCTTTCAGTATATTTTTTCATAGGTCACGTGCTGGTTTCTTGTTGATTATTGTTCCTCTTTGAATGAAGCCTCTTTTTAGAGTCAAGTCATTACAAAGTCAGTCTGAAGTTTGACTGCTGTTTACCTGACTTTCTTACCAGGGGAATATAAACAATACCCCAGGTCTGTAGTACATTTTTGACATGGGTTATGTTGAGGGTCTGTATGTCACAGGTGCTGGGTATGAAGATTTAGCATTTTTCTTTCTTCAGTAAACAAAATGATTTGCCAAAATGTCAGAGCCCCTTGCCATCTAGTTTTTCTTCTCACTGCTACTGTACAGACAGCCTGCTTCCTATAAACATGGCTGGTCTGCACATTTCATCATTATGTACCATCTCCTTTGCCACTCTGCAGTTTCAGAGGGGATCCAGGGATCCACCAATAGTCCTCTGGCACACACACCCCTGTATATTCCAAGAAGGGACACTGGGGTATAGACTGCAGGATGCCAAATACCCAGGGTCAACCGGAGCTCACATCCCAGCACTCAAATTCTTCCCAAACAAAGTCTTATCACATTTTGGTTATGATTGTTTTCTGACTCTTATATGAGGTTGGGTTTCTTTTCTGGTATCTCTGTCTTGGTGTTTCAGTTGATTTCAGAGGGAAAACCAAGGCATAAACATCTTTGCTCTATCACCTTCAGCTAGCTAATTATGAATTTGTAAATTATTGTTTGTTCCTTCCTATGTGATCCAAATATAGAGAGACTACTAATTAAGTATTCTTTGGGGATTCTATTTTTCTACAGGTATTTTGTTTTACTGCATTTTACCTACTAAGAGGCATTATCGCTGTGCACTGATTGCCTTGGAACACGGTGCAGATGTCAACAATTGTACCTATGAAGGAAAGCCAATATTCCTTAGAGCTTGTGAAGAAGCACATGATGTTAAAGATGTGTGCCTGACATTTTTGGAAAAAGGAGCCAATCCAAATGCTGTCAACTCAGTATGACTATTCCTGTGATTATAAATATTCCTTTTTTCAATTATAGAAAAAAATTTCAATACACTAATAATCTCTATTAGTGTATTTTTTCATTTGAATATGATAAAATTATCCTGTTAGTTTAGACTGTTCATTTCTGTTCAAAATACTTTAAGATGATATACTTTCATCATCTTTATATGGCATGGCCATGATTCTACAATCTATTTCCTAATTATGTTTGGAAAATTGGTATTTATTATGTATAACGTTAAAAGATCATTACAGGAAATAGAAAAGATATTACTGATGCCTAATAAAAATTTATCTTCTTCAAAAGAAAATATGTAGTTCTGCTGTTCCCCTTAATCATTTTGCTCCCTCTCCTCATTTGGCTAATTTTATTCAGTTTTCTTATCTTTTAATTGTCATTTCCCAACAATAAAAATAGATTTTCTTCTCATTGGAAAACACCTATAGCCTAATTTTAGCATGTGTTTTACCCTCTTTTCTCCCTTAATGCTCTACTTTCTTTACAAGAAACTGCATTTTTCAGCATGATGTTCTTACAGGGACTTTTGGTGTGACCTTGACTCTGATTTTAGAATTCTACATTTTGGACACTGACCCATTTTACTGGCTTCATTTTTCCTATTTGTTACGTGAAACCAATAAAACTGTACAGAACTGAACGTGTCAGTGTGACTCTAAGGCCAAATGGATTTAGACCATATTTATACGGAATATGTTATTTAGTATGACAGGGATAAACAGCATCTGATCTGTTTCACGTCCAGTCCACAGGTCGCACGGCTTTAATGGAAGCATCAAGAGAAGGAGTGGTAGAACTAGTTCGAGGGATATTGGAAAGAGGAGGTGACGTGAATGCATTTGACAATGACAGACATCACGCCGCACACTTTGCTGCCAAAGGAGGCTTTTTTGATGTAATAATCTACTCTTTGCTTTAAATTTTGTTGCTAAAAATATTCTCTTCTTTTTCTCAACATCTTAAAATATCATGTAGGTTACACTGATAGAATTTTTTCTAAGTTATCATCTTGATTTTCCAAAATAATTCTAAAACTATATTTTAAACCAAATATTAACCTTCAAAATATATTTTAGCTCTTTATTCAGTTTTATCTGCTTGCTAACTTATTCTTTTAATATTGCTAATAATGTTTTTCTATATTTTTAATTATGACAGCTTAAAGGTTTTGCCAACTGGGATTATTCCATTTTATGACTCCATTAAACATTAGAATTTTCACAGTGGGGAGAACAATGCCAATATACTCATCTCCCTGATGTTTGAGGCATCTAATGACTCATCTAAATTTTTAACTCTAAGTATTCTTATTATCTGGATATATCAGCAAAGGATATCTCATAGGTACAGTGATATTGCAGAAACAAAATAGAAATCGATGCTATCCTATTTTTTTAAATTCTGAATTATATCTAAAATTTCTTTACTGAGTTTTTCTGAGTTTTAACATAATTATCTTTACTTTTTTCATAGCATCTCTTCCCTGCAATAAAAGTATATATCACAGTAGAAGTCACATCTGTTTGGTAAAGAATTTGCTCCCCTGATGATGCTTGCCATAGTCTGATGCTTTCTAAAATTGCCTAAATTTACTTCAAAACAGTAGTTCCCCAGCTGAGTATAGAGTTTTCTATACTCTAGATCAATGTTGTTTGATAGAACTTCTGGCAGTGATGGAATTGTTCTGTATCTGTGCTGTACAATGTGGTACAATACACTACACTTGTGGTTTTTGAGTACTTGAACTGTGGCTAGTGGAAGTAAGGAACTGAATTTTTAAAATTTGTTTTCTATTTAATTCATTTTAATTTAATTCAAATTGACACTCTGGATAGCACAGGTCTAGGTCCCAGTTTTCATTCAGTAAATGTACATTCCTATTCCTCTACAATATCCACTATTTATTTTGCAGATATTGAAGCTTCTCTTTGCCTACGACGGAGACATGGGGCTGATTGCAATGAATGGCAACACACCACTTCATTATGCTGCTATGGGTGGTTTTGCAGATTGCTGTAAATATATATCTCAGCGAGGTAAAATGGTCTACCAATTTCATGCCTAAAGAATTTATAATTTTCCCTCACTGTAGATGAGCAGAGAATTTCAGCCTGTCAAATGTCAGTTGCTTATCTCACACATATATGTAGAAAGAAAATTAAACTTTTTTTCTTATTTACCTTCTGTTAAATCATGAATCTGGCCTTGAAGGTGATAAAAATTCATTTCTCAAGTATTTTTAGGTTATTATTAAAAATCTAAAGAGAATTGTTTATGAGTCAACCAATTATTAAGATGCTTATAGTTATTAAATTCCTATTTAAAAATGTAAATATCAATCTAAAAAAAGACAAACACTAGACACCATGTCTTTTAGTTTGCATTCTTAATTATTTTATTTTTAAAAAGGTACTATCATGTCAAGTTCATAGATAACATTTCTGGGTAATTTTAAATTATAGAGGAAATATTTTGGGGAGAAACACATGAAATAAATGAAAAATTTCATGGAACATTTGGAATATAAGTAATATTTATTATTTTAGATTTTTCTGTAGCTTTCAAATAATTATTAACTTAGGAATATAAACTATGTTTTGTATAGCTTAATGTATTCCTTAAAATAGTAATATTAGCCAATTAAGTTTAAAGATTTGGATCTATTTGGTGTTAATTACATGCTAATTAAATGTACATTCAAAGTTATTAACTCTTTGTTAGAGAGGGAGCTGCATTCTGCTGAATGTTACGGTAGTGTTTTTTTTTTTTTTCCAGTTTATGAGAAATGGGCAGAAACTTAAAGTTCAACAACTTTATAATAGAGCAGAGAAAGTGTTTTTATTTTCCTGTCTTCTACAGAGGAACAGAAATTTTGAAGTCACTGGGATCTGAGAGAGCCTATACTGTAACCACTAACGTTATAAATAAGACTAACGTGCCTGCATAACTAATGGTGTAATAACTGGTCCACTTTGACTTTTTTCACGTTATACAAAGCTCACATTCTTTCCCCATTCCCCTAAAATACAAAGCAGATAAAGGAAAATATATCAACTGCAATTTTTGCTGTCATCAACTGTCTCATCAGTCTTATTTTCAAAGCTGTTACCATCAGCAGATTATTCTGACACTTCATTTTTAACATTGTGTATTTCTAGAAACTAAAGATCTGCCCAGATTGAGACAAGCTTCTTCAACTTTAACATGCTGATTCCTTTCTTATTGGGACAAACATCGCCCAATATATACTCTACCATTTATGTACTCCTGGGATAAAATCAGAGAAAGCAAATTGAGAAGTAAAGAGCCAGAGCCTGCCAAAGGCCTTGCCTGGTGATGCAGAAAAGTTTCATCCTCCTGGCTGGCTCACAAGACTAGGCTGTGTTTCTGAAATAAATGTCTGAAAATGTTCTGAGTTCTGTAGCATGTTTGGAAGTACAACCACCAGATCCTATGTGGGTGACCTATTTCCATACCAGGCAATTGCTTATCTAAGGCAATCAGAGCAGCAAGAAACCATTGGTCACGAAATGCTCATTTCTGAGTAAACTCCCTGAGTGTAGCCTCTTTTATTCTTAAATGTGAGGGCTGGATTCCTTTCCCACATTAAACTACCTTCCTCAGTATGCTCCTCTTTTGTCCCTGATCTTGTCCCTAGAGTAATTTACAACTCCCTGTAGGCAGTGTGAGGCCAGATCCAGGGGAGAGGAGGGGAGTTTGGAATAGTTCTCCTGAAGTCCCTGTTCAGGGTTCTCCTTCTCTTGGGCCTTTTGCCAGCAGTCAGCTGAAAGTTGAGTATCTCAGCCACAGAGGCACATAAATCACAAAGGGAATGAATGAATCTTTATTTACTAATGATAAAAGAGGAGACAAAATCAAAGAGAGAAGAAAATGCCTTCATATCTTTAAGCTGGGATGTTGGCGTCTTTTATCCACACAAAATTTCTAACAGGGAGGAAACTGGGAGCAGAAGAAGGCAAGATAAAGCCGCTTTAAAACCCTTTGATCCTTAGTGCTGGGCTGAATATAGGAGTGGATTGGGAGATGGTAGATAAACCCCCAGACACCCTGAATAAGCGAAAAAGCTAAATAAAAACAGCATACTCAAGATGATTATGGAATTATACTATGTAATTATTATGCTGTGGAATTATACTGTTGAGACCAGTCTCAGGTCCCTTTCCCAATAAGTCACTATTCTTCAAACTGTCCAATATAAAAATTTTAGAATCTTTATTGCTCCAATGCTCTTTTTGAGTTTTTCTATCACTAGTAAAATTACCAGCCTTCACATAAAATTTTAATTTTTGACAATGCCATAGGAAGTGCTAATGTTGAAAAACACTGGTAATTAATTTTCTTTTTGATAAGGAATAAAACTATAAAGTGTTGGAGGGACGGGTTTTATTTTTGCATTCGGCGACCTTTACATTTTGGATGCTAGAGATACTGAGGTTAGAGAATCTTTTTTGATTATGTGATGCTTGCAAAGCAACAGAAGAGCCTTCTAGATTCAAAACACTAGAAAGAGCATCTTCATAGTCTGACTTATAATGGGTTTTTAGTGTCTCCAGACATTTATTACAGACAACACAGCCTTCTTGATAGCATTAAGTAGACTCCTTGATGCATTCAGAAAAGTTTATTTCTTTGGAGAATGCTTACATATAATGTTGGTCCCATCATTTTAAGTAAGGGTCCAAAAAGGAAAACGAATTTTAATGCCTAATTGCACAGTTCTTATTCTTTCACGTTTGATGAACAAATTACTTTTTCTTCTGTTAGGCTGTTCACATGACCTTACTGCAAAACAGCAGGTCAATATAAATTACACTAACTTCATGTAGAATACAGTTAAAGCATAGTTTAAGATTTTACACAGATTTAGTCATAATCGTTCAAAAGAAGCAGGTGTCAGTTATCATCCTGAGTTCCTAAGGTCCTATTTAAGCTGTTTGAATCCAGCTTCCTTCCAAATTCAAATGTCACCCTTACTCTTTCCCACTAGTCAGGAAGCCTCCTTAGCAAGTATCCCAATATGATATTTGTTTCAAATATCTATAGGGATTAATGTCCTAATCCTTTGGGAAAAGATACTATCAATAGGAAACATATCTCCCTCAGAATTCACCAAAGTAAAGCTCACGGAAAAAAAAAAAAATCATAGCTTAATTTTGTAGTTATAAGAGCTAAATGTGCTTACCTTTATATACAAGTAATTTGGGGAGCAACTTTTGATTAATCACTAGAAACTTTAAAAACTGTTGGATGCATGTCATTTGTGGAGTCATGCAGATGCCTTGGCACCATTATAATCATGATGCTTCCTGTTTTAGGATGTGATCTGAAATGGAAGAATTTGGAGCATAAAACGCCCAGGGCCTTGGCTAAGGAAGGCGGCTTTAAAGCAGCCACCAAAGAAATACGGCGGGCGGAGCAAATCGCTAATAAACTGGCCCGGCCAGGAGCCCAAAATCCGAATCCACAATTGTACCTGAAACTTCACGATTGGTCCATAGAACATGAGACTTTCCTTCGGGAAGCCCTTTCGTTTGTGGACAGGGGCGATGGGACAGTCACCAAGGAAGACTTTGTGCTGGCGCTGGAGGAGAGGCAAGATTTTATGAGCTCAGAACAGATAGCTACCATAGCTCAACTTCACGAAAAAGTCCGGGGCGGAGGGGTCAACATTAACGATTTCTTTAAAGGAACCAAATACTTAAGCAAGTCTTATGTCCTGGGATCCTATGGACCTAAGAAAATTAAAAAAGGGATGGTCAAAAAAGCCAAAAAAGGCAAGTTTGTTTTACCCTTCCCAATCTGCATCATCCCTGACCACGTGTTTCCACGCCAGAGCGAAGGTGGGCTGCCTTGTTACATGATTGAAACCTACAAGCATGTAACTGATTGCAATCGCTTTAACCGAGATCATCCACCCGAACATCCCATTCAGGATGACTCTGCTTGGTACATTGACGATCCAGGGAAGGTCTTTTCAAACATTAATTTTATCACCAAGGCGGGAGACCTGGCATCTCTGAAAAAGGCGTTTGAATCAGGAATACCTGTGGATATGAAGGATAATTATTACAAGACACCCCTAATGACTGCATGTGCCAGTGGAAACATAGATGCGGTCAAGTTTCTTCTTGAAAAAGGGTATGACTTTTGGTTGAGTGAAATTTAGATTTTTGGGAGCCTTCACATTTCAAGGAAGGCTAAGACACATTCAGCTCCAGAATTTAAGTAGTGCAAGAAAGGGCTTCATTCCTGAAGTCCAGATCACAAATAGATCCTATACTGGGAACCAGGCTAACGGAACATAGGAGTGTGTGTACACAAAGACCGTTTGCCAATAACAGCTATGCACAAAGTGAAGGCCAAGAAGTTTTCTCTCTGAGGGAAAACAAAGCCTTCTGATTAGGTATCCCTGGCCTCCCAAGACAATTTAATTTGGTCTCAGAGCTTTACCTACATGATGTGGAGTTGCTTTTTATTTTTTTTTAAATTAAAAACAATCTTTTTATTGTGGTAAGAACAGACAGCATGAGATCTACCCTCTTAAATTTTAAGTGTAGGGTACAATATTGCTAACTATAATCACTATAGTGATTATAATATTGTAGAGCAGATCTCTAGAACGTACTCACTTTACATGGAGTCATTTTTAAATCTGTCTCTTTTTTCTTTCTTTCTTTCTTTTTTTTTTGGAGGGGATCCCAACAAATTCAAGCAATTTGTTGGTAGCCATAATGACTAAGCACCATTTCATTCCCCTTTCCTTGGTTCATTTGTAAATATCTTTAAAATAACAAAGCCTGACATTTAGTTTAACTTTTAAATCTAAAGCAATTTCTCAGGCTTAAGTCCTTTTTACCATTGCTGAATAACCTGGGGTAACTTTCTTAACCTTTTTGTGCCTCAGTTTTCTCATTTTTATAATGGGGTTCTAATGGAACTCAGCTCACAGGATTTGTTGAAGATTAAATGAGTTAAAATATGTAAAGCACTTAGTAGCCCAGTAATTGCAGACTTGATAAAAGGTATTATTGTTATTATTACTATAATGTTTAACTTCAAAGAAGGATTTAAATGTGTTTATTATAGAGAAGGAGTATAAAGCAACTAATGACAATGTGAAGTGTTGGGCAGAGAATTTTTAAATAGGACTAAAATTTTATTTTATCTTTTCATAGTTTCTGGATGATATATTGCTTTCAATAAAATCAAAAGAATTAATTTTCTTTTTTCATTTAATATTGGAGTATAGTTGATTTAAAATGTTGCTCTAGTTTCAGGTGTATAGCAAAGTGATTCAGTTATACATATACATATCCATTCTTTTTCAGATTCTTTTCATATATAGATTATTACAGAATATTGAGTAGAGTTCCCTGTGCTATACAGTAGGTTCTTGTTCATTATTTATTTTAAATATAGTAGTGTGTATATGTTAATCACAAACTCCCAATTTATCCCACCCCCTCACCTTTCCCCTTTGGCAACCACAAGTTTGTTTTGGAAGTCTATGAGTCTGTTTCTGTTTTGTAAATAAGTTCATTTGTATCATTTTTTGATACAAAATTTTGATACATTATAATGCTTAAAATTTTAATAATGAAGGTGCATTTAAAAATTCATAACATACAGAGAAAGTAGATACAAAATGAAATAATATAACTTTTCTGTTTCCTGTTAGCTTTGATCTTTCATCGGATCCAGTTTTTCCCTGATTTTAATGATGCAAAATTGTAGCCCTTAGGTTACAATTGTAACCTAAGGATCTAAGGGTTAAAATTGTAACCCTTAGGGTCTAAGCACCTTTTAAACTAAACAAAATGTATATATACACAAAGTTAAGACTGTTATAAAATGAAGGACACAGGTCAAGAAAAATTATGGCACAAATTTAACTTGACCCAAACCTTCCTTGGTTTTCAGTTGAAAAACCTGATAAAACTATGATATC
Organism: Pseudorca crassidens; assembly: GCF_039906515.1. Lineage (NCBI taxonomy): Eukaryota > Metazoa > Chordata > Mammalia > Artiodactyla > Delphinidae > Pseudorca > Pseudorca crassidens. Next base: position 51,129,143 of record NC_090310.1, on the reverse strand, counting down.
TTCCTTAGCATTTTTATCCTCTAGTGCTTGGAATAACCCATATTTTTAGCTCATGCATCTACCTCATTTTACAGGGCTAACGTCAATGCAACAGATAATTTTCTGTGGACTCCGCTTCATTTTGCATGCCATGCCGGCCAACAGGATATTGTTGAGCTTCTTGTTAAATCTGGAGCCGTGGTAGATGCCCTTTCAATCAACAACTCAACTCCCTTAAGTAGAGCCATTGAGAGCTGTAGACTGGATACTGTAAAATACCTACTTGATATTGGTGCTAAATTCCAGCTGGAGAATAGAAAAGGCATGTGTTCTCATTATGGGTGATTAGGGTTAGAAAAGGAGGATTTATGTTAGATTCCAAACCCGTTTAAATCTATTCTTGTAGGACCACATTTTCCCTTGAGTCACTGCTGCAAAAACAAACCTGAGTAAATGTTATGGAACTTTATCGTATACACAGTGCTTCTCAAATCGTTGGTGTGAAAGAACCAGTTCTTTATGTTGGTGATCCATTGTGGATGGAGACTTTTGCAAAATACAATGAAAATGATTTAGAAAAATGAAGAGGAAAAAGCCCATAAAATACAAGTCCAAACTTTTTTTTTATCATTGGATTCAAATGACATAAAATTGCTATAAAAATTTCTAAATGTAAAAAAACATTTACTCTTAATCCCTGTATTTATTTCACTGTGGCTGTGTAACCATTAGTTTGTAGACTGACACCAGTCTGCAGATCACATCATGAGTCATCACTTTGTCTTAACAGTCAATTCCTAATAATCGGCATAGTTTGAAGCCTCTGTAGACTTTGGATTCCTTCTAAAGTTGGACAAATCATTCCTGAATTGAGGCTCTTTCTAGGAAGTAAATGGGAAGCCTACCTATGTCATAAATATCCCATGTAAATACGTGGAGGTGTTATTTTCTTAGAGTGGAACCCATTGCTTCCTTTGGATCTGAAGGAACTTTAGTATCTCTGGCTGCTTCAGGCTGCCTCTGAGTCACAGGTAATATTGTTAGGCCTGCCTGAGGACGTTACAGGTGTCATAATACCCAGCAATCTGCATAGAGCACTTGAGACCTCCAGTTTCCCAGGCCTTTTTGAATACACCTCCTTCCATCATGGGAAGGGGAGGACAATGTAAAATTGTCACACACAAAGGAATGTGTGCACTGTGGGGAGAGAACCAGCACTCAGATATTCAAAATGTAATCTACCACTATTTCCTATCAACTTTTTAAGAAACATGCTCAAAACAATTAACAAGAATAAATGGTTTTGCTGGTAAATGGCACTCTAAATGATGAGATTGTAGAGCTGGTGCCACCTTAGAGAGTATCTGATCCAGCTCTGTGACTTTATACATACCATTCACTTCAGTAATCACCCTTGGTACTGCATGCTTAGAGCTGATGTGCTGAGATTTTGCTACATGGTTTATTATTAATCTGTTTAATGAAACTCTGAATTTACGTTTTGAGCAGGGCATAGTGCCATGGATGTTGCAAAGGCTTATGCTGACTATAGAATAATTGGTTTGATTAAGGAAAAGCTGGATAACTTGCCAAAACCAGCAGAAACTCAAAAAGCAAAAGGCAAGCCACTGCTTAAAGTGAAGACTGAAGGCCCTGAGATTAAGAAAGAAGAGGTATGAAAAGCAGTTGACCTCCCATTAGTAACTGGTGGGGCTGCGGCACCATTTACGTGTTGTTACAGGACATGGGCAAATAATACGCAGTCCATGTTTTCAGAACCATTATGCAATAGTATTAAAGAAATATCTAGCAAGAAAGTTCCTGTTACTGAAAAGCCTAAAAAGTACTCATTGCAAACAGAACCCACACAAAAACCAGTTGGTTCAACTAAATACCATTAGAATGTTGGAAAAAATAACTGGTATTGGATATGTATACACTCAGACCTGAATTATACAGATTTGATGGGATGGCCCCAAAAGGGGAAGAAGAGTAACCCTCATAAGAAATGAAGTAAAACATGATTTTCCTTCATTTTGGTTTCATAATCTTTCACTACCCACCTTACCACCCCACTCCCAAAGAATTTTAATGATTACTATGAACCCAGGGATATGTAACTTGGATATCCTGCAAAATAACTCTAGAAGGTTTTAAAGGTGTCAAATTGTCCCTGGTAATCTGGAATGGTTTGGGTGCCTCTAAATTAGCAGCAGAAGATCGAGGTTGTTGTTTATGGGGATTTCTGAGACACCAAGAATTTGTCATTCATTAGCAGGAAGCTTTAAGTACATTTCTAGACTGAAAGCTTCTTTTAGGGAAGCAGATGGATCCCTAGAGATCCTTGGCTGACATAGGATAGGGGATGAAATTCAGGAAGGAAAAGCTTTAATGCTATCAAATTAGAAAGGGTTAGAGAAATGTAGGTGGTAGGAAGTAGATAGAGTTGAAGGGATGATAGGCAGACAATAGAGAGTAGTAAGCATAGAGGAAGAGAGTAAGGATGGCCAGAGGTGAGGGAGGATTGATCAGCTAAAGCTCCTGATACATGCACCATTATCATTTTGGTAGGAATACACCCTTCTGATTAATAATGTCCACAGGTCAAGGATGGATATCTGAAAAACTTTTGTGATCTGTCACTAATACTAATTAAATAAAGTTAAACGAGGCAAACGAATGATCTCTCCTCACTCAAAATTATAATAATATTCTATTTCATTTCAAATTATAATTTGTATAGTAGCATTTTTAGTTTTTTCTGGCTTCAGAGTAAGATGCGGAACAGCGAATAATGTTAGGAAGTATATATAGGTTTTTGCAATTGACAGGTTTTTTTTTGGTCTTGTTTCCAGGAGCCACTTTCATCAATGTATACTGTACCAACCATAGTGGAGAAAAAGAAGGTGCATAAGGATAATGTGGCTTACCTCAATTCATTGATTACCAGTGGTTATACCAAGAAAGTGGATATCACATTTATTCCACAGAGGGTAAGTACTTTAGAAAGATCATAACATGGTATAAACTCATGATGTCATTTTTCAAATACTTTTTATGCAGAGCACCCAAATGTCCTTATCTTTTCTAGTTATTATTTGGAGGTGTCCTTTTTCTAGGTCCTACTACTTCTGACTAAGTAAGTCCAACTTGTATAGCTTCCAATATCTGGTATTACTCTTTTCTGTATTAACATTTTAATTTTCCTTGAACAATTGAAATCTTCTTCAGTTAGTGCCATTCCTTATAGCCATGTAGTCACCGAGTTCTATAGATACTTTCTCTGGGTACACCTTAGAGCCCAACCCTTCCTCTTTTTACACACTATCACCATCTCACTTGGGAGTTTCATACTAATCAAGACTGGATTTATTCAGTGGCTTCCTTAAACATCTACAATTAAAAAGGTGAAGATGTCTTTGGAGAATAAGAGTGGTCTTGACAATGTGCATCAAGCCATGCTGAATAAGAGACCACCAGCTCCTTCTGCCCTCTACTGTGAAAATAATTTTGACTTCCCCATGAGACATAAAGGCAGTAAACCCAAACTATCTATTAACTCCATTGCTTCCTGGTTTTGACATCCTAAAAATGATCAGCAGCTGGCCTAAGGGTCATCAGAGAGGTAACTGAAGAGCATTTCAGTTGTCCAAATAGTCACCATCAGAAACAGCGATGCCCACATAACCAAAAATGTTGTGTAAGAGATAAAAGAGATTTAGAAATAAATTTGATAGTTTTAAATTAACCATCTTGAAGATTGTCTGGATATTGGCATGTTTATTGGCCATCATATTCACACCTGCTCTGGATGTGGTTGTTTATTTAAGATCTGGAGTCCCAAAGCCACCACAGCAGAGCTGATCAGGAAGAGGGAACTGCGCCGGGAGCGGTTCTCGTACGAGGTAGATTTTGATCACTTCATGATGCCCTTTCAGAAGCACATCACAGAGAAAGCGCAAGCATTGAAAGCTGCCTTCAAGACCTAAATCACAGCAGTTGCTTCTTGGGATAAACATTTTGAGGCCCAGGGACCAAACGTTGGAGAAAGTAGATATTTCCATTAAAGCCAAAACAATCCACAAGTAACCAAATATTTGTTTTTGCTTTAACAGCTATAAATATTCTGAGCTGTCTAGAGAAGGTGTGTTTTATTTTGCAATGAATTGCATGTTATTCTGCATAAATCTCCCAATTTCCCTCAAGAATGTAGTAGAATAAATGGCATTTTTTGTTATAAGCATAGTGTCATCGTCAAAGAATTTACAAGATTTACACCATTATGTTTGTTAAAGATATCATTTTAGTGGAAATGGATGAAAACAATTTGATATTAGGGAAGAGAAGTCGTTTTTAATCCATTAAGAAAGCAGTTTTGTTCTCACACATCATAAGTGATATGGATTAGATTTTGTTTTTTTATGGCATTGGTATATTAGAAGACAGGCTAGTTATTTTGTAAAATGGTTGTTAATTGGGTCTGATTTGTCTTACATTTCCTCAAGAATAGATTCAGGTGATGCATCTTAGGCAGGAAGACCACTGACATGATGGTGTGCCCTTTTCAGTACATCATATCAGGAGGCACATGATGTTGCTATGGGATGTAAACTTTGTCACCTTTCATCCCTTGATTAAAAGTGGTATGTACTTGGTTTCTCCTCTGTAAAGTTACTCTTTTTCCTTTTGTACTTAATAAAAATCTCATGGATACATCCTTTGAAACTATGTAAATTTCCTGTTACTCCCATGACTTTCACTCTCTAATTTTAACACTCATGGATGACTTTTGCCTGAAAAAATTATTACAGTGATGGTTGCCATAAAATTATGTTCTAATCTCATCATTCTTTCTACATTTCTTAGTTGGTTTTGTATTGTTGGTCAGAGCTTTCTCTTGTTCACCATTAATTTGTGTATTGGTTATGTAATCAGTATGGACTCACAGTTTTCTTTTTCGCTTAATGGGTTACAATCATTTACTACCATTATTTATTTTGGTGCTCAAATTGTTCCTGATTTGGCCAGTGGAAGATCCTTCAAGCTAGCTCCTGAGGACAAGACATTTTGTTTCCTTAAGTAACTAGAGGACTCTTTATTTCTTGAATGTGAGGGAAGATGACTATCCATGGTTTCATTCGGGAGCAAGGAAAATGAGTCTGCAATGGGAGATTTTCAGAGTCTACAATTCTCTGCTATCACCCGGTGAATACAACACATTCTCAATGCCAGTTTCATAGATAGTGCTGTTCTGTGATCACCCTCAACCATCTGCAAACATAAACTGAGAGAAAGTGTTAATGTCAAATCCTATTCTCTCTCATATATATCAAGTGTTTGTATTCATTTGAATGACTCAACAACATGCTTGAATGAGAATTGTGTGAGGAGACATTCAAGTGACTAACTTTATTTTGGGTTTAACTCTAAACTCAAACAGAGCAAAGCCAAAGTTCTTTGATGCCCCATAAGGCCATTAGTGCTATTCAAAGAGTGGTCCATCAATCAACAGCATCAACATCGCCTGGGAGCTTGGCCCCCTCCCACAAAATTATTGTACAGAATCCTATATAAGAATAAAAAATATTTTGTAGAGGGCATTTTACTGGCATAAAAAGACAGTCTGTCAAACTTAAAAATGTTAAGTTAAAAAATATTATAAATAGTATGAATAGTAATTTCAGACTTGTAGATATGCAACACACATAAATAGTAATTTTTCTGGATTTTAGAATTATGAATTGACTGTTATCTTATTTTGCTCATCTGTTTTATTTTTTACATTGAATATTAATTTACAATAAAAAACAAACAACAGAAGACAAAAAATACAAGTCAACCCAGAAGTCCAGCATACCAAAGTGATTTTATTAGTATTTGCCTCTTTTATTCCCTTATATATATTGACTTAGTTAAGATTCTCTCAGAAGGAGACGCTGAGCCAAGAAGTCAGGTGCAAGTGATGTGTTAAGGAAATGGTCCCAGGGAGACCAGGTGAGGGAAGCAGGCCAGGGAAGGGAAAAGAAGCCAAGCACAGGGGAGCTTTCTGGTGAAACCCCAGGTTCCATCCAACCTGTGGGGAGCTGTGGAGCACCAGGCAAAGGCTCTGGGCTTCTGGATTCCCAGGTCAATCAGTTACAGACTACAGGCTAGAGAGGGTACCAGTAAGGCTATTCCAGTGCTCAAGGGCAATTCAGTGAATTGGGTCACGTTGGGAACTACTGGCTGGAAAGCATTCGGCAGCTTGCTGCACGGGTGGGTGCGCCTTATGGGAAAAGGCACCCCAGGGCTCTGGATGGGCACCAACGGTGTGTGCTATAAGAATGTATATACAGGAGCTGAACTTGAGAAGGAAATACTCTTCTCTATACCCTCCTCTATACTGATCTTTACATGAACACTTGGGTGAGCGGGTTAAAAGTGTGGTTTTGTAGTCAGTAGATTTGAATCCTCACTCTGCCATTTACCAGCTGCACATCTATGGATCAAGTTACAAACTGTCTCTGAGTCTCAATTTCATCATCTATAAAGTAGGGGTAATAATATGCCCCTTAATAAACTGCCATGAAAATCAAATGGAATAACATCTATAAGGTTTCTAGTTTTGTGCCTTTGCATAGTCCGTGCTCCATAAGTGATTTGTTTTTAAACTTCTTTCAGTCTCGGGCTGCAAAGTAAGCCAAAAGGAGGCACAGGGATGAGGACCCAGACCTAGACAATCAGAAGAGTATAAAGGATTCACTTTCAGACTGTCAGTTGAAGTGATTTAAACCTGTAAACATTTTATGTAGCTTTTGATCATCAGAGAAAGATGAACAGTATGCATTTGCTATGGAAATAGTTACTAATCCTTAGTCATAGTCATTCTGGTGGATAGTGAAACAAATGTTCAATTTTTTTTTTTTTTTGGTCTGCAGAGCCTAACCAATTTCTTATAGAGTCTAAATAGTTAGGTAATGAAAATAGAGTCTTAGGGTGAGCTCCCTAGAAATAGGGAGATGGAGACTCTTGTGTAAGTATTTTTTTGAAGGAGTGTTCCCAGGAGAAACTTGTAAGGGATGATGGAAGCAGAATAAAGCAGGAGGAGGACCTAAGAAAGAGAAAGTTAGCCCCAGCCTGATTCCATGGGGAATCGGCTCTGGAAGATGAATTGTAGCACAGAGGTTGCCCTGCTCAGAAGGAAGGAGGTTGGCTGTTAGAAACTTCAAGTTTTTCACCTTGCTCACTGACAAGGTGACTCCAGTCAGCCAAGGGCAATCCTCCAGAGGAGGAGGTAACTCTGAGCCCAAAGCAACCACAAACCTCAGCAGCTGAGCAGTGGCTACTCCGGCTGTTAATGGAAATGTGTAGCACTGTAGCATCTGGTGCAAATGACATGTTTTGTGTGCAAAGTTTTAGGTGGCAATGCCTTGAGGTTCATTTTGTATAACATGCTTTCTTCTTAAAAAGAATGTAACTTTTACAAATTTCCAAACTTGTCTAAATTATTCTTAATTACAAAGAACAAGAAAGAACAGCAATGAGAACCAATTCAGCAGCTACTTAAAAAGAGAAAGCAATTCACAAATCCCACTGGCAGCATCTGTTTCTTCAAACGTGAATTGAGCATTATCAATCACTGAAAATTTTAAACAGGAGAGACATGTTCAACCTCATGCTCAGGATAAGGTCATGTCTAATTGGTACAAATGAATCAGCTCCAGTGCAGTTAGCTTAGCAATTTTTATTAAATTCACAACTTAGCAAATTCACTCTGTAGCATGAAGGTGCCCAAGAGAACCACTCAGCCTATAGTCTGTTTTTAAGGAAGGTAGTATGAAAAGAGAGAAGGGAGAATTCAGATGGCTTCTACAAACAGGCATAAATTTGAAGTAAATAGTCAACTGTACTGCATTATTATTTTCCAAATATTTGTAGAGGATATATTTTTTCCTGAAATTGTGTTTATTTAACAATGGATCCTGGGGGAAATTTACAAATGAAGGTAGATCGGGCATTTGTGCAGATCAAATGAACTCATGCCAACATTCTTGGGTCCTTAGGTAATTGTTACTATATCATGAATTTTATCTGGGCAATAAGGAATAATTGAATATTCTGTTAACATTCTGGGAGTCACTGGAGATTTTTTTATCCTAGATAAATAGTTGAGTATTGTGTGGTGTATGTGTTTTATTCAGAATTTAGAATAATGGCCTTTCCTTTTTATCTTCAGCAAATAGTAAGACTTTGAAGAAGAACTAATACACAAAAGATGATTTAATTTCCATAGGTTTAGTTTTTTACAAGATGATTTGAAATATCCATGTATTTCTTTACATTTGGGAGATTATTATGCTCTTTGTTATTGGGACACGCAGGCTCCAGTGTGGTCTCCTCCTAAGAGAATTGGAAATAAAGTAAGTATTCCCTCACTTCATAAAAAGTAAATACTGAAATCAACACAGAACAAATGAAATGACCAATAGGCAAAGGATTACTGAAAAATATTTATCAGTAATTCATCCCAAGCTAAAGCTATAATATATTGTGAGGTAGGAAACAGATGGGCCCCTGGGCCGGACAGCTGGTGTTTGTCAAGTGGAGTGAAATTGAAGCTTTGTTCTCACCCAGACACTCCAAGGACAAAGCTAGTGGCAGAAGCTGAGCTCTGCTAAAGTAAAGAGATAAGGTGTCTGCTCCTGAGATCAAGGAAGACTTCCCTGTCTGCACATGGTGTAGGAAGGCTACTTGGGGGTCAAAAAGGAAGGGGACCCCACCTAATAATCAGTGTGGACATGCACCCACAGCCCTCTATGGTGGGATCCATGTTAGCAAAAAGTTGCACATGCATCTTGGGGAGGGTTCTAGAACCAGTCAGGTGCCAAAAAAGAAATGAGATAATTGACCAAACGTAAACAAAGACCCAGAAGGACTGTCCTATATAAGAGATTTAAATCACCTCTTTACTGCACTCCTCCTCATTAGGGAGGATGCCCACACCCTTTATCTCTGGGTGTGTATTTCTGCCTTGCTTCTGTCTTAAATAAAATGCTTCTCTGTGTGCTCTCCCATATGTTGTGCTGCATCTCATAATAAACTTTGTGCCTGTTTTTACAGTTGTTGCCTCCTTGACACATTCTTCCTTTCAAATGGGAGAAAGAGCCAGGGCCACTTTGCTCCTAGCCTCTAGCCCCTGGTGGTCTGGCGGCTAGAATTCCTGGTTTTCATCCAGGCTACCCAGGTTCAATTCCTGGGCAGGGAACTGAGATCTGTCTTCAGGACTGCTCACTGCTGTGTCTCCGAGATCAGTTGCACAGCTAAAGAAAGCGTCAGCCAGGAGGAGGATTGATCAGCAACAGACTCATCACTAAGTGACAACAGTCAGGCCGACTGACTGTGTCTCTCCAGATTCTCCCCTGGGTAGGGACCTCTGGTCTATGTCACCCATGCATTTTTGTTATAAATTTAGACCCCTCAAGGCTGGTAGCACTAGAATTTTGAATCAACCAGCAATGCTTGTTCTGCACACAGTTTGGTTTTATTCATTCATTCAGTGTATATTTATTGAGCACTGATCATGATAATCCTGGAGCTGTTCCTTTCTCTTACCCTGTGGTGCCCCCCCCACCCCGGAGCATGACCTAGACAGATTGTTTCGGTGTCATCTGGCTTCCAGCTGTATTGGGACAATGGCAGACACTGGTAAGAGAAAGGAGTGGAAAGGAAGGAGAAGAGAAGCCAGGCTAGTTCTCCTTTTCCCTCTTTGCCTCAGGCTGCATCCCAGGCAGTAGCTGTGTCTGTCTCCCCCATAGCTCCAGTTCCCACCTGAATATCCTACCCTGGTTCCAACTTCCACTGTGTGACCCTGGCCTCTGAGCTCTGGTGGAACCACCTCCTCCTTCTGTCCCTCTAGCCTAGGGATGGTACCAGCTTCCTTTTTTTTTGTAAATATCTGGGCCACCTCACAGTGTCCTGGTTGACTCCTCGGCCTCTTCTATCACCTGTGCCACCAAATCTTTGCATTAACTTCCCTTCTGTGAGAATGCAGAATGGTTTCTGCTTCCCTGGTTGGATCTTAATTTACCATGTATCAAGCACTACGGCATGTCAGGAGAAGATGAAATGCAAAATGAGGCATGACCCCTGCCTTCCTGGAGCTTTCAGTTTGTAGGAGAGACATATTTTAATAGAATAATCACAAAATACATAAGTGACAATTACACAAGTTTGGATAATTGGAGATTATCACAAGACTCACACAATTCCACAGGATATACTTAAGGAAGTTTCTCATATAAGCAAAGGATATGGCAGGACAGAGTGCACAGGCTATCATATTTTGGTCTAAGACTTCTAGGCATAACTCTCTATGTCCTTTCCTAGTTGCTCAGGACAGGGCACACTTCATCTTCAGATTATACACTAACAAGATAACGGTGAGCCCAGGCATACATTTATTGAGGGCTTTTTTATACCACTGGCTATATAAAAACCCAGGCTGTGTAACCTGTTAAATCAGGTACAAACTATCAATCTACACATCCCTAAAAAGTGTAGACAAACTAATACATGTTGCCTCTAGGGGAGTTTTGAACTTTAAACAGAACATTATGAAGTTGGAGTTAGTATATTTCAACCTTCCCTTGATCAGACTTCTAGACATCCCAGGAGGTAAGCACAGTGCTACCCAGTATAGCTGCAAGGTTAACACTTTCCTTACACAATATGTAAACTTACAGTATGTGCTCTGGAATCAGAAAAATCACACTGATGAAACAGCATTTTATGTGAGATCTGAAGGATGAGGAAGAAATTAAGTTGGCCCTTACGGAAGGAAAGAGTCTGGTAGAAAGAACAGCATTTTGCAGGAAAGACCCAATTCAGCAAAGACTGAAAAAAGGCAGTGTGACTAGAACCTTAGATAGAAATTTTGGCAGGGGAAGAGGCCAAAGCCAGTTTCATTGAGAGATCAAGTAGGGTTTTTACCGGACCAACTGGAAAAGAGATTCACTTTTTACTTGGGATTCCAGCAGGATGTAAGCCTGGAGCTGCTGGTGGACAGTTTCGCTACCTTGTGGGGACATTCCAGCTGAGGTTGTGTTACCAAGTCCAAGCTCGCTCTGCTCACCACACGACAGGCCAATGAATTGGAGACAAGGTGTTGAGGCAAGGAATATGACTTTTTTGGAAAGCTGGCAGACTGAGAAGATGGCAGACTAATGTCTCTAAATAACCATCTTATCAGGGTTTGGATGCCAGTTTCTTTTATAGCACAGAGAGGGGGAGGAGATGAGGAAGTAAAGTAAAAAGGCCATAAGTTTTACCAATATCCCCTGGAATGGCCAGCCTCAGGGAGGGGATGTGTTAATTTCTTCTTTTTTGTAGCCATCCACAGGTGGACAGGGTCCAGATGTTTCCCTGAACAAAGGCACTTTGGTTTAACATTCAGACTGAGGGGCAGGGCTCCCTGAGGCAGGCCATTATGTACAGGCAGTATCTTTTAGTGAACAAAAGCAACCAGGAAGCAAAGGTTAAAGTAAAAGAAACAGATCCAACATGTAGTCAGAGTTGCCTCTTCCCTGTTACAGTTGGAGTTCACACAAACGAAAGCAGAGCTGAGAGAGCAAAGAGCCAGAAGAGAGTGCCAGCAAGCACAGCAGAGGGAGAGAGAACTGTTCTCGCGTCTCAGATCCAGGCTTGCTCAGTCTACCCCTTGAAATTCTAAGTTTTAGGACCTGTCACATTCTCTTTTTATTAAATTGGTTTGTGTTAATGTTACTGAATGCATGTTCCTGTGCCCTGACACACAGTGAGGCCAAACAATATTAAAGATTGGAGTTTGGAGCAGAGAAAGGTTCACTGCAGGTCGGTGAGAGGAGAGCAGGTGGCTCATGCCCCAGAAACCCCCAAACTTCCCAAAGGGTTTCAGCAAGGCATTTTTAAAGGCAAGGTGAGAGACGAGCATGATTGCCTTTTGCAAACTTCTTGGTGTAGGAATCCTTTATTCTTGCAGCTGTCCACATAGGTCAGGTCATGATGTCCCTGTAAACCTCCAACAAGACAAATGTTACTTTCTGTTCTGCAACTTTTTAATCTCTATTTGGATGGAAAAGTGATATAGCCTTAAAGGTCAGAGCCTTGAGAATGGGCTCTCCTTTATATTTTAGGCTATAGGCAACATTCTTAACTTGTAGCAAAAGCAGTGGAATACAAAGGTTAAAGTAAAAGAAACAGATCTAATATAGAGTCAGATTTATTCTTCCCTATTACATTAAGAGTTCTAATACTAAAAGGAAAGCCCTGCAAAGGATATTGAGAAGTACCAGGAACTGTCGTGTTACCAAAGTCAAGGAAATTCCTAGGATGGTGGAGGAATCAACAGAATCAAATAGAAGACCATCACTTCCCCAAATCCATATGATTGCTTTACCAACCCCTCCAGGGATTTTCCTGCTATGTTGAAAATATAACATCATCTAAACTTAAATTATTTAAAAATTAGTCATTATACAGATTAAAAATTATGCATGTGCTCTTTTAGTGCCTAGTCACATGTAAAGAGAAGTTTGCTCTTGTGCTAATTCATCCCTGACTCTTATACCCCTGAGTTGCTGCATCTGTTCTTTAGAGTGTTTCTTTGTTTCTTTTTACTGAACTATATTAGCTTTCCGTTTTGCCACTCAAAACATAGCTAGTTGTGTGAAGCTTCTAATCAGTGCCCACCCACAGAGGGGCTCCCTTACCCCATTGCTCTCCTAGTTGAGTCTCAACTTCACTCCAGACCCCAAGATGTATAAAAATCACAATCCCTTCACTTCTTCTGAATGACTGGTAAATAAACAAGGAAGTAGTCTCAAAAAGCTCTTTGCAAATGACCTTACAAGAGTTTTTCTTTTCAGAGGGTAAGATGGGATGTACAGCTGACAAAATAAAATAAATTTGAAATGGATTAAAGACCTAAATGTAAGGCCAGACACTATAAAACTCTTAGAGGAAAACGTAGGAAGAACACTCTATGACATAAAGCAAGATCCTTTTGACCCACCTCCTAGAGAAATGAAAATAAACAAATGGGACCTAATGAAACTTCAAAGATTTTGCACAGCAAAGGAAACCATAAACAAGATGAAAAGACAACCCTCAGAATGGGAGAAAATATTTGCAAATGAAGCAACTGACAAAGGATTAATCTCCAAAATATACAAGCAGCTCATGCAGCTCATTATCAAAAAACACAAACAACCCAATCCAAAAATGGGCAGAAGACCTAAATAGATATTTCTCCAAAAAAGATATACAGATTGCTAACAAACACATGAAAGGATGCTCAACATCACTAACCATTAGAGAAATGCAAATCAAAACTACAATGAGATATCACCTCACACCGGTCAGAATGGTCATCATCAAAAAAATCTACAAACGATAAGTCCTGGAGAGGGTGTGGAGAAAAGGGAACCCTCCTGCACCGTTGGTGGGAATGTAAATTGATACAGCCACTGTAGAGAACAGTATGGAGGTTCCTTAAAAAACTAAAAACAGAACTACCATATGACTCAGCAATCCCACTACTGGGCATATACCCTGAGAAAACCATAATTCAAAATGAGACATGTGCCACATTTTTCATTGCAACACTATTTACAATAGCCAGGACAAGGAAGCAACCTAAGTGTCCATCAACAGATGAAAGGATAAAGATAATGTGGCACATATATACAATGGAATATTACTCAGCCATAAAAAGAAACGAAACAATAATTTGTAGTGAAGTGGATGGACCTAGAGTCTGTCATACTGAGTGAAGTAAGTCAGAAAAACAAATACTGTATGCTAACATATATATGGAATCCAAAAAAAAAAGAAATTGGTTCTGATTAACCTAGGGGCAGGACAGTAATAAAGACGCAGACATAGGGAATAGACTTGAGGACACAGGCAGGGGGAAGGATAAGATGGGATAAAGTGAGAGAGTAGTATTGACATATATACACCACCAAATGTAAAATAGATAGCTAGTGTGAAGCAGCTGCATAGCACAGGGAGATCAGCTCGGTCTTTGTGTCCACCTAGAGGGGTGGGATAGGGAGGGTGGGAGGGAGGCAAAAGAGGGCAGGGCTATGGGGATATATGTATATAATATAGCTGATTCACTTTGTTATACAGCAGAAACTAACACAGCATTGTAAAGCAATTATACTCCAATAAAGTTGTTAAAAAAAACTATATGAGATATTAAGAGTTCATCATTGTTTTAAGACACTAAGTTTTAGAACCATGTACGATGCAACAAGAAATGACTAATTTAGTTGTGTACACATAGAGGAGAAGGTGTATTTGAAGTATATTTGGAGGTACACTTGATGAGATGTGATAAAGGTCTGGATTTGTGGGTGGGGTTTGAGGAGAGCAGAATTGAGAACACCTCCCAGATTTCTGGCCTGTAAAAATGGGGAGATCACATTTTATAGTGAAATTAAGGAAGGTATTAAAGAGGAACACATCTGAGGTCAAGAGTCCAGTTTTGAAAACGTTTAGTTAAAGATGCCTGTAAAACATCCAAGAGGATAAATAAGCTGAAAAAAATTAATCTGGGCTACAGATATAAACTGGGGAGATTTTGGCTTAATGATGATATTTAGAATCATAGGAATAAATTATATCAACTAGACCAGGATGATGACTCTGCCTCAAGAGCTGAAGTCTGAAGATTTTCATAATGTAGAAATCTAGAAGAGAAGCTGACACATAAGAATGAGGTGGGGGGGAATGGTTAGAGAAGTTGGAAGAAAGAGGAAAATGGGAAAATGTGGAGTCACAGAAGCCAAGGTAATAGTTTCCCAAGGAGGAGGAAGAAGTTGGTGTCAAAGGTTGCTGAGAAGTTTAGTACAATAGTGACTGAAAAGAAAGTAATACAATCATTCTTAACCTTGGCGGCATTTTGGAATCAACTGGCAAATGTCTAAAAAAACGAATTTTTTTATTTATTGGATTTTCTGGTGTCCACCCAAAAAGATTCTGATTTAATTGGGCTGGCGTATGGGTGGGTGTCTAGATTTTAAAAGATTTCCAGAGTATTCCTGTGTACAATATTGAGAACCAGTGATAGGATGGATTTGGCCATGTGGCAGTACTTGTAGACCTTGGTAAAATTGTGGGCCAGAAACTAAATTTGGTAGGTTGAGGAATCAAATGCTCTATTACAATTTATCTTTTTTTGTTCTTTTTGATAGAGCAGTGTTACAGTTTTCCCATTTTCCTAATCTAATAAATTGAACTTTTCAGTAATAACCTTGTCTTGGGACACTTTTGAACTATTTCCTAGGTCTGTGGTTCTCAACCTAGGCTACTATTAGAACCATCTGAGGAGCTTTGTAAAATATTCTCAGACAGTGCCTACCCCAGGTTAATTAAATCAGATCCTAACAGTGGGAAATGGGCAAGGGGATTTTTTTTTTTAATTTTATGTTACTTTATTTTTAGATTTTTTTGATATGGACCATTTTTTTAAGTCTTCATTGAATTTTTTAGAATACTGCTTCTGTATATATATATATATATATATATATATATATATATATATATATATATATATATATATATATATATATATATATATATATACTAGGTTCTTATTAATCATCAATTTTATACACATCAGTGTATACATGTTAATCATAATTGCCCAATTCATCACACCACCACCATCACTCCCCCGCTGCTTTCCCCCCTTGGTGTCCATATGTTTGTTCTCTACATCTGTGTCTCAATTTCCACCCTGCAAACCAGTTCATATGTACCATTTTTCTAGGTTCCACATATATGAATTAATATACAATATTAGTTTTTCTCTTTCTGACTTACTTCACTCTGTATGACAGTCTCTAGATCCATCCACATCTCTACAAATGACCCAATTTCGTTCCTTTTTATGGCTGAGTAATATTCCATTGTATATATGTACCACATCTCCTTTATCTATTCGTCTGTCAATGGACATTTAGGTTGCTTCCATGACCTGGCTATTGTAAATAGTGCTGCAATGAACATTAGGGTGCATGTGTCTTTTTGAATTATGGTTTTCTCTGGGTATGTGCCCAGTAGTGGGATTGCTGGATCATATGGTAATTCTATTTTTAGTTTTTTTTAAGGAACCTCCATACTGTTCTCCATAGTGGCTATATCAATTTACATTCCCACCAAAAGTGCAAGAGGGTTCCCTTTTCTCCACACCCACTCCAGCATTTGTTGTTTGTAGATTTTCTGATGATGCCCATTCTAACTGGTGTGAGGTGATACCTCATTGTAGTTTTGATTTGCATTTCTCTAATAATTAGTGATGTTGAGCAGCTTTTCATGTGCTTCTTGGCCAACTGTATGTCTTCTTTGGATAAATGTCTGTTTAGGTCTTCTGCCCATTTTTAGATTGGGTTGTTTGTTTCTTTAATATTGAGCTGCATGAGCTGTTTATATATTTTGGAGATTAATCCTTTGTCCGTTGATTCATTTGCAAATATTTTCTCCCATTCTGAGGGTTGTCTTTTCATCTTGTTTATGGTTCCCTTTGCTGTGCAAAAGCTTTTAAGTTTCATTAGGTTCCATTTGTTTATTTTTGTTTTTATTTCCATTACTCTAGGAGGTGGATCAAAACAGAGCTTGCTGTGATTTGTGTCAAAGAGTGCTCTTCCTATGTTTTCCTCTAAGAGTTCTATAGTGTCCAGTCTTACATTTAGGTCTCTAATACATTATGAGTTTATTATTGTGTATGGTGTTAGGGAGTGTTCTAATTTCGTTCTTTTACATGCAGCTGTCCAGTTTTCCCAGCACCATTTATTGAAGAGACTGTCTTTTCTCCATTGTATATCCTTGCCTCCTTTGTCATAGATTAGTTGACCATAGGTGTGTGGTTTTATCTCTGGGCTTTCTGTCTTGTTCTATTGATCTATGTTTCTATTTTTGTGCCAGTACCATATTGCCTTGATTACTGTAGCTTTGTAGTATAGTCTGAAGTCAGGGAGTCTGTTTCCTCCAGCTCCACTTTTTTCCCTCAAGACTGCTTTGGCTATTGGGGTCTTTTGTGTCTCCTTACAAGATTTAAGATTTTTTGTTCTAGTTCTGTAAAAAATGCCATTGGTAATTTGATAGGGATTGCATTGAACCTGTAGATTGCTTTGGGTAGTATAGTCATTTTCACAAAATTGATTCTTTGATTCCAAGAACATGGTATATCTCTCCATCTGTTGTTATCATCTTTAATTTCTCTCATCAGTGTCTTATAGTTTTCTGCATACAGGACTTTTGTCTCCCTAGGTAGGTTTATTCCTAAGTATTTCATTCTTTTTATTGCAGTGGTAAATGGGAGTGTATCCTTAATTTCTCTTTCAGATTTTTCATCATTCATGTATAGGAATGCAGGAGATTTCTGTGCATTAATTTTGTATCCTGCTACTTTACCAAATTCGTTGATTAGCTCTAGAAGTTTTCTGGTGGCATCTTTAGGATTCTCTATGTATCGTATCATGTCATCTGCACACAGTGACAGTCTTACTTCTTTTCCAATTTGTATTCCTGTTATTTCTTTTTCTTCTCTGGTTTCTGTGGCTAGGACTTCCAAAACTATGTTGAATAATAGTGGTGAGAGTGGACATCCTTGTCTTGTTCCTGATCTTAGAGGAAATGCTTTCAGTTTTTCACCACTGAGAATGATGTTGGCTGTGGGTTTGTCATATATGGCCTTTACTGTGTTGAGGTAGAGTCCCTCTGTGCCCACTTTCTGGATAGTTTTTATCATAAATGGGGGTTGAATTTTGTCAAAAGATTTTTCTGCGCCTATTGAGATGATCATATGGTTTTTATTCTTCAATTTGTTAATACAGTGAATCACATTGATTTATTTGTGTATGTTGAAGAATCCTTGCATCCCTGAGCTAAATCCCACTTGATCATGGTGTACAATACTTTTAATGTGTTGTTGGATTCTGTTTGCTACTATTTTGTTGAGGATTTTTGCATCTATATTCATCAGTGATATTGGTCTGTAATTTTCTTTTTTTGTAGTATCTTTTTCTGGTTTTGGTATCAGGGGGATGGTGGCCTCATAGAATGAGTTTGGGAGTGTTCCTTCATCTGCAATTTTTTGGAAGAGTTTGAGAAGGATGGGTGTTAGCTCTTCTCTAAATGTTTGATAGAATTCACCTGTGAAGCCATCTGGTCCTGGACTTTTGTTTGTTGGAAGATTTTTCATCACAGTTTCAATTTCATTACTTGTGATTGGTCTGTTCATATTTTCTATTTCTTCCTGGTTCAGTCTTGGAAGCTTATACCTTTCAAGGAATTTGTCTATTTCTTCCAGGTTGTCCATTTTATTGGCATAGGGTTGCTTGCTGTAGTCTCTTAGGATGCTTTATATTTCTGCAGTGTCTGTTGTAACTTCTCCTTTTTCATTTCTAATTTTATTGATTTTAGTCCTCTCCCTCTTTTTCTTGATAAATCTGGCTAATGGTTTATCAATTTTGTTGATCTTCTCAAAGAACCAGCTTTTAGTTTTATTGATCTTTGCTATTGTTTTCTTTGTTTGTATTTCATTCATTTCTGCTCTGATTTCTTTCCTTCTGCTAACTTCGGGTTTTGTTTGTTCTTCTTTCTCTAATTCCTTTTGGTGTAATGTTAGATTGCTTATTTGAGATTTTTCTTGTTTCTTGAGGTAGGCTTGTATAGCTATAAACTTCCCTCTTAGAACTGCTTTTGCTGCATCCCATAGGTTTTAGATCGTTGTGTTTTCATTGTCATTTGTCTCTGGTATATTTTGATTTCCTCTTTGATTTCTTCAGTGATCTGTTGGTTTTTTAGTAACGTATTGTTTAGCCTCCATGTGTTTGTGTTTTTTACATCTTTTTCCCTGTAATTCATTTCTAATCTTATATTTTTGTGGTCAGAAAATATGCTTGATATTATTTCAATTTTCTTAAATTTACTGAGGCTTGATTTGTGACCCAAGATGTGATGTATCCTGGAGAATGTTCTGTGTGCACTGGAGAAGAAAGTGTAATCTGCTGTTTTTGGATGGAATGTCCTTTAAATATCAATTAAATCTATCTGGTCTATTGTGTCATTTAAAGCTTCCGTTTCCATATTTCTTTTCCTTTTGGATGATCTGTCCATTGGTCTAAGTGAGGTGTTAAAGTCCCCCACTATTATTGTGTTACTGTCGATTTCCTCTTTTTTAGCTGTTAGCAGTTGCCTTATGTATTGAAGTGCTCCTATGTTGGGTGCATATATATTTATAATTGTTATATCTTCTTCTTGGATTTATCCTTTGATCATTATGTAGTGTCCCTCCTTATCCCTAGTAACAGTCTTTATTTTAAAGTCTATTTTATCTGATACGAGTATTACTACTCCAGCTTTCTTTTGATTTCCGTTTGAATGGAATATCTTTTTCCAACCCCTTACTTTCAGTCTGTATGTGTCCCTAGGTCTTAAGTGGGTCTCTTTTAGACAGTATATATATGGGTCTTGTTTTTGTATCCATTCAGCAAGCCTGTGTCTTTTGCTTGGAGCATTTAATCCATTCACACTTAAGGTAATTATCAATATGTATGTTCCTATGAACATTTTCTTAATCATTTTAGGTTTGTTTATGTGGGTCCTTTTCTTCCCTTGTCTTTCCCACTTAGAGAAGTTCCTTTAGCATTTGTTGTAGAGCTGATTTGGTGGTGCTGAATTCTGTTAGGTTTTGCTTGTCTCTAAAGCTTTTGATTTCTCCATTGAATCTGAATGAGATCCTTGCAGGGTACAGTAATCTTGGTTGTAGGGTCTTCCCTTTTATCACTTTAAATATATGTTGCCACCCCCTTCTGGCTTGTAGAATTTCTGCTGAGAAATCAGCTGTTAACCTTATGGGAGTTCCCCTGTATGTTATTTGTCATTTTTCCCTTGCTGCTTTCAATAATTTTTCTTTGTCTTATTTTTTGCCAGTTTGATTACTATATGTCTTGGCATGTTTCTCCTTGGGTTTATCCTGTATGGGACTCTCTGCACTTCCTGGACTTGTATGGCTATTTCCTTTCCCATGTTAGGGAAGTTTTTGACTCTAATCTCTTCAAATATTTTCTCGGGTCCTTTCTGTCTCTCTTCTCACCCCTATAATGTGAATGTTGTTGTGTTTAACATTGTCCCAGAGGTCTCTTAGACTGTCTTCATTTCTTTTTAATCTTTCTTCTTTCTTCTGTTCTGCAGCAGTGAATTCCACCATTCTGTCTTCCAGGTCACTTATCTGTTCTTCTGCCTCAGGTATTCTGTTATTCATTCCTTCTAGTGTAGTTTTCATTTCAGTTATTGTATTGTTCATCTCCGTTTGTTTGTTCTTAATTCTTCTATGTCTTTGTTAAACATTTCTTGCATCTTCTCGATCTTTGCCTCCATTCTTTTTCTGAGGTCCTGGATCATCTTCTTTCTCATTATTCTGAATTCTTTTTCTGGAAGGTTGCCTATCTCCAGCTTCATTTAGTTGTTTTTCTGGGGTTTTATCTTGTTCCTTCATCTGGTATGTAGCCCTCTGCCTTTTCATCTTGTCTATCTTTCTGTGAATGTTTTTTTTGTTCCACAGGCTGCAGGTTTGTATTTCTTCTTGCTTCTGCTGTCTGCCCTCTGGTGGATCACTGCTTCTGTTTTGTGTTTTGGTTTTCTGGCCCCAAGGCTTGTGGGATCTTAGCTCCCTGACCAGGGATTGAACTCATATCCCCTACATTAGAAGGTGAAGTCCTAACCACTGGACTCCCAGGGAAGTCCCAAGGGGATTTTTTGAAAGAACCCCAGGGTATTAATGTACAGCAAGGCAGAGACCATCTCTGGGTGTTATATAGAAGCAATGTAAATTTGCTGTTTATTTGGTGCTGGAATATCTAGGGAAGTAGAGATTCTTTAGTACCTACAAGCAAGGGCTGTAGATCACAAGATGTCAAATGCTAAAAGGAAAATGATAGGAAGAGTTTCCATTGGCTGAACCCTCAGTGGAAGCTCAAACTTTGTAGACTCCTCAAGACTTCGCTGATAATGTATTGTCTCCCAACAGCTACTCATAAGTAGTGAAATTCTGCTGAGGAGAGGAGCTGAAATGGAGGAAAAGTATGACATTTGTCTCCTAGGAGGAAAGATTTTCTTTGACCAATGCATTTCATAAGTCCAGGAGGCAGCATCAACATAGAATACTATGTGAGCAGTGCCCCCTGCAGTTGTGCATGCACCAGCCCTGTCTATAATTCATCTTCATGAAGAATGCACACAACTGAGGCAGGTTGGATTGACAGTACTGCCTCTTCCTGAAGGTTATTTGGCTTCACATTGCTAACATCTTCCAAGGGATTGCAAGTCACATTTCTCTTTATCTTCAATAAGTTATCCGATGAACTCCAAGGACCATAACATTTCATAAGGAACTCAGCTCTGGTAATGGAAAGGCAATATTTTTGATCTCTAGCTTTTGAGGTAGGCAGCTGGAAATATAGCCAAAGGATTTCAAGTTCACAAAAGTGAAAGCAAGGGAAATCTGCTAATCCCTGTTCACTCTCTAATATTCCTGTGTCTTTCTATGTGACATAGAATTGGTAGGCTCAGAATTTGCCATAAAAATACTGTTCACTTCATGTTTAGTTCTTTAATAACTTCTTAACTCTTTCACTTACTGGCTATGTGACTTGACAAGTTGTTTGACTTCCCCCTGTTTCTTTGTGTGTAAAATAAGGGCACGCAGTTACTATAGTAGTGATTAGTACTATTCACCAAATATTGCCTGTTCCCTCCACTTCTGGATACACTGTGGGGTTGCACTCCCTGCCCTGCCCCCTTGTGGTTGGGTGGTTCCAGGTGATTAGCTGTGAACAATGAGTTGGGAGCAGAAGTGATGTTTGCCATTTCCAGGCTCGAGCTTTGAGTTGCAGGTTTGAGACTCCCCAGGTCTTTTTCTCTCTCTCTGCTGCTGGCTACGCTGTCAGCCAAGGAGAGATGGAACAGGGCCCAGAGCTGCCTATCAGTGGATATGGTGGTTTATAAACAGCTGAGATTACAGACTGTTGACTACCCTAATAGACTTATCTGTAGGTTTGTGGTGAGGACTCAATGGGATAATATATTGTAGGCAATTGCTCTACTTACTGTCTGTCACACTATAAAGTGCTAAATACATATATTTTTCCATCTTTCAGTTAAGTATTACTGGCCTTCTCTGTCTAAATGTTTGCATTTGTGTAGCTTTCAGGATTTAATTTTCAGGCCAGGATTGAATGATACAAGCTACCTTTAGAAGTATTGACACTGACATTTACTTATACATGAAAATTATTAATCAGCAAGTTAGTAAATCATATTTTCATCTCGTGATTATTGATGATATAAAAGAATCTCTAAGAACTTAACATTACTTTGCTCACAAAAGTGAAATAATGATGACAAAAACTGTATCTAATCTTCTTTTTAATAAATAACCACATGTAACTGATTTACTCAGCTCTTACCAAATCAAGTGAGGGAAAGCTAAACTGGTTTATAAATATTGGAGGAGTGTTTAGTTTTAACACATAATAAATGCAAAGCATAAGGATTTAAAGAAGAAACTCAAAAGAAATAATATTCTAAAATAATGTTGCTTCTTCCTTTCTCTCATTGCCATTTTTTCAAACATTTATGTTCTACCTATAAATATGCACCTGTATAAATTATGACTAAATCTATTTACACTGCTTCACAGTAAGTATTTTGCTGAATGTGTGGGATTTTAATCTCTGGTGTATTGTGCACTAAAGGATAATAGATTTGGCAACAGAAATGGATAGTTATGTTCCATTAAAAACCACCTCTATAATTCATAACTGGACTGAGGTTCTGCTCCCAAACCAATGACATGCTTAACTTCCAAAAGGTCTAAAACAAATTTTCCAGTTATGGTTTCCAGAGTCATATTTTCCTCCATTTTAAAAGATTGCAATATTTATATTATTTTCCATGGGTTCTCTAAATAATAGCTAAATGCCTTGACAATAAGTATGATTTGTTAAATTCAGTGATCTCTTGATAAGCAGTAGTTTGATTATTTGCTCATATTATCAATCATCATGTCATTTATTTAATTTTTATATTTATTTTTAATAATCTTTTTCTTATAAAAGGAATACATAATCATACAGGAAAAAAACCCTGCAAATTAGGAGAAAAAGAAAAAATGTCATCCATTATTCCAGCCCTAGAGAAAACCAGTTACCCTCTTGAGGACTTTTTATTCCAGTTCTTTTGCTCTGCATACATTTGCCATGAAGATATAATACAAAGTAATATATACTGGTTTTTTTGGATAAACAACAAGGTCCTACTCTATAGCACAGGGGACTATATTCAATATCCTGTGATAAACCATAATGGAAAAGAATATGAAAAAGAATATATATGTATAACTGATTCACTTTGCTGTACAGCAGAAATTAACACAACATTGTAAATCAACTATATTTCAATAAAATTAAATAATAATAATAATATATACTGTTTTTTAGCCTTCATTCTTGATTATAAATGTAACCTATATGGCTCCCTATAGAGAATTCTGAAAATATAAAAATTAAGGCAAAAACATAAACCAGGGAAAACCCATCAGATTACCATTATTCATATTGTAGTGCTTCCATTAAAAGCAGTCATTACTCAGCTACTTCAGAGCTCACTCAAAGAAATATTCCCTAAAATGGTCCTCAGCAGCACGATTATGTTTTCCAAATTTTTATTCACTTCTGAGTTGGATCACTGTCGTTCATCACGAATTTGCAGTAGGAGACAACTACCTGTTACATCCTGATGTTATAGATACAAAAGACCCAGCCTCTTGTCACCAAGAGCTCCAGGTTTGGGGAGGATATAGACTAGAAAACAATGACAATACAGAGTGATTAGGTCTAGCATTTGAGATAAGCTCAGTCTGCAACAGAACTGGTTGGACAGAACAAAAACCTATCCTGCTGTGGGAGAAAGAGTCAGGAAAACAAGCTTCCTGGAGGCTACGCAGTAGGGCTTCACTCTGAGGTAGGGGTGCAGCCAAAGACGGGGAGGAGGAGAGTCAGCAGGGAGCATCCACTATCCAGGATCAATGATAATCCCACATTGTTGGAAGATAGAAAGATCGAGACAAGAGATGAGGTGGGAGAAGTTGGCACAGGCTTTGTATTCCATAATGAGTCTGAGTTTTATGGAGAAGGTAACAAGGCAATTAAGCAACAGAGTTGACATGATCAGTGTGTATTTAAGAGGAGCACTCTGGCTGCAGTGGGAAGGGATGGGAGATATGGCAAGGCTGAGGGCACAATAAGCTATGGCAGTCATCCAGATTAGACATGGAGAGGACTGGAGTGAAGGCAGTGGTAGCAATCAATGTCAGGAATGTCAAGGAGGCTTAGAATATTCCTTACCCCTCCATGTGCCACTTGGGGATTAAACTTGGATATTGATCATGCCAGCCAAATTGTTGATAAGACAATATCTCAAGACTTACCTTGATGATCTCCTTTGATATGAGATTGAACAAGACAAATAAGGATATATTTTGGATCCTGCTCCAAAGGGATCATCATATAAAACCTGGGTAAGATTTCAACACTATAATTGAAGTCAGGTAATAGGGACATAGGCTATATCACTCATGGAGAGTGAATGGCTTGAAGACCCTTTTAGGGCAACATGACCACTGCGGAAGAACTAGAAAAATACTTTGGGTCATGGTGATTTATCTGAGCTGCAAGTTGAAAGTAGAATAAATCTATTCTGAACAATGTACTCACTGAATCATAGTCATTCATAGTATATTAACAAGACAGTTACCCAAATGGGTACACATTTGCTGAATAAACAAATGTTGGATAGGGGATGAGGACTTACAAATGCCAAGGTATGTAGCAGTTCAATATCAATTTTTTTGTCGACTGGGATTACTAATGTGGTTTACAGAGTTTTCCCAATCAAGGTGACTGACACTGAAAGCTATCCAAATTTTTTAGCACAGTGCTTACACCTGTCTATCATTTGGCTGCTGAAGACTTTTTTTTCCTTTAATGATTAGAACTTTCTGAAACTGGTTTGGATTGCTTCGTGAGGGGATAATGAGTTTGCTGTCACTAGAAGTATTTTTTTAAAAGGCTGAAAAACAAAACACTGGAGGACAAGTTTTAAGGAGGATTTATATGCAGATTAAAATACTGGTTTATAGCTTTAGACGGTTTTATTTTTCTGTTGTTGTCATGGGATGATATGTTTATATATTACAATAAGTCCCCTACATAGGAACCTTCAAGCTGTGAACTTCCAAAGATGTGAACGTGAGTTCATATATCCAAACACGTAAGTTAGTACACGTGTCTGGTGTACATTGTCACATATGTGCATCCTCTACAAGTGGTTGTGCTTTCATGTACTTTACTGTACAGTACTGTATAAAGTACAGTAGTACAGTATCTTTATTTTAAGTCCAGGATGTGCGGAAGCAAGCATAAAACCAGCGGTGATGTAGCTGGTACTGCTAAGAAGCACTAAGCGATAACGATGGAAACAAAAGTGAATATAATTGAGAGTGGAGAGAGGTGAAAAGATGGTAGATGTCACTCATTCTTATAGTAACTGAATAACTGAAGAGATTCATAATGCAGGAGATGCAATCCAGTGCTACCGTGTCATCTATGACAAGGAAAAAAAGGAGCTACTACCCAGACATCACTGGATCGTTTCTTCAAGAGGATAGATAGAATTGAATCCAGCAAGGAACCAGAATCTGTGGCACTAATGTCAGGCATGGGTGACATTGTAGCTTGCCCTCCATCTCCTATTGCTGACGATCCTTCAGCTCTACCATCTCCCACCTCCTCTCCCTCCTCCAGTCAGTAACTCTTCTTGCCTGTTCACTTGATGCCAGCCCCTGTATGCCAGCTGTTGTACTGTACTTTTCAAGGTACTGTATTGTAAGATTAAAAATGTTTTTTTGTGTGTGTTTGTTTTTTATGTATTATTTGTGTTAAAAGTATTGTAAACCTATTTTGTGTTTGTTTTTTATGCATTATTTGTGTGAAAAGTATTATAAACCTATTACAGTACAGTACTTTATAGCCGATTGTGTTAGTTGGGTACCTAGGCTAACTTTGCTGAACTTACGAACAAATTGGACTTATGAAAGCACTCTCAGAATGGAACTCATTCATATGTAGGGGACTTACTGTACTTTTTCTTCCTTGTTACTCAGCACTACATAAACAAATTCAACTAAGTTGATAAAAGATTTAAGATACAAGGTCAGAAAACCAGATACCTAGAATTCCTTTAACACACATACTTAAAATTTGCATATGGATGATTAAGTTGGACCTTCTTACAAGGCAATGATTTAAATATTTAATTCATTCAGCCTTAATTGAGAGCTAACTTTGTGTTGCCGGATATAAAAACAGATAGGTCATATATAAAGGGCTATTTAAAATTGTATCAAATTACAAACTGAGTACAGGTGTCTACTTCCATCATACAGCCCACGCAATGAAAGAAAACTTGATGAAAATAATCCATCATAGTGCAGAAAAATATAAGGTTTTCCATCAGAGGAACAAAAATTGTGAGAAATCTCTGGAAGATAGAATACAATCATGTGCAAACAAGACAACAACTCCAAATACATATGGGAGAAAACGATTCTTTCAAAAGTTAGAAGTATCAGAGGCACCCCAAAAGGGCCATGCCATCAATGGAGGAGTATGATTTAAGGGAACCCTGCCATTGCATGTTGATGAGTGATGCTGTTTCCATTGATAAGATTTCAGGAAATCTGTTAAGAGTAAGATCTGAAATGGCTTCATGTTTTTTTTTTTTGTTTTTTTTGTTTGTTTGTTTGTTTAGTTTTTAGACTTCTTTCTGGCACTACTTACTGCACGTGCTCAAGATGAAGCCCCGTGTCCCTTGGGAGTGTATTACATTGCAAAGAAGAGAAGTGTAACTCAGACAATTTTGACAGTGACTCCATAGCAAGAAAAAAAATCATAAACTCATTTAAGTCCTTTTCAATGCCACACAATTACTTACAGAATATTGAGATACTAAGACAAACTTCAGGACTAGTGTCTGAGAGATATGGAATTACCTTTCAGCTGAGAGGCAGGACAAAGTGGGGAAGTTGGTAACTCAAAAAATTTGAGAAGTCCAGCCCCAGGTATCCGGATTGTCATCCCCACTGTCTTTAGAAGGGGCTGAAAATTTCTGTTTCTCCAATGAGATGTCTTTTTTTCTAAGGAACTAGATTAGAAAAATCTAGGATGGAAGATGGGAACTCTCAAAGCAGCAGCTGGTGAAAATAGGATTAGGATTTTTCCCCCAATCAAGAGCTTTTATTGCATCTTTAAAATGTCACAGATGAGTCCGAAGTATCATCTGGCATCTTGCTGCTTCTGTAGCTGGACAATGTAGATCTTATTCATCAGCCTGCTGAACTGTTCCTTTTTCAGAAACAGAGATAGCATCCGAAAGTTTTCTGATATCCTTGTTTTTAAGTATTGTGGCTTGCTGAATCAAAGCAGCTGAATTTGATACAAGTTCAATGTCATTTCCTTCAAAAATGAACTCATCTTTCTAGGCTTGAGATACTAAACAAGCAATGCCTGGCCTCATTTGAACCCTGTGGATGTATTTTTCACATCCCCCAAATTTCAGACTTCAACAAGAGAACCATTCTCCTAAATAATGACGTTGATGGGGATGTGAGCATACAGAGACTTCATCTTGTAAATGGAAGCCCAGTGTGACACCCTTGACCATGTTCTGTACACGACTACAGATAGTGTGCACCATTGCCAGTTCCTTTCTATTTCCCTATCCTTTGTCAACCCGGAGCCTCATTTTTTTCTTTCCAAGGAGACTGAGTTCTACATTAATATGATTGAAGTCCCTCCACAGGGTGCCTCTGGGCCCTTCTCAATAATTGTGCATCCCTTCAGAGTGATGTCGACATTTTCTGGAATGTCGACAGTCTGATTCTGAGAATGGTCTTCATTCTTGCAGTAGATGCGGCAAAAAGAGTGGGATTAGGACAGTGGACTAATGGGTGGACAAAGAGAAATTGACTAGAGGAGAGAAACATGATGTTGAAATGGTAGCAAATAGAAAATCTGAAAGTTTATCCTGCAGGAGGGCTAAAAATAATTTTATTCTGAATGAGAATGTGATTGCTAAGAATCACTCTTCAAGCAATCAAGGATTTAAATTTCCTTGTTTAGACTCAGAATTTAAATGGGAAAACTGATGCAGAAGACTTCAGGACCACTCTCCCCTCTTCATATGGCTGGCTTCTTCCTATCCTCTGGGATTCAAATTTAAGATTGCATTCTTAACATAAGTTTCTCCCTGACGACTTAGCAATTGGGGCTTATATAGTGCATTGAATGCAACACATGTGTGTTCTAAAGTCAAGTGGTTAGACACCGATGGGCCCCCAATACTGTTCATGGACATTTGCATCCCAGGTAGACGCTGTCAGAGCATCTGTGTCCTGCCCAGTTCTTGCTGGTCCTCTCTTCCAACTCTTCTCCTCACTGACAGCCTCTTATAAATCTCTTGCCACTCTCCTGGAGGGCTTTCTCTGGTTGCAGGTGCATGATCCAGCATGCAGGCTGGAGGTATCTGTGAATCAATGCCTCCAGAAGCAGCCCTCTACAGTCATCCAATGGAAAATGTCGGATAAATTCCCCAAACCTCACCTCTCAGGTGGGGCAACACTGAGGCATGTTATGCAAAGTCTCCTGAGAGTCCCCAGAGGCCTGAGTCCCAGCTGCCCACATCAGGAATTCTGCTCATTTGCACACCCTTTGATTGGTTTTCTTTCCTTCCTTGTCTCCTTCTCCACTTGCCTTCCAGTGGTTCCTGGGATCGTCCCCCAGATAAACTACTTGCATTCACATCCTTATCTCAGAGTCTACTGGGGAAACCCATACTAAAACAGCATTTTTCCACATAAGAAAATTCACCAACTATGGTGCACTGATCAGTGTTTCCACCAAGCCTTGTGGGAGTTTGTACTCCCCGCCTGTGCACAGCAGCAGTGCACGTTTTCCAGTGCTGTGAAAAATTCGATGGAAGCCAACTTCCATTGGAACCCTGACTTAACTGTTCTTATTAAACTCCAATATCGTGCTATTTAAAACATATGAGGGACTTCCCTGGTGGTCCAGTGGTTAAGACTCTGCAATCCCAATGCAGGGGGTACGGGTTCAATCCCTGGTCAGGGAACTAAGATACTGCATGCCGCGAGGAACAGCCAAAAGAAAAAAAAAAAGTATGAATACTAAATTTTAGTAATAGTTAATTCCTCATATAGTCACTTACTAGTATGTAGCACTTGCTTATATGTATAAAATATGAAATGATATCATATGGTACATCATTTGCTCATAATAAAGAGAAAGCTTTGTGCTTTATCAGTTTAAGGTTCCTGAAAGCCTTGTGGATACTGGTCCACACTTTCACCAACCCTGCACTAAATAGAGACCATACTGGGAAAAAAAAAAAAAACATTATCACAAGCAAATGCCCACTGTTTTCCTGGCAGCTCGACCCCGGGACCAAACATACTTTAAACAGTTAAGTTCCTAGTCACTGAAAGAGTAAACATACCTTCAGGGGGAAAAGAAAAACATACAACAATCTTACCAAGTTGCTTTTTTTTTTTTTAACATCTTTATTGGAGTATAATTGCTTTACAATGTTGTGTTTGTTTCTGCTGTATAACAAAGTGAATCAGTTATATGTACATATATATCCCCATATCCACTCCCTCTTGCGTCTCCCTCCCACCCTCCCTATCCCACCCCTCTAGGAGGTCACAAAGCACCGAGCTGACCTCCCTGTGCTATGCAGCTGCTTCCCACTAGCTATCTATTTTAGTCTTGGTAGTATATATATAAAAAACTAAAAATAGAACTACCATATGACCCAGCAATCCCACTACTGGGCATATACTCTGAGAAAACCATAATTCAAAAAGATACATATACCACAATGTTCATTGCAGGTCTATTTAAAATAGCCAGAACATGGAAGCAACCTAAGTGTCCATCAACAGGTGAATGGATAAAGGAGATGTGGCGCATATGTACAATGGAATATTACCAAGCCGTTGGGTTTGATATTTACTACTCTCTTTCTCGGGTCAAGGCTGCAGAGTATAAACTGGGCTCCAGCCAGGTTATAACCACTTTCCTTCAACAGTCATTTCCCAGGAACTTCTGTTTTCTGGAAGCGATTTTTAAAAATAGTACCTGGGAGGAAATCAACCATGCTTATGTTGCTGAGTGATTCTAATATGTTTGAGGGGGAGCACGGCCCATCCATGTTAAATCATTCACTGTTTGCAGAGAACTTCCTTTGGATGTAGATTTTCTTATTCTCCACCACCAGCAGCTATTTTTCTAGTCGCCTATACGTGTTTGCAAGTTTGTCTCCCTCAACTGGACTGTACACGAGTGGAGGGCCATGATCTTGCCTAATCTACCTCTGCCTGCCCGCGACAGTGCAGGGCAGTAAAGGGAGAGGGGAAGCCGGGCTCGTTTCAGTAGGGAAGAAGGAGGAGCCCTGAGGCGGGACTTCCGCTGCAGCGCCCTCTGCAGACCCCATCGATGGATGTGAATTCACCACCAGCTTGGCTTCCTTCCCTTCCCCCTCAAGTTTCCCCCATTCCTTTAAGGTCTCCCTGAAGCCCTTCCTGAATAAACCATTTGAACATGATTCTCGTCTCAAGGCTTTCTTCTGGGGATCACCAAATGACTTCAACCCAGAGGAAAGAGAATCAAAGCACTGGAAATATGCAAGTTAGTGGTTACCATCTTGTTTTAGTTAACGGTTCTCGATCTCCAAGGAGGAGAAACCCATTCACATTAACTTAGATGGAAAGTTTACAAAAGACTTAAATTCCAGAGGTACACTGTGGCCTTGGGGGAATTAGAAAGTCACCTTAAATGTGTTGGGGCCACACAGTCTCTCTTCTCTGATTCTCCTAGCACTTGTACTCATCTTTTTTGCTGCAGTTAATATTTTCTATGATGCTTTACTCTAATGTGCTGTGTTGGCACATGGCTGCAGCTTACTAAGGGAACAGAAGCCTTGCCCTGTCTCTACAGAGAACAAAATAATTCAGTCTCTTAGTGCCCTAGGTCCAAATGCCAGGGGGAAAATTCAAAACACCAGAATCTGATTAGCCCACCTGGGGCAGGTGTCTGCTCCATGACAATCAGATGTTGCCTCAGAAGCAGGGTCACCTGCCCCAACACAGCCACTTCTTCAACAGTACCGTGGACATGGGTGGGCTTTTTCAAGAGGGATTGTAGGCTCAAGGCAATGACTGACATCTTTAGGACAATAACAAGCCAAGACTTTTTTGTTTTGCCTTCAGACGTCTCAGTGTTGGCCCTGCCCTACCCTGTCAAGCATAGAGATCCCCACTCACTTGAATATGTTCCATCAACCTCGGTCCCATGGGCTTGTTCACCACGTATCAACATGCTAGGCTAACTCCATCTCCATGCCATCTGTCTCATTGGTCCTCAGATGATGCAGGCTTTGGCTTTGTTTCTACAAACACTATCCTTCCTTTATTTTCTACTTTCTCCATGAAGCCTTTCCCAAGAATTCCAATCCTCCCCTAATGCCAATGCACTATTTATACTTTGTCCATTTGCCCGTGTTGCATGGTAGAAGCAAGGTTATCTTCCCTATTCCGTAAGCCCCTCAAATCAGTGGGACATCATACTTCCTGTTTCTATTGCTTCCCCTACAGCATCATTCTAAGCATACAGTCAGCAACACACAGATACTCTGCCTCATGTATTGACTGAAGTAACTAAGCTTTTGTACGGCACTTACTTCAGTGACTTCCTCATAGCTGGAATAACAAGCCTTTGAATTACCGCCCCTCAGGTGGTACCACTGCAATGTGAGCTCGCTCTACTACCAACTGCCTGTATCTTCATCTCTCACCAGAGGGTGTCCTCCCAAACAGCAGGAAGCCACCCTGGATTCAGACACAGTAGACTGGACAGTCTGGGCAGTTAACCGCTGGCAGCCTTCCACCAGTGATGCTTAGAGGCAGGTGGATATATAACCCAAATCCCTTTCCCTCCATAAGTCAACTCTGAGTCTTGTACATCAGCTCCCAGAGTTTCCCACTGGGCTTGAGCTCTGGTCGCTCACGGTGGTAACTTGCTCCATTAGGCTGCCTATCCTTCCTGTGTCACCTCCACACCTCCCTGCTAGTGTTTCCTGGGACCGCCTCCCACGTAAACTACTTACACTTGAATTCTTGTCTAAGGGTCTGCTACAAGAGAGGGGACCTACACTAAGACAAGATTCAATAAATACTCATGATTGAAGGAAAAGGTGACTTTGCCTTCCCCCTCACAGGCCGAGAAGCCAGGCCAGGGGCAGGGTTGGATTTCTCAAGCCCAGGGAGGATAGAAGTCTCAATTTCCATGCTGTACCTCAAAAGTGGAAATACCCAGAAAGGAGAGGCTTCATGGGAATCAGTTTAAAACACAAAGCACTGTATCCTTGGGGGCAGCTGTGAAGTTCATGGTACCCAGCTAGGTCTAGAGAAGGCAGGTGCTGACAACACAGCTGCCCACAGTTTACTGGCCCAATTTGGGATGGGTGATATATATCTTGGCAGCCCAGAAGCCAGACCCCCATTTTTCCTGGTTTCCACTAATACATAACAGAGATGAACCGAGGAAAAATAATAACTACTCTTAGACTTTTTGCTAACCTTGATGGACTACATTTGACTTGAGTTATAAAATCAGAAAAATGTCCCCTCTCTTGCATCTTAAATTTTGGAAAAATTTCTACCTGCTAAAATAGTTTTCCAGAAATGAAGCGGACAAAAGCCATACAAATACTTCAAGGATGATGGGAAAAA
This sequence comes from Pseudorca crassidens, assembly GCF_039906515.1. Classification (NCBI taxonomy): domain Eukaryota; kingdom Metazoa; phylum Chordata; class Mammalia; order Artiodactyla; family Delphinidae; genus Pseudorca; species Pseudorca crassidens. The sequence continues at coordinate 51,096,211 of NC_090310.1, read as the reverse complement.
GCAGTTACCCTGGATCAACTGGAAGGGCAGCTTGAACATTTCTGATGGTCGATTGCATAACCATCAAGTTCTTGAACATCTAACATGCTAGTCCTTTGTTTGCTGGAGGAATGCAATTGCTCAATGAAATGCGAAAGAACTTGGCAAGGACCGTTTTCATGATAATCTACCAAGTTCTTGCTTTAACTTGTTTGCTTAATCAAATGTCTACTTATGATCTCTTTGGGAGGTTCTAAATTTCGTTAGCTCTTTCCTTAAAGAGAAGTTAATCTACTCAGGAAGGAAGGCTTATTCATCATAGGTCAGAGAACATTAGCACTTCCTAATAATTAGTTCCAAGCCCCAGTTTCTAGACGACTAACCAGTTCAGCAAAATCCTGGTTCAGCAGAACCAGAACCTGTTTTCAGCAGAACCACTGCAACCAGTGCAAAATGTAATATCTCATTGAACTGTTTTGTCATTACAGTCCCAACGTTTGGCTATAGCTAAGCAACAATTAGACCAAATGATGCTTGTCTTTTCATTGAGGGGGATCTACAGAACAGCTCTCTGTCATAACTTTAATTTGAGATCTGCCCGCTATCCTGATGAAAGCCATCTTAATGAACTAGTGAATTTCTCATTGTCTTCTATTGTAAAAATGTACAGCAAGTTTCCTGCTCAGCTATGCATAATCAGAAGGTGAACACCCTCACTGCTGTGGACTTGAACCTGAATAAAAACTTTGTCTTCTCAGAAAGATGGCATGCTAGATGGATGAGGGGCTTTTAAAAGCCTTTAGTTTACAAATGAAGGATGTTTTCCCTCTGCACATTATCATGGTAGCTAGAATAATGGACCCTTCCCCCAAAATGTCCACATCTTAATCCTTGGAACCTGTGAATATGTTTCCTTACATGGCAAAATGGTCTTTGCAGATGTGATGAAGTGAAGGATCTTGAGATGTAGAGTTATTCTGGATTAGCTGGGTAGGCTCAACCTAATTACAAGCGTCCTTAAAATCACAGAATCTTTCTCTGTTGTAGTCGGAAGGAAATATGACTACAGAAGAATGGCCAAAGGCATGTAATCTTGCTATCTTTGAAAATGGAGGAAGAGGTCACAAGCCAAGGAACGTGGCTGGTTCTAGAAGCTGGAAAAGACAAGAAATAGATTCTCTCTTAGAGCCTCCAGAAATGATCACTGCCCTGCTGACACCTTGATTTCAGCCCAGTGAGTCCTGTATCAGACTTCTGATGTCCAAAACTATAAGATGATAAATGTGTGTTTGTTATAAGCCACTAAGTTTGTGGTAATTTGTTGCAGCAGCAATAAAAAACTAATAGAGTTATACTTAAATAATTCCTGGAAAAACTTAAGTAAGAAAAGAAAAAAATATATTATGGTAAAGTAATTTCTTCTCCCCCAAAATATCTAGAAGTGTGACTTTCCTTTTTTCTTTCCTTTGCCACCATCCAGGATTAATAGCTATTAACTCTTTGTGTTTGTGGCCTTTCGTTCTGTTTTGTAAAAAAGTACAATATTCATTACAGTTGAACCTCAGGTCCCCTTTAGCCATAACGCCAATTGCATTCCCTGACCCACTCCACCAATCCTAATCATATTTTAACATATATTTTTATAATCTATTAAAAATATTATATATAAATGTATAATCATTAGTGTGCACTTTAACTTTTTCCATATAATGTCATAGAATTAAGGGCTATTTGACAAAAGCTGGAAAACAGGACACAAAGTCACTACCAAAGATGATGCATCTTAAGAAAGAAAGAGAGGTCTAGCTGATAACTCCCTGGCTTCTCCCTGTTTTCCCTTTGCTTTCTATCTCCTGTCTCCTGGCCACATTTCTCACAGGCCAAATCCAGCCAGAAGCCAATTGGCTGGGAAGTCCGAGAAATGTAGTTTGCAGGATGAGCCCTCTGCAGTGCAGAAGAGGACAGGGAAGTGTGGAGAATGGAGCTGAAAGCAAGCTGGCAAATGCTTTGCAGGGTGTATGCTAGACTTACAATGAAGTCCTTTAAAAACCCTACAATTTTCAGCTTTCCAGAATGAGGGTCATATATTTTTGTTTTGTTACCTGTTTGTGCCAGAGGACCTTTGAATGCTTAAAAGGAAATTCTGAAGAAGTCCCTACCATGGGGAAGGGGGCCCAGTGGGACCAGAGCCCCCCAGTTGGCAGGTCCCTTGAGACTTGAGCCCTCTTTACCTTCTGCTGTAACTGTATCTTCCAGCTTCTGAGCGGGAAGAAGGATTCTAGAGTCATGATTTCTGGAAAGTGGGAGAAATGAAGCAAAAATGAAGCTTCCCAGGGTGGGCAGATTATTTCAATAAAAATATCAGACATATATAAATGAAAACATTGACAAGACAGCAACAAAAATATGCAATATGAAAAGATTTCTGGAAACAATCTATAATATCTCCTATTTTGCATTAAATAGGATATTTCCCTTTTTATTTTATTGATTGATTATTATTTTTTTTACATCTTTATTGGAGTATAATTGCTTTACAATGGTGTGTGTTTCTGCTTTATAACAAAGTGAATCAGTTATACATATACATATGTTCCCATATCTCTTCCCTCTTGCGTCTCCCTCCCTCCCACCCTCCCTATCCCACCCCTCTAGGTGGTCATATTATTTTTGATTATTATTACTTTTGGCCTTGCCACACAGCATGTGGGATTTTAGTTCCCCGACTAAGGATAGAACCCACGCTCCCTACAGTGGAAGCGCGGAGTTCCACTGGACTGCCGGGGAAATCCCTTTTTCTTTTCAAAATAAAATTTTCAGGAATTCATGTTTTTTTACCCTTCAACTAGAAGAGCATCACATAGACCAAGAAAACAAACCAAAGGATTGTTCACTGATCAAATAATAACATGAATAATAATCAAAACTGTTTAATTAGATTGTTCCAGACTTTTATAAGGAAAACTAACATCAGAGGGGTTGTTGACACATTTCTTCAATGTTTTTTCAGCGTAAAAGCTCACATCCTGAAAGCTCTCAGGTTCAGAGGTTTGATAAGCTCCACCCTATAGAGTACAAGTTGGGTCTTCAAATCACTATTTAGACAAACTATAGACCAGCACCATCCAATAGAAATAGAACATGAGCCATGTTCAAAAAAATAAAAGGTGGTGGGCGAAGTAAGTGAAGGGGGTCAAAAAAGGTACAAATTTCTAATTATGAAATAAGTCATGGGGATATAATGTACAGCATGACTATAGTCAATAATGCTGTGTTGCATATCTGAAAGTAGCTAGAAGAGTGGCTCTTGAAGAAAAACAAAAACAAAAACTGGTGAAATTAATATTAAGAATATTTTAAACTCAGTATATCAAAAATATTATCATTTCAACATGTAATCAATATAAAAATAAAATAATTTTGCTCTTTTTCAAACCTAATCTTTGAAATCTTACATGCGTTTTACACTTTCTCCATGTCTCAATTCAGATACTAAATTTTTATTGGAAATACTTGATTTGTATTCAGACTTTATAAAACATACAGTTGCTAAGAAAAATTCATGTACTCTGGTGGTTCCAAGCATACATTAAAAAAAAGTTCTTCAGTAACTGAATCAAGTATAAGTTTTTAATTTTAGATTAAAATTAAATAAAATTAAAAATTCAGTTTCTCACTCCTCACGGCCGCAGTTTCTGTGCTCCGCAGATACATGCGGCTCACAGCTCCTATACTGAACAGCAAAACACTCCATCAGAGACAAGGACTTGTCAAAGCCTGAGGTTTTTTTCACCTTTATAACTTTTTCATGCTACTTTTAGAGGTGACCTGTTTTTTCTTCATAAGGATTAATCTGAAGCCTTTAAGTAAAAAGTACCTGTGTTCTTGTTACTGGTGTCAATAAGGAAGCAATGGCTAGAGAAGAAGGGAAGCTTCATGTAAGAGTGAGAGGATGTTTGTAGGCCATCAAAGAAAGAAAAGCAGCCTAACTCTCCAGGGTCTTCTGGACAGAAAGAATGGAGGCCCCCAGAGCAGAAGAATGGGCTTGGAAAGTGACCTTGTTCACTTTCAGACAGGGCTCTTTGTCACAAATGACAGATACTTGATTCAAACTGGCTTTGACAATGAAGGTTCTCTGTGGGCTTAAGGAACTAAAAAGTCTGCAGGCTCTGTAATGAGAAGCTCAGGCATGGCTGAACCCAGGGGCTCAAATAATATCCTTAGGAATTGATTTATCTCAGTCTCTCAACATCAGTGCCCACTGTACTACTTTCAATCTCAGAGTTTCTCCAACAGTGGCAAGATGGCTGCCAGCTATCCCAACCTCATGTCCTGTTCTTCACATCCCTACCAGAGAGGATGCTTCTTTCCTAAAAGACCCAGCATAAGTCCTAGGGCTGATGGTCGTTGTCCTCTGCTTAGGTCACTTGATCATTTCTTAAATAATCCCCAGGCCTGATTGACTTTCCAACCTTGGAGATGGAGCGTTGGATCTGCCCACTCAAACCACATGGACTCAATGAGGGAGCGTGGTTCCCAGGGAAAATCAGGTTGCTGTCACTAGGGAGAGAGAGAAGCGTGCTGGGCAGGAAAAATCTTTTGTACGTCTAATCAAAACGCTTGGCAATGAGGAGGCTAGTTGGTTCCCCCCAAAATGATTATGGTTATTCAGATTTTATGTGGCTTCATTAGAAATACTGTATCATCTGTCAGGCGTTCCATCTCCTTTTTCCATTAGTCTTTTGGGAGTCCACACCTTTTTCAAGTTACTTAACCTTGAGGAAGTTGTTTAACCTCAGTGTGCTTCAGAGTTTCCATCTGTAAAATGGGGACAATAATAGGACCTACCTATCACATTTATAATAAAAATTAAATAAGCTAATATGTGTGAAATATAAGATAGACAATTTATGAATAGAGTCTGGCAGATGACAAGTTCTAAAATTTTCCACTAAATAAACATGCAAAAATGTGATATTATATACTTCCCTTAGAAGATCCATTGCCTTCTCAAATGAGTTCATATATGGCTCTTTCTGTCAAAGTAGGTTTCAGAGAGAGGAGAGACAACGGAAAATGTTTATTGGATCAATGAATGAATCCTATTGTCAGAGTTAAGGATGTATATACTTTTTTTTTCAAAGGCATACCTATGTCCTTAAATACAGTTTGCCTGTATTGTGATTTCTCTCTTAGGAGCATATGTCAGAGTTTAATTAAATTTAAACCAGTGCATTCCTCCTGTCAAAGACACTCTGACTCTGGTTAATGTAATGGCACCAAGGAACAATCTGGGTAATTTGATCATCATGAGGAATTGTCTCCATCTCTATTCTATTCTTATTGTCCCAATACTTGGTTTAATCAAGTTATAAGAATTATGGTAAATGGGGTTTATCTGGGAAAATACTCCTTGAGAAATCAAGGGACCATCTCCAGTTACCTCTGCTGGGGAAAGCAGGACTCAGTTCCTACTTGGGGGATGAAAACACCCAGACATGGAGGGAGATTGAGGTTACGAATTGCCTGAGACCGAGACTCCTGAAAATGCCGAGTTGATATCTGATGAGGAGGTGAGCCTCAAAATCCTTTTTTGCTGGATGCGTTCAATCAGTAAAAGCCACCCACGAAAGGTGATTCAAGGTACAACATGCTTTGCCTTCCCTAAAGGACTAGTCCCCTGTATCCATCCCTTCCCTCACACCTGGTCTAACATGACCACCCTGAGGCCACTTCACTGCCTAGGCACTGCCTTCAGTAGACCCTTGCCTGTTCCAAGCACATTTGCCACCTGCAAGGACACACATTCACATCCTGGCCCCCCACCACTGTCACACAGATAACATTATTAGATCACCTCATTCCTCACCCCTCACTGTACCCATACCCTTCCCTAAATAGCTTTGCAGGTCCTTCCACTAGAAATCTTGCTTTGGTCCCACGTGGGCTTACTTTGGCCAGTGGAACATGGACAGAAATGGCAGTGAGTCAGTTCTGAGCCTACACACAAAGAGGCAGCACACTTTCTGCTTGCTTCTCTTGTGCAGAGTTCTGCCACATCATTCCTCTGGCTCCAGAAGAGTGAAACATGTATGGAACAGAGCCACCCTGGCAAATCAGCGAAACTGTGAGCATGACAATGCATGTTTATTATTAGCCATTGAGATTTGGGCTGCTTTGTTACATAGTATGGCTCAGTTATAGTTGACTGGTAAACGAGCTACCAGCCAAGAGGGAGCAAGGAAGGCTCTGAGAGTCTTGGCCACAGCAGGTGAAGTTTTCTGCAGGGGTGGCAGAATTTGTAGCATCATCATTGCAGCCATTCCTTATCCCTCCTTCCTTGCTTTCTGTAATTACAAAATCTAAAAAGTGAAATGCCCAAGTTTCCAGAATGTTTTACAGCTGGGCCATCTGAGCCAGTTCTAGTCAACGACATAGAAGTAGAGATTGGCAGGGGACTCCTGAGAAAACTTTTGCTGTTTGAACACAAGAGAGACTTCCTGTGCCGCCCTCCTCCCTCCTTCCTGCCTCGGAGGCAGTCGCGATGCCCGAGTCCATAGCAGCCAACTTGCAACCAGGAGGTGAGCAGCATGAGGTTGAAAAACCAACAGCTTGAGGAAGGCAGGAAGAAGAGGAAAAAATCCTGGGTGCTTGGTGAGATTGCTGAATAGCTGAACCAGCAGCAACCAATGCCTATCTCTGGTTTTCTTTTAACGTGAGATACAATCAGTGTCCCTTTTGTTTAGACCCCTGTTAGTTGGGGTTCTGATATCTAAAGTGAAATGCATTCCCCGATGATATGCCTATTTTCTGGTTGGACTTGGGTCTGGCCCAGTCTGTTTACATCAGAAAGATGATGCTGCTTCCTCACTGGGTATTGGAGGAGCTGAGATAGAAGGAAACTCCAAAGGTTCGTAACCATTGTGGGGAAGGAAAGGGAAGCAGCAGTCTTAGCTTTTGACATCAGATAGGAGTCCCCTAGGAACTGAGACAGGGGAAGCTTTGATTACTTCTCTCTCTGTCCTGACCCATTTGATCCATTAAAATCCAACCCACCCATCGTTCTTAGCCTGTTCCATGAAGCTTTCTCGAATTCCATCCAGAATGACTCACTACTTTCTCTGAATTCCTCGAGTTGTTTGCTTGCTTGTTTATTTCAGCCTATGTGTGCCCCTCAGTTGACACATCACACTTGGCTCTGCATGAGTCTTGCTGTGTATGTGTCTTATCTTCCCTACAAGGATAGTGTCTTAGTAGCCCCTGCAGAATCTCTTGTAGAACCTAGTAGACACTGGTCGGCATGCATCAGGCCTTTAGAACTAGTGGTAACTATGAATCAAATAAAATGCATATGAACTTGCTTTATAGCAAGCCTAGCATCACATCCAGGTTTGTGTGTGTATCTGGAAACCTAATTAGGGATTGGCAGCAAAAACAGTTCGGTTTAGAATACCCTCTACTATAGAGGAAGCAGATTAAGAAAGAAATGAGGGGACAAAAGAGAGGAGAAATAAAGAACAATCCAAAGTCACCTCCGAAGAGACCAGAGTCTGTATAATTTATTCCCTCTTGGGAATGTTCCTATCAGAAGTTCTGATGACAAAGAGTCAGCAACCTGGCATGGTTTTGCATTTCTATCCTGTGCCTTAAAATATATGTTGGATCGTTTAGACTTTTTAGCGTCCACTTTAGTTAAAAAGAAGAGGGAAACTTTAATCTGGGCAGTGCCTGAACTCATAGTTAAGAAGTGGGGTGGTACGGTCTCGGACTAGGTTCCCCAGAAGCAGGGCAAATGGCTTATGTGGGAAGTGATTCCAGGAAACACAGGGGAGATTGTGGAAATGGCGGTGATGGGAAGGAAGCGAACATGGGTGGGTTAATGAGTAAGTTACACCTGTGTGTACCTGGATCTTGGTCCTGGCAGGGAGCTCTGTGTAGACCCCACCTCCAAATTGTTCCACTATGTAAAAAAAGTCACTAAACCAGTGTTGGAAGAAAATATTATTTTTATAAAAGGCTTTGGTTGGTAGGCTTGGAGTTACTTTTTTGGGTTCCTTATAATTGTCTAAACTTTACGTATTTTCCATGATGAACATGCATCACTTTTATAAGTTCCTCACAAAATCTTTGAGAAAACATGTCACTCATTACCAATAATGATTCCAAAATGATTTTGCTGACTTGACCCATCTGAGTCTCTGCTGTTAACTTCTGTTTAGCTCAAGGGTACCAGCTCCCAGGAGGTTAGCATCCTCAGCTCTGTCCTCCTCATTCCCCAAGATGTCCATGTCACACTCCCTCCCACCAGTATGCATTCATTCTTTTAAGAAAATACAGAGGCCCCGCTGTGTGCCGGGCACTGCCCTAGGCACTAAACAAAACCAGACATTGTCCCAGCCCTCATGGAAGGAACTGAGTAATAAAATAAAGCAAAATTTAAAGATTCTGTCTTTCAGAAGCACTGTGCAGGAGTGTTTTTTTGTGGGAATTCTATGAGGTCCCAGTTCTCCGGGAAACTATAGTAGGAGATTTAGATCCAACGGGGAAGCTGCCCTTAGGAAGTGAGGTTGAACCTAAGATCTGAAGGGTGCAGAGGAGTTAACCGGGCAAATGTTAATTGCATTTCTAATGTGCGCATGGGGTCATCACGTTGGGGTCTTGGGACGCTACGTTCAAACCTCTGTCCTCAAAGACATAGCCATCTAATTGTCAGCCTACAATCAAGTTTCCTAAAATAACAGAGAGAAAAAAAACCAAAACAAAACATTGTTGGATCAAGTCCCCCAGTGTCTATAGGAACATGTGAGAGTTCAAAGGAAGAGGCAATCAATAAGGCGAAGTAGACAGGAAAGCCGCTTTGGAGGAAATGTAGCTTGGGTTCAGGTTTTATGCCAGCAACAAGGAAATGTTCCCACGGAAGGGGAACAGCACACACAAATGCTCAGAGAGCTCCATGTCAGGGATCCTTCTATTGAATGGTGAGATGACCAGCAAGATGAGAGTATCAGATAGGTATTAAGTGGAAGAGATGGCCTGTCCTTGGAAGCCGGGTAAAGATTCTTGGACTTGATGTGATGGGAACTAAGGAGCAAAGACTGCCAAAAGACAGGCATTACCTACAGGAGGATTGATGCCGCTGACTTTACCCCTGGGAAGGAGGGGAGCCAGAGAGGCTGGCCACAGTGATCCAGACAGCAAGAGAGAGTCTGACAAGGAGGACCTTCTTCCTTGTATCCATGGTGAACTAGGATTTTAGAGGTTCACGGAATTTTTAGCCTCTGAAAAAGAAATTTCTATTAGAAAGGGAAGCATCATTATATTACTTGATAGAATTGGTCTCATCTCATTTATTTTATCCATCTTTCTCTTACAACCGAGGAAATATACTGAAGCCCAGCCAATTTCTTTCCTTTCCCAGAAGCTCTCCACAGGAAGGAGACCATATTTGCAAGTCATCTGGGACTCAGCCCTTCTGGAGCACACCCATGGAGTGGGAGACCCCACTCCTGCTCTAAGGAACACCTCTTCCTGATCTGTAACCTTCCCAACTCACAAAAGTTGCTGCCAGGGGCTTCCCTGGTGGCGCAGTGGTTGAGAGTCCGCCTGCCGATGCAGGGGACACGGGTTCGTGCCCCGGTCCGGGAAGGTCCCACATGCCGCGGAGCGGCTGGGCCCATGAGCCATGGCCGCTGAGCCTGCGCTTCCGGAGCCTGTGCTCCGCAACGGGAGAGGCCACAACAGTGAGAGGCCCGCATACCGGAAAAAAAAAAAAAAAAAGTTGCTGCCAGCCGTGGTGGGGTGGGAGCGAGGGCAGGAAGTATATGTCATGCTGACAAAGGGTCTTCATTGCTGGAGGGGGCTGCAGAGGCATAAGGGCGGGTCTGAGGGATCTCTTCCCTAGCAGAGGCTGGTGGACCAAGTGGTGCCCATTCTGCCCCATTGCTTCCCATGACCAGCAGTTCCTCTGGCTAGATCATACCTTTTTAGGCCATTTTCTACCATGTCCCCCTACTGAGACAGCCCCTCCTGTGTTCTAGATCTCTCCAGGAAAGGTGAGTTTCTAAGTTCTACGGTGTTTTGTCTTAGTGAACACTTAAAGGGCCTTTTGAGCAACAGTAGAGGAATCAGCTTTACCCCTGCTTCAGCGCACACTGTAAATCCCCAATCAGGACAGCGCTAGAATTTTCTATACGGGACACATTAACAGGTGGCAATCTGGAACTTCGTTCAAAACTCTATTTGCCTACAAACATGCTGTTTGTATTTTGATTTTATGTTTACTGGGGCAGCACATGGAAGTAATGGGGTACGACGGTCCACAGCTTCCAAGCTTGTTCCTGATACCACCCCTGAGCCCTACAACTAGGCTTCTTTTCAGTTACAGACTCTCATAAAAAGTCCTACACCCTCATCTGTACTTTCACACCAAGGACAGACAGAGACTTGCATGCAGAAATCATTTACAGTGAATAAATTGGTCAATTAATTATCTAACTTCCCTACAGAGCTGGCTACTGCCTTCTCGTGGGAAGGTGAACACCTGCTGAGAAGGTTCTCAGGAATCAGCTTATGCCCAAACACCCCACCCAGAACAGACCTTTCAGCTCCCTCCCTGGGGCTTCTCTCAGAAACAGGAGTTTTTCTGGATCTCTGACGCCCTCTAGTGGCTGTCTCAGGCTGTAATCCTGCCTAAAGTCGGCAGCCGTTCCACCTCCTCCTAAAAATACGACCAGCCCTGAATTTAAAAAGAAAGGAAGAAAAAACACATATCCTTTCTTCTGCTTCTCCTAAGTGCAAAAAAGAAAGTTTAGGGATGTCTAGTTTCTGACACCGTCAAGGTTCACCTGGCCTCTTAACATTGCCCTGGTTGGTTTGTGTTTTAAAACTTTGATAGCATCTTGCTGCCTGCTCTGTACCCCAAATGGCTTTCCCCTTGCCCCCAATATATACTTTATTTCGTCTTTATGTTTGTTTCAGAGCATCACTGAGTGTCTTTTTCTCAAAAAAAAAAAAAAGAAAAGAAAAGAAAAGAAAGAAAGAAACACAGGAATGGCTTAACTGTATCCTTTAAGTTGAGGAGGGCAGATTTCCCTGCCCGACACACCAAGGTGCCCTCGCAAAGCCTCTGCGTGATTCCAGGCTCCAGGGGCATCACAGTGAGCCTTGGCAGGACCAGGGATGCTGCTGTCTTTTTTGACTTTGGTAGGTAGGTGTGGTTTGAAATTGGCTACATTGGTCATTTTTATGAATCGATTTTTACAAACCCATGGGAAGTGTTCCTAATATAAATAGCCTGCGTTATTCTTGTATCACCTTCATCTGACCCCTAGGAGCGCTAAAGAAAAGCCCATCACACTTACCTGGCCTTCAGCCCGAAGCAGACAAATAAGCCACTGACCAGGATGAGACTGGAGGAGGAGACAGCACATCTGCTGCCACTTCTATTCCCTTGGCTGAAAGGAAAAGACGAATATTTGCTGGGCTTGTTCTGTGTACTGACCATTAAGTATCTCATCTAGTGGGGCAGGTATGACCATCTCCATTTTACAGACGAGGACACTGAGACACAGAGTTAAATGGTTTTCCCAAGATCACATAACTATGTAAGAGGCAAGGTTAAGATTCAAACCCGGTTCTGACTCTCTTTAAGGCCCACTCTTTACCCAACTCTTGCCTCTTATCTTACTTAGCTTTGGGTTTCAGATCCTTGCCTCAGAGTCTATGTGAATGGTGCCTTCTGGAGTTGAGCAGTGTGCAGCCTGCAGGTCTGTCCAGAGTGGCTCAAATTTGGATTGGCTTGAAACCCTCCCATGACCAGATTCTAAGCCTGGCCTGAAAACTAGAGTCTTGCTGCTCAAAGTGTGGTCCCCAAAACTGCATCATCAGCGATACCTGGGAGCTTCTTAGAAATGCAAATTAGTGACCCCCACCCCAGACCCAGTGAATCACAAACTTCAAGGTTTGAGATTAGAAATGTATACCCAGCTCTTCTCAGCTTTGATGTGCACTCAGATCACCTGGGGGTCTTGTTGAATGCAGATTCTGATTCAGGAAGGCTGAGGAGATGGTGCTGAGCTTCCGCTTCTCTAACCAGCTCCCAGGCAATGCCAACACCGTGAGCTACATTTGGAATAACATGCCCCTAGATCAATAATTCTCAAACTTGAGTCTGCATTCAAATCACCTGGAGGGTTGGTAAAACAGATTACTGGGGCCCCATCCCAAGGAATTCTGATTCAGATGGTCTGGGATGGGGCCCAAGAATTTTCTTTTTTAACAAGTTCCCTGGTGATGCTGGTATAGGGACCCTATAGAGAACCACCATTCTAGCCTATAAGAACTTCCTTCAGTTAGACAATTAACCCCATGCCTTTTGGCTTTGCATTTTCATGAGGCCCTACTTAGTCCTCAAATCCTGGCATCCTGGCATCTTTTTTTTTTTTTTCATCCTGGCATCTTAGAGCTGAAAATAACTTCATAGACCAAAGGCAAAGCCAGGATGAAGCAGCCAGACTTACTCTATTCAATGTTGTTCCTCTGCATCCTGCTGGCTCTGAAGCTCCATAAATTTTCCAGCCTCTAGCAATTACAGTGTTTATGGTGAGCTCTGCATTTCAGGCCAGTTTTGTAAGCACTTGAATCCCTATCAGACACATATGTCATTGGCAAAATCCATAAAAACTCAGGGCCCTCCTACCTCACGGCTCTGTGAAAAGAGGGCTTTGGAAAAAACCAGCAGCCAGGCTGGCAGCCATGGTGGAGAGAAAACGCAGCAGCTAGCAGGCAAACCCAGACAAGGTGATTCAGCACAGAGGCCCTGGAACAAAGTAATAAACCAGGATACTGACGGCTACTGGCACTCACATTCTGCGGGGCAACCCTGAGAAGGTCATTTACTCTCTGTGCCAGAGAAGATGCTTTTCCTTAAGGTAAACAATACTCTCATTCAAGGAAATACATGCAAGAGGTGGTCTCATATAAGGACTTAGATCAGTTAGTTTCTGTTATCTGACGAATCACCCAATACTTAGAACAACCATTTATTAATGCTCATGAATATTTGAGAAAAAGTAGTACTGTATATTTTCTTGAAGCCTAGGCTTGGAACTGGCATGCCATCACTTCCACCATATTCTATTGGCCAAAGCAAGACCCAAGACCAGTCCACTGCTGGATGGGAGAAGCTGTAACATCACATAGTAAAGATGTAGAGGAAGGTGGAGTTTATGGCCATTTTGCAATCTACCACAGAAGAGTTTTCTGAGTTTGGGAGACCCTGAGACAAAGATTCCAAAGCCAGTGGTTTCAATGGTTACTTGGAAAGTGAAGGAAATACTGGTAGGGGCGTAGGGTTTGAGATCCAGAGGAAAGCATCTGGTGAAGTGTGCGTAACCCGGCCAGCCAGCACTCTCATAGATGGAGCTGAATTCCACTGGAAAACTCTGGGAGTGTTGGACACATGCCTTTTTGTTATCCTACCTGAGAGAAGGAGCTAAGATATCTATACATCAATTCCTAGCAGTCATTTGTTGAGGACTGCTCCTAGGGCACAGGGGTTCCCCGTTACTTCAGCCTCCCAGACTGGGCAGAGTGGTCCCAGAGGTATGCAGGTCCTGGTAGCTGTGCACCGAAGATGTAAGTGTAGGGAGATATAGGGACACCAACAGTAACTCCTGCAGTGCAATGGTGATTAAAAAAAAGAAGAAAAAAACCCCTCAAGCTTTGGTTTTAAGTTCTTCTGGTAATAACATCTTTTCTTCCCTGTTTTAAAGTCTATTTGCTTTATTTGAGGTGATGCTTCATTTCTTTTTCTGGCTTGGTTGGAACACTAGATAGCGTCATATCAAGTTGTCCTGCAGCTCCAGAAACAAAAGGGAACTGAACAATTCACAGCATGAGTTGAGAACAAAGAGTCGTGTCTGCTGTAGCAGTGCTGGACCACTTCAGCTCTACCAAGAACATCACTCTGTCTGAACTTGCCCTGTGCAGCAACGTCACAAACCATGGGGGGCCAAAGCACAAAGGGCAGGCAGAGGTCACGGACATTTTCTAAGGTATGGGATTCCCAAAATCCCTGTAAGGAAGCCGTAGGGAGAATGAAACTTTCTACCCCCAGAAAGGTCTTTGAACTGTATGAAAAATGGGCTGAAAGGAAAAACACTAAACTTATAGTAGAGATTTATTTTGGGAGGTGGGAGTGGAGAGGGGATAGTAAATGATGTTGAAAGTGAGGGTTCAAGTTATTTAACATTTTATTTTAAATAGTTACCACAAATGAGACAAAATGTCAGCATTGACCAATTCTTTGTAATAGATACTAGGTAGTTGCCATATCATCATCTCCTTTACTTTTTCTTAAATTTCAAAAAAGCGTGTTGGGGGCAAGGCGGGGTGGGGGCAGAGGATGTTCTCCTGTAATTAGCAAGGTCTGGTAGGCTTATAGAAGTAACACTGATCTGTTTCTTGAGTAACATTTGATAAATACTTCCCCTTACTGAACCTTCATTTCCTTGTTCATAAAATGAAGATAATAATAGTAGCAACATCAGGGGCTAAGCCTCAGATGATATACCCTACTGCCCAGCGTGGTACCCCAAAGGAAATGGTCCCTCAGAAAATGCTCACTGCTCCCTTTATCCCTCCCCTGATGCGCCGCATGGATTAGGATCCCCTCACATGGAGTCAAACAAGACAATTGGCTAGTTACCTAGATAAGGCTAGAAACAGAAAAATCTTAAATAAAGCCTTATCCTGACTCCTCTGAGTCCAGGGACAGCGTTGGTCTAAGAAAAAAGAAAAAGAAAACCCTTGCGGGAATGGCTAGAGAGAGACAACCCCCTCTTGTGGAGACAGGGATTCTGGAATTTAGCAATAAGTATTTTCTAAATTTTCTCAAGTCTTTAAAATCTTCTACCTTGAAGGGGCACTAACCTAGTTCTAGAACAGACCTAGGTGCCTTGGTAGGACTTGTAAAGAGATATTTCTCCTTTGAGTGTAATGAGGATTCTTGATTTTTTTATACAAATTAGAGAAAGCCCATAGCCAGCCTTAACAACACAGAATACCATGAGGAGAAGAGAGAGAGAGGGACATAATGGGCCAGTAAGAGTGGAAGATATGGAATGTGATCTATTAAATGAGGAGTCAGAGCCTGACCTCTAGGAGAGAAGGCTTCTCTGGCCTCTCTACATCTTGCCTGGGAAGCTGAGGGAAGTCTTAGAAGGGAATGCAGCATTCCTCGGAATCTTGTTTTATCTGGGATTCTCTGAATCTGGAAAAGATTGTCCTTAAGCACAGACTGAGAAGCCATTGGTCTGGGCTTGCTCTGTGCAAGGGTTACAAATAATCTCAGTCTTCTCTACACTTCAGGGTCTGCAGGAGGGGTGTGTATGTGTGTGTGTGTGTTGTGTACAGGGCTTCCCATTCATTCTGTATCAGTCACCTATTACCACAACAGTGCTGCATAAGAAACCATCCCAAAATTAGTGACTTGAAACAATAACTGTTTCTTTAGCTCATGAATCTGAGGCTTGCAATTGGGACTGAGTTGAGCTGGGATGTTCTGGTTTCAGTTGGGCAGACACTCTCTAAAAAGAAAGAAAATGCTAAAAGAAGAAACCCTAGAACATCAAAAACAAGGAAATACAGTAACCAAAATTATGAGTAAAGACAATAGAATTGCCTTTTATTCTTGAGACTTCTAAATTATATTTGATGGTTGAAGAAAAAATTATAACATTGTCTGATGTGGTTATCAAAGTAAGTAGAGGAAATGTTTAAGAAAACTATATTATGAACAGGAGGATAAATGGACATGAAGAGAGGTAAGTTCGTCTACACTTCATTCAAATGGGTAAAATGATGACAACAGTAGACTGTGATAAGTTATATATATACCTAGAGCAACCAGTAGAAAAAAACTACACAAAGAGATACACTGTTGATGAACACTACAGATAATTCAAATGCAATTCTAAAAAAAAAGTTTAAGTAACTCATATGAAGGCAAAAAATAAATCATAAATGGAAAACAGAGAATAAACAAAAGAAAAATAAAATGGCAAACTTAGTCCCTAATATATCAATAAGTACATTAAATTTAAATGATCTAAATATACCAGTTAAAAGACCTTGGCAGAGTGAACTAAAAAACATAATCCAAATGTATATCATCTACAAGAAACTCACTTAAAATATAACAGTACACACAAGTTGAAAGTAAAATGATGGAAAGAGATATATCATGCAAACAATAATCAAAGGAAAGCAGGAGTGGCTAATGAATGACAGACAAAGTAGAATTCAGAGCAAAGAAAATTACCAGAGTCAGAGAGAGAGATTATATACTGATGAGAGGGTCAATCCACAAAGACATAGCAATGCTCAGTGTGTATCCACAAGGTAACAGAGATGCAAAATATGTGAAGCAAACCTGATAAAAGTGAAAGAAGTATAATCCACAATTATAATTTCAGACTCCAACACCTCTCTTTTAATATTTGATAGAACAACTAGACACAAAAATTGGCAAAGATACATGAGAGTTCAACCACACCATCAACCAACAGGATCTAATCAACATCTATAGAAGCATCCCCCCAACAATAGCAGAGTACACGTTCTTTTCAAGTGCCCACAGAACATAGAGAGACCATTTCCTGGGTCATAAAACAAACCTCAACAAATTTAAAAGAATTGAAATCATACGCAGTGTGTTCTAACACAATGGAATCAACCTAGAAATCAAGTCACTCTCCTTGTTCAAATTTATTTGTAAAATGAAATTGACAAAACCTGCCACAGTTACCTCCCAGAGTTGATAGTAGAGGTAAATTAACATTAACTGAAGAAGAAACTTTACAAATATAAGAACCAAGTCTATATATAAATATTAGGCATTTGAAATCTTTCATTATATAAATAGATGCCTCAAAGTCCATCTCTCCTGGTAGTTCAGGAACATAATTACCTCACTAAGACTAACAGCTAATTTCATTTTCATCATCAGTCTTTAATCCCAGTAATATAATCAAAGAACGATCTTGGACAAGAGAAGAGAAAAAACTGATCTCTTTTCCAGTCCTATAACTCACTCAAGAGCCAGGAATATGCCAACAGTTTCCCCTCCTGCTGCAAAGGATATTGTCAAATAACCTCTCCTAGTCTGTGTCATAGAGCACAGATCACTTTAAGATATTTTAATATCTTTTACTATTTTGGTTTGAAGAGATTGCACAGAGTTTATTCCCTGGCGTTTATGTGAGAGGAAAACCATTTGACTATTTATAGCCTAAGGAGACAGAAAGGATAAAGCACATTTTGGTTATCATTGTTTTGGGGACAGAGGGTAGGGATTATTTAATCTATTGGAAGCATTTGGAACTACTGGGAGGCTTTATGCAGCAATTAACTTTCAGTTATTCAAATAACTGGATGAGTTTCAATTATTTCTAAACTAGCTTTTTCAATGAAAGGATGTATAAGCTCATTTAACAGGAAATTTGATAGGAGTTGGTTGATCCAGAATCTCAATATTGTTATCTGGAGCTTAGGTTCTCTACAGTCCTTGGCTTTGCTATTCACATGGTTGGTTTCATTTTTTTAAGTTGTCCAAGGGACAATGGTGGATTCATCTGCCTTCATTCAATTATGGAAAGAGAGAATAGCTTGCTCTTAAAAGCAAGGCAAAACTTCCGCAGATGACACCAACAGCCCTCTCATCACATGTCATTGGCCAGAACTGGGTCACATGACTTTTCACAACCAATCACAGACAAGGGGGGGGGTGAGATAACCCTTAATACAATCAGATTCACTCCTGAAGCTGATGGGATTCCTCTAAGTCATATGGGCTACACGAGGATGGGGCATCTGAAAAAGAGAGTTTCTGTTAGGAAGGAAAAAGGAGATAATGTGTGCTGTGTGGGCAGCTGGCACTCAGTAACTCTAAGTATGTTTCTAGGAGGAGAAAACTCAAACAGACTATAACAATGAAGTGACCTGATTGTCTCACTGAACTGAAGGAGGCCACAGCTGGCAAGGCTTGATCCAGCAGATCAAATAATGCCATCAGGACCTGGCTTCCCCCTCTCTCTGCGCTCTGCAGTACTGGCCCCTTCCTCCACATAGTGGTCTCCTGCCCATGAAAAGCTACTGCAGATTTGAAGCTTGAATTGCTCAACATGGTGGGTTGGGGGAGGGGTGGAAGAAAGAAACCAATTCTAATAGTTCCAGTAGAAGACTCTTCCTTTTGCCAGAATACTCAAAAAATAGCTCTTCATATCTCATTGGCTTTGATGGGGGCATGCACCCAACCTAAACCAATTACTGTGGCCCTGCAGTGGAATAGTTTGTCTAGTTTAATTCCAATCATAATCTCTGTGTGTAAGGGTGGGCCAACAGCAGTAAACAACAACAACAACAGCAATAACAAAAAACACGCACTAAATCCATTGGTTTAACCCAGTAAGATTTATTTCTTGCATTCATTCAGTGTGGGTGGACAGAGTGACTCTAATCCACACAGTTATTCAGGAACCCATGTTCCTTTTAAATGCAGCTTTGCCCTGGACATCAGAGCGGATGTGAAAAATAAATGAAGAGATGGAGAGAGAGACATGCTCTTGCTCCTCATTTGGCATCCACAGCCATGACAGAAATGTGACTTCATTCACTCCTGCGCTATGACCACTTTGTCTTAATTCAGCCAAAGGGACTAAATGACATATTTCTGAGAACTCTGATGCTAAATGGTGAAAATATAGGGTAGGGTTTGACTTTTCTAATTTTGAATCTTTCTTCAAACTAACTGTGAAGCTTTATGTAAGTCAAAGTCTTGGGCCCTTGTTTCCTTATTTCTGAAAGGAAATAAAGTTGTGTAACCTTGGGCAAGTTACCTTATTTCTGTGTCAGCTTCCTCATCTGTAAACCCCTCACTTGAAGTCAATACTACTTTACTCATAAGGTTGTATATGAGTCTTCTAGGGCTGCCATAACAAAGTATCACAGAGTGGGTGGCTTAAGCAACACAAATGTATTTCTCAATTTATGGAGCCTAGACATCTGAGATCAAGGTGTCTGCAGGGTTGTTCCTCCTTGGTTTGAAGATGACCATCTTCTCTCTGTGTCTTTACATGGTCTTTACTCTGTGCATGTCTGTGTCCTTGATTGCCTCTTCTTATGAGGATACCAGTCATATTGGATTAGAGCTTATCCTAATGACCTAATTTTACCTCTTTAAAGACCCTATCTCCAACTACAGACATTCTGAAACTGGAGGATAGGATTTCAACATGTAAATGTGGGGGAGGGAGACACAATTCAACCCATCATAAGTTGATATGAGGCTTAAATAATTTAGTACATGTTAGGGCTTAAATCTATATAGTAGGTATATGCACTTAACATGAGCTATAACAATTATCTTATTTTTTTACAGTAGTAGCAATACATGTAGTAGCAGTGGTATTTGAAGTAGTATTAGCATCCCTAGAAGCAATACAGAAAAGGGAAAACGGCTCATTACAAAGGAAAGGGAAAGATACACTTTATTTATTTATTTATTTATTTTAACATCTTTTTGGAGTATAATTGCTTTACAATGGTGTGTTAGTTTCTGCTTTATAACAAAGTGAATCAGTTATACATATACATATGTCCCCATATCTCTTCCCTCTTGCATCTCCCTCCCTCCAACCCTCCCTATCTCACCCCTCTAGGTGGCCACAAAGCACCGAGCTGATCTCCCTGTGCTATGTGGCTACTTCCCACTAGCTATCTATTTTACATTTGGTACTGTATATGTCCATGACACTCTCTCACTTTGTCCCAGCTTACCCTTCCCCCTCCCTGTATCCTCAAGTCCATTCTCTAGTAGGTCTGCATCTTTATTCCCATCTTGCCCCTACGTTCTTCATGACCTTTTTTTTACATTCCATATACATGTGTTAGCATACGGTATTTGTTTTTCTCTTTCTGACTTACTTCACTCTGTATGACAGTCTCTAGGTCCAACCACCTCACTACAAATAACTCAGTTTCGTTCCTTTTTATGGCTGAGTAATATTACATTGTATATATGTGCCAGAAGCATTTTGTCAGAAGCATTCTTCTTCTGTCAGAATTTCTTCTGTCATTCTTCTTCTGTCAAAATTCTGTCAGAATTTTGTCAGAAGCATTCTCTGCGTCTTTACCCATTCATCTGTTAATGGACACTTCAGTTGCTTCCATGTCCTGGCTATTGTAAGTAGAGCTGCAATGAACATTTTGGTACATGACTCTTTTTGAATTATGGTTTCCTCAGGGTATATGCCCAGTAGAGGGATTGCTGGGTTGTATGGTAGTTCTATTTTTCCTTTTTTAAGGAAACTCCATACTGTTCTCCATAGTGGCTGTATCAATTTGCATTCCCACCAACAGTGCAAGAGGGTTCCTTTCTCTCCACACCCTCTCCAGCATTTATTCTTTCTAAATTTTTTGATGATGGCCATTCTGACTGGTGTGAGATGATATCTCATTGCAGTTTTGATTTGCATTTCTCTAATGATTAATGATGTTGAGTATTCTTTCATGTGTTTGTTGGCAATCTGTATATCTTCTTTGGAGAAATGTCTATTTAGGTCTTCTGCCCATTTTTGGATTCGGTTGTTTGTTTTTTTAATGTTGAGCTGCATGAGCTGCTTGTAAATTTTGGAGATTAAACCTTTGTCAGTTGATTCATTTGCAAATATTTTCTCCCATTTTCAGGACTGTCTTTTCATCTTCTTTCTGGTTTCCTTTGCTGTGCAAAAGCTTTGAAGTTTCATTAGGTCCCATTTGTTTATTTTTGTTTTTATTTCCATTTCTCTAGGAGGGGGGTCAAAAAGGATCTTGCTGTGATTTATGTCATAGAGTGTTCTACCTAGGTTTTCCTCTAAGAGCTTGATGGTCTCTGGCCTTACATTTAGGTCTTTAATCCATTTTGAGTTTATTTTTGTGTATGGTGTTAGGGAGTGTTCTAATTTCATTCTTTTACATGTAGCAGTCCAGTTTTCACAGCACCACTTATTGAAGAGGCTGTTTTTTCTCCACTGTGTATTCTTGCCTCCTTTATCAAAGATAAGTTGACCATATGTGTGTGGGTTTATCTCTGGGCTTTCTATCCTGTTCCATTGATCTATATTTCTGTTTTTGTGCCAGTACCATACTGTCTTGATTACTGTAGCTTTGAAGTATAGTTTGAAGTCAGGGAGCCTGATTCCTCCAGCTCCATTTTTCTTTCTCAAGATTGCTTTGGCTATTCAGGGTCTTCCGTGTTTCCATACAAATTGTGAAATGTTTTGTTCTATTTGTGTGAAAAATGCCAGTGGTAGTTTGATAGGGATTGCATTGAATCTGTAGATTGCTTTGGGTAGTAGATTCATTTTCACAATGTTGATTCTTCCACTCCAAGAACATGGTATATCTCTCCATCAATTTGTATAATCTTTAATTACTTTCATCAGTGTCTTATAATTTTCTGCTTACAGGTCTTTTGTCTCCTTAGGTAGGTTTATACCTAGATATATTATTCTTTTTGTTGCAATGGTAAATGGGAGTATTTTCTTAATTTCACTTTCAGATTTTTCATCATTACTGTATAGGAATGCAAGAGATTTCTGTGCATTAATTTTGTATCCTGCTACCTTACCAAATTCATTGATTAGCTCTAGTAGTTTTCTGGTAGCATCTTTAGGATTCTCTATGTATAGTATCATGTCATCTGCAAACAGTGACAGTTTTACTTCTTCTTTTCCAATTTGGATTCCTTTTATTTTTTTTATTCTCTGATTGCTGTGGCTAAAACTTCCAAAACTATGTTGAATAATAGTAGTGAGAGTGGCAGCCTTGTCTTGTTCCTCATCTTAGTAGAAATGGTTTCAGTTTTTCACCATTGAGGACGATATTGGCTGTGGGGTTGTCATATATGGCCTTTATTACGTTGAGGAAAGTTCCCTCTATGCCTACTTTCTGTAGGGTTTTTATTATAAATGGGTGTTGAATTTTGTCAGAAGCATTCTCTGCATCTGTTGAGATGATCATATGGTTTTTCTCCTTCAATTTGTTAACATGGTGTATCACATTGATTGATTTGCATATATTGAAGAATCCTTGCATTCCTGGGATAAACCCCACTTGATCATGGTGTATTATCCCTTTCATGTGCTGTTGGATTCTGTTTGCTAGTATTTTGTTGAGGAGTTTTACATCTATGTTCATCAGTGATATTGGTGATATTGGTCTGTCATCAGTGATATTCTGTCTTTGTGACATCTTTGTCTGGTTTTGGTATCAGAGTGATGATGGCCTCATAGAATGAGTTTGGGAGTGTTCTTCCCTCTGCTATATTTTGGAAGAGTTTGAGAAGGATAGGTGTTAGCTCTTCTCTAAATGTTTGATAGAATTCACCTGTGAAGCCACCTGGTCCTGGGCTTTTGTTTGTTGGAAGATTTTTAATCACAGTTTCAATTTCAGTGCTTGTGATTGGTCTGTTCATATTTTCTATTTCTTCCTGGTTCTGTCTCAGAAGGTTGTACATTTCTAAGAATTTGTCCATTTCTTCCACGTTTTCCATTTTATTGGCATACAGTTTCTTGTAATAATCTCTCATGATCCTTTGTATTTCTGCAGTGTCAGTTGTTACTTCTCCTTTTTCATTTCTAATTCTATCGATTTGAGTCTTCTCCCTTTTTTTCTTGATGAGTCTGGCTAATGGTTTATCAATTTTGTTTATCTTCTCAAAGAACCAGCTTTTAGTTTTATTGATCTTTGCTATCATTTCCTTCATTTCTTTTTCATTTATTTCTGATCTGATCTTTATGATATCTTTCCTTCTGCTAACTTTGGAGGTTTTTTGTTCTTCTTTCTCTAATTGCTTTAGGTGTAAGGTTAGGTTGCTTATTTGAGATGTTTCTTGTTTCTTAAGGTAGGATTGTATTGCTATAAAGTTCTCTCTTAGAACTGTGTTTGCTGCATCCTATAGGTTTTGGGTCATCCTGTTCTCATTGTCATTTGTTTCCAGGTATTTTTTGATTTCCTCTTTGATTTCTTCAGTGATTTCTTCGTTATTAAGTAGTGTGTTGTTTAGCCTCCATGTGTTTGTATTTCTTACAGATTTTTTCCTGCAATTGATATCTAGTCTCATAGCATTGTGGTCTGAAAAGATACTTGATACAATTTCAAGTTTCTTAAATTTACCAAGGCTTGACTTGTGACCCAAGATATGATCTATCCTGGAGAATGTTCCATGAGCACTTGAGAAGAATGTGTATTCTGTTGTTTTTGGATGGAATGTCCTATAAATATCAATTAAATCCATCTTGTTTAATGTATCATTTAAAGCTTGTGTTTCCTTATTTATTTTTATTTTGGATGATCTGTCCATTGGTGAAAGTAGGGTGTTAAAGTCCCCTACTATGATTGTGTTACTGTCGATTTCCCCTTTTATGCCTGTTAGTATTTGCCTAATGTATTGAGGTGCTCCTACGTTGGGTGCATAAATATTTACAATTGTTATATCTTATTCTTGGATTGATCCCTTGATCATTGTGTAGTGTCCTTCTTTGTCTCTTGTAATAGTCTTTGTTTTAGAGTCTATTTTGTCTGATATGAGAATTGCTACTCCAGCTTTCTTTTGGTTTTCATTTTCATGGAATATCTTTTTCCATCCCCTCACTTTCAGTCTGTATGTGCCCCTTGCTCTGAAATGGGTCTCTTATAGACAGCATATATGTGCTTCTTGTTTTTGTATCCCTTCAGTCAATCTATGTCTTTTGTTTGGAGCATTTAATCCATTTACATTTAAGGTAATTATCAATATGTATGTTCCTATTACCATTTTCTTAATTGTTTTGGGTTTATTATTGTAGGTCTTTTCCTTCTCTTGTGGTTCCTGCCTAGAGAAGTTCCTTTAGCATTTGTTGTAAAGCTGGTTTGGTGGTGCTGAATTCTCTTAGCTTTTGCTTGTTTGTAAATATTTTAATTTCTCTGTCAAATATGAATGAGATCCTTGCTGGGTAGAGTAATCTTGGTTGTAGGTTTTTCTCCTTCATCACTTTAAATATGTCATGCCACTCCCTTCTGGCTTGCAGAGTTTCTGCTGAAAGATCAGCTGTTAACCTCATGGGGATTCCCTTATGTGTTATTTGTTGTTTTTCCCTTGCTGCTTTTAATATTTGTTCTTTGCGTTTAATTTTTGATAGTTTGATTAATATGTGTCTTGGTGTGTTTCTCCTTGGATTTATCCTGTATGGGACTCTCTGTGCTTCCTGGACTTGATTAGCTATTTCTTTTCCCATATTAGGGAAGTTTTCAACTATAATCTCTTCAAATATTTTCTCAGTCCCTTTCTTTTTCTCTTCTGCTTCTGGGACCCCTATAATTCGAATGTTGGTGCATTTAATGTTGTCCCAGAAGTCTCTGAGACTGTCCTCAATTCTTTTCATTCCTTTTTCTTTATTCTGCTCTGCAGTAGTTATTTCCACTATTTTATCTTCCAGGTCACTTATCCATTCTTCTGCCTCAGTTATTCTGCTATTGATCCCTTCTAGAGAATTTTTAATTTCATTTATTGTGTTGTTCATCACTGTTTGTTTGCTCTTTAGTTCTTCTAGGCCCTTGTTAAAAGTTTCTTGTATTTTCTCCATCCTACTTCCAAGATTTTGGATCATCTTTACTATCATTATTCTGAATTCTTTTTCAGGTAGACTGCCTATTTCCTCTTCATTTGTTTGGTCTGGTGGGTTTTTGCCTTGCTCCTTCATCTGCTGTGTGTTTCTCTGTCTTCTCATTTTGCTTCACTTACTGTATTTGGGGTCTCCTTTTCACAGGCTGCAGGTTCTGCAGCTATTGTTTTTGGTGTCTGTACCCAGTGGCTAAGGTTGTTTCGGCGGGTTGTGTAGGCTTCCTGGTGGAGGGGACTAGTGCCTGTGCTCTGGTGGATGAGGCTGGATCTTGTCTTTCTGGTGGGCAGGTCCATGTCTGGTGGTGTGTTTTGGTGTGTCTGTGGCCTTATTATGATTTTAGGCAGCCTCTGTGCTAATGGATGGGGTTTTGTTCCTGTCTTGCTAGTTGTTTGGCATAGGGTGTCCAGCACTATAGCTTTCTGGTCATTGAGAGGAGCTGGATCTTGGTGTTAAGATGGAGATCTCTGGGAGATTTTCACTGATTGATATTATGTGGAGCTAGAAGTTCTCTTGCGGACTGGTGTCCTGAACTTGGCTCTCCTACCTCAGTGGCACAGCCCTGACACCTGGCTGGAGCACCAACAGTCTTTCATCCACACGGCTCAGAATAAAAGGGAGGAAAAAAAGAAAGAAAGAAAGAATAAGATAAAATAAAGTTATTAAAATAAAAACTAAGAATAATTATTAAGAAAAAAAATTTTTAAGTTAAAAAAAAACACAAAAATCAGACAGAACCCTAGGACAAATGGTAAAAGCAAAGCTATACAGACCAAATCACACACAGAAGCATACACATACACACTCACAAAAAGAGAAAAAAGGGGGAAAAAGAAATATATATATATATATATATATATATATATATATATATATATATATATATATATATATATCATTGGTCTGCAAGTCCACCTCCTCAATTTGGGATGATTCTTTGTCTAATCAGGTATTCCACCGATGCAGGGTACATCAAGTTGATGGTGGAGATTTAATCCGCTGCTCCTGAGGCTGCTGGGAGAGAGTTCCCTTTCTTTTCTTTGTTTGCACAGCTCCTGGGGTTTAGCTTTGGATTTGGCCCCTACTCTGCGTGTAGGTCACCTGAGGGCATCTCTTCTTTGCTCAGAGAGGATGGGGTTACAGGAGCAGCCGATTCAGGGGCTCTGGCTCACTCAGGGCGGGGAGAGGGAGGGGCACGGTGTGTGGCGTGAGCCTGCGGCAGCAGAGGCCACTGGGACGTTGCACCCGCCTGAGGCGCGCCATACGTTCTCCCGGGGAAGTTGTCCCTGGATCACGGGACTCTGGCAGTGGCGGGCTGCACAGCCTCCTGGGAAGGGAGGTGTGGAGAGTGACCTGTGCTCGCTCACAGCCTTCTTGGTGGTGGCAGCAGCAGCCTTAGTGTCTCATGCCCGTCTCTGGAGCTCCTTTAAGCAGCGCTCTTAATCCCCTCTCCTCACACACCAGGAAACAAAGAGGCAAGAAAAAGTCTCTTGTCTCTTTGGCAGCTCCAGACTTTTCCCGGACTCCCTCCCGGCTAGCTGTGGCACACTAGCCCCCTTTGTGCTGTGTTCATGCCACCAACCCCAGTCCTCTCCCTGGGATCCGACTGAAGCCCGAGCCTCAGCTCCCAGCCCCCGCCCGTTCCAGCAGGTGAGCAGACCAGCCTCTCGGGCTAGTGAGTGCTGGTCGGCACCGATCCTCTGTATGGGAATCTCTCCACTTTGCCCTCCGCACCTCTGTTGCTGTGCTCTCTTCTGTGGCTCCAAAGCTTCCCCGCTCCGCCACCCACAGTCTCCGCCTGTGTAGGTGCTTCCTAGTGTGTGGAAACCTTTCCTCCTTCACAGCTCCCTCCCACATGTGCAGGTCCCGTCCCTATTCTTTTGTCTCTGTTTTTTCTTTTTTCTTTTGCCCTACCCAGGTACGTGGGGAGTTTCTTGCCTTTTGAGAGGTCTGAGTTCTTTTGCCAGCATTCAGTAGATGTTCTGTAGGAGTTGTTCCACGTGTAGATGTGTTTCTGATATATTTGTGGGTAGGGAGGTGATCTCCGCATCTTACTCTTCTGCCACCTTGAAGCTCTCCGAAAGATACACTTTAAATAGAAGTGAGATGCACGAGGATAGTATTTGTATCACAAAATTGCAGTTTCCCAAAATATTTCAGAATTTGTACAGAAACACAAAAGACCCCAAATCACCAAAGCAATCTTGAGAACGAAAAATGGAGCTGGAGGAATCAGGCTCCCTGACTTCAGACTATACTACAAAGCTACTGTAATCAAGACAGTGTGGTACTGGCACAAAAACAGAAATATAGATCAATGGAACAGGATATAAAGCCCAGAGATAAACCCACACATATATGGTCACCTTATCTTTGATAAAGGAGGCAGGAATGTACAGTGGAGAAAGGACAGCCTTTTCAATAAGTGGTTCTGGGAAAACTAGACAGGTACATGTAAAAGTATGAGAATATAACACTCCCTAACACGATACACAAAAATAAGCTCAAAATGGATTAAAGACCTGGGCTTCCCTAGTGGGACAGTGGTTGAGAGTCCACCTGCCAATGCAGGGGATGCGGGTTCGTGCCCTGGTCCAGGAAGATCTCACATGCCACAGAGCGACTAGGCCTGTGAGCCATGGTCACTGAGCCTGCGTGTCCAGAGCCTGTGCTCTGTAATGGAAGAGGCCACAACAGTGAGAGGCCCGTGTACCGCAAAAAAAAAAAAAAAAAAAAAGGATTAAAGACCTAAATATAAGGCCAGAAACTATCAAACTCTTAGAGGAAAACATAGGCAGAGCACTCTATGACATAAATCACAGCAAGATCCTTTTTGACCCACCTCCTAGAGAAATGGAAATAAAAACAAAAATAAACAAATGAGACCTAATGAAACTTAAAAGCTTTTGCACAGCAAAGGAAACCATAAACAAGACCAAAAGACAACCCTCAGAATGGGAGAAAATATTTGCAAATGAAACAACTGACAAAAGATTAATCTCCAAAATGTACAAGCAGCTCATGCAGCTCAATAACAATAAAACAAACAACCGAATCCAAAAATGGGCAGAAGACCTAAATAGACATTTCTCCAAAGAATATATACATATTGCCAACAAACACATGAAAGAATACTCAACATCATTAATCATTAGAGAAATGCAAATCAAAACTACAATGAGATATCATCTCATACCAGTCAGAATGGCCATCATAAAAAATCTAGAAACAATAAATGCTGGAGAGGGTGTGGAGGAAAGGGAACACTCTTGCGCTGCTGGTGGGAATGTAAATTGGTACAGCCACTATGGAGAACAGTATGGAGGTTCCTTAAAAAACTACAAATAGAACTACCATATGACCCAGCAATCCCACTACTGGGCATATACCCTGAGAAAACCATAATTCAAAAAGAATCATGTACCAAAATGTTCATTGCAGCTGTATTTACAATAGCCAGGAGATGGTAGCAACCTAAGTGTCCATCATCAGATGAATGGATAAAGAAGATGTGGCACATATATACAATGGAATATTACTCATCATAAAAAGAAATGAAATTGAGTTATTTGTAGTGAGGTGGATGGACCTAGAGTCTGTCATACAGAGTGTAGTAACTCAGAAAGAGAAAGACAAATACCATATGCTAATACATATATATGGAATCTAAGAAAAAAAATGTCATGAAGAACCTAGGGGTAAGTCGGGAATAAAGACACAGACCTACTAGATAATGGACTTGAGGATATGGGGAGGGGGAAGGGTAAGCTGTGACAAAGTGAGAGAGTGGCATGGACATAAATACAGGACAAAATGTAAAATAGATAGCTAGTGGGAAGAAGCCGCATAGCACAGGGAGATCAGCTTGGTGCTTTGTGACCACCTAAAGGGGTGGGATAGGGAGGGTGGGAGTGAGGGAGACGCAAGAGGGAAGAGATATGGGGACATATGTATATGTATAACTGATTCACTTTGTTATAAAGCAGAAACTAACACACCATTGTAAAGCAATTATACTACAATAAAGATGTAAAAAAAAAAAAAGAGAAAAGAAAAGAAAAAAAATTCCAGTTTCCGTGGCTGTGTAACATATTGTGTCAAAATGTGGTGGCTTAAACCAACAATATTTATTTTCTTCAAGAATCTGCAGTTTCAACAGTGCCCAAGAGAAACAGCTCATTCAATTGTATTTGTCATTAGCTGGAGCAGCTCAAAGTCGCTTTCTTGTCAATGCCAGCTGTCAGCTGGGATCTCAGTTGAACACCTATATAGGGTCCCTTCACGTAGCCTGAGCTTCCTCACAGCATGGTGGCTGTGTTCCAAGCACCCTGAAAGGAAGTGGAAACATAGTGCCTTTTAAGACCTAGTCTCAAAAGTCACTCAAAATGGCTTTGGTTGCATTCTACTCATCAAGGCTTTCATAGACTGTCCACATTCAAGAGAAGGGAACATGAACTGATGGAGGATGGAAAGTTCTGGAAAAGTATGTGGTCCTGGAAATATTGTTATGGTCATTTTTGAAAAATATAATCCTCCACTCATCCCTACATTCCCACACAGAGAACCTCCTTCTGGGTTGGATCCTTATACAATGTTGCTCAATTCCCAGGAAATTGAAGATAAAATGACACACTTGGTAGGAAACTTTTAAGAGCTTTGTAAAAGAGAACTCAAATACAGGTTTGGCGTATAGCACAATCCTCTTCCAACTAGGCACACATAGAATGCAGGTTGATTTTCTGATTTCCCAGATGATTTTTTTTTAATGATTCTAGACACAATCATGTCCCAACCCTGCACAGGGAATTCAGACTTTCCTTTGTAAAATGAAGGCTAGAGATAAGAAGATCCACAATGCCCTTATCAGCTCTAATATTCTATGGAAACAGGAGAAAAATAGAATGAATTAAGAAAATTTAAAAGCACTATGCTGAGTCCATCAAAGGGAGAAGCTGAGCTGTTTCTTGCTTTATATTTGAAGGCTGTGCATGGTTTTCATGATGGCAATAATAATTTATTGACAAAATGCTTTTATTGAATTGCCTTTACTGAAGAGGCCTTGCATGGTTTTTCACCAACTTGCTACAATTAAAAGCAGCAGTAAACAGAGCCTTTCTATTTAGATTGAAAAGCAACAATTAAGCTTGCTCAGCTATAAATAGGAGGCAGCTTCACATCTACCACCCCAAATGCACACATTAAAGACTCCAGTCCCAGATGCCCCCAATTTATTTCCACAGGACAAACCAATAAATTGTCAAACCCTGACCTGAAAGCTGACAATTTCTTAGAAAATGGAAGTAGGTAAATTATGCATAATTCTAGATAATTACTGGGATGTCCACGAGGCCAGGAAATCAGTACCCGTGCTGGAGATCTAAATTTACAGGCATCTAATTTTTTCATTTTATCATTATCAAACCATGTTTTGCCCTGGGTGGCTGTCAGGGCTGGCTCTCCTTTGCCTGAGAGGCATAGATGAAAATAATGGATTTAAGAGTTAGGGAAAGGAAGATAGAAAATAAAAAGTTCTTTCACAAGATTCCCATTAGTTCGAGTAATTCAGTAAAGAGACCAGAACATGGGCAGAGTTGAATACTTTTTAATAAAAAGAAAACAAAACTGCAAGTGCCACTCATCCCATCTATAAACTATAGATACTGAGTTTTCAGAGATGTGAAGGCATTTGATTCAACCACCTCATTTTCCGCCTCATTTTCCGCAGGAGGAAACCAGAGGCTTAGGAAGCCACATGTATTGTCCAAGGTCACAGAACTTGACAGTGGCAGAGCTGGAACACAATAGCTTTCCTGACTGCCACTTCAATGTCCATTGAATGGAAAAAATTGCCCTCCTTTCATTCTTTTCAGTACAAAAGACTAGATTAATGAGACCTAAGTGATAAAAAGTCCAAAGTGTATCATATTTCTTTGAGTGCAAGACAGTTTTCAAAGGCAACAGGATTTTCCCACTTGGAGATACTGGGACTCCTCTGCCTCTGTATCCCCCAGTCTAAGCCAAGAGTTGCCAATTTCCAAAAGCGCCAAAAAAGTGATTTTCCAAAAATCTGTCTTGGGGGAATCACACCTTTTTGAGACTCATGAGTCTTGGTTTTCTGTTTGCACATGCCCTGTGTCTCCCAGTGAGTTACCAACTGCCTATGACTTCCCTCTGATATGTACTAGGTATTCTTTGTTGCCCCCCTCACCTTCTCTAACAAGCTCTGTACCCTAGCGGACTGACATTTATGGACTCATCAATGATACCCTAGTTCTTTGGCTACTACTGAACTTGGCTATATGGCAGGGGGTGGGGGGAAGGGACACAAACAGGAGACTGGATAGCAAGATGATAAAGAAGCCAAAATTTGTATTCTCCCATCTCACTTCCTGCAGAGTGAAGCAGAGTTGCCCAGCCAAGCCCATCCCAGATTAGCCAAACCCCAGGCAAAGCCCAGACACGTGAATGAGAGTAAATAACTATTGTAGTAAACCACTCACTTTTCAGGGGTAACTGTATTATGCAGCAATAGCTGACTAATACAGAATACGACATCTAAAAAGAAGACTTTTAGACAATATGGCCATTCTAAAAACTGAGATAAACATCTGTGAAAGCCAGAAATGGAATTGAACAGAGGAGTAATTGGGATTGAGTTTACAGACTCACTGAACTCCAGATCCAGAAGCCAATGGAGAAATCTGAGTTCCTGTGGGTAACAAGACTAAAAATTTCACAAAGGAAGTAAGAGGCTCACTCTTCAAACTCACTGTTTGAAATCAGAAGCAAGTTTGAGGTTTCCTCATACATTAAAGGGTGCTGAAATAAGCTCTTAAAACCACTATCTGAGCTACCATTTATATAAAGCAGGGAAGCTGTAAGAAATGAAATCTTTCATCCTGGACTTAGGCTTAACAATCTGCTGACTTGGTTGCTGAATATGTAATGACTCCAATATCAGTGTAGGTTGCTAGCCCTGAACTACGAATATAAGACCTGGTTTTGGAATTACTGTTCTTGGGAGGTGGTGGAAGAAATCAAATATAAATATGCAGGACTGTGAAACAAGGGGTGGAAGAGAGAGAGAAAAAGCGTGCAACCTCTCTGTCTCCATTCAGTAATAAAATTCCAAAACATATGAGAAAATAATGCTAAGAAAGACAGCAACAACTGGAAATAAATTCACTCTAGATGAAATGGAAATAATTGGAGAGATTATTACGCACAGATCCTCACTGAAATAACTACTAAAGAATTTTAGGCAGAAGGAGAAAACATCTTGAGAGATAGGTTGGAGTGAAATATAGAAACAATACTTAGTGTAGAATTTGGTGAAATATGTTGATAAGTTTAATTTACTATTGACTCTTTAAAAAAGAATGGTATTTTTACACATAACTAGATACAATTCAAGTAATGTCAAGGGAAATATAGAAGAGGGAGGTGTTCATTGTGTAATTAAAGCATATTAAGTTCTTGGGTTATTTGGGAGGAGGGTAGAGATACTGAATAACTTAAACTTTGTTATAAAATTTTATACTTAAGTAAATATGTGAAAATTTTGAAACTATCAAACAGAAAGAATAAAAAGTGGAAAAAGAGGCAAATAAAGAGCATGATAAATCTAAAACATAAAATAAGACCATATAACTAAGTATGAATATAGCAGTAATCAAAATAAATATAAAGGAATTCAAGTGGTCTATAGGAACAAGATTATCAGGCCAGATTTTTAAAAATCCAGCCATCTGTCATTTACAATAGACACATCTAAAACATAATTGTCCAGAAATGTTGAAAATAGAAA
The DNA here is from genome assembly GCF_039906515.1 of Pseudorca crassidens. Classification (NCBI taxonomy): domain Eukaryota; kingdom Metazoa; phylum Chordata; class Mammalia; order Artiodactyla; family Delphinidae; genus Pseudorca; species Pseudorca crassidens. Next base: position 51,063,727 of record NC_090310.1, on the reverse strand, counting down.
AAACACAAAAGACAATTACTAACTAAAAGAAAGCTGACATAACAATATTAATGTCAGATATAATTTAATTCAAGCTAAAAAGCATAAAGAAAGACATAACATAGTAATAAAAGGAACAGTAATGAAAGGAACTAACACATAACAGTGTTAGTTTGAATGGCTAACACTATGCCTTGAACTATAAAGAAAGAATACTATCAAAATCACAAGCCAAAATGAAAAACCTACCATCTTATTTAAGGTTTTAAAATACATATATCAAAAACCTGTGGAGCCAACAGAAAATATCAATGTATATTGAAGAGCTCAAAAGTAATAAACCCATTTATAGATGTAGAAACTAAGTTTCTGGGAAGTTAAGTGACCCACCCAAGGTCAAAAAGTTTATATGAGTTAGAACAACAACTATAACTCACATCTTTTAAGGCTAAATCCTATGCCCTTCCAATTTTATAACACTAAAGCCAATAGAATAAACTGCATATGTGCAGAAACTAGATTTTTCCATACCCTTAAAATAAGTGTAAGTGTGGGGCTTCCCTGGTGGCGCAGTGGTTGAGAGTCCGCCTGCCGATGCAGGGGACACGGGTTCGTGTCCCGGTCCGACAGGATCCCACATACCGCGGAGCAGCTGGGCCCATAAGCCATGGCCGTTGATCCTGTGTGTCCGGAGCCTGTGCTCTGCAACGGGAGAGGCCACAACAGTGAGAGGCCTGCATACCGCAAAAAAATAAAAGAAAAGAAAAGAATAAGTGTAAGTGTGTAGCATCTCCAATGGTGTTCCACTCAGATTCCCTTCGATCCCTTTGACCTTTTCAGTATGCTTTTCCTTGTCTTCTGTTTTACTTCTAATTGTCCATCTCTATGATGCTCTATGGAGAACCTCCCTGGGGCTATTGTGTTGGCTTGAGAGACAGAAGTTCCTCAAAAGTAGTCCCTATCCAATGATTGACTGGAGTGGAAAAAGGAAAGCCCAGCTCTTTTGCCTTGGAGTTAGGCCGAAATTTGAGGTGTAATTTACATTACCAACCTCTCCTGAAGGTTAAGGCTGAGGCTAGAACTTGGCTTGGCTTCTTTCCTTCCCTGTCCTGCTTTCCACACCCAATTTTTCCCAAGAGAACTTCCTCAATAAATCAAGTTGCATGGGAATTCTCATCTCAAGGTCTGCTTCTTGGAACCCTTTGCTAAAATAAAGACGATACAACTCTGTACAGGCGTATAGGGAGAGTAGAGAGTCATCCTAGGGAAAGAACATTTGAGTGGCTCAGAGTTCCTGGTGCTCTGGTCTTTGGGAATTTCCAGTTGGATTTACGCACTGGGAATCTGGCATTGTGAATGTAGTGTCTGCCAAGCTTGAGAAAAATTCTCTTGCAGTTTCAGACTTGAGGTCAATAACAATTGATTGGCCAACTTTCTGTCCCCAACAGTCCCTCTTGGGTCCAATTCTAGATAAGGGATATTCAAATCTGGAGGATTCTTGGCTTACAGCTGTCTCTCCCTCTTTCTCTCCCTCTCCCTCTTGCTTTTAAGACTGGCTCTGAAGATGCAAAAATGGCACCACAGAGGTCTGGACCTTAAGATGCAGGACCACAGGTAGCCATACAAGCAACATCATGGCCTTTCGAGTTGATGTGGCCATTATTTCAGCCCCTATATTTTATCCCATAGCTTTGTTTTCCTTTGCTTTCCAAGTCTGGATCTACAGGTGGGCCCTATGTAGAAATCCAGGTCTTCCCTGTAGCAGGCAAAAATTCCATTACTCACTGTGGCTTAGAATGATATGTATATAATAAAATATTTACCATTTTAGTGCATGCTGTATGCCATTTTACAAATGAAGAAATTGAGGTTTAGAAAAGAAAATTAACTTGCTCAGATTCACAAGGCTACTAAGTAGCTGGGTCTTGCTACCAACAGATGAAGGATTTGGTGAGCCACATATGAGTCCTGAACCTCCATGGAACCTACAAGTCATAGCATTTTCTACCCTGGCTTTGCTGACCCAGGCTCTAGCACTGGGATAGTCTTTGATTTTCTTGCTATGTGCACCAGTTGTACTTTCCAGGTTAGGGCCCTGACATCCATCCTCTGCTGACTCGTTTCTCCCGGGAGCTGACACTTGCTTCTCAAAATGTGTCTTCAATTTCTACCTGCCATTCCCTACGTATATACATAGCAGGAGGATGTGCCCTAAATGCACATCTCTGGGGACTTCCTGTTTCAAAGCCCTGCCCACTTCCTGCCAGGCTTAGCTGTGGCAACTGGGGGCCTAAAACCCTCATTGTGTCTTAGGTCGGATTCCCCAGAAGCAGAACCCAGGACAGGAAAAATCAGGTGCCCAGGGTATATTGAGGAAGGATGCTTAGGAGAAGCCTCTAAGGGAGGACAGAAGACAGGACAGGGGAAGAAGGCAAGCAACAATGTGTGTTCTGGCAAAATCTAAACTTGGCCTGATCCATGAAAGGCTCTGGAGACACAATCGTCCCCTCCTTAAGGCAAGGGGGCTGGCCTTTTGTACCCCTGCATCAGTCAGTCATTGCTATAGGCTTCTCCTGGTGGGGGGTATAGGGGTATAACCTCCTAGGCATCAGTTAAGGGCAATTCTTGGGGAAGGAGGCCTCCGTGAGCCCTTAGCAGCCAACACTGAAAGCAGCCAGGGGCTGGGGGCCCTGCCCATGCAACAGCATCTACTCCATGTGCCTGAGTCCAAGTCGGGCTCTGAACTGACAGGCTGCAGCAGTCAGATCCCTTTCTCTCACCCCACCTCCCTGCTCCTGGACTCCTGCTTCCCACCAGCCCTTATGTCTGGGATCCCCCATGCCAGCTGCTCATCCACAGCTTACTTGATTTTAGTACAGAGTAAACTGCATTGGCGCCCGACACTTTATTAGTGTTCTAAATCTTTGTTTACAGTTACCAAGACTCCCCAGGTGGCAGCAAAAAAGTCAACAAGGAAATAATACTCCACCAGCTGGCGTATTAGCTGGGGATCAAACCACCACAGAGGTAACAGCTGGGTGTGCGCCCACAATCCTCAGGGCATTGCTGGCCCTGAAGGCTCATCTGGAGTTACGCGTTTTAACCCCCTTTCTGAGCCTGCCTCTTTATCCTCCGCGTCTTCCAGTTATTTTGCACCATGTGGAAGCTGAGGTAGTAATGAGCTTTGAAGATGTTCCACTGCCTTGGACAGCCCATAGTTGTTCATTTGATCCAGTTGCTTGCTGCTACGTACATCAAACTCTTGGCAAAATCTGTGCCATTACGTCCCATTGTTTCCTTAGTCTAAAACTCACATCTTCTGATGCTAAATCCTATGTGTTTCTTGTTGTATGAAATGAACACTTTAAGGGAGCCCTGAAGAAAAACTCTCCAGCTCTCCTTATCCGAGACTGAAGAAATTAGGATGAGTCCAAAGGAAGTCATTCAGAGGAGCCAAGAGAAATATACTAAACACTGCTGCTATTGCTTCATGCTTCCTGGTTTGATTCCCTGGACCACATGCATGTGACCCATGGGTGGGCTAGAGACACCATGAGGGTGGCAACAGGCTTGGGCTTTAGAGCCTGTGCCTGAATTCTGTCTCCAGAAAATCAGAGCTGCGTGACTTGGGGCAAGTGACTTAAAATCTTCATGCATCGGATTTCTTCTCCATAAAATAATAGTACCTATTATTTCAGGGCTGTGAGGATGACATTTGAAAATATATGTTAGACACTCAGCCTCGAGGCTGTGTCTAGATTTGGTGGGGCCTGAAGTTTATTTAAATATACCCTCCCACAAATAAAAAAAAAAATTAAAACATTTTGCATTTGCAGATTTTATGAAAACACTTAAATATGTGAACATGCTAAGGCCCTTTTCAAGGCCTTGGGAAAGCTCCATGTATGTGAGAGGCCCCAAGCTTAAACTTTATTAGCTTCATATTAAATCTGCTTTTCTTAACAGTCTGTGCTCACTAAATATTAGCTATCAGGGATCTGGTGTGGGAAAGAGGGGCCTCAGCTTCTTATACATGTGTTCTTAATTAGACTCCATGCCTCTTGGGAGTGAGCCAAAGACCCAAAAATACGGTCTGGTGATCTGGGGGGAGTTTAGGAGAATGTATTGTGTCTGGGTGGGACAGTACCTTGTGAAAGGGATGTGACCAACTGTATTACTTAGGATAAGTAATGTTAGCTGCTATAAAAAACAGCCCCTATAATTTCAGTAGCCCCAAAATACAAAAATATATTTCTAATTCATATAAAGTCCACTGGATTCTCCTGGTTGGTGAGACCCAGACTCCTTCATCTCATGAGTCCCCATCTTAGTTCTTAGAATCCTCTCCATCTAGCTGATAGATAGGGAAAAAAATAAAGTGGAAGATAGCTCATGGGAAATCTTCATGGGCCACATTCTACTAGATAGAATTCAGACACATGGCCACAAGTAACTGTAGAGGAATCTGGGAAATGTGGTCTAGCTGTGTAACCAGGAAGAAAGGGAAACAGATTTGGTGAGCCAGTTTAATATCTGCCAAAACAACTTTCCTTTAAGTTTGACTAAGGACCACAAGGTGGGGCTGAAGTAAATTTTACTTGAGTCCAATAACAGGCAGACTTTTGTCTCTAGACTGAGTAGACAAGAACTATGAGAAACACAAGAGATAAAAGGGAATCAATCATAAGAGGCAGGCCTATGGCTTCAAAGGTTAGTATGTCTTTTGTTGACCTTGTACTGATGCTACTGGAAGCCTTACTCCATGGGAAGGTCAAGAGGGAACCTCTCCACTTCCAGGATGTCCAAGAAGAACAGGGGTCTGTGGAAGTACAGGAAGAAGACCCTGGGCCAGACCATGTACCAGCCAGAGATAGGAGCAAAGAGTGGGAAGTAGTCCCCATTCCTGAGAGGCAGAAAGCAATTCGTGCTCAAAGAAAAGTTCACAGTTTTGGAGAATAGACTAGAATATCAGAGAGGAAGCATAAGACATTATATTTCTGAAAGGGAAGATGGCAAAAAACACATTGGAAAAAGAGTCAACTCTACCCTTTGGCCATAGCGTCCAAAAGAGAAGAGAAATCTGAAAGCATTCCACATAACACGGAGAGCAGCAAGCAAGACTTACTATGGATTCATAGTCTCCATCATCTGAGTCTACTCAACAGTTTCCTCCTGCAGAATCACAAAGCCCTGCAGTGACCTCACGAGCCAAGAGTGAGAACAGTCAGCATCACGGTGCAGGTAGGGGTATTACTTAAATGATGTTGGGATTTCTCCTTATCATGGGACCCTGAGGGACCATGGACACTTGAGGACTTTGGGTTATTCTCATCTGGCTACCGCAGAACAGAAAGCATTGGATTGGTAATTTTCCTTTTCTTCTTTATAAAAATTTAACTCTATTCTGATGTGCTGTGGCTAAAGCTTATAAAGAATCCAGTCTTCTAGTACATTTCCAGGATGGCAGCTTAAGCAAAGAAGGAAGCAATCACTTTCTACCTTCACCCCATAGAATAAGGTCACCTGACCCTCAATTCTGAAAGCCGGTGGACTCCAAAGTTAAACTTGTCAGAGCCTTCCTGCTTCAAGGTCTTCACATTTCTTCTCAGCAGCTGCTGGACCTCATCAGTCAGCTCAGTTTTACTTACATCTCAAGGGTTGATTTTTACATATATAGGAAGAATTTACCCAGCTTTCATGGTATCAATTTTTCCTCAATGCTCTGCCTCTGAGCTGTACATAATCTTGTTTAAATATCTAGATCATTTCCTTCCAAATAGAAATTCTTTCCAAATTTCTTTCCCCTATCAGGTGGCTCAACACAAACTAGGTAAGTACTATGACCAGTCACCCTGCTCCTTGTACCGCTCTGTTTTGGCCTGTCCCACTGGATCTCTTGCTTAGTCCCATGCTGTCTTCTCTGCCTGGAACCATCTTCCCATAGAGCCTTGCATGCCTCATTACTGCTCATTGGTCAGGGCCAGCTTAAATATCAACTCCTTAAAAACCCTCCTGTGATTAATTTATCTAAAACATGACCTATCTCTGTCATTCTCTTCCACTTTATTCTGAAATTGTATAATTTATTTTAATTTTTTAATTTATTTTAATTATATTTTTTATTAGTCATCCATTTTATACACATCAGTGTATACACGTCAATCCCAATCTCCCAATTCATCACACCACCATCCCCACCCCCCTGCTGCTTTCCCCCCTTTGTGTCCATTAGAGAACGTTTATTCTCTACCTCTGTGTCTCAATTTCTGCCCTGCAAACCGGTTCATCTATACCATTTTTCTACGTTCCACATATATGCGTTAATATACGATATTTGTCTTTCTTTTTCTGACTTACTTCACTCTGTATGACAGTCTCTAGATCCATCCACATCTCTACAAATGACCCAATTTCATTCCTTTTTATGTCTGAGTAATATTCCATTGTATATATGTACCACATCTTCTTTATCCATTCATCTGTTGGTGGGCATTTAGGTTGCTTCCATGACCTATTGTAAATAGTGCTGCAATGCACATTGGGGTGCATGTGTCTTTTTGAATTATGGTTTTCTCTGGGTATATGCCCAGTAGTGGGATTGCTGGATCATATGGTAATTCTATTTTTAGTTTTTCAAGGAACCTCCATAGTGGCTGTATCAATTTACATTCCCACCAACAGTGCAAGAGAGTTCCTTTTCTTCACACCCACTCCAGCATTTGTTGTTTGTAGATTTTCTGATGATGCCCATTCTAACTGGTGTGAGGTGACACCTCATTGTAGTTTTGATTTGCATTTCTCTAATAATTAGAGATGTTGAGCAGCTTTTCATGTGCTTCTTGACCATTTGTATGTCTTCTTTGGAGAAATGTCTATTTAGGTCTTCTGCCCATTTTTGGATTGGGTTGTTTGTTTTTGTAATATTGCACCGCATGAGCTGTTTATATATTTTTGACATTAATCCCTTGTCCGTTGATTCGTTTGCAAATATTTTCTCCCATTCTGAGGGTTGTCTTTTCATCTTGTTTATGGTTTCCTTTGCTGTACAAAAGCCTTTAAGCTTCATTAGGTCCCATTTGTTTATTTTTGTTTTTATTTCCATTATTCTAGGAGGTGGGTCAAAAAAGATCTTGTTGTGATTTATGTCAAAGAGTGCTCTTCCTATGTTTTCCTCTAAGAGTTTTATAGTGTCCTGTCTTACATTTAGGTCTCTAATCCATTTTGAGTTTATTTTTCTGTATGGTGTTAGAGAGTGTTCTAATTTCATTCTTTTACATGTAGCTGTCCAGTTTTCCCAACACTGCTTATTGAAGAGACTGTCTTTTCTCCATTGTATATCCTTGCCTCCTTTGTCATAGATTAGTTGACCATAGGTATGTGGTTTTATCTCTGGGCTTTCTATTTGTTCCATTGACCTATATTTCTGTTTTTGTGCCAGTACCATATCATCTTGAATACTGTAGCTTTGTAGTATAGTCTGAAGTCAGGGAGTCTGTTTCCTCCAGCTCCACTTTTTTCCCTCAAGACTGCTTTGGTTATTGGGGGTCTTTTTTGTCTCCATACAAGATTTAAGATGCCATTGGTAATTTGATAGGGATCGCATTGAATCTGTAGATTGCTTTGGGTAGTATAGCCATTTTCACAATATTGATTCTTCCAATCCAAAAACATGGTATATCTCTCCATCTGTTGGTGTTATTTTTAATTTCTTTCATCAGTATCTTATAGTTTTCTGCATACAGGTCTTCTGTCTCCCTAGGTAGGTTTATTCCGAGGTATTTTATTCTTTTTGTTACAGTGGTAAATGGGAGTGTTTCCTTAATTTCTCTTTCAGATTTTTCATCATTAGTATATAGGAATGCAAGAGATTTCTGTGCGTTAATTTTGTATCCTGCAACTTTACCAAATTCATTGATTTGCTCTAGTAGTTTTCTGGTGGCATCTTCAGGATTCTCTATGTATAGTATCATGTCATCTGCAAACAGTGACAATTTTACTTCTTCTTTTCCAATTTGTATTCCTTTTATTTCTTTTGCTTCTCTGATTGTCATGGCTAGGACTTCCATAACTATGCTGAATAATAGTGGTGAGAGTGGATATCCTTGTCTTGTTCCTGATCTTAGAGAAAATGCTTTCAGTTTTTCACCATTGAGAATGATGTTTGCTGTGGGTTTGTTGTATATGGCCTTTATTATCTTGAGGTAGGTTCCCTCTATGCCCACTTTCTGGATAGTTTTTAGCATAAATGATGTTGAATTTTGTCAAAAGCTTTTTCTGCACCTATTGAGATGACCATATGGTTTTTATGTTTCAATTTGTTAATATGGTGCATCACATTGATTGATTTGCATATACTGAAGATTCCTTGCATCCCTGGGATAAATCTCACTTGATCATGATCATGGTGTATGATCCTTTTAATGTGTTGTTGGATTCTGTTTGCTAGTATTTTGTTGAGGATTTTTGCATCTGTATTCATCAGTGATATTGGTCTGTAATTTTCTTTTTTTGTAGTATCTTTGTCTGGTTTGGCTATCAGGGTGATGGTGGCTTCATAGAATGAGTTTGGGAGTGTTCCTTCCTCTGCAATTTTTTGGAAGAGTTTGAGAAGGATGGGTGTTAGCTCTTCTCTAAACGTTTGATAGAATTCACCTGTGAAGCCATCTGGTCCTGGACTTTTGTTTGTTGGAAGATTTTTCATCACAGTTTCAATTTCATTACTTGTGATTGGTCTGTTCATATTTTCTATTTCTTCCTGGTTCAGTCTTGGAAGCTTATACTTTTCTAAGAATTTGTCCATTTCTTCCAGGTTGTCCATTTTATTGGCCTAGAGTTGCTTGTAGTAGTCTCTTAGGATGCTTTCTATTTCTGTGGTGTCTGTCGTAACTTCTCCTTTTTCATTTCTAATTTTATTGATTTGAGTCCTCTCCCTCTTTTTCTTGATGAGTCTGACTAATGGTTTATCAATTTTGTTGATCTTCTCAAAGAACCAGCTTTTAGTTTTATTGATCTTTGCTATTGTTCTCTTTGTTTGTATTTCATTTATTTCTGCTCTGATTTTATGATTTCTTTCCTTCTGCTAACTTTGGGTTTTGTTTGTTCTTCTTTCTCTAGTTCTCTTAGGTGCAAGGTTAGATTGTTTATTTGAGATTTTTCTTGTTTCTTGAGGTAGGCTTTTATAGCTATAAACTTCCCTCTTAGAACTGCTTTTGCTGCATCCCATAGGTTTTGGATCGTCGTGTTTTCATTGTCATTTGTCTCTAGGTATTTTTTTGTTTCCTCTTTGATGTCTTCAGTGATCTCTTGGTTATTTAGTAACGTATTGTTTAGCTTCCATGTGTTTGTGGTTTTTAAGTTTTTTTCCCCTGTATTCATTTCTAATCTCATAGCATTGTGGTCAGAAAAGATGTTTGATATGATTTCAATTTTCTTACATTTACTGAGGCTTGATTTGTGATCCAGTATGTGATCTATCCTGAAGAATGTTCTGTGCACACTTCAGAAGAAAGTGTAATCTGCTGTTTTTGGATGGAATGTCCTGTAAATATCAATTAAATCTATCTGATCTATTGTGTCTTTTAAAGCTTGTGCTTCCTTATTAATTTTCTGTTTGGTGTATGTGTCCATTGGTGTAGGTGAGGTGTTAAATTTCCCCACTATTATTGTGTTACTGTCAATTTTCTCTTTTATAACTGTTAGCAGTTACCTTATGTATTGGGGTGCTCCTATGTTGGGTGCATATACATTTATAATTGTTAAATCTTCTTTTTGGATTGATACCTTCGTAATTATGTAGTGTTCTTCCTTGTCTCTTGTAACATTCTATATTTTAAAGTCTATTTTATCTGATATGAATATCGCTACTCCAGCTTTCTTTTGATTTCCATTTGCATGGAATATCTTTTTCCATCCCCTTACTTTCAGTCTGTATGTGTCCCCAGGTCTGAAGTGGGGCTCTTGTAGACAGCATTTATATGGGTCTTCTTTTTGTATCCATTCAGCAAGCCTGTGTCTTTTGGTTGGAGCATTTAGTCCATTTACGTTTAAGGTAATTATTGATATGTATGCTCCCACGAACATTTTCTTAATTGTTTTGGGTTTGTTTTTGTAGGTCCTTTTCTTCTCTTGTGTTTCCCACTTAGAGAAGTTCCCTTAGCATTTGTTGTAGAGCTGGTTTGGTGGTACTGAATTCTCACAGCTTTTGCTAGTCTGTAAAGCTTTTGATTCCTCCATCAAATCTGAATGATATCCTTGCCATGTAGAGTAATCTTGGTGTAGTTTCTTCCCTTTCATCACTTTAAGTATGTCATGCCACTCCCTTCTGGCTTGTAGAGTTTCTGCTGAGAAATCAGCTGTTAACCTTATGGGAGTTCCCTTTTATGTTATTCGTTGTTTTCCCCTTGCTGCTTTTAATAATTTTCCTTTGTCTTTAATTTTTGCCAATTTGATTACTATGTGTCTTGGCATGTTTCTCCTTTGGTTTATCCTGTATGGACTCTCTGTACTTCTTGGACTTGGGTGGTTATTTCCTTTCCCATGTTAGGAAAGTTTTAGACTATAATCTCTTCAAGTATTTTCTTGGGTCCTTTCTCTCTCTCTTCTCCTTCTGGGACCCCTATAATGTGAATGTTGTTGCATTTAATGTTGTCCCAGAGGTCTCTTAGGCTGTCTTCATTTCTTTTCATGCTTTTTTCTTTATTCTGTTCTGCAGCAGTGAATTCCACCATTCTGTCTTCCAGGTCACTTATCCGTTCTTCTGCCTCAGTTATTCCGCTATTGATTCCTTTTAGTGTATTTTTCATTTCAGTTATTGTATTGTTCATCTCTATTTCCTTTTTCTTCATTCTTCTATGTCTTTATTAAACATTTCTTTCATCTTCTTGATTTTTGCCTCCATTCTTTTTCCGAGGTCCTGGATCATCTTCACTATCATTATAGATTTTTTTTTTTTTTTTGCACTCATTACTATTTGTATCCCCAGCCAGAACACAAAATTCACAAGAGGAGTCACTCTGTCTTGTTTTCCATGATAACCCTAGGACCTCTGGGAACTTAATAAATATTTGTTGATTGAATGGGTTCCATACTCCACCTGCCCATTGATTTTTTTTCACCAGCAACAGCATCATGGTCTTTTCCCTTCAGCATTAGCCACAAGTTAATAAATCCAGCTCTGTTCCCCAAAACAAAATTTTGTGTTGATAGGGAATGATATGCATGCACTTTGAACCAATATTTGTGATTTTCTATCTTGGAGAAAGTTAACTAATAGCTCAGTCTTACAGAAAACATCTTCTATTATATCAGCCACATCTGGGGTTCTCCATACTTTTCCTAGAGAATATGTATAGGACTGGGGAAAGAAGAGGAGCATCATTCAACTACAAAGCTTAGAAAACTCTCTTTTCATCTCCCTCTTGGCTCTACAGTAGTTATGATTAATGTATAGAATTCCCCCCTCCCACGGCTGCTCTTCTAGAAAGACATGGTACCAAACTGTAAGTTTCATACATCAAAATTATGACTGGCTTATTCATTTCTGTAAAACAAGTATGTAGAACAGCCCCTGGCATGTGGTTGGTGCTCAGAAAATGCAAATTGAAAACCTATTGAATGGCCAGGTTTATAAACATTTGCCTGTTAACTGGACAGAGTCTTGGCCCTTGAGAAGAAAGGAGTTGACCATAGCATCCCAGAGTTAGCACTGCCAGAGTCACTAGGAAGAGAATGGATTTTGCAGACCCGAATGTTAGCACATTAAGGAGCAGAAGGCTGGAGATCATCTTTGCTTTGGTTTAATAATTTTATCTAGACCTCTTTATTCAGGAGAACTTAGCTCCCAGTAAGAGGTCAATTCTATAATGAGAAGTTATGTTCTTCCTTTATTTTTGAGACATTTGTTTTGTTTTGTTTTTTTGCGGTACGCGGGCCTCTCACTGCTGTGGCCTGTCCCGTTGCGGAGCACAGGCTCTGAACGCGCAAGCTCAGCGGCCATGGCTCATGGGCCCAGCCACTTCGCGGCATGTGGGATCTTCCCGGAGCGGGGCACAAACCCGTATCCCCTGCATCGGCAGGCGGACTCTCAACCACTGTGCCACCAGGGAAGCCCCCTATTTTTGAGACATTTAAGATCCAATAAAAGGGGTTAGGACTGACTTGGTGTCAGAAATTAAAAGGAAGACAAAACATTTGCATGTTTTGACAATAGCTTCACACTTTCACCTGTGCAATCTTTTCTTAAACACTCTTGCAATTCACTGAGAATCAGGATTCCATAATCCAGCCTGAAATGGTTTCCTCTGGAGGCTCATGTATATGCATTCCTTTCTTACTTTCTCCCTGACTTCTGATTTTGCTTACATGCTTAGTAATCACCCCAAGGACGAGGAGGACACAGAGAGCAGAGTGTTGAGCATCGATTCAATCAGCAGTTTGTGTATTTTCCTTCTTATCCTGGATGTGAAGCCCCATTCTAAAATTTGCAATTAAAACCAGAGCCTACCTTAAAGATAACATTGTATTTTCCCCCCAATGGTCAAACTCTGCATAATAACATCAAATTGTATTCACTGTCTCTCAAGAGTGGCTCACTGCTTTTAATCAGTAAGTGAAAAAGAGAATGTTTTTCTTGGTTCTAGCTGTATTCCATTGCAAAAGCTCAAACTGCACTAGGGTGAAGATTGCAGTATTTCTGCAAGGGTTAGAAGGGATCCCAACTATCCAAAATAGGTCAATATGTCCAGACCGCTGCACTTAATGTGGTGTCTAAGCCTCTTTTTTGGCTCACAGTTGTTTAAGAAGCCATTTTTCTTGGTATGTCCTGATAATCACACCTCATTTCTGCCAAGGGCAGGACTGAATTAGAATAGCATGACCAAGGATAAACTCTAAAACATGATTTTATGTTGACCCCCTGCCATCCCCAGGAGATATGATGGTTTAAGAGGGCTACGCATCCTTTGACACTCTCCCACTAAGGGGTAGGGTCTGTGTTCACACCCCTTGAAATCGGGTGGGCTTTGTCATTGCCTCAACCTAAGGAGTGCAACAGAAGTAACACTGAGGCTGCCATGTGCTGAAGGTACCAGGTGGAGAGGCCACTGAGAGAGAAGAGAGATGGCCAATGAGCCCCAGCTGTTCCAGCCCCAGCTATTCCATCTTCCCAGGTCACGGAATGCCATGCATGTGAACATAGAAAACTTCAAGATGACTCTAGCTCTAGTTGCTTTCTGACTGTAACCACCGAGAGCTGGGAGCCAGATGTGCCCAGAGGAGCCTGGCTGACCCCAGAACCATGAGAGACACTAATAAATGATTATTGTCTTAAGACCCTATGTTTTGAGGTTGTTGGTTACATTGCAGTAAATAACTAGAAGAGGAGGCATCACTCATAATGTGATGTAGAACTGAACCCAGATGATTCTCCTGCCCCCACTAGATACAAGGCTGTGGTAGGCGGCACTGATGTGGGCACACAGAGACAAAGCAATGCCACACGGGACGTTGGAGCTGGTAGCTGTCTGCAGGCTATGATTTGATAAAGAATCAATGGAACCTCCCCAAGGGCACTACTCTGGCCCCTGACCGTAGTAACTGCTTCGATAGGATTTGCATCCTAGCAAACGTGCAGAATGCTAGAGATCCCCACGTACAAGGAGTTTCAAACTAGGAGCACTTGGGGTTTCGAGAAGGGACTGTCAAGGAGGTAGGGTGCAGAGCAAGCCTAGTGGGAACAACCTTTTCCTTTTCTCTGTTCTCAGGGTCAGGGCTTCTTTCCAGCCTCAGGGGTGGGACATGTGACTCCAGTGACCAATCAGTGCAACACATTCCTCTGGCCATTATGATTGCTGTAGGCTTGGACATGAGGTCTAGGCCAGCCAATCAAAGTGAACGTCAGGACCTTCACAGGGAATTCTGGGGGAAAGATGTTTACTCTTCTTCACTAGTTTGGACATTAAAAGGATGTTACTCTGAGAGCTTCCAGTGGTCACCCTGTGATGAGGAGGCAAGGATCCTGGGAATGGAGTAGAAGGAGGGAAAGCAGAGGAGAGAGGAGGCAGACAAACTGATCTTGATATCTTTGTTTGTACCTCTGTATCCAGCTATGCTTGAAGCTGGACCTTCCTAGGTTATTTTGTAATTTGAGCCCATAAATTTATTTTGCTTGTTGACTTAAGCAACTAGAATCAAAAGAATATCAATGAATACATATATGCTTAGCTTCTTTAGAAGTTTATGTCTAGGAAAAGTTATTTCTGCTGCTGAAAATGTGTTTAGAAATAGCTGATATTAGTCCATTTGATTTAGTCCTTTTTGTTTTGCAAAAGGAAAGGAATAAAGTCAAATTAGTACCCTGGTCACCTGACATAATCCCATGTAATAATAATGATGATAAAGATGATGATGATGATACTAACATTCACTGAGCCCTAATCCTGGGCAAGACAATGTTCTAAATGCTATGGATATATTAGCTCATTTAATCATCTCAATAATATTATAGGATACTCCATGATTATGCCCATATACAAATAATGGACTTGAAACACAGAGAAGATAAGTAACATTCCTCAGATCACACAGCAGTAGTGGTGAAGCTCAGATTGAACCCAGCTCATTCTCTTAGCTGTACCCTGGTGCTGTCTCTGACAAGGTAAAGTGATTTTTGAACAACCCCTGGGTTCTGGGTCCTTTGTCTTTTCACAGTGCCTCCATTCTTAAAGCATGGAACCCAGAAGGCCCATGTTAAATATAAGTGGGAGAGTTTCCATCACTGTGGATTTGCCTCCATCATCTCTTCTTATTCCAGCAACAAAGTACCTGCCTTACCCATGTCAGCTTGGGTCTGACACATTTCCCAGAGGTGAGAAAATGCAGAGATCAAAGAGAAAACTTTTAACGTAAGTTGTCAGCTTGTTTCTGCTGCCAAAAATTCTCATGTTTAAAAGTATGGCACAATACTTTATTCTTCAATCTAAAAAACTTAAATTGTAGCTGACTCTCAGTCCTCTTTTCACTTGGGTTGAGGAAGATTCAGTCTCAGTGAGTATGAAGAGTCTTTGCTCCCACGCCCCCAGTTCCCAGAAGGGTCCAAGAAGTTGTGTGCAGCATAGAATTTGAGGGGCTCCCCCCCATGGTGTTTGGACCCTGTATGCTCCTTGTTCAGATGTGCATAGTCCTTGGAGGGAAGGTGGCTCTGACAGACACCTCATTGTCTGTTACTCTTGGGTGCAGGGTACTTTGTGAGACTGGTTTCCCAGAGGCTGGGGCCAAGCTTCCCTCATGGGCCTCACATCCATTTAATTCTAAGGAGATGCTAGGGTGCCAGATCGGAAGCCACCATCCCTTTCTTTGTCTCCGCTAATCTTCACCTCTCTGCTTTTACTATTTCTACCTTCCCTTGGATGAAGAACACAAGCACCCTCACTGCCCCCACTCTGTTCTTTGTAGCACTTTTCACATTGCATGGGTTTCAGCCTAAATTAAAATGGGCTTTTTAAAGAATTGTAGAGCTTTTAACCATTCAAGCATCATTTATTTTACTTTTCCCTTAAATACATTTTGAAAAATCTCTTAGAAGTCCAGTCAGTTTAGGGGTTAGTGTATATTTTAATTGACCATTCAATTTCAAATAAATATGGAGGAAATTGTAACCCTCTTCAACAGCTCAACGACAATTTAAGGAGAATGAGAACCTGACTGAAACAATTAGGAACTTAGAAACCAGACTCAGATGTGGTCAGACGTGGTCAAAGAAAACAAGCCCAGGAATTTTTAAATCCTGTCTTATTTTGCTTATAAGAAAAACGTTAAAACCACAAAATTAAAAGAGATATTGCCCTAAATTTGAAATGATTTAATAAACAAATTGGATGCAATTATTATAGTTGGCATTGAGAAATATTGATAACTAAAATTTTATCTTTTGAAAAATAAAAATGATCGTTCTCACCTAGCCTATAGGCTAGAAGCTGGGAAAGAAAACATTTCAATAGCCTGTCCTCTGTTACATATGTTGATCAACCCATGTAATCAAATTCCTGATCAGATGGGCCATCTGCAGACACCCCAAGAAGGAGAGTTTTCTATCAGCCCCATTTTATTTACTCCCTTTTTGGATTTGTGGACTTTACTGAATTTTGTGGTAGGTGAATAATAGCCTAATAAAACTATCCCAAAACCTATTCCAAAAATTAATATATATGTATGTTTATATATATACATATATATATACACACTATAATGTTATAAAATATATATAAAAAACTATATATAATTTTAAATGTATAACACATTATAATCAATATAATGTGTATTATATATCTCATACGTATAATGTGTTGTTAGTTGTATCTTACATTATATATTGTATAAATGCATCTATGATTACATCATATAAAATTATAGGCCTTCTCTTCCCTCATCTTTCCTCTCCCCCTCCCATCCCGCCCCCTCTGCTGCTCCGCTCTCTGGCCTGACTCGGCACTGGAGGACCCTGGAGAAGACGCCAGGGTCACCACCTCCTTTGTCCAGGCCTAGGTCTTCCTGAGCCTCCCCCCTTCCTCTCCAGGGCCTTCTTCTCCTTCAGTTTTGAAGCCAGTGGTGTTGTGGCCACCCTGCCAGGCTCTCTGAGAGTGGTGGGTGTGAAACGGGTCAGGAGTGACCTGGATTTCCAGACTCACCATGGTCAAATTCACCATGCGAGGGTGTGGACCGTGTTTAAGGATTGCCCCAGCATTCAGCTCTATGTGTAATAAGTATCCACAAGCAGTTTCCTTGGAAGTAGGTGTACATCAGTGTCAGGGAACAGCTGCCACCAACAATATGTCAGCAATACCTACCTTTTTGTTTTTTTGAAACAAAGTGAGAGTTGATCAGTATCAAGGAGCAGATGCTGTGGGACTAGAAGAAAAAACCAAGCAGCACTTAGAAAACAGCCCTGGAAGCAATGAGGACACAGATATTCCAAAAGGCTATATGGATTTTATGCTTTTTTATTAACAAATCTGGCTGTGAATGTCTTAATGAAAGTGAGGAGCATGGATTTGACAACTGTTTATGAAAAGACATGACCTTCTTGGAATCTGATTGGGATGGACAGCTGCTTATTACTGTAGTCTTCAATCAGCCTGTTAAGCTTTATTCAATGAAATTTCAAGGTCCAGATAATGGTCAGCATCCGAAATACGTAAAAATTTCTATCAATTTACCCCTATCTATGGATTTTGAAGAGGCAGAAAGAAGTGAACCAATTCCAGCTCTGGAACTCTCAGAGGATGGTATTAAAGAAGATGGTATTGTCCCACTTCATATGTTAAGTTTCAGAATGTTAACAGCATAACTATATTTATTTAGTCCAATCAAGTGAAGAAGAAACAACTAGAATTTCATATTTTACTTTTATTGGAACTCCAGTCCAGGCAGCAAACATGAATGATTTCAAATGAGTAGTTTGCAAAAAAGGAGAAAGTCACTAAGGTACAAAAGACACTGGAAGACCATATTGCAATCAGATCTACAGCTCTTGGATAATTGCTTGATTCTCGCCAGAGACCTTCTTTTTTTTTTTAATTTAATTAAAAAAATATGTAATTGATTTACAATGTTGTGTTAATTTCAGGTATACAGCACAGTGAATCAGTTATACATATATATATATATATACACTCTTTTAGATTATTTTCTCATATAGACCATTACAAAGTATTGAGTAGAGTTCCCTGTGCTATACAGTAGATCCTTATTGATTATTTACTTTATATATAGTAGTGTGTATAAGACTTTCAATATTTCATTCATTGCCATTACCAATAAATCATTGCCTTTGTTCAGATGGTAAAAAAAAATATTATAACAAATAATTGGGCAAGCTATAAAGTTGACCCTTGTACAAGCAAGGTTAGGGACACTGACCCTCTGTGCAGTTGAAAATCCAAGTATAACTTATAGTCAGCCTTCTATGTGCACATTTCTCCTGTATTCGCAGTTCTGTATCTGTGAATTCAACCAACCTCGGATCTCTTTTTTTTTTTTTTTTTTTTGGCCACACAGCTTGCAGGATCCTAATTCCGTGACCAGGGATTGATCCCAGCCCTCAGCAGTGAAAGTGCAGAGTCCTAACCACTGGATCGCCAGAGAATTCCCAACCTTGAATCTTGTAATACTGTAGTATTATTCAGTGAAAAAAAGATCCAAGTTTAAGTGTACCCACACAGTTAAAATCCATGTTGTTCAAGGGTCACTTGTAATTGTTAATGAGCCCTTTACCTCCCCTGCTCTGGTTTCAAAGCTGAAGACACCTAAATTCTTTTGACCCCCACAAAACTTCCTCCTTTCATAAATATGCCACCCCGACTTTCTCCACAGGCCTGACAGTAAAACAAACAAACAAACAAAACAAAAAACAAAACAAAAAAACTTTCCCTGAGACTAGTTCATCCCTGTGTCAGGTTGTTTTTGATTTGTTTTGTTTTGTTCAGTACATCATGAGGTCAAGAGCCCTAAAGTCAGCCTGCTGAGCTTCTAATCCTGGCTTCACCCCTTTAACAGCTGTGATTGAGTTCAAGTCAGCTCCCTCTCTTTGCCCAGATCACCCACCTAAAACGTGGAGGAGTAATTGAATTCATCACCCAAGGGCATCAGGAGGACTAAATGACTTCTAAGAATTCAGGATTCAGTCATTAAAACAGTGACTTATGCTCAATAAATGATAGTAGTAGTAGTAATATTATAGTTATCCTCCTGTTGTATGGATTCTCAAAAACATCTTAAATTTTAAACTACTTAGGCCTTATAATTGGAGCAGAGTCACCCTCATCCTTATTTGGGGAAACAAGGGAACGTGACAAGCAAAGGCTTCATGGTCACAACCTGGGAACAGGGCCAGAAAACCCATATTTGGGGCATCCCTTTTTGCTGCCCTGTAAATGGTCTTTATTTGCTTTTCCTATCTAGTCTCTAGATTAATTGCGAATTTAGATGGAGGAACTTGAAGTTTGCCCATACATTTTCTGTGTTTAAAGAGAAGATTTTTATCCCTGAATATTCTGCAGTGAGCACGAGTCAAGGAGAGTGACTCAGGCTATCTTCTCAGAGGTGGCCAGTCATAAATCAGCTCATACAGAAAATTAATCTCTCCTGGCTTCTTTGGGAAGTTAGCAATTATTAGTAGACAGTGAGAGAGAGTCTTCAAAAGAGGCATATGTGACAATGTCACCTAAGTATCTTCCAAACTTATTGATATTGGAGAAAAGATTTTCCCTCAAGTAAGCTTTGTGGGGATGGGGCGGGGAGCTCTTAGCAAGCAGATGCAGCCAAAGGAAGTCGTTGGGGCCTGAAACTCAATACAAATGTGAGATAACTCCCAAGAAATACCCTGGTATCTTCAGGGGAAGATAAGGTTTCAAACACCTATTTGGCCCAACATGGGTTTGTTTCTACCCACTGTTGAATACCTAGGATATCTTGAAAATGTTTACCCAACCATTTTGAGAGTCTGACTATATGGCACCCCACAGCTGAATACAAATAATATCCAGGTTTTGGGGCCAGTGTGAACAGCCACAGAACTAGGGAATTCAAGAAAGGACATGGAAGAGTCACCCACATCAAGCCCTCACTTGAGGCAGCCTTACACTGAAACCATCACAGACAGGATTTCCTCCTTCTTTCTGTCTGTCTCTATCGGTGGGTTCTTAAAATGTGGTTCCCAGACCAGCAGCGTTGGCATCACCTGGGTACTTGTTAAAAAGGCAAATTTTTAGGCCTTTCCCAGATTTGCTGAATCAGAATCTCTGAGGTTGGGGCTCAGAAATCTATATTTCAACAAGCCCACCAGATAACTCTGGCGCATGCTAAAGTCTGAGGATTACTGCTCTAACTAAAAATTACCGATATGTCTCCCACCCCCAGAAGTTCTGATTTTATTGTTCTGGAGAGAAGCTGAACAATAAGGTTTTTAAAAGGTCTCCAAGTGATTTTATTGTGCAGCCAGACTAGAGGCATGAGAAAATTCCACTGGACTCTGTGCTAAGCCAAACACCCAAATATGTGAGGGTCTACCTCCAATAAGACTCAAAGGCAGGACTGGGCAATGTTGTTTTGGGTGACCGTTCTTCTTGGGGTCTATTTTGACATTTCTTTAAACGTCCACCTTTCTCTTCTCCTTTTTAGCTGATGTTGCATGTTCACCAGGGCTCACTCTGACTTCATGAAGTTCCCTTCAATCTACCTCTCAGCTGGCATGTGGCCCAGTCAGGCAGAGCTGGGGGTGATAAACAACGGATTGAGGCCAAAGCTCTGTATTAATAGAAGAAGTGTATTTGCCCTGAATGAATGTCCCCTTTATACTCTTCCCTTGAATCTCTTGAATCTCTGAATCTCTGAATCTCTTGAATCTTGAATCTTGAATCTCTGACCAGAACATCAAGAACTCAAGGATGTGGGATTTTAGTCATCATCCCTCGGTTTCTTTCTTTGAGAACCTAACTAATATCCTATACTATCTTCCCACCGAATGTTGCCCAATCTCTTTTTCAAAAATTCACCACTCCCAGGGCCTTCCTTTTCATTTTCAGAATTCTCAAATTATGCAATGTTCTCCCCTTCTGTTAAGCCCAAATCTGCCTCTATTGAGAGTCCAATTATGGATCTTAGATCTGCCTACAGAATGTACAGAATGGGTTCCTCTTTGTGTCATTACAACTCATCAAAATTGGGAAACAGTTATCAGGTCTCTGCTAAATTTTCCCTAGATCTTCTTTGAGTTCAGAATTCAGTTTCTAAATAGTGCCTCTGTTAGCAAATGCTCTTGGGGTCCAGCCCAGAACCCCCTTTCCTGGATCACATTCCCATTCCCCAGCTGCTCTGAGTGTTGCTATTAAGAGCTCATGACTACATCTTCTAGAAAATTTCCCAAGGCTGATGGAAGCCACAGCAATGGAGATGTGTGTCTCCCCTCACCCAGGGGCAGCCATAGCCAATGACTGACAGATATGGGGCAAACAAGCCCAGCTTCCTTGTCTCAGAGTGGGAGAACACACCCACACCTTAGTCCCCTCCCCTTTCCTGAGATTCTTTCCACAACAAATCACTTGACGAAAATCCCCTTTCTGGGCTCTTCTGGGAAACTTGACGTAAAACATTTCCTTTTTATGTGCTCACTCAGGTTTCCACACATTTATTTGACCAGCAGGATTAAAAGTCTGCTGAGCCCCAAAGGAATAAAGCATAAAAGAAGGCTGGAGAACAGGTTTGACTGGTTTTGTGGGGTCAGAGTCAAGGCTACAGGAGGCCTGGAGAGCAGCTGCTACCCCACAGATGCTTTGCAGAAGGGAAAAGACCTGATTTCCAATGCCTCTGTTTTCATACCCCAGCCACATGTAGTAGATTGAATACAAAAAAAAAAACAAAAAATGGCCCTGATTTTCCACCCCTTGCACACTCATTGCAATGTGATTTTGCAGTTTCTCTAAGCTAGATGCAGATTGTGTTTCCCACCCCTGGAACCTGGGCTGGTCTGTGATTTGTTTTGATGGGTAAAATAGAGCAGAAGGAATGTTTTTCCAGCTCCAAGCCTCACCTCCAGTGCCCTTGAGCACCCTTCTCTCTCAGACCCTTAGCTATCACCATGTGACAATATCCAGACTAGTCTGCTGGAGGATGAGGGACAGCCGTGCCATCCCCCCAGCCAGCAGCCAGCTGACGAACAAGCATGCGGGTGAGGCCATTCTTGAGCAGTCATCCTCCAGCTGACCACCGACTCACAAGCAAGCACAGCAGAGGTCAGCAGAGCCCCAAGCAGAAGGACCGCCCACCTGAACCATAACCTTGAGAACTAATAGTGATTGTTGTTTGAAGACGCTGGGTTTTGGAGTGGCTTGTTAGGCAGCATTATTGTGGCAACAGATACTTTCACAACAGATGCCCCACAGTTTTCAGACCCTTCTTGGATAAACCCAAATGTGGGAGGGAAGCATTAAACTTCCAAGTACAAAGAGCTCTGCATATCTGATTTTGGACTTGGGCAGGCAGGTTTGCAGCTCAGAGCCCTAGAGAGAGCAAGGGCTCTGGTGACCAGAGGACACAGCACCGGAGGCAGGGGCAGGCTTCAAGCTCAGAGGAGAACCTGTGAGCAACAAACAACACAGCCTAAAGCCTTCTGTGCAGTCACAGGGGAAGTGATGAGAAGGCAGGTTCTACTTCTGTTACATGGTCCAGCAGAGGTACCTGGGAAGCCAGCAGAGAGCAAATCAGGGAAGTTGACTAGTATGGCCTATAGGGGTTTCCATTTAATAAAATATGTGTCATAAAGGAGAGAAGGAGAGCAGGACCCAAAAATGTGAAATGTGGGGGTAAAATTAGAACTAGCCTTTCTCTTTTGTAGCTTTAAATTTTCTTTTTCATGATGTAATAAGCATCCAGTAATTTGTACAAATCTTAAGAGTTCAACTCAGACCAATATGAAGGCATTTTCTAGCCCCTAGAAACTCCCTTATGTCCATTCCCTGTCAACACTGCTACCTCATACAGAAGTAACCCTGTTAGTTAGTTTTGCTTGTTTTTGAACTTCATGTAAATGGAATCATACAGCATGTCTTATGTCTGCTCATCATTTTTTATGGGTTTTTTTTTTTTTTGCCTTACACGGGCCTCTCACTGCTGTGGCCTCTCCTGTTGTGGAGCACAGGCTCTGGACGCGCAGGTTCAGCAGCCATGGCTCACGGGCCCAGCCGCTCCACGGCATGTGGGATCCTCCCAGACCGGGTCACAAACCCGTGTCCCCTGCATCGGCAGACGGACTCTCAACCACTGAGCCACCAGGGAAGCCCTGATCATCATTTTGAAACTGAGCAGGACTGTGCAGGGTCCCCCCCAGCTGACCAGAAACTTATGGCTCAGCTAATGTTCCAACTGCAAGCAAGACCTGATGGCTACTTAGAATTGCAAGGTTGAGACAATTATCTCTGAAAATAGAATATTGCCCCCTCCCCAGCATGTAGCCCCCTTCCCCCTTTCCCTATATAATCTCCAAGCAAAACCTGGGGAGTTGGGAGTTGGTTCTTTGGGACATGAGTCTACCTTCTCCCCAGGATGGCCAGCTTCCTCAATAAAGCTACCTTTCCCTTTGCCCAACTCTTGTCTCTCAGTATTGGATTCTTGGACAGCCAAATTTGAGTTTGATAACAAATTTCACCTATAGGATCTATATATGAGGGTACATGTTATAGTAGTTGATTCATTTTTTATTGTTCTGTAGTATTCCATTGTATGAATACAGCTCAATTTATTTATTCTATTCTATTACTATTAGACATTTGGGTTCTTTCCGGCTTTGACTTTATAAATAGTGGTGCTATAAACATTCTTATACAGTCCTCCCTCAGTATCTTCAGGGGATTGGTTCCAGGACCCACTCTGGATACCAAAATCCACAGTTGCTCAAGTCCCTTATATAAAATGGCACACAGCGTTTGCATATAACCAACACACATCCTCCCTCTCATATACTTTAAATCATCCTTAGATTACTTATAATATCTAATACAATGTAAATGCTATGTAAATAATATTTCCAATGCACAGCAAATTCAAGTTCTGCTTTTTGGAACTTTCTGTATTTTTTTTTTTCTGAGTATTACCAGTCCACAGTTGGTGGAGTCTGAGCATGTGGAACCCTTGGATATGGAGGGCCAACTCTGCATGCCTTTTGATGCCCATATATACTCTTTCTCTTGAGAAAACAATGGCTTTCAATCAACCCCTCTTTTGTCCCTCATCTGGCCTGGGGAATGACCCAACACCCTTGCTCACCTGCTGACAATCGGTTGCTTAGGTAAGAAATTGCATTTGAATCCATATTCAATCCCAGCTCTGAGAGGAGGAAAGGGGAGAAAAAAGGAAGAGGCAGCTTCAGTGACAACAGAAATGATAGTCAGTCCCTCTTAGCTTTACATCTTCTCTCTAGTAGCTCTCTAAGATGCCAAAAATAATGACATTCATCTGAATTAAAGATGTGAAGACTCTTTTAAAGATGCAAATGTGCTTTTTAGAAAGACAAGCACATAGAATAATTAAAATGTTACAGTTTTCTGGTGCTTCATGATGTTCAAATTGTCCTCTTATTTACTAGCCCCTCACTACTCAGAGTGATACACAGATCGGCAGCATCCATTAGCCCAGGAGTCCGTTAGAAATGCAGAATCTCAGGCCTCACCCTAGACTTATGGAATCAGGATCTGCATTTTAACAAGCTCCCCAGGTAACTTCCTGTACACTAAAGTTTATGAAACCTTCTAATATTCCCCATGATACTCAAAGGCCTGGTAAAACAAAGAAGGGAGGAGTAACTGTTCTCATTTTACAGATGGGGAAATCAAGATACAGAAAGGTGAACTTGAGTAGCAAGGGAACCCTGTTGGTTCCATGCAGGAAAGGCCTCTAGATGGAAACTGCTAATTTTCATTGCTTCACGCTGAAACCCATTGACATGCCTAACGCATAATAAGGTCAGCCAGCCTGTTTCTCCCTAGAAAGCGCTGTCCTGATGGGATGTACTATGGTGTGAATCATTTTGTTTGGAGGTTGACATGAAAAGCCGTCAGAAGGACACAAATGTGTCAGCGTGATAAGGGCGGGGGCGGGGGAGGGGGCAAGGTGGAGGAAAGGAAAAGGAATGAGGAACCACGTGAAACAGCAGAGGGGTGTGGAAAGGGGGATGAAGCAGCACCAGAGACATTTCAAGTCCCAAGCTTTCCATACTCCTCCCTTGCCTGCAAGCAAGAGATCTGTGCTGTGACGCAGTCTGCAAGAGGCTGTTGGCAGCCAGCCCAGAGCTGGCCGGAGCCCTCACTGCAGTGCTCTCAGCTACGCAGGGACACTGGAGGCTGCCTGGTGCACCTCTGCTGGGCCCTGCAGAGCATCCGCACCACCTGTGCCAGAGGGGACACGGCACTGCAGCAAACAAAGCCAGCCAGACTGCAGAGCTGGCTGGAAAGCTGGGTGCAGTAATGTGAGACAGGTACAGCTCAGGGCATGCCTGGCTACACCTGCAGGGGCTGAGGACCCTAGGGCTTCACCGTCCCTTTCTGCCCCTCCAGAAAGCAGCTCCAGGCTGCAGACCTGCTCACGTGGCTTGGAGACATCTGGATACTCTCCCTTGACCCTGAGCCCTGTGCCAGTCCAACAGCCAGGATGATTCCGGATCAGCAAAGCTCAGGGTTCAAATCAGTGACACTTATCTAGTCTCTATGCCCCCCCCAAATCCAGCTGGAGGTGGCTGGAAAATACCCAGGGCTCTGCCTGCCTGGTGCTGACATAGGAAGACTCCAAGGAAGCCTGCAGCTCCCCCCTCACCACCCCTACAGATGCCAGATGTCAAAGGTACAGTTAACAGTGGCCTTCCAAAGCTATTGTCTGATTTATTTCCAAACCCAAAAGGTTGGCTCTAATGGCAGATGTTCTGAAACAGGCAAAGGGAAAGGGGTACCACAGGCTGGTCAGAGAGCTACTTAGGGCAGGTGACAAAGTTTGCGGGCTATAAAACCACAGTGTATACTTAGTCATCTCCCTAAGTCCGAAGAGTAGAACTCCTGCTGCTGCCTTGACCTGTGGCCTCCCTGTTTCTCCTGGCTGCCCAGTTTGCTTTCACCTTGCTGCCATCAATGGTTCTCCTTCCCCAATGTTGGGAGATGGCTACCCCCCTCTATGAACAGCTGTGGCCTCTTTACGCAGTCAGGGTCCAGGTGTATGGCCAGGACACTGATACAACCTCTCAGCTGATAAAACTAGGCAAGGATGAGGGTCAGGTTTCCAGGCCAAGGTCAAAAAGTGGTCTGTGTGTTGGAGTGAGTGTTGGTGGGTGGTCAGAAGTGAGGAAAGAAGGAGGTGAAGGTCACTGAAAAGAATCGGTTCAAAATCACTGCTTGAGGGTTCACTGTTTCTCAGGCAGCCCAAGACTTACTTCCTACCGAGCTTTGCCAGAGTAAATGGTGCCGTTTCCTACTCCTTGTTGTGTACCTCTCCACAGTACCCCAAACAGGGCAGATAAGCAGATTCACTCAAAAGCCTACTGTGACAGTGGAAATGCGTTTAAAAATCTTCACAACAGAAATGGTCTAGCAACGTACGTGTTAGATGCCACGTGGCTAGGGTGTTAATTCCAGATGCCACGTTTCCTGAATTTGCTTCCATGCTTTTCCCACCTGCTTGATTCAAGCAAGCAGAGCTTAAAAATCTCTTAGATTTAATCTTCTCTTTTTTGTTATTCTCTCACCAGCCTCCTAGATACCGGCAGATCATTCATTCATTCATTGATTCATTCAATGAATAACTATTGAGCACCTTTCCTGCATGAGTCATTGTGCTGATGAGGCAGAGACGTTGTTTCTCCCATATAGGAGTTTCTTTATTCCACAAATATTTGTTAGCACTATCTGTTCACACAGCTTTGGGTGAGGTGCTAGGCAGGGTAAAAAGGCAGAGAGCATACAAGCCCTGGGGAAGCTTTGGCTATATCAGGAGAAATGTGCAAGGTCACACACAGCCCAATTCTGTTGTCAAGAAAATGGACCCTTGCTACAGAAGTGTGGATCCTCTGAAAGCTTGTGAGAGATGCAAGGCCCCACCCCAGACCTGCTTAATAAGAACCTGCATTTTAAGTGAATGCCCAGGAAATTCCAAGCACAACGATCTTTGAGACCCACTGATCTAACAGTTGAAGTTCTAGGAGTTTAGGGGAGACAGATTATCGCGCACTTCATGATAATAGTCAAGAAAACATCCACGCAGGAGTTTGCCTCTGACGAATCACTGGGCTTTGGTTGGATACAGAGGGCTCGGGGGACAGTAATTTCCCACTTCCACGGTGTTAAAAACAAAAACCAAAAACCGAAAACATGTCTGCAAACAGCAGAAGGCAGTAAAATTCTGCAATCACGTTTTCCACAACAGCAAAAGCTTTGAGTCAGGTAGGATGAGTCTGCAAATTCTTGTGGCTGACGGTGTCAGGATCCCCAAGTGGGAGATTGCCCGGTTTGGACAGCTTCAAGCTCCGATCGCCTGGTGCCCTGGAATGGACCGGCCCCCATCCAATTCCTGGCCCTGCCCACCCTGCCTGGCAGTCAAACAGATCAACCAATGAGAAACTGGTTCATTATTTTCCAGCAGTTACTCAGCCAATTGGCAGCTTCCAGCAGACTGAGTCCTGGAGTGGCATCATCTGAACGTCCGTGGTGCGGCTGCTTTATCAAGCCGGCCCGGGAGAGCAGATAAATCACTGTGAAGTTGCGATTAGAGGCTCTTTGGGCTGTGACTATCGCTTAATATTGGACCAGCCTGAGGGGCTGCCTCAATTTTACTTGCACTGTCCCTTCCTACATTCAATTTAAGAATTAAGATTTTTGTTTTATGTATAAAAACTGAAACAAAGGGATAAAACAGATCAAAACATGACTGTGTTTACTGTTATCTCCTGTTTCTGCCTACCGTCCCAAATGTCTATGTTTGTCCAATAATTTAACCAGAAAAAGATGATACAGAACTTCACAAAACCATTGAATGCTTTGCTTAAAATTCAGGCCTGTGCTCCACAGTGATGAAACCTGCCCATCCTTTCAGAAGTCATGCCAAGGAGAATCCGCTCCAAAGCAGGTAAGCTCTGAAGACAACATGGCCCCAGTCATCTATCAGCAGGCAGATTTCTCCTCGGAATTATCTTCTAGCAACTGGGATGGGCTCGTGCTGAGTCATCTACACCCTCTCACCCTTGCAGCCATGGCTTGTTTTAGGAGGCAGCTGGCAGAGGTGAGAGCTGAGCTGAGGCTGGGGAGAAGGACCCAGCTGACTGGCTCACAGGAAATGGAAGTTAGGATTTCTGACTCATCAGCTCTACTCTAATCCCCTTAATCTGATGTTTAATTAATAACATGGCAATCACATCTGTCCTGAACCCACCACCACTCACCGTGTCCCCCAACACCTCCTGCCCTCTCTTCTCTCTTCCCCAGGAAACTGGAAGCACTAGTCAGTCAACTAATTCTCTTAAGCATCACCCTAGGTGTGATTTCAGATTGGTGCAGGCTGGGGTTATGCCAGGCAGGAGCAGGCACCCACGGAGAAGAGGAGACATATTCCTCTTTATCTCGGGACTCTGCTTATAGGAAGGAGCTTTTGAGTGGGAAGGTTCCAGCCTCCAGCACTGATCTCCCCATTTGCTGCACACACACATCCCCTCCCCCATCTATCAGAGACTGAGCGTACTGTGCAGTGCGTTTGAAATGATCAAATGGAACAGTGAGGAATCCGGAAGCCACACAGATAAGGAATGGTTGAAGGAACTGATGGAGCTGAGATGAAAGTATTTCAAACGTTGGAGGCGGCGGCATGTGAAAGAGGCAGCAGGTAGGTTTCTGTGATTCCTGTGCGTCGGATTGTAGGATGTAAGCTCAGGGGACAAGGTGCTTCCTCACAAAGAAAAGCCCCCAACCACGGAGGCCAGACCCTGCCTGCTGAGGTAGGAGCTCCCCATCTTGACAGACACTTAAACTGAAGCTTCGTGGCTATTGTAGGAGACACGTGCATTATAAGGGAAAGGGTGGAACCGAACTTTATGATTCTTTCATCTCTGAGATCCTGTGATGTCTGCAGGGCTTGCCTTCACAGGGTAGATTCTATGGCCTCATTTTACACGTATTATCCCCTGTCACTCCTGCAGCACTCCAGTCAAGTAGGTACAGTTGCTGTATTTTGTTTACTATTCCCGCTCCCTCTGCTTAGAATACTCTTGCCTTAGATACTGTGTGGCTCTCTCCCTTCACAATATTCTGGCCTTCTCAGTGTTTTATCTCCTCCAAGAGACTTCTCTCTTCTGCCCTTTGTAATATGGCCATTTCTTCCTCCTCTCTCCATCCCTTACCCTGCTTTATTTGTCTTTATAGCATTTAGCACTCTCTAAAATTGTGTTACAAATAGACCTGTTTATCATCTGTCTCCTCTAGGAGAACAGAAGGACATTGGTTGGTTTTACTCACTGCTCCATCCGCAGCACGTGGAATCAAGGTTGCGGCCCATGGCAGGACATGTGCGTGCAATTAATAAATGAGTCTGTTTTACAGATGAGAGACTGAGGCATCAAAGAGAGGAAATAACATCCCAACGGTTACACAACGAGTAATTAGAAGAGCTGGGATTCGAGCAACTTGGCTCTAGTGTCCACACACGTAACTGACATACACCATTTGACCCTTTGAAGAAAACGTGTTTTCTTTTTTGGTGGTGAGGGGAGCAAAATTTAAGATTTTATTTTCAATTTTAGGTCAATTATCATTATCAGAAATAAATTTGAATCTATATTCTTATTAAGCATTTTTAATTTTTATTTTATATTGGAGCATATATGATTAACAATGCTGTGTTAGTTTCAGATGTACAGCAAATTGATTCAGTTATACAACCATGTTTCCTTGAAGGAAAACTAAAACCCTTGAAAATCCAATGGCTGGCTCTGGCCAGAGTTACCTCTTGTTTTATTACTCCAAATGACTTGTGCCTGTAAGCTGGTGGCCACTGGTTGCCACCAACATGGTTTCAAAAGCCCTGAGAGAGAGAGGCAAAAGTCAGAGGGCACGAGGTTACCTTTTGCCTCACCTATCTTCAGGCTGCACAGTGATTTGGTGAGTGCAGCAGGTGGCTCAGAAGGAGACAGTGAACAGCTCGGCAGTCACCTGGTCCTAATCTACCCCTGGGCAGATATATTGACTCTGACACACCTCCCATGCCTGGAGTCCTCAAAAGCAAATTTGCAAACTCAGGGAAGTTTCCTTGCCTCTCCGAGTGATTTGAAACCATATGCTATGTCACTCTTCCATCAAAGGGGCTGAATATATGTTCCCTGCTTCCTCCATCCAGGTTTTTTCCATGATAAAATCATTTTTATTTAAATATTAACAGGCCATAAAAGGGAGTTGACATTGGTTTTTGTAGTTGAAAAATAATACAATCTTGAAAGTCAGATGAACTGGAATTAGAATTTGAGTTAGTTACCCTCTGCAAACCTCAGTTTTCCTAACTGAAAAATAGGAACTAAGTCATCTCACATGTTTTTTGTAAGGATTAGATGAGAAAGCATAAAGGCAGACATCTGCCACTGATTTTCTTCTTAAGTGTCAGATCATTTTGCTGCTAGCTGCCTTCTACTCTTTCTGTGGCTGGGTACAGAAAAAAGCATTATCTGAAGGAGATAGTATGTCAGGGTCCACAAGTCAGCTGGAGTCACTCGGAATCTGTACGTCCACTGGGGCAATTTTGCTTCATAAATCTCATTTTGAGACTTAGGCTGAAAATGGAGCAGCTACCAGGGAGAAACCCTTCTTGTGATGGAGAAGAAGTTTCCAGAAGCACTAGTAGAAACATGCACTGTCTCCTTCTGTCTAAGATGTCATTTCAAAGAGGGAGAAGCCAACAGTGTCTGATGTCAGAAAGACATCAAGCAGCAGTGACCCTGTCACTTCCACCCATATGCCATTGGCCTAAGCAGGACACATGGTCAAGGCCAATATCAGTTATGCAAGAAAGTCCACACTTTCCTTGGAGGTTGGGGGTGATGGGGGGGAAGGAGTGGAGACACGCTAAACAATAATCTACTACAGTTACATACATGAACTTCAAAGACCACATTTTCAACACCACCATGGTTCTTCTGTTCTCACTGGCTCCATTTCTTTAAGAGACAAAGTGGGAGAAGTTCACTGGCATTTGAGTCATGTTGGCAAAACACTGGGAAAACACACGACATAAATAACAAAATTTTCTCAGCTACCTTTAAGAAATCTATTAAATTAATAGACAGGTGGTTTTATCATTGTGTTTTGCTTTCAGGACCCTTGGTGAATATTGTCTTAATTAGGATTAATTACATTTAAAAGAAACCATAAGAATAATGTGAATGACTTAGCTCTGCTTCTTTGCAACCAGAATACTAAATGAATCACTAGCGGCTTGACAACAGCCAGCAGCCTGTGACAGAGGTATAGAGTATGTATTTTGTTCCATCTTCTTATATACTCTGCTGCTTGAGTCATGACCATGCTAGAAACCTCTGTGTAATGTTTAGGCTTCTAAGTGCCTAATACATAGAGGAACTGAAATGAGTCCAAAAACAAAATTATTATTGGAATGCAATAGAAATTGGATACTTGTAGAATCTTTAATAAATATCTACTGTGGATTTCATTAATTCATAAATGTTAAAGCTAAAAGATCACTCAACTACTCCTGATACATGTTCCCAGGGACCTGATTTAGGCCAACCCCATAATTTTACAGATGAGGAAAACTGACTTGAAAGAAAACTCCTTGTGTTGTTCAAGGTCACCCTTTAGCCATAACAGATCTTAAGCTAGATCAGCCCAGGTTTCCTGGCTCCCAATTCCAGAACTTTTCAGCACACCACGTTTGTTAGTAAAGTAAAGGAATTGTGGTTATTTAGCCTGAAGGAGATCTTAATAGTTTTGGATTTTAAATAAATGGAAGTCTTTTCCATCATCCATGGTGCAGAACTCTGGGGTCAGCACCAATGGAACAGGCAAAAGGCTTATTTTTGAGCATAAGGGGTGCTCCTCAGTCTATGGAGAAATAGGATGAGAAGGGAAGTAAGAATCTTCAGCTTCCTGTCAGAATGTCCATTTTGTCACCTGGCCCTCCATGTGCCAAATCCAGTGGAAACTTTTCATTCTTTGTGCTGCTTGATAACTTTCTGACATCTGATGCCGTTGGCTTCTCCCTCTTTGAAAAATCTCCCCTCGTTTCCTCCTACTCTGCTGATTGCTCTCAGTTCTCTTTGCAGCTCTTCTTTCTCTCTGTTTATCCCAAATGATGGTGTTCCCCTTGGCCCTTCCTCCTCCTCACTCTGCATGCTGTCCTTAGGGCCTAGAACTATAGCCCTCAAATCTTTAGCTTCAGCCTAAATTTCTCTTCTCAACCCAGAGCCCTGGTTCACCTCCTGGTGAACATCTGTTGGCCCATAGGTACCTGACAACAAATTCTCTCCCCATGCTTTTCCTTCAAACAACCACTTTCTAGGACTTCCCTGACAGTCCAGTGGTTAAGACTCCGTGCTTCCACTGAAGGGGTCACAAGTTCGATCCCTGACTGGGGAATTAAGATCTCGCATGCCACACAGAGTGGCCAAAACAAAACAAAAGCCAGAAAAACTCCAACCACTTCTTCTCCAACATGGAGTAGCCAAAACAAACAAACAAACAAACAAAAACAAAAAAACCCCGACCGCTTCCTTCTCCAATATCCCCATCTCAGTGCAACTCATCATCACTCACCAGGTTGCCCAATCCAGAAACGAGGGATTCAACATTGATTTCACTTTTCCCACCACATCTCACATCTAAGCACCCACCAAACCTTGCAATTCTTTATCCTTAATACTTTCTAATTGTCCCTTTCCCTTCATTCACAGATGCTGCCTGAGTTCAGTCACTTTGTCATCTCTTGCCTGGGTTACGTACTGGCCCCCTAATTGTTCCTTCAGCCCAACTCCAGCCCTTCTGTACAAGCCATCTGCACAGAACACACATTCTTCAGTGAGTTTTCTCTAATAAGGGATAAATTTGAGTTTTATATGGTAGCCTGGTTTATATCAGCACTTGTACTCTGAGCATGGAACATTTGTTTATTCAGTCGACATTATTTATTAAATGCCCACAATGGGGCAGTCCTGGAAAAACAATAGCAAAACAAACAAACAAACAAAAAATCCCTCTCATGGAGCTTAAAACCTAGAAGGGGGAGACATAAAATAAAAATTAAATAGATACCTATAATAAATAATATAAATAAATAATATATATATATATATTAAGTTAGAGAATAAAAAGCACTTGTCAGAAAAACAGAGCAGAGAAGGAGGATTAGGAATGCTGAGGGGGGAGGGCTGAAATATTACAGAAGGTGGTTATAAAGGGCTACGCTGAGAAGATGCCATTTAAAGGCCTTGCCTATGGTAGGCACTCATAAAACTACTTCTTAAATGATGAAATACATAGATAAATGCATCAGTTTGTATGATCTCTGCAACAAGTGAAGAATCACACACCAAAAAAATCCTCCCCATTTTCCAGGTGAGGAAACTGGGGCTCAGAGAATGAAAAGAGGTAGTTCTTTGTTGTCCTCTAAGACAAAAGAGGAAACCACCAACATTATCTCAATATTGAATTTACAACAACATGAAGACCTATGTGTGATTCAGGTGGTCTGGAGTTTGAAGGGCGTTTCATCGTAAAATGTTTTGATCAATATGACATTCTATGACACATAGAAGGTCCGAAGTGAGGCTGAGCTGGGTCGGGGCTTCTTTCTGGGTTGGTCTGGCTTGAGCCTCGCAGGCTGGCCACTCACTGACCTGCTTGCTATTGGTTCAACTAATGTGAATTGAGTGTTTGTAACAGTGTTTTAGATGCTGTGGACTCTGCTGTGAACAAAACAGACAGTCATGGAGCTCTTTGAAAGGCAGACAGTAAGATGAAGCTGGTAGTGGTGACTGCTCTGAAGACAAATGAAGCAGAGTTGGGGATGGGAGGTTAAGGGGTTGCTGATCAAGGTGAAGTGGGGGCAAGAAAGGAGAAAGTGATGGTCTCATAGCAGAGATGGGTTTGGTTACATGCTAACAGGGAAGACAGGCTCAAAGTACCAGGAAAAGAGTTGGGTTAAATGGACAACTCTTGTCCAGGGCTTGTGGCTATACTTGCAAGAGTGACCTCAGGTTCCCTCCCTCCTCCCCACCAGACAAAGGCAACTACTTTAAATTCACTGTTGGTCTTTGTTTCACTCCCTGAAATTCACTGAATTTCTCTTTCCTGATTTTCTTCCTTCCTAGATTTGTAACTCCAGGTTGGAATTTTTTTTCTTTTAATGTGGGGGTCTATCCTAGAACTTAAGACAAAGGAGATCAAAGCAACTTCAAGGTGCTTATAACCCAATAAAGCATTTCCCAAAGTGCACTGTTGTGTGCTGCTGGGGCTGAGAGGTTCTGAGTGGTCCTCTCCACCCCCCACAGGAAAAAAAAAGCTTAAATATGACTCATGCAGACATCTGCTTTATTGAGACATGAGCTGTAATTTAATTGCAAATATTCGCTTTTGGCTCACACAAAATGGGTAGATGGGGGTAGCGTGGGTGAATAGTGCAGTTTGGGGAGAGCCTGGGAGAAGAGCCTTTTATAATTATTCTGTTCCCTCAGAGAGAAAAAAAATATCTTTGGGAAACTTAAGGCAAAATAATTTCTTGCATTTACTTTGACAAATACCTTCTTTTAATGGCAAATGATCCAGGGTTTTCATTTACAGTATAAATATAAGGTCTCTTTTTAAAATAACTTTAATTTGTAAAGTGAGTGCAAGTGGCATATTCTTGGATTAGTTCTCTCAACCTCGTCTTTTCCTTCCAAGAGGTTGGAAGTCTTAAAATTACACTCTGAAGACACCCTTGTTGTCAGGGTTCTGTATATGAATTACATTGTGCCAATTAGTTGCCTGAGTTTTGTAAGGCAGAAATAAAGTAGACGTAGTCTTGCTGCAGTGGAGGCAGTGGGTTAGTAAGCTTTGAGAGATTTGAGTGCATGCAAGCGTCAGACTCAGGGTTCCACTTTCTAGTCAACAGCCTCCTGGGAGTGAGGTGGTTATGGAGGCATCAAGAATGGAAATGTGATAAGCACAGTTTTTTTTCTTTGAGAGTGAAAACAAAATTCCACTGGTGTCTCTGACTTCCACTCCTCCCACCATTTTGTAAGCACTTATCTCCCTGAATTAAATCCCCTTCTGCTTGACATACCTAGAGTGTCTTTTCTGGCCTTCACTGAACCTTGATGATGTGGCACATATGACAAAAGTTGTGAAGATGATTAATACTGCTCTTATGGAGCCATGACTAGAAACACACAGTCTCAGAATTTGTACACAAAGGAAAAATAAGTGGATTTCAGAAATGTTGTAATTGGGGAGGCAAAATGAAGCTGCAAATGCTGAGGCAAACATTCATTAGTGGATGCCCTGGGACCTCAAACGATCTATTCAATTTCTTTTATAAAATGTGTTTTCAATTAATTTAATTGTTTTAGAGTCCCTTAGCTGACTTATATTTCAGCTGGCTGGGAGGATGTTTGGTGGGCATTTTGAGTGGAGTATAGGAAAGCAGTTTGTTTCTTTGGTTGTCTTCATCACAGAGTAAAAGCTACACACTTGCCTGAAGTCACCATCCCATTTGGTCTGCTATTCCATTGCCCTAGCACTTGAACTTCTGAGGAAAGCAGACATTGGGATCATTGTCCCTTTTATAAACATGAAGAATATCTTTAAAGAGATACAGATAAACCATGGGCATTTGGGTCTTCATACCAATGACTGGGGCATCTGTGAGGAGGAGAGAAACATGACAGTGGCTGTTGGTCCTGTGAACACACTTATACACCCAACAAGAAGTCTGTTCAATTTCTCAGGGGACCTTGGGAAAATTTAGCTGCCTCAGGAAGCCTGAAAGAGAATATGTAGAGCTTTTGAAAATACCTATAAATATCTGCACTGTTAGTACTGTAAGCAGAGGAGACTTTTGAATACTGAGCTGGCAACTCTTGCTCTAGAGTTGAGGTGCCTTAGGTTTTATTATTTTTTATTTATTTATTTTTTTGGTCATGTCACATGGCTTGTGGGATCTTAGTTCTCCAACCAGGGATTGAACTGGGGCCCTTGGCAGTGAAAGCATGAGCCCTAACCACTGGACCACCAGGGAATTCCCAAGGTGCCTCAGGTTTTAGAGGGATTTCATAAGCAGAAATTACCTCTTTGTCTGCAAGATTCCCTTTTTCTTCTTTCACTTTGGTAGTAGGCCTTTGTTGTTTTACCTGCCACTATCCATTCTACCAACTTCTGCTAGTCACTCTTCACTCTTCCTTTGGGCTGACTGGCCTGGCACCTGAAGACTTTTGATAGAACCATTTGGGAAAAGAAAAGTCTTTCTGTTGGTGTTAATAAACTGGAAGACATAAGCTTATAACTGTAGGAGGACTTCTACGTAAAGAAACTCAGACTGAAAATTAAGCCAACATGAAGGAAAGATGAACAAATAAATGGAAAGAGAGAGAAACAAAGACAGAATTCTTTCAATGCCATAT
Source organism: Pseudorca crassidens (assembly GCF_039906515.1). Classification (NCBI taxonomy): domain Eukaryota; kingdom Metazoa; phylum Chordata; class Mammalia; order Artiodactyla; family Delphinidae; genus Pseudorca; species Pseudorca crassidens. The sequence continues at coordinate 51,027,576 of NC_090310.1, read as the reverse complement.
GAGCCCTGGATCCAGCCATACCTGAACCCAGTCTATACCCCTAGATTTAATTACATGGGTTAATGAGTGTTCTTTAATGCTTAAATCAGTTTGAACTGAGTTTCTGTCACTTATAATCTAAAATATGCTGACTAATACTTTAATTGTTCTTTCTCAATGTTAACACAGAGCTAAGTACAGAGCCAGTGCTGTTTCTTTTTCTCTTTTTCTACCACATTTCAGAATTCTTCTGATTCCCAGGTTCATCAAGTAATCATTCAGCAATTATTTATTGAGAACCCATCATATGGCCAGCATATGGACTTTGCTGTTAAAAAGTTCAGAGTCAATATTGCTTTCCTAAAGTTATCTCAAGATGGTAAGCTGGTTATTTTGTTTTACAAAAAATATAAATAAATAAAGAGAGAGAGAGAGAGAGAGAGAGATTGAACTCTCAAGTTAAAAATATTTGTGACTTTTACCAAAAATTTTACTTTATTTCATGAATCATTTCACTTAGTGGTAGAAATTACCTTTCTCCAAATTTCTTCATGTTTTCAATGTGGCTATCACATCTTCTCCTTAGGAAAGTTACTTAGGCTCTCTGAGCCTTAATTTTTCTCATCTATAAAGGGGTAAAAGGGGTTCATCTGATATCTTCTCAAACTGAAATTCTGGCAATTAGCTCACTTATATAGACCCCCTTTTTCCTTGGGAACAATTTCCTACTCTGCCCTGTAGTAGCCTTCACTGCATGTATATCTCCCACTTCCCAAACCCAGGGAATCAAATGAGTTTCTCAGAGGAGACTGCCTTGCTTCCATTCCTAATACTTATAATCCATTCCCTATGCAACAGCCAAATCAATCTTTCTAAACAGTATGTCAGATCAAACCACACACACCCCACCCCAACTTATGATTCAGTGGAATGCTATCCACCTTGGAATAAAACTCAGATTCCTTACATGGCCCCTGTCTTCCATTTCCTCTCTCCCCTGACCTCCTCTTCTTCTCTCCCTTACTCACTATACTTCAACCACAGTGTCCTTTTGGCTCCTCCTTGAATATGCCAATCTTGGTTCCATCATGGCCTTTGGTCTTGCAAATCTCTCTTCCTAGAATATTTTTCCTCCAGATCAAGGAAATGTTTACTCCCTCACTTCACTCAGGTCTTTGCATGTGTCACTCATTCAAAGTGATTTCCTGATTCCCCCTTCCCTCCCCTATCTAAAATAACATCCTGCCCCCACTCTTCTACTTATGTTGATTTATTTTCTCTCAAGCTCTTATCACTCTCTGGAATTATAGTAGATCATGTTATGACAGTACTATGTTATATAATTAACATTTAATTTAATATAATTTAATGTAAATTATATTAGCATAGAGAGGAGCAAATAATAGAGGCTCAATTGGTTTTTGTAGAATGAATAATTCTACTCTAATTCCCATATTAGCCATCTGTTTAGCTTCGAGGCATATATGACAATAACTCACATTGGCTATAGTATCCTCTTTTAAGCATCTTTTGCTCTAATGTATAGACAGTTTTTCTATCCAAGCAGATTTTAAACAATTTGGAGATTCCATGAGCAGACATCATTTCTTTTGTGAATTCTCACAGAATCTCATCAGCTAATAGAATTTTAATAATATTCTCATAGGGGACTGTATTTTATTTTTAAAAGACAGGTTTTCTCACATTCTTAAAAGATTCAATTGAACATGGCAGAATTAACTTCTAAGACAATCTATAATGGGTAGTAGATATAATTTGGATCACCAAATGGAAACACGAAACAATGTTCAGAAGTCAGGGTACAGACCCAGGATTTAAACCAAACTGAGGTGATCTACCAATGAGGTATTTCCACCATTTTATCAAATTCATCCAATTTAACCACTGGATTATGGTGATATGGTTCAGCCAAATGATCACAGTCATCTGGACAATGTGCTCCCAACTTACCCAGAGAGCAGTTCATGGTAATCATCTCAGAAACTTCATCTATATTTGGTGAAAATTAGGAGGTCAAGGACAGGATAAAACTTAGAAGATGAAATATCAAGAATCTTCTTGATATCTGTGTTTACTAAAAGATAATAAGAAGGTACAAGAATTTTTGTCACAGCACTGTTTGTAAAATGGCGGAATCCCCATGTCCATCAACAGCAGAATGGAAAAATAAATCATGGTATATTAATGCAATGGATGACTATAACGAAAAAAGAAGAATGAATGATTTACGGTCACATGCAATAATATTAATGCAACCTACACACATAATATTGAAAGAATAAAAACACCAAACAGTCACAACAGTATGTACTAAATGTATAAAGTTCAAAAACAAGAAGAACTAATCCATAATGTGAGATCAGGATAGTGGTTACCCTTGCGGAGTTAGTGACCAGCAAGGGACATGAAAGAGGCATCAGGGGTGCTGCTAATGACCTAGGTCTGATTTTGGGTCCTGGTTGCACGGATGTGCTAACTTTACCAAAATCCATTAAGCTGTACACTTATATGTGCATGTTCATGTATTTATTTTACATTTCAGTAAAAGTTTACTTTAAAACCATTCTTCATGTGTTTAAGGACTTTTAAGCCAAGAAAATTATGAAAGCCTCTTTTGCAAGTACTCACAAATTGATACACCAACTTTTAAAACCGTCTGAAGCATGTGTTGAAAAGACGTTGAATCTTTAGCTGAACTTCACCAAAAAAAAGGAACACATTTGATTCTGAAGATATCACATATCCCTGAATTTTTCAAGAGAAAATGACTTTGTTTTCAGGATCCCAAGTTATATATTTTCCAAAAGCTCACTCATTCCCTCCTGGCCATTCACCAAAGTACATTCATCAATCAATCAATCAGTAACTGAAGGGGAAGGATGATGATGGATAGACATCCTTTTTATCTTCTAGCTCAGGTTATAAAATGCTAAGGGACTTCTGCATAATGAGTATGGCTCAGTAGGGAGTTGGGAGGAGGAGTGCAGGAAGTAGCTGTCAGAGGGAAATGAGGTCATCACCAAAGAGGAGGTAATAGGGCAATATCTGAGAAAGGTGGCACCTCAGATATTGTTCTCCTAGCCATTGCATAACCAGCCCCTAAAGTTTATACATAGGTGACTAGTTTATAAATCACACTATCTCAAGAATTCTGCCTCTAGTAATGGGAGACTACGTAATTTGCCCCATTCTATCCACCACCTCCTTTTCCACCATCATTACAACCAGAACCCTGAACTGATATGCTATCACTCTAACTTTTTTCCTCACTAACACTATACTTTGTGGAAATTTTAATTTAATTTAGCTATTGTGAAAAGATTCAAAGATGACAAACTTGGAAGGAAGTGGTTATAGGCTTCTTTCCTCCTACAGATAACTTTTTGTCTTCACAGGGTATTTTTTAAATGTTTGAATGTAAATGTCTTTAGATTCATAAAGAAAAAAAATTAAAAACAAAAGGCAGTTTCTTCTACTTTTCACTTCTGTCACCAAATGTGTTGTGTGTGTTTTCTTCCACACCAAGCAATTTCCCAATTCTTAGTGGACATCAACTAAGTGTCCTACAATTTAACTCAATTATGATACTAACTATCTGGAATTAGCATAGACCTCACAGGTTAAGGGCTCAGTCCCACAAGACTGCTCTCCACTTCAGAGGCTAGTTGAAAGTCTCAGGTTGTCAGTGTACTTCTGACACCAATCAGAGGTTCCCACGACCCCTCTTCAGGTTTGACAATTTGCAAGAATGTCTCACAGAATTCAGGAAAGTGCTTTACTTACTATTATCCATTTATTATAAAGAATACAACAAAGAAACAGCATAATGGAAGAGATGTATAGGGCAAGGTATGGGGGTTGATGAGGGGGCTTGAAGCATCCATGCCCTTTCTAGGCATGCTACTCCCCTCCTCTCCCCTGCTCCACACCTCAACATGTTCAGCAAACAATCTCTTCAAACCCCTTCAGTTAAAATTTTTATGGAAATTCCATTATGTAGGCACAATTGATTAAATCACTGGCCACTAGTGATTAACCTAAACGCCAGCCCCTCTCCGCTCCCTGGAGTTTGGAGGGTGGGGCTGAAAGTTCCAACACTCTAATACATGGTGTGTTCCTCTGGCAACCAGCCCCATCCTCCAAGTGTCACCTCATTAGCATAAACTCAAGTATGATTAAAGGGACTTATTACAAATAACAAAGGCTCCTCTTACCCTGTTACTCAGAAATGTCAAGGGTTTTAGGAGCTCTGTGCCAGGAACCTGGGATGAAGACAAAATATATATTTCTTATGATATCACAGTATCACAAATAGGCAAACGATCTCCAATTAATCATGGCCACCTCCACTCTTTGCATACTACAGTCATGTTTTCTACCTGGAATAAAGTCTTTTTTCTACCTTTGAATTAATTCTTAGGAATCCAAAAATGTTGCTCCTCCCTTTTTGCCTATGAAGTACAAGAAAGTCTCTGGTGGGGAGCAAAAAGTTACATAGAGGAATACAGATGTTTTTGTGATTATTGTTCCCAACTTTTGGTGTTTCCAAGGTACTAGTGTTAATTGGTTATTTGACATGAATGAAAGAGAGAAACAATGCTAATGACACAGAATCACCCAGCCCCAGATCTCAACTCTACTAGAGAAATGATCAGATATGATTACAACACCCCACTCCTCCAACCAAAACTGTCTTGGAATAAAAAGCTACTGAGGTAAAATTCCAATCCAATTCTGATTCCACTACTCACTAAAAATCTTATGATAGTTAGAAAATATTGACTGTAAACACGAACCAAATTAGTGACGAAAAAGAAAAATGGGAAAGAACTCCATGCTAAAAATCCAACCACATATGAAATTAGCAAAGCACCCTGAGAATAGACCATAAGTGCTACCTTCATCAAAAGCTTCCGGAAAGGGGAATAATTGTCCCTCCATGATACAGTCACCTCCTCCCCCCTCAGCTCTAACTGAACTGTTCATCTAGAGCCCAGACAGCCTGGACGGAGAAACTGAGCCCCTGATCTCTGTGGTGCCTGTTAGTTTAGGGTTGATGGTTCTCCATTAGCACCATCAGTAACTGCTGTACGGCCTGCATAAAACCACTTACCAATTCTAAGACTTAGACTTTTCATCTGTAACATGGGTGCAAACCAGGTGATTTCAATTCTAAAGGTTGCTTTCCATCCTAAAATCTCACTTTCTAAAATGTAACATTCCATTTCTTAACCTAGGTGGTGATTACACAAATATTTGCTTTACAATTATTCTTTGAACATATATGTTTTATACAACCTTCTAAATAAGTAATGTTTGAAAATGTGTTGAAATGGAAAAAAACCCTATGAAAGGAAGCCAGTCTAGTACCATTCTTGAATGCATAAAAGTAGGTGTGAAAATTGAATGCTAGAGGCAAAAAGCCAAGAGCAGATTGAAGCTTGTAAAATTCCTGAGGCTTCAAACCATTTCAGTGATAAGATAGAATCTAAGAAAGTGGAATGAATGGGAACTTGCAGGGCAAGCTGGACAGTTGCGAGCTCATAAAAGTTCCCACCATGGTCCTTGGAGAAAATTGGAATCCAAGGGTTGTTATTTAATAGCTAAATTTTCTCTTAGCCAAATGTGACTGTGGATATACATAGCATAGCCTAGGAAACAATTTTCTCCTAGTAGTTTACAATAAGGAGCATCTTAACATTCTCAAAATGACTTTGTTATAAAAAGTTTTTCATTACAGCATTATTTCTTTTGCCAAGCATTGTGCTGGGCCACATAAGTCTGCTCTCAAGGAGCTTGCAGACTTAGAAGGCCCTATGTCACTTAGAATAAATTCCAAACTCCTTATTCCTCTCTGACCTCAACTAAGAACACCCCCCACTGGCCTTTTGTCTTCGTTTTATCAAACTCCCTCCTCAGGGCCTTTGCACTTGCTGTACCTTCTACCAGACATTCTACTCCCCCCATCTTTACCTTGCCAGCTCTTTCTTACCATTCAGGTTTCAACTGAAATGTCAGAGATGCTTCTCTAGACCTCCAAATTAAACAGATTAATGTTCTAGTCATTCTCTACCTCATTTCTCAAAGTAATGAACCTTCAATACTCAACATTTGTAAGTACTTGTTTTTTAAAACTTATTTCTAGCCTTCCTTCTCTCAATATAGAGAAAGTTCCATGCTATGCCCCAGTGGCTGGATCAGTGCCCAACACATAAAAGTTGCACATTAAATATTTTAAAATTTTATTATTATTGATAAATGATATGAGGCAAACCAAAAAAAAGCATTACAAAATGTTTTTTAAGGTTCTGTTTAATCTTAAGATTTATATGCTCTTAAATACTATCAAAGAGTTTAAAGCTTCATGGAGTTGAAAGATAAAGAAAGGAAAGATGAATCCTGATTCTGTTTGTGTCCTCTATGTTGGTTGGTGTGATAGAGGGATTCACAGAAGGTGCTATTAGTGGGATTGGGAAAAATGCATATGATTCTTCAAGGTAGAGAATAAGAGGAAATTATGCCAGGTCAAGTGAACAGCCTGAAAGGCATGAAGAGATAAGAATGCACAGAATGTTGCTAGAACAGAGGATAAATGGAAAGGAAGGGTAATTTGAGCATTGTCATGGAAGATTTTGGGCTTCTTTCTGTTATCTGCTGGTGACAGGGGTCAGGAAAGTAAAATGACCTCACTCATCTTATGGAAATCTTAGTCTGACAGCAGTGGGAAGAATGGATTTCTGTGAGTGTGAGCAGCAATGAATACTTTGAGATTCTGGCCAAAATGTGTGTGTGTGTGTGTGTGTGTGTGTGTGTGTGTGTGTGAGAGAGAGAGAGAGAGAGAGAGAGAGAGAGAGAGATTTGGACATTTTACTGGAGAGAGAAAACTCATAGCTTTCATCAGGCTCAACATAAAAGAAAATAATAATAAATTAAAATATAAACACTGATGTAAAGGGAAAGTAAGAAGTACTCACATTGAAGATAAAGAAAAGATCCAGCAGAAGAAATATTTGCCCTTTTTTTTAAAGGTTATCTCCATGAGTAGTATAAGCCCCCCATTAATTGAGTCTTCTTACTTTTGGGAAATGCTCAATTATACATATCATAAACATTCAGGCAGATTACATATTTCTAGAAGACAGGAGGAAGGCAAATTTTTTTATTGACAATGTAGGAAAAGCTTAGACTACATCATATAAGACAGTAATTGCTTGAAGGTAGAAATAGGGGCAAATTCAGGTCTAACAAACTAAGACAGAAAAAAAGAAAAAGAGAAAAGTACAAACCTTACTCATGTATGTCCTATGTGATTCTTGTCTCTGTCTCAGTTATGCATTCTTTTGTGGCAAGTGAGTTTCTCCTCCATGCAGAGCAGCTCCTCCCATACCCTATACATCAATGGTCAATTCTTTTGTCATCTGTGAACCAGCTCTCTGGTGATGTAATTGGCAAAACTGCTTGAAGTTTAAAGTATCAGAGTTAATCTGTCTTCCCTAAGTTATAATAATGTTATTACAGTGGGGGTAGAAACAGCTCCAAAGTAGAGAAGAGTGTGATCTTAACAGTGAAGTTGAGGAAAGAAGAATTAAAATGAGATGGTGACCAACGGGAAAACTTGATGCAAGTCAAACCAATGGTCATCTCTCCATGGGAATCAACTGAGGAAAAACTGAGGTCAGATAAGGACATTGGCAAGAGAAGCCAACAGGCAGTGGAGTCAGATGGCCTTGTCCTTGTAGAAGCTATGCACACCCTTTTGAAGAGGAGAAAGCTAGATTTCAGGAATTGGCTCCAATTCAGTAGGAAGAAGTTGCAGGAGCCAGGAGGCCGAAAGATGTCTGCCATCTGGAGAAACTGGAGGAAGGAGGATGGGAAGTCATGCCGATCAGGGGTGGGGACTCAAGAAGAAAGAAAGACTATTTGGCAGGGATGCCTTCGGTGGGGTCTGATGCACCCACAGTACTAGGAGAGTCAGCAATAAAAACAATTATTTCCTTTCCAAATCCTGATACATCTATATTTTGAACTGACATTTAGGAAAACTGTCTTTAAATATGTAAATGTAGTGTTTCACATGTGATCATCTTTTTAAAAAATGCATCAAAATCATTAACAGCAATTCTACAAAGTGCAATAAATTTATACATTTTTGTTAGGGGTAAAAGGAAAAGATACCAGTTCTCTCCAGATAGAGAATTTCTTCCTGGAGAAGCAAAAAAAAAAAAAAAAATTGCAGTGGGAGTCACTGAAATACTGGCAGGAAAAGTTAAGGTTAATAGTGGTTACAGGTACAGGCTCTTAAATGAGACCAGGTAGATCAGATCCTGGCTCCACCATTTACCAATTATGGGTTCTTGGGCAAGTTCATAAACTCTGTAAACCTCAATTTCCTTCACCATACAGTGGGAGTAGCACCCACATCAAAGAGTTATTATGAGGATTAAAATTCAAAATAGTAATGCATGTAAATTATTTAGCACAGTGCCTGGTATATTTTGAGAGCTAAATAATTATCTATCATCCCCATCATCACTATTATTAGTTAATTAGAGAGAGCTTCCAGAATTATTCATGGACAGTGCTAATTAGTATTGGAATCGTCCACACAGACATAGAGTACAGACTTGTGGTTGCCAAGGGGGAGGGCGTGACCGAGGGATGGACTGGGAGTTTGGAATTAGCAGATGCAAACTATTATATATAGAATGGGTAAACAACAAGGTCCTACTGTATAGCACAGGAAACTATATTCAATATCCTGTAATAAACCCGAATAGAAAAGAATATGAAAAAGAATGTGTATATATATGCATAACTGAATCACTTTGCTGTATAGTAGAAATTAACACAACATTGGAAATCAACAATACTTCAATAAAATAAATTTTTTAAAAAATGTATTGAAGTCGTCCATCTTCTGCTGATTTGCTGTATGAATTTCGCTGAATGATTCAGCTGTAAAAGGGGAACAAGATCTGTGTCTAGGTTAAATCTCAAGAATTTAGATCATAGACATTGTTATTATTAACACTGCAGTGGCACAGACGGGGTGTTGAGTCCTTGTGTCAACTCCACCGTGAACTCACAAGCCACACATCTGTATAATGTTTATTGCAGTCTCCAAGGTTCATTTGAATTCTAACATTCTTTGATTCTGCAGCTACTGTTTCAGCTGCAGCACTTGTGAGCTAAAAATAATATAACTCCCCTTTGCCTGTATGGGTATGCTTATGGGTACTGAAAATGCAAAGCATGTGAGTATGTAACCTTCCACAGGTAAGAGATGGGTTGCTCTGCTCAGCCCAGCCTGCCTTTTCACAGCAGCCATTTTGTTCTGCCCTTGGCTGGCTGCCTCTTCAGTAATTTTCTGCAGAAAGCTCCATCCTCATCCCAGCCAGCAAGAAGAAAATGAATTTGCTCAGCAGTCCCAGGCATCCCTTTGGATGTTGCAGGAGAGAGCACGCCAGGCGTTTCACTGTTAATTATCAGCAGCCTGGCTGCTGTGGCCCCTTGCTGTGCCAATTTGAGAGATGAGACTCTTTACACTGCTTATTAGGCTCAGCTAAATAAATATTACCCGGCATTAGTGTTGTCAGAGATACAGTCTGAATTCAGCTCCCTGGAGTGGCTGTTGGTACCCAAGCTTTACACCATCACTTTTCCTTCCTGGCTTCCCTCTCTTACCACACCACTGTTGATCTCTTTCACTCCTCCCTGGACATTCAGCTGGATTCTGACATCAGGGGGCTGAAATATAATATCATTGATTTAGCTCCTTTGTTTAAGGTTATCAAACACCTGTACTATTAGATTTAAGGGCCTCAGTATTAATTACCTCCTATTCTTGACCCAACAGACTAAATTTCTGAGCCATGTGTTTTGAGTTAGATTTCCCCACCCTCCAAAAACTCAGGGGTGAGTTTTGATAGGCTTAAGTCCCCTGGCTGCAATGATTGCTTTATAGGTGGGAATATGACCCTAATCAGGGCAATCATAGCCTGAAAGACTGAACTACAGAACTCATTTAAACTATTTGGAAAATAGACTTTCTCTTCTTGGCTGGATATTGAAGCTAGAAAATATAGCTACCATTAGCTCTTTTGTAACCATGAGGGTAGAAACTACTGAGAATGGAGCCAACACATAGAAAGTGACACAAAGAAATAGAGGGTGAGAAAAGCCCCATGCCTGGTCAAGAATTGAAGAGCTGGATCAAGCTTTACCTGAAGTCATTCTAATTTTTGAACATTTCAGTTTTGCATCATTATGCCTCTTTTAGCACTTAAGCTTGAGTGGGGGAATTCTAATACTTTCATCCACATATATCTACTTGTTGTATGTGGTCTCCCTGATGTGCCTATTTGTAGCAAGTGCAGGTGGAGCCCTGCCATATCCCTTCAGCTCTTACCATAATAATTCTCTCCTACCTGAATTCCTACTCCTAAGGGCATACTCTAGTGTTTCTGCCTTAGAACAAGACAGACCAAAGTGCTGGGTAATTAATACCCCTTTGAGGCAGCCCTCAGTCAATAACTGGCAGAAGTTCATGGATAAATACCCCAGCCTCCTTGCTCCCTCAGGATAACTCTGAGATATATTCTCTATATGGGCTCTCAGAGTTCCACAGTGAGAGTGAGCCTGATTTGATAATGCGCACCTAATTGCTTGCCTTCCTTTCCCCATCCTACCTCCTCACTTCTTTCCGGGCTTCTTGGCATCACCCTCTAACTAAACTACTTGCACTTGGGTCCCTGTGAGCTGAGACATCACTTAACAGAGCAGCAAACTAGAGCTACACTGGCCCACAGGAATTTATAAAAAGTAACATCTACTTAGAACTTTAAAATGCACCCCACAAATTGTTTAACTTACCACAATTTTCATCTTTCCACCCCCAAACAGACTGGTGTATACGCAGACCATTTGACATTGACTCAGCCTAGAAAGCAGCTATGAATTCAAAGCCCAGTAAGCCAGTGTGTTCTTTCTTGTCATTGCTGGCCAAACAGAGGGTGATGTACTAGATGGAAGGTTTTAGGAGACAGACAGAAGTAAAAGCAAAAGCAAGCCAAGGTGTGGAGGACGCTCATTAATCCCCAGGCACCTACAATGGCAGTGAGCTGTCTAGATGCATGCATGGGAAGAATCAAGTCACTGAGGTTACTAATTTGGTGGTCCTGAAAGATGAGCAACACAGACATGTTTAATCTCTGGACACACTCCCTCCCCTGCACAGTATCTCTCCCAGTTTCTAAGCCCTCTTTGCTAAGGAAAACATCACCAGGCATGGGGGCTTTGCCAGAAACATGCATTTGCACTCCAAATGGTACCTGTCAGATGAAAACCACACTTTGAAATAATGCACTCTGACTAGTCTCACTAATGGGATGTTGTCTATTATTTACATGAAAAATGTTGAAATGCAGACTCCTTTGTTTTATTTTTATTTTGGGCCTTTAAAAGAAAACATTCAATCTCATGCCAGTGGGAAAAGGTTCATTTCCCTTTCTGTGTTCCTTTCCGTCTTCTAATCCTAGATTCTTGCCAAAGAACACATATGGCCAACAGGGCTTGCACTGAAACCTGTGCAATTCTAGTTCCCTCCTATGAGAAAGTACAATCATGGGATAAAAGAGTTAGCACCTTCAAGGTAAAATAGTTCAACTTCCTCATTTTACCAATAAGGACAGGGAAGGCATGAAAGTCTCAGATGACAAAGCTGGATGGGACTTGAAGGGCATCTGGTCCAATTCACCCCTGCCACAGATGAGGAAACTGAGGTACAGATCAGTGAAAGACTTTGTTCAAGACGTCACAGGTGGTTAGGGACAAAGTTGAGGCTGGAACTGAGGAATCTTGATTCCATCCACTGCCCCTCCTCCTCATACCATGCTCATTATTTTTGGTTTAACTGAATTTTTGTTTCACTTGCACGTTTGTTTTATCTTAAGCTCACACTTCAACCCTATAACTTATCTTGAATGTGGTGTGGGATGTTTCTTCTTAGAAAACCTGAGATTATACCATTGTATTTAGGGGTCTTGCCTAAATAATTGCACTGGGGAGAAACCCTCTCAGTAATGAATTTTGTCACTGGGAAATCACTAGAAATACCCCATGGCCTTTCCTTCTCTCTTCAGATACAGCCTGAAAAGTCAGATTATACTGATCCAACCTTAGTCCATTTGGTACGATGCTCATTCCTAAGCTCAAACCAGTTCCTGGGCCTGAGCCCAGGTACTGGTGTGGCCAGAAAAATGCCAGAAGCCATATGGCCTCCCCAGGCCACCTCCCGGATGAAGTTGGACGGCACACCTAGGAACCAACTCACTCCAAGAGATAGAACAGATGGCACCCCAGATATTAATATGTAGAATGTAGACTGCTAAGGTTGTTAAATAAGTTTATATTTTTAGACGGATTCATGAAAATCAAGAATTTTAAAGCCAAAGTGAAAGCCAAGCAAAGGAAACCACAAGACACCGTTCAAAGCTGTGCACTATTCTGTATTTGCTGGCACTGCCTTCCATAGCATCCTCCAACCTCCATAGAAACCACTGGAAAATAACCAGGAAGAAATTAAGTTACAACAAGAAAGGACTTTGGCTTCAGAATTCCATGCTGTGAGACCCTAGAAATGATACTGATGGCTACATTGTCATTTGGCAGAACAAGAAGCAAGCTGAATTTTTCCCTGTCTTCACCACCTGTTCCATGTTCCTTTCCTGATAATCCCACACTGACTATCCCACCCCACCTCAAACTACTTATGCTTCATTTTGGCTGCACCAGGAACAAGGCCTAAGGAGTATAACAACAATGCAAATCACTGAATCAGTGGAATTCGATAAGAAGATAGACGTGTAAGAATCTCCAATACAAACAGGACCCATCAGAAGGCTTCGAGTGCTTTGCCCATTGTTAGTACCACCTTGCATATGAAGTTATTTCCAGTTTACAGAACACTCTCATACTCATGATCTCATTTGATTTTTTTTTTTTTTTTTCGGTACGCGGGCCTCTCACTGTTGTGGCCTCTCCCGTTGCGGAGCACAGGCTCCGGACGCACAGGCACAGCGGCCATGGCTCACGGGCCCAGCCGCTCCGCGGCATGTGGGACCTTCCCGGACCGGGGCACAAACCCGTGTCCCCTGCATCGGCAGGCGGACTCTCAACCACTGCGCCACCAGGGAAGCCCTCATTTGATTTTGATCTTTGTAACAACCCTATGAGATAGAGAACGAATTTTTACTCTCATTTTATAGATGAGGAAATGGAGGCTCAGAGAGGTTAAATAGATCACTCAGAGATGCACAGATGATAAGTGGTACCACTGGGACTTGAACCCAAGACTCTTTGATTCCATGTCTAGCATTGCATCTGATTCGGCACTTGCCGATGAATTAACAGCCAAAAGGGCCTTCACGGGGGAATAATTCCAACTGCTGCTAGAACAGCCTAATCCATGGATTAACTGATTTTAATGAGTTAGAACATCAGGGGGTGGAATAAAATAATATTCCCATATTCTGCGAACATTCCGTGTAAAGAAACTAGATTCTAATGTATGCATTATTGATACTTAGTGCTTCACCTCTCACTGTATCCATGACCTTTTACACTTCCTCCCACTGGAAACAGAATCCATTTCCCTTCTTCACTGATGATGGGTTTGGCAATGTGATTTGCTTCACCCAATGAAACGTTAGCAAATGTGATGCAACAAAGACTCAAAATGAACTTGCTTAGTTGAGTTTACCATCTTTTGCTCTTATTATCTACCCAAAGTAGCTCACTGAACCAAGCCCATCTGAACCCATCCTAGATAATCCAACCTCCATCCAACCAGTGACACATAGTAAGAAAAAAAAAGATTATTTGAAATAATTGAGTTTGGGGTTGATCCGTTATATAGCAATAGCTGACTGATACACTACCTTCCTTTCATCTTTCCACCTCCAATTGAACGCAGATAGGGTTTGCCATTTGTTATCATTACTCTGTTTCTTTCCATACAGTGAATCACCACCTCTTCTTAAGTCCTAGATTAGCAGGGGTTTCAATATCAGGATCTGTATCATCATAGGATTGTGAAAAGCTACTATTAAGGACCCAGTAAAACAGTAAAAATAAGGTGGATGAAGATATACCCACAAAGGAGAACCTCATAGGTACCAGATAAATATTCAATGAATGATCAAAAACTTTGGTCATTTAAAGGCTATTTTATAGTTAGCATGTTAGAGAAAACACATTGTCATTAGACAATATTTTCTATGTGCTTTTTTACATGGTGACTTGGTGCTTGGTGTGCTAGGAAGACAGACTGCCCATCCCCTAGTGGCTTATTGACTAAAACAGACAATACAGAGGCAGGCAACTGGTAGAAAATGTAGAATAGGGTTGGATAAATTGATACTAAAAGGGTAAGGTTAGGTATTTTCTTTGGTTTGATTCTGCCATTTTGGCTTTGTTGGATGCATCATCAAAGCCCCCCAAAACCCAGTTCTGCTGGCTCCCTAGAAATCTGCATCAGGCTTCCAGCTCTAGAAAATTACGTGCTTTTCTTGGTATTCAGGAGGTTCAAATCCCCTAGTTCTCTAATCAACTGCTCCAAGCTGGGGTGGGGTGAGGAGTGGGGGAGGGGGAGGGTGAACCAATAGGGTGTACCACTTACAGCAAGGATGTAGTTATTCATCAGTTATCTGCAGTTTCCTGAAGATGATGGAAAGACTATGTCTAACCCCTGGTCAGCACTCAAGAACATTTGCTAAATGAAAGAAGGAGGAAGACAGGAACTAGTCCCTGCCCTCCCCATCCTTCCATCGTCCACTCTGTTTCATGTCAGTTTGATCAAGTAGTATCCATTGTGTGGTTCTCTCCAACTCTCATTGGTTCTAGTCCTATGATTCAGCCATTATAGCCCTCCAAATTTCTTCAATGATCACATCCTCCCCCCAATCCCTGACACGGTGACCTTGATACCGGCAGATTTTCCATTTTAGCTCTCAACCCCTTTCTTAATGTGCCCCAGTGCAAGGTATTTTGTACATAGTTCCCACCCTGACTGTAACTCCAGAAAGATGGACTTTGATTCTCAATTTTTAAAAATATTCTTTATAACAGCATCATGCTGGGCACTGAAGTACCCAGTGCTGTGCCACCTACAAAGAACTTTATTCTACAATAACTCATCTGACCTTCACCGCAGGTGGACAGAACAACCCTACCTGTTCAAATGAGGACTTGGAATACAAAGAGGGTTACAGAGTTGGAATACAGAGCAACCAAGATGCAAACCCAGTTTTCCTGTCTCCAACTCTGGGAATTATTTCTTTGCATCATGCTATTTTTAAAAAGCACTAGCACTGCTGAAATTCTTGGATATCCTTTATAATATTCCAATTTAAAAGAGAAAATTAAAAATTGCTAAGAAAAGAACTAGTTGGTATGGCACACGAAAATGGCCACAAGAAGACTGAACGACTTAGAAGGCCCGTCTTTGCCAAAAATGACCATTAGCTGTATTCCAATGCATTAATATAGATCTTAAGATTCTGGGTTCCGTTGGCAGGACTCTCTCTTCCAAAAATAACTCCAGATTTAATGGGTAGAATGAGATTCAGTACAAAGGCCCTGCACTCTTTAAAACTCGGCTTCCAGCCAAGACTTCAAAGGTTATTAAAGAAGAAATGTCAGGAAAGACCAAAGGCTGTCACCGCATCATGAATCACTCAACGTCTATTGGAACTTCCTACTTTTTTTAATATTTGCTTTCCAGAGTAATGGGGCCCTTGGGCTTTTGGAGGACCCTAAAAACTGCATCTTGAGAAGTGTCCAGCTTATTCAGTAGCCATTGCCCAGTCTGATTTCATTTTGAGATCATTTCCAAATAACCAGCTTGAGCATGAAATACTAGAAAAGTTCTAGGCTCAGGAGGAGGTGACAAGGGCATAGCTCCTGGCTGTTCCATGAACTGACTGTGTGAAGTTGAGCAAATTCCTTGGCCGATTCTGACCTCATTCTTTCCACAAATATTTATTTGAGCACCTACCGTGTGCCAGGCACTGGAAGTAGAAGAGCCCACCAGACAAAGATCTTGCCCTCAGGGAACTCACATTCTAGGGGAGATGCATGATAAGCAGATAAGTAAACATAAAATAAAGACATGAAAACAGCAAGGAGGCCTATGGAGACAGCACAGAGAGCTATTTTGGATAGGGTTCTATTTTGGGGAGGGTAGTCTTTTGGGCAGAGTAAAATGAAAGAAATGTCTGGGGGAAGAGAGTTCTAGGTGGAGGGGACAGCATGCCGGAAGGGCCATTGGTAGGGGTGCACCTGGTGTGTTCATGGAACAGGGAGAAGGCCAGATCCCTTACTCTGGCTGGAGTAGAGTGATAGAGGGGAAAGAGGGGACGGGGAGGAGGTAAGCGTTAACTGGGGCCCGATTTCAGAGGGTCTTTAGGCTTGGTAATGACTTGGGATGGGAAGTCACTGGAGAGGTCTGAGCAGGTGACAGTATAATCTGACTAAGGTTCCAGGAGCATGACTTTGGCTGCTATATAGAGGAAGGACAGCCTTCTGCTCATCTGGAAGCAAACTGGTACAGACAAGAGAAACAAAGAGGGCTCCCCACTGACCCTCTATGAGCTGAGATCCCAAGTCATAGGCTTTGCTGAACAAGTCACTGCCCATCTTGGTGGAAGCACATCCAGGCTGGGGCAGCTCTTTCATCCCAGAGGCCCGGGGCAGTGTCATTCCTCTGCCATTAGCCTATGGAGGAAGGACAGCTTCTAGACAGCAGGAGCTCCTGGGGGACCTGGTGACCACCCTGCAGCCCCTGGGGCTCAGGGTGGCTTTTCAGAGATGGCCGCTTTGGGTAGTTCCAGATAGAAATGACCCAGTTTGCTGCTCTTCATTTCCATCCATCCTCCAGCCTTTCTTCCCAAAAGGTAATCTGGAAAGGTCAGTGGGATTGAAGCACTTGGCCTTGGCCCAGCAGAGTGATTATTCTGTGGATGCTCAAGGCTTCAGGAGCTTATTTCTTTTTCTGGGTCACCTGCTTGGTGCGAATTCACCCAAATACAGCAGTTTGGTATTTTTAGAGCTATACATTTTAAGTGCATTTCTACTCTCCTACAAAAATTCAAGCTAGGGTTGGGGCAGGGTCCGTCCCTCTGTTTGAAACTTAGAGCCCCACCAGGCCTCTTAGCTCCCACCACTGCTGCTGGAATCAGTCCTCTGCACCGCTGCGTCGTAGCCACTCCAAGAATCCTGAGTCATTTCACTGGTTCTGTTTTCCCCCCCTTTCCCGGGCAACGTTTTCTGAGGCCAAGGAACACTGCAGCTCAGCAATCGCCCCCCTTCAGCAGGGCAGGCACCCACACCCCTTGGCTTCCCTCCGGCGGCCGCGGCTCAGGGCTGCGGCGGAAGGTCGGGGAGCCGCATCGCCCCGCGAGCAGCAGGCTTTGGCGCGGGGCGCGCGGCACGGAGGGTGGGCGGAGGCGCGGCGCGGGCGGCGCTGAGCTGGGCGGCGGGGATTCGCCTGCGCGCGGGCTGGGAGGCGGGCTCTTGACTCAACGGCGGCACCCGCGGGGCTGCAGCCCGGCCTCCCTCGCCCCCTGCCATCTGCGGCGGAGGTGAGGGGCGCCGAGCCGGCCTCCCTGGCTCGGTGGTCCTCTCGAGGGCTTTCCGAACAGCCCGCGCTCATTTCCGCGGGAGCCCTAGGGGGGCTGTACTGTCACTGTTTATTTCCACTTCTGCCCCAGGAGACTCCGACGGGGCAGAGCTTTCATCCACCCCCCGATGAATTCGGGGCCGTCGCGCTTGGCACCGTTCCTGGCACGTCATCACGACTTGGGGGATCAGTAAACAGCAGTGGAAGGAAGAGGGAGGGAGGGGGAGGAGAGAGACAGGGCGGGAGAGAGGAGAGAAAACGGAAGCGGCCTCGAGCCTCCATGTCTGCATAAGCGCTGCCCGTCTCCCTTTGAAACACAGGGATTAAAGCCGTGTTTAACCCCTTGGCCTGGCCGCCCCTCACACACCTCTGGCATTGTCCTCAATATTTATGCTTCTAGAGTGACAGTGATGTGATCAGGAGGGAAGGAAAGGACAAGGAGAAATGGGGGTGTCTCTTGCTCTTAAACATGAGGGGGTCATAAACACTTCATTGTCCTCCAACCACCAGTTGCCCCCAAAGCAAAGCAGGCTGGTGGCCCTTCCCTCCCTTATCATAACCGCAGAATGTGCAGAGCCTGGAGGATTCTCAGACACGTCTAGGACCCCATGTTACAGATGAGGAAACTGAGGTTCCGGGAGGCTCTGTCATGTGCCCAAGTCGAGGAAGACAGGACAGGAATCAATGAGTTGGAGCTTGGATTTCCAATCCCTTATCCTGCCTACTGCATCCCATGGCCTCTCTCTGAGCTTTCTCCTCTCCCTAATTTCCCAAAATGAAAGTTCTGGAAGAAGCCCCATATTGCGTTTTGCTCAGGGCCTGGACTCTGAACATGTGGAATTCTGGATGCAGAGACCCAGGCAACCAGCAGCCTCTGAAACCTCCACCCACCAGCGGGGAGCAGCTGCCAGAGGCTGCCTGACAACAAGCTTTCTGGGGCAGCTCTGCGCACGGAGAGGTATGTCGCTCGCAGCTCCAAAAACAGATTTTGCCATCTCATCCCCACATTTGCAGTCTCCAGTTGGCGTCTTGTGATTGGCCAGAACTTTTCCTCACTAGAAAGATGAGGAGAATTTGCCTCCTCCAACCGGCTGGGAGAAAACATTCTGCAGCAGGAAAGATGGGAATGACTGTTCCACCCCCTCTAATGCGGACCAGGGGGATAGGCGTGGGCTCCACAGGATGAATGACGCCAGGGCCCCCAAGGGTCCCTACACCTGACCCTGGGGGAGGTGGCCTCTGATGGGGTAACTGACCTTGAACCTTTCAGTCTGTAATTGGGGGTGTCGGAGTGGATTCTCTGGCTTTCTGGACCAAAACGTTTCTCAAAATTTAATTTCAAAAGTTGTCATCAGGGGCTTCCCTGGTGGTGCAGTGGTTAAGAATCCGCCTGCCAATGCAGGGGACACGGGTTCGAGCCCTGGTCCAGGAAGATCCCACATGCCACGGAGCAACTAAGCCTGTGTGCCAC
Organism: Pseudorca crassidens; assembly: GCF_039906515.1. Classification (NCBI taxonomy): domain Eukaryota; kingdom Metazoa; phylum Chordata; class Mammalia; order Artiodactyla; family Delphinidae; genus Pseudorca; species Pseudorca crassidens. The sequence continues at coordinate 51,008,428 of NC_090310.1, read as the reverse complement.
AACTACTGAGCCTGCACTCTAGAGCCCACAAGCCACAACTACTGAACCCACGTGCCACAACTACTGAAGTCTGTGCGCCTAGAGCCTGTGCTCCGCAACAAGAGAAGCCACTGCAATGAGAAGCCTGTGCACCTGAACAAAGAGTAGCCCCCGCTTGCCGCAACTAGAGAAAGCCCGCTCACAGCAGCGAAGACCCAACGCAGCCAAAAGTAAATTAATTAAATTAAAAAAAAAAAGTTGTCATCAGGGCTGGCAACTTGTGTACACAGCAGGTGGTTGCTAATAAACTTCAGTTTGGGGGCAATTACAGCTACCTGTCTGCCAACTGCAGTCCACTCCCATGCCAACTGCACCACACTGATTCTTAGCTTTCTCCAGTGTCGGGAACTCTGCCCTGAGAGATGCCCTCTTTTAGCCTGACCCGCAGGCTTCAAGGCATTTCCCAGGATCAGGCTTAATTAGCTATTAATATCCCTAATGCAGCAGTTCTGCCTTTGGCGACTCATTAGAATCACCTGGAGAATTTTTTTTTTTTTTTTTTGGCGGTACGCGGGCCTCTCACTGTTGTGGCCTCTCCCGTTGCGGAGCACAGGCTCCGGACGCGCAGGCTCAGCGGCCATGGCTCACGGGCCCAGCTGCTCCACGGCATGTGGGATCTTCCTGGACCGGGGCACGAACCCACGTCCCCTGCATCAGCAGGCGGACTTTCAACCACTGCGCCACCAGGGAAGCCCCACCTGGAGAATTTAAACGAATACTGAGGCCCAGGCCACACCTCAGAATGAATAAAGCAGTATTTCTGGAAGTGTTTTCTAAAAGTCCCCCTCGGGTGACTATAATATACAGTGAGATTGAAAGACATTGGTCAGATGGTAACTGCTGGTTTTACCTGCCCACATCTGTCCCCCTTCTAGTAACAGCACCTGATGTTCCGGGGAAAATCCCACTCTCTCTTAATCCAAGTTACTGAGTGGTGCTCGCCCCACCCTCACCTCCCACTCTACCCTTCTCTGGGGGGCTAGAAGGTTATCAGTTTGGCTAATTAGCATTTGCCATTCCCCTGGAGAAAGCAATCTGTTCAGGCACACTATGTGACCCAAGGAGTCCAGTGAGAATCAGCCAGAAGACTTCTGCTGAAACTACTGGGGAGGGAGAGTTCTCTTTGTGCTGCAGTTATTCAGCAGACAACATGGGAGTCCCAGGCTCCCAGCAGCCATTTTTGTCACCATGTGGAGAAAGCCTGCCTGTAAATTAAGGCAACACAGAGGAAAAGAGAGATTACTGATGGAGTGAAAAAGATGGAAACCTAATTAAAACCATGCCTAAAGCCAGATACCCTTCAGTAACAAAAACAAATAAATTCCCCTTCTTCACTCAAGCCAATTTGAGCTGAAATTTCTGTGATGGGCCAGCATCAGAATTAATCTGTTACATAACTAGGTGTTACCTTGAAATGCAGTGAACAGAGTCCTCATCTAAAGGGTCACTGCACAAGTGAGCTTAGATGTTCATGGGGAATAGTCCCAGGTATCTAAAGACAGCAAGAGCATGATGCCCACTTTCAAGGATGGTGGCTGTCAGAGGAGAGGGGTGCAGAAACTAAAGACAGACATGTCCTACTGCATTGTTTTCTTCAGTGAACATCAAGAGCCATGAGTAGCTAGGCCTTATCTAAATGAGAAAAAGCTTGAGGCAGAAATAAGTAGGTCCCAGGGATAATGTGTGGACTAATTTTAACCATGTCTGTTAGAGCTCTTTAAATAGCCAATAGAACAATGATACAGGAAGTTATACAGCCAAACAAAAGCAGACAACAGACCATCAAGACAATGCATTGGATGCTTTCTTGGTCAGGGGAAGTTTCCTGGAAAATGTACCCTCTGTCTGAAGGTACAAGGGAGGGAAGGGTAATTGACTCACTGAATGTTCAATTTGAAAATTATATCAGTTAGCTGTTGCTGCATAACAAACACCCCTAAACTTGGTGGCTTAAAAAAAAATGATTTATTTGGCCCAGCAATCTGAGTTAGGGTCAGCTGAATCCTTCTTCTGGTCTCAGTTGGGCTCACTTATGTATCTGCGGTAAGATTCTGATCAGTTTCTGGAGTTGGCTGGCTGTTGGCTGGCATGATGGGAGTGCCTGGGCCATGTGTCTCTCACCCTTTAGCAGCCTAGCCTGGGCTTATGTACATGGTGGAGGCAGGCTTCCAAGAGTGAGAGGAAAATCACACAAGGAATCTTGGGATCGAGAATTAAAACTTGCACATTTTCATTCCACCCCACTATTGGTTAAAGCAAGCCACAGCTCCACTTTTTAAGGGGAGGAGTTGCAAAGTCACATTACAGTGAGCCAATAAGAACTGAACTCAGAGGTGATTTGACCCAACCTTTCCTATCTGACAGGTGAGAAACTACAACGAGTGAGCTTACCCAGGTCCCCCTCTGATTATGGAGGAGTATTCTGGCCTCCACACTTGATGATTTGTCTACTACACTTCCCTTTTCTTCGTTATTTCTCTTACAATGTAGATCACTTGGCGTCTAGTAAATTTTCCATAAAGTGGAAGGATGACTTGTTTAATTTGCTACTTTATAATTAAAGAAACTGACACTCTTCTTCTCAAGGTCACCCACCAAATATATCGGGGTTCTTTCTCTGGACTGGGCACTGAGACACAACAGAAAACAGTGCAGACATGGATTCTATCTGCACAAAACACAGAGTTTACCATCTAAATGGGGTATCTGGACCTGAACCAAGACCATCCAATTCTTCCTCCGGACATACTTTTCATCCCCAGTTGCTGTCATGATTCTGATCTGTATGCTGATCTGTATTTCAAAGCCAGCTGTTTGCATTTGTGATGGGAACGATCTATATTAATTTACGGAGTTCTCAGCCTACGATTATTCCCTTTTCTACCCCTGCTAAGGAGAATTTTCTCTTTGACTACTCAGCTTTGTCTCTTCTCCCCTGGAGAGTTCTGTCTTTGTTGGGTAAGGTCCCAGGTTTTTGTGACAGCTGAATATGGAAAATGGATAGAGACAGTTTGGAAGGAGCAGGAGGAAAGAATTGAGAAAATGATGAGACAGAAGAGCCATGTGTAGTGGGGCTTCAGATAGAACAGAAGTGGGAATAGAAAGGAAGGAATTTGGAAAATGAGAAGGTCCAGAAAACTATAGGTTATATGAAAACCAGAGAAAAAAGAATTTTAAAAAATGCTGTGCTGAATTATGAATTGGATCTCTTTTTTCTTCCAGATACGTAAAAAAGGGGGGCAGTTTAATACTGCCCCCAAAGTTATGTGTCAATTTTATTATTTCAAGACATTTAGCGTTTGCCTGATTTTTTTCCATAGTAAACCACGCTCTAATATTTGCCTGCAGTTTCCAAAGCACTATAGATTTCTTTTTTTTTTCTTTCGCTTCTTTATCTATTAGATATGATAGTAAAATTGAATTTTGGCATTCAAAGAGGACTTAGAGAAAACAGCCCTCACTCTGTTTTCAGGAACTGTACTTTGAGATATTTTCTAAAAGTACAGAAAATTGGATGGAATGATGAAACAAACATTACTTAATTACTGTTAACCCTTGAATGACAGGAGTGAAGGACACGGACCCCAGTGTGGTAGAAAATCCAATTATAATTTTACAGTTGGCCCTCCATGTCCTTGGTTCTGCATCTGTAGATTCAGCCAATGGCAGACTTTGTAGTATTGTGGCATTTACTGAAAAAAAAAAAAAATCTGTGTATAAGTAGACCAGTGCAGTTCAAATCCGTGTTGTTCAAGGGTCAACTGTATATCTCCTTCAGAATGTTTAATTAAAATAGCTAGAATATTATACATGAGCTAAAGTCTTATTTATTCTATTTGTTTAGCCCATCTTTTCCCCCCTCAAACTGACTGATATAAATTTAGTGTGTTATCACCCAGTCCAGATTTTTCTATTTTGCCACATACACGTGGGAGATATATAGAGTTGTTTTTTTATATGGATAAACGTTATCAGGCTGAATGTAATGTTTTTCCATTTCTTTTTCCATTCAACATTTTTTGAAATCTGTGTTGATTTATATGGCTCTAGTTCATTCATTGTAACTATTACATAGCATTCCATCACGTGAATATATAACCTTCCATTTTTATAGCTCTTTATGTTGTTTCCAAATTTTCTCTAGTACAAACAGTACTGCAGTCTACACAGGACTTTGATGTGTCTTCTGTGGCCGTGTGGGACACCAGCCTTCTTTTAGTACTTTCCTGACATATCAAATGCCTTTTCCATCTCTTATTTCCAACCCTTCTGAGTTGTGTTACTTAAGTGCATCTCTGGAAAGTAACAGATAGACGGATATTTTAAAACAATCTGATTGTCTCTAGTTTTTATATAATCTATTCCCATCATTATAATTACTGACATATTTGGACTTATCTCTGCCATCTTATTTTGTGCATTCCATTTGGGAGTTTTTTCTTGACTTCTTTTTCTTCCTCTCCATGAATTTTGTTGGATCCATTTCCTTCTGGCTTCCTTTATTGGTCCCATTTTATTTCTACTATTTTAGTGGTTACCCTTAAATGTTTAACATGTATACTTAAGAAATCACAAGTTAATCTTCATCCTTCTCCTTCTTCTAAACAGTACAAGAGTTTAGAATGCACTAACTCTGACCTTTGCTCCCTCATGTTATTATTTTCTAGTATGTTTGTTCTGGCATTTCTATGTATAATATTTGAGGTAGAAGGAGAGCTCTCCTGGGTCAGGTCAACCTGCCTTTGAAAGTCCCATAATAGAATTTCTAAAGATTGAATATTTGAAAAGTCTGGCTGTGCACAAAAATGTTGATAGTAATTACTGTAGAATGATGTGATGAAAAGTGATTTTTTATTCTTTTCTATATTTTTGTTTTTCTACAGTTTCTCCTTTTTTTCCATAATGAAAAACTGCAAAGAAAGAAAGAAAGAAAAAGAGAAAAGGAACTTTTTTTTTTACTACTTTATTCTCATTTTGCACTGTAGTTTTCATTTTAACTAATGGTGGGATATAATTTCAAACTTGGCAATTAAGAGTAGTTTGATCTCTATCATGTGTCAGTTATAAATTGGCACAAGAATGCCACATAACAAATGATTTCAAAACCTCAGTGGCACGCAACATTGAGCATTTATTTCTCACACATCTATATCTGCTGATCTTGGTCTGGGCTTGCTCATATATCTGTTATGGTAGACAGAATAATGGTACGCAAATATGTCCATGTCCTAATCCCCAGAATCTGTGAATATATTACCTGCCATGTAAAAGGAACTTTGCAGCTGTGATTAAGGATCTTGAGATGGAGAGATTAATTTTGATTATCTGGGTGGGCTTGATATAATCACAAGGGTTTATAAAAGAGATTGGCAGGAGTTCACACAGGAAAGATGCTATGCTGCTGGCTTTGAAGATGGTAGAAGGGTCCATGAGTCAAAGAATATAGGCAGCTTCTAAAAGCTAGAAAAGACAAGGAATCAGATTTTCCCCTATAGCTTCCAGAAGGAATGCAGCTCTGTGGACTCATTTGAGACTTCTGACCTCTAGATCTGTAAAAATAAATTTGTGTTCTTTTAAGCCACTAAAACTGTGCTTATTTGTTATGGTGTCAAGAGAAACCTTATACATCTGGGGATATCTGGAAGTTAGCTGATCTAAAATGACTTCAGCTGGGATAATGAGGATGACTCAGCCCACCTCCACATAACCCTTAATCCTGTGCATGTTTTCATGATGATGGCAGACACAAAAGTGCAAGAAAATGGAAACACACGGGCCTTCTGAGACATAGGCTTTGAACTGGAACAAATCCCTTCAGCTTCATTCTATTCACTAAAGCAAGTGACATAGCCAACTCCAGATCCAAGAGTGTGGAAATAGACTCCACCCTAGACTCTACCTCATTAGAAAGAGGAGTTATGAGGTCCCATGATAAAGGACATGGATACAGGATGGGCAAAGAATTAGGGCAAACAATGCAATCTACCAGAAGAAGGTTAACACAGTCTCTTTCAGATTAACCTAGTCTCATTTAGTAGGTACACGATTAAACACTTTTAATTCCAGACGCTCTATCAAGATAATATCTCTTCTTTCTCAGTTGGTTTCACAATCTGATCATCCCTTCTAATCTGGTGTTTGGATATAGGTAGAAGCTTACATTCTTACCTACATGTGGTTCTCTGTTGATTCCCAATGACCTCAAGTTCAGATATACCTCACTTACCTGGTAAAACTCTAATCTTGCTGCATTCAGTGCTGATGGGTCTTGTGTAATTCATGGTCTGCCCTTGCTAAATTGTCCTTCTCTTTGGGTCTTGGTGGTGATACTCCTCCTCTGAGGAAATTGTAATGATCCCCATTCAACCTTTAGCCTGAGTGACCTGCCTTGCTGTTCTCTACTATAAAATCATCACACCCTTTACTGGGAAGAGTCCCCTGATGGAGTCATAAGGCAGCTCCCTCAACTGTCTTACATGTCCCTCTGTCCCCTATCCCCTGGAGCATGCAGGAAATTCTGAATTTTTTATAAAGCATTCTCAGACTAAAGCAGGTGTCATAAGCTTTTTGCTGATTAACCTCATCATGCCATGTGTGCATTTCCATTTTGCCTTCACCTCCTTCTGTTGGCATAGGACTCTTCTAATCATCTTTAAAATTTCCTAGGATCTACTCATAAGAGTGAGAAATTATTCTTCATATTCTGGCACTTCTCCAGAACAGTCTGGCTATTTCTCCCATTGTATTTATCTTGCATGATTTTGGCTCTAAATAACAGAAAGTCTGAGTCAAACTGATTAAACAGGATATAAAATTATTATATTACAAAATGGGAAGTCTAGTATTAGAATTGCTTGGTTCAAGACCTCAGCAATGTCAACTGGAATGTGGGTTCTTTCGGCTTTTTCCCTCTAAGAGCCACACTGTTGGCCTTGTTCCAAAGCTGGCTTCCCACTTGGTCACAAGTTGGCTGTAAATAGTACTGGCATCCTGCTTCCTCCATCACCAATGGGAGAGGGAAGGAGAATAACTTCTCTGTAACCTTGTAGTAGAAGGTTTTTCCTTCAGCCTGACTGGACCAACTCAAAACAAATAAGAATGGACAAAAGAACGCCATGTGCTGATTGGCTAAAACCTGGGTTTCGGAAACAGTTGCCGTCAAGGGGATTACCATCATTTGCTTCAATTAAGCCCCACCCCTGTAACTGGAGGTGAGTTCAGTTTCCTACTAACAAAGACTGTGTGAGATAAAGATGGACACAACAAAATCTTCATTCTACCAATAATGAGATAGGCAATTATGGATGCTTGCTGCTCAACAACAATGTCCCCTAAAACCATCTTTTGAAAGGTTTTTATACGTACTCCAAAGAACCAGTACATTTATATCTGGTATCTTGTCCTTCAGTTTCCCTCTCTCTTTTAGTAGTGGGAAACTTTCCACTCCTTTCTGTCTCATTGAAACTCTCTTCAAATATAGAATAAATTCTCTCTACCTCTTGTGTTCAGACTCCAATTGCTCTTAATATGTAAGGGAAAATTTTTAATTTCAAACTTCCTTTTTTCCTTGGCAACAAAAGCTAGCTTCCTAAACTTTTGTTTCACTAGACTTAAGTAAGCCCTTTTTATAATTCAATGACTCTGCATTTGTCTGGAGGACATCTGCCTTCCCCATGAAGATATGAATGCCAGTGATCCAGTGAGTAGAGAGTAGCAAGGCAGCAAGATAAACAGATCTACAGGAAATTCAGGATGTATCATAGAAAAAGAGCAAAAAAATATTTTCTTCCCATCACACTTCTGCCTGCCTGGTTTTTCCTTTAGGCAGAGAGATTAGAACCTTCAAATCTCTGACAACGTCAGCTCTGTTCCTGTTGCTTAACATCCAGTCCAAATGGCTTTCCCAGTTATTCTCTAGTTTACCATTATATTAGCTTCCTTCCTAGAAATTATTATAATTTGTAATTATCTATTTATTTGCAATTATGCCTATTTTTTGCTAGTCTATTGCCTGTTTCCTACACTTGAATGTAAGATCTATGAGGGTGGAGACCTCAACTATATTGTTCACTACTTTATTTCCAGCATTCAGCAGAGGACCTGGCACATCTATAGGCTTTCAATAGTTATTAGTTGGATGAATGAATGAATATATTTTCTCTTTCTAAACTGTATAACCCTTACATAGTTTAGCATATTCAGATCCATTATCTTAGCTGATTCTCAGAATGAAGTTACTCTGTCCACCAATAATAATAATGATACTAATATTAAGGTATAGAGATGTTAAGTGACTTGCTCAAAGACACACAGGAAGTGTTAAAGATGAATCTCAAACTCAGGTCTTTTATCTCAAGTCCTGTGCTCCCTCCATTCTGACCCATGATTTAAAGTTCTTAAAATTTGGCATCCAAATTGGAAAGGAAGAAGTAAAACTGTCCCTATTTACAGATGACATGATACTATATAGAGAAAACCTGAAAGACTCTGCCAAAAAAACTATTAGAACAAGTAAATGAATTCAGTGAAATTACAGGATACAAAATTAGTGTACAGAAATCTGTTGTATTTTTATACACTAACAATAACTTTCAGAAAGAAATGATGAAAGCAATCTCATTTACAATTGCATCAAAAAAAATAAAATATCTAGGAATAAATTTGACAAAGGAGGTAAAAGACCTGTACTCTGAAAACTGAGACATTGATGAAAGAAATTGAAGACTACACAAATAAGTGTAAAGATATACCATACTCGTGGAATGTTAAAATGTCCATATTATCGAAAGCGTTATACAGATTCATTGCAACCCCTATCAAAATAATAATGGCATTTTTCATAGAACTAGAACAAATTATCCTAAAATTTATATGGAACCACAAAAGACCCAGAATAGCCAGTGCAGTTTGAGAAGAAGAATAAAACAGGAAATATCACTCTCCCTGATTGCAAACTATACTACAAAGCTGTAGTAATCAAAACAATATGGTACTGGCACAAAAATAGACACATTGAACAATAGAACAGAATAGAACCCAGAAATAAAGCCATGCTTATATGGTCAATTAATCTATTACAAAGGAGTCAAGAATATACAATGACACAAAGACAGCCTCTTCAAAAATGGTGTTGGGAAAACTGCACAACTACATGTAAAAGAATTAAACTGAGCTGCTTATTCACACCACATACAAAAATAACCTCAAAATCAATTAAATACTTAAATGAAAGACCTGAAATGATAGAACTCCTAGAGGAAACATAGGCAGTACACTCTTCAATATCAGGCTTAACCGTATTTCTTTGGCAATGTCCCCTAAAGCAAAAATAAACAAATGGGAATATATCAAAACTAAAAATATTTTATATAGCGAAGGAAACTTTCAACAAAATGAAAAATGCAACCTACTAAATGGGATAATATATTTGCAAAAAATATACCTGATAAGGGATTAATACCCAAAATATATAAAGAATTCATACAACTCAAAAAAAAAAAACCTGATGAAAAATGGGCAAAGGGCCTAAATAAACATATTTCCAAAGAAGTCATACAGATTACCAACAGACACATGAAAAGATGTTCTACATCACTAATCATCAAGGAAATATAAATGAAAACCACAGTGAGATATCACTTCACACTTGTCAGAATGGCTATTATCAAAAGGACAAGAAATAGCAAGTATTGGCAAGGATGTGGAGAAAAGGAAACCCTCGTGAACTGTTGGTGGGAATGTAAATTGGTGCAACCAGCATGGAAAACAGTACTGAGCTTCCTCAAAAAATTAAAAATAGAACTACCATACAATCCATCAATTCCACTTCTATCTTTCAAATACTATTCTTTCAATAGTATTAGTATTCTTTCAAATACTAATTTGAAAATATATGTGTACTTATGTTCACTGCAGCATTATTTACCATAGCCAAGAAATGGAAACAACCTAAATGTCCATCAATTGATGAGTGGTTAAAGAAATTGTGGTGTGTAGGTATATACATAAAATGGAATTCTACTCAGCCATAAAAAAGAATGAAATCTTGCCACTTGCAACAACATGGATGGACCTAGAGGATATTATGCTAAGTGAAATAAGTAAGACAGAAAAAGACAAGTACTGTATCATTTCACTTATATGTAGAATCTAAAAAACAACAAATAAACAAAACAGAAACAGACTCATAGACACAGAGAACAAACTGGTGGTTGCCAGAGAAGAAGGGAGTGGGGGTTGGGCAAAATAGGTGAAGGAGATTAAGAGGTACAAACTTTAGTTATAAACTAAATTTCATGGGGATATAATGTACAGCATAGGAAATATAGTCAAAAATATTGTAATAATTTTGTATGGTGATAGATGGTAACCAGACTTATCATTGCAATCATTTTGTAACATATAAAATTATCAAATCATTATGCAATACATCTGAAACTAATATATTATAAGTCAATTATAATTCAATAAAAAGACAATATAATGCAAAATGTGGGGGGAAAAAAGACTTAGCTGTAGTAAAGTTGTAAAAACATAAAGTTCTCAGTGTTCGAGAACCACTTCAACAAGTAGAGGTGGTAGAAAGCCCTGTCTAGTCAAGGAGAACAGAATGAGCAATGTTAGGGGGTGGGAGGCAGCATGAAGCATTCTGGGAGAAATCTAGTGGTGCATTCTGGGAGCACTTTCGCTTGCCTAGCCTCTTAAAATGTCTAAGGAGATGTGAGACATTCCACAGGAGAAAGGCACCTTTCCTGCCTGTTTGGCTACAAAAACAACCACTACTGCTTCTAGAGTGCCCAGAACCAAGTTCCCTGCATAATAAAAGAGTCTGGATGGAGGACACAGTATAGAAATCTCAAGGTTAAGGGAGATTAAATTTAGCCTCTGTCTTCCTGGAACGTTCCTGGAGCTAGAGTTACATAGGAGGAAGGCCAGCAGTCAGACATCAGGGTTTCTTCTTTAGCAAAGAGAAACGTCCCCGGCCCTGCAGGCATGCCTCTCAAGGACTGGTGGGTGCAGGTGTTGGGGAGCTGATGGCAAACCAAGAGGGAGGCTGACAGGAAGACAAGCGAAGCTGACCTTTTCCTCCCTTGGAAACATCAAGGATTCTAAAACCAGAGATCTGCGGTAGCTCTGATGCTGCAGCAGCTGTGCAACCTCATCCCTACTTGAAGAGTTTCTTCCCAATATGAAATAGGATTGGCATTATCTCAGAATAACTATTTGTAGGGCCAGAGTCCATCCATCAGCAGTCACTAGTCTCACTGATACTTAGATAAAAGCTCTGCCAGAGGAGTAAGGCTCTCTATTATTTTCCTAGGGCTGCCATAACAAAGTACTGCAAACTGAGTGGCTTAAAACAACTAAAATGTATTGTCTCACCGTTCTAGAAGCCAGAAGTCCAAGATCAAGGGGTTGGCAGGACCATGTTTCTTCTGAGGTTATGGGTAAATCTCTTCCTTACCCCTTCCTAGCTCTGAGTGGTGGCTGTCAATCCCTGTAATTTATGGGCTTGCTGCTCTATTATGCTAATATCTGCCTATGCCTGTGTTTCTCTGCCTTCATACGGTGTTTTCCTCTTCTTATAAAGACACCAGTCGTATAGGATTAGAGCCCACCCTAATGACCTCATCTTAACTTGATTATATCTGCAAAGATTCTATTTCCAAGTAAGGTCCGTTCACAGGAACTGGGGGTTAGGACTTCTACATATCTACATACAATTCAACTCTAACAGCTTAGTATTACTATCTCCATTTTTTGAAGGAGGAAACTGAGGTTCAGAGAAACCTGGGATTTGTGTGATGACACTACGGTGGATCAATTGCACTAGTGGCCCCAATTTTTTCATGCCACTCTACAACTTTTTTCCACACTCATTCTAGGCTTGACCATGTGTCTTGCCTCAGCCAATGAAGTAGAGCAAACATGATGTAAGCAGAGGTTTGAAAAGTGCTTTCACATTAGGATTCATCACTCTTGTGTACTCCTGGAGCTCTGTGACCAGTATGTGAATAAACTCAGGACAGTCTGCTGAATGATGAGTGACGATGTGGAGAGAGATCCCAGTCATCCCAGTGTTGCCATAATAAACCAGCCTAATCTCTAGCTGAGCACAGATGCATGAGCAAGTCCCACCAAGATCAGGCAAGCACAACCCAAGTCAGCAGAACTCATAGTCGACCCATAGACTCATGAATAATCATGAATATTTTTTGCTGTTTTAAGCCAAAAAAATTGGGGGGTGGTTAGTTACACTGAGATGACTAACTGATATAATCACATAGATGGTAAATGGCAGAGATGGTTGTGGTAAGGTGGGGAGGGCAGGTGGGGAGAGAAGAGTGCTATGGCTATGCAACAAGCCACCCCAAAACTTAGTGTCATAAAACAACAACCATTTGTTATTTCTCATCAGCCTATGGTTCCACTAGGAAGTTCTGCAACCCTGGACCAGTCTTGACTGATTTTGGCAGGGCTTGCTCAGGCATCCACTACCACCTGCCACAGGCTGGCTGTCAGCTGGCTGGTCTAGGGTGGCCTCAGCTGGGATGACTTGGCTCTGTTCCATGTATCTCTCCCATCCCTCCAGCAGGCTAGCTCAGGCATGTACTCTTGGTGGTGCAAGGATCCAAGAGAGAAAGCAAAAACGTGCACGCACTTTTCAAAAAGATAGCTGCTATCTCATTAATCAAACATATATCATGCCCACGCCCAGAATAAGTGTGGAAGGTCACTAGTGAAAGTTATGGATAAAGGGAGGCATGGAAATCTGTGTATATTAATGCAATCAACCTCCAGTAGCAAGCCAATAACCAGAAAGTTAGAGAAATGAGTTCTTAGACGGGAGAAGAGAAGGGTGAAATTCCTGGAGGAAGAAGAACTGGGAAACTCAGAAAACAGTGTGATAACAAAATGAAAGTGAGTTCACACATAAGTACCTGGAATAAGTATGTGGGCAGAAGTCTGTAGAAGCCTGGAGTTGGCCCCGACTTGGTCCAGAATTCCTCCTACTGTTTACCCAGTAACAATCCCTTGTATTGACTGAGCAAAAAAGAAGTTCTCAGAAAGCACAAGGGCCCCCACCTCATGTCATAAGGCCTCCACCTCATGGTCCGACATGGGTCCTGAAATTCCAGCCAACAACTCTGCATTCCAGCCTGAACAATAGAGGAAGGAAGTGAAGAAAGGTACAGATTAGCCTCACACACTTCCTCCTACACTGCATTGGCCAAAATGTAGTCACATGACCACAGGTAGCTACAAAGAAGGCTAAGAAATATAATCTTTGTTCTCAGGAGAGGAGCATGTGTATAGCTAAAAATAAGGTGTTCTATCACTAAGGAAGAAAAGAAAAGGGATATTGAGGGGCAACTAGTAATTTCAAACATGTAAATTCATCAAAATTCTTTGTTTCCCCTTGAACTCTTTAGAGAAAGTGAATACATAAACACAGATGATGGCTGGGCATCTCAAAGTTGTTTTAAATATACAATTTGTTTTTTCCAAAGGAGATAAGGAATATTGTCCAAGTTAAATAATGCAGAAGAGTTTAAATGTTAGCAGTTGAATTGGTCTCTACATCCCCAGAGGCCATCCCAACCCAAAGAGCTTTCCCATAGAACAATGCAGAAAGATCTCAGTTCTTCTCCAGAGAGTCTTTGGCTCTGAGGTAGGCAGTGTTCTCCTTACCTTCAAGGGGGAGTACTACTTTCAAGCACCCTCCAAGGGGGCAAGGGGAGTTAGTTCAATTCCTTAGGCAAAAGGGCCTCACCTGGGACTGATTTCAGAGGGACAGCAGCGAGCAGTCTTGGAAAGAGATTTTAGTTCCCTGCCCAGGAATTGAACCTGGGTAGCCTGGATGAAAACCAGGAATCGTAGCTGCCAGTCCACCAGTGGCTAGAGGCTAGAAGCAAAATTCTCCTGGCTGTTGCCCCATTTGAAAAATTAGTTTCTCAAAGAGGCAAAAAGAGCAAAACGAGTACAAAGTTTATTACTAGAGACACAGCATAACACGTGAGAGAACACACAGAGAAGCAGTTTATTTATGTAAGACAGAAGCAAGGCAGAAATACGCACCCAGAGAGAAAGGGTGTGGGCGTCCTCTCTAATGAGGAGGAGCACAGTAAAGAGGCGGTTACATCATGTATATAGGGCAGTTCCTCTGGGTCTTTGTTTACCTTTGGCCAATTATCTTGCTTCTTTTCCCACAACTGACCTGTTCTAGGACCTTCCCCAACATGTATGCACATCTTTTTGCCAAGATGAATTCCAACACGGAGGACTGTGGGAGGTTTTAAAACACTTATTATGGGGTGGGACCCCCTCCCTTTTGACCCCCAAGGTGTCTTTCTGCACATGTGCAGTGAGGGAGGTCTGCTTGACCTCAGGAGTGGTCATCTTATCTCTTTAGTCTAACAGAGCTCAGCTCCTGCCACTAACTTTGTCCTTGCCATGTCTAGGGAAAACAAAGCTCCAATTTACTCCACTTGACAAACTTCAGCTGCTCAGCCCAGGGCCCCATCTACCTCCTACCACAGGACCAATCCTCCCCAGGCTCTGCAAGGACTGGGAAGCAGAAAGCCTGCACTGTGCAGCTCACACCTGAGCAGGAGCTGGGCATGCTCTCAGATGGTCAGGGTAGTGCCTAGAAAGATGGGGAAGGACACAGTACAAAGCTGAGGGTGAGTGCCCATTTGCTTACTCTTCTCATTTGGAAACCACTGGAGAGAGAGAAAGATGCCATGTGCTTGCAACAAGTTCTCTTTCTCTCTCTGCTTTCAGTTTCCCAATGGATAAAATGGGGACGTTGAAACAAGCCTTATAGGCTTGTTTGAATGGTTATTTGGAAAATACCTGCCAAAGTTCCTGACAAACACCTCCACTTAATGTGTACAAGTTCTTTTCTCTTCTTCCTTTTGGAATAATGTAATCTGATTGTAAGGACACATTTCCATAAGAAAACATGACAAGAAAAGTTTGACAAGATGTCTAGAGCTGCAACATGGTAGACACTAGCCCCTGTTAAGTACTTGAAATGTGTCTACTGTAATTAGGAACTGAATTTTTAATTTTCTTTCATTTTAATTTACTTAAATTTACATTTAAAATCTGATACTTGATTCATTATCAGAAAATGCTTAAGCATGTTTTGAACCGTTTGGGTATGTGAATCTTCTTTTGCAACTATAAATTTTATAAAATTGAAATACAAATCAAGGAGTTCCTATAGAAACCTAACATTCGAATTAAGATTTCCTGTAAGTATCAAATACTTATCAGATTTCAAAGACTTACTACAAAAAATGAGAATGTAAACTAGTTTATTAATAATTTTTACATTAATAATTTTTATATTAATTACATGTTAAAATGATATATTGGATACAATGGGTAAAATATAATACATTATAAAATTAATTTCATTTTTTTTACTTCTTTAATGCAGTGACTAGAATATTTTAAATTACATAAATGACTTGAATTGTATTTCCATTGGATAGTACTTAGCAGAGGATACCAAATAATCAATTGGATTGAGTTCTCTTACCAGACTAGCTGGTGATTTTGGCCTGGTTCAGACATTTCATTAATTAATTGAGCACCTATTCTGAACGAGGGATAAAGTAGCACTTGAATACCAAATAAACATATAAACAAACATTGAAACAAGAAAATTACAAATAATTATCATGAGTACAAGGAAGGGAATAAATACAGTAATGAATAAGGGAATAATTGGCCAGAGATGGGGGTGGTTTCCTTAGATGAAAGAGTAGGCAGAAAAGGCCTTTGAGAAAAGGGGCATTTGAGTTAAGGCTTGAAGGATAAAGATGAGCTAGAAGTGCAACAATCTAAATGATCGTTGATCTTAACCATTTCTTTTCCCTCTTTTAATGATATTGTTCTCGTCTTCTAAAGAGACAAATTGTTGCCACTGACTAAGTGCTCTCCTTCTGCCCTATCATATAAAACTTATTATGTTATTGATGGGACATTTCCCAGTTTGATTCCTAAGGTCAGGAATCCTGAACAGTAGCCAATACATATGGGTATGTGGCATATCTTACAGGAAAGCATTCGGTTTTACTCTTGTTACCATTTTGATTTTCTATGACAAGGACCAATTACAAAGATTACAGAAATGATGGAAATGATTTCTGAGGAAATGATTAAACTATGACTTAATGGGGTCAAGCTAACAAGCTTGAGGGAATAGAAATGACCTAATGGGAAAATAATGGTGATTCTGAGAGCAGGACAGTGTGGATTTGGGAGGAGGGGACCAACCAGCACTACAGTCCCATGGGGAGTTATTAGATCTGGAGAAGCAGCCATCCCTTGAGGCTTTTATAAACTGAAAAATGGATGTAATCTGTCATACTGAGTTATAGAATTTTACAGGCAAAACTGATGAGGGGCACCATCTTTTTCTCAGACTTTGAACCTCCAATATTTCTCTTAAACTCCTAGGGACTGCTGTGAAACTACAAATGTGCAATGGAGCCATTTAAGCTCCAGACCTTGTTTTTTTTTGTTTTTTTGTTTGTTTGTTTGTTTTCTGATGCTCTGGTTAAAAGCTCAGGAATATGGTTAGCCCTTGCTTTACTTCACAGAATAAGAGGGCTGAAGAAAATCTTCATAGGTATAAAAACAGAGATGGAGGAAGATGACCCTGGTGCTGTATTGCCTGGAACTGAAGTGATTGGGAAGCACAAGAGGATATTGAAATTACACATTTGGAGAAAGGCCAACAAAGCTATGTCAAAAGAATAATTCAAGTTTAAAAAACTAATTTTTGTATAAGAGAAATTCTATACCTAGCTCAGATATCTCCCTAGCTCCAGGTTTATGGATCCAATTGCCCACTTGACATCCAACCACCAGTAGAAAGTAGGATATCTCATGGTCATCCCAAATGGCTAAAATAAAATGTTGGGGCTCTATACCTAGTTTCCCCCATCTAGAGAAATTAGCACTGTTTAATTATTCAAGCCATACTCTCCCATATTCATTCTGTCATCAAGTCCATTTAATTTCACCTCTTAAATGTATTTAGAGCGTCTTCTTTCCATCTCCAGAATCATCCCCCTAGTCCAAGCTGCCATCATTCTGTATGGCAGCAGCAGCCTTTGAACAGGTGTCTTGGCTTCTATACTTGCTTTCTAACCCCAATCTATTCTTCAGGTGGCAGTCACGGGCCCACCCAGATCAAGGGAAGGTGACATGGACCCTCAAACTCTCAATGAAAGGAGTATCAAAGAATTTGTGACCATTTTTTAAAACTGCTACAATCACTCTTACAGGAATATTGGTACCCACTGTAAATCACTTGCTTTGGCATTCCCACCACTTCTGGTCACAGGCTTTGCCCAATATTTAAAAAAAAAATCCACACCAACTGAATCTTCTACAAAGTCCTCTTCTGCATGGTTTACCTCCAAAAACACAGCACACTCCTCTCTTTAGACTTGGAGGTGATTAACTCCTCTCTTTAGACTTTGAGGTGATTAACTCAGACTAGCCCTATACCACTTTATTCTTGGCTCTTCAAATGGTCTTCAGCAAATTACTTAATCTCTCTGGGCCTCGGTTTCTTCATCCAATATGACAGTCCTTATATCTCAGTACTCAGACAACTCTGAGAGGGTTCAGTCACTGCCCATGTTCACATGCCATGAATATACAGTTAATAATCATTTTTTGGTTGCACTGGTTATGAGAATGGCTTCTGGTTCAACTTTGCACAGAACATGATGCAAATCTCCTGAGACTCGAGCTGCCTTGTAACCCCTCCTCCCCAGGATTCCTAAATCATCTGAACCAACTTTAGATTCTATGATTATTTCTATAGCAAATTTTCTAAAAGCTGTTTTCCTTCTTTTGACCCAGCCAATCTATCCCCAATCTAGTTTTCCAAGCAAGCCCCTATCTGATTTGGTCTTTTTTTTTTTTTTTTAATTCCTGCAAGGTGTTCTTTTCTTTCTGTTTCAATTTTTTTTCTTCAGTTGTCTTATTCAAAAGAGGCTTCTTACCTTTTGTCAGCATAAATTTATAACAAAAAGCAATTTCTCCTCTGTTTGAATTTTCTTTTGCTCTTGTGTTAAAAGTACAATGCATGCTGAAGCAGAGAACTAGATTCCTTTTACATATTGGGAGTTCATTTAAGCTGAGGTAAAAGACAAAGCTAATATACAATTTTTTCAAAACTATTTTTAAAAGTTTAAAAAATTCATCATGATTAAATTGTTTATAAGGAAAAAGAATTTACTTTTTTTATTCTCAAGCCTCTTTTTCAAAATTTTGGTCCTGAAATATATAAGAATATATCACATATATGAAAACTAGTATAATAAAAGTAAGTTCTTATGAAAAGACAGTGTTTTTAATCAAACTAAATCACTATCAGGTATAAATAACCCAGAGGGTTGAACTGTTTTTTCTTAAACTTTTTATTGCCATATGATGCACACATGGAAGACTACACAAATAATAGTGTATGATTTGATGAATTTTTCACAAAGTAAAAACATATACGTAACCAGCCAAAGGGTTAACTTTTATCTTGCTGAAGGATTCTCAGTGATAGGCTATTGAGAAAGACCTGTATAGTTGTCTTACATTGTTATTAACTTTATGTGAGGGTGAGGCTGTCCCTCCAACTAAATTATACATTCTACATGGTTTTTACAGGAAGACCATAGTCTATAGCTCTGCCACAGAGCTAGCTAAGGGACCTGAACTGAGGACACAACAATAAATGAATATAAACTATATTAAGACTCCGTTTATTAAACATTAGTGCATGCTCTACATATTTTTATTTCCTGTTTCACCTTCTAGTCTTTTTGCTGGCCCCAACCTCATTGGCCAAATGCTGGAGCTTCTTAGGACTCTTCTCTTCTTCACCTACACTTTATCTCTAGTTGAGCTCAGTTTTTCCTATGGCTTTAAATAATACCTATATGCTGAAGACCTGTACTATAGTCAGTTAATTGCATTGATGACCCCAGATAACGACCTCTCTGTGTCTATACCCTTTTGCAATGTGACTTTACAATAGCTTAGATCATGAGGTGTAATCTATTTCTTTACTCATTGAATCTGTGCTGGCCTTATCATTTTCTTTGGTCAATAGAATTCTGGGAAGGTGATGGTTTACCAGTTATGAGCTTAAGACTCTACTAACTCTTGGAACCCTCCTTCTATCATATGAACAAGCCCAAGGCAGCCCACTAAAGAATGAATAGATCATTACACCAACTGACAATCAACCAACCCCCAGAAACAAAGCCACCTAGCCAAATAACAGCCGACTACTGATGGGCTAGAGAACCCAGGTAAAACCAAATAAGACCCTCAGTTAACCCAGGGTAACTCACCAACCTGAAAAAACCACAAGGTAACAAAATAGTTTTTGAAACTGCTGACTTTTGGTGTGATTTGTTACACAGCAATAGATAACTGATACACTAGCTTAGACTTAAAAATAGACACATATTCAACTACCAATCTGACATCTCCATATAAATGGTTCACAGTCATCTTTTAAAAATCTACATCAGACTGTTGATTTTCACCCCAAGTCCAGATCCTCCCCTCTCTAGTCTTTTCCTCTCAGAAAGTAGCCCCACCATCCATCCAGTTCTTTGAATCAAAAATCTGGAAGATACCACTTAATTTTTCCTTTCCCTTACCTCCCACACCCAATCCATCAGCAAATTTTGTTGATTTAACTTTCCAAATTTGTCTTGCATCTATTCACTTCTTCCCAGTCCCGCTTCAATCTCTTCTCCCAGGCTAAGCCTCTGCTACTGCTTACCTATAGCACTAGAGTAGCCTCCTATCTGGTTTTCTCCCTCTGAACATCTCTAGACCATTTTTACACAAAAGCTAGAGTTTTAATTTTTAAATCCCACAAAATCATGACTCCCCCCTGCTTAAAACCCTTCAAAGACTTCTCACTGCAATTAGAATCAAATAAAAATTCCTTATTATGACCTATAAAGCCCTACATGACCTCGTCCCTGCCATTCTCTCTATAATTCACTACACTGCAGCCACATTTACCTTCTCACTTCTTTTAGAATAACCAAGATCCACCCATCTCAAGACTTTTATTCTTATTATTCATCTGCTGCAAAATCTTTCCCTGTGTTCCCTGTTCTTTACCTGGTGGGCTCCATTCCATCCTTCTCAGATTAAATCTCACCACCTCTTGGAGGTCTTCTCTGGACACTCTCTTGAAAGTGGTATTCCTGCCCCACTCATTTTCCTCCATCATCCTATCCTGTTTAGCTTATTGAAATTCTTACAATTTCTGATTCTTGGTATGCTTATTTAACAATTTACTTTTTTGCCTGTCTTTTCTACCAGATCAGAAATTCCTTTGTTCATCCAGTATCATCAGTGTTAACCATAATTTCTAGCTCACTATAAGCATTTGGTAAATATGAATTGAATAAATGAATTTAATACAGTCCTTCCAAAAACAATAGCAAGTAGATTTTTATCACTACAATTTTATAAATAAGAAACTTGAAAGCAAATATTATCTGTATCACCCTTTTTTCAGACCAGATAGAAGGGATGGAAACATAGTGACTAGGCTAATTTGTCAGAGAATGTATCAGGGACTGGAAACCAATAAACCTTTTGGGAACTTATAAAGGGCCTAATCCTTAATTCCTCAATTGCAGTGAGTTGAGAGAAAAGCAACTGTGCACTTGTCAGGAGGGTTGAGGGTCGTGTTTTAAAGGGATATGAAAAAAGAGATGCCCCAACTCACATTAGAGTTTCCCACCCTGCACTGTTGCTGCAGCTCCCAGAGTCACATCCTCACACGATTAAATCCAGATGTAGGAAGGCAGAGGCAGACAATAAAGGCCTGTCTTATGTACCTCCCTCTTAGCAGAGAGGAAAATATTTCCCAGAAACCTCCAGCAGATTTTTAGTTACATTTCATTGGCCAGAATTCAGTCCCATTCCCATTTCTAGACAAATCATTTATAAAGGTGACCAAGACTGACACATCTGGTTTACATTCATCACCATTCATCACCTGGGCTAGGCTGTGGCTGGTTGCCACACAAATGCATTACGATTTGGTATCCATAACGAAAGGGGAGAGGGGCTATTGATCATGCAAGCTACAGTATCTGCCACAGCAATTAAATTACTGTGTGTTTTTTTGTCCCACTTTATCCTAGAAAGTATAAGTACCATGGATTTAGTCCATGGACTAAGAAACTTAGAGTTCAATCTGATGACACCGAAAGTTACAGCAAGGTTACAACCTACTTTTCTCAGAAATTGATGAACCCATATATTGCACCCAAAGAAGAATGTCAACTTCTCACGTCCTGGAGATAGATAAATTTAAATACCAGGCACGGTGTAACAAAAGCAAACAATATAATAAGGCATTGTCCTGATGACAAACCTAAACTTGTCCTGATAAATAAATCAAAGCATGTTTTAAATTCAGTACTTTGTAAACAACCAAAATATGTTAATATAAAAATATTAGGCTAAATTTTAATGTCCTTCTCCTTATAAAGACAATTTTAATTTTCCACAAAATTCAACCTGTGTGTTTCTGTTTCACTGGCAGTCATACAAGTGTGCTGAAAAGTATGTATAGACTAATAGAGACAAGTTTGGCTTGGTGGAGCCAGTCTTAGACTGAGACTTGGGAGACTGGATTCTAGTCCTGGGATTTCCAAAAACTGTGTGAACTTCAGCAAGTCACTTCATTTCTTCTTCTGTGAGATAAAGAGATGAAATAGACTGAGGACTTTCTAAGTTCTATAAATCTGTGATTATATCTGATATCCAAGTTGAAGTCAATTGGACATATAAAGATAATTGACACTAATAGTTATAACAAATAGCCCTCCAATTATACTGGCTTTACACAGTAAAAGTTTATTTTTCACATAACAGTCCAGTTGTATTTGTGAGGCCTTCCTGGTGTCTCCTCCAAGCAATGTTCTCAAGGATCCAGCTCCATTCATCTTACGGTGCTACCATCCTCTGCATTTGGCTTCCACGGTTCCTGTAAAAGAAGAAAGAGTATGAAGAATAAAACAAGAGGTTTTATAGGAGGCATGTCAATGTGGCAAGATACCTTGGTCAGAACCTTGTCATATGGCCTTGGACTAAATAAAAGTAGGGCTGGGTAGTGTAGCCTGGGAGACTGGAAAGAAGCAACAGGCTTGGTGAGTACTGAGCCAGTCTCTGCCACAAACATCTTTGGAAATACTTCTTTCTCTGAATTCCACGTAAGTAGAGAGAATATTAATCTCACTTTCAATATTTCCACTGTGTCACTCCTTATTCTATGTCCCCATGCACCTCATATATATATCTCTCACTGTTGGCTGGGAGCTCCCTGAAGGAAGGA
This sequence comes from Pseudorca crassidens, assembly GCF_039906515.1. NCBI lineage: Eukaryota > Metazoa > Chordata > Mammalia > Artiodactyla > Delphinidae > Pseudorca > Pseudorca crassidens. The sequence goes on along the minus strand of NC_090310.1, from coordinate 50,985,984 downwards.
CCCAGTGTAGTATGTACCCTTAGGTCTTAGCATAGTGGATGGCACATATTAAGGATTGGAGATCCTGGACAAATCAAAAAAGAGGAGATATTCTCAAGAGGGTCTTGCCAGGAAGGGTATTAGGGCTACCACACTGACTGACATAATAGTTCTGCTCTAAGGGCAATTGCCAGCTTTCCCTCTACCCTACCCTACAGTCCAGCACCACCACCCAGCATGGCCTAACCCAGTGTCCACTCACAAAGTAGTGATTCTGCAGGTTGCTAGAATTCCAAGATGCCCATACCCCAGACTGAGAAAACATTCCAATGGGAATCTCGTGTTTTCAGTAGACAGACCAGGAATGTACTCATGAGATTCCTGTATTTCAAGTTAAGCATGCATTTTAGTTTTTTTTTTTTAACTCAACAATAATAAACTTTGTTGAAAGACCAACTTCTAGAACTCTGCTATGCAATACAGCAGTCATTAGCCACATGTGGCTATTTAGATTTAAATTTATACTAATTAAAATTAAACAAAACTTTAAAATGAGTTCCTCAGTCACACTAACCATATATCAAGTGTTAAATGTAGCTAGTGGCTCCTTATTGGACAATGCAGCTGTGCAGCATTTTCTGGCATCACAGAAAGTTCTATGGACAGAACTGCTCTAAAAACAGCTTTTACATTAGTGTGTCCAGCTTTCTACATCAAGTTATCTCAGCCTTATTTAATAGAAAATATGATCAACTCTTTTTAGGAAATTAAGAGGACCTGTATTTTGCTAAAATTTAGACATAGGCATGCGGTCTCAAAATAAGTTTTACGTATTTGAAGGGTGAGTCCACCCTTGAAAGCCAAATTTCATATCTCTAACATGAACAAAGTTTTCACTACCTGGAGCTCAGTGATCATTATACATTAATGGTTAAAAAAACAAAGAAAGAAATTTAGTATCTCTTGACATCTGGGAGAGAATATAAGCCAAACAATGTAAACCCCCTTCTAGTAACAGTGAAAGCATGAAAGAACTGAAAAAGAACCTTACCTATTTTTAACTGTATTATCTCCAGGCACATATCATTTTAAAGAATAAAATTCTATATTACCTTATTTGAATCACTGAAATGTGTTTATTCCTTATACTTGTTAACCTCTAAGCTTTATAAGATATGGCATTATTGTTTTTTATGTTTGGGTGTTTTTTAATTTATTTATTTTAGGCTGCGTTGGGTCTTCATTGTTGCACGCGGGGGCTTTTCATTGCGGTAACTTCTCTTGCTGCAGAGCACGGGCTTCAGTAGCTGTAGCTCGAGGGCTCTAGAGCACAGTCTCAGTAGCTGTGGCTCATGGGCTTAGTTGCTCCGCGGCATGTGGGATCTTCCAGGACCAGGGCTCGAACCCGTGTCCCCTGCATTGGCAGGCAGATTCTTAACCACTGCGCCACCAGGGAAGCCCTGGCATTATTGTTTTCTAAGGTTAAAAGTTAGTCCACCCAAGAAGAAAGTGAATTGGCCAGAATCCTATTTCTTCATTGGTCCAGGAGTGGCAAGGACCCTACCTGACCATCTGGGCTAGTTATTGGAGCTGTTCATAAAACCTCTGGCTTTATTTCTCTAGGCATATGGAGGGACTGCACTTCCCTACCCCCTTAAGTAAGAGTGGCCACATGACTTGGTTAACACAGTTAAATATGAACAGGAGTGACGTATGTGTAGAAGCATATAAGTTCCTGTGCTTGGCTAATTCCCCCTTTCTCCCTTTGCTGACAATCACAGAAGTCCACAGAAGTGGACATTCATTAGTGAGGATGATGAAGAAAGGCCCCACTAATCTGCATTGGACAAGTAGAGGGTAGAAGAATAAACTGTTGTTATGTTGAAGCCATTATGAACATGAGGGTGTTTATTACTGCAATATAATCTAGCTTGTTCTGACCAATACGTCATCCAAATCCAGGTCGTATGGCTTAAAATGCAAACAATGAGTTCTGAGTCTTGTTTCTATGAATAAAAATAGAAAGCTATATGTGTGCAGATCAAGAATTAGATAGAGGCAAGGGATCAAATTTGACAAAGTCAATCCTAGACCTGATTTCCTATAGGCATTAAATATAGAAAGAAAAAATAGCTTGTGCCTGTGAGCATAAGTGGTGTGTAGATGTCCATTTAAACTCTGCTGTGAGCTTGGACCTCTTTTCCTGCCATGCTGAAGAAAAAAATACCACATAGGCTGTGTATATCTAAGATGCTTTTCCTATAAGAGCCTTAAAATTTTCATTCCCCCTTTTCTAGGCATGCTACTAAGAGAATATTTTTCCTTTAGGAATGAATAAACCACTGAGATTCACATCCAACTTGCTGAGTCACTTGGCTTCTGCTAGAATTTTAACTACAGGAACCTGAAGGCAGCAGGGAGAGAGAAAGACACACACACACACACACACACACACACACACACCGATTTATAGAGAGAAGGAGAAAGAGACTAATTCTATTACAGACAGAAAGAAGAAAATTTTATTAAGTCAAATGGAAAACCCAAAAATATTTGAAAGATTTGGCTAAGACATCTATTTTCTTACTCTGTAGTGAGATCCCAGAATACAATATTTTAATAAAAATTGCAATGTAAGTAAAGTTTGAATTGGATTTTAACAGTGGAAAAAGCAAGGTCATTAGAGTGAAAAGACCTACGTTTTAAAAACCTTTTTTTATTCCAGGACCTGCACTACAAGCTGTTTGACTTTGACAAAGTCAGCTCACTTTTCTGAGTCATAGTTTCCTCATCTGTAAAAAGGGAATAATACAGCTTACCACATAAGTTGCTAGGGAAGACAGAAGATCATAAAATATGTTAACAGTCTAGGAAATTATCTGACACCAAGCAGAGATCACTAAATGTTTATTTCTTTTGTCTTTTTCATACCGTCTCTTCTTAATTCTAATAGAAAGTTTCTCCGTTAGGCTTCTTTTTTTTTTTTTTTTTTTTTGTGGTACGCGGGCCTCTCACTGTTGTGGCCTCTCCCGTGGCGGAGCACAGGCTCCAGATGCACAGGCTCCGGACGCACAGGCTCAGCGGCCATGGCTCACGGGCCCAGCCGCTCCGCGGCATGTGGGATCTTCCCGGACCGGGGCACGAACCCGTGTCCCCTGCATCGGCAGGCGGACTCTCAACCACTGCGCCACCAGGGAAGCCCTCCATTAGGCTTCTTGAAGATAGCTGTAGGAGGGCAAACTGTAGTTGTTATTCTGCCATTTAATGGAATACTGTGGGGTTTTTTTTTTTACCTCCCTTATTATTTACTATTCAAAATAATTCTAAATAAGTTTATCCCCATTTTACAGAGGAAACAGAGGCTTACAGACAATAAAAAATTTGTCCCAGTTCACGAGATAGTCTTTTAGTAATCTATTGCCACAATAATATGACACACATCCCCAAAACTCAGTGGCTCATAATAACGGCACTTGGTATGGCTCGTCAAGCTGTGGGTCAACCGAGTAGTCCTGCTGACTTAAGGTGGCCTCAGCAGGGCCCAGCCATGCAGCTACAGTCATCTGGAGTTTGGCAAATCTCTCTGGTCTATAGCCAAAGAACAATAAATAAGCAGCAGGAAGTAGAGTGATCTCTGGCTCCTTTATTGAATAAAATGGTGACCATGGCTGCACCAACTAACCTTCCCTGAACCCTAAGCCAGGGATCTCCTTTGGTCCAATGCCTTAAACCCAAGCAGTCCTGGAGTAGGCAAATGAGGAAGCCTGTGCTTCTAATAGAAAGGCTGCCTCCATCTTCATGTTATCCTGAGAGAGATGACTGATAGCAGGACAGAAGCTACTACGGACATACAGACAGCGAGTACAGATGCTTCCAACCGCCACCATTTCAAGGGAAGGACAATCAAGCCGGAGAATTCACCACAGCTGGAGATGATTACCGTTGATGCTTCAGCCCAGCTCCACGCCAATATGTGGTCCACGAATCAGCAGCATCAGCATCACTTGGGAGTTTGTTAGAAATGTGGACTCTTGGACTCCACCCCAGACATCCTGAATCCAAACCTGAGAAGCACTGCTTCAGCAAGAATCACAAGGTCATACTACTGAAATAGCATCTGTAGCCAGATTTGCTCTAGTAGGTAAATTTACTCTTCAAGCCCCAGCACCTTGTTGAGTCTCTGACCTCCCACCCAAGCTCTTACCACCTTCAGTTGCCCACCGGGCCCCATTCTCTGGAATGAGCATCTATCGTTTTTGCTTTTTCTGCATGCATTCCCCATCTTCTTCTTTCTTTCTTTTTTTTTATTTATTCTGATTTTTCTTTGAGACAATTCACCTCCATGTGTTCTGGATGGGACTTATCCTGGTTCTAGGAATAGGTATGTGATCCAGGCTAGGCAATTAGAGTACAAAACCCTTCCACAGTGATTGGTTCTGGAAGGAACACATGACCCAGGCCTGGCCAAAGAAAAGAATAGTCATGGATTTTTCTGGAACTATTGGGAAAGTGGCATGCTCTTTTCTGCTGTTGACTATAGATGGTGGAGTCTATCTGAGAGCAAAGTCAGCACTTAGATGACAAGAGATAAATTTTTGATGACATTGTTTGAGCACCTGAATTCAGCCTTCTTTGAAGCCAGACCTGACCCCAGACTTTAAAATTATGCGAGCCAATATATTATCTTTTTTTGCCTAAATTGTTATGATTTGGATTTCTGTAACTCGAAAGCAAAATAGTCCTGATGTACAAAAGCCACCGCATGTTTCAAGCTTGCTGATCTGCACAAGTCCTTAGCTCAGCTGCCAGTCCCCTATTCCCCATCACCTGTAACATGGTCATTTTCCAATATCTATGTTCATAATTGTATGCACTGCCACAGTCATAAGAAGAATGGGGTTTCAAGATATAATTCTGGGCATGACCCTAGTGATTTGAGGGAGATGTAATTCTTCCCAAGTGTGACATGACCTGAGTGCTAGGTTCTATCTAGAACCTCACTACTCAGAGTGTGGACCAGCAGCATCAACAGCACCTAGGCGCTTGTTAGAGATGCAGAGTCTCAGTTACCACCTCAGATATTCTGAATCAGAATTTGCATCTTAACAAATCCCCAGGTAATTCATGGACACAAGTTGAGAAGTGCTTCTCTAAAACACATATCACATAGTAGAAAAATGTTACTGCCTTGGAGTTAGAAGACTGGTCCTCCAAAGTTCTTCTTTTTTCTCAGTTTCCTCACCTGTGAAATGAATAGGGCAGAATGTTTCAGAGATTTACTCCAGCCTGGACTTTCTAAGACTCTTATGTTTTAGGGACAATTACTCAAACAGATTGTGACAGTCTTGCGCACTGATTAACAGGAAGAGAGGGGGCAGAAAAACAAAAGTGTGTCTCTATCAGTCAATAAACAATTGGTTGAAACTGTGTGTGGCAAGACATCCACTTCCATTTAGAAACAATTTTTTATTTTAAAGATGAGAAAATAAGCCCAGAGAGGTTAAGAGGTTTTCAAAAAGTCACACAGTACAGACACAGCAGAGCAGGGATGAGAAGATAGAGCTGAGAAGGAACAAAAGAACAAAGGATAGTTTTTGAGCACTTGTGCTCTGGATCTGGGCTACCTAGGTCCTGATACTTATTACTGGGTGTCCTTGGACAAAATGCTTAACTGCTCTGTATCTCAGTTTACTCATCTGTTTAATGGGCTTTGTGATAGTTCATGAAACTTCATGAAGTTGTAGGAAGTTAAATCTGTAGTGTTTAAAATGATGCCAGAAACATATAACATTTTATACATGTTTGTTAAGTAAATAAAAATAAATCTTGACTCCCTGTCTTGAGTGATTTCTGTGGTACATCCCAGCACTCCTGAGCCAGAACTGTCCTTCCTTTCCTTCAAGATTTCTTTGACCACCATGCAATGTCTCTGAACTAGGCCTTACTAAATTCTTTTTTAAATTACTTAAATTTTTTTAGCATGGTGAATATGAGTTAATTTAATATGAATTAATTACCAGATAATCTATTCTTGGTAGAAATTACTTGAGGCAGCAGGCTCAAAGGAGAAAGGAGAAGGGAGTTGAATAAAAAAGGATTGAGTGGGGCTTCCCTGGTGGCGCAGTGGTTCAGAGACTGCCTGCCGATGTAGGGGACACGGGTTCGTGCCCCTGTCTGGGAAGATCCCACATGCTATGGAGCGGCTAGGCCCGTGAGCCATGGCTGCTGAGCCTGCGTGTCCGGAGCCTGTGCTCCACAACGAGAGAGGCCACAACAGTGAGAGGCCCGCGTACTGCAAAAAAAAAAAAAAAAAAAGAATTGAGTGGATGGAAAGGACCAAAAGAAAATAAGCAGAGTAATTCTTGTTCATCAGTTTATCTGTGGCTTACCCACAGCAGTAGTTTGAAACACTGGATATACTTGGGAAGCTTTAAAAACATTTTCAGTGTCCAGGACCCACTTGAACACAATTAAATCAGGATTTTTGGAAATGGTACTAAAGTGCCAATGTTTTTTAAAGCTCCCTGTAGTAGGCTGAATAATGTCCTCCAAAGATATCAGGTTCTAATCCCTGGAACCTGTAAACATTAGTTTATTTCGAAAAAGGGTCTTGCAGATATGATTAAGTTAAAGACCTTGAGGTGAGATGATTACCCTAGATTATCTGGGGTGAAACCTAAATGAAATCAAGCTGCATATATCCTTATAAAGAGGGCAGGGAGAGATTTGGACATAGGTGCACGGAGAAGGTGATGTGAACCCAAGAGGAATGTGTATTCTGTGGCTGTTGGGTGGAATGTTCTACAGAAGTCTGTTAGATCTAGAGTGTTTTAGTGTTGTTCAAGTCTTTGATCCTTATTGATTTCCTGTGTAGGTCTTCTATCCATATGGAAAGTGGGGTGTTGATGTCTCCAACTATTATTGTTGAATTGTCTATTTCTCCCGTCAATCTGTCAAATTCTGGCTTTGCTGTTACACTTTTATGATTAAAATGTCCTTCTTTGTCTCTAGTAGCAATTTTTATCTGAAAAAATTTATCATGTCTGTTATTAGTATGGTCACTGCATACTTCTTTTGGTTGCTTGCATAGTTTATCTTTTTCCATCTTTTTAAATTTCAACCTGTTTATGTCTTCGACTGTAAACTGGGTCTGGCAGTTTATATGGCAGCATATAGTTCAATTATGTTTTTTAAAGTCCATTTGACCAACTTCTGCCTTTTGATTAGAGTGTTTTGTCCATTTACATTTAATATAACTGATAAGGTAGGATTTATGTCTGGCTTTTTGCTATTTGTTTTCTTTATATCTTTTGATTTTTCCCTTTATTTCTCCATAACTGCCTTCTTTTGTGTTAAAGTGATATTTTCCAGTATACAATTTTAATTTCCTTTTCATTTTATTCTTTAACTATAATTTTCTAGGTATTTTCTTATAGTTTCCCTGAGATTTACAATTATCATATTAACTTTAAAAATCTAGTTGAGATTAATATTAATTAATGATATCAGTTAATATTAATTAATATTGAAACAATTTAAATGGCACACAAAAACTTTTCTGATATACCTCCAATTCCCTCTCTCCACGTTTATGCTATTATGGTCATACAAATTTCATCTTTATACATTATTAACCCATCAACACAGTCTCATAATTATTGATTTATGCAGGTGTCTTCTCATAGTAGGAGAAGAAAAGAGTTACAAACAAACCAAAAAATACTGGCTTTTTATAAATAATATATATTTATTTATTCGGCTGTACTGGGTCTTAGTTGCGGCATGCGGGATCTTTTAGTTGTGGCATGCAGGATCTGGTTCCCTGATCAGGATGGAAGCCGGGCCCCCTACACTGAGAGCTCAGAATCTTAACCACTGGACAGCCAGGGAAGTCCCAAAATACTGGCTTTTATATTTACCCATGTATCTGCCTTTACTGATAATCTTTGTTTTTTTCTTCATGTGGATTTAAGTCACTGTCTAATGTCTCTCCATTTCAGCCAAAGCACTCCCTGTAGTATTTCTTGTAAGACCACTCTACTGGCAGAAAATTCTCTCAGCTGCTGTTTTTGTTTTAATCTAAGAATGTTTTAATCTCTCCTTCTTTTCTGAAGGATAGTTTTGCTGAATATAGAATTACTGGATAAAAGTCTTTTTTTTTTCCATCACTCTGAATATGTCATCCCATTGCCTCCCTGGTTTCTGATGAGAAATCAGCTGTTAATCTTATTGAGGATCCCCTGTCACTTCTCTCTTATTGCTTTCAAGATTCTCTCTTTGTCTGTTGCTTTTGATAGTTCATGGTGCATGTAGGTGTGGATCTCTGCAGAGTTTTCCTACTTGGAGTTCATTGATTTTCTTGGATGTTTAATGTTATTTCTCAAACTGGGAAGTTTGGGCCATTATTTCTTCAAATATTCTTTCTTTTCCTTTTCTCCCTTTCTTAGACTCCCTATATGGATATTTGGTATGCTTGATAGTGCCCCACAGGTCTCTGAGTTTCTTTTAATTTTTCTTCATTCTTTTTCTGTTTCTCAGACTGAATAATCTTAATAATAATAATAGTAGGGACTTCCCTGGTGACACAGTGGTTAAGAATCCACCTGCCAATGCAGGGGACACGGGTTTGAGCCCTGGTCCGGGAAGATCCCACTTGCTGCAGAGCAACTAAGTCCATGCGCCACAGCTACTGAGCCTGCACTCTGGAGCCCGTGAGCCACAACTACTGAGCCCATGTGCCACAGCTACTGAAACCCATGCACCTAGAGCTCATGCTCCACAACAAGAGAAGCCACCACAATGAGAAGCCCGTACACCACAACAAAGAGTAGTCCCCACTGGCCGCAACTAGAGAAAGCCCACGTGCAGCAATGAAGACCCAATGCAGCCATAAATAAGTAAGTAAATAAATAATCATCTTAATAATAATAATCAATAATCTTCTTAATCTAAATTTAATTTATCCTTTAATTTGCTGGTTATTTTTTCTACCAGATCAAATCTACTATTGTGATCCTCTAGTGAATTTTTCATTTTGGTTATTATACATTTAAATCCCAATATTTCTATTTGGTTCTTTTAAAAATAATAATTATCTCTTATTGATATTCTCTATTTGGTGAGTCACCTAATACTTTACTTTAGTTCTTTAGAATTTGTTTAGTTCTTCAGCATATTTCTAATCACTGATTTAAAATTTTATCCAGTTAGTCTAATGCGTGAGTGTCCTCAGGAATAGTTTCTGCTGATGATTTTTCTACTGTTTATGGGTCATATTTCCTTACATGTTTCAATATTTAGTTAAAAGCTGAATATTTAAAACAGTATAATGTAGCAACTCTGGAAATCAGATTCTGCCCCACACATCCCCATCATTTGTTGCTGCCACTATTTGTTTGTTTAGTGGCTTTTCCAAACTACTTCTATAAAGTCTATATTCTTTGTTGTGTGTGTCCTAAAGTCTCTGCTCAGTTAACTTAGTGATCAGCTAATGAATGGACAGATTTCCTTAAATGCCTTGCACCACTGAGTCTCACAGTACTTGCAGAGAAACTCTGTCTGTGTGTTAGGGTAGTGCTTCAACATTCTGGCAGGCAGTTTACAAGGCTGCTTTAGCCTTTGCTTCCTGTTTTTGCAGAGTCTCAAGAACATTCAGAGAATAGGGCTTTCTCAGATCTTTTGCGGGCATGCTCACAGCCCCATGCATGTGAATGATCTTCTAGATTCCCAGGAATATATTGGAACTTTTCAAAGGCCCTATGGACATCTCATTTCTCAGCATTTCTTTTTAAGTTTTTTGGTCAGTGCCTTGTTTGCCCCAACAGTTATCACTGCCTCAGGCAGCTGCTATGTTAAACATTTGCTGCTGACTGTTTTTGACAAATGCCCTGAGGAAAAGTCTGTTCACATTGATTGCGTTCTGATACATGTCAAATATAGACAAGCCCCGAGAGTAGTAGTTTCCAGGGAACTTTCAAACAGGTCAAGTAGTGACAGTTCTCTCTGGGTGGGGCTTCTAGGGAGCTCCAAACCAATTATGCCTCCCTCGATTGGCTTCTAGGCTCATGGTTTTCAAGGGTACTACAGAGCTGTGGAAAGGGGGATGGGAGTAGGAAAAGTTAAACGCTACAAAGTTTGCTGTTCTTACCTAGATTCAATCATTTTTCTTGCATAAATTGTTTAAATCAGATTGTTATAAACCTTTGGTTAATTTCCAGAGGTTAAAAAAAAAAAAAGCTTTTGAAAAATTTTGCCAATGCTCTCATTGCTTTATCGAAGAGCAGATTTTGGAGGTCCCTACTCCATGATTCCAAAAGTGACTCTCTATGATCACTATTTTATTATTAAAATGTTGACCTCCAGCAGGACTCCTGCCCAGACATCAGCTCCCACATCTCACATTTAATCCAGACTCTCTATTTAGCATTACCCAGAAGAACAAAGAGATTAAAAATACACTTCAGGGAGTTCTTTTTTTCTTTTCCACTCTAAAAGTGGATGTCATTTTGACAGACTGAACAAGCAAGTTTTTAGAATTGCCGAGGCATTATGAGACAGATATTTCAGGTAGAACATTGCAGCCTACCCAAATCAGGAGTGCCTGCTTAAAAGCATTTTAAAAAAATTTGATATCTCCATTCTTTTTAAGATGAGTAATACAGTCACATTAAAAAAATTTTTTAATTAAAAAGTCGGGACTTCCCTGATGGTCCAGCAGTTAATACTCCATGCTCCCAATGCAAGGGGCCTGGATTTGATTCCTGGACAGGGAACTAGATCCCCCATGCTGCAACTAAGAGCCTGCATATCGCTAGTAAAGATTTCACACGCCACAACGAAGGCGAGATGCAGCCAAATAAATAAATATTATTTTTAAAAAATATAAATAAATAAAATTTTTAAAAGTCTCCAGGAGTGGAATTGCTGAATCACATTGTAGTTTCTACTTTTAATTTTTTGAGGAACCTCCATACTCTTTTCCATAATAGCTGCACCAATTTACATTCCCATCAACAGTGCAATAGGGTTCCCTTTTCTCCACATCCTCACCAACATTTTTCATTTCTTGACTTTCTGATAATAGCCACACTGACAGGTGTGAGATGATATCTCACTGTGACTTTGCTTTGCATTGCCCTGATGATTAGTGATGTTGAGTATCTTTTCATGTGTCTGTTGGCCATCTGTATGTCTTTGGAAAATTGTCTATTTAGGTCCTTTGCCTAGTTTTTAATCAGATTGTTTGTTTTCTTTATGTTAAGTTGTATGAGTTCTTCGTATATTTTGGATATTAACCCCTTATCAGACATACCTTTGACAAAAATTTTCTCCCATCTAGTAGGTTGCCTTTTCATTTTGTTGATGGTTTCCTTCGCCGTGCAAACGCTTTTTAGTTTGATGTAGTCTCGTTTGTTTACATGTGCTTTTGTTGTCCTTGCCTGAGGGGACAGATCCAGCAATTCCAGTTCTGTGTATTTATCCAAAGAAAACAAAAACACTAATTCAAAATATATATATACACTCCAATGTTCATTGCAACTTTATAATAGACAAGGTATGGAAGCAACCTAAGTGTCCACTGATAGATGGATGGATAAATTCAGACATAAAAAAGAATGAAATCTTGTCATCTGTGGCAACATGTATGGACTTAGAGGGTATTATGCTAAGTGAAATAAGTCAGACAGAAAAAGACAAATATTATATGTGGAATCTAAAAAACAAAGAAAGCAAACAAACATAAAACAAAAGCGGACTCAAAAATAGAGAACAAACTGGTGATTGCCACAGGAGAGAAGAGTGGAGAGACGGACAAAATAGTGGAAGGAGGGTTAAGAGGTACAAACTTCTAGTTATAAAATAAATATCATGGGGATGTAATGTACAATATAGAGAATATAGTCAATAATATTGTAATAGCTTTGTATGGTGACAGATGGTAACTAGACTTATTGTGGTGATCATTTAGTAAGGTATAGAAATATTGAATCACTATGTCATACACCTGAAACTAATATAATACTGTAAGTCAATTATGCTTCAATAAAATTTTTTAAATAAAATCAAATCATGCATTTTAGTGTTTATCCTTCTCCGAAGTAACCATCTTTTAATATTTCAGTTGTAAGTTCTTCTTAGTGTTTATAACCTTGATTTTAAATGATATAATCCTATTTCTTGATTTATCAACTTTAAATAATATTTATTAACTCTCTCTTATTAAAGATTAGAACATGATCTAATTGGTCCTTTCTCTCTATTCCAACACCTCAACTTTATTACTTCTAACAATTTTTGGTTTTCTGTTGGTTAATTTTGTATATAAATGTATGTTTAATCATATAATATGATTAAACTTTATTTTTCTTCTATCAACTTTACACCTATTCTCTTAACCTTTTACCATATAAAAATGGATAAATTGGAGCTTGTACATTAAATAAAACCTCTCCACCTTGTCCCTTCCCAAGCCCCTCCTTTAACGATCACATTCTGAAAGTTCTATCATCACTTTTCTATAACATGTAGATTCTGTTAGATAAACTTAATTAAAACTCTGTGCTTGATCTACAACTTGATTATAAACTTTGAAAATTAATAAATAGCATTTACAGCATTATGATTATATAAATATTATTCGCTGCAGAACCAGGTAGAATAGTATGTTTTTAAACATTCCTATGGCACTACATCTTCACTATAATAACAAGAAAATAATTAAAGAGAAAGAACAAATGGAAAACCTTTCCTTAAGCTCCACCAAAAATTTCTCAAAATTGTGTAATATTTGAAACAAAAATTTATAGCATAGCTTTGTTTTTCCTGGCATTTTTAAATAGGTGCTTTTTATTGCCATTAGAAGAGATCTATGCCATTGTCAGACCAATACTAGGATCATCCACCTTTTAGATCACATTATTTGTTAGATTATCTAATTTGCACTGATTTATTTCTATACTTGCTTCCTAGCTTCGATACTAGGAAAGAAATTCTATATTAGTTTTAATATTTCCTAAATTTTTAGTCTTCTTGCATTTAGTGGATTCCTTTGTGAGTTTTTGTTTTGCTAGTGTACAATGCTCAGAAACTGTTTTGATTTGCAGACAAAGCACAAGTGAACTTCCTGATTCTGTGTATATTTGAAAATGTCTTTATTTTGCCCTTCATTCTTTATTAACATTTGGCTTGGTATAGACTTATAGACTAAAATTAATTTTTCTTGCAACATGTGAAGACTTATTCTATTGACCCTACCGTCTGGATTCACTGATGAGAAGTCTGATGTTGATGTGATTCATGTTTCTTTGTAAGCAACCATCCTTTTCTCCTCTACAGAAATTCTTAAAATCTTCCCCAGGGAAAGTGGGAAATTATTCAAAAGAAGCAGCATATTAATTGTGTGGTGCTAACTTGTCAGTGAACAATACTTACATACTCATGTTAATGTCCGAGTGATTATGTGAAGAAAACTCATGATATTGAAAGGATAGGGAGAGGAAAAAGTGGTGACCTAAGAGAGCTTGTTTATCATTGACCATAAGAGGAAGTCAAGGGCTTCCCTGGTGGCGTAATGGTTGAGAGTCTGCCTGCCAATGCAGGGGACACGGGTTCGTGCCCCCATCCGGGAAGGTCCCACATGCCGAGGAGCGGCTAGGCCTGTGAGCCATGGCCGCTGAGCCTGCGTGTCTGGAGCCTGCGCTCCACAACGGGAGAGGCCACAACAGTGAGAGGCCCGTGTACCGAAAATAAAAAAAAAAAAAAAATGCAACTACAAACTGGGAAGAATAAACAGTTTTTTCATAGAAGACATGCCGATGGCCAACAGACACATGAAAAAATGCTCAACATCACTAATCATCAGGGAAAAGACATCAAAACCACAATGAGATATCATCTCACACCTGTTAGAGTGGCTATTATCAGAAAGTCAAGAAATAACAAGTGCTGGCAAGGATGTGGAGAAAAGGGAACCCTATTGCACTGTGGTTGGGAGTGTAAACTGGTGCAACCACTATGGAAAACAGTATGGAGGTTCCTCAAAAAATTAAAAATAGAACTACCATATGATCCAGCAATTCCACTCCTGGAGTTCAAAAAGTTATATGCACCCCTATGTTCAGAGCAGCATTATTTACTATAACCTAGACATGGAAGCAACCAAAGTGTGTCCATTGATGGATTAATAAATAAAGAAGATGTGGTGTGTGTGTGTGTGTGTGTGTGTATACATGTGCATACATATATATGTTACATATTTTATACATATATAATGGAATATCACTCAGCCATTAAAAAAATAAAATCTTGTCACTTGTGCCAACATAGCAGGATCTAGAGGGCATTATGCTAAGTGAAATAAGTCAGAGAAAGACAAATACTGTATGATTTCACTTATATGTAGAATCTGAAAACAAAACAAATGAACAAACATAACAAAATAGAAACAGACTCACAGATAGACAACAAGCAGGAGGTTGTCAGAGGGGAGGGGGTAAAGGAGATTAAAAGGTACAAAGTTCCAATTTCAAAATAAATTAGTCACAGGGATGAAATGTACAGCACGGGGAATATAGTCAATAATATTGTAATGACTGTGTATGGTGGCAGGTGATAACTAGACTTGTCATGATGATCATTTTATAATGTATAGAAATATTGAATCACAATGTTGTATGCCTGGAACTAGCATAGTTGTGTAGGTCGATTATACTTCAAGTTAAAAATGAGGAAACTGAGAAAACAGAGTTGAATAACTTGTCCAAAGTCACACAGTTAAGAGTAGAACCAGGATATAAACACAGGCAGTTTGGTTCTTGAGTCTGGCTGTGCTGTCTCAAGAGAGCCAGATTTTGGCCGCTCTGAGGAATATAATGCAAAATGGAAATTTACATAGTGAGTAGAGCCATCTGTGCATGAAAAGGCTTGCCTTTCTGAGGTGGTAGCTAGTCCCATATAACTGCAGGTGTTCAAGTACAAGTTGGACTACCACTTGGCCAAACTAATCAGTCTTAATATTCAAAGTGTTATCCATGGATCAGCAGCAGTGACACCAGCTGGGAGCTTGATAGAATTTCAAGCTCCTCCTCAAAACACTGACTATCAAAGTTTAGGAGTCACTGTAGCACAGGGTCTTTGTGAACCAGAGTAATAATAAAAGGGTGACGAGCATGGTTGTATTGCCAGACAGGCCTCAAGGTGAATCTCAGCTAGGCCAATTCCTAGCCATGTCATTTATTCATCTAAGCTTCAGTTTCTACATCTGAAATGGGCTGATAATTGTATTCCCATGGGGTTGCTGTGAGGACTTAATGAGTTCATACATGTAGAGCACTCATCACGATGCCTAATATCTTATAAGTACTCAATAATTGTAAACCACTAATAGGAATATGCATCAGATGTAAGGCTGGACCAGATAAATACCTCTGAAGATCCCCTTCAAAGAAAAGATTAAAAAAACAAAGAATATAAGAGGAGGAGAGTGGAAGAAATCAACTGATGCATAAATATGTTGAGTTTAAGACACCTTGATTCCTCAGGTAAGAGTATTCGGTAAGAAGCTAAGAAGATGCTTCTGAAGCTCATGAGAGAAGGTGGGATTGGGAATATAAAATGAAGAGTCATATATAAATAATGGCTAAACTAAGGGCATGGATCAGATATTTTTAAGACAACATGTGAAGGAAGGGATAGGACATTGGGTTCTCTTGATGTACTGTGGTCAGTTCAGGAGTCCAGAAAATCAATCAGAATTCTCATGTATTTACTGGGATTAAAATAATAATTACTTGTACACATACCTCAGAGAATGGTGAGAATATAATGAGATCACGTGTGTGACAGTGCTTTACAATTTGTACAAACGTGAGCTGTTCGATATTCCTCTCTTTGACTTAGAGTACAAAAGTTTTCATGGTGGAGAGTCAGGACATAATCCATGGACATATGGAGCTCCCAGAGGGTTTGTGTGGGGCTCAGGGAAATGTCCAGCTTAACCTGCTGGGCACAGCAATTTTACTGCTTCAACCCATCTGCTATGGAAAACAAGAAGCCAACAAAAAAGGGAGAAACAGGTGAGAGCATCTGACAGAGCACTTTAAGAAATGGAATGAGTGGTACAGATTGTCATGTGAAGTCAGAGGTTAAAAAGATGGGAAGTCCATTGGTTATGACGAAGAGATCATTGATGCTCTCTGCTGAGATATTAGAGTGCCTTGCCCAGCCTGGTACCTGTTGGCTGGCAGAACTGCACTGCTCTTCACGGTCAACACTAATAGAATTGTGCCAGATAGCCTTGCTCCATCCCAGCCATATCCTGAATTATTCACATCAACCCATCTCAACCTGATTTTCACTGCCAGAGTTCCTGGCTCTTGGGATCAATTCTGATTTAAGACCTCATATCATCCCCTCAAAAGCAGTAGTTGACATTGATGTTTTGTTCTGACTTCTGGCTGACTCTCTCAAGTATATTTTGAGTGCATCTTCTGACCCAATTCTTATTTATGCTCCTTATTAAGTATTGATCTCTAAATTCCTTTCTTGATTGTACTTGGCACTCTTTTATTTGGAATATGTATCTCCTGTTTACTCCAGATAATCATCTTGCCAGCCTAGATCCTCTCTTGAAATTCACCCCAACCACACTTTGTGGTCAGTGATCCATAGACTTATCCCATTAGCAAGTGGAACCCCAAAGCTGCTAATGAAAATAGTCATACATAAGCCATAACATGTTGAGGTTAGCTGTAAAGGGAGAGTGTGATGGTTAATTTTATCTGTCAACTTGACTGAGCCTCAGGGTGCCCAGATATTTGGTCAAACATTTCTATGAGAGTGCCTTTGGATGAGATTAACACTTGAATCAATAGACTGATGAAGCAGATTGCCCTCCCTAATGTGGTGGGCCTCATCCAATCAGCTAAAGCCCTGAGTAGAACAAAAAGGCTGATTCTCCCCTGAGTAAGAGAGAATTCCTCTTGCCTGGCTTCCTTTAAACTGGGACACTGGCTTGTTCCTGCCTTCAGATCAAACTGAAACAATGGGTGTTGAGCCTGCTGGCCTCTGGTCTAGAACTATACCACCATTGGTTTGGTGTCTTGGGTCTCCAGCTTGATTCACCCTGCAGGTCTTGAGACTTGTCAGCCTCCATAATCACATGAGCCAATTCCTTAGAAGAAATCCCTTTGCATGTATATGTATAGGGAGAGGGGGAGGGTAGTATGGGGGAGAGACAATGTGTGTGTCTAGATATATATACATATTCTATTGGTTCTGTTTCTCTGGAGAGATACAGATGGGCTAAGTCCAATGAGCCTGGCAGAGTCTGTACTAAAGCACAGTGTTTATGAACTTGGGCCCTGGGGTTCAAATTCCAGCTGTACCATTTATTAGCTGTGCCCTTGGTCAGGTTATTTAACCTCTTTAATCCTTATTTCCCTCCTCTGTTTTACTTAAATCCCAATATATTCCAGTGCCAAGCATACGGCAGGTAAATGTTGAGTAAATGAATGAACTAATACAGATGAAGAAATCAAGGCCCAGGGCCATTCATTGATACATATTTCATTAGTAGCTAATGAAAAAACTCAACCCTTCATATTAAAGCAGAGTTACATTTCATTACTTAGAGGAAAAGTTAAAAGTCTCATCAAATTGAGAGATTTATTTAACCAAGACTTCACAATTTCTTTGTGGGTTGGTTATAATGACTGTCCCCATTTTACCTGTGAAATGACTGAGGTACAGAGAGCTTAGAGAGCTAATAAGATTCTTGAAAGACTTACTAAAGGAATACTGTGATCCCTTTCAAATAGCCTTTTAGAAGTTTGCTTATTTCAACTACTATTTTTTCCTTCCCTCTGTCCCTGACTGTCACAGGGTTCTTCCTCCCTACTTGACCACCTGCATATCTCGGTATTGGAGAGGGTCCTGGGATGCATTCACATACAAAAGAAACCCTGTAATTTTGATGCATTAAGGAACAGGAGTTTGAAAGCACCCAGCATCTGGCTGCTGAGCACTTCTCCTTCCATCCTGCAATGCTGTTCTTAGTAAGGAACGAGGTGTTATTTAAAATCCTGGTGTGCAGTCTTATTTTTTCTCAACATGGCAAGCCGGAAACAGAAACCAATATCCCTAGTTCTGCTTTTACCTCTTACAGGATATGTCTCTGCCTCAGAGGCTTCAGGGAAAAAGGAGTTTAGATCTACAGAATTTAAGCTTTTCCCAGGTACTCTTAGGTCACTATCTATAAATGGGTTGGGGGATGAGGTAAGGGCTAGAAGAACATATAAAGAGAAAGTGGCAAGCAAACCATGTGGAAAAAAAACCCAAGGAATTAAAACAGTTGATCTGTCAAATTATGTATTCTTGTGCCCTCACAATGTTTCAAAATATTGTCACAGGGTGCCTGGCATGGCCCAAAGGAGGACCTTGGAGAAGGGGGTTCTGAGCTGGGCTAGTTCTAAACTACTTGCAAACTGACTTTGGAAAGATCTTACAACATTTTATAAAAACTTTTATAATTATTCTTCATGATGTTGTAATTATTGAGTCAACCATGCATCTCGCTCCTTACCTGGGAGATACAAGCTAAATATCTTAGATCTGGAGTTGTTGCAAACCAGAGTACTTTGGGGAATGGTGTACCAGAAAAAGCTTTCAGAGACTACATTAGCATAGTGTAAATATCCTTCCAGCAGAGCAGGTAATTTTCTCATTACTCATCAAATGAGTTCCTAAGAATTCGTTACTCTACATGTTGGATCTTTGTAGAAATAACTCACAAGAGCTGAATCATTTCAGAGTGAATTTTCCATTACCTTTCTTCTCTGTATGGCTTAGGCCTTTATAGACCCTGAATAACATAAATCTGCTGGTTCCCTACTGGCAAAGATGACTATGGATTTTTTTTTTTTTAATCAAGCAATGAGAAAACACTAGGGGGGAAAAAATCTCATTATCAGGGACTTCACTGGCGGTGCAGTGGTTGGAAGTCCGCCTGCCGGTGCAGGGGACACAGGTTCGATCCCTGGTCCGGGAAGATCCCACATGTTATGGAGCAACTGGGCCCGTGCGCCACAACTACTGAGCCTGTGCTCTAGAGCCCGTGTGCCACAATAACTGAAGCCCACATGCTCTAGGGCTCGCATGCTGCAACTACTGAGCCAGCATGCTGCAACTACTGAAGCCTGTACACCTAGAGCCCATGCTCTGCAGTGGGAGAGGCCTGCGCACCGCAACCAAGAGGGGGCCCTGTTCTCTGCAACTAGAGAAAGCCTGCACGCAGAAACGAAGACCCAACCCAGCCAAAAAAGAAAAAAGAAAAAAAAATCTCATTATCCTATTAAAATACATTTAAGGATGTCTGGTTTTCCTGAGTAGACTTATATTTATCCAATGTTTATGTTTTCTAAATTAGACTCTGCTACCTTTCCCAGATCAAGATGAAGAATCTCTCAAACAGCATCTTTTTAACATAAGCACAGGAGAATGAGAAATGCTACCGCCACCACAGCATAATCCCGTAGAGCCTGTGGTATTTTCTGTGATGCTTTGAATTAGTCTGACTCTCTCCTCTACTGTGTAATTTTTTAAGATGTCAATGTGGGGCATCAGCAGCTGAAAATTCAGCATACCAAGCCAGTCCTCCCCTGTGACTGCCACAGAGCTGTTGCCTACAGTTGAGCCTACATCACTGGTGTAGTTACTTTTTTAGTTTTATTATTTTTTTAATCTGGAAAATCCCCCACCTCCTCTATTCCTGCACAAAACTTTCTGCCTGAATGACTTTCAGACTGAGGGCCAAACACATATTTCGTTTCTCTCCACTTCAGGCTTCCCCCCTCAAGACTTCTACATGCTGAAAAAGTGTCACATTTGGGGGAAAAAAATCCTGACTATGAAGGATTTTGTAGTGACATCACCGCATTCGCTGTCACTTCTCCCAGCCCATTCCAGCTTGCTCTGTAGTGAAAGTGAGAACCATAACTAGGCGTTTATTGTCAAGTGTCGGAGGACCAGGCAGATTTTCTTCTTCTTTATTGTATATGAATCTTAAATGTTTAATGAAGTAAACAAATTTCAGCAACATGCCGTGTTTTAAGAATCCAGCTTTAATAAAAATCCAAACACTATTCATTCATTATTATTGAAAACATTAATATTTCAAAATACCCTTTGGGTCAAGGAATCTTTAAAGAAGCAGTGACTTCTACTTATTTCAATTAAAGGCATTGTTTATTAAATTCTTACAGCTCTGCTCGCTATAAATGCCCCCATTAAAACTCTGTTTTCCTCCTTTCTTTCCTGGGATTTATTCTCCATTCCCTTCTCTCTCTCTCTCTCTCTCTCTCTCTCTTTCATCGCGTGCAGTTAAAAACCTAAGCTCGCTCTCAGCCCACAGAGCAGGGGTGTGTGTTGGGGTCGGGGAGGTGATGTTCGTTTCCCCAGCCCCAGGCAAGGATTTTCCATTGCCTAAAAGAGGCCATCAAGTTTTAACATTGAGAGGCACGACTTCTAATCGCATCCTTCCCAGAAAAGTACAAACAGCTCCTCACCGAGATCCCCCACGTCCCACGCGCTCCCAGCTCGCCCTCCCCGCGGAGTGCCCCGCGACAGCCTCCCCAACACCTGTGAATCATCCGAGAGGCTGCCACCATTTGCATATGACCCCCCTTCCTTGGCGCCTAACGCACACAACAAAGGAGGACAGGATTATTGCTTTATGATTATTCTTTTTAATCTCTCCTATGACCAGCACTAGTAGTTTCTCGCCCACGTCCTGTTTTGAGCATCAGAGGGCCCCCAAGGTAGCCTTGATTGGTACTCAGGGTGTGTGCACTGAATGAAGCACCAGAATTTTGTAGCGTCCCAGCAATCCTTGAAGCCGCAGCCCCCCACATTATCCCACCCCACCCCCACCCCAACCCCCAGAAGTCTGGTCAGTCCTAGGAGGCGTGTACGCGCCTCTGTGAACTATTCCTAAGAAACCCAACATAAAACCCCAGGCTCCGATTGCAAATTAAACCCAAACAGCGTCACCTATTTTGGCCTCCGCAAACAACTCTCAACCCAAAGCTTTGAACTCCAGCAAACCCACGCTGGTTGGGTTAACTACCCCTCCCTCCCCTTTCCCCCAATTCCTTTGAAATCGCTCAGCGATAATTGCTCTGACGTACTTTAAAATAACGTGTACTAATCTCTCTCCCCAACTGACCACATTGAGGCGAACTCTAAGCCTCGATGCTACTTTGATAAAATGAAGAAATCACTCATAAAAATAGCAACCCACGTAGCTTGGCCATATATGGAGCTGGTGAGAGTTGACAGGGATGCCCCTTTGGACTATCTTTTTTAGAAAAAGCAAAATCGCAGCTGAAATCTCCCCCCACCCCCTTGCCGTCTACTCCTCCTCTGCCTTCCCTTCCCCTTCTATGACTCAACCAAAGACGAACTCAGCAGGGGAAAATTTTTGTATATATAATCGCAAATATATTGCATATATATCGCACATATACATACACACACACACACACATATATACATGTACATACACACGTACACACAAAAAAACAGAATGTCAGATGACCAGTCGCGAGATAAATGAGTTTGCCCGTGACCGGGTATTAAATAGGAGTCATAAGAATCGTCCCGTTCTGGTGTTTATAAAAGACTAAAATACAAAGGTTTGCAGTACAGCGAACCGGGAGCTGAGTCAAGTGCTCGGCCCCTCGCGGCTCCTCCCCTCCCACCGCCCGCCCCCATCCTCCCTCCGCCCTCCCCTCAACACACTTCCTCCCCGCCTCTCCAGGAGAGGGCTATTAAAAGCTGCTGACGTCAAAAGGGACGGCCATCTTTGATGAGGGCAGAGCTCACGTTGCATTGAAGACGAAACCTCGAGGAGGTCAGGCGCTGTCTTTCCTTCCCTCCCAGCTCGGCGGCTCCTCCACACTTGGAACCTGCAGGGACCGGGCGAACACCACCCTCTGGAGAAGCCAAGGTAAGGAGCCCCCCTCCCCAGGTCGTGGTTCTGGCTCTAGATGGCTACATACCCAGAGGGGACCACAGCTGGGCAGACCAAGTGAGCTTGGGCAAATACAAGAATTTGTGCACCTAGGGTGCGGTATTCCGTGTGTGCGCGTCTGGCTAGACTCCCGCCTGGGGCTTTATAAAGTATTTTCGAGGTGAGCTGCTTGGGGAAGGGATGAATGGGAACAGTGCAGGTGGAGCGATGGGGAGGAAGTGCAAGAATACGTACGGAATAATAACTTACTCTCTTTAAACAGTAGTGGGACCTTCTGTCTCTTCCATTTTGCGATGCAGTTTTAAGAGATGTTTAGGCTGTGGGGTTTTGGTTTTGTTTTGTTTTTTTTTCTGTAGATCAAGAAAAACAAACCCTGTGGTTCTGACCCGATTATTAGGACTTGTCGTTAGGGCGCTATTATCTAGGGAAGAATTAGGGAGAAGGCAGGGTGTGGGCGCTGGGGAGGCGAAAGAAGGGGGAGTTCCCGCCCCGGGCAAGCTGAGCTGCAGCCGCCACAGCAGCCTCCATGCCCCACGGACTTGATATATGCCGCCTGCTCCACGTCAACTGCAGGCTGGCGGGAGGCGGGCGGGTAGTGCTGGGTGGGAGGGCTCTGCGGAAGGCTGGCGGGGGCGGGGGCTCGGGCTCGCCTCCGTACTGCGGCGGCCAGCGCTCAGCACCCTGGACAGCAATACCAAGGGACTGCGCTGGCGCCCGCGACCTTCCAGCACCGCGGATAGCGGTCCGGCCGCCCCGGCGCACCTACCTGCTGCAGAGATGCCTGGCCGGGGCTAGATGTTCCAGGGCTGCAGGCCAAATTGCTTCTCTGAGACTTAGGTCTCACGGAGACCCCCTAATAGAGCAGGTGTAGTAGGTTAAAAGAAAAAAAGAAAGGAAAAAAAAAATCCTGCCTACAGGACTCCTTTGGAAGCAATTACCAGCTCCCATCCTTAGCTCCTGCATAGCCTAAAAAAAAAAAAAAGTCTACTTGTGGAAATTTTCTGTGTTACCCTCTCCCCTCCCCGCCCCCCCCCCCTTTTTAGGTAAAAAACAAACACATTTTTAAAAATTTGCATTTATCCTCCAGTCAGAAATCAAGGGTTTTGTTTATTTCTTTCTTTTCTCTCTCTTTTTTTTTTTTTTAAAACACAGAACAGATCTGTCTGCAGATCCAGGGTGATCATGAATGAGGTATATATGAAGATGCCAACACAATCTGTTTATAGGAGCGATATATCTTTCTACATGTTTCTATTTGATAAAAAATGTAGGGGTAGTTGAACTAAGCAGAATCAACTTTAATAATCAATCCTTCTTCCTCTCTCCCATCCTTGTAATTAGGCATTGACACAAGCACATGCCCATAAAAATACATCTCTAAGAAATATTACAGGTCTTACAGGGTATAGATTTAACCTCTTTGGCCATAGTTTCAGAGTGAGGGGAAGTATTTCCTATGGACATTTGTTATCTCAGGATAGTTTCTGATTTTGACAACATTAAGACTGGCTTTCCTCAGGGGAATCTAACTGTGTCCTTCAGGGTGATGCAGATGAAAGGACCATGGTGTTAGGCTGAAACTGGACTCTGACCTAAAGATCTACTGCAATTTCCATTACAGCATTGCGGGATTTTGCTGAGGCAGTAATAAGTACTTTAACCATTTTCTACTCTGACGTTTGGAGCCTGTGAGTGAACAAAAATTATCACAGGGATATTCCCAGCTGTTTAATATAGATAAAATCAACATAAAATGACCAGGAACAAAACTGTGCTATTTGAGTAGTTGTTAAATAAGAGTAATAGCGTCATATGTAAGAATGTTTATACAGCACGTTAAAGAAATGCTATCATGATCCCCTGAAAAGCCTTAAAATAAGATCTTGGATTGGGTTTAGTTAGTCATTAACTCCAACCATTTATATATTAGAGGTGCTCCAATGCCGTGTCCACATAGAGAAGGTACTTTCATTCCCAGCTATTTATTTCCTAGTGTTTTTTAAGGATAACCATGTGGTTCCATATAAGTATATACAGATCTGTTGCTGGATATGGATGTAAAATTATTATTCAAGAGTATGTAACTGCATGGAAGAATTTTACAACTCTGCAATCTGCAGATGAAATAAATAACTGTGTTTCAGTGATAGGAGGAGGGGAGACAAGATGGGTAGGAGTCTTGAAAAATGCTTTGACTTCATGCTGCATGTCCAGACAGCTCTCTGCGTAGCTGCGACAAATGAAAAAGCCTAACACTGCTGGAATTATGTGCTTGGACATTAGTAATTACTGCTGGGTTTGTTTGTTAGTGGAAGACTGGGGTAGTGGGGGCAGAGGTAGAGGACTGCAGTGAAGCTGGCAAAGGGTACAAATCTGGGAGGAAGTGGTGATGTGCACAATTATGGAGCTAATAGCTTACTGAAAAGTTTAAAAAAATGTAATTGAAACATGAATTTAACATTTACATTATTGATAAGCTTCAGGAAAAATATCAAGAGATTTCCTATTTTAAGTTTTAAATTTTAACAATCCAGGGCAATATGGTGAGCAGAGGCAGGAGCAGATGGACACAGAGATGTGCCAGGAAACATTCACACAGACCCTCCAGTGGTACCTGCTTGTTTGCTCATTGGCATTTTCTGCTTTACCACCTTGGCATTCAGAATATGAAACAATTTGTAATCTTATTAACCTCTCCATGGTAAATCTCCCAAGAATTCACAATTTTATTTTTACTTCGTTAAACATGCACGACCACACATGCACAAACACAATACAAACTGCCTCTGAATTCGCTTATATAAAGACATTTCTAAAC
Source organism: Pseudorca crassidens (assembly GCF_039906515.1). Lineage (NCBI taxonomy): Eukaryota > Metazoa > Chordata > Mammalia > Artiodactyla > Delphinidae > Pseudorca > Pseudorca crassidens. The sequence goes on along the minus strand of NC_090310.1, from coordinate 50,961,160 downwards.
TCTAGGTGTTGACCCCAGAGTGATGGTTATCAACCAGAAGACTGATCTATCTGCCAGTAGCACCTCTTCTCATAGCAGCCAGCCTTCAACAGAGCATGTAGGTTTTGACGATTAGGAGAAATGAGAGATAATTTGAGAAAGAGGTTGACAAAGGAGACATGAAGGATAAAAATAGATAGCTCTGCTTTTTATATGATGCACTATGAATAAACTATTTTTCTCACATCATGGAACTACTTTACAATTCTATAAAGGTAAGGCAATTGGTGTTTTCAGCCTCAGTGCTAAATATATTTCTGCAGTGTCATCCCTTGTCAGCAGGGACCAACCTGATTGGAAGACATTCCTCAATCAGTGAGCACCAGATACATAAATGAACCCCACTGAGGATGTAAAACCTCATGCTTATATAGTCTTTGACCTCAATAAGTTTAACACCTAGTACTTTTTTTTCTTTCTTTTTTTTTTTTTTTGCGGTACGCTGGCCTCTCACTGTTGTGGCCTCTCCCGTTGTGGAGCACACAGGCTCCGGACACGCAGGCTCAGCGGCCATGGCTCACGGGCCCAGCCGCTCCACGGCATGTGGGATCTTCCTGGACTGGGGCACGAACCCGTGTCCCCTGCGTCGGCAGGCAGACTCTCAACCACTGCACCACCAGGGAAGCCCTAACATCTAGTACTCTTAATGAAAACAACAAACAATAAAAATTAATAATACCAGAAGGAAAGTGCAATAAAACAGTAGAAGAAAAATCATGAGGGAGTGTATAATTACTTGCCAAGTCAATGCGACCAAAAATAAGGAATGCAAATTCTGAGAAGGACAATATTTCAGTGGACTAGAATGATCCGAGACAGGAAGCAGGACCTGAGCTGGTTTGGGAGGTTGGAGAGAGGTGAGGGGACTCTGCTAAGTAAAAGTTATAGCATAGGCAGAACTACAAGTTAGGCAAGCCCAAGGTATGGTCAGCAAACCCTGAAAATGCCCATCCATTTGGGTGAAGTGGGACGCTTATAAAGGGGAATATGCTGGAACTGTGAGTTGGAGCCGCCTATGAAAGGCCTTGAATGCCACACTGAGGACTTAGTGCTTTATCCTCTAAAGTTGATTTCTGAGCAGAAGCTGATATAACAAAGTAACCATGTCTTTTTTAACATCTTGGAATTGCTATTGACTGAGTGGAATTAAATTTACATTCTTCCAGAAATAGAGGGGAGCAAACTGTTATCATAAAGGATGATTAATTAAAAAAATAGTAACCAGTCCTCATTTAGTCATCTATTAAGACCACCCTTCAGTATATACATGGGCTTCTAAGTCCTACCCAGAAGTTAATTGTAGGTTTCAATTTTTCGTTATTGACTAGAACAAATTATTCAAGATGAGTGCCTACCAAGAAGATTGAAAATCGGGTCAGGCGTCTGGGGATGAGAGGTGTCCAGCAGGTACACTTGAATAATAAACACGCAAACACTCTCTTGGGCCCTCTGAGTATTCTGCACTGTCAAATACACTGACTGGATAGATGAAAAAAGATGCCAGGTTTTCTGTTCATGTTTCAGGCAGCATGACACATAGAACCAGCTCCAAGTGGCTAAAACTGGGGGAAAAAAAAAGGAAGGAAGGAGGGAGGAAAGAAAGGAAGGAAGGAAGGAAGAAGAAAGAAAGAGAGAGAGAGAAAGAAAGAAGGAAAGAAAGAAAGGAAGGAAGGAAGGAAGAAAGGAAGGAAGGAAGGAAGGAAAAGATACTATGGTAAAATTTTGAAAAACTGAGGTGTGGTGGGCAGTATATCATATTTCTTTCCCTACCATCCTAGCAGCCTAGCTGACTTTTGCTGATTACCCTCACTCCAGCGCTTGCTTGAGGTCTGAACTATACCCATTTCATTTTTAATCTTGTGGTTACTACTCTCACAGCAGAGCTTCACAATTCCAAATTCTGACAGAACTGCTGAACTGAAAGAGTCAATGGCTTCATGTGGAGGACTAAATGGCAGTTGCAGACATAGATCTTGTTGCTATTTCAGTTCTCACTGTGAAGTGTCAAGGGACTATTCTCATCTGTTCTTCACCAAAACACTGGCAGGAGAGACATCCTTAGGGCAACTTGTTGATTTCTAAGCTGACTCCCTGGGGCAAAATTGGAGGTAGTGACGTTTGATGCTTTAGGAGGTCAGACTGGTGGTTATTAAACTGAGTGCAGAAGGCCTTCCAAGTTATTAAGTAGGAAGGAGGAGATATGACAGAGCATTGAGGAAGCAGGACATGATGAGTGGAGGAAGAGGTTTTAAAAAATTATTCTTACAAGAGGAAAGAGGCTTCAGAGAAATTTCCAGAGAACCCTGTCTGCACTCTGAACTCTTCAGAATTACTGTCATTGCTGTAATAATAGCTACTTGTTTCTACATAATTTTCTTCACAAGGATCTCAAAGCACTTCACCCAATATAAAAGTCCAAGCAGTTTCTGATTTCCAAGTGAATGATACAAACCAGAGTCATATATGATATTAGATAACATTTCATATATGATATTTAGGTAACATTTAGTAAGCCATAAATCTGATTTAGAACAGAGATACCCAAAGCAGTGATTAATCAGAATAGGTCTGTGGGAGAGAAGAGAGAACCACTAATTCTAAAAGTTTTTACCAGTACTAGCTCACTGAATCTTCATAACAATCCTATAATCAGGGTGCTATTATTATTTCCATTTTACAGATGAGGAAACTGAGGCAAAGAAAACCTAAATAACTTGCCTTACATCACAGAACAGAGCCAGGATTTAAATGTAATCAGTCTGACTCCAGGGTCTAAGCTCTTAACTATATACTCTGCTACCTCTTGCATCATCCACATTTTTCATACTGGCTAAATAAGGCACAGAGAATGTATATGATTTTTTTTTTTTTTTTTTTTTTTTTGCAATATCTTTTCCCTTTCAGTTGGACAGCTGAGCATGATGGCAAGGATGCTGATCAGGAGCCAGGAGACCTGGATCTAGCCCTGAAGCAATTGCTTGTCATTTTCTTTAAATAAGTCATTCAATCTCTATTGAACTCAGTTTCTTCATCTGCAGAATGACAGCAGAATTGAACTAATGTTTTCCAATATGCCATTCAGAAGTCAATGATATCAGTGGTGAAAACTCTAGGTAGTAAGTCTGACGCCAGTGACCTGGTGGTCTCAGATGGCACTGCCTTAATACTGCTTCAGTAACTGACCTGACTCCCTCCCTCATTGTAAGATTAATTATATCCACAGCACCCCCTTCAATCTCTCTCTGTTTTTCCCTCAGTAATTTCTTTGACATCATCTTTCTGAAGTCTTTCTGGTCAGACTTAAGAAATCCTGACTTTTTCCTCAAAGCCCTGATCTGAGTCATCACTGCTATGGGGATCTCCCCTCCTTCTCACTCAGATTTATTGCTGTCTGGAACAGACTATTTCTACAACCTGCCTAAACTTTTTATAATTCTTTTTTCAACCTAATTAACTGTTACAAAAAATTTCTTTCTAGGCCCCCTTTTGATCATGTCTTTATGTCTGACTTAAAGCAATTTATTAGCTGCTATTTCCTCATTCCTCTTTTTTCCTCTGCCTCTTAGAAAAGGGGAAACAGAAGCTTTTAAAGAGTCTGTGAGCTCTTAAGTACTTAAAAAGTAACATTTCCATATGATCTGAATTACATGATTTAAGTAGCCAGCTCAAAAACTAATAAAATTTGGAGGATGGAGAGGTGATGGTAAAATAACATTACAAAAAAGCTTCAAGGACAAGGGACTAGGAGAGGAGGAAGCTTTAAAGCCTATGAGATATAAATTTTGGAGGTTAGCAGTTGGCGGTACAATATTTATTAATTAAATTCACAAGTTCCAGAAAAGCCATGTTCTCCTTGTTGCTATAAACTCATTCTTGCTGCAGATTTCAGCATCTTTCCATCACAGTAAAGCATTGACAAGGGGAGTTGCTAACTGATTTTCTTACTGCTGACTCACAGAGGTTAGCTTCAGTAGTGATCAACTGATGAGAAGAACAAATCTGTATTCCCAAAAAGAGATGGGGTAAATCCTGTTTAAGGGTTAGCGCTTCCTTTTAAATGCCTAACAACCATTCTGGTGAAACTCAAAGTGAATTAACAATGCTCACACCGGATTGGTACTGAATGACAGCTGCGCTAGGTTTATGAACTGCTTTCTGTGGTCATGGAAAAATAAATTTGATCCTCTTAGCTTGTAAAAGAAGCTGAATTATGATCCCTGTGAAGGGAAAACTAAAAGAACTTACTTATCTTTTATTCTATTTGGGGGTTTTTGTTGTTGATTTGATTTGGTTCCTATTACCCAAAGATGGCTAATTCTCAGGTCTTAAGTTGAGACTGTTTGCACTTTCTGCTGACTCACCTCATTTTATACTTGAAGATGGTCCATTTTATACTTGAAGAGCAATGTTATTTTCCTGCTAGAATGGTAGGTCTGACAAAATGACCATCTGGTCCCTGCTTCCCCATCACTTCCTACATCCAAATGACCCTAGTTACAGATTTTGAACTTAGGAGATGACTTTTCATGCCTGCAGGCTTGAATGAGTGGTTTCTGTCCTTTACTGATGACAACATGTAAGAAAGTGGAAGCCTCTTAGGTGCCCCCTGAGGCTAGAGTCACCCTGTACTCCTGCCTCATTCCTATTCTAGAGAAATCTCTCAATTCAGCCCAGAGTCCTACAAGTTGAACAGAATTTCCTTCCATGGAAAATCTCAGACCAAACTGCTGATCACCTTTATTCATGTTTTGTACAATTTCATAGAATAGTGACTGACAAATTGCAAAACAGTATATTTCTTAAATTTCCCTGAAGTTAGTCTAAGGTTGGTCTGACAGCTAGTTACAGGTAAATCACACTGCAGCTTTTCTGTTGATAAACAGAAAGTAGAAGGAAATAAATGCCAGTAAGCCTGCTAGAAAGAACACTGGCAAATGATTTCAATATGCAGTAGTCCTGTAGAGTGATTTTTTTTTATTTTAATAGGAAAGTCCATTATAACTTCATGATAACACTAGAAATCAAGATAGTTTTCCTAATTTATGCCTGAGAAATTGTTGAATATATCTACTTTTTCCAGTTTCAAGATGACTATTCCTGTATTCCTCAAACATAAATCAGCTGTCCTTATGGCACTCTTCACTAATTAATTAATTCAACAAATATTTATTGAGCATCTGTCATGTGCCAGGAAAACATAGTACTGGTTACTGAAGATAGAGCAGTGAATAAAACATGAATGATTCTGCCCTCCGTGTATTTTGATGGGCATCCCTTTTTGAGGTATTATTTTAGAAGACATGTTTCACATAGAATCCCTTTTAGACTCTAAGACATTAACCCAACTTAGAAAAGAACTTGGCTGTCTGTCCAAATATGCAATTGACTAAAGGTTTCTACTGAGTGATCAGTGTCCATGGAAAGGTTGCTGTCATAAACAGAATGTAAATTAAGAACCAGCCTCAGCCATCAAGGAACTTAGTAAATATCTAAGATATGCCCTTGTATAAATTTGCCTCTATTTATGTGGCAGTATTGCTAAAATTTCCTTTCAGAACATGTTATATTCCAGTATCCCAGTCCCTCCCTATATAGACCATTCCCCACCACTCATGCGGAGAACGGGTCAAGCTTCAAGAAACATGGTATCTCCTAGGCTAGAAAACCTAGTCCCAACTATAAAATTCGTGAAGCAATGCAAGAACAGAATGACAGAGAAGCGGCAGCATCTTTTGGATGACAGTACCTCCCGAGCCAATCCACGTTCCTCCTCTGAAAACTCCCTATCATTAAACAAGTTTACAGATTCAGGATCAGATAGAAGAATGTATTAGTTTCCCAGCTCTTGCTTTTCAAAATTTACCTCTTCTTACCAAGGAGCAAAGCTCCCATTTATCACATTGCTTTGTAATTATGTACTTATGCATTTCTCTTCCTTAACAGAATATAAAAGTCTTTGAGAGCAAGGGCAATATCTTAACCATCTTTGAATCCTCAGTACCTATAACAGTTCCTGTCACACACCAGCTATACAGGAAAAGAATGGGTGAGTGGGGATACCAGCTACCCCTTTGCAGAGAAAAGAATTCTACCACTGTAAGTAATTCCTTCTTTAATTGGTCAGATGTTATGATCAGAACAACTTGGGAATACAGATTCACCCTAAATGTTGGAATAAAATTATGTCCCAAGGAAGCACTTTTGTTCATCCCAACTAGCTGCCAAACTTTGGCAAATAAGTTGTTTTTCTGACCTGCTGTTTTATCACCTGTGCATCAGGGGCTAAAATGCCAATGAAGGATCTGAAGAGTCTCGTGAAAAGCATTGCTAAAAACAGGTTTATATAAAGAAATGAAGAACCATTGCCTATGACCTATTTAGGTCAATTTCACACATAAAACAAAGCTGTTTAACGTATATAAAATAATGCAGTCAAAATTCTTTACTTTTCATTAATATGGAAAGAATATTTTTGATGCCCCTCTTCACATGTTCACTGAGACATATAGTCACCAGGGAAGTAGATTGGTGGCTTCAGCCATCTCTTGTCTTTGAGGCCACATATTTGCTGCTTCTCTGTTAGAATTGGTGGCATGGTGTATACAAGCTCTCCATGTTCGTTTGGCTTCCTAGAAAATGTCCTCCAAACACATCAATTTCTAACCTATCCTTTCAAACATCCAGTGTCCTCTTGCCTAGGAGAGAAAAATAAACTGAGGCATGATGTGGTAAATCAGTCCCATTTATCACTGAGAAAAAGCCATTACCAATGGAGCATTGAATGTTGCACTTTTCCCCCCAGTCCTTCTTATGAAACAACTTTAAAACCACTGGTCAGTTACTCTGTGCCCTCCATTCTCCAGCTGAGAATGGAGGCACCACTTGTTGACCATAAGAAAAAAGTAACTAACTTATTGAATGCCCATAGTATGCTGAGCTAGACCCTTGGCATACATTATCTCATTTAATTTCCATGGCAACCTTAAAAGCATTTGGAATTCTTGTCTCTGACTGCAAAGCCCATGTTTCTCCCCACCACCTCATGAATTTTCCCACGAGTCGCACACAGTCCGTTGAGATCTTCTAATAGAAAGTATGCTCCTGATATGTAGAACATGAGTCAGCAAAATCCAAACAACTCAGTCCTGCGGACTAAAAAGTCAGGTGAGATGTGGTGGTATGAACTACCTGGAGAAACTAAATATCCAGACAAACTCATGGGGCACTGGATTTATCACCTATGCATCAGGGGCTAAAATGCTAATGAAGAATTTAGAGTCAGAGGGCTGCATACTTGGCCCGTCTCTGCCACTTCAGTTGTATCACCCTGACCAACTTACCTAACTTGAACTGAGCTTCAGTTTTCATATCTGTACAAAGAAAGCAATAGCTGCCATGCATACGTCCTGTAGTTGCTATGTGACTCTGAGCTAATGCTTGTGAAGTATTGTTACCTCCACTTGGGAGAGAAGAATGAACTGTTGTTATCATGTTCCATTGTCTGCTGTTTGCCGTGCCAGATTTCCAGTGTTCTTATTGCAGGCCATATGCTTCTTTTCCTCTTTATAATGTGGATTTTGCTTAAAGAAGTAACAGGTCCTGCCATCATACTATTTTTTAGCTTGAGCAGCATGCATGATAAAATGGGAAAATGTGTCAACAGTCTTTGATTTTTTCTATTTGTGGGAGGGTTTTTAAAATACCTTTGAATTGCATCTCTGCTTTGGCTTTGTGACTTTCAGGATAACTTTGGAGATGAAGAAGCTCAGGTTATGCTTTAATGAAACACTGGTCCCCCTCTTGCTTAATGCATTGGGTGTTAGGGTCCTTGAGGAGTTAAAAAGAAATGATATGCAAAAATACCCTTCTTTAGCTTAAGAAAAATAATTCTGCTGTGAGCTATTTAGTCAACCGTTATTGAAGCTGCATCTGTTGGCTTCATTTTGTATTGAGTGTAATGTTTTTTGTCGGGGAGTGTTGGGTTCCTTAGTAAATACTGCATGTGTGTTTTTGTGTGTGCACACAATATATAGGCAGACAGGTGCAAACACAGACTCTTGCTTGCAGCCAGCTTTAGGTACAAGATTCCTACATGCATCACCTCATTGTCAAAACCTTTAGCTATATTCATATAAACCAATAAATATAAAATATATATAACAGAGCAAGTTATGTGAACTGCAAAATGTATGATCCTAGGTTGCATTCACAGAATGATTCCTGTCCAAAGTTGGAAAATGCTCCCAAAACAATTCTCTATGCAGCAATGACCTCAAATTTTGGGAGAATTCCTGCAAATCTAGGCTTACAGGACAAGAGAGCTTGCTGGGAAAGATTTTTGAAATCCACACTGTCTTTTGAGCACCTACTATGTTCTACTTGTTATATTACTGTCCATTGTAGCTAGTAGTATTATATTTAATTTCTACACAACCTCCTAAATAGTGAACATAATTTTCCACACTTGACTCAGAGAGGATACTGTTTGGTCAAGGTCCTACTAAGGTGCTAATTGCTGCCTCTCTCCACCTCCATGAACCAACTGATATATACGTTAGTGATGAAAATATCAGGATTTTTGTCAAAGCTTGATTGGGAGAAAATGGTTAGAACCAGCAGCCAGAATCAGACTAGTTCTACTTCTAGTCCTTCTCCAAGTCTAGACATGGAGAGCCACCAAAGGAGGAAGAGCTATGGAGATAAGTGTAGTCAGGCACAGCTAGAATACCTTAGGTCCTGCCCCTACTCCCCCACTCACCCCTTCCAAGGCGCAGAAGATTTGCAGCTTGGAGGAGCAGAAAATGCAACCTTGCTATGAGCAAGAAAAAGAAAAAGCCAAGTGGAGGACTGAGGTATGCGTGCTTACTGCCCATTTCCCATCTCACAGAGCACTTAAGCTGGGGGTTAGAAGGGCAAATAAAGAAAGGGGTGGAAGGGATGGTGGAAACCATCTTCCTAATACTAATCTTCCCAAAGAGTGAAGGTTCCTATTTTAAGGGACAAGGGAGGAATTAATGAGTCTGAGAGGCAGAGAATGGATCCTCCTTCCACACAGCTAATAAAAGAGGGAACTTGAGTTTGAATTTAAGATCCCAAGTGCAATATTACTGACCCTTCAGAATCAGTGGCTCCTTACTCTAGGACATTGGTTCTCAAACTGTGATCTTTGGACCAGCAGCATCAGCATCACCCAAGAGTTTGTTAGAAATGCAATTCTCAGGCCCCACACCATCCTACTGTCTGAAACTCTAGGGATGGGGGAAGAGTTTTCTGTTTCCATCACCTCCAGGTGATTCTGATGCATGCTCAAGTTTGAGAACCAATATCCTAGAGATCTTTAGTAGCTCCTTCAAGTGTTCACATTGATCTTGAACTGGTCTGATGAGGATGAGGTGTTTCCCCTCTTCTCTGCTTTACAAAGGCTGTGACTAGGTATTTAGAGAGAGAAGTGCTGTCCTGGGGCACTGGATAGAAGTCTCCACTCACTCTTCTGACCTAGTTATAAGGATGCTATTGTCCATCAGAATGAGTTTGAAGGATGAGGAAGACTAGTGTCCACAGAATGAAGACGGGGGTTGTGTGTGGGGGCCATAGGGCTCTTTGTTATCTTTTTTCCCCTGCAACAATGACTCAATCTCTGGCTCCCAGAATCTTGCTCCCAAAAGTTAACAAAGTATAAAATCTCACCAAATGACAGGATAGTCCCTTCTTTCTGCAGTCCGAGCCTGCAACCTCTGAAGGACACCAGAGAGAAAATGGTACCCACTGTGCAAAGGATAAAGCAGTTCCCATTGCTTTTGCTTTGGGCTCCTCAATAAACTGCCACAGGTGCAAGAAGGGGCCTGACCCTTTCCCACTCATCCTGCAATCTTTTGTTTTCTGCTCTGGATCAGAGCACCAATTGCCCTTGGGGAAAAGATCCTGATGGCTCACATCACCCTTCTTTTTAGCACTCATCTTACATAGAATTATAGATTTGGGTTGCTAGGGCAGAACATACAAATTAGCACTTTTTAGAAAATGACAAATGACTAGGCCCAGAGATAAATTGCTTACCAAAGTCACAGTGTGAGCATTACAGCCTGGGCTCCTGACTCACAGTTCAGTGCTCTTTTATTGCATTGTGCTTTCTTGCCACTTCTGCCTCATCTTTTCCAAATTTTCTTTCCAGCACAGGCCCACAGCCTGCTCAGGAAATCTCTCAGTCTGCTGTTCCCCTCAGAGGTCTCCAGCCTCAAATGGTAACCCAACATTTATAAAAGCATTTTAGGAACATTCTCATGATTCTGAGCTGCCAGGTAGAGCATCCTGAAATGATTGGCTATATTGCTTATGTCTATTTGGGTTTTGCACATGACAGAAAAACCCAAATATAAGTGATTTAGGCAAAAATGGAGATGTTTGATTGCTCAAAGAACCTGAGTAAATGTTAAACAGTCAAACCATGGGAAGGGCAGAGAGGTTGCTGGAATTCAGGAACAACTCAGGGTTGAGTCGAGTTGAGTCAAGCACCACCAAGGCTCTCGTGCTGCCTCCTCCCTGTGCTTCTTTCTATACACTGACTTCATTTTCTCTTGTTAAAAAGTCATTTCCTCCCTCTATATATCAGAAACATGGACACCTAATTTGTACTCCTTGCACATCCACTATAGAAAAGGGACTGCCATTTTCTGTACCCCATGTTAAAAAATCTCAGGGAAAGGCTCTGATTGGTCCAGCTTGGGCCAGGTGCCAAGCTTACACCAATGAATTGAATGAATGCCAAGCTCCACACCAATGGTGTGGAGCATCACGGAACAGTATGTCTTATGTGCTGGAGCCACACAGTTCCGTTGGGGGAAGAACCAGGTTCAAGGTTGACATAATAAGCCATATTATGTGTCCTATGTACACAGACAATTTTTATCAGGTCACTTACCAAACACTTGCATTTGTTTAAAGATATTTTTTTGGGTTTTTTTTACAAGTTGTTTCTCCAATGTGATCTAATTTTTTAACTTCATGACAGCTCTGGAAAGGAAGATGATTTTTTAAAAAGTAACCATTTTGTGGATATACAAACTGAGGCCTAAGAAATTTGATTGCCCTGGAAAACATCACCTACCTACTTAAGTTGATGGCAGAGCCAGCTCAGAGGATGAAGATTGAACAGATGTTCAGTTTTGCTCCTAATCCGTGGATGACAAGCTAATGACCCCTAGGCTTAATACTATCCACAAACTTGTTTCATTTGGCCAATGCTGAGTTTGCAAACATCTTAAATCTGAATGACTTAAGGCAGAGTATTTCTTCTCCAATTTGCCACAGAGCCTAACACCACTTGTCTTCATATACCTGCTTCAGTCCATACATCTGTATTATCTTCCCAACACCTGTAGGCATTTGAGTTTGTTTCCACTGCTTACCAAAGTTGTGGCATTCTTGGTGGTTCTGTGATCCTGCCAGAATCAGATACAGCTAGAAGTTTCCTGGGTTATCTTGTCACAACTGTTCCTAGTCTTCTTAAGTTATGTCAGTATTTGGAGACAAGATTGGTTGCCTTAAATAGACCAACCAAGTTTCGGGGTATTTTTCTTATTTTAATCTGAATAGAGTTAGCTTTTTTGTTCTTCCCACTGACCCTCCTGGCAGTCTGAGGAAGCCTTTGGATCCCTTTGCAGAGTGGTATTTTTTAATGTATAAAATAAAATACAAAGGATTTAATAGGAAACCAATTATATTAAAGTATAGTTATAAAAATATTTAAATTGTGGATAGCAATATATAATCTTTTAAAAATTAAGCATTAAATAATATTTGGTCCAATAACTACCATAATTTCAAAGTGGTGCTGAGAATATGATATTCTGAGATATTTGCAACAGCTATAAAGTGATATGAAAACATCCTGAGATTTCTACTGGTGGCTCATCAGGGTTTGAGCTCTCTTCCCGCCCCCTCAGTGGTGGCGTAGTGGGGTGAAGTCGATGAAGTGGAGGGAGGGGTGTGTCTTCATGTCATTCAGGTGCCAGTGACAGCTGGGAGACCCTGGAACAGTTGGTCTTTGTTAGGTAACAATTTACCCTAAAACTTAGCGGCTTGAAACAACTATTTCTTACCGCTTATGGGTCTGTGGGTGACCTAGGCGGTTCTTTATTCAGCTGGTCGATTGGCTGGAGTCTTGTTGGTCCACGACATCCTCACTTTCATGAGTGACGGTTGGTGCTGGCTCTTGGCTGGGGCAATAGGGGTGACTAGACCACATACCATTCAAAAACAGCACAAGAGGGCAAGCCACCAGGTGTAGGCACTTCTCAAGTCTGGTGAGGCCACATTTGCTATTGTCCCATTGGCCAAAGTAAGTCACGTGGCCAAGTACAGAATCAGTGTGGGAGGGGCACCCCCAGATTATGGATACTGAGAGGGGAATTATTACAGCCATTTTTGTAAAAATATCTACCACAGCCCCCCAGTCTTGGGAGCGTAAGTCACAGAAAGCCCGTCCATCTGCCATAGGCTGGCTCTAGGCTCTACCTGTCCATCCTGGGCCTGCATAACTTCCACTACATTCCACAAAGCAGGAAACCTGAGCATGCGTTATTATTACCCTGCCACTGTCAGCCTTCCAATTCCTTCCTCAGCCAGATTTGGAGCCCTTGGACTTAAGTTTTGGATATCCTTGGGTCAAGAGGGCACCTGGAACACCTTGCTGCATCTCTCCAAGGCACCTAAGCAGTCACAGACCCAGATGTCTGGTAAATTCAGGGAAAGTCAAAGGGAAAATTTTCTGCTCCGAACTTTGAGGATGAGTAAGACTTTCTGGGCTCAAACTGGAAAAAAATATCAGTTTCCTACTGTTTTGTGATGATTTTTCTTTATCTGAAATTTCACTTGAGCTTGTCTCGGCAAAAGCAGTTGTATTTGAAGTTTTTTTTCTGTCCTTCCAGAAGTCCCTCCTGTTTAAGAAAACCCTGATTTCTCCTATAATTTCAAGATCTCCCCGTAATGTTAGAAACAATCCTCAGCCAACCCTTTATCCAAAGAGTGCTTTGGAAATGGGAACCCGAGGGATGAGACAGTGGAAAAAACCCTGAAGCCTTTTCAGCTGTGCTGCTGCGTCACGGAAACAAACCAGGCACCTGCATCGGGGCCTCACAGCAGACCCACGAGAGCCTTCATCTTAACTCTTCCATAGATTAGCAGACAACGCCCGGCTCACCCAGCTATCTAGTCAGGCACTCTCAAAGACCATTCTGAGACCTGGCTGTTCATTTTCTCAAATCACTTCAGATATCAGATGGCAGACTCCTAGGATCACACCCTGGGCAGAAGAGCTGTCCACTTGTTCAATCCTCTGCCGGCTTCAGGTTACTGAAACCCCAAAGCAAAAAAACAAAAGAAACTAAAAATGTAAAGCCTTCAAAATTCTTTAATCGGAATGCTCTCTTAAGTTGGGTCCTCCCAGAAGCAGACCCTGAGAGAAGGATGTGGTGCACATACTTTATTTGGGAGATAATCCTAGGAAGCAGTGATCAGTGAGCAGGGGAGCTAGATGGGGTGGGAAAGAAGCAAATACAGGGGACATCAGAGTGCAGGGTATCACCTGCTGGGGTTCAGTCCTGCTAGGACCTCTCTCAGAGGGAGTACACAATATGCCTGAATTACCCCACCTGAAGGGCAAGGAATTTAGGGTATTTATGTACCAACTCCCATCCTTCAGTGGCTAAGGGCTCTTCCCAGGAGTGTAAACTTGCACCCAGCCCAGTAAGAGGCTAAGCCTACTCCTGAGACTGGAGAAATCCCCAAGGCACCGAGTCATAGATGCTTGTCATAGAGGCTCTCAGACTATACAGGAGAGGTGAGTACCAAGGTGATACAGGTGGAGCATCAAGAATGGCTGCTACGATTTTGCAACTTGTCATCTCCAGACACCCCAAGCATCAAAACAGCTGTCTCCAGCTTTGGCACATTGATATTTCAGCCCTTCATTTATTCAACATGTATTCACTGGGCTCCAGCTGGGTACCATTTATTCAGCACCCGTCTGCTAGGCATTAAGCTAAGGTTTTTGCATACATCATCTCATTTGATTCCCATAACAACCTACAAGGTATTATTTGTTTCATTTTACAGCTGAGAAAACTGAGATTCAGTGAGTAATTTAAGGTAAGTAAAATTACCTTAGTCCCTCAGCTTGAAAATGACAGAGCTAAGATTCTAATCCAGGTCCATTTTCAAGTCTAAGCTCCACTCACTGTAACCCCAGCCCAGTTCTCAAGTTGCCTCTAGTGAGTTAACTCCTGTTCCTTCAGTGTTGCAAACCCTCTCTAAGGATAGTGGACTGTCCCTCACATCCTCCAGGCCCCCCTTACCCTGAGCCCTGTGACCGCTTTTTCCGAGCTCACTACATCTTTGAATCTCCGGATCCTTAAACACCTTCAGCTCACACCCACCCATGATCTGTGCTCCTCCAACCAGTATCTGTCCGGGGTTTTGGCAGGTCCTGCTACTTCCGGTTTCCTACTAAAGGAATCGGAGAATCATCTCTTTGTGGCATCTTGTGATTTTAAGGCTGATTTCACCCATGAGCCCCAAGCAAACAGGATCAAATGGTTTGTTTTTAAGCATCAGACAAAAATGTAAGTCCCACTTTACCGTTGTTAATATTTTAAAAATAAAATGGCGTGGGGTGAGGAACAGGAGAGGGAATAATTAATTCCAGCCTGCCAGCAGGGGAGTGGGAAGGAGTCAGCAGCTCCTGCAGTCCCAGGGAGTATACCACAGCAGTCAACACAGAACTTCAGCCTCCAGATGGCAAAAAAATATAAAGGGGAGCATGTGGGGTGCAAAACGCTGCTGCACAGCTCCATTTTAGAGCCATTATATCGGACTTCATGGGAACCCTGCTACCACTTTGAAAAACATTATCGATAGAGCGTCAGTGCCAGTATGAACTCTGCTGCTCTGGAGTCAGTACTGGTGAGTGGCAGAAACTCTCCACCCCTCATGGGACAAAAACAAATTAAAGTTGGACTTGAAAGAACCAAAACAAGAGGTCTTTGATGGAAAATGCCCTGGTATAGATCAGTGAGTGTAAATTTCACGCCATGGGTCCAAAGAGGCCATTTAAATGGTACAATCCAAAGTGCTTTAATGGAGAATGAAGGTTAGAGTGCCTTGGGTCATTCACACCTAGTTTTGAATCCCATCTTAGATCCCAGCTCTGGGGCCTTTTGAACCACTCAATGTGCCATGCCACCCCTGTGCCACCAGGGGTGGTATTACATTGTAGAATCATGGAATGTTGAGCTGTAAGAAATGTTGCGAAGCCTTCAACTCAACCCCCTCACTCACAAGTAAGGACACTGTTGTGACTTTGTTATAACGCTTGCTAAGTGGAACCTCCACACTACACTGCGATACCCGTGAGCCTTCCCTAAGCAGAGGAGTGGAGGGAGACAAGAGCAGGTAGAAGCCCTCTGACTTGGGGGAGGCAGCACCGGGAACCCACAGGGGCCTCTCTGGAACCCAGGTGTATTCCTTATTTATTGCTGTGAAACAATATTACCTCAAACTTAGTGGCTTAAAACATCTCACACATTCCATGGGTCAAGGGTCTGGGCACCCTGTGGCCGGGCTCTCTGCTCAGGGTCTCACAGCTGCCGTCCAGGGGTCAGCTGGGCTGCATCCTCATCTGGAGCCTGAGGTCCTCTTCCAAGCTCATTCGGGTTGTTGACAGATTCAGTTCTTGCATTGTAGGGCTGATTCCTGGCTCGCTGGTCGCCAGGAGCCATTCTCGGGTCCTTTTGCCACACAGCCCCCTTGCAGACCCTCTCACAGCATTGCAGGTTACTTCTTCGAGGCCAGCAGGAGAATTTCTTCAGGGAGGGCCAGCTCCCTGGTTTAAGAGCTTCTGCCTAATTAGGTCAGGCCCACCCCAGAAAATCTCCCTTTTGATGATCTTAAAATCAACTGATTGGGGACCTTAATTACACCTGCAGAATCACTTTACCCTTTTCCATTGAACATAAGCTAATCACAGAGTGACATCCTGTCCTATTCACAAATGCCCACACTCAGTGAGAGGAGATTACACACAGAGCTATGTGGGAACCTTGAGAGCTGTCTTAGAGTTCTGACCCCCACCCTGGGGTAAAGGTCAGTTCTGCTGCCTGCAGCCATCTACAGGCTCCTACCCTAGAGGACACCTGGATCCACATCGCAGTCAGCGGCCTCCCAAATGACCCTTTCTCAGCAGCCAGCGCTCGCTCTGAACTGGATAATTTGGTTGTTTGCAGACCTGCCTGCCAGCCTGAGTTGGGGCCCGCGTGCACTTTTCTGACCTTGATTGCCTCAATCCACAGTCATTGTTCCAGAAGAGGCAAGGCCCTCAGAGCCCTGGAAGAGCAGGCAGGGGCCTCTAGAGGAGTCGACTTGCAGAGTTTGCCATTAGCAACCCTGGAGACTGATGCAAATGACTTCATTCGCTCTGTGGAGCCAGCAATCACTGTGGGCACTGGGGGTCCTTGACATGAGCTACGGATACGCCTCTGTGAAGCAGCTGCTGGGGGTAATGGGGATGCCCTGCGGCCTCTCTGAGCTTCCATGGAGCTGAGCAAGAAATCTAGGGCAGCCCACCCTGCTCAAGAGAGGCCAGTGTGGACTGTAGGGCATGCTGAGTCCTGCCAAAGCTGGGCTTCCCTGAACCAGAAAGAGCAGCGAGGACTTGGCCAGAAAGACAGGGATTGGGACAGACCTCGAGGGGGCATGCTGGCAGAGGGGTGCCATTGTGGGGCAAGGGTGGTCTCTTTGTTCTATGATTTATAGGCAGCCTGGCAAAGCCTCCTGGGCCTCCGAGGTCATCAGTGGGTTCAGATCCTCGTGCTGTGGCGTTGGAGTTCAAAGCACCGTCGACTCTCCCTCCCTCCCTCCTTCTGTCGCCCCCATGTATTTACTGAGCATCTATTACATGCCTAGTGCTGCTCTAGGCACTGGGGAAACAGAGTGAACAAGTCAGGCAAGATCTCACGTGGAGATAACGTTTTAGTGGGAGGAGACAGACATCCAACAAACAGGCAGACAGACAAGAACCACATCAGATGGAACAGGGGCTAAACAGGAGATTAAAATAGTGTGAAGTGGAAATGTGAGACGGGGTGAGGGCGGGCCTCTCTGAGGGGATGGCAGTCAAGCTCCGGAGAAGAAGGCACCATCTTGGTGGGGGCTAGTATTTCAGGAAGGATGGTGTGTTTTCAGTAGCAAGTGGCCAGAGCTGTTGGAGAAGATGGGGTGTGAAACGAGGCCGGGAGTTAGGAAGCGCCAGATCAGCGAGGACTGCACAGCCTGGTGAGGGGTCTGGCTTTTGGTGGGGGAGTACTGGAAGCCTCTGGAGAGTTCTATGAAGGGGACTGACGTGATGTGCCTTATCTTTTTCCAACATCACTCTGGATTGGGGTGAAACAAGAGCGGAAACAGGGAGCCCAATAGGAGGTAGCTGTGGATGGAGAAATTGAGACCCAGTGAGAGGACATGACTTACTAGGGGCTCCCAGCTAGACAGGGATGGCCAGCTGGTGAGCATCCTTGGAGTGGGAGGCCACTGGAGGACCCTATCTGCTGTCCCCTCAGTCACCGCCTGGAACAGGATGCGGGCTGATGTAAGTCTGATTCCCTGGTTGTAGTGGAATATGAGTGCAAGTGATTCAGTGAGAAAGGATTTTCAGGTCAGCCTGTAATAACATGAGAGGAACAGGATGGGGCAGGGGTAAGAGCCTGGCAAGGATGCCATCTCAGCTGTGGACTAGCAGTCTGATCCTCAGCTCTGGAGTGTGGGTTGCATCACAGTTCATCCTGCCTTGAGGCAAGGAGGTAGCTCTGTATCAGTCAGTCCCTGGGCAGCCTGGAAACAGCCAGGCATCTCAGGGGAGGTGGGCCCTGTCAGTCAAGAGCAGGGCTCAGGAGAAATGACAGGTGTAACCTGTGAGCCACAGCAAGCTCAGCATCTGGGAAACTGGTACACCTGCCAGCAAAGAGTAACTGGGATCTGGGCAGGGCACCTCCAGCATCCATTATGGTAGCCACTACGCTTCTAGTGAGGGAGGGAGATGACTAGTCTGTGAAGCGCCCTGCTGCCAGAAAACACTGAACCCAAATGTAAAGAAATTAAATGAGCTAACCTGGGAGGTCTGTTACAGGAGAAGCCTCTCATTGCCCACAGGTCCTCTTCAAAAAACCTTTAAATAGTCACCTCCCACTAGGCACTTAACTGATTCACGGCTGTTTCATTCACCCAGCTCCTCAGGAATAAATTCCTTGCATGCTAGAAGGTGTCAAAAACCAAACTCTGCCCGCTGAATAAAACAAAGCAGAAGGATGAGTTTATTGCAAGGCTTTGACCTGCATGCAAACTGGGAAACTCAAGACTCTGGGAGCAATGAGTTCTGAGTTGCTCACAGACTAAGGGATTTTTATGGGATCACAGGGAAGTTATTTGTCTTTTTCAGCTGACTGGTTGCCCAGTGGTCTTCTTTCTCATTTGGATCAGGGGAGCTGAGTGAGGGGAACAAGGAAATCCAGAGCTGGCATGAACAGACCTGGAGTTTGAGGATTGGCTAGTGTCCTCTTCTGATTTCTGAGAAGAGCTGTAAATTCCTGTAAGTCTAGTTTACATTTCCTTTATATGCCTGTATTGACCATGTACATTTTGTCCCTGACAATAGTGACTCCATTTAGTTTGGTTCTCCAAAGGTAGGTCTGAATACCCACTTAGCCAACATAATAGGAGATTAGGATTAATCTAACCAGTACATTAGAGTGTCCCACCAAAGAGATAAGGTCCTGTTTCTGAGGATAAATGTGAGAGTAAATTTGCAAGGAGTGCTGTTCCAGAAAGAACCACTGTACCGTCATCACAGAGATGGAACCAGTAGCTCAGGGGTAGAGCCACCTTAAAGCAGCTGCCCCTTGTGACTTTACTTAAAAGAAACTGGCTTTACCACTCAACTCAGTAGCTCTTAAGAATGTGGATCAATGGTTTCCTAAACTTGTCTGCACATCAGAATCCCCATGGATCTTATAAAAATTCCAAAGCTCAGGCCATATCTTAGACCAATCAAATCACAATTTCTGGAGGCATTTTTAATTTAGGAATAAAAAATAAATAAACTTTTCATTTAGGAATAATTTTAGGTTTGCAGAAAAGTTGCAAAGATAGTACACCTCCCACCCAATATCCCCCATTGTTAACACCTTACATTTTCACATTTGTACATTTGAACACATGGTACATTTGTCACAACTAAGAAACTGACATTACTATTAATCAAACTTCAGATATTATTTGGATCCTACCAGCTTTTCCATTAATGTTCTCTTCCTGGTCCAGGATCTAGTCCAGATACCACATTGCATTTAGTTGTTATTTCTCCCTGTCTCCTATGATCTATGACAGTTTCTCCATCTTTCTTTGTTTTTTATGACCTTGACCGTCTCGAGGAGTAGTGCCCTGCACCCTGTAGAATGTCCCACAATCTGGGTTTGTCTGCTGTTGTTCTTACCGTTAGACTCGAGTTATAGGTTTTGGGAAAGAATATGGCAGAAGTGAAGTGTCCTATTCATCACCTTATGTCAGGGGGGACAGCAAATCCATATTACATCACTGGTGATATTATACTACTTGCCCAAGGTAGTGCTTGCCAAGTCTTTCCCCTGTAGAGTTACTATTTTTCCCTTTCCATACTCTTATCTTTGGAAATGTGTCACTGAGTCTAGCCCACCCTCAAGGGGTGTGTGTGGGGGGGGGGGGGGTGGAGGTGGTACTCAAACCCCACCTACAGGCAAAAATCTGAAAGACACATTTCCATGGCCATCATACTGTCCCCATCTCTTTGCCTTAGTTCCCAGTCACTATCGTGCGAACTCCTCAAATGATCCAGAACTTGGAATGCTCCTCAAATCTCCTGGGATTGAATCAGCACTTCCTGGCTGTTACCTTGGGCAGATTGTTTAGTCCCTTCTGAGCATCCTTTTCCTCATCTGAGGAATGAGTATCAATAGAGTATCTATTTCTAAGACTTGTAAAGATTACATTAGACAATGCCTATAAAGTTTTGACTACAGTGCCAGACACAGAGCAAACAGTCCATAAACGTTAGGTACCAACAGTAGTAATAATAGTGGATAGTAATGCCTTCCTTACTCCAGTCTTGTGCATCAGACATCTAGTGCCACAATAATTCACCTCAGTGACATAAAACAATAAGTTGGAACTTATATTTGAAAGGAACATATTAAACAACTCATTCCACTATGTTTATTTATTAAATGAACACTTATTTAGCACTTACTATATGCCAGGCACTGTTCTCATCGTTTTCATAAATATTAACTCGTTTAGTCTTCATAAAAAGCCTATGAGGTAGGAACTACTCTTAGCCCCATTTTACAGATAAGGAAACTGAGGCACAGTGAGGTTAAGCAGCTTGCCTAAAGGCACACAGCCAGAAAGTGGCAGAGGCAGGATGTGAACTGAAGAAATCCCATTTTGGAGTCCATACTTGCAACCGCTACACTACGCTAAATGGTACAAACAAAATTATAGAGTGTTGGGAGACTGTTTAAAATGGGGCGGGGCCTGGTCAGGGGAGGGGAGCCCCATCAGGGAAAGCATCTGTGAAATCTTGGGTAAATTTATACCAGGCAAGAGAAGGGTGTTGGGGGGTAGGTTAGGGGAAGGAGATCAGGGATGTATGGAAAGATTTGGCTCCCCCCAAAGCCATCCGACATTAAGTATCCTTTTCACAGGAAGTCTCCTTCTCTCTTGCTTTCTTACCTTCTTACTTGCTTTCTCAATTCTTGAATGTGCCCTTCGGAAAATTCAGTAGGTCTTTGATTTTAGGGAGATAGGAGTGGGGAAGACGACGCTTTCAATAACTCATACTGGTGGTCAGTATAAAAGAATCTGGACCATTCAAAACAGATCCTTGTGCTTTGTCTTCCACGCTTAAGAGAATCAATCTGTCCTCCTTCATTTTTATGTCAGGAGTTTGGTAATGCAAAGGAAGAAGACTTAGATTAGCTATTAAATTATGTTTCGGGAGAATGAACATTAATTTACATTTGGGAGTCAAAAATAAGTACTATTTTCTGATCAGTGTGGGTTTCAAAGTATTGCCAGGTCCACAGCCTGGGTATGTCTCTAGATCCATATTCCTGCACCTGAACTCAGCTACAAACTTCTTGGCGACAGGAATGCTATCTTATTCATCTTTCACACACTCACACTGACAATTCCCGCACAGCAGGTGCTTGATATGTGTTTTTAAATGAATTTATAATTAAACAGACTCATGATGAAGTGCTGTGGCTTGCTTTTTACCACTGCAGCCATATTTGAAACGTCAAGAGCACATGTAAATTATAAGCTATGTCCTTTCCCTTGTCCTGTCTTGTCCCCATATAAAATCATCTTTCTGCTTCCAAAATTGGCAGGGAATAAAGTATGTTAATTCACATCATGACTGAAATTTTAAACACACCTTTACTGACACCTGAGACTTCAAAACTGTATGTCCTTCAACCCAGGTAACTAGTGTCCTCGAGTTTGGCATTATTTAGTGGAGCTCATTGGAATTCATCTTACGCTTGACTATGTTGACTCCACTTCTGTCTGAAGCCTGCTGGGAAAACTCAGAACTCCAGGGGTTTCACTGGGGCCATGTTGACTCTGAGCTGATTCTGAGTGGTTGTATTTCAAAGATAGAGTCTCACATTGAATTTTCCTGGTTGAGAGCAAAAGAAAGTATGGTGGTGGGGGGTGTGTTCCATGCACATTTGTATGTGTTTGTGGGGTGGGGACAGAAGGTGGAAAGAAAGAGATGAAAGGGGCTGACCAATTTATTGAGAGGGGAGCAAATTGTACTTGCAAGGTTCTCCTTATCAGTGAAGACTGAACGATCAGCTGAGCCCAAGAAATGTTGACGTTTGGCTAAAACATAGAGAAGAAAGGAAAGAGGCAAGCCATCTTGACAACGGCAGATGTGTGTAGGGGGGTGGTGCTTTTGCTATCCACCATGCCCAGAATCTCCACCACTACCCCAGCCGTCATCCACAGCACACACAGAACCCGAGTGAAAACAGTGTGCTTGCTGGGAAATCTCACTTTCCAGACAAGTCTCCTGAACTTCCTACCAAATCACCAACTTTTAAGCCATAAAGAATGTCATAGGCCCCTCAAAATCCATAAAGAATAGATATGCTAAGAGTGGCCCTATAAAGGGAAAAGTAGGGATAAAAGGGGAGAATTAATCAGTACCCATCACTAATAGTCACTCTCTAGGAGCGCTTGCCAGCACCTGGTACAACATCTCTGTTAGGGCTCACATGGTCAGTCAGACACAGTATTTATTGAACATCTACTATATCCTAGGCACCGTCCTGTCATCTGGCTGAGATCCAACATAAGCATTAATGGTGGGTGCTCCAGCCTCAGATTTGAGGGAAGCTATTTAACCTTCCTATTCCTCAGTTTCTTCATGTATAAGGTAGAGAAATGATAATGGGGTTGTTGTGGAGATTATCACACACAAAGAGGTCAGACACTACCTGGCATGCGGTGAGTTAACTATGTGTCAACTGTGGTGCTTCCAGGCACTTAAGATGGCCAAATTCATCTAATTAAAATCAATATGACCCAAAAGTTAGAACAGAATAGGCAATTTCTCAACAGGTAAGCAAGGAGATTTCTTACTCCCTAAAGGATAGATGAAGCTGCAGAGGACACCCTGGTTCTGCCCAGAATGCTGCACCTGAGGTCTTATTAATTAATGGCCATCAGCAGAGCAGTAAAGAGATAGATTGGTGGTAACATCTGGGTCCAGCCCTACATTGATTTGTTTTCAGGCTCCTGAAAGAAATGAGATGCCAACACTTTATTATCCCAACTCCATTCTTCCTGTCCTGGCCCATAAGTTCAGTATTGCCTTTCAGACCAAGATAGACATTAAAGTGGAAATAAATTTCAGCTTCAATAGAGGAAAAGACTAAGAATAGACTGGCTGGTTATTCCTGAGATGCCATGTGAAAAATTTATATTAAGTCAGGCTTCTTTTTTTCCTCTTGGCCTATTTTCTTTTATTAAAGGACGTGAAGACAGCACCTTCCATTACGGATGTGTCTTTCGAGCCTGCTTTATTTCCGCTCTACTTGCTGCCTGCTGCTTACTTATCCTGATAGTCCCACTGTCTGTAAAACTCTTAACATAAAAGAGTAAAAAGAAATTTGACTGCTGGATATTGAGGGAAGAATAGGATGATGGCGTAATAGCAAACTCTTGACGTATACCCAATGTATCAGTTAGCTTATCCTGGGTAACAAGTAACCCCCCCCAACTTAGTGGCTTCAACAGTATTCATTTATTTAGCTTATGATTCTAAGTCAGTAATTTGGACTGAGTTCAGCTGGGCAGTGTTTCTCATCTTGGTTAGGCTCAGTCTGTGGTCAGTTGCTAGGTCAGCTGGGGGCTAGCTGATCTAGAGTGACCTCAGCTGAGATGACTTATCTCTGTTCCAGATGGTCTGTCTTATGATCCATCAGGTATAGAAATCACCTCAGTCCAATCAATCATCTGGAGCCCAGGCCCATGGGTAATGAGGCCTAAGAGGTTTTTCTTCCTGATTGATTGCATAGGAATGATCAAACTCACACATGTATGTACAGAAGCCAATAAAAGATATGTTTGGCTCTAAGAATAAGGCATGAATGGAGGGAGACCCATGAGGACCCATATGATATTCCATAGCCAACCCAATAACTCATCCAACTCAGCTATTAACACTTTCCCTTCTTTATGTACATCATTGTTATAGTGTTTCTTCTGGTTATAAAAACAATTCAGTAAGGCCAGACACTATAAAACTCTTAGAGGAAAACATAGACAGAACACTCTATGGCATAAATCACAGCAAGATCCTTTTTGACCCACCTCCTAGAGAAGTGGAAATAAAAACAAAAATAAACAAATGGGACTTAATGAAACTTAAAAGCTTTTGCACAGCAAAGGAACAAGATGAAAAGACAATCCTCAGAATGGGAGAAAATACTTGCAAATGAAGCAACTGACAGAGGATTAATCTCCAAAGTTTACAAGCAGCTCATGCAGCTCAATATCAAAAAAACAAACAACCCAATCCAAAAATGGGCAGAAGACCTAAATAGACATTTCTCCAAAGAAGATATACAGATTGCCAGCAAACACATGAAAGGATGCTCAACATCACTAATCATTAGAGACATGCGAATCAAAACTACAATGAGGTATCACCTCACACCAGTCAGAATGGCCATCCTCAAAAAATCTAGAAACAGGGCTTCCCTGGTGGCGCAGTGGTTAAGAGTCCGCCTGCCGAGTCAGGGGACATAGGTTCGTGCCCCGATCCGGGAAGATCCCACATGCCGCGGAGCGGCTGGGCCCGTGAGCCATGGTCACTGAGCCTGCGCGTCCGGAGCCTGTGCTCCGCAATGGGAGAGGCCACAACAGTGAGAGGCCCGCGTAGCACACACACACAAAAAAAAAAATCTAGAAACAATAAATGCTGGAGAGGGTGTGGAGAAAAGGGAACCCTCTTGCACTGTTGGTAGGAATGTAAATTGATACAGCCACTATGGAGAACAGTATGGAGGTTCTACCGTACAACCCAGCAATCTCACTACTGGGCATATACCCTTAGAAAAGCATAATTCAAAAAGAGTCATGTGCCACAATGTTCATTGCAGCTCTATTTACAATAGCCAGGACACGGAAGCAACCTAAGTGTCCATCGACAGATGAATGGATAAAGAAGATGTGGCACATATATACAATGGAATATTACTCAGCCATAAAAAGAAATGAAATTGAGTTATTTGTAGTGAGGTGGATGGACCTAGAGTCTGTCTTACAAAGTGAAGTCAAAAAGAGAAAAACAAATACCATATGCTAACACATATAAATGGAATCTAAAAAAAAAAATGGTTATGAAGAACCTAGGGACAGGACAGGAATAAAGATGCAGATGTAGAGAATAGACTTGAGGACAGGGGTGGGGGAGAGGGTAAGCTGGGACGATGCGAGAGAGTGGCACTGACATATATACACTACCAAATGTAAAATAGATAGCTAGTAGGAAGCAGCCACACAGCACAGGGAGATCAGCTCAGTGCTTTGTGACCACCTAGAGGAGTGGGATAGAGAGGGTTGGGGGGAGACGCAAGAGGGAGGAGATATGAGGATATATGTATATGTATAGCTGATTCACTTTGTTATAAAGCAGAAACGAACACACCACTGTAAAGCAATTATACTCCAATAAAGATGTTTAAAAAAGAATTCATATAAATTGTAGAAAAAGTGTGAAGGAAAGTATAAAAAAGTAAGTCAACAATGACCTCATGGTCCAGAAGCAATAATTATAAATAATTATTATACTATATATATGGTATAACATTGGCCTTGCTTCTATCTATACTTAAATATGCAGTAATACCATTTGTTGAGCCCTATGTGTCAGCCCTTTTGCTAACTGCTTTACCTGTGTTACTTCATTTAATCCTTACAACAATAATCCACTTTAAAATGAGGAAAATGAGGCACAGAGAGGCTAAACATCTTGCCTGAGATCACACAGCAAGTAGTAGAGCCAGCATTTGCAGCAGTGCACCCTCACTCCTTAGCTAGTCTTGACCATGAGAATCTACTGTTGGTCTTCATATCCAGTGTTACTCGAACTTTAGTGTGCAGTGTGTATCAGAATCCCCTGGAGGACATGTTAAAACACAGATTGCTGAGACCCCGCTCCAGATATTATGATTCAGTTGGCCTGGGGTGGGGCTTAAGAATTTGCATTTCTAGCAGACTCCAGGTGATGTTGATGCCACTGGTCCATGAACCACATTGGTCCACAAGCTCTGTTCACAGCAACATTGAGGTATGTACTGTTAATGCTGCTTCACAGATGAAAGGATGGAAGTTCAGAGAGGTCCAGTGAATGGACACACAGTTGGCCCGTTCTATGTTATACCCCTTTTCCAGTTCACTCTCATTGAAAATAATAAGCAGGGGTAATTTTCATCTCATTTTATAGCCCATGCTTTTCTTCTGGTGAGGTTATGGTGCTCAATGAGACAGTTCTGAACTCAGATGCAGGCTCTCTGATAACAGGCATTACAGTTAGATGTGGAGGTTGTAGTCATTACTTCTTCATTCATTTATTCATTTATTCCTTTCCTTGGTGAGGGGCTCAGCTGGGAAGCCCTGGGATGGGTAGTGTTATGAGCCCTGTCCCAGCAGCCTCTAAGTACTGATATTTAAGTGACTGTCCTCATCAAAAAAGATATGAAAGGAAAACATTGCACAAAGATGTTGCCTTTTGAAGATACAGAAAGGAGCCTGCTCCCAAGTCTTCTATGCTATTTTTAAACAGCAAAGAGCCCAGTAATATTCCGCTGAGTTTCTTACAGGGAAAAAACAAAAACCTCCTCGTGATTGTCAAGGCTTCATGATGTCCTGACTACATGGAGTACAGCTTTTGTAGCCATGTATGATCAGCTCATTGCTCTCTGGATGTCTGTCCTTTCTTCTCAAAGTGTGGTCCATGGACCAGCAGAACCACTGTGCAGCTTGATAGAAATGGAACTTCAGAAGCCCCACCCCAAACCTACTGAACTAGAATCCCCAGGGTTGAAGTCCAGGAATCGATGTTTTAACAAACTCTCCTAGTGATTTTGATGCAGCTACCTTTTTAGAAGCCCCGGTCTACTGAGAACCCTGCAGAATGGATTGATTTGCTTCCCAAGGAGGACAGCTGATCCTCTGGAGAGTTTTAAGTCAGCACCTCTAGTGACCATCAGGATCACCTGGAGAGCTTGGCAAAACATAAATTCCTGAGCTGCACCCTTAGGGGCTCCAATTCAGCTGGCTTAGGGTGGAGCTCATGAATCTGTATTCCCAGTGAGTTCCCTAGGGCTGCTGCTGCTGCTAGTCCTGGACCCCATTCCAACTTGCACTCCTTTAGCCAACATCCCTCTAAACAAAAAAAACAAAAAAAAAAAACCAACTGACCTCAACGTTCAAGAACTTTTCAAGATTTCTGATTCTATAGTTACATTTTAAAATGATATTTTCTTAATTAGGGAACTCATTTTCTTCAGGAATCCAATTATTTTTAACTTATTTTTTAACCAAAGTTCACAAAAACTGTTTAGAAATAGAGCTGGTTCTGGTGTCCAGGGAATTTCTGAAAGAGCTAGCTGAGTCTGAGTGAGAAGAAGGGTGTAAGCTATGTAAGGTATAGCTTCATGATTTCATGTTTGGGGGATTTTGATGGCCTTCCATCTGGTTCCATTAGAACCAGAGTCCCTGGTAAACAGCACTGGGGCTACATTTTCTGGGCTCATTAGTCAGGCCCCACAAAAGTGACACCCAATTGCCAAGAGTTGTCTCTGTGTCATTTGGAAAGGGAAGCCTTAACATGTTCCCCTAATACTTCCCTCTACCTTCTATGATTCTGATGTCAGACAGTGTGTGTGTATGTTTGTGATTTCTTAAATTGTTCATTGGACTGTCCAATAAATGCCCAAATTAATTGAGGACATATTGCCTTCAATGCTCAAAGGAAGATTGGTACCAAAAAAACTGCAGGAAACAAGCAACATGTATGTGAGTGTCTACTCATGTTTGAGAGCCCAGCATCAAGTCAAACAAAAACTGTTACAAAGAAGTGTGAGCTCCAGGACTTCCCTGGTGGTCCAGTGAGTGGTTAAGACTTCGCCTTCTAATGCAGGGAGTGCGGGTTTGATCCTGGGTCGGGGAGCTAGGATCTCACGTGCCTTGGGGCCAAAAACCCAAAAACATAAAAAACAGAAGCAATATTGTAACAAATTCAATAAAAACCAAAAAAAAAAAAAAAAAAAAAGGTCCACATCAAAAAAAAGTGTGAGCTCTGATCCTTGTCCTCAAAAACAGTCACTTGATGTGTTTTGTGTGCTAGCCACTGGGACTAAAAGGGTAGCCTTTGAAGACCCGTAACAGGATAGTGGGAGATGTAGGTAACATAAAGAGACCAATGTAGCATGAAGTGAGAAATACTAGGACAGGACACCTAAGAGCACACAAGAGTCCAGAGGGGGCCTTGGCCAAGCCACCAGCCTCCTCCAGGAGATGCCACTTGTGCTAAATTAAGAAGGCTGGGTAGAAGCTGGCCAGATAAAGGAGGCAGAGCAGGGTTGAGAGGTGATATTATGGCAAATGAGATCACAGGGGTTTGGAGGATTACAGTAAAAGTAAGTAGGTAGGTAAGCATGTTCATCAGGTTTGCTCCTGAGGGAGCAATGATTAATAAGCATGAGATCTGATTCCTCAGAAAATGTTAAACAAACCTGCTGCTACCTCTGGAAAGGAACACATAAATCTATTTGAAGGGAGCCATGTTTGCACTTGTGATTAAAACAGGCCAACCTTTCCTGGGTGGCTTTTGTGTTTCCTTTTTGTTATTCATGAAATCGTTCATTTCACATCACATCCCCTTGAGGTTCTAGTGAACTGTGGACCCAGAAAAGCCCTTTCGCCTGTAATACCTGCCTCCTAGAAAGTGAATTTATGGAAATTTTAGATATTTGTGCAGCTACAGAAAAAGAAATCTCAAACATCGGGAAATGGAAAGAAGAGGAACCTGGAGAGATTCAAGGCACAAATTCTCTGTACACTTGTGTTTGCCGGGCACTCCGCCAGCACACACCAAATAGGAATGAGTGAGGATCATAAGCTTGCTTTCTGCCTTGGCTGACATGACCATCTAGAACCATCTAGAGTTCTACCATCCTTAGGTGGATAAGAAAATATGTGCCTTGATTTGCTCTCTGGAAGAGCCTGGGGATATAGGAATACATTGACACATTCTGAGACACACATATGCTAACTCAGTAGTGGCAAAGTGCAATGTCCAAAGAGTTAAAACATGGCTCTCCTATCAATGTATAGTGAGAATATGTCAAAAGTTCCTTTATGTCATTAGTGAGAGAACCAGTAGTCTGGGAAAGCTCATTCACAGAGCATTTGAGGAACAAAGATTTATATAAACAGTCAGGAAAGGAATGTTAGAATAAATTCGTTCAGTTAAGTAGGAAACTGATTAATGTCTTATAGGGCAATAAAACTATAACACTTGGGGTTATCTTTTCTATCAAAGAGGAATCATTTGCATCTCTACTGGACAAAAGTCACTTGCTCAATTTTCTATAAAGTACTATTTCATTTGGTAGTCTGGTCTCTAATTAAGAGAAAATAGTAAAAACTTTTGGGGGTGACGGGTATATTTATTACCTTGATCATGGTGCTGGTTTCACAGGCGATGTACATATGACATTAAAGTGGATCAGACTGTACACTTTAAATATATGTATTTATTGTATATCAATTATGCCTCAATACAGCTGTTAAAAGAGAAAGAGAAAAAACAGAAAGCCAAACGAAGGCACATTCCCCTAGAAAATTAGATACTCATTGCATGAGCCAATTAGACAATTCCTCAGTGTGACATAAAAGGATGTGATCATCCTTTTGCTTTATTTCCAAGTTTTGGATAATTTTTCTTGAAAGTAATTAGAGCAACTGATTCTCGAATAAAAGGAATTTAGGTTTTGGTCGCCTGCTAGTTGTGTGACCTTGGCCAAAATATTTAAACCTCCCTAAGTCTCAGGCTCTCCATCTGAAAAAAATGAAGATAAAAATAGCCTCCTATGTCATAGGCATATAACTAGGATTAAAGAAAATAATGCATGTGGAACGCTTAGCAAAACACCTAGTACATATTATGTTGAGGACCTAGTGAATGTTCACTGTTCTTAATTATTGTTTCTGAGGAAGAAAATAGCTGAGGAATCTGAATAAGACAATAAGGTGAATGGAAAGACTACAGACCAAGAATGAGGTGCTAAGGATACTAAGAACTGTGCGATCTTGACCACAGCACTTCCCTTTACCTTATCTCTCTTTCCTCAGCTATAAACTATAAGAAGAGCAGATGAGAGCCAGAGCAGGATCTAACTTTTAAAGTGGAATTGACTTACCGGGCCTTGAGCCAAATCGTGGTGGAATTCTGGCTTCTTCTCATCCAGAATCTACTCATAAGCTCTCAGAGTTGTCGGTCCACCATGCTGTAGCCCAGTGGTCAAGGGCAAAGACTCTGGACTCAGACTCTCTGACTTCAATTCTCAACTCTGCCATTTACCAGCTAGGGAACACTGGGCCATTCACTCAACCACTCTGTGCCTTGGTTCCTTATCTGTAAAATGGAGATAATAAAGGCACCCACCTCACAGAGTTGCTGGGACTATTACCCTGGATCTAAACAGGGCTTGGCAGATACTAAGTGCTCAGTGATCATTCCCTTATTATTAGGGCCTTTGAAAGAATGGCTGAGAAGCCAAGGGTCCTGGACATTTAGCAGAGCTGATGAGTGTTGTTGAACTTCTCAGAATGATAAGGACTGAATACATAATTTGTATATGCAGAAGAATTCCCCTTTGGAGTGTCATTCAGTAATAATTCCAAAGGTGTATTTGTGTTACTAACAGAAGTTGTCTGACAGCTGCACATACAGTCTAATGACACAAAAAGCTCTGTGACCTACCCGTCACGCATCCCCTGGGACTGGAGAAAAGGTGTTGTCGGTGCAAAGGTCCCGTCCAGGCAGGTTTCAGGGTGACCTGGCCAGGCTTTCCCTCTGCTGACTGGCAGGGTTCCCTAAGCAGGAAGTGCCTCATGTTCCCACAGAGCCCACAGATGTCTTACCACCTGCTTTTGGCAAGATGACTTCTCTTTGGTTCTGGGGTACCGCTCCACCCAGAGCTGCAAGAAGATGTGTCCCCAGAGGCTCCTATAGCAGGCACTGTGGGGCCACCATAAGATCTCATTGGATCCCTTGCACCAGCCTTTTGCCCAGAGTCTGCAGGTTTTGCTGCTACAGACAGCCTACGACTCCATCCATGCAAAGGGTTGCCTGTGTGTAACCCCTTAAGGACTGCCTCCCCTGAATAGAGTTTCAGAAATCCCTGGGGGGGTCTCTGTGCCACTGGCCTACTCAGTGGCTTTCACCCATAATTGACTGGTGTGGAAGTCCAAAATCCCAGCTCCGTGGCCTTGAGGTAGCACATACTCTAAGGTACGTCTTACACTCCAGGGCTCCCTGTGGGATGATCTTGTCTTGATTGCCTTCTTCCCCTTCCTCAGTCTACTTCCTCTATTCCCTCCCTGGTCTCTGCTGATGCACTTCCCCCAGTAAACCAGGTTCTGGCACACAGATTCTTGGCTTAGGGCTGGCTCCTGGGAGGAGGCAGTCTAGGACCACCTCCTTTTCTCCTTACTCTTAACTCTAAAAGTGTCTCTCTGCCTAGAACTTGTGGAGCCCCAAAAGAGGAGGCTCCAACCTTGAAGTTCCCACAAAGCCAGGGCTTGCTTTGAGCAACTGGCCCCACCCTGAGCTACTTGTTTTGTAAGCACTCTGGGGGCAGGAGGAGAAGTAGGATAGGTAGGCTCGGGGCTCGCAGTGGGTGAAGAAAGCAGCATTCAGAATCCTCCAAGGGAGAACATTGTGTCCCCAAGGCAAGATGCCTTCTAGTCAGGCCTGTGTCACTGGAAACTTTTTCTCATGCACTGGGTAGTCTCAGAGCCTCAGGAACTTCTCCCCAAACAGGTACAGCCTGCTCTGCACCTCACTGACCTCAGGAAAGTTTGCTCAACTTCCTCCTTCAGCTCAGCCACAGCAAGGGGTCTGGGCTTCCAACTGCTTCTTCATTTGAAGTAAGAAGATTGCTGAGACTCAGTGGGACTCCTCGGCCCAGCCATCTGCCAGCTAAGGGTCTACCAACCTGCCAGGTTTCCAAAAGTTCAGTGGTCTCACATGGACTCTTTGGTGCTGGGAAGCACTTCTAAGTGATACTTGCTCCCCTGGCCACAGACAACACCTTTAATTCTTGTCCAACATCTTGTGTGTGTGTTTCAGAGGAGCAAATAACTCCCTGATCAAGACAGAGGCTGGGTGGGAGAGGGTGAATGAGTCAGGGTAAGCTATTCTCAGTTTCTGGAACGGTAGCATACAATTAACACACATACAACTTCCTCTGCCTTCTCAGGGTTATGGAAATCCACCAAGGTCAGCTGTTCCTCTTTGCAACCCACAGTCACTAGGGGTCTGTTTAACGCCTGGAAATAAGAGATGCACAGTGAAGGTTTCTCAGACTCAGCAAAGCTAACAAAGAGTAATAAAGCTAGTGAAGCACAGCTCATTAAAAAACTGAGTAGGCGAGTCTACCTTTCCTGCGATTTAATAGAGGAATCTTGAGGGATAGAAGGGAGAGATTTGTGTCCTGCAGTCATCGAATATGTTTCTGTTTTCTTGAGCATAATTCTGGCCTCCTTTTCTTTTGTGTGATGTGGCTCTGATAACTTCAGCCTTCATTTAATGACTGTAAATAGGGTTATTAAGCATAGAACAATGAGGCTATAATTATTACAGAAATAATATTAAATATATGCAAACAAAAATATATGAAAATGGATCCCACTAAATTCAGAATTGGTAATAAGTCAGTCTGGGATATAGTGCAGAAAAGTCTTTCTTCATAGATAATGCAAGGGTATAACCAATATTACAGAGGGAGAATATTTAAAGTAGAACAGATGGATTTAGGCAGGCTTCTTATTGGCAAAGCTACAAGCTGCTTGCAGACAGATTAAAGCCATCTTAGGGAGGATGAGATCTGAGTTGCTTTTCAACACTAAGAGTTCTCTAAGTGAGTGAGAGTTAAAATCAGAACTAGACATCTCTAAGAAATAGTGATGGTTAAAATTGAGGCAAGAATACACTCAAAATAGCTTGTTAGTAGTTTAAACTGGCATGTGTATCTATGAGTCTATCAACCATTACAAAGCACAGTTAACCCACCTACATATTTTATTTTACATAAATTAATGGAAAAAGAATGAATTATTCCACAAAGGATGTTGTAAAAAGGATGTTTGGAAAAAATATGAAATTAGAGTTTTAACTGTTTCTGTATACACTCTAACATAAATTTAAGCCAGAATAAAAAGTTAAATTAAAAATAACCATTGAGAAAGACTAAAAGAAAATGAATTTTTGACTGTTATTAGAATATGTAAATATTATGTAAATGAAAAATTGAAGAACTCCTCCGTTTAAAAGTATACACTGATGAGACTTTATAGGAAGCAATTTGGGTAATATGTCTTGAAGGTCTTTAAAACAATTTTTTTTTTGACCTGTAAATCCACTCCCAGAAATCCATTTTAAGAAAATAATCCAGGAAGTAGATAAAGTTTTTGTATAAATATGTCCATAGCAGTCTAATTTATAATGGCAAAAAAAAAAAAAGAAAAAGAAAATAGCATTAAATGTTCAGAAATAAGCCCAATAAATCATAACACATTTATATGCTGAAGCACAGTATAGTCTTTTAAAATGGTATTTGAGAAACATTTAATGATTAATTAAAATTTTCAAAATACAATTAAATAAAAGAAAAAACAGGATAATATATATCAGTATGATCCTAAATTAAAGATAAATTTATTTTAGGCATACACAGTATATACTGACTCTAAGTAGTTCACTGGTTCTCAATCTTGCTGCAATTAGAATCACCCCAACAGCTTTAATGTATCCTGCTGCCTGGATCCATTCTCAGAGATTCTCAATGAATTGCTCGGGGGTGTTGCCTGGGCACCTGGATTTTTTTAAAGCTCCCCAGGAGATGTTGAGATTTTAATGTGCTCCCCCGCCCACCCCAGATTTGAGAACCTTTTTTTTTTAAAATCCTCTTTACGAAGCACACTAGGAGAAAGCACTCAGCCTTCCAAAGCAAAAGAAGCATCTGGTGGCTGCTACAAATTTCCTGGCGTAGTGCCCAAGGCAAAACTCACCTCTTTCGATTATTTCTATCATTAAGAAAAATTATCCAAAACTTAGAAATAAGGCAAAAGGGTGGATACAAGTCTAAGGGACCCACCCAAGGATTACTTGATTCTCTTTGTTTGACTTACTATTAACTTCTGATCAGGCTCCAGACCCGTTGAAGTTACCGGTTCATTAACTTGGAGATTTTTGTGTGCTAGAGATTTAAATGATTTCTGTCTAGTAGAAAAGTTACAGTTTTACTGCCCTGTAAGATATAAACCAGCTCTGTATCCAATTAGCAATCTCAAGCCAACATCGTTATATACGAATTATCTGTGAACCAGCTTTTTCATCTAATTGGTTCCCTCATTAATGAGTTAAATAAATTTTTGACACACGTTCACTCTATAATTTCATGAGAGTCATGTTTTTAACTTTTTGGAATTGTATATTGAAACTGTCCATGATTAAACACAGATACAATGATAGAAGCGAACATTGGAAACTCACATTGAGTGGGGATTTATCCGGCATAACATCTTAGCACTTGGTCACAGGAAGCTTCCTTCCCCCCTATGGTCTCAGTACATGCAAAAAAAAAAAAAAAATTCCCGGGCCCTCCACCCACAAGATTTAGTCCAAAGTGCCTTTTAAATCTACTCCATATTAATGTTACTGAATGCCAAATTGAGTAATTGAAGAAATCAAATTTATACACTGGTTACTTATCATAAGCAACTGGAGATTTGAGTAAATTCTCATTTTACAAATCACATCATTTAGAGCCCTTCTGCCTTTAGCTGAGATTCCTGGTGCTTTGGCCAGACTTTTTAATCTTTTGTTCACCCTCTCTCTGTCAAACACTTAATGATCTGGAAAATGCTAGAATGTAAGCTAGGAGCTTTGCTATTTAAAGAAACCCTGCAGTGAATTCATTTCTAGAGCAAGTAATTTTCTGCGAGTTTCTTAGCTTAACCGCCCAGTAGCTTGGTCCATGATGGGTGTGTTTTGGAGCGGGATTGTTTTTGAAGGTGCTGGCTGCTTCAAGGAGAGACAGAACAGAACTGTTATCTAAGGCCAAAAAAACCCGAAAAACAAAAAACACATTATCTCCATCAGAGGTGAAACTTATAAAGCCCAGGGCGAATGCCTGTGTCGTTGGATATGAGATTGTCAATGAATTTAAGAAATAATCATTAGGTTGGCATTTTTGGTTCTCACCTCCATAAAGCAGACTTTGCAAATGAATCAGCCCCTTCCTGGGAGCTTGTTCACTTGGGAAATATGTTTCTGGTTTCTACCCACAAAGGATCCTTTAATACGGAGAGGCCGATGGTGCTGCCACTCAGTGAATCCCAATTGCCATGGCTGCAAAGACCCCACTCTTGCAACGGGCCTGGCCTTGAAGCATCAACATCATAAATCCACTTTGACATCCTTTATAGAGCCGGAGACCTCAGGTTTGGAAAGGAATTTACATATTGCTTGATCCAGTGTCCCCTCTCTTAACTGAATCTGTTGACCATAGGCCACCAGCTTTCTCCTGAATATTTCCAAGAACAGGAACTCACTTCATCCAAGGTGTCCAACTCAGACTTTGGACAGATGGCTCCAAGGTTCTTTACTGAGCCAAACTCTACTTTCCTGTAACTTGCCCCCAGTGCTGATGGTTTTGTTCCTTGGAGTCTGTTGCAAATTGTCTTCTCACAGTTTGGTAACTCTCAGTAATTATTTCATAGATAGCCGCAGCTTCTACTAGTTAGAGTAGGTGATGCTTGTGGGTCTCTTCTCCCATGACTTTGAAACTAGATATTATGTTATAAGGAAAACAAGATTCAGGATGAAGTCTTCCCTTCATGCAAATATTTATTAGAAAGAAGACACAATCCTAGTTGGACAACCTGTTCTACCAGTACAATGTCCCAGCTTTCTGTTCTTTTTGACACTCCAGTAAGAACCTTGCAGAAAAGGCTTAATTAGGGAAGCTGCAAAAATATTCTAGTAGGAGGATTCAGGTGACCTTATAGTCAGACCACAACAGTGATTCCCAAAGAGTGTTCCGTGAACCATCAGCAACAGTTATCACCTGAGAATTTCTTAGAAATGTAAATTATCAGACCCTGTTCTGGAATCACATACTGCATTAGCAAGCTGAGTTTTAGTAAACTCTCCAGATGAGAATCAGTGGGCAAGACAATTCCCTAACCATAACAGAATCAAGGACCAAACTTCAGCCTTAAGCCAATGAGTAGGTCTGGACTGAGTGAGTATACACACACACACACACACACACACAATTCATATTAAGTGGGATGTTAGTGCCTACATTTCTAGCCAATTACCCTATTTTGAACACTCAATTCACCAGTTAAAAAGCATCCCTAACACCCATTATGTTAATTAGCAAACCTCCCAGTAGATCACAGATAAAGGACACGGAAACACTTGTAGTAGCTGTTTCAGGAAGGTGGGCCTCTGGGTTCACAAAGACAGTCATCATGTCTCTTCCTTGTGGTAACCATTAAGTCTTGTTCTGCTTTCTTTTCTCCCAGCTAAACATTCTCATACCTTCCTTTGTAATATGTCAAAGCTCTTGACCACCCTGTACTCCTCCCAACTTCAAGTTAACCACAAATTAATGAGTATGAATTTTGATAGATATCGCTTGTTCTGTGGGCTCCCTGATTCCAGGATAAAGGTACTTACACACACAGACACACACTCATACTCACACACACCCCAAATATTCTACATCCATGCTCTCAGAACCCCTTTTTGCCAAGCTTCTCTTGCCTATCTCTGACCCCTCTACATGGGTCAGACATGTGGAAATACAGACAAGAATGTGAGTGGGTGGGTGAATTCCCAAAGATAACACACACACACCCTTGATGGCTCTCCAAGTGAGCTGAAGAGGATAATGAAAAACGTTTGTTCCTTAAGATTTTAATAGTCATGTGTCTATTAAAGAAAATACAAAACTTCTGATTTTAGAGACATTATTACTTAGAACAAGGCTAAGTTTGAAAGGTGAGTCCATTGAAATCAATTTTTAAAAAAGATCAAGTTAATAACCTGGTGTGCATTTTTGCTTAAATTCTGAAGGCACAGGAAGCCTAGGGTTTTGGATAAACTATTCACAAGGATAATAGGTCTGTGATATGGAGGACCTGGCCTTGGGTGTCTTCACCATGAGTACCTTTCCTAGGAAAACAGAGATCATGGTAACCAGTGTCATTTGCCTGTTAAGCTATTCGTCATGTCTCCAGGAGGAAGGAAAATAACAGAAAATGCTGAAACTCAATTAGTTTAGCAACGCAAACACTACTGATTCTTTGATAAACCGCATACAGCTCACATGCCTCCTTTCAATTGAGGAAAGAAAACATTCTATGCCAAGACCAGTACCCACCAAAAAGACCCAAGCCAGAAGAAACTAGAGTTTGGGTCTTGTTAGTGGAGGGATGATATCATGGCAGATAAAAAGAGTGGTTGCCTCAAATCAACAGTGGGAAAAGAGCACAGGGCATATTGGCCTTAGTCATGCTATTGTTTATACGTTCTGAAAACAGTCAATGTGCACAGACAAGACGGGTTCCTCCCTCCCGAGTTTTCTGATATTTCCTGTTTCAGTGATACCTTAAGATGAACCCTAGCTCTTGAGTTAAAAGAAGTGGGTTCCAGGTGATGATGCAGCCACCAACAAACTACTCTACCCTTGAGTTTCCCTTCCCTCTGTGAGGATGATGCTCCAATAACCCTCAAGTCTAACCACTCTGTGATATTTTGGATGTGGAGTGTTCAAATCCAATGAAGTCCAGCCAGGACTTCCCATATTGTTTGGCAGGACTGGGAACACAGGGAATTTTTGTTCTCCCCCAACCTTTCCTAATGCAGTGATTTGTTAATTCTTTCAGTACCTGATTTGCAATCATCTGTACCTGATAAAGTATAGCTCACAAGCCAATAGAAGTTGTCTTAGGTTGGGTTCTTGAGAAGCCGACGCTTAGACAAGTATTTGTGTGCAAGTGTTTTATTAAGAAGGCGCTACCAGGAGAAACCAGAAAGGGAGAGGGAGGAAGAGGACAGCGAGGCGGAGAGGAAGCCAGGCAGTAGAGCAATGGCAGGCGAGGTCCTAGCTTTGGCATGACCTCGAGAGAACTTTCGGAGTGTCCACTGCATCTCATGGTGTGTCTCACCTTAAGGCCAAAAAAAAAAAAAAAAGCTGGGCTTCTGTACTCCTGAGCCAGCAGGTCACCAGCTATGGGTCTGCCCTGGAGAGACCCAGGGACTTGCAGCTCTCAGTGGATCAGGTGAAGCAGCATTAAGGCAGTTTTACAAAGAGGGTCACATGCATGAGTCAGAGTAAAATATGCAGAAATTGGGGGATGACCCCATGGAACCAAGTGAGGGAAATCCTGGGCATGCCAAGCAGAGCACCAACAGCATCTACAACTGAAAGCAAGTTATCAGCAGCCGGAACATACAGCAGCTTCCTTCTGTTGATTGGTCATGTGGGCACAAAAAGAATTTGTTTCGATGAGAAGGAGGGTATTTCTGCCTGGTCTTGGATTCTATATGTTCTTGCACTCCTGAGTGGAATCATTTTATTTAGGGCATTTTGTTTTTCATGTGGCCAAGTGTTAGTCTTACATGGATATCATTCTTCCCTCAGGAACCAAGCCAGGTACCTTGGGATACAAATATTTTCATCAGTTCTCTCTTAAGGCAAGATGGAGGAGGAGAACTGAAAGCAAAGACTTCCAGCTCAAGCTCCTATGGCCACCATTTAGAGGCAGCCATTCCCCTCCAGCTGCAAGCCAGATGTGGCTGCACTAACCCATAGTGCTCAGTAAATATTGGTTAAATGGATGAACAAGTTACTCTGGCTGGCTTTGACTATGATCAGGGTAAATGAGATGAGGTTCAGTTCTGCCTTTCCCTCTCTTCTGGTCAGTGAGTCCTCTGTGCTTGGCTCCCAAGTAAACAATCAGGAACTGCTGCATAATACAAACCTCAGTGCTAAATAACCATTTGGCCACATTTGCAAAACAGACAAAGGAAACACTGGCATTTCTGAAAAGGGGAAATTTAGGCATAATCAATGTTGGTTGTGGCTGGCTGCCCTGTTGCAATTAAGAGATGCCAAAGCTGGCTGCATTGAAATGCCAGGCCACCCCTACCCAGGTCAGTAAAAAGCAAAAACCAAGGCAAAGCTGCCTGTCAGCCATGCTGTCATTAATCCCAGAATAGCCCACGGAAGGGGCTCACTGGGGAAGCTGGACTTACCTTATCAAAAGAAACCAGATCAGGACTGTATCTGTTTATATATCCAGATGTACAAACATAGAGTCCCATTTAGGAATGGGGTGGGGTGCAGTGGTTTAGAAAATAAATAAGCCAAGTTTGAAAAGAATTGGGCTCTAATGGTGGTCAGTGCCATCCCTCAGAAACACTAACGGAGACAATGACAATTCTGTGAGCTGGCTGAAATATTTGTCACTTGAGATGGTTCTTAAGCAAAATTCTTTTATAGGGAATGCATTCATGGTGTTTAACCCAGCACATACTATGCCATCAAATATTGAGGAGAACATGGTGGGGAGAAAAGAAGGCTGCCATCTCAGATCAAGATGGCCTCCTAAATGCTGGACAACCATGTACTTGTATTTCTAGATGGCTTTATCATAGGACTGTCAGCCCACTGGATACTTGCAAAGCCCTTTGGCCTTATGTGATGCTGCACATGGATTCTCCCTTTCTGGGCACATAAGAAGGACTTGTGGTTTTGTCAAAAATGCAAATTCCAGCCCCATCTTCATAGATCTCTTTTCATTGGTGGTGTGACTGGGAATATGTATTTTAATAAGCAACTAAAATGTTTTAGATGCAAGTAGACCTCAGATCACACTACCGAGAAGCCCTAAGTCACTTGAGACTTATCTGTGAACCACATAATGGACATAAAATGTATGTAAGATAGTAAATCAGTTCATTTATGAGTCACTTATTCTTCATATTTGAAAGATGCTCTTTTCATTCAACTAAGAAATTTATTAAAACCAGTAGTGAAAAGAGGACGTTGAATTTCATGCACAAGAATGTTCAAAGTAGAGTCACAGGGAGCCAAGTCCAGTCCACACTTTGAAGAACTTATACAACCATGAACACAGCAGAGTTAAGAAATGGCAATTTTTAACCATAGAAGTGCCAACAGAACCTTGCTACCTGTTACCTGCTAAAATTATTCTTTGCTCAGGTCCTTAGTTTTAGCATTAAGACATGAACTTTAATTATCATCATTTTCAGAAGAAGAAGAAGAATTTATCAGGACCATCCATAGAGTCTCCAGCATTCAAAATCCTCAATGTTTTCTCCCTTTTGAGCTCTAATGATCTTAAATAATAAGTCTTAGCCTTCACAGACTCTATTATTTGGGGAAGATGGAAAGTCTCCAGTGTGCTTTTTCTGATAAGCATCTCCCCTTTGCTTTCTGAATGAAATACTTAATCTCATGGAAATCAGCCAGTTTGTCCACCCTCCGAGTACAAGACTCTGTTGTGAGACATTTAGAACCCATGACCCCATGGAGCTCTCAGCTTCTTGGGAAGAAAATGCTGCTGGAAGTCTGCAGGTCGTATAGAAGGGGCAGAGTGAAGTAACAGCATGCAGTGCTGGGTGGAGGGACAGGCAGAGTCAGGCTCCCAAGGTGGGGCTCTCAGCCTCTTCCACTGCAGCTCTGTGATCTTGGTTGGTTATCAACTTCTACTTCATTCTTTTCATTTAACATGGAGATAATGTGGTTTAGGGCAGCACTTCTCAAACTTCTGATGCTCAGTGATCTTGTGCAGTAGATGATCTGATTCAGGAGGTCTGGGGTGGAGCCTAAGATTCTGCATCTCTAACAAGCTCCCAAGTGAAGCTAATTCTGCTGGTCTGAGGACCACACTTGGAATAGCAAAGGTTTGGGGGATCCTATATAAACCCTCAAGTTTTATATAAAGTTCCTGGTTTGATTCCTATCACATAGCAAGTTGTCAATAAATGACTATTACTATGCCTAATATATATATATATATATATATATATATATATACACACACACACACACATATGTGTATGTATATATATATATATATATATACACATATATGTGGCCGTATTGGGTCTTCTTTCCTGCACGTAGGCTTTCTCTAGTTGTTGCGAGCGGGGGCTACTCGTCGTTGCGGTGCATGGGCTTTTCATTGTGGTGGCTTCTCTTTGAGTCCGGTTTTTAATTAAAAGACAAAATATCCACACAACTTGCTTTGAGAATAAATATGCTTTGAAAATATGTTTTGCAGAGCATGGGCTCTAGGCACGCAGCCTCAGTAGTTGTGGTGCACGGGCTTATTTGCTCCACGGTATGTGGGATCTTCCCGGACCAGGGATCTAACCTGTGTCCCCTGTATTGGTAGGTGGATTCTTAACCACTGTGTCACCAGGGAAGTCCACACCTAATATTTTGACAAGAGTTATGTGACACAGAATGTTAGATAAGTGCAGCTGATTTATCTTAATCGAGAAAGGCTGCTTCAAACCTAGGCCTAATTCGGATAATTCACAATAAATAATGCTTCTGATGTGCTTGAGGAAACTTAGGGACTTATCTCAGCAGCAGTAACTGTGCTCACCCTTCCCTTAGAATGAACACTTTGTGATTGATTCCACTGTGCAGCCAGGGTTGGGAACCATCTGCCTAATCGATTTTGATCAATGAGTAATTCTGAGCAATCTTTAAGAAGCCTGGGTCTTAAAAAAGTGGTACAAATGAACTTATTTACAAAACAGAAATAGAGTCACAGATGTAGAAAAAGTTATGCTTACCAGGGGGAAAAGGGGGTGGGGAGGGATAAATTGAGAGATTGGGATTGACGTATACATACTACCATATATAAAATAGATAACTAATAAGGACCGACTGTATAGCACAGGGAACTCTTCTCAGTACTCTGTAATGACCTATAAGGGAAAAGAATCTTAAGAGTGGATATGTGTATATGTATAACTGATTCACTTTGCTGTACAGCAGAAACTAACACAACATTTTAAATCAGTTATACTCTAATAAAAATTTTTTTTTAAAAAAAAAGAATGAGCACTTTGAGTCTTACAGTTGCATTAACCTCAAGGAGAAATTTCACCAGTGAAAGTAATAGCACTAGGCCCATCCTTGATCACATTCTCGTACCATCACAGCTGGGGAAAGAGACCTTCCTCCAAACACATCCAAGAGATGGCTCCTTCTACAGGTGAGGACGAAAGCCCAGAGAAAACAGGTGGCTTCCCTCTCTGTTAGATTCTGAGTCATGAGCCAAATGAGACCTCCCACAGTTTAGATGTGTGATACTGGTTTGTTGTTGTTGTTGTTGCTGTTGGGTTTGTTTTGTGAAGATGAAAGGGATAGGCTAAGACATATACTCCAATCCCTTGACTTTGACCAGAATTGTGTAATGTAAATAAGATAATGAAATGGGGAATACAGGTACAATACTATTCTTTAATATTGATAAAAGTTACAATCCACCATGAATGTGTAGCCATTGGGGGTCTATTAGTATGACAACCTAGCTGTAAAATAGAAAAACAAAAAATGGGCTGAAATATAAGATGCAATTGATAAAACTATAGTTCCTATGGAGAATTTGAATACACAGAAGTCAATAGATCAGGTTGAGTAAGGATTTCAGAGAGTTTGAATAACACACCTTCCTTTTCAGCTCAATTTGATGTAGGTAGGTAGCTAGACAGAGTCAAATATGGAATAGAATTTCTTTTCAAACACAAATTAAACATTCTCAGAAATTGGTCATACGTTAGGGTGCAAAGGAAATCTCACCAGATTTCAAAAAGCAGAAATCATATGGGTCCCCTTCACTGACCATAATGAAAATAAAGTTAGAAATTACCAAAAAAAAAACCTTCTTATTTAAATTTTAAAATCATATTTTCAAATAACTCCTGAGTTATAGAAGAAATTAAAACTGAAATCTAAAACTACTTAGAAATAAATAACAAAGACCATTCTATATGCCTAAACATGTAGGATAGGGCCATAGTAACACACAGAGGACAATTTATAGCAGTAAGTAGTATACTGTACCAAAAATAAGAAAAAAATGTAAAATGAATCTTTTATCAATTCAAGAAGATAGAAAAGGAACAATATGATAACACATCTTAGGAAGAAAAGAGAAATAAGAGAAGTAAGAATAAATGCAAGGGAAAAAAAGAATTGGAAATTAACAACATAAGTAGGGATGATAAATAATATCAAAAGTTGGGATATACTTGAGATGTACTTGTCAGGTTCCTTAAAAAATAAAAACAGAGTTACCATATGATCCAGCAATCCCACTCCT
Source organism: Pseudorca crassidens (assembly GCF_039906515.1). Lineage (NCBI taxonomy): Eukaryota > Metazoa > Chordata > Mammalia > Artiodactyla > Delphinidae > Pseudorca > Pseudorca crassidens. The sequence continues at coordinate 50,917,795 of NC_090310.1, read as the reverse complement.
GGGCATATATCCAGAAAAGATAGAAACTCTAATTCAAAAAGATACCTGCACCCCAATATTCATAGCAGCACTATTTATAATAGCCAAGACATGAAAGCAGCCTAAATGTCCATCATCAGATGAATGGATAAAGATGTGGTGTGTATACACACACACACACACACACACACACACACACACACAGTGGAATATTACTCAGCCATAAAAAAGAATGAAATAATGCCATTTGCAGCAACATGAATGGACCTAGAGATTATTATACTAAGTGAAATGTCAGGCAGAGAAAGACAAATATCCTATGATATCACTTATATGTGGGATCTTAAAAAATGATACAAATAAATTTATTTACAAAACAGAAATAGACTCACAGACATAGAACAAAATTAATGGTTACCAAAGGTGGAAGGGGGGTGGAGGGATAAATTAGGAATTTGTGATTAACAGATACATGTTACTAAATATAAAGTAGATAAACAACAAGGACCTACTGTATAGCACAGGGAACTATATTCAATATCTTGTAATAACCTATAATGGAAAAGAATCTGAAAAAGAATATATGTATATATATGTTCTGAATCACTTTGCTGTACACTTGAAACATTGTAAATCAACTATACTTCAATTAAAAAAGAGATGTACTTGTCAGGCCACTACATTATTTTCCGGTATATAAATGAAACTAAAAATAAAATCACTTCCAGTTTTTAATTAAAAGACAAAATATCCACACAACTTGCTTTGAGAATAAATATGCTTTGAAAATATGTTTTTGAAAATGACCCAAACTCATGATCTGAAACTTATCTGTGTGTCAGCAGAGAGTTACCTCTAAGCCTGTTTCCTGATCTACCAAGTAGGGATACTAACAGGATGCATACCACATGTCATTTAAGGTTTACATTAGTTATTATGTGAAAACATTGAAAACAGCGCCCTACGAAGAGTAGCCCTCATTAAGTGTTAGTGTGATTTTATTAATAATTAAGGAGAGTTGTCAGACTTGGTTTATAAAGTCCCTGTGTTCTTCTTTGGGCTTTTTGAACATAGTGAGTCTTTAATAAACTTCTGTTGAATTTGAAAGCATATCTCCACCAGAAAGCAGGCAGGGTCTACAAGAAGAGAGGGATCTGTCCTACAGAAGCCTTGTTCAAATGATTAGCGGTGTGGGGAGACACGAAGATGTAGGTTTCAGCTTTCTATGATAATTCAGCCGATGGGTATTGATGTATATAGGTTTGTTCTTTTAATTAAAGTGTGAAACAGGAAGAGAAATAGATGTTAGCTCAGGGCGTACTCTGCTTACACTTTTTCCATGACATTCCTGCCCTATGGCACTTGGACTAACAGCCGATGTCCCCAGCATAATAGCCATCCATGTCTCTGTCAACCTCGTATATCAAAGGCACACACCTAAATACGCACACTCACCTTCTGTTCCTGAGCCCTAACCCCATATTTGAGTCCAGGTTCTACATGAGAAAGCAGTCTTAGGCTAATTCATGTAAATAAGTAAGCCCCTTGATGTGGGAGAAAGGGTTTTCTCCAGAGCCCGTCTGCTGTGTGTCCAATGTGGGTCTCAAATAGACTTGGATGCAGAATGAGAATGAGAGCTTTACAAATTACACCTGCCATCAAGGGATAACTGTAGACAACCCACTTTGTACCGCATACCTCGACAGCGACAGATCCTCAGACGTCTCCGTCTCTGATGCAAATGGCCCGGTGCTGATGCTGAGTCTAGGAACCTTGGTCAGCTGGTCATGAAAATTAGGCATCTTTATGAGGGCTGTACGGTCATCCCAGATTAATCACATGGATTAAATCTGACTTGTAGTCCTAAAACTCTGTCCATCAAAGGCAAATTCACTTTTATATTGTACTCCGTGCATCTTTTTTTTTTTTTTTTTTTTTTTTTTTTTTTGCGGTACGCGGGCCTCTCACTGCTGTGGCGTCTCCGTTGCGGAGCACAGGCTCCGGACACGCAGGCTCAGCAGCCATGGCTCACGGGCCCAGCCGCTCCGCGGCATGTGGGATCTTCCTGGACTGGGGCACGAACCCGTGTCCCCTGCATCGGCAGGCAGACTCTCAACCACTGCGCCACCAGGGAAGCCCCGTGCATCATTTCTTGTTTTAAAATATGGTCCAGGAAACACAAACCCTATCACAGGAAACTCCAGGCAAAGGAAATTCTACAAACAACTACAGACAGGAAAACACACCACACCCTGTATCTGTCTATAGCAAATATACAGTGCCCTGTGGACAGGAAATGCTTTAAGAATTTCTGGGGGCACATCCATCTGCAAACAGACGTAGAGGAGTGGGAAACAGCAACAGCACTACAGGTCTGAAAGCACAAAGACCTCTATCTTCTAACAAACTGGCCTATTAAAAGGAAAGGTCACTTGCTGGCTTAGACTGAAGGAAGAAGTTCTGCCAAGGAACCCAGCAGCAAAATATGAAGATGGAGAACAGGGTGAGAAAGCGCTCTTGTTTGTCTCCACCTGGAAATCCTTTGAGAGGTGCTGCTTGGAGACTGGAGATTCAGGCACTCGGTTGGTTTCCCTGTTTTCAGGCTTCCGTGGGTGACCAGCACTGCAGCAACATGCCTCTTGCCCAGCCATCAGTAAATGAAAGCTAATTAACGAACACTGGATTTGTTTCACTCTTAGCAAAGGGTACAGGCTTATCCTGAATGAGCAAGCTTTCTGAATATTAAGCTCCCACATCGTTTCAAACAAGGTTGATCAGAACTTTCTATAATATATGCCCGTCAACAAGCCAATGAGTCTGGTATTATTTACGCTGTTGAGAAAGCTGGGGCTCAGAGACAGCGATAAACTTGTCCAGAGTCACCCAGCAACTGAGTGCCAGAACCAGCAGTACAACTACGTCTTTCTGATATCAAAGCTACGACCCACAATCTACTCAGCATTTCTGGTCCACCATTTTATCCTGGAGGGCAGATCCCAGTCACTCAGAGGAATATAGGAATTTTGTTTCTGCTCATCTCAAAGTTTAGGAATGACTTGGTATAAATTTCTTCCAAATTCTGTTTCCTAGATCCCTAATTTCTAAAATGGAGACTTGTGTTTAAGTAAAACGCAAAGCATTTAAAACTCTACATCGTATCATGAGTACATATTCTGGTGGCCAGAATGGAGGAGGTGGGTAGGGAAAGAAAGGCTCTGGAGGGAGCCTAGTCTGGTTAACTGTAAGTTGCACTAAACGGGATTTCAAGAGAGCAGCCAGAAAAATGCACAGGTCACGTTTCAGGACCAAGGGCCCATCCTTCTTTAGAAAAATTCCTGTGCACACCCACATAAGCCCTCTTGGCAACCTCTGATAACAACTGAAAGAGATGAAAGATTTTCTGTCTTTTGCTTTTAAATGCCCCTAAATACAATGGAATACTACTCACCAGCAAGAAGGAATGCACTATTAGTACATGCTACAACATGAGTGAATCTCAAAATGATTACGCTAAGTGAAAGAAGCCAGAAAAAAATAATCCATACTGTATCTTTCCATTCATATAAAATTCTAGGAAATGCAAACTAATTTATAGTGACAGAAAGCAGATAAGCAGTTGTCTTGGCACGGGGCTACAGTGAGATGGGATGGGTGGGTGGGTAGGATTATAAAAGGCATGAGGAAACTTCTGGGGGTGATGGATATGTTTATTTTCTTAATTGTGGTCATGGTTTCCTGGGAGGATGCATCTGTCAAAACTTCTCATTGTATACTTCAAAGATATGGGATTTATTGTGTGCCAAATATACCTCAATAAAGCTGTTAAAAAGTAAAATAGAAATAAATAAGTGGGAGGTTAAAGGTATTCTAACACGGAACCACATCCTTCCCTACTGACATTTCAAACTTGAGTGGTGTGTGTCTTAAAAATTATTTCATAGGCAGACAGGTATCCATCTCCATTGTAACGTAGGCGAATAGGTATTCATGGTGGCTTTTGGAGAAAGAGCATCATTCTGCGGACTCCTGTCTGGGTACAGCTTACAGCTCAGAAGATGAGTCATGGAGACAGAGTATGGACCGTTGAGACCTTCCCCTAGCTGAGCACACCTGCCTGTACACATATAAGCTCTCACATTTTCAAATCTGCTACTTTCCAGGTTCCGTGGCCAAACCCATCACTGACGCCCCAGCCCAGGCACCCCGCCAACCCCCACCCCTACCATGGCTGAAGATGCAGACATGCGCAATGAGCTGGAGGAGATGCAGCGAAGGGCTGACCAGCTGGCTGATGAGGTGAGGGATGGAGACCTGGGGAGGGAGCAAAAGATGGAGAGCTGCGTAGTTTGTCTTATTCAGGTTGAGGTGGGAAAAGGGCTTCTTCTCGTCTCAGAAAAAAAAAAAGCAGGAGGAGTATGACTTTGATTTCCGATGTATCTAAGGGCTCTGCACACAGGAATGGGTTGGTTATAAAACTTGCATGCAGATCAGTGACTGAGCCCAAGCTTCCAATGCCTAGAAATCTAGAGAAGTCAAGATCCTCTAAGAAAAGTACTGTCTTTGGGTGTCTTACAGCCAGCGTTTTGCCAGAGTTGGCTCAATTCTGAGAGCTGGTTGTTACATTGTCCAGAACTTTGCAAGGTGGTATTAAAATTGAATTATATAAACTGACAATTGAATAGATCATATTAAAATCAAAGGTAATAAATACTCAGATCTCGTCACGTCCTAATGATTTTACTACTATCTATGCTTTCAAAGTTCTTGGCATGTGTTGTATCTGTAGTGTGAGGATACCGTCTAGTGGCGTGTTACCGTGAACCTTCCCAAGTTCACCTTCAGTGATACCATGGTGTAGTTAGAAATCAGAGAGGGAAAAAGTATTTACACGACGGAATCTGCAAACACTACAAATCAGGGCTTGACCTATTGTTTTGTTGACCCTCTAGACTTAAGAAAGTGGAAAAGTATTAATAATGCAGATTAAACTTAAAAGTATGAACCTCCGCAGCCATTACACTATAAGCAACACAAAAAAGAATTGAGAAAATCTTCCAGTATTTGAAAACTATGATTCTCTTCAGCAGAGAAGCCACTTGCATCATTGACAAATGAATAAAGTTCCCAAACATGTCTTCATTCTTTCACTTGCCTTTTATTCACTCACGTAAATGAAAATATCAACCAGCGTTCATGCCAGAGCTGCTCTTGTTTTATGCGTGCTTAGCTGTGGACACAAGAGTTCAGCAAAAATCAACAAAAGTTTTCTGTGAAAATCGATTGGCTATACAGAATTTGCAATAAGGTGTTGTGTATTTTATTATTATTTATAAATTTTATGGTAGTCATCCTTTATATCATTAAAATAATACACACACACACACACACACACACACACATCTTTTTTCTGGAGAGCCCATTGTTAACATTACCAGCATACCTCTGCTTACAGCCATTCTATTTCAAAAAGCAGCCTGCTGACAGTACTTCCAGGAAAGTGAACATGCTTCATGTTCCTGCAAACTCTTGTCCAAAATAAGTTTGCCATTGAAAAGCACAGCTTTTGAGAAATCACACTGGTTGCTGGATTCTAGTAATTTAAAAGGAACTTAGAAAAAAGTGACCACACTGTGTCCAAGGGGCCAGTGCTGAATTCATTTTTTCTTATCTAAGGATGAAGATAATTATTATAGCTTTCTCCTATAGACTAGCTGTTTCAAACACGCTTGATTTTTTTTCCACCCTAGGGCAACAACTTAATTTGTACTGATAAGAACTTCCAATTGTGTTTCTAGGAGCTTTATAAGAAAATCGATGTTAGATTCATCTCAATTCATGACAAATGATATTTGCCTTTAAAATTCAATATTCCTGGTCCAGGGAGGCCAAATTAGTCCTCTGAGTATTCGAGATAATTTTTCATGCCTCCTGCACATGCAAAATTACCTTTTCGAGCTTACTTTGTCTTTGATATCAAAATCAACTTCGTCTGGTTTTGATTTTATGACAATCAGCTTTAATGTAATTGCTTTAGGGAATCTTATTATGTAGAAAGCCTGATAGGAAAGAGATTGAAATTGTGGTTCAGTTACAAACTTCAAAGAACATGTGATAACAACCCTTTATGTTTCCCAAGTGAAGAAAGTTTTTCTGATATTCCAAGAACTCTGGATCCTGCACTCATAATATTTGTGTTTTTTATCTTAGTCGCTGGAAAGCACCCGTCGTATGCTACAACTGGTTGAAGAGGTAAGCAGTGACTATATTTTAAGATGAACTAATCCCTTTGGCTGACATATCCTTTGCCTAGACCCTTTGCCTTTCCCTAGACCACTGTCCCATTTATTCCAGTGTGAATGTAGCTACCAGAAAGCCATATAATGAGAGAGATGCTATATTTAAGTTGCCAGGTAGCCATCAAAGTATTCACTCTCCCTCCAGCCCAGCCTATCTTCCTAGTCTCGGAAGCAGAAGAGGGTGGTATTTCCAAGTATGTAAATGTTCCCAAGAAATCACAAAAACAAATCAGAACGATTTTTTAATATACGAAAGAATTATCTACATAAAATCCTCATTTGTACTGATTTTGATGCCTCTAAATTACATCTAATCTTGGCCTTCTGTTTTAAATCTAGCTACATATATCACTTTAAAAAATATGTACCCAGAGAGGCATAATTTTCAGAAATTGTTACATTTATAGTCAGGCACTAAAATTCATGAAATAATAGGAAAATCCTTTAATAAAGGGAAATATCAAGTCTAGTCATGTAAATATAGAAGCTCTTTTATATTCCTGACTCTGGATTTAACATCCATTTTCAAGGCATGGTTAATGAATCCGTGACTATTTTTAAATGGGTGAAATAGGGCAGACAGCAATAATGGAATCAAAAGGCCATTTGCAATAAACCTCATTTATTCCAATTTGGGAGAGCGGCAGTCAACCAGGAAGAATAAATGGATTAATTGAACTTGTCCGTTGGGAGAGATGAAGTGGAAAAAGAATGGGATGAGCTATATTTATCTTAACTGAATAAAACAAGTCTAATCATTTTTATTCAGTGAGATGCTGTTTTATCTATGCTTTGAAAATGCTTATCAATGTATAAATTCATGTGTGGTTATCATCTTTAGAGATCTTGGGGGTTTTCTAGCAGAATGATCAAACGAGCCTACTTGCCTCATGCTACTGTAAATTGCTTTTGCAATGACATGAAAGGAGAAAAGTGTCAATTTTATAAGGCTAAAAGGAAGGGCAGCCGCCTCTTACACTATGGAAGCCAACATTTTCCCTTACTTCTGCAGCTTCAGCTTCTCAGCTAAGAATGGTATATAGCTAACTGTGAATTGCCACAGGAGGGGGAGGAGAAGGTGGCAACCAAGAGCTCAGAGGACCCCTGGGAAGGGAAGGGGGTCCACTGAAGGAGATCTATTATCATGAAAAATGAGAGTTTGAGCCTGCAGCATAGCACAAATTGGCCCCCACAGGAGGTGGGCCAGCAAGGGGCCCTCAGCAGCACAGGAAAGCAACCTTCACTCTCTTAATGAAGAGAAATGCTTTCTTTGTGCTGTCCTGGGACTCACGCAGTACTTGAGGACCAAAAAGGAGGCAGATATTCTAAATCTACTAGTGTCGGTGAGGCTTTCAGAATCCACATGTTGCCCCTCATCTTGTCATGAGAACAAGTAAAAGGAACAGATCTGAGTAACATCCACACATGAGCTCTCACTGTGACAGGAAGGCAGGGAGCCCAGAAGTCAGCTGACATCATTATCTTGATTCGTGTTTATGACCTTCAACCATGGCCTCCAAGCTCATATTTCATTTTCATTTGTGTGTGTGCACATGTGAAGGGAGTTTCTAAACTGCAAAATCTATCACCAGTTTGCCCACCTGTGCAATGTTGAAACTGCCCAGAGCACAGAAAGTGATGGAGGAATGCATCCAACACACTTTTCCCAACTGGCCCCTCCCCCATCAGAGTCTTTGGGCTGCAGAGACTTCTTTTTCTGTGTCTTCTTAAATTGCAGGCAACGTTGGCCAGTCTTGGAAAAGGAGTGTCTGCTCTAATTTATTCTGGAAAAAAAAAATCTCAAAAGCTCTATTAATTGAAGTAGGATTCTCAAATATTACATTTTTGTTTTTCCTAAAGTGTTTCTCGATCAAGCATGAAGTTGCATCTTAGAACAGGGGGTGAAACAGATGGATGCTGTCTCCTACCTCTAACAAATGAGAGGAGGCTATTAGACTTTCCATCCTTAGGAAATTATGAGCAAGGCATTATTAGACTAGATTGATTGCTCTTACATCCTCCTGGGTTATCTTATATTGATGGTCAAACATCCCTTATATCTAGGGCATTGGCCAGTCAGATGTTATTCTGCTTTCAATCAGGAAGGAAATTCTCTTTAAAGAGAATCAGCATTAAATATTCATCAAGGGCAGAAATCATTTGGAAAATCTGAGCATTGAAATACTAGGATCTTGCCCATGATCCCAAAGTCTATCAGTGCCATATAATTTGAATTGAGCTGAATGCTTATTGAAATTCAGTCTCAAAGACAGGAAAGGTTACTCAACTTGTGAAGTTTCCCTGAGGCAAACAATCCCACTTTCAGTGGAATGTATAGGACTTTGTGCCATCCCTCATGGACTTTACGGTGTAACAGAGTGGAAGGCATGGAAGCTTGGTTTTCAATAGAAGCCATCATCAGTGTATCAAGGACAATGTAAAGTTACACAGAGATCAGTAGAGAAAGTTCAGAAAAGCTGAATACCATACACACATAAAAAGATTAGAAATCACATAGCACTTGGTTCCCAGCCTGGGGCTGGGAACTGGCTCTTTTGATGGATGCATTTCAGCAAATATTTATGGAATGCCTGATGCTGGAGGTGGAAGATCAAAACTGATATCATGTAGAAAAACAGATATGAAAATAGCTCTCCAAATTCAAGGCCACACCTGCCTCAGGAGCACAGAGGAGGGGACAATGAATTCTAGAGGGAGAGTCATGAATACTATTTGATTCCAGACAAAAAAGTTAACTCTGCTAATACTAACTGCAGGAAATGAGCTCTACATGTTAATGCCTTGGGCTATAGAACAAAGCCCGGAAAAGCCACACTGCCCTAGGGCAGGCTGATCCAAAGCCCCACACAGAACTTTCACGCAGTGGTGGTTACTGAGGGCTCCCCAACATTTATGGGTGTTTCAGCATCTTTTCTTTTCATTCCAACTTATCTTTTGAAACACGTTGGCCACAAGAAGAAAATAAGCATTCTAAAGCTATGTCTTTGTTATGCCAGACTTTGTACTAAAGGTGGAAAATTCAGGCTGAGCAGTTGTTTTCAGGTAGGCAGTTGTAGGGATCTTTTGGAACTCTCGCGGTTAAGAGAGTGTCTGGACTGGCCTAGTTTTAGCTCAGGTGTATTGGACTTTGGGAAAAGCATTGCAGGATGACAAAGGACTTTAAAATGTTCTATAAACATGGTCTTAGATCATCAGCAAGAAAAAAATAAGAATAGAGAAATAAAAAGTAAAATGAAAGAAATGAAAAAAAAAAAAATCGGGGACTTCCCTGGTGGTCCAGTGGTTAAGAATCTGCCTTCCAATGAAGGGGATGTGGGTTCAATCGCTGGTTGGGGAACTAAGATGCCTCATGCCATGGGGCAACTAAGCCCACGTGCCGAAGCTACCGTGCCTACGCACTCTGGAGCCCACACACCACAACTAGAGAGCCTGAGTGCTGCAACTAGAGAGAAGCCCATGTGCCACAACGAAGAGCCCAAGCCCGCGTGCTGCGACGCAGATCCCATGCACCGCAACTAAGACCCAGTGCAGCAAAATAAGTAAATAAATAAATATATTTTTAAAAATCACTGGCATCTCCAACTCCCCCTGTTCACAGTTAGACAAGTTTCCCAGGGATCTTGAACAGGAACCAGGAATTGAGCTAAGACAAAAATAGAACAACCTCCTCTCCCTCCTAGCTATTAAAACATAATACTCATTAAGGAACCAGAGAAAGTAATATTCTGCCTCCCCCAAGATATCGTCCCATCCCTGTCCTTCTCTCTTGCCCTCCTAGTTCCTCCAAAGGACCACCCAGTTGTTTTGATAAAAGTTGTCAGCAAAAAGTGGAGCCAAATATAAGTTCTACTATTTATTGAGAACCTACTATATGCCAGCGACTGTGCTCAGAGTTTATTATCTAATTTAATCCCTGCAGTCACTTTTTCTACTGCTTTGCTCTCCATTTTACCAAGGAGGAAATTGAAGTCCACAGTGGTTAAGAAACTTGCTTGAGACACACAGCCACAAAAGACAGAGATGAAATTCAAACTCAGATCTACCTGATTCCAGAGTGTGAATTCTTACAACATTTCCCTTACACCAGCAATTCCCACAATATTTAAAAATTTTTTGAGAATTCCACAAAAAGCAAAAGGATCTAAGAAAACAAACATAGCAGCTCATCCTAAACTGACAGATTCCACACAAATGAAATCCTTTATCTCAGTTTTTGAATCATGGCTTCCAGTGGAGTTGAACCTGTAGAAGCTTTTAGGTTCTGTAGCTTATTTTGTCTTTATAAATCTTGGGAAGTGAGGGAGCTGTTTCTGTCCCCATCTGACAGCTGGAAAAGCTGAGACACAGAACAGATGACTCTAGAGCAATAGAACTGTAAAGATAAGTGTAGAATTCAGAATTACTGACTCCCAGATGCCAGCTCTGTTCGCCTGACCAAACTGTTTATCATTCTGTGAAGCACAGTTTAGAAGCCAGGCATTTGTCTGGCCCTTACCTTAGTGCCTGGGGCAGAGTGGAAGCACAATAACCATTTAGTGAATGAATGAATGAATGAACAAACTAATGAACGAGTGAGTGAATGAACCAACCTAGCAACTACCCAATCTTATTTAGCATCTCTATCCTTATCTTAAATATGGGAAAGCATCCTGAAAGGTCAAGTGACTCTTCCCCAATCTCAAGACTATTAACTGGCTGAGCTAAGAACATAATCCAGCATTCCTGACTCTCTGACCTGTGCTCACTGCTTCTGTTCTCTCAAATTGGGGCAAACTCTTGGTGGTTCTGTGAATCATTCCAGCACTGAAACATTTAGCACCAAATTGAACAAAGAGGAAATTATACTTGCAGAGGAAATTATACTTTATTTTATTTATTATATAACATAAATGGGTAGAGCAGAAAGGGTCAACAGATGAGAGCTGAACTGACCAAACTGAAGTCACTCACCTGTTTCTCACCCTCCATCCCAAATAGAACAGAACAGAAATCTCGTGCATAGCCTTGAGTTGGGTCCTTAGAGAAGAAGATGCTCTCTGAGATGACTCCATCCTCACTGGAACTTGCATTGTCACATCCATATGCCTGAATGAGCCATCTGCATTTTACAATTTCCTCTCATAAACAATGGCTAAAATTTGCATAAAAGGGGCATAGAAATTGTCTATGTGTCTAGTGTAGACAAATGTCCATTTATAACACACTGAAGAACAAGATTTTGAAATGTCTTGTGGGGTCTAGAATCTTGCTGCTCCATGTATGACCCTGCACCAGCCAGCATCGCCGATCTTGTTCAAAATGAAAAATCTCAGTCTCTACCCCAGTCCTACTGAATCAGGATCTATATTTTAACAAGATGTTTTCTATGCAGGGAATTCATATACACATTAAAGTTTGAGCAGTAGTCTAGAAACTTCTGGTGGTAGTCTGTAATGATGATATTTTTAGTTTGCCCAGATATCCTGCACTAGATGCATTTTGTGAAGGTATTTATTTTATTAACCCTGGTGTAAGGCTAACTATAGGCCAGGCACCGTTCTAACACGTGCCGCCTATTAATTTACTGAATTCGCATAAGAACTCAATGAAGTATGAACTATTATGATTGCTGTATTACAAATGAGAGAACTGAGGCACAGAGCAATTAAGACATTTGCCTGAGGTCCTGCAGCCAGAAAAGAAAATCACCAGGATTCCAAGGCAGAGTCTAGCTCCAGAATCTGTGCTGTCAATGACTCCTGAAGTCATCCTGAGCCATCACTCTCCAAACTACATCCTGACTTTGCAACTAAAACTTATCAAAATGTGTTCAACCACTAATTTGAAAAGATACATGCACCCCAGTGTTCATAGCAGCATTATTTACAATTGCCAAGGTATGTAAATGACCTAAGTGTCCATCAAGAGATGAATGGATAAAGAAGCTGTGGTATATATATACAATGGAATACTATTCAGCCCATAAAAAAGAATGAAATTTCGCCATTTGCAGCAACATGGATGGACTTGGAGGGTATTATGTCAAATGAAATAAGTCAGACAGACAAAGACAAATACTGTATGATATCTTATCTGTGGAATCTAAAAAACACAACAAACTAGTGACTAAAACAGAAAAGAAGCAGACTTACAGATATAGAGACAAACTAGTTGTTACCAGTGGGGAGAGGGAAGGGGGAAGGGGCCATAGAGGTGTAGGGGTAAAAAAGGGGTTCTTATATGATTACATGAAATCATGTATGTGAAAGTTTTGAAAATTATAAAGCACTATACAACTTAAAGAATCTTTCATTCAATTTTTTTAAAACAAGCAAAATAGGCTTTTCTGTCTGGGAGAGTTAACTGCACATGTTCTCTGAAATGGTGAGCTTATAAAAGCTCACAGAAATAATTTTCAGTGTTTTATTTTATTTTTTGAAAGCACTATTGGAATTAAATTGTTGAAATACTGTTAAAAAAACAAAACAAAACACTTTTGTTGACCTCCACTAACATCTCTCTCTTAGGTTAATGTAAGTCAGTCGAAAATAAATGGGGCCATGAGAGACATATTTTAGAATTTATTCTAGGTACCACCATGAGCTTTTCTTGAAAAAACAATTAATCCAAACTGTAAGCACTGCCATTTAATATCTATTAATAATCACCCTATAAAACGGAAGGTCTTTACATAACTAGTTCCTGGAAATGATGATTATGAACAATGCAAATATCTCTGCTCCTTTTTTCCCACCCACCAACTCCCACTCCCCTCCACTAAATAGTTCAGGGCTGTTTGGTTTATTTAGAGCATAAGGGGTGAACAAAAAAACTGTAGTAAAACTTGTGGATGAATTATTTTCTCACACCATATTATTGTGCAGAATTTCAGATTTCATTAGAAAAAGCCCTTATTTCTCATCTGTCATTCCCTTTTCTAAATCTTGCAGAACTTCTCTCCATAGAGAAAGAAATGGAAGATTGAATTTCCTTTTGAGCTATGTTTCTCAACCTTTGTGAAGCTGTCATCTTTTTTGATAAACTTAAAAATCTCACCACCACTCCCAAGATTCTTACACATCTTTTCAGTAGAGCACCCCTCCCCAGTTCACCTAGGGAAACTTTCTGATCTATCGTGCCAGAGAAGATTTAGTCCTGAAGATTTTGAAAGATTTGCTTTCTGTGGTTGGTGTTACAAAAACTATAGGCATTTTTATTTTCCAGATATAAAATCACACTATAATATTAAGTATGTGTATTTCAAGTCCATGCCAAGCCCCATCCCGAGCCCCACCCCGTGGAGACTGAGCTACATCCCCCTCTTCTATCTGAGAATCACTGATGAAGCAAGTCCACAGGTGACCCACCTCTCTGAGTTCCTCCCCAGCCCCTAATACTCTCCGCCATATTTCCTCCCTCTTTTTCCTTTGGTCCTTCTTCATTTTCCATATCTAGGGCTAATTGTCCCCTTACTGATTTCTCTTTCTCTCTTTTCTCTCTCTAACTCTTTTTCCACTTTGCTACCATTATTGGAATGTAGAGTAAAGATGCTGGTATCAGGACTTTGGTTATGTTGGATGAACAAGGAGGTAAGTTCAGATTTCTTCAGTAAGAACAATTCCTCATCTGAATAAAGTCCATTAAAAAATGATTTGTGCATCTACAGGTGGTCATTGATGTGTGTTATGCACATATATGTGTGTAAGAGTTCTACAGTTTTTATCTTGCTTTTTTTCTCCTTTTTCTGTTGAAAAGGTTGGTAAATGTATGGAAATGTTGAGATCTTCATGGTTGAATAAATGGTACTACATGCCCTGTTATATGTGTTGGGGTAATACAATTTTGAAGGCAGAAGTCATTTGTTTGAATTTTTAATGATAGGATTTTGGAGAGTTTGAGAATTCTCCTCCTCATCCCCAATCTTTCCCATAAATTTGATGTGATAATTCCTAAATAGAATGAGAGTATAGTATACCATATTGTCCATTTCTTTTGACCATCCTAATTCAGCATCTGGCAATATTGATTTCCAAGTCATTATGAGAATTCCTTGAATAACTGGAAGCTGTTTTTAACAGGACATAAACTGAGGGAAATCATTGTAAAGTGGAAAATTGAACCACTTAAAATATTTGAACTTTTTCTTTTAATTATTACGGAAATACTAGAAGCAGTGAACATCAGAGTGCCAACATTTTAGTATAGCATATTTAGTCTACAGTGGAACCTAGAAGGGTAATACCAAACTTTTTTTCTTTGATTTATACATAGAATCATACAGCAATGATTTATTTAATTCTAGCCACAAGTTAGTTACCTGATTCCATTCTGAATTCTTATCATAATAATCAGATTTAGCAGAATTTTTTCTCTTTATGTATATTTTACAAAGACATTAGAAAACTCTTAGCAATCACGAGAAATTTTTTGTCAAAGATAAAAATATAAAATTTTTACAACATGGAACACAATAAACAAACTCCAAGAATAAACCTCAAACTGGGGAGGGGGGGGAGGGGGCGGGAAACTGCCTTATGGATAACAGACATAAGGCATTTCCCTAAAATACAGAGAGACCTTGCATTTTATCAAAGAAAAAGACAACAACGTACAAGAAACAATGGATGTAATACGTAAATCATCAGTTTCCAAGTAGACAAATGAAACCATGCTTCACCCAACAACAGTAATGAGATGCCACTCTTTAGCAGATTGGCACAACTTCTTTTAATTGATAACAATCAATGCTGTGAATATGTTGGGAAAACAGAAACTCTCAGTCTACAGATGGGCACTGTTGATCGGTACAAAGTTTAAGAGTAATTTGATAATATCTCCAAATTTTGATGTTCACCCATCTTTGACCAAGATATTCCACTCATAGAATTATATGCTGCAGATATTCACTGACAACTCCATGAAGAAAAATATACACGCCTTACCTGTAATGGTGTAAAACTGGAAACTAAATGTCTGTCAGTGGGGAGACTGACCAAATCAATTATGATATGGCCAGGAAAGAAATTCTGCATAAAATGTTCTGCAACCTTTACAATATATGAGATCAATTTTTACTGACTTCTGAAGAGTTACAGCAGGGGCAGGGAGGGACTGAAGGAAGGTGTATTATTTGGGGTCCTCTGGGAAGCAACTGCTAAGAATCAATTAGAAGTGTGTGAGACTTCTTAAGGAAATGTCTGTGATGGGTGAAGGGGAGAGGAAGCAGGAGTAGGCAGGGAGAGCCTTTGGACTGTGATGCGGGCTTGACACTTGTGAGAGGAGAGGGGGCAGAAGGAGGATTGGGTAGGAAGAGTCTCATTCTGTAGTGCTGCTCTGAGAAAGTCTCAGCCAGACTGATAGGCAGCCCAGGAGCAAAGACAACCCAATGGAGCAGCCGTGTGACGGGCAGGGATGCATCCGCTCTAGTAAATTGTGCTCAGCTGTTGGCTAGAAGCATCCCAGGGAGGGCATGGCTTCCATGTAAATGTGGTAGATCCCATAGGTGCAACAGCTGGAGGTGTCAGCTAACTACAGGGTCCCTCTTGAAGGGAGATCTGAGGGGTACACCCTCATGGCTGCTATATAAAGACTTTTGTTTCTATATTATTCATTTGTATTGAACTTTTCCAATAAATATACACCAACTAATTTTTTTAAATCGGAAGAAAATTTTTTTAAAAAACAATTGAACATCAATCCCAACACTTCTCCCCCCATTTTTAAAATATAAATTGTCAAAATTAATACAAAAATAATGGAGCCTAGTGGAGTTGTATTTTGAAGGAATTACAATAGCTGTGACAGTCTTCAGAACTCTCCAGATGAATTTGCTATAAATCATAAGACTTGCTGGCTTGATGTGTACAACAATGTCCCAGACTTTGAAACTCAGGACACAGCAAATCATTGCTTTTTAAAAAAATTTATTTAATTAGGCAGCAGGTGCCCAAACAGAAGAGTGGCACCACATTTCCAGAGCTAAATTGATACATATATACTCAGGTAATAAGGAGTTCTATCTTATTAACTCTTTTAGTTAATAATTTGCGTGTGAAGGGAGTAGAAAAGGAGCATTGCAGTAAGAGAAAAAGTTTGAGAAAGGTTCAGGATAATACCATTTTCTCCCCTAATTATAAAGCATTGACATGAAAAAATAATATATACAAATCTGAAGTCAAAAAGAAAGTGAATAAGATATTGAGTTCAAATTTCATTGTACTTTGATGAAGAAAATCTACAGGCAAAATTTGCCCAAATCTCCAATATAATACAAAAATATATTATTCTTAAACACAAATGATTCTCAGGAACATCTTTACATTATTCTCTGAGAAACGAAGTAAAATTGCAGATTGCCCCCACAAGATAGTTAATGTTCTCAGCTAAGACATTTCAATTGTGGCCACATAGCAATAAATGCTAACTTCTTGGTTGAACATATTTCCTAGGATAACCTGGGTTTTACCAGATGCGTGGTGAATAATTGATACTGATGAGAAGCATGCAACTGTAAACCCTCAAAAGTGGGTAGCTTCTGCCTGGTCTTAAATGCTACATGTTCCATTTATACTGTAAGAAGAGATTAGAACTTTTGAAATGACTGATGAGTCAACAACTATCTTTACTGCCATTGTAAATGCATTTTGACACTGCATATGCTGTGTTTAGTTGTTTAGATCAGTAACTGCTTTAAAATTTCTCTCCAGTTATGCTCTACTAATTTTATCTTTGCCTGAACACCAAAAGTGTTGACTGCAACTGCACAGAAGTCTCAAGAAACAGCCATCCGCCTAAAGAGCCAATCCAGGTTGTCCTGCTAAATGGTTGTGCTAGGAAATTCCTTATGGGATTCTTGTTTTACACCCAGGTGTCAGGAGACACCAAGGAGCACTGAGCATGACAGATGGCCCTGAAATGTCCTACGTCCTTGGACTTTTCTTGTCTCCAAGAGAAATCCCCATGAAAAACCCCTAGCCCTAATGTGGGATGATTTAACCTTTCACTTCCATATCTCTTGTTCCCTTTGTTGGTCTTTGCTGGGTTATATGTTTGTTTTGATGCTGAAAATGCTGCTCTTGGGACAATCCCATGGGAATGGCTACAAACTAAACAGTGAAATCTTTGACCACTGCCTGGCAGAGTAAAGGAAAAGTAAACCCTCATCCACAGAGCCTGCCAACTTTCTTAAAGGGTTCATGGCACTACAGGGTAAAATTTGTGAAAACATCCTTCTTGCTAAAGTCCACTCACCAATATCTCTTATGAATGACTAAAGCTGCATTGCCCAATATGGTAGCCCCTAGTCACGTGGCTATTTAAATTTATTTAAATGAATTTCCATATGGTCATCAATTCTAAGGAAAATGAAAATCATGTAGGCAGCATCTTGTAATTGGTTACACTCATGAAGGCTTACCCATTGGATCAATCAATAGCATTGACCTCTTGCTATTCTTCTACTGTTTCTTTTTTTACTAGATTGAGGATTCTAATGGTCCCATGCTGCTTTACTTACATAATATTAATAGAAAAGATGTCTAAACTTAGATCCCTGAGCATCCTGCCATTGGTGGATCCATTGCAAATAACCAGTCATCCAAATATCATAGCAAAAGAAAGAACAATCTCTTGCCCCAACATATAGTGTGATGTACTGGAATACCTCCCCAATCCCAAATCTTATTCCCCTCCCAGTCTCCAAGAGTAAACAGAAAACAGCCAGAAAGTAAGTTTAGGGAGGAAAGGAGCAGTCAACCCTAGACACTGCATTGCATCAGCCTCTCAGATGCTGCTGTCTACGCCAGAATGGAATGAGGATATTGATTGCTTTCAAGCATTTCCTGAGGAAAATCTTCACAGAAATCATTTAAGTGCTGTGAAGTCCCAATACACCAAACATATCCACAAACGTAACTCAGTAACACTCTTAAAATTGCCATTATTGTGAGCTCCTGCTATGTGCCATAGCACTGAACAAAACAGGCAAAAATCCCTGCCTTTACAGCATTCACATTCAAAGAGGGAACCAAAAAAAAGAAATATTATTGTCAGAATATCTGTGACAAAATGGTTCCACAATATTTTTAAATTTCTTTTTAAATATTTTTATTTTTTAAATTTTTGTTTATTTTTTTATTTATGGCCATGCCATGAGGCATGCTGGATCTTAGTTCCCTGACCAGGGATCGAACCTGTGTCCCCTGCAGTGGAAGCGGTGGAGTCTTAACCACTGGAACCCCAGGGAAGTCCCACAATATTTTTTTAATTAAGGATTTGACTGATAATTGTGTATAACGAAACATTCAACCAATATTGGAGCAATAAAATAGTTTTCTGAATCAACTTTTCTGAAAGAACTCCAGAATTCCTATTTGCTATGATCTTTGCTGAACAAACTGGCAAAACATGGCCGAACCCCGCTCTCAGAAATAGGGATTTGGACCTGCCTGTTTGTTTTTATCTTTTAATTTGAATTCTCTGGTTCAGAAATTCAACACTTGTGGGCCAGTTCACTTTTATTTATGTTATTTTCTAATCCCTGGAGACACAGTGGGTGGGGATCTTGAAATGTCAGAAAGTTATCTTAGCTGAAAATATTAACTCAAGAGAAATTCCTTAGGAAAGGCAAACACCTGAATGTGTGTCCCCATGCCATAACCTGTGCATATGTCAGCTGTCATTAGTTGAGTCCAGCAAGTTTTCCCTCTGAACCCAGATGCTTCAATCTCATCTCAACCCAGCTCTCCAGGAAGCCATTAGCAATTCCTCGATTGGAATTTGGCGTCCCTATTCTGTCTGTACTTAACATAGTTCTTGTTTTGAGGATATTGGGCTCCTTTCCCCCCAACCAATCCCCTCATTTGATAGTTAATTTGATCTACAGACTAATTTATTGCATTCCTTAAAGGAAACTGGAATGAAGTCTTCAGAAAAGTACAGAATTCTCTGGATTGTAAAGAATTGTCATCCATTTGTTTTTTAGCCCCTTTAGAGATTTTTCTTAAGCTATTACCGTACCTATATTTATTCAGCAAAAGTTTGCCAGCACTGCACCCTTATTTCCTCCGGCTAGCCTATGCTGGATAAACATTTTGTTTTCCCTTGTCATTTGAAAAGCAGAGCAGAGATAGCAGATTCTTAATAAGTTGAATTCTATTCCTCAGCCCCACAAAAGAGAACATAATAGGCTCTTATTTTCCAAATGGATAGTCTCTCCAGTTTGGGCCACTAGTGAACCTAGCTTAGTTTTCTGGAATGACAATTTCGACTGGAATGACAATTTAATGTGAAATTGTTTTTAAGTGATTATGTATGCCCTTAGACTGGAAATGTATTTACCAGTTTTATTATAATCATGCCTTCCTTCCCAGAGGCGTAGGCATGCATGCATGAAAATACAGATGAATAGAAATGTAATTAGGTTTTGTAAATAGACAGCCAAGACATCCCATTGCTGTCTTAATGGTCTTAAAAGCTGTTTTAAAAATCCCTTCATGGAACTGATAGTTTACTCAATTTGATGACACAACTTTTGAAAAATTAATCAAGTTGGTGTATGTTACCCTGGTGACCTAGAAGTATGATTCATTTTTATGGGTATTGATCTATGTCTTAGGTATACTAAGGTCAGCTTTCCTGGCAGTGATGACTTGGTACTGTTTTATGTTCCAATCCATCACCTTCCTCCAGAGACCCAGGCATTCATTTTTCCCATGCTCTGCCTGGGGTTGGGGTCTAGCATTTCCCATTGTGGAGAATGGGAAATCAGGGGCAGAGAAGTGAAATGCCTTCCAAAGCTTTCATTACAAGGAAGTCATAGGATAAAAGGAATTTAAATGTTCCACTACCTATAACATTGCTGTGCTGATGTTGCTTTTCTTAGAACTTGTGTTAATTGAGTATTCAAAACCAAGAGCTGTCCATGGCCTGCCTTTGACTAGAGAAACACTGCTAGGGGGAAAAACTGTATGGTATCCAGTGATAGTTATCACTGTAGTTGTTATTTTTCCCAAAGAAGAAGGTGGATTATTTTCTACCCTTATCTGGTTGAGGATGCTTAAAAACCAGAAGACTGAGACCTGTTAAAGTTGAAGCAGACACTTTCTCTAGTAGCATTACATCTGAATGCCTAAAACATAAACTAACATGCTGTTTTCTTTCTCTTGGGTTTCACTGGTGTCTGAGTAAGTGAATATGCTGTGTTGTTTTCCTGGATCCTCAGAATCTAACAGGCCTACCTACCCCATCCCATCGTATCTGCACTATAAACTATTTGAGCATCATTTTTGTTCATTTCCTTCCACCCCTGGCTGCATAGGGGAGCAACAGCCGACTCCAGCAATGCATCCTCTCGGACAATGCATTGTAATAGCTCTCCTTCTTTTTCAAATTCCGTTTCACATAGACATTTCTCATGTTCTGTTGGAAACCCCCCAAAAATTCATTCCACACTGTCATCCCTTTGTCCTAACCAGAACAACTCGATCGTGTCGAAGAAGGCATGAACCATATCAACCAAGACATGAAGGAGGCTGAGAAAAATTTAAAAGATTTAGGGAAATGCTGTGGCCTTTTCATATGTCCTTGTAACAAGTAGGTACTGGGTACCAGCTCTAATCTGTGGCGTCCAGTTTTCTTTCTTTTTTTTTTTTTTTTCTTTTTTAATGTCAAAGTGAATGTCTGAAGTTTTGTCTTTTTTTTCTTTGTCCTTTTTCATCTGCTTCATTCTGTGGGGATAAAATACTTGTGTTTAATCAGAACAACTGGAACGCATTGAGGAAGGGATGGACCAAATCAATAAGGACATGAAAGAAGCAGAAAAGAATTTGACGGATCTAGGAAAATTCTGCGGGCTTTGTGTGTGTCCCTGTAACAAGTAGGTGCTGCCTGCCTGTCTGAAGCTTTGGTTTCCCAAGGCCCATCTCCAAGCCTTGACAAGCTCATTCCTGCTGGGTGCAAAGGCAGGATGAGTATGTGGCATGCAGAACAGATCAATACCGTCTCCAATGCATTCATCTCATAGCATAGATGATATTAGTGGGAGTTACTGTTGATGCATTAAAAATCAGGCATACTACAGTGAAAGCTCCACTGTCAGCAACTTTTATTGATGAACGTTTCAACATTTTCCAGAACGTGTACCTCGAGACAGAGACTAATCTCAAGAAAGAGGTGCTTTAGAGAACATAAAATCCCATAAAAGAGGGATTTTATGTTCTCTAAATCCCAAAAGCCAAAATTGCAGATTTAGAAAAGACTGTGGGTAAGTTGGGAAGATGAGAAACACGTATCAAGGTCTGATTTTTCAGAAGCAAAAATAAGAGTTAATTTGGCCCAAACAAGCATTTCATAAGTTAGAGAGTATGACAGCAACTCACCCTTTCAACTGCCCACCAGTTGCCAAATCGTGTCAGTGGTTAACCCGTAGATGCCACAGCTGCACCCAACTCAGAGGCAATGAGTCCTTCAACAAGAAGTGCTCAAGCCTTAGCCAAATTGGACCCATCCCTCTCCAATTCCTCCTCTTGG
The DNA here is from genome assembly GCF_039906515.1 of Pseudorca crassidens. Lineage (NCBI taxonomy): Eukaryota > Metazoa > Chordata > Mammalia > Artiodactyla > Delphinidae > Pseudorca > Pseudorca crassidens. The sequence goes on along the minus strand of NC_090310.1, from coordinate 50,895,992 downwards.
AAGACCTCCCTGTACACTGGCCGAAATGTTGAAATGTGTAGATTTTGCATGCACAACATCACAAAACATTCAACTATTAAGGTTCTGCAATGCTTTTTTGGAATGTAGCAGAAATGTGACATGTGGTTATAAAGGTTTGCAACAGAAGGAACCTGAAAATAAGGGTTCTGGAAGGTAGTCTCCTTTGACTAGCAGTGAAAAAAAAATGCATGAGCGGATTGTCCAACATGCATTTGGAAAATTAAACCCGTTACCCGATCCCCTTCACCCCTCCCACTTCCCTTTGAACAGAACCTTTTTCCTAAAAGCTCTCCTGATCCTAGCTTTTAGAATAGAAATTGATGTCATTTCTAGCTGATTATATGACCATTCACATCCTTTAAACTTCGAGGCTGATTTAAAATATCCCACTTCCTGTTTAGGAGGGGGAGGGGCTCAATTTACAAATAAATTTAAACTTTTATTTTTTCTTTTTTTAAAGAATGATCTACAGTAAAGTCTGATTAACTGGAATCTAGCTAACTGGAACCCTTGAGTATATTTATACTTTTGCTCCTTTCCACTTTTAACAAAAAGACAAATGAACAAGGAGAGAACAAATCCCATCAAGGATTTTAAAGTGTTTCTCTTTAAGGTCAGTCTAGGCAGTTGGCATTCTTTCACTCAGTCTCCATTCTATATAACTTCTACATCCAATAGGACCAAACAGTAAGAGCTGAGCTGCAGAGGAAAGGCCATCAGACACATCAAGAGAAACCATAACCAAGGAATGATTTGATCATGCTCACTGCCCTAAGACTCTGAGGCAGGAAAGTAGCTCAAGAATCTAACAGATATTCAGCCATCACCCTTGAAATAAAATGTACCGCCATGGCCCACTGCTAATGAAGAAAGTCCAATAATTCACCAAAATGACATTGCTACGCATTCCAGTTAGTCAAGATTTAACTGTATATCCTTTTCAGTGGCCACTTGCCCCCAGGTGAGATGTCTACCTGCTTTGTGATGAATTTCACAGGTACATTTTCCCCATCCATCAACTGTATGTGGAGAAAAGGTGGAGGCAGGCCCCCTTCCCTCCCTGGGATGGATTCTAATGTTCAGATGAAATGACGACCCCTATGAATTCCACATACCAGTTGGCAGTAATTTCTTATTGCACAAGAGACCCTAACTGAGCTTCAAAGCTTGACTGAAGTGTTCCGTATTGTGTGTAAATAATGCTTTAAAAACCATGTGTCACAACGCAGTGGCTGGTGGTGCCCTGGACTCTCTGAGGGCTTCGCCCTGTCTCGGCATGTTTCGAAGGACTATGATAGATGTCCGGCAGTTATGTGAGTCTATGTGCAGCATTGTGGGTGCAGTGATTCGCCTTCGTTCAGAAACGCAAACTTTCCCACCCCCTTGACTCTGCCAAAGATGGTATACCAGACATTTTACATAGCAGAAAGCATCACAAGGTCCATATAACTTCTGTTAATGTGAGGATGGAGGAGATGGGGATTTGAAAAAAAACAACAACAACAAAACCAGACTCTAAACTCCATTAAATTAGATTTTGGATCCTATCCCACTAAGTGGGCCCCTGGCTCTTTAGAGCAGTGAATTCTGACTGCTCTAAGGCTGTGGTATTATACACTAGATTGTGGAAGTTGCTGAAATTCCATTTGTACAATTTTCCAATTTGTCTCCAAGGTTTCTTGGTCCCTAATCTTCAAATATTACTATTAGAGCCAGTTTTAATAAATGGCTATGGTCCTACACTAAAAGAAAAAAAAAAGGTTAAATTCCGGTGTCTTATAATAGAAAATGTAAAAATGGGACCAAAGGAAGTTCTGTTCTTGGACTAAAAAGCATGTGGTTTCTACTATGCAAAGAACCTAAAAACATCTTTGATTGCTCAATTACAACACACCTACCAAAACACGCTGCACATGTTTCTATTGGGCACAACAGGTATGCCTGGATTTTAAGTTTTTCTCCAAGGCAGCTCAGTGAAATATGGCCTACGGAGACCACACCAGTTCCAGACCACTCTCCCCCACCACATCCCAGGACAGTTTGAAGTAGGAGTCTGTAACCACTCCCATCCTGCCCCTCAGCCCAACAAAGAAGCTATTGAACTGCGTTTCAAATCCTCATGAAGGCTATTACTGTCCTGCTGGTGCCTTTTTTGAGAATGGTCAACTTCTGGAGTAGTTTGGCTTAAATGAGAATGCTTCACTTTCTACTCATGCCTGTAGCTGGTGCATGAAGAAGATGTAGAGGGATTTCCCTTTTTGGTGCTAGATGGCTTGTTCTCTCTTCTATTTTCCTGCATTCATTTCACTACGCTTCTTTTACTTTTTGTCTCTGTGGACAAAGGTTTGTACATCGATTCTGGATGTATGGTAACTGTTTGGAAGTACCGATATATTATCTAATTCAAATCATTCTAGAGGCAACTCACAGACCATCACGCTTGGCCAACCACCAATCCTTTATGTTCTCCATGCAGAGTGGGAATGCTTGTTTCCACACATGCGTTGGGGGAAAACAATTAAGCAGGGAATCTTTGCATGATGGTGTGTAAAAACTTGGTCCAGTATGTTTTTCTTGATGACAGTGTGTTCCTGTGGTGTGATGTACACACTCTACTTGGCAGTCTTGTTTTGTGTCTGTCTGCCAGTATGTTTTTTCTGTGTGTTTTGTGTCTCAAAATATAACCGTGTCATTGAAATAGAACTGAATGTCCTCTAACTACCTTAATCCTTGTCTTAAATCCAACTAAACTACAAAAACAAACCAAAACAAGAACAACCCGCGGGCAAAGGTTGCCATCTCGACAATTGCAATTGACTTGATTGGAAATTAAATCCTGAGTAGCTGAGGCATGGTGGTGGCCAACTCTATGGGTCCAGATTATGATATATCGGTATTCTCTAATGCCTCGAATTAAAACTCATTCGCTTGGTTCAGTTCTTAGCTTGAAGAGGTAACCGTTGTTGTGAGCTTGATGCTCTGCCCCCTTTGCTTGTCACTCACCCTCTTTTTTGCATAGGCTTAAATCAAGCGATGCTTACAAAAAAGCCTGGGGCAATAATCAGGATGGAGTTGTGGCCAGCCAGCCTGCTCGTGTGGTGGACGAACGGGAGCAGATGGCCATCAGTGGTGGCTTCATCCGCAGGTGAGCCTTGTGCAGCCGGCGCTATGTAAGTTATCTACTTTTGAGTGACAAACCACCCCAAACTGAGTGGTTCTAAAACAACAACTAAGGAGTTCCCTGGTGGTCCAGTGGTTAGGACTCCTTGCTTTCAATCCCTGGTCGGGGAACTAAGATCCCACAGGCTGCGTGTAGAGGCCAAGAAAAAAAAAATCATTTTTCTACTTCTGAACCTCTATGTTGGCTGAGTAGGTCTTCCAAAAGCCTCTCCTGGACTCACTCATTACATGCACCCGGGTGAGGGATGATCCAAGATGGCCCTCCTTGCTTGTCTGGTGGTTGGCTGGGGCTGTGAGTAGGGAGCATCCATTGTTTTCTATGTGGCCTCTCCAGCAGGAGAGCTGAGGTTTCTTGCATGGTGGTGGCAGCAACCCAAGGGGCAGGCTCTGATGAGCAAGCACTTATCAAGCCTTTGTCCACATTACATTGGACAAAGCAAGTCACATGACCACATCCAGCATCAGTGTGGCAGTAAACAGGTGTCTCATTCTGTGAGTTTAATTGGAACAGAACTTATGAAAGATTATTTACAGAGATGTGGGCAGGGTCAATAATAAGGAATGGCGAAGCACTTATGAACTAGGAATAGCAGGAAGAATCCTGAAAGGATAGGAGAGAGCTGTCACCAGAACCCAACTGTAGTTATGGCTATGGGCAGGGGCTGTGGGTTGAGATGCAGCCACTGTCAAACCCAACAGGAAACTAGAAAGGGAAATAAATGCCCCAACTCCTCAGTCTCTTGTCCTCCAGTCTCTCACTGGCCATTGGACAAAGCCTACTGGAGGGCAGAGTAAGAGAACCTGGGTGATAAGGTTGTAGAGAGGTCAGCCTCTCTGGGCAGAGAGCAAAGAAGGCCAGAGAGCAGATCTGGGGGTACAAGTAGAGAATAATGAGCAGACCTGAATTCTTATTTATCGTTTCTTTTGAGATCTGGAAGCAAAAGCTAACTTAAACATCTATTAAAAAATCTCAAGTCACACAGACCTGCCAACTCGGAACTAAAGTCTCAAGAGATCAGAAAATAGTAATAAGAACAAATATCTCTGTTGTTAAAAAGAAAAGGAAAAAAAACTATAACTTTTTACAGGTTACTACACTAGGACTTAGCAATGACTAGGGTTGCTGTTTGTACAGCCATCTATACCCAGGCCTTTGTAGCTGAGACTGCCAACAAACCAGATTCAAATGTCACTGCCATTTGTGTATAAAGATCTAGATATCTACCTAGAAATAACAGATGACAATTCTATTCATGTTTCTATTGCTCCAAGGGAAACCAGACCAGGGGTCCTCAATCCTGGCTGCACATTAGAATAACCTGAGCAATTTTTAAAAAGTATCAGTGCTTGGACTTAATCCACACCAATTGAATCATAATTTCTAGAAATGAGATCCAGGTATTAGTAGTTCTTAAAGCTCCTCAGGTGATTCTAATGTGCAAATAGGGCTGGGAACCCTGGAACCAGAAGTATGCCTTAGCTGCTGAAGATCATTTAAATAAGCTTCTTTTCTACAGAAGAAATCTAGGAAGTTCCCCTTTAATTTTATCTGGCCTGGACTGCTTTAAAAACGTTAGAGGGGCAGTTTGCATTGGGATTTACCATGGGGGATGGATTTTAACCCCTCTGAACATATTTTAGCTCATCACCATCTGTTGTAGAAAGATATTAGTTAGCCAGACATTCTGCAATAAGTACCTACTGTTTACAATAAAGAGTTAGTGCCTTCTTAACTTTCAAGCTGAGCTATGAAAAAAATGGAAAGGCACTTTGGATAAGGCACTTTGAGAGCCAACTCCTTCCTCCCCATTCAAACTGAAACAATAATCTTTTATCACAGTTTTCTTCCTTGAAATCAACCATTCACAATGCCACCAAAACCCCCATAGCATTGAAATCTGAGCAAGTAAAAATCATCTTGAACAAGTAACTCCCTTTGGAATTCTTGGGAGCAAACAGGATTAAGGGGAAGACGGTAATTCTCATTACTCTTCCCATTGATGTTGGTCCCAAATGGGGAAGAAGATGAGTGGAGAAATTCTCTGACTTAGTACAGTAGCTTTTGTTTCATTCTAAATTTGAGTCTTGGAGATTTTGACTGACACTTCAGAAAGAAAAATACAGTTTCTAACTAGTTCCATTCTCTGACCTGGAACCCTCCCAACTAATCCTCCCAGCTGATTTTACCCTTAAAAAAATGAAAATTGGGATAAACATATGAAGGGAGGAAATGATGTGTTGGTGGAAGCAAGAGAAGAAGATAAATTAATCTATTTAATATGCTTTCTTTAAAAATAGAAATGTAAGTGTTCAATAATGCACTTTAAAACATCATTTTCCAATGTACAACAGCGAACATGTGTTCTTGTATAGAATAGAAATTTTAAAAGAATAGGATTGATACCTAGAGGTCTACAGATTTTCCCTAAACTTTGAGTCCTTGGTATTTGAGGTTTTTTCCTATCTTCTAAAAACTGTTCTTTGATGCCCAGGGTAACAAATGATGCCCGAGAAAATGAAATGGATGAAAACCTGGAGCAGGTGAGCGGCATCATTGGAAACCTCCGTCACATGGCCCTGGATATGGGCAATGAGATCGATACACAGAACCGCCAGATCGACAGGATCATGGAGAAGGTGAGCATGTGGCATTCAGCAAGTTTCCATTGCTTATCACTTCCTCTGAAATAACCACCAAGGAAGTGCGAAGGGCATAACAAGACCCTCAAACCATGACTTTGGATTCAGACGTTGGTAGATAGACATTTTCCCTTAATTTTCTAAGACAAAAATCCAGCAACAGATAAGTAAGTAACAGGGTAGAATTTAATCTAGCAGATATTCCTCAGAGGAACCTTTGCTTCAGGCATTGTGCTAGGAATCAAAGGACATATTAAGATGAGAAAGACATCATCCCAACTGCCAAGAAACTCACAGCCTACAGAAGGCAGTGAGCTTCAGATGAAAATATAATTTGCCAAGAAAGCCACACATCAAATGCTAAATCATGTTAGATGAGGAAAGATTTCAAGGGTCAGGGGATGGGAAAATCTCCAAAAAAACGGTTGAATTTGAATTGAGTCCTAAAGGATGGTTAGGAGCTTGTCAGGTGGAGATGATGTAGGAACAGAATCAGGAAATGAGCAAAAGAATAGTTATTTTAGGTTAGCCAGATGATGAATATGAGCTTTGATTTTATAAGTGCCAGAGCTTTAATGACAGTTCAAAAAGTCCCAGATTCCATTTCCAGTTCAACAGTGCACATGTCCAGATCTCAAAGTAGGGAACATAATCTGATGAAGCTGCGTTCACATAAGGACACCAGGTGTCATGCTAAGACTGAGCCCCCTAGTGTCAACAAGAGGCATAAGGAAGAGTGGAGACAGTAGAATGGAAAAGGGTAGGTTTGGGCTTGAGATTAGGAGGAAACAGAAAGAAACACTGGAAAGCTCTTATATAAAGATTTGGGGCACCCAAACCTGGTATTCTACACTATGTAAATCTGATTCAGTCTCTATGTCTTTGTATTCCACTCCCTCCCCAATCAGTAGACTCCTAAATATTGCTTGTAATCTCTTAAAGGTGTCCAAATGCCAACAGGGAGAAATAGACACATTATGGGTTTAATGGTAATTGTGCATCTATAATCGATTCTACGTGGCTAATCTTATATTGTGTGAGTTTATTCCTTGGAAGATATTGAAGTTTTGAGGCTGAAACCCTGAGTTTCTTTTCAACAACTCATCCACTTTGGTAGGGGGAAGAAGGATGGTTTTTGAGATCTCTTGAATCATAAGGCTAAATACTCAGTTTCTTAGTACCTAAGCATTCTCCACTGACTTGAGAAAGCAATGAGTAGACATAAAGGGAACGCTTTGCCCTATTGTGTTCTGTGCACTTTATATTAAAAATATTTGATTGCATAACACTTTGGCTAATCAATATTGAGCTACACAGATGTCAATGTTAGTTGACAAAATACTTGAGCTCTGCCTACTTTACAAGTCATGACATACTTATTATTGTTAAGAGCCTTTGATACGCTAAAGCTTTTAAAGCTTTTAAAGCAAATCAATAGATTTTCAGAACAATATTGGGGGTTTCATAAAGCACTAGAGCCAACAGAAATGGACCTAACCATTACGGCCCAGAAAAATGAACTAAGAAATAATTGCTGAACTACCTTCCAACAGGAAAATGATTTTTAAAAAATGAAGAGTAGTCATTTTCTATCAAAGGACCCAATTGACTCAGATGTAGGGAGATAATGTATCTCTTAACTCACTTAGAGTCCTAGAAGGAGAAGTTCTACTAAAAGAGAGGGGTCAAATCTTTATTGATAGGTCTGGGCTTTAAGCAAGCTGTTTTCCTGGAAAGGCAAGTGACATCTTAATTCTGCCGCTTTGTATTTCTAGTTCTCTTCTTTAGGAGAATACCTTTCATTCTGGGCCAAGTTTGCTATAAGAGCAAAGACATGTGCAGCTATAAGGTTTAATCAAAAGTCAGACAAGTGGATAGGAAATAGTCATTACAGTTTATATCATCCTTGAATGCTGAATTGCTTAAGAAGTAAGGTAGGGGTCTAGTTGCCATTGAGTAACTAGCCTTTTTTTCCCCTCAAAATAACAATGTGGATATGATTGAGATAAAGCCCATTTCAACTCAGCATTGCTCCAAATGATACATGTTACATGAGCTACAAAATTATTAGTAGACTTCTATCTTCTTGTGCAAGTTCTTACTTCTGATAACAGGAATGGTATGCAGAGGTCTCCTGCATATTTAAGATTAAATCACACTGTAGAACAAAAGAGAATCTTCTGATGTTTCTCCCATATTCTCTCGTGACTCCAACAGCAATCTTCACCCAACTTCATCAGTCATGATCCTTTCTCATCACTTCAGATAGCAGTGAAGTTTTGGGAGTCCAAAACAACCCAATTTTCAATACATCCTTATGGACTGTCAAGAAATTACTTTGTCTATTTTAAAACCTTGTTTTCTGATTTAGGATATTTATATATAGACAATCTTCTAAGGTTAAAAAGCTACGATTCTCTTAGAAAACTATTAAAACAGGGCAAGTTTATATCAGATCTTTATGGGAACTGTTGCTAAGGAAACAACTTAGTGATGTTCAAACTTGGACTTAAAGTTGTCAGTGGAAGATGCTACACACACATTGAAATACAGTGAAGTTGAAGCTTTAGCATTGCTCACATTCTCTCATCAACAAGGAAACATGGAATTTGAAAACTAAGATCTTGAGTACCAGCAAGGTTTTCCTGCTCACCAGCTTCATGACCTGGTTCCTCACCTGAAAGATGATAAGAGAACAGTGCAAATCTGGGGTCAGAACAGGCTGCCATGTGGGATAGTGAGTATCCACTTCTGGAAGTCTGAGCTGTGGCCTAAAATCTACCTGTCATGGTCTGAAGTTGAGATTTCCAGAGTGTTCAGAAGGGTGAACTAAATAGCTCCTTCTACCTCTCTTACTGGCTTTTTTCTTAGTCATCCTGGGTTTCTCACAAGGGCAAATCATGTACCATATCTTGAGTATATTAGCAAGTTTAGGATTCTTTACATAGAAATATGAAAGTTGGAATGGGATATATTGCATAAATAAAGTCCTAAAAAGCATATAAATAGAATAAACACAGACACATTCTCCAAATACCAGGAAGACATCTAAAATAAGATTATCTCAGGAGTTTTTTCTAAAAGCACTACTGTTATATAATATAATAAAGATATGGCACTTTTGTACTGTATGGGCTGGAATTTTGATATGCTTCAGAAATAATTCAGGTGGACATCACAGATGGCTGTTAAAGATAGGTCTGTTCCAGCTCCTCCCAGATCCTTTGAGGATATCCAAAGAGTAACCTCATGCTCTACTTCAAAATATCCTCTTGTACCATCATGTGAAGACTCATCAGTGCATTCTTAATGTAAGAAATCCTAGAATGTTTGCCTCCAGAAATGCTATCCATTTTTAAATGGATGATTTTTCTCATTTGAACAGTTCTCAAAGTTAAGTCTGGAAAAATAGAATAATCCAGTCTTCAGGAGCATTTCACACTGGTCTGAGCCTCTAATTTTCCTTTGTACCAAAGAGTCATTATTTCTGTAGCTGAAGAGGGAATACTTAAGAGCCAAGTAAAATTGGAGAGAATACCCATTTCCCAAATTAGGAACCTAAGGTCAAAAATATGAATCTATAGATCAAGGCAATCAAGGAAAATTAGTGTTCTATCTTATCTGTTTTGAAGTCAACACTTAATTATCCAAACAGATGGTAGGGAGCCATTGCCAGATAATTTAGAGTTATGGATAATCTAGAATTATTTTTTATTTTAACTTGGCAAATTTCTATTTGAATATTGATAACTCTAGTGTGCTGAGAATTCACAATTAAACTGAATAAAGAAGACACAACTTGGTGGAGATTGGAAAGCACCAAGCACAGTCATGGATGCAAAATCAGTAACTGTTGAGTAAATACTGGTTGATATAAAAACAGTCCAGTTTCCCTACACTGCCTCTCAGCTTCCTTCCCCTCTTCCCAGGCTGGAGAGGGACAGACAACATTACCAATCATAATAGAGGAAAACAACAGCCTAAAAAGAATTTTTGTCTTCCCTTCTACTTGCTGACTCATACATTTCTCAGTGGTGTCAGGAATAGTTTATTTTCTGGAATTTAAAGGTATATCCAGGTAGCAGACCTGGGTTTCATGATGCATGCAGAGCAAAAGGTAGCTCAAGCAGTGAAGGGGTCAGTCAAGGCACAAAATGATAGTAAATGATCCCCTGCTAAAACAAGCCAGTTATAACTCATAAGAGTAAGTCTTCAGAAATGGGGCTAAACAATTATTAAACATCCTTAAAAGCAAACCACGTTTTCACCCAATAACAATAATTACAAGATAAGATATGTTGAGCCCTTAATTTTTGCAAAACATTATTCTAAACATACTATGTGTATAAACTCATTTCATCCTCATAGCAAACTTAAGTAGTAAAATGACTAACATAGTGACTACCAGTGTGGACGCTGACTCCAGGGTGCTGGCCTTCTGACTCTGGTTTCCTCATTTATTAGTTCTGTGACATTAGACAAATTGCCTAAATCCCCTCTGCTTAGTTTCCTCACTTGGTAAAAGGAGCTAATAACAGGATATACCTCATAGTTGATGTTGTCAAAGTTGAATGAGTGGAACTGTGCTCATTAGCAGTGTTCTTTATTATCCCCAGCTTATAAATGAGAAAGCTGAGGCCCTGAAATGTTAAGTAATTTTCCCAAAGTGACACTGCTAATAACTGTACAAATGGCAGGAATTCAACTCAATCCAACGGATGTGAATGCCTGCCATAGAAATCACTGGGTGTCATTCCAGAAGAGAAAGATAAATGATATAACTCTGCTCTCCATAGTAGGGAAAAGAGTCATGAGAACTAAGATCAAGCTTCTGTGATCATGTCTAAGTCCAGCCATAAGCAATGGTTCTGGGAACACAAAAGGAGGCATGGTTCATTCTGATCAGGGAAGTCTCAAGATGCCTTCACCCAACAGGAGGAATTTGAACTAGACCCAGAAGGATGAATGGAATGTGGATGGGTAAACTGAATTCTGTTTTCTTTCCCCTTTCTCCAGGCTGATTCCAACAAAACCAGAATTGATGAGGCCAACCAACGTGCAACAAAGATGCTGGGGAGTGGTTAAATGTGCCCACCTGTGTCCTCTTCCAAATGCTGTCGGGCAAGATGGCACCTTCATGCTTTTTTCATGGTATTACCTAGTAGGTCTGCACACATGCACACATCAATCCGCCCCCATTGTGAATGTTGTCTTGTGTCATCCATCAGCCCAACAATACTACGTGTCTTTTGTTCTTTCTGGGTCTCTTTCTTTCCAAAGGCTGTATATAGTGGTCATTTGGTGGCTCTAACTCCCTACGTAAGATGTCTTGGGTTTCATTTTTTCCTTTTCTCTCCTCAGTGGCGTTTGCTGAATGACAACAATTTAGGAATGCTCAATGTGCTGTTGATTCTTTCAATACACAGTATTGTTCTTGTAAAACTGTGACATTCCACAGAGCTACTGCCACTGTCCTTTCTTTGGGTGTCAGGCTCTGAAACTCTCAAAATTTGCTGTCTTTGGTTCCTCACGGCTGTCATCTGTCTTTATGATTTCATGATTAGACAATGTGGAATTACATAACAGGCATTGCACTCAAAGTGATGTGATTTATGCATTTATGCATGAGAACTAAATAGATTTTTAGATTCCTACTTAAACAAAATATTTCCATGACAGTAGCATACTGATGAGAAAACACATACATAAAACAACAGCAACAACAGCAAAACAACAACAAAGCATGCTCAGTATTGAGACACTGTCAAGATTAAGTTATACCAGCAAAACTGCAATAGTGTCACTTTCTTTTTGTCAATATTTAGACTTATTAATCATAATCATCCTTTTTTTAAAAAAAATTGTTTTTAAAAAGATGGGTTAAACACGCTCACCATTGAACCATTTCCAGCAAAATATATGTTTGGCTGAAACTATGTCAAATGGATGTAATATAGGGTTTGTTTGCTGCTTTTGAAGGCTCTGTTTTGGAGAAAGCAACCTTGCTGTGAAACAGTGTGGAGATGTAAATTTTATAAGGCTGATTCTTATTAATCACCATTTCCCCTGTGGTTTGTTATCAGTACAATTCTCTGTTGCTTAATCTAGAGCTATGCACACCAAATTGCTGAGATGTTTAGTAGCTGATAAAGAAACCTTTAAAAAATAATATAAATGAATGAAATATAGATAAACTGTGAGATAAATATCATTACAGCATGTAATATTAAATTCCCCCTTGTCTTCTCTGTCAGTTTGTGATGTGATTGACATTTTGTAGCTAGTTTAAAATTATTAAAAATTATAGACTCCAGATGTCTGTTTTAATTTCTTCATGGACCCACTCACATGAGTGGATGCACTCACATGAGAAGAAGAAATCTGGATGGATGCACTCACATGAGAAGAAGAAATCTGGCTACTATCCCATTGCTCCTAAGAAGCCAGTTCTGTGTGCTGAGGACACTGCATGGAAAAAGCAAAGGTGTCCCTTCTAGACACGATCCAATGACAGCCAAAACTTGGCTTGATTTTTATAATCTGTTTCAGAAATGCTTGTGTGTAGGTTCAGTGTTGTCTGTGGGGAAATGTAGTTCAGCCAGAAGGCATAGAAAAAAATTCCATGGGAAAAATATCTGTGGTACTCAGACTTGGCTGTACATTGACTGAGGTATATCAGGTGTCAATCAACTCTCATCTTCCTTCCTCTCTCCAGTATCCCCACCAAATTTAGACCTCCACAACCACCACCACTGCTGCCCCCACTTTATTTAACAGCTTTATGGATGTGTCATAAAATTCACCCATTTAAAATGTATGATCCAATCGTTTTTAGTATATTCACAGAGTTGTGCAATCTAATTTTAGACTATTTTTATCATCCCAAAAAGAAAGCCCATACCTATTAGTAATCACTCCCATTCTACTTCCCTCAGCCATAGACAACCACTCATTTAAGTTCTGTCTATAGACTTGCCTATTCTGAACATTTCCTGTAAATGGAATTATACAATATAATGGAAGCCTTGTGACTGGCTTCTTTTATTTAGCATCATGGTTTCAACGTTCATCCATATTGTAGCATCTAACAGAGCTTCATTCCTTTTTATGGCCAAATAATATCCATTGTATGGAAAACACATTTTGTTTATCCATTCATCCACTGATGGCCATTTGCATGGCTTTCACTTTGGGGCTATGATGAGTTATGCTGCTATGAACGTTCGTGCTCAAGTTTTTGGGCAAACATAAGTTTCATTGCTCTTGATATTACCACCTTCACCACCATCATTTCCTCTGCCACCAACACTTCTCCCACCATCACCTCCACCATAACCTATACCCTCCTACCTCCACCGTGACCACTGCTTCGACTACCACCACCTTGACCTTTCCACTACCTCTGCCACCTCTCTAACCGTCTTAACTAGCACCTCCATCTTTATCACTGCTACCTTCCCAGCCACAACCATCTCATTCATCACCACTGCCACCACCACAGTTGCCCCCACCTCCATCTCCTCCACCACCTTCACCAACACCACCGTTATCTCTCTCACCTCTGCCACCTCCTCTGTCTCTGTCTCCTACCCCATAATGGCAATGCAGGCAAATGTATCCTGATTGCTCTGGTTGGCTGCCATATCATTTCACCAGTAACTCTGGAGGTTTGGTGAGAGCAGCTAAGAAGTAAAAACAGTGACGACAAGCTCATCATTCTCAGGGAATGTTTGCAGTTCTTTACCCTGTTCCCAAACCTCAGAACAGGTTCTAGAGATACCCAGGTGCTCAGAGAAGTTATTCTAAGGACCAACTCTAGCAACACATTTATTCCTTAAAATTAAGGTAATAGAGAGGATGCTCAAAGATGGAGAAGACGAATAAATACACCGTGTATGTCGAAGCTGCTAAGGGGTCGATGTATGGGCCGAGTTAGAAAATTCTTTTCCAAACTCCATCTGTTCTCAGTGAGGTGAGTGAGTGTGGTTCCACATTGTGTGAGTAATTAAAATCCCACACTGGATACATGAAAAGTAAGACATGGGTATCCTGCTTTAAGGTCCATCACATAATTCATTCTGAAACATATTTCCTTTGATAATTGAGCTTGTCTACCCTCAGCTTTAATGCAGTCAGCTTCATTTGGCTAAAGGAAGACATATTCCCCAGGCATGAATCAGATCTGTGTAACGCACCAACTCAGGAAGTACAGTAGAAATATAATTACTGGAGCAAGGTGGAATACTGCGAAGCCCAAGTCTTCTATCCCTCTCATCCGTGAGCCTTCAACAGAACACCAGAAGGTGAAAGGTGGTCCTGTGTCCTAGTGACAGAGTCCTTTCCTCTTGTCTGCCTCTCCATTTCTAGTTCCGGTTTTCTTTTTTCCACATCCTCCCCCAGCATCTGCTTTGACCATCTTGTCCCAATCTTTGTGTCACTGATTTGTCAGCACATTGATAACGGCACTGGAAACTGAGAGAAAGGGAAGAAAAATCATACTTGTGGTCAGCTAGTACATTCCAGGTGCTGTGTGAAGTGCCTCATTAATGTTGACTCATTAAACACTCTTAAAAACTCTGAAAACTTGACATTATTAGCCCCATTTTGCAGAAGAAGAAATGAATAGATTATTTGAACCAGATTTCTCTTGTTTAAGCTAATAAGTGACAGAGGCATGATTCAAGCCAGATGTGTGTGTGTCTCCAAAGCTGTAGAGAGGCCTGGAAGATAAATCCAGGATTGTGCTTCTCTCAATTCAGCTGGTCAGGAAACTCCGAGAGACATTTGGCTTCACAAAGAACAGTAAAGACAAATGTGCTGGGCTTCTTAGTAGAAGGTCTTGGTAAACCCACCTTTCATTCATTCATTCATGAAATGATTTTTTTTTTTTTTAGAAGATGTTGGGGGTAGGAGTTTATTAATTTACTTATTTTTATTTTTGCTGTGTTGGGTCTTTGTTTCTGTGCGAGGGCTTTCTCTAGTTGTGGCAAGCGGGGGCCACTCTTCATTGCGGTGCGCGGGCCTCTCACTATCACGGCCTCCCTTGTTGCGGAGCACAGGCTCCAGACGCGCAGGCTCAGCAGTCGTGGCTCACGGGCCTAGTTGCTCCGCGGCATGTGGGATCCTCCCAGACCAGGGCTCGAACCCGTGTCCCCTGCATTAGCAGGCAGACTCTCAACCACTGCGCCACCAGGGAAGCCCCTCATGAAATGATTATTGAGACTCTATGCCAGGGCCTGTTCTGAGTATTGGGAGTGGGAGGGGCAGGGACAATTCCCTCGATTCATTGAACTTACACTCAAGCTGGGGGTTTTATCTATCCAGATAAACCAACAACTAAAATATGAAGTGTATCAGATGGTAACTGCCCCAGAAAAATATAAAGCAGTGAGGAGGGTAAAGAGTGTAGGAGGTAGGAGAGAAGGTGTTATTTTAAAATAGAGTGATCCAGGAAGAAAAGGTGAAGTTCAATGTTGGGAGTAACTAAAATGATATGTCCAGAGCGAACCCACTTGGGAAGCAGAGGCTGGGAGTGATAAAAGGAACGTACAAACTACCTGTATCTTTTCATTTCGTAGTACTGGCGTACCTCCTCTACAGCTCAATCAATACTGGTTTTAAGTATTTCCTACATTGTCCAGAAGGAACTTGTGAAATCCTTGGCCCTATGAGCAAGAAGGCTCAAAGGATGAAACAAACAGTGTGCAAGGGATGAGTATTAAGTCAAATGTTATTAGAAGAGTAAAAAAGTGTTGACTTCATGATCCAAGATTTGGGAATTCTTGCTCTAAGTGGCCATCATCCAATCATCCACTTATTAATTTACCTTCAAGTACATTAGTCATATACCTCAGGCTCTCCAACTAGCTTTTGGAAACTCAAATACATCTCCTAGAATGTAGGGGAAACAAGGAAATTAAGAAAAACTAAACCATGAACAAGTCATTTAACTCTAGTACTCTCAGTTATTTCCAGAACGAGTTGCCAAAACCTCCCAGGCTGTTCTAGAGCCTCACTCCCAGGCAGGGCGCCACCAGCTAATGTTCCCACCCACCACATAGTCCTTAGCTCCTCCAGCCTCTCACCATAGCACAGCTTCAAGACCATCCTGTTTATGGGAGTTGCTGCCTTGAGTTCACGATTCTCTTTCCACAAGCAAACTGGAGAAATTGACCCACAGTCCTTCTAGCAGATGTTGCTAGTGCCCTGCCCACATCCTCGGAGCACTTACCTCTACTCCCAAAAGGTGATTTACAGTGAAGAACCAGCAATTCTCTGCCTTGGGGCAGGGAACGCCAGAAGTGCGAAGCTTTTTTTTTTTTTTTAATTAATTTTTATTGGAGTAAAGTTGATTTCCAATATTGTGTTAGTTTCTGCTGTACAGCATAGTGAATCATTATACATATATCCACACTTTTTTAGATTATTTTCCTATATAGGTCATTACAAAGTATTGCGTAGAGTTCCCTGTGCTATACAGTAGTCTCTTATTTGTTACCTATTTTATATATGGTAGTGTGTATATGTCAGTCCCAATCTCTCAATTTATCCCTCCCCCGCTTTCCCTCTTGGTAACCATAAGTTTGTTTTCTACATCTGTGACTCTATTTCTGTTTTGTAAATAAGTTCATTTATACCATTTTTTTAGATTCCACATATAAGTGATATCATATGATATTTGTCTTTCTCTGTCTGACTTGCTTCACTCAGTGTGACAATCTCTAGGTCCATTTATGTTGCAGCAAATGGTATTATTTAGTTCTTTTTTATGGCTGAGTAATATTCCATTGTTTACGTGTACCACATCTTCTTTATCCATTCATCTGTCGATGGACATTTAGGTTGCTTCCATGTCCTGGCTATTGTAAATAGTGCTGCAATGAACATAGGGGTGCATATATCGTTTTAAATTTTCTTTTATTTTTTATTTTTTGTGGTACACGGGCCTCTCACTGTTGTGGCCTCTCCTGTTGCAGAGGACAGGCTCCGGACGTGCAGGCTCAGCGGCCATGGCTCACGGGCCCAGCCGCTCCACGGCATGTGGGATCATCCCGGACCAGGGCACGAACCCGTGTCCCCTGCATTGGCAGGGGGACTCTCAATCACTGCGCCACCAGGGAAGCCCTATCTTTTTGAATTATGGTTTTCTCCGGATATATGCCCAGGAGTAGAATTGCTGGATCATATGGTAGCTCTACTTTTAGTTTTTTAAGGAACCTCCATAGATAGTGGCTGTACCAGTTTACATTCTCACCAACAGTGCAGGAGGGTTCTTTTTTCTCCACACCCTCTCCAGAAGTGCTGAAGTTTTAATGCCCCTGGAAGCAGTCCTCGACCAAGGATGGATAGGGCTGGATGAGTGGTTTCCCCAGCTTCTTTGCCCCCAGGTTGGGATGGCTCTGAGGCATGTGTTCTCAATATATTGTCTCCCAGAGTTCATCAGTAGAACCAATCTCAACTTCCTCACATGACATCTTGCCTGGTAACTGTCACTTTCTTTACTGGCTGTCTTCTCTTCTCTGCCTCTTTGCCACCTTCCTACTTGTATTTCCTGAAATCTCTTTTCAAATAAACTACATGCCCCCAAATCCTTGCCCCAGGGTCCCCTTCTGGGGAAGCCCTACCTAAGACAACACGTTTTTATGAGATTCATGCCAGCTTCTGATCATCTCCTCCAAAACACTGCCATAGAGAAATGCACTGCCTGCCACCCACTTGCCAGCATTCTTTACTTGCCACTGTTCTTTGGATCCATCCTTCTTCAGTAAAATGCCCCTTAATTCCTACTGCATGTGTCTAGAAACTGGCGTTCCTCAGTGGTGAGCAAGGAGCTGCATGCAAAGCAGTACCAATTATTGTCTGAACCCATGGCTCTGCATTTGTGAAATCTGGCTTCTGCCCCTCATGTAGCACCCACCTTCCCAAAACAAGGGTTGGAGGGATGAAAACTTATAGTGAAAGACAATGTGCTCCCTCTCACAAAGTTATAAACTGAAGGGTAGCTTGGATGTGCTATGGAAAGAGAATTCAATCAGGAGTCTTAAGACTAGCCTGGGCCTTAGTCTATATATGTCTAAGCAAAACAGATATAATGATGCTTGCCCTACTTATTTTATAGGATGGTTGAGACTATCAAGTGGGATCATGTTCATTAAAATGCCTTGTAAATCTTATGTGCCACAAGATGACAAATAAAGTGAAAGAGAACATAGCACCACCAGGACTGAAAACAGGCCTCCCTTGCCACTTTTGGTTAGAGAATTCACTCATTGCATATGTGCACACACAGTGTACTCCCTGGACTTCACCTTAAGTTTAAATAAATTAATTTTCACATCAAAAATGCTTCATACTTTGTTAAACCTACTAACAAACTCTTCAGTTATCTCCATTCTGAATTGTAGCAGTTGGTCTGCTAAATTTTTCACCATTAAAGTTCTATCAGTCTCTTTGACCTTTACCCAAAGGTAATAAAAGTCAAGAGTGTTAGCACTGTTTTTGCCATTGTTCACATCCAAAATAAAAGGCATCCCAGGGACTTCCCTGGCAGTCCAGTGGTTAAGACTCCGTGCTGCCAATGCAGGGGGCACAAGTTCGATCCCTGGCTGGGGAGCTAAGATCCCACAATCCACATGGCACAGCCAAAAAATTTAAAAAAGAGACAAAATAAAAGGCATCCCCTAGATGTTATTGTGAGACCCAAATGAGTCGTACACTCTACAGTTCTGTCTTAATATTACCTATTGTTATCACTGTTGCCAATACTATCAATGATAATAAGGGAAACCAGGCAAAGGATCCAAAGAATATGGTGGAGGCTGTGAACCTCTGTAACAGTTAGCTATTGCTACAAAACAAGCTGCCCCCAAACATGGTGACTTAATAAATATTCATTTGGCTCACAATTCTGCATTTTGGCATTTGAGGCTGGGCTTGGCTGGCAGTTCTGGTCTAGGTTGGGCTCCTCACATAACTACAGTCAGCTGGGCAAGTTGGCCAACTGTCTGCTGAGGAACCTCCCTTTTTCGCTCTGTGGCCTCTCATTCTCCAACAAGTCAACTAAGATTTGCTCTCAGGGCAAAATCAGAAAAAGTCCAAGAAAAAGAGTGGAAGTAGGCAAAACCTCTTGAGGTCTAGGCTCATTGCTTCTACTACATTCTATTGGCCAAAGCAAGTGACAAGATCAGTTCAGATTCAAGAGATAGGGAAATACACTTCTTATTGGGAAAGGCTTAAAGTCATATTGCAAAGGGCAGGGATGCAGAGAGAGGTGAACTATATGGCTATCTTGGCAATCAATCCACCACACCAACCGAGAGGCCTATGGAATTCTCCTTCTGTCCTCTGTGTCCTTGTCATCTCAAGGAAGCAAAAGGGTAGATCCTCTGTGTGCCTTAGAGTAAGCACACCCGAATATTCTTCCCCTTTAGTCATATTCAAAAGAAAAACTGTAGGGCTCAGCAGGCAGCAGCCCAAGCGAGGATTTGAGAACCCGAGCTGAGTGATTGTAGGACTGGGCACTGCTGACAGGATGTGGCAGCCAGTCGATAAGACTGACCTTAATCCCAAAATAACGAAACTAATCCCTCCTATTCAAAGCAATAGGGTTTCAGCACCATCATTAACCCCTAAACACCAGAACTGGAAAGAAAACATTTTAAAATGTTCAAAATAGAACTGGATCCTCAACCAGCACCTGACAAATATCCTTATTCTAAAAACTTCTGTGGTTTTTTCCCTGCCATCTTTTATTTGTTGCTATTTTGTGGGAATTTACATGGAAATTTCTCAGGAGGAGGGCAGGTGCTTTCTTTAATTTTCCTTTCCTCCCAATCTTTTCTGCACAAAAATATACCATTCTCTTTGCTAAAAGGATAAAAAAGACTGATTACTCAGGGATGAAAAAGAAACTATGTGTGTCAGAGACAGCTTAAGTACACACAAGTGTATCCTGGTTGTCTGGGGAATGGGGGTGTGGGAGGAGACTACTGTCTTCCCAGGCACCGTCTTAACTTCTTTAAAGGAACCGACACAACCGCCAGTTTAGGAAAGATGAGAAAATGCTAACGGTGTGTGTTTTTAAACTTTCAGAGGCTGGGGGGGATAGAAAGCCCTAGAGAGCTAAACCCATACCCTCATTTGTTATTAAAGGTAAAGCCCCCAACTAGGACAAAGAGATTCTCTAAGGGGCTAGAGCTTTTATATGTCTCCACTGAAAATCCACTTTACCTTCCATACCTATTGATTTGACCATGACAATGGCCTACTGGAATTCCTGGCTTCCAAAATTTCATTTCTGTACCTTAAATATGAAGAGCCCACTCAGCTCTGAGAACAATGAACAATTAATTCTTCAGTCGAGATATCCTGACCAACTATCTCAACATAATCTTATTCCAGAGCAGTGATTTGAAGCCAAGAAGAAACAAGGGAGTGCCTTGGAAGTGCTGTCCGCAACCTCCAGGGACTGAATTAGGAGGCATTCCAGGTTGGTTCCTCAGAAAACAAAGCTGAGACAGATGCATAAGTCTAAGTAGTTTATCTGGGAGTGTGATTTCAGGGAGCAGGAAAGAGGGATAAGAGAGTAAAATAGCAAAGGAGGGGGAGCCATATGGAATTAGCCAAGCTACAGGCACCTGGGTGTTGATTCCCATGGGGCAGCTGAGAAGCCCTGTGAAATGCACATCAGGACCATCTTCCTGGGGCAAGCTGGGGAGATTTACCCATCAGCTTCCATCTGCCTTTAGTTAAGGATAGCCACAGGGCAGGGCATCAACTCCCAGATACTTCTGAGTGAGGCACCTGAATGTCAAGGGGCTCTTTTCAAGGTTGTCCTGTCGTAGAAGATCAAAGGCCTCCAGGCAGAAGTGAGAGATGGGGCTGAGGCAGGTACTGTCAGTTCATGCTTGTGTGAGGCTGGTTGAAATCTGCATGAAACTGGTCACTACTGCTGTGGCTGGGATAAGAGACAGGGACAAGAGAGTTGGAAGGTATGTTTAAGAAGCATCTGATGTGCATTGCATACAGTTGTGCAGTTTGCATACTGCTCAACTCTAGAGGGTGCCATTCACAGCATAATAGCAGCTCCATGTTTCCCTGCTTTATATATAGGGTCTCAAATGAGATTTTGTTTGAAAGAGATTCCACTGCTAAAAAAGAAAATGTAAAAACAACATAAGATGAAACCTTTAAAAGCTTCTGTTTTAGAATAATTTGGAGGACCAACAGAAGGGACAAACTGAAGAATAGATGGGAAAAAAAATAAAGTTCTGTACATTAGTGATGGATCAAAGGCTTTGGATGTTAACAGAAAAGTAACAGGGAAGGCTTGCTTTTTGTTTTTGTTTTTTGAGTCCTGGAAACCCAAAGGCAAAAGGCCAGGAAGTTTAGCATTAGGAGGGAGATAAGGAAGAGGAACACCAAAGAAGATAGTATTGAGCAATTCTGGCAAAATGACAACACAGAAGAGATTGAGGGAATGGGGGTGGGGGAGCAGAGAATGCCATAACTAGTTAAAAGGAAATAAGAAAGAAATATAAAAGAGAACTTTTAGATAAAAATACTACCCGGGGCTTCCCTGGTGGTGCAGTGGTTGGGAGTCCGCCTGCCGATGCAGGGGACGCGGGTTCATGCCCCGGTGCGGGAGGATCCCGCATGCCGCGGAGTGGCTGGGCCGGTGAGCCATGGCCGCTGAGCCTGCGCGTCCGAAGCCTGTGCTCCGCAACGGGAGAGGCCGCAGAGGTGAGAGGCCCGCGTACTAGGAAAAAAAAAAAACAAAAAAAAACCAAAAAAAAAACAACTACCCGAAAGATTGGAGGATAGGGGCTGGTTATGGACTCAGTTCCTTGTTACTATTTCTCTTTCATCTTCCGGAAATAACCTCACCTGCAATCCTTGGTCCTTCTCTCTTCCTTTATTCTTTTTTTTTTTTTTTGCGGTATGCGGGAGCCCTCTCACTGTTGTGGTCTCTCCCGTTGCAGAGCACAGGCTCTGGACGCACAGGCTCAGCGGCCATGTCTCATGGGCCCAGCCGCTCCGCAGCACGTGGGATCTTCCCGGACCGGGGCACGAACCCGCGTCCCCTGCATCAGCAGGCGGACTCTCAACCACTGCGCCACCAGGGAAGCCCTCCCCCTACCTTTATTCTCACAGTGATCAAGGTGACCTTGATTATAAGCTTCTGCACTGCAAAGCTTCTCTCATCCTCAGTTTCATCCAATATTGCTCCAAAGTTCAGAGAAAAAAATTCATCTCTGACCAAAAATTTTACACTTCCATTCTCTCGTGTTCTTACATATCTGTACATGCCCTTCAAACTCATCTAAACGTCTAGCTGCTTCTCCTACATTTTTTCTAAGTCCAACTTCCTAATGTCACCAAGAGACCTGGTCAACAACTTCCTCCACTCTTGTACCAACATCTGTAACTTTCTGCCCATCAGCCCTGGACTATAAACCCCAAACTCTGGATAAATGCAGCCCACTGCCTGATCCCACCTGCATGAAGTCCTTTGGAACATAGGGTAAAATCACACAAATACCTGGATTGGTGCCAATAAAAACACATGGTCCCGCTGGAACTGTAATGCCCAGCAGGTGGCAGTGTAAATTGGTACAACCACTTTAGAAAACTATTTGGCAGGACATTTGGCCCTCCGTATCTGGGATTCTGCATCTGCAGATTCAACCGATCACAAATCTATCAGTAAGGGACTTGACCATCCGCAGATTCTGGTATCCGAAGGGGTTCTTGGAACCCATCCCCCGAGGAAACAAAGGGATCACTGTATCTACAAAAGCTAAATATATGCATACACTATGATTCAGCAATTCCATTCCTAGGTATCTACCCATCAGATATGTACTTTCGTTCATCAAAGACATGTACTAGAATGTTCATAGCAGAAAGTATTCATTATAGCCTCAAAGTGGGATTTGCTCAAATGCCCGTCAATAATAGAATGGAGAAATCTATTATGGTTGTTTACACATGGAATTCTTCCAGCAATGGGAATGTGCAAACTACAACTACATGCTAAAGCAAGGAGCATAGACCTTATTAATTCAATGCAGAATGACAGAAGCCAAATATAAAGAACACTTTGTTTGATTCCACATATATAAAGTTCAAAAACAGAATAAATCAATCCATAGGGTTAGAAGTTAGGATAGTTATTACCCTTAGAGTGAAGGGCTAGTAACTTAACCAGGACACAGAGAAGTTTCTGGGGCATTAATAATGTCCTGTTTCTTGACATCAATGCTGGTTACATGGGTGTATTCAGTTTGCAAAAATTCACTGAGCTTTAGAATATGACATGTGTGCACCTTTTTGGATGTATATTATATACCTCAACAAGAAGTTTCAAAAGAGTTATAAAAACAACAAAATAGAGTCCCCAGCTTCATCTGGCTCTCCCTTCAGCTGTAAGGGGCTTTCAAATATAAAGGAACCCCTTCTGAACCATCCTTTTCGTTTCCTCTCTCCTAGAATGATTTTACCTTGTATTTCAAGAGAAAAAGTGAAGTTGTCAGTTTTGAAGTTGTCAGAAGGAGCATAGTTATGAGCCCTGTGGAAGCTCCCCTTCTGTCTGTCTTTATATTCTTTCGTTAGCTCACTGCTTTTGCTCTCTCATAATGCTGCTGCAGGGGACCAACCATGTCCAACTCATCCATCTCAACCTTTCAGCTTCTGCTCTCATCACTTCTTCATTCCCTAGATCTTTCTTAGTCTGATTCCCAAAACAGGGAATCCAATTAGCTCCTCCCTTATTTTCACAACAAGCAACATCATAGGTTGCTGACTCTTTGACATTTGGTTTGGATAGGCTGAGCTCAGTCACATGCTCACTCGTGCTCCAGTTAGCTATTGCTGGAGAGTTAGGTCATGTGACACAAAACATGGCCACCTAAGCAACAGGAGCTTTAAGGAAAAGGGGTGTAGTGAGTGAGTACCTATTGATATCTATATATTCACCTTAAATCTTTAGTCTAAAAGATTTCTTTTTTAATTTAGATTCTCCCAAAGCAGAACCTGAGTTAGGGATTCAGATTCAGACAGTTTATTTGGGAGGTAATCCCAGTGTGCAGGAGTGAGGGATCTGGTAAGGAAGAAAAGCCAGTACAAGCATGTGTTGTCAAAATCACTGCTCTGGGCAATGGAGCTCAGTTCCATGGGAACCTCTGAAAACTTTACAGAATGCCTCTCAGAATTGTCCAGTCTAAAGAGGAAAGGCAAGAGCATTCTTTTTTCTTTTCTTTTTTTCCAGCTTTATTGAGATATAATTAACATGCAAAATTTTTTGTAAGTTTAAAGTGTACAAGGTGATATTTGATATGTGTTTATATTGCAAAATGATTACCACAATAAGGTTAATTAACACATCCATTACCTCACATAATTATAATTTTTTTTGTTTAAGAACATTTTAGATTTACTTTCTTAGCAACTTTCAAATATATAATACAGTATTATTAACTATAGTCACCATGCTGGATATTAGATCCCCAGAATATATTCATTTTATAACTGTGAAGTTTGTGCCCTTTGACCAATTTCTCCTTATTACCCCTACCCACAGCTCCTAGCAACCACCATTCTATTCCCTGTTTCTATGAGTTCAGCTTTTCTTCAGATTTCACATATAAATGAGGTCACATAGTATTTGTCTTCCTCTGTTGGACTTATTTCACTTAACAGAATATCTTCAAGGTTTATTCATGTTGTCACAAATGGCAGGATTTCCTCCTTTTTATGGCTGAATAATATTCCATTGTGTGTAAATACTATCAATACATTTACTTTATCCATTCATCTGCTGATGGACACTTAGGGTTGTTTCCATATCTTGGCTACTGTCAATAATGCAAGACAGAATCATTCATTCATTAGCTCACATCCACATGGGTGGAGGATTGTTGATTCCCCCACAGAGGTGTTAACTCCCCCATATTTCCAAGCTTTCATGTACAGGGCTGAGCAAGCTCTCACTGGTGCTCATGACATTGGAGAAGCCCTGGACAGAAGGGAAAACTTAAAGTTTTCAAGACACTGTGTGCTTGAAATGAGTCAAAGACTGCACAGGACTATCTACCCCTCCATGACTGAAATCAGAGCTGAGGTCTAGAGACCATGGATGGATCTTCCACCAAGGAATAGTTAACAGCCATTGTTTTCTCCATTTTCTTACTACTCTCTCACCCTTCATGACCTTTGATTCAACCCTTGGTAAGGTCACCATGAAGTTCATCATAATTTCTGAGCACAAGACAAAGAGAAAACTTTCCAATCCTCTATGCCCCAACCTCTCTGGTATATTTGATACTGTTGACCTCCAACTTCAAAACTCCTTCCTTGTTTTATAAGAAACCTCTTGCCTCTGAATCTTCTCTTTCTCAGTCTCCTTTGGTTTCTCTTCCTCTGCCTATCTTTTAGGTGTTAGTGTTTCCCTGAAGTACTGAGTTTGGTTTGCTTCTCACTCTGCATAAACCCAACCTTGCCTATATTAGCTTCAGCTACAGCCTCCATGCAGATGATGCCTAAAACTAGAACTCCAGGCTTCTTTACTGATGTCCCAAATCACATTTCTGCCTGCCTACTAAACACCTCCTTCCAGCTCACCCACAGCCACTTCAAATTCATCATGACCCATACTGAATTGCATACCGCCCCCGCTTCCAAACTTTTCTGCCTCAGGACTGAAGCCAGATACCACGCCCTCATTAAATCAGTTGCCAAGCCTTGTCTGCACCACCTCCTAATATCTTCCTCCTCTGCCCCTTCTTTCCTATGGCCACATGTGGAAGAACACAGATTCAAGACTAGCCTCCCCAAGAATTGCCTGGGTCCACACCACCCCCAGAGCGAGCTTAAAAAGCCATCAATCCATTCATGTTATGCACCTCCAGTCCTTCAGTGGTTTGGTTACCATTAAGATAAAGAACAAACTCTTTAGCAGGACATATGAAGCTATTCATGATCCAGTGGCTGCCAATAATTAGGAACAATTTATTATTATTGCTCCTTAGCTTACTAAGAGGCTTGCAGTTACCAGAAAAGGATGTGCTTCCTCAACCCCCACCTCAGTCTCCCAACCCACTCTAGCAAACACCTGCTCATCCTTAGAACTTCATTCAGGCATCAGCTGAAGTCTTCCACTGCCTTGACCACTCTGAGGTAGATTTAAACACTACCTTCTCACTCTTCTCAGAGCATCCTATTAAATCTTCAAGTATAACATGCATCACATTGCATTGCAAAATTTGCCTTTATGTTTGTCTCTTTCATGACACTATAAACTTGTATCCGTTACTATTGTTGTGTCAGAAACAATCACACAAACTCAGTGGCATACAACGATAAATATTAATGTCTCACATTTCTTCCATGTTCAGCAGTTCTGAGCTGGGTGTTTCTGCTTGTTTCTGCTGGGCTCACTCATGCATCTGTGGGTCTGATAGGGTTATATCTGGGCTGAGCTTGGCTGGACAGCTTAGCTGGGATAGCATTACTCCATCTGTATCTCATCCTTGAAGGCAGGGATTTTGTTTCATTCATCATGGCCCTTGGTATTGAATTGCCAAACGGAAGACCACAATGAGATAACTAGTTAATATTGAATATATTAAACAGAAAGTACTAAATTGAAGCCAATGGCATCCCCTACTCTTCCCAAGTTCTTCCAGTTATCCATACCTAAAAGAACAGAATACCCTCTCACCCGTTCTCATAAGTATTATTTTTTCACTATTCCAATGATTATTAGGTAAGACTTCCATGTCTCTTGCAACCTCTCAGCAGAACATTCAAATACCAGGTGGTATTTTATCCACAGGGTAACAAGGATTTGTTTGCCTTCTCTGGAGCTATTTGAAGGAAAGCCACTCTGGTGGTTTAAAATATATATGTAAATTCTTTGATGCTCCCTCCAATAGGTGAAGCCTAATTCTCTTCCCCTTAAGTGGACACTTAGTGACTCACTTCTAAGGAATAGGATAAGGCAGAAGTGACAGTGTGTAACTTCCGAGACTAGATTATCAGAGACCTGTGGCTTCTTCCTTTCTTTCTCTTGGATCACTTGCTCTGGAAGCAGAAGCCAGCTGCCATGTCATAAGGGCATTCAAGCAACCTTATACATAGAGAGGGCTACATGACAAGGAACTGAGGCCTCCAGCCAATGGGCACCTGAAAAAGCCTTCTTGAAGCAGGTACTCCAGCTCCTTCTGAAGACTGCAGTAGTCCTGTTACCTACTGCTAGTTCATGTGCCTGATGCACCGTGAGGCCAAACAACAAAACGTTGGAGTTTGGAGCAGAGAAAGGTTTATTGCAGGGCCACGCAAGGAGAAATGGGTGGCTCATGCCCCTCAAAACCCCAAACTCTCCAAAGGATTTCAGGAAAGCATTTTTAAAGGCCAGGTGAGGGAGGGGCATCACAGGGTATGTGATCTGCTCATGCACAGTTCTCTGATTGGTTGATGGTGTGGTAACAGAGCAGTTAACATTGTTAATCCTTAGGCGCCAGAAGGTCTGGGGGTTATGTGCTCATGATCATCAAGTAGTTAATTTCTTCTATTTGGTGGTGGTTTTTAGCATCTGAAAAACTCAAGAAATATGCATGAGATACTATTACCTGGGTACTTCAGAGAGGAGCTACAGCAGAATATATGAGGGTAGGGTCTGTCTCAGGAAGGCCCATAGGGTCCTGCTCTGTTGCAGTCCCAACCAACATTTTGACTGCAACTTCATGAGAGACCCTGAGCCAGAATATACCCTGATTTTCAGAAACTTTGTGAGGTCATAAATGCTTGTTGTTTTAAGCTGCTAAATTTGGGGACAGTTTGTTATGCAGCAACAGATAACAAATTCATCCACCTTGTGAATAAATTATTGAACCTTCCCCCAAAGACCAGGTTCCATAATTGTAACATTACAATGGCTTCTAAACAGCATAAAGGGGAGAAAATACAACAACGAAACCCTCTCCTCGGAAGCCTTTTACCTAATGTTTAAAAAAACAAAAAGGACAAAATAACTATCTACCTTCCTTGGAGGCTAATAGAAAACGATCAAGTTTTAGGAGAAACTGTTAAGTCTGACTGCAAATGCTGTCCAGGAAGTCTGAGTTGGACAGCTAATTTGTAGAAGAAGAATTGAAAAAACTCTAACATTATCCCTTTGACTGAAGCCCAGTTCCTAATTTTCAAGTTCCACATTTAGCTGCCACCTCCTCAAAACAACTAGATTGCTAGAACACTAATGTGACCCCCAGTTTATTGAACTGTCACTTGCTTTGTTCTCCCCGGCTTGGCCCTGAGACAGAAAACACTGCAGGCCAACTCCTGTTCTAGCCCAAAGGTGATAATGAGGGAAATCGTGAGACGCCTAAAAATAATGGGAAAAGGGAGCAGCGTTTGTGCTTGTGAGTCACAGTTGTTTGGGAGGCAGAAGAGGTAAGTGGACAGAGGAGGATTATATAAAAAGAGCAAAGCAGAAAATAAACACAGGCTCTGCAGACACAAAGCTGAGGGGAGCACCCAGGCCAGAGGCCTCAGAGAGCATCCGAGCAGGCTGAGCTGGAGGTCTTGACGGGCAGGTGCGCAGGTGAGAAGCCTGCGTGTGGCTGACTCCACCAGGGGAGCTGTCACCCACCCACGTACAGCAGGCCCTGGCCAATGATGTGAGGCCTTGCGGATCCCCAAATCTCCCCTTCGGCCACTGAACAGCAGCATCTACCCCCTCTTCATGCCAAGAAACATACATTCACCAAGATGCCACTTTGCACTCAGCACTGTACCAAACCCAGGGAATACAAAAATTAATGAGGCCCCTGGGGATTCAGAACTTAACAGGGAGATTGACCTAGGGATGGTCATACAAAAGAATAGGACAAGAACAATAAGAGGGGATTGTTCAAGGAACTGTGGGAGATAGAGGAGACGTGTCTACTCAGAATGGGGCCTGGAGGAGAGGTCTAAGAGCCTACCTGGAGAGGTGGCATGTGAGCTGCCGAGATAGGAATCATTCTGATGGATTATGTGTTATGGGAGAGAGTGGGTGTGGGGGGGGCAGGTCATTCCATAAATAGGTAATATTACAGTTGTAATAGTTTTCTCAGGCTTCTCTAAAAAATTACCACAACTGGGTGGCTTAAAACAACCGAATTTTATTCTCTCACTGTACTGGAGGTTACAAGTCTGAAGTCAAGGTGTTGACAGAGCCATACTCCCTATGGAGGCTCTAGGGGACAGTATGTTCCAGCTTTTGGTGGCTGCTGGCATTCCTTGGCTTAGGGCCTTATCAATCTTTGTCTCTGTCTTCCCGGTGTCAAATTTCCCTCTGCCTCTGTCTTACGAAGACACTTGTCATTTCATTTAAGGCCCACCTGAATAATCTAGATAATCTTTCCATGTCAATATCCTTAACAACCATATCTGCAAAGACACTTTTCCTTATAAACTAAGACTAACAATTTCCAAGGATTAGTACTTAACATCTTTGAGTAACCATTATTCCCTGTACTACAACAACCTAATACCGGGACATGCAAAGACCCTGGTGAGTGGATATTTCTGCATTCCTTGAGCTTAAGAATGAGTGAGAGATGAGGAAGGCAGACATCTCAGCATGAAGGGTCTTACAGACCAGAACAGGGAAGTTAGACTTGACTCTGAGGGCGACAGGGTACCCTTAAAGATTTTACATGAGAGTGGTCAGACTTTCTTTACTGGGGATTCTCCAGACAACTGTGTGGAGTAGGGTAGGGGAGGGCTAGACTAAAGGCAGGCCATTAAATCCCACACTAGCTAAATTACAGATGTTCGGCCCTGGAGAGAGAGAGGCCCAGGGTTCTCCCTGTAGCCACCAGGTCAGGTTTCATTATCAGTTAACATCACTGTGAGCTTTGAAACAGAGGAGTTAAGGCCCTGAAAGGATCTCACAAATACCCAGTGCCTGGAATATGTGGGCAATACATGCTTGTGAAATAAGACAAGAAAAGCATGTATTTACAAAGACTGTGGAAATTGGGAAAAGTCAGGAGGCCAGTGAACCTCAGTGGAGGGCCACATGGGCCTGCAGGGTCCTACTGAAAGTGTTGATGGGAGGTGCCCCACCCAGGAGATGATACCACACCACCCCAGGGCAATCCACTGCCAATGCCTGACTGACATTGGGGTATTAAGGGTGGCCCCCTGACTCAAAGTGGGACAGCTCTTGGTGCCCTTCATGCTCCAGAGCTCCTCAGGGTGTCAAGCTGAGGCTACAGATGAGACCACACCCTTATTCCACTCCTGCCTGGCTTTGTCCTACTCCGCTCACCCTGTCACAGTTTCCTCCTAAATGCCCTCCCTAAATAAATCACTTGCACAAGAATCCTCATCTCAGGCTCTACCTAAGACAGCTTCCCTTTGTGGCGATGTGGATCTTAGGACAGTCTTAGCTAAGAGACAGGTCAGCAAGCAGAAGTTCAAAACAGCTGTCAATGACTTCCAGGAGAATGCTAATTCTGCACTCACTAAAATGAAGGAAGAAAGTTTTGAAATTGATATTCAATAAGTAGATGCCAAAAATTTGATGGTCTGCACAGAGTGTCTTTTCTTTTTCCCAGAACTGGTTTCTAATTTAAGACTATTCCTTTGACACTTATCTCACTCTTCCTTGCACTGAAATTTTATGTTTTTGCAACACGTTTTGTTTTCACCAACTAAATTCTTAAGTCTTTGTGGTGAGGCCCCACATGGTAAGGTTTTCTTCCCCATAACGCCTGTCACCATAGTTGGCACTCAGTAGGGGCTTAATAAAGACTCAAAGTTCACATTCACCTGAGTTTGTGTGGGCTTTAGAGTTTACAGAGCACTTCACATACCCAAAGTGTGGTCCATGGACTGGTAGCATAAGCATCACCTGAAAACTTGTTAGAAATGCAGAATTTCAGCCCACAGCCCCAATCTGCTGAGTGAGAATCTCTGGGGTGGGGCCCAGCAATCTGTGTTTTAACATGACCTCCTTGTGATTTTATGGGCACTAACATTTGGAAACCACTGGCATATATCTCTCATTCAACTTGGGATGGATTGATTGGAGAGAGGACTGTCAACAGAAAGCCACAAAGAAGTGCAAAAGCAACAGGAACTGACCCCCAACAAACTTGCCTCCAACTGTGTTCATGCCCTGGGAGTGCTAGGCCAAGGTCCGCACTTCCCATTCCACTACTGGGATTCAGACCCCACGTCTAACACGGGCTGCTTCAGCCAATGATTTCCCTCATCCTCTGTTTCTTCATCACTGAAATGGGAACAATTTTAGTACTAGCTCACACTGGCTAAATAAACTGTGGTACATCCGTGGTACAAAGGAATACTATGCAACCTGAGGAATGAGGTGGGCTTATATCTGCTGCTATAAAAAGATGTCCAACTTATATTTTTATATAATTCAAGATTCTGAAGAGTAAATTGTGTGTGTGTGTGTGTGTGT
Source organism: Pseudorca crassidens (assembly GCF_039906515.1). Taxonomy (NCBI): domain Eukaryota; kingdom Metazoa; phylum Chordata; class Mammalia; order Artiodactyla; family Delphinidae; genus Pseudorca; species Pseudorca crassidens. The sequence continues at coordinate 50,864,677 of NC_090310.1, read as the reverse complement.
GTGTGTGTGTGTGTGTGTGTCAGGTTAAAAACAAAGGACTCATTACATAGATACGTACATTATACCCAAATGTATACATTGCATATGTGTGTTCCACATATGCATTACATATTTGTGTGAAGTTAAAGATAAAATACTCATTAACATATACACACAAATAATTATTACATGTATATTGTATGTGTGTGTGAGAGAGAGAGTCCTCCAGTTTTAACCTCTCATACACACATACACAGAGCACTGATTATAGGTGAGATGCTGGAAATATCAGTGAAAATAAGAAAATCAAATTCTTGTCTACAAGAAACATACATTCTAAGAAGAAGACAGCCAACAAAGAACCAAATACATAAATAGAATAATTATAGATTGTGATTAATGTTATGAAAGAAACCATCTCAATGGTCTGATTGTGACTTAGGAGGGGCTTGTTTGATAAAGGACAGTGAGGATCTGCAGGAGAAGGTATGTTTAAGCAGAAACTGATGGAGGGCATGGTGATTCGAATTGTTGGGGAAAGGGCATTCCAGAGGGAGCATTATGGGCAAAGACTCTAAAACGGGAAGGGGCTTGGCTCATTTGAGGGTAAAAAAGAGGAGATCAGTAGAATAGGAGTCCAGTAAGAGGATGGAAGAGGGTTTTATAAGTTTAGATGAGGAAGCACAGTATGCACACCTTGAAAGTTGTGTTAACATATTGGATTTTGTTCTAAGAGCAAGGAGAATCCATCAAAGGGTTTACCCAGGGGACTAAAACCCTCTGATTTGTGTTTTTAAAAGATCCCTTGGCTGCTGAGTGGGAACAGCCTCATGGGGAAGGGTGAGGGAAAGCAAGGCCCTATCTAAGAGGCCATTACAAAATTCAGGTAAAATATGGTGCAGATGCTTTAAACTAAGGCAGTGACTGTGGAGGTGGAGAAAAGTGGGCAAACTCGAGAATTACACTGGAGGTAAAACCAGACTTGGACAATGGATTGAAAGATAAAGGATTGGTACTAGAGTCCACTGGCCCTTGGTTGATCTAGACTGTCTTTATCTGGGACAAATGGGACAACTTAACTTTACTCCATACATCTCTCATTCTCCAGCAAGATAGCCTGGGCACGCATTCATGGAGACAGCAGAGACACAGACCACAATGGAAAGGAAGAAGCTCTTTCTCAAGCCTCTGCTTGAGTCACAACTGCTAATATTCCATTGGCTAAGGCAGGTCACATGGATAAATCAGAATCAAAGGGCAGGGAAGCAAGCTCCGCCTCTGGAGGGAAGGAGCTGTATGTAAAGCCACAGGGCAAAGGGCAGGGACACAGGAAGGGCTGAAGAATAGGAAGACAGAGCTTTTCAAAGGACTGGCAGCTCTACATTAACAGCTGGGAACAGGAGACAACAGTGGTTAACATAGTCCTGAAATGTTGAAAATGATAAGTGCTTATCACATAGGAAGCAAAGAATTAAAGTGAATAAGTAAATGCTAGACTGTGAAATGCCTTAGGACCCAAGGGTATGCTAAAATTCGGGATTCTCTGCTTTCTGGCCAGTTTTATTTTATCACAGTGAAGCAGAAATTGAGGGACAGCATGAGATAGCCTGGCAAATAATTTCATTCTCCTTGTTCCTTCTCAGTTATTATTTACCTGGTGCCTTCCCTATGTGGGATTTTCTTGGGCCCCCCATCCCCCAAAAGACTGTAGTAATTTCTCTAGAGGAAGCAGAATTCCTACCACTATCCCCAGGCAAACCATTCCAACAGTCAGGTGGGATGATGGTGGTGGTGGTGGTGTATTGTCACTGTGGGGTTATTTTTGGATTTTTTTTTTTTTTTTTTTTACTTAGGACATAAATTGTGGGCCCTTAATGACATCAGTTGTAATTTTTAACCTTATTGGGACAAGAAAAGATAAGTATCTCCCTAATTTCTAGAAACAAAAATAGCAAGGAAATAGGACATTTAAGTAAACAAGAGCTTTTAACAGAAGGTCTGCCGATGTTGACTGCTTCTCTCCATCACTGTAGATCTGTGGCCTGTCTCTGGGAAAGGGCAGAAAGCCTTAGGGTGCCTTGCTCAAGAACAGTAGAAAAAAGTCATGGTCTGACTATCCCATCTGCTTCCTTGAAGAAGGAAATATTATAAAATAGTAATGTCAAAGCCCCAGGCAATGCAGTCTCCCAAGCGGTCTCTGAGTTAACCAACAAGTCCTCTTACATGCAAACTTGGAATCATGATGGGGGTGGGGCAGACAGCCGAACGCACTGACTATGTTGGCACGCAGTGCAAATGAAAAGGTACCATCTGTTCAGTTGCTGAAAAATGATGATGCATAGCTGTGACTTTTTTAATGTTCCATCTGGGTATAACTGAATTGCCTCTTTAAAATAAAAAATATCCTTATTTGATATATATCCTTTCTTGTAATGGTCTCCATCCATCCTTCATTTTTTCTGTAGGACTTATTTCATGAGAAGTATGACATGAAATATTAAAAGTTAAGGATGAAGGCCTTTGGGGGATGGCTGTGGAATTTTTGTTTCTTTGGCTGACTTGTCCTTTATTTTCTTGTCATTTCAAAAACACTTTCCATATGCAAAATTTTCTCTCACCCGCCAGCAAAAAATGCCCTTAACTGGATAACTGGATAGACCAGCAGAAGGAGACTATCAGTCTGTTATCTACACACAGGAGGAAAACAGGACATGAATTTGCCAAAATACCCAGTTACCTACATTTCCAAACCAAGAAAAGCTGCAATTAATTTCCTTTCCTAAAAATCATGTTGGTTCTAAAGAACATTCTGAGAATAATAATAAGGGCAATTAGAAGCACAACTTGAATTCACAGTGACTGACTCCTGAAACATTAAAAGTATAAGAGGGAACAAAAGTATATGGAGGGGGTCTCTAACATGCCTCTCTCCAAGTACAATTATAGATTTGAAATCTGTTGTTACTTTACCATGGCAACCTTCACACTTAATTTCCCAAATATTGAACTTCTGTCATCCTACTCCTTTCAGGGAGCCCTTCAACTACTGCTTCCCCTGAACCCATGTCATGTCATTGCCTTTAATACCTAACAATCCTCCAAGCATACGCTTGGTCTTGCCCAGACCAAGAAAAAAGTAAAGACCAGGAAGAATTTGGCTATGCTCTCAGCAAAAGCACTTAGATGTGTTCTTTCTAGATGATGGACACCAACAATTGAATGTAACTCCAAACAATGCCAACTTTGAAAGCAGAAACTTCGCTTCTTGTTCTATTCGATTCCATTTAAATAAAGTTACTATCTACCATGTGCTGGGAGTCTCAGGAAATATTAGATTAGAATAAACCATATTGTCTGATTTCAAGAAGTTTACAATGTAGAGAGAGAATGAGATACAGATAAGGAGAAAGCAGTTCTCAATGTGTGATCCCTAGACCAGCAGCAGTAGTATCACCTGAGACTTTGTTAGAAATGCAGATTCTCAGACTCCACCCCAGACACTCTGAATCAGGATCTCTGGGAGTCAGGCCCAGAAATCTATTTTCACAGTTCTTCCAGGTGATTATGATGCTCGAAATTTGGAGAATCACTGCTATAAAGCAATAGAGCACAAGCACCAAAGAGAGATACAAAGTGCTTTGAGTAAAGGGAAAATCACATTTATTTTGGAAGGAGGACTTCCAGGATTGACTGCATTTCCATAAAGCTTTGAAAGTTAGCTAAGATATTGAAATGTAGAGAGTGTAATAGGAAGAGGACATTCTGCATGAGTGAAGTGTGAACCAAAGGACAGAATTAAGAAAGCAGAAGGAAAATCAAAGAGTCTAGATTGATGAGCATGGAAGGAGATGGAGAAGAGGAGCAGAAGATAGGTTGAGTTCTCAAACACCAGTCTGAGGAGTGTGTTGTCTAACACAGTGAGCAATGACAAGCCACTCAGGTTTTTTATTGGAGGAGTAACAAGATTAGAGCAGTGCTTTTGGAAGATTCATCTCAGGGTTTCCACAGGATAACTTGGAGAAGGAAGATAATGCAAGAAGTGGGGAAACAACTGAGTTGATGATTGCAATAGTTTGGGTAGGTGATAAAAAAAGCTTCAACTTTTTAGTGTGTTTGTAGGGGAAATAGAAAAATGAGGAAATTAATTGGAGAAAATTTGAAGGACTAGATAAATAAGATTAGCAATTAATTCTACATTAGGAGGAAAAGAATGAAGAGAATCAAAACTTTGATTTACAACTAAGGATTAGTAATGTCATAAACCAAAGAATAAAGTAATCAGGAGGAGGAGTTGGATTTGGAAGGGATTTGTTTTGAATGTACTTGACGTTCTGTGGTATGGTCATTATGAAGTTGCGAGTGTAGGCATAGAGCTTATAATAATAATATCTACAATGTTTTGACTGCGTAGGGCTCTGCCTCACTAAGCACAAGAACCAGGCATATGACCTATATTATATCGTGTCAACCTTACACTGACTTTACGAGAAGGCATTATTATACCCATTTTTACTACCTGAATTAGATTCTGTGGCATATAACAGAAAATCCGAATTAACAATGACTTAAACACATAGAGTTTATTCTAGCATGTAGAAGAAATCAGGAGGTATGCAAGGCCAAACAAATATGGTGCATCCAACAAAGTCATCAGGGGGCCAAGCTTCTTCTAATGTGCTCTTCAGCATCCTCTACTAGGGAATTCCATCCTCAAGGGCATTTCATCATTCAAGATTGCTGCTTAAGCTCCAGCCATCAGGGAGGTGATGACTAAAAATATGAGAATGGATGCTTATCGAATATAAAGAGTAGGAGTTTGGAAGCAAGAGCCTTTGGAGACTGACCACAAGGGAGGGCTGGGAGGATGCGCAAGAAGAGAGAAGCACCATGTCAACAAAGGCAAGAAGACACAAGCCTTCACTATGAAAGGAGAGGTAGGTAAGCAGTATCCAATGGTGCAGTCCATCAGGATGCTTATTGGATTGGAGAAGGTGAAGTCCTTGATGGCCTTCCAAAGAACAGCATCGTTCAAGTGTTCTATGGCAGCCGATCTTAGAATTAAGGAAATATTAGGTGGTGAAATAGTGGAGCAATAATTTCTCTTCTGTGAAGTTTGGTGATTCAGGGAAAGAGCAAAATCATGATAGTGACTGAGTTGAACAGTGTTGAGGTAATGTTTTCATAGATTAGAAGACCTGAACGTAATTTCCCTTTATGATGTCAGGTCTCTGGGAGACTAGATTTAAATTGCTTGAATGTGTGGGTTAAGACAACAGAGTACTTCTTCCATGATCAGCAGCTCCAATCCGATTCTTCGCAAGGAAAGTGAAGCAAGTGTTGGCTGATATTATATCATAATAAAGGGCTGATATTACATTTTGTAAAGGCTGTCTGATAATCTTAATTAATTCATTTTTGTTTTTCCCTCCAAAAGCTAGATGGAAACTCGTCTAGCTCTGGCTTGGGTTCTTGAAGAAAAATTAAATTGCAAAAGTAAGGATGTTTCATTAGCCTTCTGCACTCCCCCAAGGTCAGCGAAGCCTCTCTGGGTGCTTTTGCAAGGCTGCAGAATCTGGAATGGCAACGCTGTGGCTCCATTTCAGCAAAAATAAATATCATATTACAACACATTGTTTTTGCAGCTGACTGAGGCTTCGGTATAGGGGATATTTCATTCTGCAATTGCAAATAAAGAGAGAAGTTGCTGGCAGGGCAATGTATAGTGTTTGCATCATTCCTTTATGAAGCCATTTTCTCCCCGCAAGGAGTGCATTCCCAGAAGACTTTTCTTCCCCCAACAAATGTCTAGTGTTTCTGCAATGCTCAGCGTGCATGACTTGCTTTGAAGGCTGTTAAAAATTAAGACAGATAGTTGGACAAGTTCTCCTGGTACATTTCATTCCTTCCTCCCTAACTTTATCTCCCCCCCCATATCCCGCCTCCCCCAAACCCTTCTATTACAAAACTATGAAAGAATGGCAGAGACTAAAACCACAACATACTTTGCAATTCTAATTTTCTAACCTAAAGCTAGTGAGCCATAAAACCCTAGAAGCTAAAAGCTGCCTGAGGAGAATCCAAATCTTCTGGCTTTAAAATAGCTACATATATTTTACCATTTTAGCTATTTTGAGGTAGATTTTCTCACACATGCATGCTTGTTGAAATTAAATGTGTTTTTATCCTTTATTCCTTCTGGAGAGAGAGCAGACTTGAGAGGGGCACTTGTTTTCTATCTCTTACAGAATAAATTTGAATGCTCAGGGTAGGCATTAAGTTATCTGACTGTGCAATTTCTATCTAAATTGATTAGGTCCGATACTGCTTTGGAAACTGGGTGCATGTAGGAAATGGAGTTGTCTTATTTGAGCCTGCCTTTTAGTATATGGGTGTTATCACAGGTTTGTTGTAGTTTGTATCCCCCAGAAACAAACCCTAAGAAGAGGTTTTGAGGAAAAGTAGTTTATTTGGGAGGTGATTACAAGAAAAACTGGTAGGGGAATGGGAAAGTGAACAGGGAAGAGAAGATATTCAATAAAGGCTATCTTAATGAGAAGTTGCCACTGTGGGTAACTGGTGCTTGATCCTCCTGGGGACCTCTGGGATGCTCTGTGAAACATGCACAGAGATGTCACACCTGAGCAATGGGAAAGCTTGGGCATTCATCAACCATCTCCCATGGGTCATTGGTGGACAATCCTGGCCAGAAATGTTAATTCTTTCCAACTTCATCTATAGATGTACTGTAATCCCAATCAAAATCCCAGCAACTATTTTGTAGATATCAACAAACTGATTCTAACATGTATATCAAAAAGGAAAAGACCTAGAATAACTAACACAATATTGAAAAAGAAGAACAGAGTTGGAGGACTTAAACTGCCCAATTTCAAGACTTACTATATAGCTACCATAATCAAAACAGCATGGTATCAGTAAAAAAAATAGACACATAGATCAATGAAATAGAATTAAGAGCCCAGAAATAGACCAACAAAATATAGCCAAATATCTAGCACACAAAGTCAAACTGATCTTTGACAATGGCTCAAAGGCAATTCAATGGAGAAAGAACAGTGTTTTCAATAAGTGATATTGGAAACTAGATATAGACTTAACACTTTACAAGAATTAACTCAAAGTGAATCATAGACCTAAAGGTAAGGTGAAAAACTATAAAACGTCTAGAAGAAAATGGGGAAAATCCCTATAGGTTGAGAAACTGAGTTTTTAGACGCAATACCAAAAGCACAATATATGAAAGGAAAAACTGATATGTTGCATCTTATTAAAATTTAAAATTTCTGTTCTATAAAAGACATTTAAGAAAATGAAAGACAGAATGGAAGAAAATAATTGCAAAATACATATCTGATAAGGAACTTATATCCAAAATACACAAAAAATTCTTTAAGCTCAATAATAAGAAAAAATCAAATTAAAAACAATAAAGATTGTCAAATTAGATAAAAACAGCAGGTAGAATATGATTTTGTAAATCATAATCAATACATTAAAAATTTTTTTGCAATAGCCAAGTCCTTTAACTCTCTCTTTTTTCAAAAGGGAGTTGTGAACTGTAAACATTTCCCTTCCTAGCTCTTGTTTTTTTAAACTTGAGTAAAAGGGATTATACAGATTTTTTGATGATGGCCATTCTGACTGGTGTGAGGTGATACCTCATTGTAGTTTTGATTTGCATTTCTCTAATGATTAGTGATGTTGAGCATCCTTTCATGTGTTTGTTGGCAATCTATGTATCTTCTTTGGAGAAATGTCTATTTAGGTGGAGAGGGTGTGGAGAAAAGGGAACCCTCTTGCACTGTTGGTGGGAATGTAAATTGATACAGCCACTATGGAGAACAGTATGGAGGTTCCTTAAAAAACTAAAAATAGAACTACCATATGACCCAGCAATCCCACTACTGGGCATATACCCTGAGAAAACCATAACTCAAAAAGATTCATGTACCACAATGTTCATTATTTACAAAAGCCAGGACATGGAAACAACCTAAGTGTCCATCGACAGATGAATGGATAAAGAAGATGTGGCATATATATACAATGGAATATTACTCAGCCATAAAAAGAAATGAAATTGAGTTATTTGTACTGAGGTGGATGGACCTTGAGTCTGTCATACAGAGTGAAGTAAGTCAGAAAGAGAAAAACAAATACCGTATGCTAACACATATATATGGAATCTAAAAAAAAAAAAAAAAAAGTTTCTGAAGAACCTAGGGGCAGGACAGGAATAAAGACACAGACATAGAGAATGGACTTGAGGACACGGGGAGGGGGAAGGGTAAGCTGGGATGAAGTGAGAGAGGCGTGGACATATATACACTACCAAATGTAGAATACATAGTGAGTGGGAAGCAGCCACATAGCACAGGGAGATCAGCTTGGTGTTTTGTGACCACCTAGAGGGGTGGGATAGGGAGGGTGGGAGGGAGATGCAAGAGGGAGGGGATATGGGGATATATGTATACGTAAAGTTGTTTCACTTTGTTATACAGCAGAAACTAACACACCATTGCAAAGCAATTATACTCCAATAAAGATGTTAAAAAAAAAGGGACTATACAATGGGAGAAGGAATTGCAGGAGACAGAGTGACAGGCAGAGGCAGATAAAGGAAAATCCTTAAAGTAGAGCGGGGTGCACAGTGAGCTGGAGGACCCAGACCCCACGCTTCTCAGTACCCTTAGGTAGCAAGATCTCAGAAGGAAGCTAAAACTAGCACTGAGCCTCCCATTGGAGCAAGGCTATCTGTGCTCCTCTGGGCCCTGAATCAGTACAGTTCCTGTTCTCCTGAACTGCTGAACCATAGACAATAATGAAGGCTGCCATGCTAGACTGAAGATCAGAGGCCTCCCTCTACTCTCCCAGTAGTACACAAATCTCCCAATTTTCTCTTTGACCTCAAGAAAGATCAGGAGTCTCAATACTTACCAGGATCTCCTGACAACCTTGTAGGATGAAGGTCAGAGATACACTTAATTTTACCTGAAGAAAATAAAGATACAAATGAGTTTATGTGTATGAAGTTATATGTACTTGACACATATGAATGGGAAAACAACTGTAAGGGTACATATCAAAATGGTTATGATGGTAAACTCTGGGTAAGGATTACAAATGATTTTTATTTTCTTTTTATTTAGCTGTGCTCTTTGATTTCCATACAATGAGAATGTGTTACATATGGTAAAATGGGGAAGGACTAGCTGAGTGGTGTGGTGTATAGGGCCTAGGTTTTAGACCCCACAGACCTGGGTTTGAATGACCAACTCTCCTACTTATTACCTGGGAGAATCTGAGAAAGTTATTTTCATTTCTAAGCTTCATGTCCTCATCTATAAATGCCAGTGATGTCAACCTTGTAGAGTTATCATAGAGAGATTAACATTAATCTACATAGAGTGCAGAATAATTTCCCACATAATTACACACATAAATATTCATGATAATTGTACACTTTAGACTTCTGAACTTTACACTGTGTAAATTATATCTCAATACAGTTGTTAAAAAACACACAAAAAAATACCTATAATACTTTTGCATGAATATTTAGACCAGCTATGGAAATAGCTAACCTAGATACCTTGAAGGATATTTATAAGGTTGGCATATGTCCATCATTTATATCTTTAAATTAAAGACAAAAAAAGCATTGCTTTCTTGTTCTATAATGCCAACTCTGAAACTCTAAGAAGGTCTGTAATTCTAACATCTCTTTCTTCTAAGAATGACTTAAAGAAATCCATAGTACAGATTATCAATTGGATGTGCTGGCTGTGTTCCTTAGACTGTTCAGTGGTCACTTAGTCCCTGAACACCTGACATCCTTCTTCTACTGAAATTGAAAGAACAGTCCTTGTTGAGGGATGAATTATGGCCCTCCAAAATTCATATGTTGAAATCTTAACCTTCTGTACCTCAAAATGTGACTGTGTTTTAAAATGGGGTCTTTAAAGAGGGAATTAAGTTAAAATGAGGTCATTACTGTAGGCCCTAATCCAATGTGACTGGTGTCCTTGAATGAAGAGGAGATTGGAATACAGATACACATGGAGGGAAGACCATGTAAAGACACAGGGAGAAGGTAGCAAGCCAAGGAGAGAGGCCTCAAAAGAAACCAACCCTGGCAACACCTTGATCTTGGACTTCCAGCCTCCAGAATTGTGAGAGAATAAATCTTTGTTGTTTATGCCATCCATTCTTGGGTACTCTGTTATGGCAGCACTAGAAAACTAATACAGTCCTTTTGCCTGCCCGAATTTTGAGAGTGTCAGGAGGAACCCAGTTAACATTCAGAAAAAGCTTAGGAATCCTTTTTTTTATAAATGTTATCATTTTTATAAAAATCATTATCTTGTGTGGTATACCTACTTAAAATTATGATGTAGCAGCTATTATATTTCAAGGTATATAGCAAAGATATTTAATCTTTAAGTTGAAAATAAAGTGTGGCATGAAGGAACATATCAAATTACAAGTTTTTGTGGTATCCCTCTTCATTCACTTCAAAGGATATAGTATTTGCTTGGTTTGTTTACCAGGACATTGTGCTGAGAGGCATAGTAGAAGGAGAGAAAACTTGAAGAAGATGAGAAGATGAAATTACCTTTTATAAAAGCAAAAAAAGAAATGATAGGGAGATAAGCTAGCACAACTAAAGGCCTTTGGAACATAGGTGAGAGAGAAGAGACTGAGGAACAGCCATTAGGAGTGGAATTTTGGGGTGGGGGGAGAGATATGTAAGAAGAGTTGTTAGGAAGGCTTGCTGGATTGAATGCAGTGTGGTGTCTCCTAATTCTTCCATGAAAAATTGTCATAAGACTTTCATATTATTTTCCAAAGCTTTTGATTCAGGGTTAAAAGATTCATGGTGCTTTTCCTAACATTCCAAAATGCTGAAAAGTTGTGAAATCAAAACAGTGTAGCTTAAAGGACAGCTCATCCATGTAGTGTTTCTCTTAAAATTTTCCACAACGTGAAACACAAAGTAATGTGCTATAAAGACAATGATTAAGCAAAGGGTATTTTAAAGTTTACTTTCCTTCCATTTGTTTTCTCCAGCTTTCAAGTATCTGCTACTCAAGTTCATTTGTTGCCCTATTTTGATTGTTTTTGGCAAACAGATGCAGGAGAAGGACACTATCGCCTTTTTTGTTTTATATAACCTTAGAGATACAAACATAATGTTAGTCAGGTTTTCTTTTGTAGGGAAAAATTATGAAGGACTGAAATACAGCTAAAAAATTCCTGATGTTTTCAATGGAAAACTATGCATTGTCTAGCATACCCCTCCAAGTTATCTGATTCTATGGGGTCTTTACACCCTTCATTGTAGTAATGTTTTCTACAAATCTGTAAGTTTTATTAGAGAACTGAAAGAGATACAAATGATTCTTGTCCACATATATGCAAATGAATTTGGAGGAGGTTCAATTAATTTTCCTCCTCTCTGTGGAAGAAGCTATTTTGGCACAAGTTAAGCAAATCTAAATTCATTGCATCATTCCTGATAGCCTACATATGTGTATTCTTTTTGGAGTCTCCTTTGAACTAGTGGTAACATCTTACTGGTTCCCTCATTAATTAATTAAATAAATAAAATCTTTGACATGTGTCCATTTTAAATATGTATGTGGGTTTATTTTTTCTAAAAAGTTATCCTTTAATACTTTCATGAATTGACTGTCTTTAAGCTTCTAGGAGCCCAGCTGAACCTCTTACCTGAGGTTCAACTGGACATAATAAAGTGAACTACTCTTTTGGAGTGAGGAATAGCAGGGGATGGCTGGGGAACAGCATAGCTGAACTGACCTCTCTAGACCTCAGTCAAGAGTTTCAACTGTGTCCATCTCCAATGAACCCAGGAGCACTGAGTTATGATCTGCATGACATTTTTATCTCAGACATTCAGTTTGACTTTCAAGTCAAATCAAAGACTAGGAAAAAAACCCCATGAATCCAAAATGAAACAGACTATTTTTCAGCTTGGCACTACACCATCTAGTCTAATGCGAAAAAAAATTCATTTCATTTTGCCACTGCCTGCTGATTGGCATGAACTCAGCTGTCCTTCAAAGGTTCAGCCTCTCCTGAATGCAGGTACAGTCATTGCTGTGAGCCAAAGGGGGAACTGTAGGTGGAATTTTCAAATTCCCCTGAGGGTTGCTTTTTGGGAAAAATTATTAAATGAATGTTTTTAGCATACACTTGAAAGCTACTTTAATTCTGTTTCACTTTCAATGTATGGAAGTAAAGGCAGCATTAGAGAAGTGTGCTGATTACTTCCAGTGGGTAAAATACCTGCAATCTTGAGATAAATGTTGCCAGAAAATAGAAACTGATGTGAGAGGTTTATCCTGTGCACATTATCAAATTATAATAGAACTTAAAACACATGCCTATGCTTTTGTAGGAGAGAAGAAATATCTTCTCCTTTCAGGCTCTCCATTGGGAATCCTGTAATGAAAGACAGATTATCAAGAGAAAAACAAACAGAAATTTATCAACATGTATATCTCACATATACATGGGAGAAACTCACAGATGAGTAACTCAAAGAGGTGGCTAGAACTTGGGCTTAAATGCCATCTTCATTTAAAACAGAAGAAGAAGGGTGTGGGGTGGGGGTGTGGGGAGGTAAGTTATGGGAAGGTGACCAGGAAAAGTATGTAAAGAAACATAAGGTTTGCTATGCGGATTTAAGACTGTTCCTTCTCTATTGATGAGTTTCTTGTGATTTAGAGTCATCCTTCTTTTCCTGGTACAGAGAGGAAGACACCTTCACAAATGGAAATTTCCTCTACAAATGGAAATTTCCCTTACAAAAAGACAACTTATACCCTGTTTTCAGAACTTCTCCTGTGTCTGCTGTTTCTCAAAATAGTCAATTTTAAATATTGACATTTATGCTAAAGAGGTATATTTTGGGATCACACATTCTAGTCTCCTACGCTTTCTACTATCACCAAACTTGAAGACACATCCCAGCATTTAGATTAAATGGTTGCTCCATCCAAGGCACCTGTGGCTTCTGTATCACATTCAGATAGTTTTTACTTATCTTTAGCTCTTAGTTCCATTATTTTAGAATTGCCTGTTGGTTTGGAAGTTGAGAACATTGTTTTCTTCCTCTCCCAGGTCATAAAATTGAAGGACAAGAACGTGGGGTCTAATCTAGGTAAATATCTTAACAGAATGATACCCAAAGTATAATTTTCAAAGTGTTTCATAGATTGCAATTCTTATATAAAACCATAATGAGCAGGAATTTAAGTCTTATTAAACTCATTAATGAGGGAGACAGCAGGATGACAAAGATGGTTCAGAAAAGAATACAGGGAGGACTTCCCTGGTGGCACAGTGGTTAAGAATCTGCCTGCCAATGCAGGGGACAGGTGTTCCATCCCTGGTCTGGGAAGATCCCACATGCCGTGGAGCAACTAAGCCTGCATGCCACAACTACTGAGCCTGCGTGCCACAATTACTGAGCCTGCGTGCCACAACTACTGAAACCTACGCATCTAGAGCCCATGCTCTGCAACAAGAGAAGCAACCACAATGAGAAACCCACACACCACAACAGAGTAGCCCCAGCTTGCCGCAACTAGAGAAAGCCCACACACAGCAATGAAGACCCAACACAGACAAAAATAAATAAATTTATAATTAATAAATAAATAAATAAAAAGGGATCATACCATTTCTGGCTTTATAAAAAAAAATACAGAGAACTAATGATTATATAATCAATGAAGCAAAGGAAGAATGCTGTGATAAATCACAAAGTTAGATGCAAAATTGGTCATTGTCCTACCAGAAATAAGACCAGTCTTTGGGACTAACTTTTCTATGTATGAAAAATCATTCGTGTTATTATCAGGCAAAAATAATTTTCATTGCACAAAAATTACTTGCCTAATATTGGGAAAAATCATTTATATCTTACCAGTTTCCAATAAAGGAACATCCAACTTTACAAAGTTGTGAGTTGTCTGGGCCTTAATCAACAGTAAATGGCAAGTCAAACAAACTTGTATATCTTGTGACTCTAGGGCAGGGGTCAGCAGACTATAGTTGGGCTTAGCTGACCACTTGTTTTTTGTAAATAAAGTTTTGTTGGAACACTGCCACAGCCATTTGTTACGTATTATACATGGCTGCTTTTGCTACAGAGTTGAATAGAGACCACGTGGTGAGCACAGTCTAAAATATTTACTATCTGGCCCTTTACAGAAAACAAACAAAACTTGCCAACTTTGACCTAGGAACAGGACATTGTCTAAAAATAAAAACAAAGGTGACACAATCTTTTTTTTTTTTTTCTTCCAAGTTTTGGAGGATATTTTTTCTTTGCAACAACATTAATAAAAAAGCATGAACATGAAATCAGAAAAATCGCTTCAGGAAAAAGTCACATCAGAAGTGATTTAAATCCACGAATATACAATTAAAAATTATACATTTTGCAATAATTATACACTATTCATTTGTACAGTAGATTCAGCTTAACAGCACCATAGATTCTCAGAATCTCCTTCAGAATCTATTACACATGTTGAAAACAGAGAAATACCAAATTCTTTATTTCTAAGAGAAAGCTCATGACTCATTTAAATCCTTAGCATTCCAAATTACTCACTTCCCCTTGATTAGAAAAATCAAGCCAGACGAGGCGGGGCGGGGCGGGGCCGCCAGGTTCGGGCACCCTGGGGGCCGGCGTGTGGGCTGCCAGGAAGGGGGTTGGAGCTTCCGGCTAGTCGAAGGGGAGAGGCAGTAGCCGGTGTGGACGTGTTCCTCAAACTACGGCGCCGCAAGACCATCATCTTCATGGAAGGCAAATCGTCCAGCACCATGTTCCTGTTGGAGCGCATCGTCGAGGGCATCCTCAAGCAGCTGCCAGACGAGCAGCGGCTGTACAAGGACCACCGGTTTCTGGACGATGGCAAGATATTGGGTGAGTGTGGCTTCACCAGCCAGACCCAGCCGCGGGTGGGGCCTAGCCTTACAGGCAGGTGAAGCATTTGAGACCCTGCCCATCAAACCCTTCTCCAGCCCACCGGAGTTGCCGGATGTGATGAAGCCGCAGGACCCAGGAAGCAGCGCTAATGAACAAGCTGTGCAGTGAGAGCTCCCCCTCAGGGCCTCCCCCCACTCCATAAAAGAGATTGGGTGCCAAAAACAAAGAAAAAAGAAAGAAAAGAAAAATCAACCCAGATTTTGGTATTCAGCTCATCCATATTCTGGTGTTTTCCTTCAGGAATTTGCTATGTATAGCAGGCATCAGGGGATCACACTTTCAAGAAGAAGTAGACTTCCCTGGTGGCACAGTGGTTAAGAATCAGCCTACCAATGCAGGGGATATGGGTTCAATCCCTGGTCTGGGAAGATCACACGTGCTTCGGAGCAACTAAGCCCATGCACCACAACTACTGAAGCCCTTGTGCTTAGAGCCCATGCTCCGCAACGAGAAGCCCGTGCACTGCAACAAAGAGTAGCCCCCACTTGAGGCAGCTAGAGAAAGCCCGTGAGCAGCAACGAAGAACCAATGCAGCCAAAAATAAATAATATTTTTTTAAAAAGAGAAAAATTAGCCTGTAGCTTTTCCTTGATAACCTTATATACAAAAGTAGATAAATAAACTTACACAACTGATTGTTGTTTGGAAATGGCATCAGAGCAAGGGTTTTAAGATACCCATCTAGACTAATCCAGTCCATATTGTCACTTTAGAGGTCATACCTCCTACTGTCACTAGACCACAACCAGTGTGAATTACAGACATTTGGGAGGTTCTGTAGACTCCCTTTTCCCATATGCAAACAGGTGCAGGCAAAAAACCCAATTCAAAGAAGTAAATATTGATGAAGTTTTTATTTAGGTTATACGCAGGGCTGAGTTTCAGCCAGCACTTACAGTTTGTTAAAATATTATAATATCTCAGTGCCAATTGGTAGTTAGCCATGGCTATGAGCCCCTTAGGTAATCCTCAAGTTATCCCAGTCATCCCAGCCTCTCTCCCTTGAAGCCCCAGAATCAGCCAACTACCAGAAAGT
Organism: Pseudorca crassidens; assembly: GCF_039906515.1. Taxonomy (NCBI): domain Eukaryota; kingdom Metazoa; phylum Chordata; class Mammalia; order Artiodactyla; family Delphinidae; genus Pseudorca; species Pseudorca crassidens. The sequence continues at coordinate 50,848,616 of NC_090310.1, read as the reverse complement.
TAACTCTGGCAGAGTAGAGAACCAAACTTCAGTCAAGAATCCATGGCGATTGTTAAGTGTCCTCACCATGTTGTGTGCTAAATATTTTTCATTTTACCCCCTACATTACATTTCCCACATTACCAAATTGTTCACAGTCCCTTTTCAATTAAGTTCCTCTAAGCATCCACTAGCAGGTCACAAAATCAATGCAAATCTCTTTAAAAACAGCAGGGACAAATTACAAAGAAAAACAGGAGGACCAAGCCTAAAATGGAAGCCAACCTTAATACTACATCCCAGGCTCTCTGAATGTGGAAAGATTGTGCAAACTATTCTAAGGAAGGGGTCTAGGCACAGTCGAGACAAGACTGAGTATTGAAGAACTGCACAGCGTAGTCTAGTAGAAGTGACTAGGATATTTATTCACCCATTGGCAGTGGGGGCTCTGGTTGGGAAAACCTGTAGGGCAAGAACAAAGAAAATAGAAAAACAAGACAAGGGAGCTTTGGGAAAAAAAAGAGAAAAAACAACTCTGATTTTATACTTGTGCTCAATCCAACTTGTGTGCTCAGAAAAACTCATCCATTTTGATTTTAGCTTTCCTCAATTATTGGTGCTATACTTCTATACACCGAAAATCAGGTGCTGCTCCTGTCCCACCTGCATCCCCCAACTCCTCTTAGTAGTTCAGTGCACCCTGGCCCAACTTTCAACAGCCAGCCTCTGCCTTTCTTTCCCTCAGTGTTTTCACTCTCTTCCGGAGCCCCCTCTGCCAGTTAGTGTATAAATGTCCCAGTTCCTTTGATATTCAGGTAGGTCAAGTTCCTTTGACCCTGATGTATCCTACACTAGCTTACAGAATTTCCCCAGCAGAATCAAGCTCCAGTCATCCATAATGGTAGCTGGCTCAGTGAGACACATGTCACTGGTTCCTTTTTCTTCCCCTGTCTCACTTAGAAAATCCCCAACCTGTGTTCCCTTCACCTCCTAAATAATCTTGAAACCTTCCCAATTTACACTCAAATTAGTTCCCAAATTACTCTCAAATCCTTGTCTCAGGACCTGTTTTTTAGGAGAACCCAAAATAAAACATGGTAAGTGCTCAAGAATATTCATTGAACCTTTTTGAGTATTTCTTTTTTTAATAAAATAATTTACAATTTAATAATCATTTCAGGTATAGAAAGCAGTATTAGGAAAACATAACTGATGATTATTTTCATAATGATATGCTTTTTATTCTTAAATTCATGTCTGTTCAATTAAGTGGCAACAAACTAAAATATGAAATACTAACACTCTTTAAGCCTACTACAAGATTTTTACAAAAGTTGTCACATGAAACATTTGTAAAGAAAATAGGGAATAAAGAATCTTTATTCTTGCTTAAGAAGCTACTCATAATTGAATACATAAACTGAAATAAATATTTACTGAGATATTTTTGTATATTCTTGACTATTGAAACTTCAAGAATATCTATATAATACCTGCAAAAATTTCAAAGTGCTTAAAATGGTTTTCACTACAGTGATAAAGGCACTCTTTAATTTAGAATATCTATAGTTGGCTATTGAGACATAATCTTTAATTTATCATGTTTGATAATGTCAGAAAATGAACAGTTTAAACTATGCAACATAAAAACTTTAGTTGAACGAGATCCTAGCATGAGTTCCAACATAGCCTTTGAAATGGTCCAAGTCTGTGAAGTTTTACAAAAGGTCAACCTCAAAACATTTTACTCACATGTCTTAAAACCACAGATATTTAGTATCATTCACTATGATATAAATATAATATTAAATACTTTAATTCTTTGATGTAGTAAAAATGTTTTATCAGGAAAAAAAAAAAGAAAGAAAACTGCTCTTCATACCCTGTCAAAGATTCCCGATTTTGTAACACAACTTTTTCTGGAAGTTTATATAAGCAACATATACACAGGAATTACAGCTAAATGGCACTAGGTAATTTTGACCTTGTACTTTTTTTTTAATCTGTCTTTTCCAAGTTATCCACAATAAACATATATAAGTTATAATACTTAGATATTAATTTCTTAAAAATAGACCCTCTCTTTTCTTCAGTTTCAGTGATACAGGAAATTCTGAGGTTGTTCAGCAGGAAGACCACAAAGAAGAAAGCAAGTATGGAAGCAAAATTTTTGTGATTATCTACATAAAATAACTATGCCAGGTAAGTAACTAATGTCAATCTGTGTTTTCTAGAACCCAAAACCTTCTCAAATTATGGTACAAATATGTGTTTATTTTGATTAGTTGTATATCTAACTTTAATAGTAGATACTGTTTAAAAGAAAATACTTAGAAATTTATAGATCTACATACAAATATTGGTTCTATAGCTTACAATTTGTGTGATATTTGCAAAGTTAATTAATTTTTCTAAGCCTGAGTTTTTTGCTCTATGGAGACATAATAGATACATAATAACGACATATCCACATGGTCTTGACTATTTTCCAACTGGCATTGCTACATGGAAGGAACCTTAAGCTGAAAAATGACGGGCTTATTCTTCTCTCCTGAGAAAGCTGGCTTAGGATATGTGATATTGTGATTTATAATAAGAAATGTACATTTGGTCTTCTTTTCCCTTTCCTGGCACAGAACTCCTACAAGGCTTGGAATTTCTTAAGTGTGGAGAGCCATATGGTGTCTTTTGTTATGCTAATGAAGTGAATTTCAGAAAGACCTTAGGTCACCTAAGAATGGGGGCTCCTTGCCTGTTGGAGGGTCAGAACTTTCATTTCCCCCCACCTCCACCCTCTACCCACCACTCCCGACCTTGTGGGAGGGGAAGGGGGATGGAAATTGAGTTTAATCGCCTATGGCCCAGGATTTTATCTACCATCCATATGTAATGAAGCCTGCATTAAAAAAGAAAAGAAAAGAAAAAAAAAAGAAAGGAAGGAAGGAGTTTCGGAGAGCTTCTAGGTTGGTGAACAAGTAGAGATTTGGGGAGAAAGGCATGCTCAGAGAGCATGGACACCTCGTGCCCCTCCCCACACACTTGCCCTATGAATCTCTTCATCTGGCTGTTGATTTGCATTTAAAATCATTTGTAATAAATCAGTAATTCAGTGAGTAAACTGTTTTCCTGAGTTCTGTGAGCCACTCTAGCAAATTAATCAAACCCAAGGATTGGGTTATGGGATGCTGTAATTTATAGCCAGTTGGTCAGAAGCATGGGCGACAGCCTGGACTATGATTGGTATCTGAAGTGGAGGTTAATCTTGGGGACTGAGCCTTTAACCTGTGGAATCTGACAGTATCTCCAAGTAAACAGTGTCAGAATTGAGTTGAATTATAGGACACCCAGCTTGGTGGTGTGGGGGAAGAACTTACATGTTGGAACTGGGTGAAGAATTGTAGGCTCACAGTAACTGGAGCAACATGTGCCCCTTGCTCTCACTCAAGAAGATATAGCCTGCCCATGGAGGGTCCTAGGAAGAGCACAGAAGTCAATAGTAATGGTTATTATTTCATTTGAGCTTCACAACCCCAAGAGAAGAATAGGCTTTATTATTCCTATTCTACAGATGAGAAAATTGAGCTCCAGAAAGATTAAACAATTTTAATAGTGATATCGCCTCTAGAAACTAAAGCACACAGGTGCTCCGACTCTAAGAATCAACTCTGTGAGCTTTCTATGAGTTAATATTTTTCTGTCTGGTCCGTGAATAGTTTCCACGATATGCTTGCTGACTCTGTTTTCTGTATTCAGTATGTTTAGAACTTGAACAATGAGGCCCAGATCATCTCTCAGGAAGCTCGATATACTTTTTGCTCCCTCTAATCAATGTTTCATTTTGCTTTGTTCAATAAATAATTCATTTCTCATTCCTAACTTAATAAAACATAACTCTTCTTCCCAAACAATGGGAAGCCTGAATCAATAATTTTTATGGGCAGAGATTCTGTAAAGGGATACAGAGTATGAAATTGCTATGTGGGGAATTTTATAACACTCTGGGAATCTGAAAAAACAAAAGCCAATACAAGGTGTATTGCCATAAATCATATAGTCTACTAATAATTTAAATGGAAGATTTTCATTGGAGTCTTATCTCTACAGCTTCTAATCATAAGTTGTTGGGTGGGACACTGGACCTTACTTTCATCTTCAATAAAATGAGGATAACAAAAATTATCCTGGGGCTTCCCTGGTGGTGCAGTGGTTAAGAATCCACCTGCCAATGCAGGGGACATGAGTTCGAGCCCTGGTCCGGGAAGATCCCACATGCCGTGGAGCAACTAAGCACGTGCACCACAACTGATCCTGCACTCTAGAGCCCATGTGCCACAACTACTGAAGTCCACGCGCCTAGAGCCTGTGCTCCACAACAAGAGAAGCCACTGCAATGAGAAACCTGCACACCACAATGAAGAGTAGCCCCAACTTGTCACAACTAGAGAAAGCCTGCACACAGCAACAAAGACACCACACAGCCAAAAATAAAAATAAATAAAATAAATAAATTTTAAAAATAATAATACTTATCCTTTGGGATATTGATAAAATTATGCCAAATATGACATCACAATTCCACTGAGTTACCATTATCATAACCAGAGTCCTGGAGAAGAAAGGGAGAAAATGGCAGCGTACTTATTTTAAGAAATAATGGCTGAGAAATTTCAAAATCTGGGGAGAAATTTGGACATCCAAGTTCATGAAGCACAAAGTTCCCCTCTAAAATTTCAACCCAAAAGATCTTTTCCAAGGCATATTATGATAAAACTGTCCAAAATCAAAGACTAAGAGAGAATTTCAAAAACAGCAAGAGAAAAAAAATCATCATATACGAGAGAACCATTGCAAGTCTATCAGCAGATTTCTCAGCAGGCAACTTACAGGCCAGGAAACAGTAGGGTGATATATTCAAAATGCTAAAAGAAAAAAACTGCTAACCAAGAACACTTTCCCTGGCAAAGTTGTCCTTCAGAAATGGAGAAGTGGTAAAGACTTTCCCAAACAAACAAAAGCTGAGGAAGTTCATCACTACTAGACCTGCCTTCAAGAAATGCTGAAAGGAACTTTTCAAGCTGATATAAAGGGTTGCTAATTGGTAACATGAAAACATATGAAAATATAAAACACACTTATAAAGATAAGTATATAGTGAAATCCAGAAAACTCTAATACTGTATTATGGTTGTATGCTAAGGACTTAACTCTAGTATAAAGCCTAAAGGACAAAAGTATTAAGTGTAGCTACAAAATTTGTCAATGAATACACAATATAAAAAGAGGTAAATTGTGACATCCAAAACAAAATGCGTGTGTGGAGGCAGTGGTAAATAAAAGGGTAGAATTTTTTTATGCAATTGAAGTTAAGGTGTTATTAGAGTAAAATAGCTGTTAAATCTATAAGATGCTTTTTATAAGTCTTATTGCGACCACAAAGCAAAAACCTACAGTAGATACACAAAAGATAAAGAGAAGGGAATCAAAAAATACCACTATGGAAAATCATCAGTTCACAAAGGAAGACATCAAAGGAAGAAAGGAACAAGAAAACTACAAAAGAGCCAGAAAACAATTAAGAAAAATCATATTATAAGTCCTTACCTGTTAATTGTTTTAAATGTAAAAGGATTAAATTCTCCAATCAGAAGGCATAGAGTGGCTGAATGGGTTAAAAAAACAATGCCCTAATATATACTGCTTACAAGAGACTCTCTTCAGCTTTAAGGACACACATAAGTTCAAGGTGGAGGGATTGAAAGAGATTTTCCAAGCAAATGGAAATCAAAAGGGAACAGAGGTAGTTATACTCATATCAAACAAAATAGACTCAAAAACAGTAACAAGAAACAAAGAAGGCTGTTATATGATGATAAAAGGGTCATTTCATCAAGAGGATACAACAATTGTAAGTATACTGGGTTGGCCAAAAAGTTCATTCAGGTTTTTCGTAAGATGTTACAGAAAAACCCGAATGAACTTTTTGGCCAACCCGATATATGCACCCAACATCAGAGGACCTAAATATATTACACAAATAGTAACAGATCTGAAGGGAGAAATAGACAACAACCCATAATATTAGAGGTCTTCAATAGCCCACTTTCAACAATGGATAGATTATTCAGACAGAAAATCAGTAAGGAAACATTGGACTTGAACTGTACTTTAGACCATATGAACCTAACAGACATACACAGAACATTTCATCCAATAGCAGCAGAATACACATTCATCTCAAGTACACATGGGACATTCTCCAGGGCAGATCATGTCACAAAACAAGTCTTAGAAAATTTAAGAAGAGTGAAATCATACCAAGGATCTCTTCTGATCAGAATGGTGTAACGCTAGAAATAATAACAGGAGATCAACTGAAAAATTCACAAATATGTGGAAATTATACGACACACTCCTAAACAAACAATAGGTCAAAGAAGAAATCAAAGAGAAATAAAAAATTTCTTGAAACAAATGAAAATGGAAACACAACATACCCAAACTTATGGGATGCAGTAAATGCAGTTCTAAGAGAGAAGTTTATGAATAATCACCTGGAAAATAATGAAAACTGACCCCTATCTTACACCGCTCACTCCAGCTCCAAATGGATTAAATACTTAAATTTAAAACCTGAAACTGTAAAACTATTAGAAGAAAACATATGGGAGAAACTCCTTGACATTGGTTTTGCAATGATATTTTAGATATGACACCAAAAGCACAAGCAATAAAAATAGAAATAAACAAGTGTGACTACATCAAACTAACAGCTGCTTTACAGCAAAAGAAAGAACCAACAACATAAAAAGGCAATCTAAGGAATATTTGCAAATTATCTATCTGATAAGGGGCTAATATTCAAAATATATAAGGAACTCATACAACTCGATAGCAAAAAACATAAATAAATAAGTTAAATACTGCAATTTAATCCAGTTCAGAGGATGTGAATAGACATGTTTCATGCAGACAGACTCTAGGTTGGGGTTGCCAGGAGCTGGGGGGTGGGGAAAATGGGGAGATGTTGGACAAAGAGTACAAACTTCTAGTTTTAAGGTGAATAAATACTGGGGATCTAAAGTACAGCATAGTGACTATAGTTAACAATAGTGTGTTATATATTTGAAAGTTGCTAAGGGACTAAATCTTAAATATTCTTATCCCCCCCACAAGATAAGTATATTAACTTATGGAGGTGTTAACTAACCTTATTGTGGTAATCATTTCACAATATATACATTCATGAAATCATCACCTTGTACATCTTAAACTTATACAATGTATATGTCAATTAAATCTCCGTAAAATAGGTACTGCTATTTTGACCTTAGATTACCTCCGTCTGTAATTAATTTAGAAAGAATAAGGAACAGTGGTCTTGAGGTCCTATGCATTGACTCAAGGTAAAAAGATTATTTGGGGAAAACACTAAGACAACTTCGTGATAACCTAACTGTATATTCATACTACAAAAATAATCTGGTTGGTTTATAGGTTCAAAATCCAGCCACTTTTTTGCTATAGTGCATAAAGCTCTATACTTTGCTCGGTGTTATTTCTTGCTACCTCTGAAATCTATTGCAACCTTTTAATTATCTTCAGTGTTGTTGGTTCTGCCTAATTATTCTCCAGAGGCAAACCAAAAAATGCAGACATGAATATAAAGCTTGGTATCTCAGTGAAAACAGGTTGGTGGTGGGCAGTGAAAATTCCTGAGAAGTAAGTAGGTGGCATTTCTGCATAGCCTGTATGCAGAATAAAAATTTCTACAGCCATAAACTTTTCTGTATTGACACCTTTGATTATAACAGTTCTAATAATAGCTTCGTAAAGTTTTACACAAAGAGCAATTAATAGATTTTTATATTTCAGTTTCTGCTGATGCCTTAGTCCAGATTTTAAGAGAGCCCCTGCACCAAAATTTCTAATTTGAATTCATTAAATACATTCTACATTTTCTATGAAAAGTCCATCAAATAGTACATTCAATTGCCATGATTTAAAAATTCAAGTTAGGGCTTCCTTGGTAGCACAGTGGTTACAAATCTGCCTGCCAATGCAGGGGACACTGGTTCAAGCCCTGGTCTGGGAAGATCCCACATGCCGCAGAGCAACTAAGTCCGTGTGCCACAACTACTGAACCTGTGCTCTAGGGCCCGCGAGCCACAGCTACTGAGTCCATGTCCACAACTACTGAAGCTTGCGTGCCTAGAGTCTGTGCTCTGCAACAAGAGAAGCCACTGCAATGAGAAGTCCACACACCACAATGAAGAGTATCCCTCGCTTGACACAACTAGAGAAAGCCCACGCACAGCAACGAAGACCCAACGCAGCCAAAAATAAATAAATAAGTAAATAAATAAATAAACTAAAAACATTAAAAAAAAAAACCCTCAAGCTTAAAAAAACCCCAAAACCAAAAAACCAAAAAAACCTCAAGCCAAAAGCCATTTTTTAAATAAGGGTTAATAAGGGCTTTTTGGGACTTCCCTGGTGGCTCAGTGGTTGAGAATCTGCCTGCCAATTCAGGGGAGCCCTGGTCTGGGAAGATCCCACATGCCGCGGAGCAACTAGGCCCGTGAGCCACAACTACTGAGCCTGCGCGTCTGGAGCCTGTGCTCTGCAACAAGAGAGGCCGCGATAGTGAGAGGCCCGCGCACCGCGATGAAGAGTGGCCCCCGCTTGCCGCAACTAGAGAAAGCCCTCGCACAGAAACGAAGACCCAACACAGACAAAAACAAATAAATAAATAAATATTTTTTAAAAAAATAATAAGGTCTTTTTGTTTATTTATTCTTTATTCTCTAATCACTTAATACTGAACCCACAACACAGATGCAATGCAAAGAAGGATGCTCAGATTTTTTTTATTATTAATCTCAGGATTGCTTCTATAATGGCAAAAGTGGGAAATAGAGTAAATAAACGTTTCTGTCCCCTGCTATTTCTAGAATTCTATTTTGTAGAAAGCATGTGTTTTAGTAAAGTATGGGAAAGTGGTTGCTTTTTCTTCCTTGTGACAAATGAAATTGAATAAGTACATACTTTTTTCCATAATACCTTTTGTGCTCAAAAGTTAAGCGGGCTTCTAGAGGGACAAAATGATACTGCTAAATAAAATTCAAATCTTGAAAGAGCATCTGTATTATATGTCTTAGTTCAAAGCCGTCCAATGCTTGTCAGATCAATTCTGCAACCTCCTTCATACACACTTAGGCGTTTAGAGAATTTCCACTTTAAACATTCTCACACTTTTCAAAAATTTTCAGCATGTTAGCAGAAACTCAGAGGTTGCTGAGCATGCTAAGGATGGACTTAATATAGACTGATGCTGATGCCCACATGATGTCCTGGGCCTCAGAGAATCTTTGAGAAGATAGTAGTTTATTAGATCTACCAAACCAGGGACAGGAAGGCAGTAATTTGAGGAAAAGATATTCTTGCTGGCTTTAAAAGAACAGTCATTTCTTCCCTCTGATGTTACCATACTCAGATGTAATAAAGAAAGATTCATCTTTGCCAGTTTAACCACCAACCCTTAGTCATTAAAGATATGAAAGCATGAGCTCTGTCCAAGACAAAAACCAAACAAGTAAGGAAATTCATTTTATTTCAATCCCCAAACCATAAAACTCCTAGAAGAAAATAAAGGAGGTAAGATCCTTGACAGTGGTCTCAGTAATGATTTTTTTGGATTTGACGCCAAAAGCAAAGATAACAACAAAGCAGAAATAAAATGGGACTACATGAAACTAAAAAGCTTCTGCACAAGCAAAGGAAACCATCAACAAAATGAAAAGGCAACTTACAGAATGGAAGAAAATATTTGTAAATCAAATTCTAATAAGGAGTTGACATCCAAAATATATAAAGAACTCATGCAACTCAATAGCAAAACAAAACAAAACAAAAAAATCTGATAAAAGAATAGGCAGAGGATCTATCTATCTATCTCAGAGACTTGAAAGTCTCTGAGAGAATGAGAGTAGATCTTAAATGTTCACCACAAAAATGAAACTGTAAGTGATGTGATGCAGGTGTTAGTAACACCTTGATGGTAATCATTTTACAATATAAAAGTGTACAAACATTGTAAATCAACTATACTTCAATAAAGTAAAATTTAAAAAAGTGAAATTAAAATCAAACAAAATTAATCTGTGGTCTTGTTTGAAGTTTGGATGCTGGCACCTCTCGAGGTGGGGACCATAGGATGGGCTTCTGTAGTGCTTGCTGGTCATGTTCTATTTCTTGGTCTGAGCACTGGCTACAAAGCATGTAAGCTTTGTGATAAGTCATCTGTCTGCTCACTTATGATTTGTGCAATTTTCTGTATGTACACTATATATTGATAAAATTTACATTACAGAAAACCCTGAGACTGTCCGAAAAGTGACTTACACTTCTGAAGTGCTTGATTATTCTATTCAGTAATGTATTTGAGAAAAAGAAATTATTTGCTTTTGAATTTTTAATCTATCTTTGATCTGACACATCTTAGCTTAGATCCATTCTTTAAAAGATGATGCCAAAAGAAAAATCTTCAGAAATGTGTTTAGAAAAAAAAGCAGCATATGTTTCTTAAAGGAGAGCTAGAGCTTCCCAATTTCTATCTTCTTTTCACTAACCTGTTATGTTCCTTGAGCAAAAGCCAGTTAAATAACCAAAGACCCAAGGACCAAGAAAAACAGTCAAGGAGCAAAGAGGACCAGATGATTTGGGATGCAAAATCAAAAGACCTGAAATAGAACCTGAGATTTCTCAAAGGCTACAAGAACAATGAATCTGTCCTGAACGACCCACCGTTAACCACACTGATGTAGATGAATTTTAAAAGGAAGAAATAAAAGCTGTAAACTGCCTGGGGGGATGAATCATCATTGAAAATAATTAACCCACATACAAGATGCCATTTCTAGTTGCTCACAAGGCTTTTTAATATTCCCCTCATTCCATCTCTCCCTAAAACCCATCTCCCAATCCAAATAAGTCTCTTTTTTATTGCAAGGTCTCCTGGCTGGGGATCTGAACCTGGCCCCTGAGGAACCAGACAATTTTCATTCCAAATCAAGCTTGTTTGTGGGAAGAAATCCGTTACATGAGCTTTTCCAGTGTACATCACTGTTGTTGTTCATTTGTTTCCCTTCAGCTTTCCCAATTAAGTTCGCTCTTTTTAAGTCTTTTTATAGCAACTTGCAATCTACAATCTTTTATTCATAGTGCCCAAATAGAGAGAGCTCTGAAAACTAAAAGTTTCTTTTAAATTTAATGACAAAACCAGAACTCACATAAAACTGTTTATAATGTCTATTTACCTCTTACTGTGAATTTTTATGTTTCATTGCAGAGATTTAAATGTGTTTGTTACAGGATGCTGCTTTAGACCTCCCTGGAGGTGTAATACAGTATGCCGTATATGCACTGCATTACCTTTCTACACTCCAAAAATGTTCAATTCCAAAGCATATCTGGGATTGTGGAGCCATAAACAAGCATTCCTCTCCAAGAGTAGAAATGAACTTGTTCAGTTACTAGAGGGATTTAGGTTAAATTTAAACAATAGTCTTATGGCCAGAAGAGTTGTTAAAAATGGATATTTTCTCCCAAAAGACTATATTAAGTTGAGAGATCAGAACCAATATTTAACTTGGAATTCAAACTTAAATGTTAATTCTGGACTGACTACAAGACTCTGACCCTTACATTTCAGATCTTTTTTCTACTGATAAGATAAGGAAGTGGATACAGGATGCAACTCAACACACTTGGAGGGAGTCACACGATTAGGAAGAAGAGAGAATAAAATATGATTATTACAGCAAACTTTTGATGTGTCCGTTTTAATGTGTCTGAAGCAGGGGTTAAAAACTCAGTTCTGCAAATGCATTTAGTGGATTTCCCAACTGAGAGGGCTTTTTAGAGTGATGGTCCTGGTAGAGCCTACTTGCCTCCCACTTAAAAGGCTCCTCTGTGTGACTTTGATAAAGCTATTTTAAGGGACACTGTATAGGTTAGTTATCACTGTGTAACAAAACCAGGGCCAAGGACTAGACAGGAGGTAAGAGGGTTTTTGAGGTGGTTATGCTAATTAAGGATTGAAAAGGAACACTGTGGATAGAACAAATAATAGAACAAGATTGACATATGCTCACCATTGGTTGAAATAATCCCCACATTTCATTGATAAGGAAAGTCTTGAATCCAGTCCAGTTGTCAGTCTGGGCACGTGGACCACTCAAAGTCACTGGTTTTTCATCAGCATTAGCTGGTTAGAGACGTGATGAAACACAACATTCAGTTTTGGTATATTTTATTTTATTTTTAAATTTTTATTTATTTTTGGCTGCATTGGGTCTTTGTTGCTGCACGCAGGCTTTCTCTAGCTGCAGCGAGCGGGGGCTTCTCTTGTTGCAGAGCACGGGCCTAGGTGCGCGGGTTTCATTAGTTGTGGCTCACGGGCTCTAGAGTGCAGGCTCAGTAGTTGTGGTGCACAGGCTTGGTTGCTCCACGGCATGTGGGATCTTCCCGGACCAGGGCTCAAACCCATGTCCCCTGCATTGGCAGGTGGATTCTTAACTACTGCGCCACCAGAGAAGTCCTGTTTTGGTATATTTTAAAACTAAAACTCTAAAAGAGTGTGGCTCAGGCTTTAATGTGCGCACAAATCACTTCAGCATCTTGTTGAGATGCAGATTCTAATTCCCTAGGTCTGAGATGAGTCTGAGATACCGGCAGTGGCCAGGAGATTGGTTTTCAAGGCCAGAGTATTTCAAACTTCATTGTGCATTGGAATCACGTGGAGAGCTTGTTAAACGCAGCCCCACCCTCAGATCCTGATTTTGTAAGTCTAGTGTGGACCTGAAATCCTGCACATTCCTCCCAGGTGATGCTGCTGATGCAGGGCCACACTTTACGTTTAAAAAAATCAATTAAATAAAACAGACATGTTATTCTTTTGAATTTGTTGTTAACATCTGAATTTTTTCAAATTGAAGTAAGCATCTAGATATACTGTTGAATAAAAATCTCCCTGTGAGCTTTATGTGCTAAATTTCTATCACTCGGTTGAAATTTGTATTTATTACTGAAAGAATAAAATGCTATTATAATTAACCATTGTGGTGTTAATTTTATGTAAAATAGTAATGATTAAAAACTTTCCAATAGTTAAATCATTAAAGAAAAAAATCAGCTTAATAGGAATATTAAGCAAGAATGCCTCTGCTAGATAACTTTAGGAAGAACACATTATCCTTCTTGAGCCAACAAATATTTGTACAATTTTAAATAAGAATGGAAAGCAGAATAATAGAGACTATATATAAATCATATTTGTAGTCTTTGCATAATTATTAGGTTATTATCATTCATGGCATTAAACAAAATACCCTTCAAAACCTATATTTATTTTTATTTTGCTATTTAATTCCATTTAGGCTTCGAGTTTTTAAAGAAAACAACCTGCCATAGAACTTCATCGTAAGTTGACAATATTTGGCTTCAGCCTATTATTTATTTTAACACTAGGCCATTTGGCATTCAGCCAAATTGAGGGTTTGGTACACTTCCAACATGAATCTTAGGAGCTGAATCAAGGGAGCTCCCAAGATCCTGGATCAGACACTGTCCAGAGGGCTTCTATTCCTGATGAACTGGATCATCTCACATCTCCCCACGCAGCTCCCCTTGCTGAGAATCTTGTGGAAAGTCAAAGCCAGTCCATTGATCTCCCTTCTTTCAAAGATTAGGTGAGGTTAGGGTTGCAAGATTATATTCAGGATGCCCAGTTAAATTTGAATTTCTGATAAATTTTTTAGTGGAAGATGTCCAATGCAATGTTTGAGACATTCTTGTATTGTTTTTTGCTATGTCTCACATCATTAGGTAAGATCCCAGCTGCAAGAAACTTGTCCTAAGAGAGTGTCTCTGAAACTCATTACTTCTTCCCTTTTAACATCAAATGAGAGCCATCTAGAGGTGAATGATAGTTTCCTTAAATTTATGTGGTATGGCATAAAAGTAATCTGGGAAAGGCTCCATTTTCTAGTGGAAATGTTACTAGCCATTAAAACATTACTTTAAATCTGAGGAAACCTTAGTTCCAATCCCAGTCCCACCATGGATGGGGTGTGAGATTCTGAGCTAATCATTTATCTTATTTCGTAGCTCTACGATACAAATGCTTGTAAAATACACCAATAAAAAATGACATCAGGAAAGAAACATTGCTGCCAATTGAACTACGATGCAATGTGAAAACACCACTGATTATAAGACACATCTTTGTTTCAGAAATATTAAAATGTGGGGGAAAATGAGTATTTTAGAATTGATAAAATATGATATTTTGACTTACCTCATTTATATAATAAGAATAATTATCATTTTTCCTACTGAATAAACATAAAGATCAGACCGAGAGATTCATAATCAGCTCTTGTTTCTCAATCTAGTTTTGAACTGCGCAGCAGGAAACTTTAGCTTCCAAGGTATTGATAGAATGTTTTCCAATGACTGCTCCTTTCAAAGTAGCATAAGAGGAGGTTTAAATTTCTTATGGTCTTTTTAGGACAAATACTGTATAATTCCACTCATATGAATTATCTAAAATAGTCAAAATCATAGAAACAGAAAGTACAAAGGTGACCTGGTAGAGGGAGGGAGGTGGGGTAATTACTATTTAGTGGGTATAGAGTTTGAGTGTTACAAGATGAAAATGTTTTAGAGATCTATTGCTCAGAAATCTTTAACACTACTTAACCACTTACAAATGGTTAAGATGGTAAATTTAATGTGTATGTTTTAGTACAATGAAAAAATTCATATAGTCTTTTTTAAAAGGTTCTTTCCTGTGTAGGTCAAAACTAAGTCAGTTTTTGAGCCCCTAGGTGAAGAATTATCTTTATGGTTATAACACGTCAGAATCCAATGTCATTTAAACAGAAGGTATCTGGATCCATGAGTCTGTATCACCTATGCACTCATCCATCCTTTGATCCGTTCATCCATCCATCCATCCATCCACTCATCTAATAATCCACCTGACATTTATTGAATTTCTGTTCTATGCCAGGTACTGGGATAACCTATGAAGGAAACAGATATGGAAAATGTCCTTGTGTTCAAGGAAAGGCCCGAAAATGTACTGCAATGCCCTACTTATTAAGAGATACTCATACTTTTTGCATCTCAAATCTCTGGAAAATGGTTCATGTCTTCTTTCACATGGAATTCTCATCCTTTCTCCTTACTGCCTATTTAAATCCCACCCATTTCTTCAAAGGCATCTCAAATCCTCCTATTCTATGAAGTCTTTCCTGGCTATTACAAATCTCAGCTTTTCTCAGACTCCTAAGTTGATTAAAGTACTTAACTTGGCTGCTAATTGGGCATTGCATGAGTAAAATATATAGTGTGTTAGATAGTTATATGAGCTAAGAAGAAAAATTAAGTGGGAAGGGGGGATATGAATATCTGGGGAGGAGTTCGGCTGAAATATTAAATAAAATGGCCAGTGAAAGTCTTACACAAAAGCAGAATTCTGAGTAGTGACCTGAATGAAGTGAGGGGTGAGCCATGTGTGTATTTCGGAGAATATCGCTCCAAGCAAAGAGAATAATTAGTGCAACAGCCCTGAGGTGGGAGTGTGCCTAGTATGTTGGAGGAACAAGAAGGAGACCATTGTGGTTGCAATGAGGTCGAGAAGGGGGTGAGATTGGGAAATGAAGTCAGAGAGGACATGGAACCAGGTTATGCAGGGCCTGTAGGTTTTGCTAAGAACTTTGGCTTTTACTCTGACTGGGATGGGGTGCCATTGGAGGGCATGAGATGAGAAGTGACATGATCTAACTTATTTATTTTTTCTTAAGTTTATTTATTTATTTATTTATTTTTTTGAGGTACGGGGGCCTCCCACTGTTGTGGCCTCTCCCGTTGCGGAGCACAGGCTCCGGACGCACAGGCTCAGCGGCCATGGCTCACGGGCCCAGCCGCTCCGCGGCATGTGGGATCTTCCCGGACAGGGGCACAAACCCTTTTCCCCTGCATCGGCAGGCAGACTCTCAACCACTGCACCACCAGGGAAGCCCTCTTAACTTATTTTTAACAGAATCTCTTTACCCTCTGAGTTGAGAATAGAATGTGAAGGTGGGAGGGGAAGGGTAGATGTGAGGAGACCAATTAGGAGGCTATTGTAATAATTTAATCAAGAAATAATTATGGTAGGACCCAGTGGTGGCAGCGAGGTAGAGAAAAGTAGTTGAATTTGGAATATAGCTAGAAAGAGCTGTTAGGATTTGCTGATGGATCAGATGTGGGATGTGAAAGAAAGAGAATAAAGGATCACACTTGAAGGATCAACTAGAAGGATGAAGCTGCCATTAACTGAGATTGGGAAGATTGTGGGAGGTGCAGGATTTGGGGACAATATTGTGAACTCAGTTTTGTACATGTTAAATTTGAGAAGAGGATTAGACATGTAAATGGAGATGTTGACTGGGAAATTGAATGTAGAAACCTGAGGTTCAGAGGAGACATCCAGTTTGGAGTATATTGATGGTATTTAAAGTCATGCTACTGGATGAAAACAACTAAGGAGAGAATGTAAGTAGAAAAGAGAAAAGATCCAAGGGCTGAGCTCTGGAGATGTTGCTATAATTATCTCCATCAGAGCAGAACACTCTGACCTATCAGAAAGGAGTGCTGCCCAAGCCTTCATGATCCTTAAATCTTAAGACAGTATAGGAAATCCTCTGGAGTGGAATACAAAGGTTCACTGGGTATCTTTGGCATTAAGGAGAAAATGGAAAAGAGTGAACTTTGGAGATAAAAATAGAGAGCTCTGTGAGCATTCTGTGATACTTGTAAGCTATCTACAGTATTTGGAGTAGGCACCATGTATATTAAATTCCCCTTTAAGATAAGTGAGAATAAGACAAATATAAAAAACAATTTGGTAACTGAAGAAGAATCAATGTCACAAGGTATGTCTGTCTGACACCAATTCTGTGACACCAACTGGGTGTCCAACAATTAAATTCTGATACTAACTACCCAGCATTAGTGCAGACCCCACAGAATAGTCCTCTACAAGACTGACCCCGCTTCAGACACCAGCCACAAGTGGGGTCCCTCAGACATCTGCACTTCTAAACAGTTGGTTACAAATTCAGGAGTCCCGTGAACCTCTCAGGTTTTATAATTTGCAGAACTCAGGAAAGTACTATACTTAATAATCACAGTTGTCTATTAAGAGTACAGATCTGGGGCTTCCCTGGTGGCGCAGTGGTTGAGAGTCCGCCTGCCAGTGCAGAGGACACGGGTTCGTGCCCCGGTCGGGGAAGATCCCACATGCCGCGGAGCGGCTGGGCCTGTGAGCCATGGCCGCTGAGCCTGTGTGTCTGGAGCCTGTGCTCCGCAACGGGAGAGGCCACCACAGTGAGAGGCCCGCATACAGCAAAAAAAAAAAAAAAAAAAAGAGTACAGATCTGACAAATGGAGAGAGGCATAGGGCAAGCTCGGAAGATAAGGCAGAACTTATTGCCATCTCCTCATGGAATTCAGGCATGTCACCCTCCCAGCACATCAGTGTAATTCACTCACCAACTGGGAAGCTCCAGTGAGCCTCTATGCAATAGTTAATTTTATGTGTCAACTTGACTGGGCCACTAGCTGCCTAGAAATTTGGATAAACGTTATTTCTGGGTGTGTGTGTGCGAGGTGTTTCTGAATGAGATTAACATTTGAATCAGTAGACTGAGTAAAGCAGATTATCCCCGCACCAGTGTGGTGGGCCTCACCTAATCCACTGAAGGCCTGAAAAAGCCTGCATAAGAAAGAATTCCTTTTCTCTGCCTGACTGTCTTTGAGCTGGAGCATTGGTCTTCTCCTTCCCTTGGACTAGGGTTCGGACTGGAGCTATATTATTGACTCTCCCAGGTCCCCAGCTTGCCAACTGCAGATCTTGGACTTCTCAGCCTCCATAATAATGTGAGCCAATTCCTCATAGAAAAATCTATGTATATATAGAAACAGGAGATCTCTCTCTCTGTGTCTCTCTCCCTCTCTCGCTCTCAGCTGACCCTTGAACAACATGGGTTTGAACTGCACAGTCCACTTACATGTGGATTTTTTCAGTAAATACTACACGATCTGCAGTTGGTTGAATCTGCAGATGCAAAACAGCGGATATGATGGATTGACTATACAGTTATACACAGATTTTCTACCGCACAGTGGGTCAGCACCCCTAACTCCCACGTTGTTCAAGGGTCAACTGTATATCCTATTAGTTCTGGAGGACCCAGACTAATACGCTCAGTGTCCAGAGTTTTCGTGGTTTCACTACTTGAGCATGATTAAATTATTGGCATGTGATTGAACTCAATCTCCAGCCCCTTCTCCTTCCGGGAGGTTAGGCTGGTGCAAGGTTCCAACTTTCAAATCATGTGGTTGGTCTTTCTGGTGACCAGCCTCCATCCTAAAGCTAACTAGGGTCTCACTAAAAGTCACCTCATTGGCATAACAAAGACATTCTTATTATAGAAAATTCTAAGGGTTTTTGAGGCTCTGTGTGAGGAACTGAGGAAAAGATGAGATATATTCTCCATTATACCACAGCGTGGACCATTGTATTTTCCAAAATGGCTGCAATGCTATCTCCCATCTCACACGCTCTTCTTACTCTCCTCCCAATGGGATGTGAAAACTATTTTCCCTCCCTGTGAGGGAAACACATGTGAGGGAGACATGTGAGTAAGGAAGAGTTCAAGAGGACTCTGGCCCTAGCTGCCATCTGCCTGCAACTGCATGAGAGACTCCTGACTGAGAACTGTGTGGCTGCACCCAGTGAACCCCCAAACCACAAGAAATAATAATAACAATAAAAAATGACTGTTGCTGTTTTACACCACAAGTATGTGGTGGTTGGTTTTGCAGCAATAGGTGATTGATACACAGAGATTTCCCATGAATGAAATTTTGCTGCCTGATACCAGCAATTCGCTATTTTTTTATCTTGGGAATAAAACCTAGATAAATGTACGCAACAAAATGAACATGTCAAAGGAGAATTGCAGGCCTGGACGCCATTTCTAATGGAGCTCTCTCATTAGCTCCCTGCAGGACCTTGGACAAGCCCCGACATGTCTTTAGCCTCTGGTTTTTCATCTGTTAAAGCATGGGGCTGATGTGGACAACTAGAGGGTACTGTCCAGCCAAGTTTCTTGGTCTCTCTTTTCTCATATATTAAACTTCCATGGTTATATTCCGCTTCCACAATAGATAACAATGAGAGATTTGTTCATTTTGACATTTTATACTGCAGTTATAGGAAGAAAAAGGTCTCAGCCCACAGGGTGATTAATCATTATACATTTTGATAAGAAAGTACAAATTCTCAGCAATTAAATTCCAAGCTAAGATTTAAGCAAATTGGTTTGAAATATTCTAAACTGATCAGGAAGCACCTTTCACTCAGAAAGCGTGTTGTCAATTCTTTTTTAAATGTTCTGCTTTGGACAATTACCTGTCACTAACAATTTCCCCTCTGCCTTTCTGAGGCTGAGGATGATTTAAATCAAGCTCTGTAGTTTCTAAGCCTAAGCTTTCAAAGTTACGAAGCTAAATAAATTTCTGTACTTTTGGCTTTTTATACTCCTCTATATGTGATTTGACCCCTACACACCTTACACAAAAATCAGTTCCAAACGGACTGTAGATCTAAGTATGAAAAGTAAATTAATAAAGCTCTAAAAAAAAATAGAACATCTTCATGACTTTGGGTAGGCAAATTAAAAAAAAAAAAAAACAACAGAATACAAAATACCATAATGGAAAGAAGTGATTAAATTGGACTATATTAAAATCACAAACTTCTGTTCATCAAAAGCCACCAAAAAGGGAATTAAAACACAACTCACAGAAAGAACATTTGCAATACATATATCCAACAAAAGACTTTTATCCAGAATATGTAAAGAACTCCTACAAATCAACAAGAAAAAGAACGGCAATGTGATAGAAATAGGCAAAAGACTTGAACAGATATCTTACAAAAGAGAATATCTAAAGGGCCAATACACATTTGAAAAGGTGCTCAACTTTATTATTCATTAGTGAAATGCAAATTAAAACCACACACAAATTAAAATCCACCAGAATAGCTAATTAAAAGGCAGAAAATATCAAATGTTGGGTAGGATGTGGAATAAAACTGGAACTTTCACATGGTTAGTTGTGAGTCGCCCTGGCTTTATCTGCTAATGCTGACTATGAGCATACATGTTTCAGCAGTTCCACTCCTAGGTATATACCCCAAAGAAATTCATACATATGTTCACCAACTGACATGTACAAGAATGTTCTTAGCAGCACTATTCATAACAGCCAAAACCTGGAAACAACTCAAATGTCCATCAACAGATGAATGGCTAATAAATAAATTGTGATCTATGTAGACAATGCAATACAAAAATAGCGACAAAAATGAAATATCTATAAATTCACAAAACAACATGGATGAATCTCACAAACACAATGGTGGGTGAAAGAGGATAGGCATGAATACTGCTTACTGACAGTATGCTGTCCATTGAAGCAAATTTAGAGATAACCACTAAGGTATTTACCTATTACCCATGAAAGGAATCAGAACATGCCAACCCAAAATATGCCGCTATGGCATACTGATTATTTTGAGCTAAAGGCATTTGAGAAACAGGTGCAGGAAGGGCTCTTTGAATTCTCTTTCTACTTAAACACGCTTCATAACATTTCCCACGAGAAAGGTTCCCTCCCTGTACCAGGAAGAGAAGAACATTCTTATCACTGGAGACAGATTTGATGCCAAAATGGATCTGTATAAGACAACCCTACTAAAATAACACTTATCTCCCATTAGTTTCCCCCATATATTTCCTTGCTTTCCATCCTGGGATACTCAGGCAAATCACTTATCCTCTGTGCTTCAGTTTTCTTATCCATATTATTATTTGGGGGGAGTGGGAGCGTGGAACGCAGCCTGTGGGATCTCGGTTCCCTTACCGGTGATTGAACCCTGGGGCACGGCAGTGAAAGCCTGGAATTCTAACCATTAGGCACCCAGGGAACTTCCTCCCATATATTTCCTAGTCCCTTTCCCATAACTTACTGCCCCAGCCCAACCCCCTTTGTCTTGTTACTTCTCCAAAAATTTATCATTTCTTTGTTTTAAAAAAGTATTTAAGCTCTTGGTCCTAACTGCTTCTTTGTGTCTTCATTTTTCTTCTGACGATTCCTGTGTGCACACTAAATTATTAAATGAAATTTGTACGCTTTTCTCCTATTAAAAAAGTATGATCCCTGGGGGCTTCCCTGGTGGCGCAGTGGTTAAGAATCCGCCTGCCAATGCAAGGGACACGGTGTTCGTGCCCTGGCCTGGGAAGATCCCACGTGCTGTGGAGCAACTAAGCCCGTGCACCACAACTACTGAGCCTGAGCTCTAGAGCCCGCAAGCCACAACTACTGAAGCCTGCGTGCCTAGAGCCCGTGCTCTGCAACAAGAGAAGCCAAGACAATGAGAAGCCCGCGCACCGCCATGAAGAGTAGACCCTGTTCACCGCAACTAGAGAAAGCCCGCGCACAGCAAAGAAGACCCAACAAAACCAAAAATAAATAAATAATAAAATAAATAAATTTATTAAAAAAAAAAGTATGATCCCGTTTATGTAAAGTACAAACAACAGGTGAAACTAGTCTATGTGTTAGAAGTCAGGATAGTGGTTTCTCTTGGGAGGAGGTAGTGACTGAAGGGGACGTAAAGGAGGAGTGTCCTGTTTCTTGATCTGGGTGCTGGTGACATATGGATGTTCAGCTTGCGAATGCTTATCATTCCACCCCTCCTACCTGTCTTGTTGTGGCTCCTTCTTTATATCTTTGGTTGTAGAAGACCTTTTCTGCTGGTTTTCAGGTCATTCTCATCAGTAGTTGCTCTGTAAATAGTTGTAATTTTGGCGTGTCCATGGGAAGAGGTGAGCTCGGGGTCTTTCTTCTCTGCCATCTTGGCCACTCGCCCTAATATTTGTCATTATCTATAGAGTGGGCATGTGAAAATCATCATAGTTTTATTCATTTTGATATTAAATGTCTATAAAAGTTACGCAGTTGGGGGCTTCCCTGGTGGCACAGTGGTTGAAAGTCTGCCTGCCGATGCAGGGCACACGGGTTCTTGCCCTGGTCCGGGAAGATCCCACATGCTGCGGAGCGGCTGGGCCCGTGAGCCATGGCCACTCGGCCTGCGCGTCCGGAGCCTGTGCTCCGCAACGGGAGAGGCCGCAGCAGTGGGAGGCCCGTGTACCGCAAAAAAAAAAAAAAAAAGAATTACGCAGTTTTGCAGACATGTCTGACAATGCTAGGTCAATCAACTGTTTTGCAGATTAATAATGATATATATGCTCTTCATTGATCAGCCTGGTTGACTATATCCTGAATTCATAGCTGCACAATGGCTGTTTAATGTACCTTATGTAGATTTATTTTTGTAGCAACTGGATATACAAAAGAAAGACAAAGGCAGTGCTTTCCACTTCACTATAAATAAAAGCAATATTTATTTTAAGAATAGTGCTCATTAAACTTTACATTATTCTATTTAGATGGCAAGCTGTTGTTAACAGGAAGCAAAATGCTCTTCACAACACATGCTACAGGGTCATCATTAACTGTGCAAGACTATCATTTTTGTAGCCTTTTAGACATACATACACTTTAGTTTGGCTTGGCTGTCCCTATTGTTTTCTATATTTTCTTGATATATTTTAGGATGTAGATCTCCAACAGGAAAACCGAAAATATCTTGTTTGGAATTTCCGTGTCCATGTTATTTCAATAGATTTTTTGAAAATCAATTTAAACAGTAAAACTTAATCTTTTGAGATAGAATAATAATGATGATAAAGCCTATAAATTAAATTATTTTTATATATTACTCATTTTCAATGTTAATTCAAGCATTTGGGGACTATGTTGAATGATATAACCTTCCCTGTTTCAGTATCCCAAAAGATATATTTCTCATTGACTAGGGAAGGGTATAAACTTGTAAAACTTGGAACATCACAAAAGAAAAGTTCTTTAACTTTAAAAAGTTCTAACTATCCCTCTTACTATTCAAATAGTACTGACAGTCCAAGCCAATGCAATGAGACCAGAAAGGAAAAAAAAAGGGATAAAACTGTTATTGTTTGCTGGTAATATAACTGTTTATCTCCAAAGACCAAGAGGGTCAACTAACTTTTTAGAACTGGTAAGGAAGTTCAGTAAGGAAATTGAGTTAAAGTGTAACATACAAAAACCAATGCCCTTCCTGCAGGTTTGTTTTAACCAATTGAGAAATGTGACGTACAGATTTCATTCCCTGTAATAAAAAACTTATAAAATATCTAAGAAAAATGAAAGACATATAATGAAACAAAAAACTATAGAAGTATGAAAGAACTAAATCAAAGTTAAGTTGGGAGATATACCATTTTTCAGGATAACCAAACTAAATATTACATAGGTGTCAATTACATGCAAATAATGAAATCCCAATTAAAATCCCAAAGAATTGTCATGGGCCTTGTCAAGCTGATTCTAGAATTTATCTGAATCCCCAGAATCTAGAACAGTACCTGGCATATAGTGGTAGTGTGACAAATGTGTGGTGATTGAATAATCAGTGAATGAACAGCTTTTATAACTACCTATATGCAAATTACTCACATATTTAGATTTCTACCCCAGATTCATCCTCTGAGCTTCAGACTTGTACATCTGCCTTTTAAATCTCTTCACTTGATTAGCAAGAAAGCAATTTAGCCTCATTATGTTCAAAACAAAACTACTGTCTCTTGCAAATCCTCTCTTACACCAGTCATCAAGATGAGTAAACTAAAAGCAGGGAGTTATATTTAACCATCCAAGTTTCCGTTTGTGATTATCCAAATCATCACAATTCTGTTGAGTTTATGTGCTGAATATTTCTTGAATCCTTCTGTGCCTCTCACCTATACTGCCACCATCACCTGCCATAATTTCTTCCCTATTCTAGTGAATGACTTCCTAACTAATTTCCCCTCCTTGAACTCACTACTTCTCCCTCCCACCTCAACTTAAAGCAGTGTCAGAAGTTGCATTGCTTTTAGGATTAATTCCAAACTCTTTGTAATGACTTAAAAAGTTTGGCCTGGTCCAGCCTCCACCTATGTCTTCTGAGTCATCTTCCATGACATTTGCCCTCACTCTATAAGCTTTGGTCACGATGACCTTTCAATTCTTCAAATATGTTTTGTTCCCTCCTGCCACAGGGCCTTTGTTTATGTTATTCTTTCCGCCTGGAATCATCTCATTCTTCCTTATCCAAATTAACTTTAATCCTCCTTCAAATCTCATTTCAATCATCTTGTCCTTAGGTAAGAACCTCCAAATTCCCACTATACTCTCTTATATCTCCCTCCTTCAGAGGCAAATTAAGTTTACTCTTATGTGAATGATTTTCAGACTTTAAGCTTAATCAGAACAGAGACAATGTCTTTTCATATTTATTATGGTATCCCTAGCTATGGTGCTAGGTAATGAATAAATGGGTGGAAAAATGAAGCTAGATAGGAAAAATGTGTGACTTGATATGGTCAGACAATCAGTAGGTCTTCATTGAATAAATGAAGAGAAACTTAATTTGGTTTTAAGAAAGTAAGAATCATGGGTCAAAAAACAAACTGCAAATGCTCTATATTTAATTTCATATTTTGAAGTTGTTCCCACAGCAGAGTCCCAATATTTACATCAATTCATTCATTAAGATGAAAATAAAACCAGAAAGGATCCAAATATGAGAGGAGAGATTCATCCATGCAGATAATCAGGATTTAATTTATGATAGAAAATGATGACAATATTTCTTGTAATGCTCAATAAAAAAAGGAAAAATTGTATTTAAACGAGAACTCGAAATCATCTGTTTTTGGGGGGTTATTTTTGTTTTGTTTTGTGGTACGTGGGCCTCCCACTGTTGTGGCCTCTCCCGTTGCGGAGCACAGGCTCTGGACGCGCAGGCTCAGCGGCCATGGCTCAGGGGCCATGGCTCAGGGGCCCAGCCGCTCCATGGCATGTGGGATCTTCCCGGACCGGGGCACGAACCCATGTCCCCTGAATCGGCAGGCGGACTCTCAACCACTGCGCCACCAGGGAAGCCCTCATCTGTGTTTTAAAGACCTTGGTTCCATGTGCCATAAAGATAAAAATTTCTGTTATACTTCGTCAAGTGTAACCTAATATGATAAAATATTCATGTATAGGAAATTCATAAGTGAAATAAATAAGAATAGTTGATACTTTCCCTTGAGAAGTTGATAGAAATTTCTGTTTTAGTTTTAATAGTTCCTTTAATTTTCATGAGTAATCTAAGAATTTTCAAGTTGCTTATATAATTGTAAAATAGATTCAAACATACTTCATATATATTTATTCATTTCTTACAGTCAAAACGTATATAAATAAAAGTAAAGAGATGCAGAATAGTAGTTTTGAAAATATCTTAAGCACCATTGATAACAAATGTTAGTAATTTGTTGACAAAAATTCAATCCATTTTTCTTAAACTCAGGGAATATTAAATTCTTTTGCAATAAAACCACCTAATCAATATTCATAGATGTGTCTGAGGTACTGATAAAAATAATATGTAGCACATTTATCTATGTTTTTAGTGAACCAAGACTGTCAGAGTGATTTAATAAATATGCCCATTGTGTGTAGTCCCTGACATAACCTAAGAGAATTAAAAATTATACAAAGTTACTAAGTCTACAGGAGTACTTGAAAATTAAGCAGATGATTGAATAGCCTTGTGACCACTTCACCAAACTTTATAAATTTGTAGTTTTGCTTTATCACAATTAAATTAAAAAAAATTTTTTTTCGAGCTTCTAAAATAATGTGGAATTATCAGCCTGTTGGAATCTATTGGAAGATTTTTCCTAGCTCCTGTTTTTTTTGTTTGTTTGTTTTCTGGGGTTTTTTTTGCGGTACGCAGGCCTCTCACTGTTGTGGCCTCTCCCGTTGCAGAGCACAGGCTCCTGATGCGCAGGTTTAGCGGCCATGGCTCACGGGCGCAGCCGCTCCGTGGCATGTGGGATCTTCCCGGACCGGGGCACGAACCCGTGTCCCCTGCATTGGCAGACAGACTCTCAACCACTGAGCCACCAGGGAAGCCTGCTCCTGTTTATTGAGTGCTGCTTATATGCCAGTTTCTGTGCTCTTAATTAATTATTTAATTTACTCTTCACAACAATCACATAAGGTTAAAAAGCTCACAAAAAGTAAGAATTTACTCAAGTATTTAAACCAAGGTCTCCCTTTCAAAACACCAGAATTCTCAAAAGCCTATGCCATGCCTCCTTCCATCTATACAGATTGCATTGATATATTTATTTCCTCAAATCCGTGAAAGTCTATAAAGCACATCATCAACTTAATAGTAACTATTTTGTGGGGGGTAAAAAGACACCCAAATAATGTATACTTTGATTTTAAGACACATTCCAATTTTAGAAAAGTTATATGTGAAAAAGAAAAACCCATAGATCGAAAAAGTATCTATGATTTATTAGCAGTGAACAGTATTCATGGTATTCCAAAAATATAGAAATAAAATATTGGGCATTTAGTAATGGAAAATCATTCTATTCAAACTAGCAACAGAGCAGTGAAATACTTAAAAATCCATATAAATCCCACCCCCTGACCTCCAAGGAGAGCAAAAGAGCTGGAGGTCCAATCAGTTGCCAATGGCCAAGGATTTAATCAATCATGCCGATGTAGCAAAGCCTCCATAAAAACCCAAATGGCCAGGATTCTAAGAGCGTCCTGGTTGGTGAACATGTGGCATTTGGGGAGAATAGCCCTCTCCGAGAGAGCATGAAACCCCTGTGTCCTGTCCCCATGACTTGTCATATGTATCTCTTCCATCTGGCTGTTGCTGAGTTATATGCTTTTGTAATAAACTGGTGATCTAGTAAGCAACATGTTTCACTGAGTTCTGTGAGTCACACTAGCAAATTAATCAAACCCAGGGATGGGGTCGTTGGGACCTCCAATCTATAGGATTTATAGCCAGTTGGTCAAAAGTACAGGTGATATCCTGGGCTTGTGATAGGCGTCTGAAGTTATTTTATTTTAAAGTTTGATTACTAGTGAATTTGAGCATTTAAATATATATATTGTGGGGCTTCCCTGGTGGCACAGTGGTTGAGAGTCCGTCTGCCGATGCAGAGGACACGGGTTCGTGCCCCGGTCCAGGAAGATCCCACATGCCGCGGAGCAGCTGGGCCCGTGAGCCATGGCCGCTGAGCCTGCGTGTCAGGAGCCTGTGCTCCGCAACGGGAGAGGCCACAACAGTGAGAGGCCCGCGTACCAACCCCCCCCCCCAAAAAAATATATATATAGTGACTTCTAGTTTCTCATCCAGTATGTAAGGAATTTAGGAGTCACCGCTACATCCAAACAAGTAAAAAGCTGAACAAACTCCTCTTAGATCTGTGATAGGTCACTCTGATCACCAAATTTGTGTGAGCGTGTGTGTGTGTGTGTGTGTGTGTGTGTGTGTGTGTGTGTGTGTTGGGGGTGGGAGAGGTAGCTTTCCCCACACCCACAAGCAGCTCTCCAGATATCAGCAGGGTCCTACGATTCAACTCAATTCTTACACTTTCTACCTGGAGAGACAGTGGCAGATTCCACAGGTTCAAGGCTTAATCCTACAAGGTTGCTTCTTGTTCTAGCCGTCGTTTCACCTAAGGGGAGAAAACCCTGAGAAGCACTGGTGAAGTTCACAGTCCAGGAGCAGAGGCTCACCAAAAGACCAAGACCTAATCACAGGACTATAAAGTGCCACCTTTCTCCCCAGAACTTACCACTGCATCACTAAAGACCTATTTATCACGGTCCCTTTTACACAGTACATCATGCCCGCCTTTCGACACCTGATGGGTAGTTTATCTGTGACACCTGGGGCAGGAGTGGAAGCATGATGATGGTGCAGATAGAGAAGGGGAGTAACAGAGAATGTCAGGTATAGGGTGATTTAAGGGGACAAAGGGGGACAAGGAAATAGTACCCTACAAAAAAGATGATTGTTAATTAAAGGACAACAATAAAAGGAGAAACGATTTGAAATGTTTGGTGGTAAAACCTGGCATTGATGCTCTCTGTCCAAGGTGGACAGACTTCACTCTCTGTGCCGCTGTAGCCCTGGGGAAGAAGGATTTACATCTTGGCATCTTTTTACTGTCTGTAGTGAGTTGTATGGTGTACCCCCCAAAGCATATGTCTAAGTCCTCTGCCCCATCCTGTGAATACGATCTTATTTGGAAATAGGGTCTTGGCAGATGTAATTAAGGATGTTGAGATGAGATCATCCTGAATTTAGGGTGGGCCCTGAATCCAAAGACTGGTGTCCTTATGAGAGAAAGCAGAGGGAGATTTGAGAGACAGAGGTGGGAAGGCCCTGTGAAGATAGAGGCAGAGATGGGAATGATGTGTCTACAAGCCAAGGAATGCCAAGGATTGCTGACAGCTACCAGAAACTAGGAGAGCAAGGAATGACTGTTCCCTAGAGCCTCTGTAGGCAGTATAGCCCTGCCAGCACCTTGATTTCAGACTTCTAGCTTCCAAAACTGTGAGAAAATAAATTTCTGTGAAGCCACCAAGTTTGCGGTATTTGTTATGACAGCCCTAGGAAACTACTACACCATCCCATTTCATAGATGTTCAAAGAGTTAGATGATAGTAAAAAGTCAGAGGCTACTATTTAAAATTCATCATACTACATAGATGGCTGCTTGTAAGTGACAAATCAAAAGAAATGTACAAAGCTGGGCCATTAAGAAATCACCATGTTTAGCTTTGGGCAAGTGAAACTGTTTAGAAAATTGAGACCCTAAGAGAGGCTATGCATTTGCTTTAAAATTTTCTCTCTCTACTACATAGATATCTTTAATAATCCATATGAGAAAACAAATATAAAAATAAAAATGTGTAAGAGAAAGGTAAACTTACTGATAGAAAGTAAGGCTTGGAAGGCCTGTTTTAACATTTGACTAAAAAAAGGAAGACATGGCCAATGATGTATGAAACATCAACAGCAGTATGAAACAGTATCTTCCTTATTAATAATTTTGAAAATGCAGATTAAAAAAAGGATTTTATTTTCAGCTATTAGATTGGCAAAGATAATAACTAGTGTTGACCAAAGTTCAGAAAAATGAGAGCTTTCACACAGTGTAGTTGAAGTTTATTGATGCTACATTTCTAGAAGACAATTAGACAATATGTATTAATAGCCTTTCCATTTCAAATACAGCTGGACCCAGGAATCTTAATTCTATTTATTCACTCTGAGAAAATAATCAGGGATCTGGGAAAAGGATATATGCAAGATGTTTGCTGCGTTGTCGCTTATATTAACACAAAAATTGAAAACAGTCTAAAGGTATATTAATAAAAGCTCATTGACTAAATTATGATACACAGGTATGGTATACCTCAAATATAGTGAGGGTTTGATTCCAGACCACCACAATAAAACAAGAACTGCAATAAAGTAAATTACACAGTTTTTTTTGGTTTCCCAGTATGTATGAAAATTATGTTTACAGTATACTGTAGTCTATTAAGGGTGCAATAGCATTATGTCTAAAGAAACATTGCATATACCTTAATTAAAAAATACTTTATTGCTAAAATATGCCAGCCATTATCTGAGCCTTCAGTGAGTTGTAATCTTTTTGCAATAGTGACATCAAAGATCACTGATCACAGATCAACACAGCAAATATAATAATAATGAAAAAGCTAGAAATACTGCGAGAATTACCAAAATGTGACACATACAAAGTGAGCAGATGTGGTTGGAAAAGCGGGGCCAATAGAATTGCTCGATGCAGAGTTGCCACAAACTTTCAATTTATGAAAAAACATAATATCTGTGAAGTGCAATAAAGTGAAGGACAATCAAACAAGGCATGACTGTAATCTCTACAACTGAAATTTCTTCAGGTATTAAAACTGATATAGTAGAAGAATGTGTAATTATTATACATGATTATGATGTTCATGACATATTAAGTAAAAAGAATAGATTATAAAACAACATCCTATATGATCACATTTTTGGAAAACTGTACACAGAGGACAAACCAAAAAGATGCACATAAAATGTAAGCAGTGGTCATCTCTGGGTAGTAGGACTACTCTTGACTTTGTTTTTGTTTTGTGTGTGTATGTCAGATTCATATTTTCCAAAATTTCTACTGTTACAAAATGTTATGAAAGAAGAAAGGAAAATAATACTTAAAAAATATGTCTTGCCGGCCAGATGATCAACTCCTTGAAGTCAGGGATTGTGAACAAATCTTTTTTTTTAAATCTTCAACACCATTGACTTTTGTGTCTGGCAAACAGAAAGAAATCAATTGACATTTCTCAAAATGAAGTCACAATGCTTCAAACAAAAGCTACAGGGCTAAATAAAATAGGATGTTTATTATAAAGGTTTCCCCAATGTGAATTCTTAATAGAACATTGTCAGGTTGCTTCATTTCCCTCTTAAGTCACAATTTATTACAGATAATGGTATTCCACTGCTTTTAATACATCTAGTCTATTAATTCTCTCTCCAACAAACGGGTTGATCTACATATACAAATAGTTTTCAGAGATTGCATTCTCTTTTATATGAGTATTACTATATTCTTAATAAAGAAACATATAAATCTACTTGTAATCCAAAAATACAGGCTAACATTGAGTTTAGATGCATCTAAACTCAAATTTTGTAGGTGAATGGCAAACATTTCCAAGGATTATGGGACACTATAGTTACTAAGTGGAAACACTTAACTAATGAAAAAAAATTATAAAGGTATCAGATGTTCAAACTTGCCTTTTCCTTCAGATTAAGAGATAGATTTATTTATACAATACAGCTGAAACAGGGACCTATAAGACATGTTTAGTCTCCTTGACTATTCCCCAAAGATCACCAGAAATGAATAACCTAATTGGATGTTTTGACAGGCCCTGCATTGATTATGAGAGTGATTTTTGTACATGATACTCTTAAATAGTAACCTATATAATTTATGTGACTATAAACAGTATTGTTTTATTTTAAAGTTATCCAAAAAACTGTTCAACAATGTAAGAATACAGAATATGATGGGTCTTATAAGGGTACTTAAAAGTCCTCTTCTATCACGTGAAGGCCCCAAAAGTTTTGATTATACAAACTGGGTTCAAGAATATCTATGATAATAAAAAAGAACTAATAATAATAATTTAAATATCCTGTGGAAAATACTCCACTCTAACAGTTGATTTAAATGTCTAACATATAAAGATTCTCTGATACAAGTATAAATGGAAGAATTAAGGAATTGGGTATTTATAAGATTAAATGAGTATTTTGACTTAAAATGTCTTTTAATTTGTGTTCTCCAATTTTTTTTTCTATGCTGCCAAAATCCTAACCTCTTTTGATTAAAAAGATGCTAATCCTATGGTTCAAGAAACTTTACTAATTAATAATAATAAAACATGAGACGTGTCCTGTGAGTCCCACAAAAGTATTGAGCAGTGCTGACTTCATTCTTTCCTGCATGATTCTCCTTTTCCTTTTTTTGTAGCTATCAGGGCTTCCTGTTCTGTTGCCCTAGGAAACATAATGCAATATTCAGACTTCAATCTTACTTTGTCAGCAAACAATGCCCAAGGCTTAACTTAGCTGCTAGTTTGTTGTTGATTTCTGTCAAAATGAGCTCCTCTGAAATTATTTTCATCAAGAATTTTCATCTCGTATTTTACCATCTGAGTTTGAATGATGATTTTCTTGAACTATTAAGACAGTTTTTTTTTTTTTTTATTTCCAGTGTTTTCTACTAAGGATTGTATACAACTTCAGGAAACATGAATTTATAAAAATATTTCAACAAATTTATGACATACTCAAAATGAGAGCAATTGTATTTCACCAAGGAATATAATTGAATTTTAAGGCAAAGTTAAAAATGACAGAGCTAAAAATGGCTATCCTGAGAACCCAGGATAATTCCCATATTTCTATGTGACACCCTTTCTTAAGTGAATATAAAAACCCCATTGTAAACATGTGTGATGAACCCTGCCTTTATGTTTGGAATGATGGTGAAAATGCAAAGGCATGGCATCAAGAATGCTTTTTTCCACTTGTGTGATCAAATTTTCAGTATGTAATTATAAATAAGCTTTACTCTTGCCTTTATTAGGTGTTAATTGCTGCATAACAAATAACACCCCAAACTTGACTTAAAGTTTATTATCTCACAGATTTTGTGGGTCAGGAAATCAATCAAGGAGTGGTTTATCTAGATCCACTGTTTTAAGGTGTCTCATGAGGCTGCAATGATATAGAGGCTAAACTCATCTTGATGCCTATTAAGGAGGAACTGCTTCCAAATTCACTCTTGTGTTTGTTGGTAGGATTCAGTTCCTTGTGGGCTGCTGGCTGGAGCCTCCCTCAGTCCCTTGCCACGTGGGCCTCTCTTGAGGGTAGCTCCCAACCTGGCAGCTTGTTTCCGTCACAGTGAGCAAGTGACAGATAAGGAGAGAAGCCTGTTTTGACAACCCACTATTGGAAGTGACAGCCCATCACTTCTGCTGTATTCTACTCATTAAGAGCTAGTCATTTGGTCCCAGCCACACCCGAAGTGTGTACGCCAAGAGGCAGGACCATCTTGGAGGCTGCCCATCCCATGCAAGATACATTCACACCCTTCCCAGATCCCCCAAATTCTCATGGCGTTACAACATCAGCTCAAAGTCCAGAATCTCATGACTGAAGTCAGGTCAGGGTGGGTGAGGCTCCCTGTGTGTGATTCTTTAGGTGCAGCTCCTGGAGCACAGTTCCTCTCCACCTGTAGACCCACAAAGACAAGTTATGTCCCAATATACAGTGATAGATCAGGCACAGGATAACTGCCCTAAGACACTCCTGTTCACCAACTGAGAACTGGAAAACTCAAAGGAGTCACTACATCCAGCCCACACTCAACCGAGGGGATTAGACAAGGGCCTGAAAACTAGGAGGCAGTGGGTAACTGGGGGCCATCTCAGAGGCTGCCTACCACTCTGCCAGACTGACCCTAATAATAAAAGACATGAAATTTTAGAGAAATATTTTATGAAGCTTGTAGTGTAGCTGATTTTTCAATATATATTGCACTGCTGTGTTTGTACTGCAATTTCTTCTTTGGCTCAGGATAAAAATTCTTTTAGATTACAAGAATACTGGAGGAAATTGCTTAAACATTCTATCTCCCTCTATCACGGCTATAGATCTGATCATTGACTCTTAGGTTGTTTAATTTTCCCAAACTGTTCAAGATGTTTTCCTAAAGTTTAATATAACATGTTACAGCTCCATACTGATTCTTCTAGCTACATTCTGTATTTCTTCTTCAATTTATCAATACATCTTGCATTTGCATAAAATTCAAATTATATTCCTTGATATGACATGTCTTTACTTTGAATATGAGAGCTGTGCCAGTTTCTTTTTGGCACTCTTGACTAAATTAGAGAAATAGTTTTTCCACTTCTTTTCTCTATGCTGCTTAGTTACTATATAAATCTATATTTTTCCTTGATTACACATTTCATCAAAATAACAAAAATGAAGAACCGTGATACAAACTAGCAATTGTAGGTAGACCAGCTCCTACATCAATTACCCAACCAGTGAATGATATAGTCTCAGTTGAAGAACCCAGAAATTTTACTGAATGTGTAGTTTGAATACTTCTTCTGAATGAGCAGTATGCACTAGATGCTTTGTGATACTTTGGAATCTAGTTTTAAACATATGTAATTACTACGAACTAAAAAATATCTGTAATAAGTATATCCGAACAAGAACATAGGATTTAAAAAAGAATTCTGTTATGCTCTCAGAATGACGTCAAAATAATGAGAACAGAAATTTAGAACAATGTACAGTGGTATCTGTGGAAACTGCTAGATAATTACCGTATCTTTAACAATGCTTCATATTTTTATTATTCTGTGGTATAATAATGTGGTATTCAAGAATCAATTCTTTTTTTCTTAAATATGTGAATCTATAAATTTATGAATCATCAATCCCAATATGCAGAACAGGTCTTTGAGAGACAACACATGCACTCAATATTTTTCCTTATTGACATGTCACTAGTTTTTCTTTTTGTAATATAAACATGCTATTCTCTTACATCAGTTTTTATCTTCAATGACATATGAAAGATCCAAAATCAAATTGGCAGTCTCCACAGCCACCTGCAGGCCACTAAGCTTTGCAGTAAAACAGTCCAAGGTCAGGTTGCCAGCTGAGTCCGTGGCTTCACACGGAAGGCAGGTTAGAGGCACAAAAGGAAGACGAGCACTCCTTAAGAAGGACCAGCTAAGTTCTTCCTGGCTGCTGTAGAGTCCACAGCCACATCTTGAAAGCAAATCTGGCCAGTTCACAACAGAGGGAGAATCAGCCTGAACTGACCAAAAGTGTCCATACTTCCCGTCAGTGAGAATTTCACCTCCGTCGTGTTCTAAAGAGCCAGCGAGAGATTCGAGTGCGCTGCAGAATGCTTCAGCGATCAGCTGGAGTTCTGTCTGGGTACATCCGTCATCTCTAAGAATGCCTTCCGGCTCGCTACGCATCTAAAGAGCAACAAAACCATTGAAAACACAGAACAGAGCAATTAATATGCAAAAATGTTTCTGAAAAATACTTGATCAGACCCTTATTCATAGGGGTTTGGTGCAAGGCTAAAGGGCATGGATGGGCCAGCTGGTCAGGCTAATCCCTTAACCTGGTTGTTGTAGTAAAAATGCTCTCTACCAGTCATGTTATCAGAATGAACGACTCAGAATAAACCCCACCATCAACTTATTCTGAAGGACTGCCCAGTACTGCCTCCTTAATACATGAAGGACAAGGTATAATATGTGAATCACAGGCTTCTGTACATCTGGGAGGAACCTCTGGAAGACTAATGTCCCAGATGAAGTACTTATTTATGCTTGGCAAATGTTTGAGATTTGTTTAAAATGCGAATACATGTATTATTATTAAGACAAAAACCATTTAAGCACGTGTCATTTTCACATTAATGTTTAAAAAATAACTATTCTTCTTTTTAAATTAATGACAAGGTTATACAACTTTGCTTCTTTTCCACCATTCTAAAAAGTTTATCCTAGAAATTTCATGATAGAAAAAGTAATATATTAGCAAACTCATACTTGAATGATAGTTAAAAACCCATATCCTAACTACTTAAAAACAGTGACCACTTTTTTCTTTTTCCCAGGAGGTTGGAACCAGATGAGATCATCTCTATGGCATATTCTTTCCCCATATTTTCAGTGCTATACTGTTTCTTTAAAATCCTACTCAAAACACCTTCCTTCTCCAAAAGACTTATTCTAGTTTACTCAGTCCCATTTGCAGACCATCCATTCAGCATCAATAGATTGGCAATGGGTTTGTTTTTCATAATGTAAATTCCAATAACTTTTCATGAATGGGCTTTATCCCCAAACAGATTTTAAATTATTTGGGGAAGCAGGGCAAGGCACGTCTATGAAAAACGTTTACACCCAATCCCAGGCATCCCAGGGAGCTCTGCACTCCTGACTAACCAAAGAGCCAACTGCAAATACCTGGAAAACACATACATTTTTGTATCCATTTTCAAATAGAGTAGGTCAGTGTTAATGAAATAATTAATAAGAACTACAATGCACTAACTTTACTGTCAGGAAATGGAGTTTCATAGATTAATAAAACAATTCTAGTTAATAGAATCAATATATCATAAATGAAAACCAATTTAAAAATTATAATAGAGTCTAATAATTAGCACGCTTTAATAAATGAAATTAAGTGTTTTCTTGAAGATGCAGAAGGTACTGAAGTATTCTATAGAATCTCAACACTTTCATAGTGAATATCAATTATTACTGTACCACAGCACTTGAGATCTCTAAGATGACAGCTCCCATTAACAGAATGCTCATTTCAAGAGGCGGTAGAGACAATACTCAAAGAATGCGATCACCTGCTAAAAGGTTGGATTAATAATCATTGTGATAAAGATATTACCTTATATTTGCAAGTGTTATTTTCCTCGAGTGTTTTCAAATACAATATTTGATTTTAAGACTACTGAGAAATTAAGCATTAGAGGCTCCAGAGTGTTATGATTTAGCTTATTATTTCATAAAATGAATGTTGCTGAGAATTCAGATAATTTAAGAAGGACTATCTAACCTACCTTGTGTCTGATATATGCCGCCAAATGAGTTTCAGTACAGCCACCTCCTAATAAAACGCATGGTTCCTTGATTGTTAACTGCAAAGCATGCAGTGCTGTTTGACACGTGAGCTAAAAAAGAAACGAATCACCAGTATCTGACATTGACATCAGAAACACAAAGAAATATAACCACGTTTTCAAGGCAACTTAGAGAGTGGTCTCAAAGAGCCTGATTTTAATTGCAGAAGAACAAAACTGGTGTCACTAAGGTTGTCATGTGATGAATACATTTTGGAATAATAAAGATGAAATAATAAAGAGATGAAAGAAAATACTTTAGCCAGATGTTTGTTTTCATGGTCTGGATTAATATCCTCTTTCATATATATTTAGCTCTTCAAATTGAGATTCACAAACACAAGAACTGGATCAGCAAGGTATGCAAATATTTCTACCAAAAAATATTTCAGTCTAAATAACTTAGCTGTATAAATGCTACAGAATTTATTTCAAGTTGCTATGGAAATGATCCAACCAAGCAGTAATAAAAACACACAGACCTTGAATATTCACCAAGGATAGATCCTTGAGCATGCATTCTTCAAGTCTGTGACCAATGCCATAGGGCATCGCTTCCATTGTATAAAAGCTGCATGTGTTATTGCTGTTCGTGGACAACATGCTGTTAAGAGGTGGATGATGGGTATAACTGGGGAACCTATTGCTAAGTGAATTATTCATACACATTAGCATCAACAAGTACACAATTGAAGTTAATTTCTTAAGAAAAGTCCCCATCAAGGACTTTCAGATTGCTTGTAAAATACTAGAAATAATAAGAGGCAACATGCCAAGCTTCTGTAGTATCACAGGCAATTCAATCAGTTTACTTGTAATTTTAATTCTCACATTTTTGTTGTTTTTGCTTTCTATACAACCTAGGGAAGTTATGAAGAAAAAAAAAAGCATAGCTCACCGATGTGAAAAAAAATTATAGCACTTGTCTGAGTGATTATTTAATCCCTGCCTCAGCCCCTAGACGTGGAATTCAGTTTATTACTTACCTTCAGTTCATCCCAGGCTGTGTCATTTCTGTTGCAGAGAAGCAAGCTGCAGACAGTTACTTCATTAGGAATAAGATGAAAAAAATGTTTGAAGCCAAATTTTGCAGTGCACAAATCTTTCACACTTCCATAACTACTGGGAGAGATTGAGTCCAAGGAACCAATAGGCCTTGTTCCTATTTTTTAAAAAAAGTTTAGAAAACACAAAATGGATGAGTGAAGATGGAGCATACAATCATTTACAATATTTATTCCCAGCCAATATAAAAGCCCCACAAGCATATCATTTAAGATATGAAATATAGGATAAAGAAATAAGATGCATCTTCTTAAACCTATGAAATAAGTAGTATTCTGTCATTAAAATCATATGCAAATAAAGCAGAGGTTCTTTTGGTTTACAGACGTCTTTGAACATGTTTAGCTATTTTGTACTCTCCAAAAAAAGACACACACAATTTTGCGTACATTTTCAGGAAGTCCAGGAACCCTGGAAGCCTGTGCAGGGATCAGAGACCCCAAATTAACAACCCCACTAATCTGGAATGAGGATGAAGTGAGGAGACAGGTCATTTTCTAAAGGTGTTATGATTTTTACCTTAGAACACACAAAGTAAGCTATGCAAATAGATGTGTAGTTGAATTCTTTTGGGGCTCCATTTAGTGAACATATAGGAATTTTTTTTTTTCTTTTTGCCTAACAATTGTTTGCATGTAAACAACTACCTAAATTATGCCAAAATAAAGTATGTGACATTCTTATTTCATTTTCTTATTCTTTGATTATATTTTGCCCTCCTTCCTGTACAGGTAAAATAGTAAAATTTTACAAAACATAAATTAATAAAAATATGAATGAGAAGTTAGGATGACTTGAAGGTTTCTAAAAATCTCTAAATGTAGTAGTTATGTAAGAAATGGCACAAACCTATAAGGAGTAACAATACTAGTTTAAAATCTTAAGATTAAAACTGTAACTCTTAGCAATGTACCTTCTTGGGCCAGTTTCCTCTTTGAAACTAATGGGATTAAAATAATTATGTCTAAAAATATGTGCAGCTCAAAAATTTTGTAAAAAACCAGAAAATAATCATGAACAATTTCACTTCTTTGAATACCCTTTCCTCTTTACTTCTGAATTCTCAAAGAATAAGGAATACTTGAGGGATCTAAAATTTAAGGAAAAAACCCACAAAACTCTACATCTTGTATAATTTCAAGGGTGGAACCAACAGAGAATTTGTAAGGAGAGGATCCCCTTTCCCGCTGATTATCCTCTGATGTGCAGCAAGTCATTTAACTCTTCTGGGTGGGCTTTCCCAGAATGGGGATAATCACGTCTATTTCACAAATAAATCAAACCAAATGTTAAAAATGCTCTGTAAGCTATGACAAGCTTCATACCCACAAGTCAACCAAGCACAATAACCCCATTACTTAACCTAGATCATCAGT
This sequence comes from Pseudorca crassidens, assembly GCF_039906515.1. NCBI lineage: Eukaryota > Metazoa > Chordata > Mammalia > Artiodactyla > Delphinidae > Pseudorca > Pseudorca crassidens. The sequence goes on along the minus strand of NC_090310.1, from coordinate 50,809,777 downwards.
AAAGAGGAATTTTGTTTGAAGGGGGAGAAAGGAGGTAATGTTAACCTAGATACACCAGAGAAGATGCATTAGGTCCCAAACATACTTCACCTGTTATTAGTTTACCGGAACCATCGGCCTGGTATAGTTTTTTCCCCCCTTTTCCCTTGTGTCTCAAAAAGTTTCTGCTCCCGAGATCCAAGACTGCAGCTGTGGCTTTGCATAACATTACACATACATAATTTGGGGAAGCAGGGCAGGGCATGTCTATAAAAAACATTGACACTCTCCCCAATCTCACTGTCAGCTCTGCGATCTCTTGATAACACTCCTAGATAACATCTGATAACACTCCAAAGAATCAACTGCAAATACTTGGAAAACACATAACTTTTCATATCCATTTTCAAATAAAATAGGTCAGTTCATGTTCTACCATGTTCTAGTTACAAATGGGATAAAATATCAATTGTGGGCTGGTGTGGAAACCCAGTGCCCACTTATATTGTTTCTATGGAAAAATGCTTCAGTTTAAAAACTGACTACATAATCTATAATACTCAATATTCACAACTGGAAATCATCTGACTCATGAAAAGCCAGTAAATATTTAAGGATATGGGTCTGACCCACAATATTACCAATGAGTTCCAAAGAATGATTTTCTGTTATTTCTTAACAATTTCCACTAACGATCATTTGACAGTCTTACAGAGGCAGGGCAATAGCCCAGAGATCTTAGGGATTCAGTACTGGCACTCATCCTTCTCCTTTTCGATGATTTATAATAAGACTAAAAATAGTCAACTTTAACAGTTTTAACAAAATTTATTAGACTTAAACTTTTAAGTCTAATAACTTACGAATTGAAATTGATCTGAATGAAATGATTGTCTTTCTGATGGGTTGTCAATGCAGTTAAAGAGATACTGAAAAGTGACTCAAATCAGGAACTTTTCAGCCTGTCATTTCTCTTTGGCTCTAGCAGGTGACTACCAAACTTCTATTTGCTTCTTTTTGCTGAGTTTGTGAAATACGGTGAATTTCTTGCCTGTTATAATTCTGTATGTTAATAAACATATTATTGTTAATTCAACAAACATTTTAGAACCCCTTCTGTGGACCAGGCTTGTTGTAAGCACTGAAAGTAAAGGACACACACACACACACACACACACACACACACACACACACACACACACACACACCCCTAATTAGGAAGCACCATTTAGGCAGAAGTACAGTTGTTTGTTGGAGTTAGATAAAAGTGAATATTCTAGTTGCAAAACTACCTTCTGAATACAATAAGAGCTTTGTAAAACTCAAGTAGAAGAATTTTGTTTCAAGTATGAAAGACTTTATGTGATTATGAAAATGTTAGATTTCTCAATAATCTGTAAAATGTTTGGGGGTTAATAGTTTTAGATTATGACAGACTCTGCAGTACATTTTGGGGCTGGAAAATACCTAGAAAATAGTCCTCATCACTCAATTTTTAATAAGTGAACAATGCAGGATCTTTTCCAGAAACCACCAGAAATGATACACACACACTGTGAGGTTGGTGGCTTCTCAAATTGTTCAAGATGTTAACAGTTGACACACACCAAGACTATCTTTGCTCAAAAGAAGTGTGATTTATTAACCATAAGGGGCAAAAGCTGAGAGTGCTTTTTACCTGTCACTTTACTCAGGGGTTCCATCACAGCCACTCCAACTCTGTCTACAGCAATAACATGATGCGTTCTGAGAAACTGCTTCAAAGATGGGTGTATAACTTTTTGGCACAAGACAAGATCTACGTGATCACTAACTAGCTGCCTTCCTAGGTTAAGCAACTGGTCCAGGACTGCATTTTCAAGAGAAACTCCGTAACTCACCACCACATTTCCTTCTCCAGTATCAGAAAGGTCTCCGGATAAAGACACACAAAAGAGTGCCACCTTGAAGGAATCTGATTTTTTGATAGGTAATATCTTCATCAATTGAACTTCTGATATTTCAATAAGTATTCCAGGTAACACAGTAGAATCTATAACTCTTTGATGTTTTAAAGGGACAATTATACTCTTTCCTAAAATGATGTGGTCTTGGGCATTTTCTGGAATTATAAGCAGAAAGGCTCTCAGAATCAAAGTACTGATATGGTCGACTTCCTTTGTGGTGAGCATACAGGCAGGTTTACTTGTTAATATACTACGCACCAAACAGAGGAGGATCTGAGTGCTACTAAAGTTGACTGGGATTCGACAACCACAGGCCTCAGATTTTAGGTAACTGATGCAGAGGATCAAAAGCTGCTTATTTAACTTAATGACAGTGGTCGGTGTCAAACCTATTCTCTGAACATTTTCAACTAAGTTGCAGCAAAGAATGGCTGTGAATAAGCCGCCGTCACTGAAGCAGGACACGTGATTCTGCACAGAAGTTGTCAGTATCTTTAAAATGGGATGGGTGACTGGCAGGTTGGCGAGGAGGGCTGCCGACTGGGAGGTTGTGCGCACAGAGCCCCCCAGGCCGTTGTGCAGCTGCTTCAGCCTGCCTGCCGGGCCATAGCAGGATGTGACGATGCCTTTCAAGACAGAGAGGGTGGCCTTCACTCGTTCGCTTGTCAGTGGCTCACTTCTACAGAATGAGGGCTTTTTAGCTTCTAAACGAGTCATCTTACTTCAGGTGGTAATTTGTGAAGACAGCTTTTATTTAGTTAACCAGAGTTTTCTATTTATTGTATTGTGGTGGGTTTCAACATTTAACAAGATTATCCTTCAGGAATGAAAGTCCGAATATACAGCGTTGTGGCTATAAAATTAAATACTTAGCTCCATGCTTACGATACTAATCGGCACGTAATGGTGTAATGACATATTAGTAATTCCAAATATTTATTTTAGTTCATTATTCAAACTCTTTTGTTTGAGTTCAGGCTGAGACTTTACAGATTGTTTTGCAGCTCTCTGTATAAAATATGTTCCGAGATGGATGCCTGTGAAGAAAATCCCAGCTACAAGAAGCCAGTTCTTTCTGATCCATTTGCTATTTTTCATTTCTTCTTTCAAACTCAAGCTCAGACTCAAAGCTGCTTCTTTCTATAAGAAATAAAAATAAAACATTTTAGAGAAATAATTCCAAAACATTTAATAGATTGTAGTTTAGTAATTACTTTTAATGCTCTGCTCCTTCTTTAGAAAAAGGAACTATCCACTGGCACAAACCTCCCAAAATGAGAAATGTAAATCAACTTAGACTGAACATTCATTTCTTTATTCTTCAATGAATCCCTGCATGAAAAAGTATTGATATTTTAATAATTTTGGAATGCACAGTAACACAGCTAGAAAGCTTACAGTACAGTTATTCAAGTATGATATATGCTTCTAGAAGACAAATGCCATGTGAAACGCATAGAGTTTGGTCTCTGGGTCCCAAATGTTTTTATTCTCTTACATCAAGATCTGGTGTTGTTTCTTTTCTAAGTTTCGTTTGCTTGGAAACCTTAGGTGTGAATACAAGTGCATTTATATCAAATCCTGCTTATAAATAATTATGAAAATGAGATAACTGTTGGGATTCCTAATACAGACACTCTCTAATGTTCAGTCGACATCCAGCTAGACAAATCTACACAACACATTTACCAAAGAATAAACCATGTTTTAATTTTAAATATTTGGCTAAATTCAGAGCAGTTTCCTGTAGTTTTACCCGATCAATCAATGATTTTCAGTTTCGATGTCCTATATCTAACCGTCCCCCAAATTTTGGCTAATGACAATAAATACAAAAGCCAGGGAATGTGCTGGATGACAAGGAGAAAAATAGGATCTGATTTGCAATGTGATCTCAAAGAGGGTAAATAATATAAAATGCTATCATTTACCAAGTGTGCTAGCGCTTGTACTAGTTTCCTTAACGAGGTTGGAAGAAGCGTGCCTGAGGCATAAAATACTGATACTATAATAATATGTGGAAAGGATAAAAATCTCAGGTCATAGACCTTATCTGTTGAGGCTTGGTGCTTTGAAGGTAAAGGTTCAGCCAATTATTAGTTATTTTCAGGAATATGCTAACCATTGGACAATGTTTAGCACAAATAAAACTAATTGAACTACTCAGACTACAGTACTACCCAGAGCTGTCTATGGCACAATATGATACAGACCAAAAAGGTGATTTGAAGATGTGCAAAGAAGATGTGAAGAGAACAAGGGAATGCTACGCAAAGTGTTCTTTTGGTTACCACTCCTCCCAATTTAGTTAAAGGGCTGTAACCATGGCAACTGGGCCCAAATAAAGTGAAAGCAATGATGGCCAGCTTTCTCCCTGCAATGATAAAGCTATAGTCATCTCTTTTTATAGCACGAGGAGGAAAAAAAGTTCCTGTTCATCTTATGCAAGGAACAACAAAGGTACTTAAATATTATTTCAAAGGTTATTTTAGATTTGGCAAAATCTGTGAAATACATTTAAATGAAAGCTTAGTGAAGTGACTTCCATACATAAATTTGCACGTTACAACACACACACACACACACAAACCACAAATCATAACAGAGACTGTGATTAATAAAGTGATTTCTCTAGTTACTTTTCAATACATAATAGTGACATACGACTTTTCAAAAGCAGAATGCCAAATTGGCACCTCTAACAGTCTTGTGGTAGTGAGACCAGTAACCACATCTTTTGGCTAATATCTCTATAAAATGAGAAAGGAAGAGAGTGTTGGTGACTCCCAAATCATTTTTAGGATGTCAAAACTTGCTGACTTCTGGTCCTATGTCTAGATCTAGACAAAATAAGGTACAATTGAAAAAAAAAGAAACGAAACACAGGGCTGGCTTATAGCATAGGTTTGGAAGTGTCAGTTCAGCTATTTCTTTCTTCCTAACAATGTGACCCATTATTCCAAAAGTTACCATCACATGAATGGCCCTGACTATTCCTGGATGCACTGGCCTGGCAGATGGGCTTTTTGCAGTGATGGATAACAATTAAATAATACTAAAACCTACATGACTATATTCTAAATTCAGAGCTTTAAAATATGATTTAAAGAAATATAAACACGTAAAATATTTTCCTAAAAGGAATCAGGGCTCTTTGGAGAAGTGGCTGATTCTAGGTCTGAGGCAAGAAATAAACTAGATGAGCTGGGGACATTTTTCTGCCAAAAAGTAATAATGTTATTAAAGATCACTTGGATCATATCAAAGGGCACAGGAAAAGAAAAAAAAAAAGACGACACAGGAGTCAACTTGGAGGGAATCTAAGATGGGACAATTTAAGCATTAAAAAGAATACTGACAGTAATAGACTGAGATAATTCAAATTTATTATAAAAACTGATAAAGGGAAATAAACCATATATCTTGCTTTTCCTGTATAAATGCATTTTGAGGGGTAACTGAATAGTTGAGGCAAAGTTGGTCCAGCTACTAAACAGAGAAGAAACAATAGCATTTCAGCAGCATAATTTTGCAACACCTAATGAAGTAATGGACTACACCATCATAGTGGTTGGCAAATTATAGCCCATGGACCATATCCAGCCCACTGCCTATTTTGTAAATAGTTTATTGGCTCACCCTCATGTACTGTGTATGAATGCTTCTGTGCTAGAACTTAAAGTTAAATAGTAAGAGTTACCATTAACTTTTTCAGTGTGATAATATACTTGTGGTTGTATGTGTTTATCCTCACCGTTAAAGATACATACCAAAACCTGAGACTTGCTTAAAAGTATTCCAGCAATAAAAAAAAAAGGGAGGGGATAGCTAAAAAGAGATTGGTAAAATGTTGATAATTGTTAAAGTTGGGGGATGGATACTACAGAGTTGAATATACTATTCCTCTCTATTTGGGGTTTGTTTGCAACTTTCCATAATAAAAGTAAAAATTTTTTAAAATAACGGACAGATACAGCACATTCTTTTGACGTACTTCAACCGCTAGGACATTATTATTCACCTGAAGGTCAAAATGGTATATTAAAATAGAAAATGTTCCACAGTTGTAGGGTTACAGTTCTCCATCTGGGGCCAAATGAGTTTCATAATTCATTATTTCTTGGATTTTAGAAATACAATATAGTGTATAACACCATAATCAAAATAATATGGTGTTTAACACCCAGAATCAATATAATCATAATACAGTATAACACTCATGATCAAATACAATATTTCTGCAGTGAAACTAAGTATTCATATTAAGTGGAATAAAGATTAAATTGCCTCATGTCAGTTAAGATCAACTAGCTAAGGAGTTATGACAAAACCTTTTAGATTTTAGAACTTTCTGGATTTGGGAATTATTGATAGGGGTCTATAGATCTGAATTATATTACCTTATGCTCTTATTTCAGTGACTCTGAAAAGTAACAAATTACTTTGAAGCTAAAATATTAGTCATTCTTTGGTAGCCATGGGGGATTCGTTACAGGACCCCCCCCCCCACTCAGATACCAAAATCTGCAGATGCTCAAGTCCCTTATAGAAAATGGGGAACTATTTGCATATAACATAGGCATATCCTCCCAGATACTTTAAATCATCTCTAAATTACTTATAATACCAATACAATGGAAATGCTATGTAAGTAGTTGCTTTTTGGAACTTTCTGGAATTATTTTTAAAAATATTTTTGGTCCGTGGTTCACTGAATCTGTGGATTTGGAATCTATGGGTACGGAGGGCTGACTGTAGATATTAAGGAATAAATACAATTAGTTTTATTTATCTTGGAAAAATCAGAGAACAGTAATAAAGAAAAGAACCTTTTGCAAGTTACAGATCTGTAAGTGCGACATGGATTTATGGCAGGGGAAAAACTGCTCCTTTGGATACAATTATGATCCTGGTGACACTGCTAGTGAAAAGGGCAGGACAAGTAATGGACTGACTGTCCTTTCAGGCAAGTGTCAAAGCTTTCTGTGGAACCAACTTTTCTAGAAGCAACTGTAGGATAATATTTTGCCAGTGGTTCATAATAAAAACAACAGGTTAACTCACCAACTTAGGCTTTTATTGTCAGAGCCCTATACTTTCTTAAAGATTATGTTTCCCATTGTTGGAACATGCCATTTGGTTGACCACATTAAATCAAACTCACCTGAAGCTCTCAAGTCTACTATTTCCCTGGGAGGTGGTTCTTCTCAGCACTTGTGACTGCCACTCTGCCTGGCTCAGGAAGGTCATCCTTATTAGGAATTTGGAAGACAGGGCTGCTTTTGATCCTGTGCCACCCCAAATGTATGAGCCCAACTAGAGGTACCATAACAATCAGAACTTTGTAGTCTCTCCAGAATTTCTGAAAGCTCATAGTGCTTCAGCATTAGTGCACCTAAGAAAAGGCCAACAGTTAAAAGAAACAAAAAAAATCCCTCAAATTACATCTATATATACCACCACAAGCAGAATATTGCACTCTAATAAAAGCTGCCTGTTAAAAGTTTTTGGTTACAATACATTGCAATGTTAATTAACAAAAAGAGACATTGTAGACTTAAAGGGATGGCAGGAAATCAGGCTTGGTAAGCTTATAGAGTAATACTAAACGTTTAGCCAGAAACTGTAAAGGAGCAATATTACCTGCTCGGAAAGCCACTGGAATCTTTGGAAACACTCATGCATCAAAATCGTTTTCTGGGCTTCCCTGGTGGCGCAGTGGTTGAGAGTCCACCTGCCTTTGCAGGGGACACGGGTTCGTGCCCCGGTCCGGGAAGATCCCACATGCCGCGGAGCGGCTAGGCCCGTGAGCCATGGCCGCTGGGCCTGCGCGTCCGGAGCCTGTGCTCCGCAACGGGAGAGGCCATAGCAGTGAGAGGCCCGCGTACCACCAAAAAAAAAAAAAAATCGTTTTCTTCATTGGTCCCCAACCTTTTTGGCACCAGGGACCGGTTTCATGGAAGACAATTTTTCCACGGACAGGGGTTGGGGGTGCAGGGTAGATGGTTCAGGAGGTAGTGCGAGCGGTGGGGAGCGGCAGATGAAGCTTCGCTGGCTGGCCACCGCTCACCTCCTGCTGTGCGGTCCAGTTCCTAACAGGCCTGGACCAGTACTGGTCCACGGCCTGGGGGGTGGGGATCCTTGGTTTTCTTTATATAATTAAGTATACTTTCTCTGAGCCATAATGAAGTTAGATTTTTAAAAAAAATATATTTAGTCACAATTTTCACAGAAGAATCAAATGGCAATCTTAAAATATGCAGTAAGAATTCAGATTCTGCATTCTGACAGGATGTGAGTGATGGTGCTTCAACTGAGATTGAGTCATGCATGGATTCCAACTGTAGCAAAAGACTTTTGGTTTGGACTCTATGAATTAATGCCATTTCCACATTTATGTGCTGAACCACTGGATTTTAGAGTGTTTACCCTTATCGCTAATAACTATACCCTGCAGGGGTTACTGTCAATCCAGTTTACATGAAGAAATTGGGGCCAGTAACTTGCCTGGAGTTTCAAAGCTCAGTAGTATTGAGAACAGTCTTTCTGCTCTATCTTTGATTTGGAAAGCATGGAGTGTAGCCCAGGAAGTCTGTTTCTGATGATCCGCTGGGTTTGGGAACTTGAGTCCGTACAACTGGACTCCTTATACTTTTTCACTTAAGGGCACTCACTAGGCTTTAGTGATTAGCTTATAGACTTGTGATGCTATGAATGGACCTGCTCTCCAAGTTCTTTTCTGGGCACAGGACAGTAAGGACTGCTTCTTCATCTACAGGATAAACTAAGAATTAGGTTCAATTGCATGTATATGAGTTTCAGTATCGTAAAATTTCTTACAGTAATTTTGTGTGAATGCCTTTAGAAAAATGCCTGAACAGAATTTTCACTTATTCCTTCCCTTTTAAATCAAGATTAATATACAGGACTAGTGAGCTAAATACCTAAATTGTCTCTGTGTTCCGTATATACATATTAGAAAAAACAGAAGGCTTAGAGTTATGCCTATGTACATATATTACTCCCAGCATTAGAAACCATTTCTCGTTGAGGTCCAAATTCACATTTAATAAGGACTTTGTTGCTAAGCTTAAACAAGTTAATAGATGGAAAAAACATGGCCTACTTTGTAACTCCAAGTATTTTATGCCTTTTTCTTTTCTAAAGTGCTTTGGCATCCTATACACTTCTTGCAGCCTTTAGAGACCACACCTTTTATTGACATGCTCATGTTCTATCTTTGGAAAAAGTCAATCACAAATAACTGTATCATGATTACATTTCCTTGCAAAGTCCACTGTGCAAAAGCCTTTGGGACATTTGAGATTTGAGGAAACAATAAAACCACTGGGGGAGGCACCGGGTGACTCGGAGTAAGTAACGAGGGAAGAACTACAGTAAGGGTTACTTCCTAGATGGAAGGAGGGACTGAGGGTGCACCAAAGTCAACCGGCTTGTGTTGACTGATAGGTGGTATTTTTGTCCACAAAATACCTTGAATTAAAGGGTTAGAAGATACTGTCCTTCACATCCAGTCTCAGTACCTAAGGTGACTTTAACACCTCCAACTCTGTCCCTCTCAACACGAGCTTATCAAGTCACAGTACTTTTCATAGATGGCATCTCTGCTCTTCACTGTTTACTTCTCATGATCACTAACATAACTAACATATGATATGTTAGTTTTGTTAGTTTTGTTTTGTTTGTTTGTTACTTTTTCCTGAGTTGCAAACTTTTAGGAAAACAGCTTACAGCAAAGAGTCATTTGGATAAAAGGATATAATAATAAAGTTGACATAAATAACTCAATAATTAAAATTCAGAACAAATTAAAGTACAAGCTATAACAGCAATCTCTGGAAAGTGTGGTACTATTCTCTCCATGTAGGTCACAGGATGAAATGTGATGTATTGAGAATTAGGATCAGATTAGGATCAAGTTAGCTCCCTGTACTCAATACATCTTTGGGTCATCACTGTGTTAAGGACAAAGGAGGGTGCTCCATTTTATTTATGTTGTGCTTAACTACTATTTTTTTTTTTTTTTTTTTTTTTTGTGGTACGCGGGCCTCTCACTGTTGTGGCCTCTCCTGTTGCGGAGCACAGGCTCCGGACGCGCAGGCTCAGCGGCCATGGCTCACGGGCCCAGCCGCTCCGCAGCATGTGGGATCTTCCCGGACCAGGGCACGAACCCGTGTACCCTGCATCGGCAGGTGGACTCTCAACCACTGCGCCACCAGGGAAGCCCCAGACTACTATTCTTTTCCACTAGAATAACTTAAGGATCTATGCATCTTTTTGTAGATATAGGTTTAGTTAAACCTGGGAATTAGTACCTATTCAGGCTGAAAACTCTTATTTGCCAAATTACCACTGAGGCCCAGTAACAGCACTTCCTGGTTAGTAACTGATGTGGACTGATTTAATGATTAATTGCTGTAATATTTGCTCAACACCTACATGCCCCCATTTCCTCAAATTCTCCATATCTCACACATTGATTTGGCTAATGGGGGTGAGAGAGCAGGTAACTATTTTCTGATGATTATCCTGTTGTCCTTTGAGAGGCTTGGAAAATTATTAGGATCAGGATGACAGGGCTTTTTACTTTACAAAGTACTTTCACAGTCTTCACATTTAAATCCACATAAAAACACTTGAGTATCACACCATCTGCATGATAGTCCATCTCCACCAAGCAAAATGGACTATTTTTAAATGGCACAGTAACCTTCACCTACTTCATTTCGCTTAATAGCTTTCCAGCATTTTACATGTATTCTGTTGCTTAAATAACCCATATTCTACGGCCAGACAAGTTAGACTTCACTAAATAAGGCTCATTGTTAGTTGTAAGAAGAAGACAACAAACTAGTCAGTGAAATGATGCATTCCTTATTTTCTTCATATCTTCTTGTGGAGCTTTTAAATACAGTCCATATATTTTGGGGATAAAATTTTGATTTAACCCATTTTTTTCTCCTAAAGTCTTTTCGTGGGTTTTTTTTTCCAAAATGAAAATCAGCATTACTGCCGTTTTCTAAAAAATATAAAATTGTCTTACTTTTTTAAGTTAGAAAATACAGATGTAAGAAAAAGAAAGCTAAAATATCTGTAGTCATTTTGGTTTTCACAAAAATGTGATTAGAATATACATGCTGTTTTGTAATCGTTTCTTCCCCCAAGAATACAAATCTTCATTATGATTTTCAGTGGCTGTATAGCTTTTGATTTATGGCAATGCCCTAATTTGACAGATCGCTGATTGATAGAAATTTGAGATTTTTTTCAGTGCTTTATTGCTAAATATGCTAAGAATAATAAGTATTTTTGTAAATTCTCCAGAGCCCATGCTCATAGCTGCTACATGCTGCTTCTCAGGATGATACAAAGTCTTACTAGAATACCTAACAATTAACTCATTTTTCTTTTTTTTTTTTTTGCGGTACGCGGGCCTCTCACTGTTGTGGCCTCTCCCGTTGCGGACCACATGCTCCGGACGCGCAGGCTCAGCGGCCATGGCTCACGGGCCCAGCTGCTCCGCGGCATGTGGGATCTTCCCAGACCGGGGCACGAACCCGTGTCCCCTGCATCGGCAGGCGGACTCTCAACCACTGCGCCACCAGGGAAACCCTAACTCATTTTTCAAATGAACTTACGAGATGGTTTTTAAAACCGTGACTTTTACAAAGGTTCTCGGTGCTGGGCAGCAGGGAGACAGGGAGCTCCAACTTGGGGGATGGAAAACGAAGCTAGATACAGCTTATCTTAAAATGGTCCTTCCCCCCAAACATTTGGCAACAAGTTATTCCAGGTGGTATGGAACTATTTTATGGACTCGAGAGATTCCTGCGTCTGAAACAAAAATTTCTCAAGAATATGCTCAACATGATCAGATTTGTTGGGCAATAAGAGGATGGTTTCTAAAATAAGTTAGTGCTTGCTGTTCATTCACTGAGCCTTTCAAGTTTGCTTGGAGTAAAGCAGCAACAGAAATAACAGCAGGAAGACTTCTTTCCTCTCCTTACCCTCCTTTAGTCTACCTGCCACTGCCCTTATCTTTCCTGAATCTTATTTAAACACACTCCTAAAAAAAAACCAAATAAACAAAACCAGAAGGTATGGAACGCTTTTGATGGAGGAAACCAAGAGAAAGGAAATGAGATTAGTAAATTTTACATTAAGTAAAACAGAAAGTAGATGTTTATGGCTTTATCCATTGAAATGCCTTTTGTTTAGAAAATGTTTAGAGGCCATCAACACAGATTATGCTTTCTTATACTCTTCTTTCAAAAATGTATACTTTGCATTATTCAAAAGGTTTCATATTTTTTCTCATTTTGTTTTCATAGCAATTTTATGAGACCACTTTATACATGAGGAAATTCTAAATGATTGATTCCAAAATTACTGTCAGCTAATTGTGGCACTCATCTTAGATTCTGGAGTCCTAAAAGTCTTGGTTGGTATTCTTAACAGCAATTTTCAAAAGTCAAGAATTAGTATCCCAGCTTTGGCAATAACAGTCAATCAGAATTTCCGGTGCACGATGATGGACGAGAACATTCTGGGTGCATGGTGCACACTTGTGAGGGTCACTGAAGAAGGCAAGTATCCTGGTGCATTACACCTGGCATGTTTTTCTTCTCATGTCAGGTACCCTGGAGGTTAACAAGTCTTGTGCCACTTGGTCCAAAATGAGAGGGTAAAAAAGCCTATCTCCTCCAAAAACACACCCATGATCTACTAATGGCTGAGATCAGTGGGGCTAATTTTAGTTCAGTTTTTTTAGCTTAGTTCTTAGTACGGAATGAATAGAGAGAAATTAATGAACAGAATGGAGAAAAGCTTGCTGTATCTCTGCCTCATTAAAATATCGTCATCTTTTTGAGTGCATATAAAGGCCAAGAAAGGAAAACACTGAGAGATATGCTTCAGACCACAAATACTCTCTACATTTAAGGCACTAATGTGTCTAGAACAGCAACTTTCCCTCCCCTCAATTTGTATTACAGAGATTACCAGCTCTTCAATTTCTACCATCAAGGCCTCTGACAGGCTTACTGAAACTTGTTACATTCCAAGCCAAAGGAGGGTTTCTTGGTGCTATCAGTAAGGTGAAGGGCAAAGAAGGGCAAAAAAGCAGTTAAGCTCCCTAGGAAATCCTAAACAACCTGGCTCCGGCTATCAGATTACTCTTTCTATGGAGCATCAGGTCAATTAAAACCACCACGCTTTGCTACTGATTAGGCCTACAACAACCTGGATGCAGGAAATACTCTGTGGAAGGTTCTCATTTTGCCTACTGGGCTTGCTGGACGCCACCTGCTGGTCTTTTGGACACAGTGTAAGGTACATTCTTTATGCCTTCATTGCTGCTCTGCTTAAAGTATTTGGGAAAAAACAGTAATGTTTAACAATTTTTAAAAAACTACTGAATGTAACTTAAACATGGAGAATGCTAAACAGAACGTTGAACAATTAATTAACCCAGCTCTTGTGACTGCAATATTCGATGAAGTTTATTGGAATTGTACAATGCCTTTTCTTTTAGCATGGCAATGTTGGTTTTTAAGGATCTGTGAATTCTTCATTCCTGAGTTCCAATGACTAACCCTGAAAATAGTTCTTTTTATCCTCAATTGTTAATACAGCAGTTCACATTCTGGCAGTTTTTGTGTACACATTAGAAAGGACTGCATGTTGTCTTCAGGCCTATTCAACTGACTGGCGTGCTAAAGAGAACAATAGCTTCCTTTTTTCTTTTTCTTTTCTAACTACATCACCTAAAATAACAGCTTTGCTGAGCTTTTCCAGTCTTGGAAAAACACAGGTACCAAAAACGTTACTGTCAATTCTCGATGAACTGAATGTACTACACCTGAGTTCTAAAGTTTCCATTCTGCAAAATCCTACCCCTACCTTGACCTACAGGCAGTAGCTGGGCTGCTGACAGCACAGCCTCATCAGGAGCGGGTCAGGAGTACGCACAGAGTACGGTGAAGGTCAAGTTATGTGTAAGCATTTCATGATCTCGGTTATCCCCCACTGTTACAGTGAATTCAATGTATTTATAAATAAATAATATACTGAAAGCATCACGAATTTTATAGGGGAGCTTTACTAACTGTCAACAGCCTAAGATGTGACAAGTGAGTGACTGATTAGCGACTAATGAGGAAGAGACAGTCTTACTGGCAGGCTGTGGTTTATCAGAAAGGTTTGGAGCGTTGTTATAAAGTTTACAGAGTTGTCTGAGAATCTTTCCATCCCCTTTCACTGTCTTTACATCTGGCTGCCATTTGATGCCCAGATTGGTGGAGGAAGGGGACTGGGTACCATGCAGACAGCAGACTGTTCCAGATTAAGTGTGCAGCTGATTGGGTCCTTAGTACTGCAGCAATGACTTTATGTTCCCCTGGTCAGCTCTGAATCCCAAATGGGTTGGTTTCTGTCTTCATCATTTCTGAGATTTCTATTTTACTCTCTACCTTCGTTTCTGCAGGTAACCTACTGGCCAGAGGAAACCGTGGCTACTGGGTAGGAGCCCCTCCACTTCCTGCTCCCACATGCCCACCTCAGCTCCCATCTTCACCTCCTTCCTCAGTGTCTCAGAGGAAGGCCTGGCACTTCTGTTATCTGTGCTCCAGCCGGTCCCACATGCTGCTTTGTCTTCACGGTTCCACCTCCATTAACCCCCCTCTTCTACCTTCCACCTCCCACTTGGAATTGGTCTTCCTCCTATGCAAAACCTGACCATTTTTCTCCATTGAAAAGAACTAAAAACAAATTCCCCAATGTAGCTGCCCTTTACCAGCCTTCCTTCCAGTACTACACACTCTGATTCCTTTCAAATAACGCATGTTTCTAGAGCCACTGCCCACTTCCATCTTCAAACCCAAGTAATTTGCTTTTGCCCCACTCTCCATGGAAACTGCCCTGACTATAAAGATCGCCCATCTCTCCCTTTCTCTGTGATCTCTCTGCACCACTTCTGATGAGTTCTTAAAACTCTTTACGTACCTGAGACTAGTCTGATCCTTCTCAGTCTCCTTTAATGACCCCTTGGTTTCCATCCACCTACTCCCCCTTCTCAAAGCTCTGTCCTGGGCCGTCTTCCCCCCATGTTCGTTTCCTGGGTGGCCTCATTCACATCCAAAGCTTCTGTTTTAACACATCCACTAATGACTCCCACATCTACATCTTCAGCTTAAACCCACTTATCCCACTGTTATTCCCCACAGGTGTCTAAACTCATCTCATATAACGACGAATCCTCTTTCCTTCCCAAACTGCTGTTCCTCCTCTGCTTCCTGTTTTGTTTCTTAAAAAAAGGCATTATCAAAATAATAATAATAATAATAAATAAAAAATAAAAAAGGCATTATCTACCATGCCATTCAGTTAGAAAATCTGGATATAGTGGACTCTGCCCTGTTCCTTATATTCCTCATCAAGTCAGTCACTCAATCCTCCATTTGACATGACATTTCTTTTATGTAATTTCTCCCCACAGCTACAGTCCAGACCCTCATTACCTCATGATCTCCTCGCTTCTAGTCCAATGGTTCTCAAAGTGTGGTCCCCTCACCACAGGCAGTAGCATCATCTGGGAATTTATCAGAAACGCAAAATCTTGGGCTGCTCCTGACCTACTGAATCAGAACTCTAGGTTGGGATCCAGCAATCTGTGTTTTAACAAATTCTTTAGGTAATTCTGAAGCTTAAGTCTGAGAACCACTGTTCGAGTCTATTGCCCACTAATCCATTCTCTACCCTCTTAACACAGCCATCTTGGGGAAAACAACAACAAATACATTCATGTTTCTGCTTTGCTTAGAAGCCTTCAGTGACATTTTTGACTAGAAGGTGAAACCTACATTTCTCAGTACAGCACAAAAAGCCCACCAGGATCTAGTTCCAGAAGGGAAAGCACAGCAAATTATTTTAGTAAGGATGTATTGTTGTGTAGTGATTAAGGGGATGAGTTGTGGAATCCTACTGCCTGGGCTTTCCATCTCTGCCTTACCACTTTGCAACTGGCTGTGACCTTGGATGAGTCACTTAACCTCACAATGCCTCAGTCCCATCACCCATAAAATGAGAATAATATTGACATCCATCACAAGGCTGGTGTGCAGTTATCACAATACCTGGCACTCAGACTGGACCCTGTGACTGTTAGCTATTATTTTGATTATTTCAAAAGGTTAAAAAATAACATTACTGGTGTCAACCTTGAGTGTAGAAAGAGAGGTCTGGAATGACTAAGGCAATTGGGTCCATAAACTATAGGCAGTTTCAGTTAGTCCAGATGTGAATAAAACCCCCAGATTCTCAAGAAAGAGGTTCTGACGTCTTCGGGGCTATTTTGATTACAGTAGGGTAGATCTGTAATCAGATTCCAGGATGTTATAGAAAAGATAACACTCAGGCTCCTAAAGTGAGGGCCAGGAAAGCTAATCATGAAAGAAACCAGAAAACTCAAGGACAGAGCAAAATAGCAAAGACAGGGTGAGAGTTTCATATTTATTTCTCTGATAACAGTTAATGAAGTTAAAGTTGCCAGTGATTAAACATGAGAGTCCTAGTGTGATGAAGCTCTGAGTAACGATGGAAATCAAATTCTAACCTCCCGCACAAGTTACGATCTTAGGCAAATTACTTCTTTCCTGCCTCAATTTCATAGTCTGTAACATGGGGCTATATAATGAGGATTCCTAAGTATATATCTATGTATTTATTGCTTAGTTCAGTGTCTAATACGTGAGAAGTATTCAAGGCATGGTAGTGATTATTATTACTGTACATACAGTATCTTCAATACACATCATATATAAAGACAGGCACTTCTGGAGATTCCTGTTTGACTAAAGCTCCTGGTAGTGCTGAGACAGGACTGACTGGATGAAGAGAGTTGAAGTTATGCTCTCCTTCCAGGGCAATGGGTATCCAATGACTGGTCACTGCAGTGGTACAAAGGCCTGGCGGTTCACCCAACTTGGGCCAACTATGAAGGCCCAACCCAGCACCGGACTTCCTGTGAGACTGGTGGAGACCCTCCTTGGGACTACACTACAGCTCAACTTTTTCTATCCACCCAATCCTGCTTCCTTTCTTCCTTGGTAAGATCCAAAAAGTCCTCCCTAATAAATGTCCTGCCCACAAATCTCCTTAGAGTCTGCTCCCCAGGGAACCCAATCTAGGACAATCTGGAAACATCTTGTTCATTTATCAATGTGCTTGTTTATTGTTTCCCCTTCCATCATTGAATATAAGCTCCATGTGATCAGGGACCATGCCTGTCTTGGTCACTGCTGTATCTGCTAACTCAGCACAGTGTGACAAATACGAATATAAACTGATGACGTTAATGAAGGAAAAACTGCAGGTACAGAGAGCCTCTAAAACAGCAACAGGATTTGTGGATGGTCCAATTTGGGAGGAAGCTGTATATGACTTAAGGAGTTCTCCCTCTCAAAAAGATTTCAAAGCCCCGAATCCTGCTTCTGCTTTCAGAGTTGGTACTACCACGCTGTACAGAGTTCTGACATCCAGTTCCACGTCAGAGGGTGGCTCTCACCTCCCAGACAGACACAGGTGGCAGCGCAGGCGCAACTGGTGCTTTCACTGGGACACCTTTTCCTTCTACTTTACGGTGCCGCGCAGATGGGAGAGGAAGAAGGGTCTATACCTGGAACTCTACCTACACCACTGGAACACCTCCTCGCCATCTACATTCCTTCCTGCAGCAAGGATTCACTGCCAACAGCTGTTTTAAAGGTAGATATTCAGCTTTCTAAGGAACCAGCCTCCTCCTATTCCCCGCCCCCAAATATCCTTCAGTGACACCAGTGACCTTTCCGAGCGGGGAGGAGGCGCCCACAAGTCCCCCACCCCTCTCTTCGGCCGGGTAGAGTGCCGGCTTTTCCACCTGCGACCCCGTCACTCTCACCTGCGCACCCGCCGCTGCGCCGCCCCGTCAGCCGCCGCCCGCAAGCCCCTGAAGCCGAGCACCACGCAGCCGCAGCCACCAGTCCTGGCAACTCGCGCCCCGAGCTTGGAGACGGAGCACGCGCAGCTCTGTGGTTGGCGCCGGTCCCACTCGGATTCCTCTTCTCCGAGTTTTCGTGATGTTCTCAGCCGAGAACGCGGTGGCTGAGACCGGAAAGAACAGGGGTTGGAGCTTATTCAGTGTCAATCTCAGCAAGTTATTGAAACTGAAAAACTTAAATAACAGATCAAATGGACTTGTTAAGGCACAGTATCTTCCTTCTGGCGCGCACCTGAGAGGCACTTATTGAACGAAAAAGTGATCAACCGTTCTTGGCGGCTCTCGGGCCTCCTTCATTTGACCAATCACAGAGCGCCGGATTCCGTTGTTCATCGCCAACTCCCCGCCTTCCTTTATGGCTGCCTGGAAAACCTGGAGAAAAGGACGCAACAGCGACCATTTCTGTGGATCGTGTTGGAGAGCGGCCATGCGCAGTGCGAGCTGGTGGCGCTCAATTAACAGCTTTTGCCCTTAGTCCGCCGTCTGGGGGCCTACGGGGAGTTCAGAAGTTCTCTGTTTCTGTGCCCTTCACCAATTAGATAATTTGCGCACTACGTCCCCATCCTGCTTTTTCGTTCGAGGACAAAAATTGTATTCCCCTGTACTATTCAAAAGAATTGTGGGAGAAATTATGTTCCTGGCTATTTTAAAATTTATCCGGCATTGTGAAAGTCACCTTTACTTTCTAACCTGTGTTTTCTATAATCTTCCTGTTCAAAGATTGGGGAGACTTTTTCCATCCTTGTGCTAGTAATTTTACGGGGTCAAGAAGCACTCTGTGAATGGACTTGAGAACACGGGGAGGGGGAAGGGTAAGCTGGGGCGAAGTGAGAGAGTGGCGTGGACTTATATATACTACCAAATGTAAAATAGATAGCTAGTGGGAAGCAGCCGCATAGCACAGGGAGATCAGCTTGGTGCTTTGTGACCACCTAGAGGGGTGGGATAGGGAGGGTAGGAGGGAGACGCAAGACGGAGGAGATAAGGGGATATATGTATAACTGATTCACTTTGTTATAAAGCAGAAACTAACACACCATTGTAAAACAATTATACTCCAATAAAGATGTTTAAAAAAAAAAGAAGCACTCTGTACGACACGAACACTGCGTTTTATTTTTCTCTCGATCACCTCCGCTGTCTAGCACAGTGGGTAACTGATTCTTCACGGACCAATCATGTTCACCTCGTTCTCGGCCCCTACGTAGTCGTCTTTTGCCGCCATTTTTGTTTTGGGCTCTCGTTGAAAACCGCGAGATCCTGCTCGGAGGCCATTTTTCTTTTGGGCAGATTTCGCGCGCTTCCCGGGCCGCTCGCTTAGTATTTCGCCGCCATCTTCAATCCTGGTTGTGGCTTCAAATCCATAGTGAAGCAGCTCAGGTCATCTTGTGTTTGGGCGGTGGCAGAGTTCCTCTACGCGCCGGGAGCCCCGGGAAGCGGGAAGTAAGCAGGAAACGCGAATTCCCAAGCTTCTAAAGGTTGGCTTGAGAGCCTGCCGCACAGCCAGGTACTACTTCACCAGTTACTCTGGACAGTAACAAAACAAATAAAAGCCCGAACCCAAACCCTCTCACCATCATAGGTAAGAACTTGAAAATGCTGACAGCCTAAGATATTCCTTCCTTTGAACTAAACTGTTTGCCCATCTCCTCTCCCACTCTGTTTTTTTCCTTTGATTAGTGAACCTTTTCTGAATCCTTCTCCCTGTGCTTCCACCTCTCTCCATTGTTTTAAACATAAGGGTAATTAAATAAATTTTAAAACAAAACAAAACATTAGGGTGCGGGAAGCCTGGGCTTGACAGTGGAAGTGTTGGTTTGGAAAATTCTTTTTTTTTGGAGGGGGGGACAAAATGGAGTACAGTGAGTGGGCCAGGTATTTGTATTAAACACCCACATGTACTCATAGATTCCCCTTCCCAGACATTTTTTGGGTTGTGACATAAATATAGATTGTGTTTGTATATACTTATTCATTCATTTATTCAATACATTTGTTGAGTACCTAGTGTGTACTAGGCCGTGATGATTTTGTGTAAATTAAAATAAAACCCCTTTATCTCACGGGGCTTACATTCTGTCACCTTGACAGCTACTGGGTCGGGGCAAGTAACAGTATTCTATGATTCTTAGTCCTGCTACGCTATACAAACAAATAACAAGTATTCGCTTGCTCCTTCCTCTATTCCCCTCCTCCTTTTATTTTCCCCCGGACTAGGAATAAGTCGTAATGACAGTTATTTCTTGGATCCTAGATATAACTACATTTGTAGGCCAACTGCCTTATTTTACAGCCAATATTCAAGTTACTTAAGGCCTTGTTGCTCCAGGTGTGGTCTATCTATCAGCCGCATCCGCATCACCTGGCAGCTTGTTAGAAACACATTCTGACTCCATCCCCAGGCCCACTGAGTCAGAATCTTCCCTACAAAGTGCACCTTAAGTTCAGAGACCATTGATTCCTGCATGGACTAAAGACAAAGACTCTTTTCAACTTGTGCTTCGGAAACAATATATGGTCAGTTTATTCCATGCTTTAAATGCAGTGGACATACGGCACGTTTTTTCTGTGCTTTTATCCATCAGCTTGATGTCAAGATACCAATTTAGCATTCTAAAAGGTTGAGAATGTCAGTCCCGTGTATTGTTAATGTAACTTTTGCTGTGATAATATCTCATGTACTTTGTGCCTATTTTTAATTTATTTAAAGTTGAACTCAAAATCCTACAGGTATTCAGTAGTTCAATATCAACTTGGAAAACTTTGGGCCGTAGTTTACCAAAGCTGCTTTGGCCTCTTGCTTTCATCTGTCTTTTTAAAATGAGAACTCTAAATCTAATATGTCTTGGGGTTTCTCAACTTTGGCCGCTCATGAAAATCATGTGGGGCGCTTTAAAAAAAGACTCCAGGCCAGTATCAGTCAGAGGTTGTGATCCTGTGGCTGGAATTCAGGAACTAGTAAGGTATTTGAGAAATAGCAAATGACTTTTACATTTTCCACGTTGCTGTATGTTCGGTTTTTATCCTTTACAGATTTACTTAAAATAATTAGGAATCTGAAGACAGTGAAGAGAGTTGGACTGGGAATGTGGTAAACCAACTTCCTAGTTGGTTTGACCAGCCAATCAACTTGCCATTTATTCTGTGTCCTAAGCAAGTTGTCCAGCTTTTCTGTCTCTCTGTCCTCCATCTATTAATTGGGAAAAGAAGAATGAAGGTCCTGTTGTGTTTTATTTAGTCTTGTGTATGCTACAAAATATAGTGGATATTTATATTCTGTAAATGTGAGGAAGAAAAGTATTTTGCAAGTGCAATATTCATTGCTTCTGATTTTCCTATACTGTTTCTTATATTGTATATGCCAGTAAGCACAGTGGGTACAGAAAAGAACTCTAGAGCCAGACTCTCTGGGTTCAAATCCTAGTTCCTCCAACTACCAGCTGTGTGACCTTGAGCTGATTACTTAACCCTTCTGTGCCTCAGTTTCCTCATCTCTAAAATAGTGCTGGTATGAGGGTCAGATAAGTTAATGTAAGAAAAGTGCTTAAAATAGTGCCTGGCACATAGTCACAGCTATGTAAATATTAATTAGCTATTGTTATATTTAAGTCTTTGGATTATTAAGGTTTTGTTCATGCATGCAGATCACTTAAGGGGAAAGGTATTGTAGTTTCATGACTTTTCAGGACATATACCTGTTTGAAAAAGAGGGTGGCTTAAAGACAATATACCAAGCCAGGAAGATGTGTTAGTTTTTCTTTTAAATGGTCTTTTTCCCTTTTTCAAACAGCTTTATTGAGGTATGGTTGTCATACAGTAAATTGCACATGTTTAAAGTGTATAATTTGGTGTGTTTTACGTGTATACAGCCATGAAACCAACACGCCAGTCAAGATAATGAACATACCCATCACGCCCAGAAATTTCCTCTTGCCCTTTTGTAATCCCTCTGGCCTCTTCCAGGCAACCACCTGTTTTCTGTCACTCTAGATAAGTTTGCATTTCCTAGGACTTTATCTAAATGGAATCTTAGAGTATGTGCTATCTTGGGGGGTGGGGTAGTGTCTGGATTCTTTCACTCGTCAGAATGGAGAGCCATCTTCGTTGTTGTAGGTGTCAGTGGTTCATTCGTTTGTAGTTGCTGAGTAGTATTCCATTGCATGGATAGACTAATTTGTTTGCACATTTGCCAACTGAAGGGCATTTGGGTGGTTTTTATTTTCATGGTGCTCGTTTTCACATTGGAAAAAAAAGTCTAATCGTTTGGTGGCCAGGCCTTCCACATACAGAGAAAGCAAGAGGTGCCAGTGGTAAAACGTGTTTGTTTGGGACTTTGTCTTTGCCATTGTAGAGTTTATGAATTCATGTTTTCTGAATGAAACATGTAATAGCTTCTTAAAGATGCAGAACACATGCATTGAGTTTTTAGTGGATTGCATCTCTTTTTTATTGAGATATAATTTATATATAACATTATATTAGTTTCAGATGTACAACATAATCGTTGGATATATGTATATATAGTTAGACAACTTGGGCATTAGGGGTGCCGACCCTTTGTGCCGTTGAAAATCTGCATATAACTTTACAGTGCACCCTCCCCTTCCCATATCTGAGGTTCCACATCCTTGGATTCAACCAACTGTGGATCTGTAATACTGTAGTATGTATTTATTGGGAAAAAAATCCAAGTGAAGTGGACTATCACAGTTCAAACCCATGTTGTTCAAGGGTCATCTGTATACAATACTGTATATTATTGTTAGTGGTCACCATACAGTACATTACATTCCCAGGACTTATTTATTTCATAACTGGAAGTTTATACCTTTTGACTCCCTTCACCCATTTCACCACCCCCTACCCCCTAACAACCACCAGTATGCTCTCTGCATTTGAGTTTGGTGCTTTGTTTTGTTTTGTTTTGTTTTAGATTTCACATATAAGTGAGATCATATAGTATTTGTCTTTCTCTGTCTTAATGCCCATTCATGTTGTCGCAAATGGCAGGGTTTCCTTCTTTTTTCATTACTGAATAATATTCCATTTTGTGTGTGTGTGTGTGTGTGTGTGTGTGTGTGTATATGTGTGTACACACACACCACATTTTCTTTACCCATTCATCTATCATGGACACTTAGGATGTTTCCCTGTCTTGGTTATTGTAATTAATGCTGCAGTGAACATGGAGGTGCAGATACCTTTTCAAGTTAGTGTTTTCCTTTTCTTCAGATAAATACCCAGAAGTGGAATTGCTGGATCATATGATAGTTGTACTTTTAATTTTTTGAGGAACCTCCATACTGTTTTCCACAATGGCTGCACCAGTTTACACTCCCATCTACAGTGCACGAGGACTCCCTCTTCCCCACATCCTCACCAACACTTGTCTTTTTGATGATAGCCATTCTGACAAGTGTGAGATGACATCTTGCTGTGGTTTTGATTTTCGTTTCTCTGATGATTAGTGATTAGTCCATTTCATACGTAAGGGAACCTGACATTTAGAGGTGCTGAGTACGCTGTCTGAAGTCACATGAAAAGGTAGGCTTTGAATGCATGTCTGTTTTACTAGAACCTGAGACCATGACTGCCTCATGGGTCAGTGCCTATGTCTGTTTCTGACAAAGTATTAAATAAAAATTAGGTGTTGTTTATTAGTGAAGCATCCCACACAGGGCCAGGTGGGGATTTTCTGTGGGCCCAGCAGGAATGGGAGGCCCAGATCTTGGGTCAACTGACCAGGTTAAGGATATAGAGTGACTAAAAGGTAGGACTGTTCTGTGGATTTAATCTTTTTGTTTTTGAGCCCATTTTGGCATTCAAAGTTACCATATGAATAATAGGAAAAGATGATTCTTTTTTTTTTTTTAACACTGCAGTTACCTTTTCAAATTTTATCTAAGTTGTTGCCAGCAACAACTTTGCTCATTTGTCATTTTTCCTTGGTATTTTGTTAAAGTTTGTGGTTCCTTCCTTGATACTGTCCTTTTGCATGTGTGTGATAAAATTAGATTGGGGGAGTAGGGGCAGCAGGTTATGAAATGATTTCTCATTCTTGAATTACAGTTTTTCCTTCAGAAGTTCTAGGGCCTTTGTTGTTTCTGCTCCCATAGGTAATGAAAGTTTTTTAAGACGATAGAAGGAAGTATAATAATTTTCTTGATAAAAATTGAAATCTGAAGATTAGGAGCCTAAAGTTAATTTCTGATCTTTTTAATCTGGAGTAGTTGCTTTGGCTTGTGACACAGACCAGCAATGCTAGAAGGAAGACAAATGTGAATTTCAGAGTGCCTTGGATTTTCCCACAGAATAATCTAGAAGGTCACTGACTTTCTTTATTAGAGTTTATCTCTGCTTTGTATTTAAATGACAGGACAATCATGTGATATTGTTTAATCTACTTCCATTCCCTCCCAAAATTAATTTTCTTAAGGATTTTAGGATATTTCCTCTTCAGTAAAGACACACGTGCACACTTATTTTTGGTGGGGTCAGACGCTATCAACGTCTCCTTTTTGTGAAAGAATGCCTGTTTTCAGGTCAGAAAGTGGGCTCAAGAATGCAGGATATAGGATGAGATGTTATTTGTAAGACCTACATACTTCAGCTTCTCAGTATGCTTATGTAAATTATATGCTTTTAGATATTTGGAAACTTGATCTTTTTGGAGATTGTCCTGAACGTCTTAAAAACAGGGTATAAAGTAAAAATTCCACTGAATGTAGACTCAAATTGGCAGCTCTGATAGGAAGGCTTTTTAACATTTATGCTTTAAACGCCAGGCACTGAGCTTGCTGTTCCCTTCTGAACGTAACTCTAAGAGCCTAGGAAAGTAATTTTTTAAGGTGCGTGTTTGCTTTCTAAATGTGTGTGTGCACATCTATCTTTTAATGATCAGAGAACAAGTCCAGAAAAACCTGAAGATGTTTCCAGGGTAAAACTTAATTAATACAGAGGCTAATAATATCTTTTCCATTCAAATGAATGTTAGGATGTCAGTATTTTAAAGACAAAAACAAAAAGCACTGAAAACCTCACATTTATGGCCTTCTACCATGTGTCTGTTGCCTATTATATTAAATGTAAAACGCTTCCATCTTCTGTTTACGTTTATATGCATATAAGGTCTCTCAACTTTGGCTGCATGGTATGTGTAACTTAAGTGTTATTTATGTATTGAAATAGGACCAGAGTGCTTTGACCTCCTTTTTAGAGGGCTTAATGTGGAATTTGGGATTTGGAGACAGTAAAGATGCATTAGATTATTAGGTATAAATCTAAAAAAATAATAACACAGTCCGTAGCCACTGATTTAAGTAACATCAACAGACTCAAGTTAGCAATCTTGATGGATACCTGTGCCGTGCTCCAGGTATCAGAGAGAATGAGAATGGATCCTGTCCTCAGGAAGCTTACGGTCAGACTGAGGTGAGAGAGAGGCTGAGGACCAGACTTAGGTGTGAGAGGAGAGGGGGTGTAAGAACACTGCATGTTCAAGGGCACGTGCTGGCGTTGGCCATGTGGAGGCCTTGAAGCTGTGAAGGTGCCTGAGCTGAGAGGTGGAGGTGTGGGCAGGTGTGGTGCTGTGGGAGACCTTGGTGAAGAGCTTTGAAGAGGGGACACCTGCTCAGATACCTCTAGTGATGGTTCGGGGGATAGAGAGCTGCAGGGATGGAGACAGCAGGTACTTGAAGAGGCTCTGGTTGCGGGGAACCTTCAGGATAACCAGCTCTTTGAGATCTGGGACTTCCTGGCATCAGCAAGTCATGATTTTTTCTTCCTGTGAGAGGCAGACAGGACCATCTGTGACTGTCATCTGTGCTGTCCCAGACAACAGGCACTGAGAGAAGAGAGCAGTGTGTGCTGTCCCCAGATTCCCTGGCAAATGGTCTTTCTGTATTTAGACTTTAGCTTTCTCAGGTTTTATAAAAGGATAGTGAAGGACATGGCCCTCACCTCCCCAGGGTGGTTGTCAAGGCAGAGATAAAACAAGGGATCAGGAGACTCCCACCTCCACCCCCACCGCCTTGCCAGACCTGTGGAGACTTGGCTGGGAGACAGGGGAGAGACAGGGGAGCCTAGCTCTGGGCACCTCCTTTGCCCATTTTTCTATTGGATTGTTTTATTTTGACTACTCATCTTTTGCTTGTTATACGTCTTGCAAATATATTCTAGTTTGTGACTCTGCCGCATACCCCACCCCCATTTCTTTGTGATGTTTTTTTTTTAATAAATAAATTTATTTATTTATGGCTGGGTTGGGTCTTCGTTGCTGCACGTGAGCTTTCTTTAGTTGCGGTGAGCAGGGGCTACTCTTTGTTGTGGTGCGTGGGCTTCTCATTGTGGTGGCTTCTCTTATTGCAGAGCATGTCCTCTGCATCCTCACCAACATTTGGTATTATCCCTATTTTTTTTTAGCCATTCTGGTAAGTATGTAGTGTTGTGTCATTGTGGTTTATTTTGTATTTCCCTGTTGGCTAATGATATTGAATATCTTATTTTAATTGAAATATAGTTGGTATACAATGTTATGTTAGTTTCAGGTTAGTTTCATAATTGTTCGACATTTGCATACAGTATGAAATGATTTGAATATCTTTTCACATGCTTATTTACTATCTGTTTCTGCTCTTTGGTGAGACACCTGTTCATGTTTTTTGCCCACTTTTTGACTTGATTGTTTTATATTTTACCATTGAGTTTTGAGAGTTCTTTATATGTTCTAGTTTATAAGACATTTACTGGATGTGTAGATCACAAATATTTTATTCCAGTCTGCAGAGAAGTTTTAATATTAATATGGTCAAATCTACCATTCTTTTTCTTTATGTATTGTAATTTTTGTGTCTAGTTTAAGAACTCCTTCCTTCCTCTGAGTTCATGAAAACATTTTCTAAAAGATTCTAATTTTATTTCAAGTATAAATTTTATTTTTTTAATTAATTTTTACTGGAGTATGGTTGCTTTATACATTTGAGCTTTTAGCTCATCTGTAATTGATTTTTAGGTGTTGTGTGAAGTATCTGTCCAGTTTTATTTTTTTCCAAATAGATAAACAGTTGTTGGACCACAATTTATTGAATGAATAGTCTTCTTTATTTCCCACCAATCTGCAGTGCTTCTCCCATCATTCATTTGCATGAACCTGTGGGTTTGTTTCTGGTCTGTGAAGTCTGTTTCTTTGGCCTGTTTGTTTACCCCTTTGCCAGCACATTATTTGATTTACTATAGCATGGTGGTAGTTCTGCTAGAACTGGTAATACAAACTCCCTCCTTTGTTTTCCTGTCTTCTTTTTTTCCCTCTCTCATGTATCTTAGTCCTTTTTGCACTTCCTCAGATTCCCTGTTCAAGATTGTGACTGGGATTGCATTAAGTTTGAAGATCAATGTGGCAGGGTCTGGCACATGCCTTACTAAGTTCATTCCTAGGTATTTTATATTTGTGGAATGCTAGTTTAAATGATATTTTCAGAAATCTACATTTTCTGCTTGTTTCAAAGAAATTGCTTTTAAGATTCATCAGTAAGCACGTTTGCTACATTTTTTTGTAGATGCTTTTTTCACGTTAAGAAATTTCTATTCTTAGATTTCTAATGTTTTTCTTTATTTTTTTCTATTTTCATTAAAATGATCACGTGCTTTTATTCTACTTCAGTTTTTAAGTATGGTAATTTTTCTAGTATTAAACCAACCTTTCACTCTTCAGAGACACCTCACTTGGTTCTGGAGTATTTTTTATATATTTCTTGCTTCAGATTGCTTCTGTTGGTTTAGGATTCTCGCTTCTCTGTTCAGGTATAGAATTGGCTGTGATTTCCCTTCCTTTTTTTTGTTTTTGTTTTTGCGGTACACGGGCCTCTCACTGTTGTGGCCTCTCCCGTTGCGGAGCAACAGGCTCCAGACGCGCAGGCTCAGCGGCCATGGCTCACGGGCCCAGCCGCTCCGCGGCATGTGGGATCTTCCTGGACCGAGGCACGAACCCGTGTCCCCTGCATCGGCAGGCGGACTCTCAACCACTGCGCCATCAGGGAAGCCCTGATTTCCTTTTCTTAATCTGCCCTTGTCTGGTTTCGCTCTCAGGGCTTCATAAAATGAGTTGTGTGGTAGGAGGGGGCTCCCTCTCACGCTCTTCTCCGGAATCATTTGTACATTGGCATTATTTGTTCCTGGAACAGCTGTTGGATTTTGGATCACAGAGGTTTAGAAATGGAAGAGACCGTAGAGGTCAGCCTGTCCAACAGCATTGTTCTACTGAGGCAGAAAGAATTAAATGCTGAGGCTCAAGTCCAGAAGTCATGGTCCACTGTAGAAAACCTAATCCTGAAGTAAAGGTAACAGCCATTTTATTACCTAAGACAGAGGGCTTGAAGCCTTCACACCAAAGTCCATGCAAGTCCGTGGAGAGACTTGGAAAATGTCCCACCACCCTGACAAACTGGTTCCCGAGGTTTCTGGGGTCACTGGATTAAGTTGAAGAACCCAGAGGGGAAAGGGAGCCTTGGGAGGCAGGCCCTCTGACAGCTCATGGAAAGCCGTGGCAAACAGGCAGAGGCCTCCCTGGCTCCACCGTGAGCAGCTCTGTGTAGGCACAGCTCAGCAGGGCATTAACATATATATCGCCCATTGTGACGACAGGTGAAAATTTTCATCTGGAATATCAAAGGAATATTCATTATGTGGTATTTTTTATGAAAGTTGGGAAAGATTCAGTACATTTTTTGGAAAATTTCCCTATAAACACCCGAAATAAAATAGTCTCAGTTCCTGTTATCTGGAATATTTCTTCATCCAACAAACTTTCTTGATCACCTTCTATTGTTAAGCAGTGCTCTGAGGGCTGGTCACCTTTGATAACTTGCTCCTTCCAGGATGGGTAAGCCTGCTTTTACCATATTTGGAAATTAGCAAATTGGTTTGGTTCATTTCAGATTTCAGTTCAGTCATGTAGTTCATTTCCAGCACCTGTGCCCAGTGCTGTAATGAAGCCAAGGAAGTATGCCTTCTTTATCTAATATGACTTTAGCAAGTATGCAGGCTCAAGGTCTATGCAACTGCTGTCCAGATGTGTTATGGGCTTTATCTCGGTAGGCTTTATTTTTTATTTATGAAGAAGTGTGCCATGTCACATAGCATAATAGCGAATTAAATGAATTCCAACCATTTACCTTAGCTGTGGAGCCCCTCCCTCCCTCTTTTCCTTCCTCCCCCCTCCCAGCCTTTCTGTCTCTGTCTTTTCCTCTCTTTCTTTCTTTGATTAGCAGGAGAGACCCACCACTCACTTAGCTTTATTCGAAGTCGTGCCCTATGTTAGGAACATGTGACTTGGCCAGGGTCTCTGGGAGGGAGGGCACACCTACCTTGACAGCCCAGTTAGCGTTTGACCTTAGCAGTTGTACAGGAGACAGATGGTGCTGGTTTGCCTTCAGAGAGCTGACCCGACTCTTCTCCTACCCTTGGCCTTCAGCTGTGAGACCCTGGCCTGGTCCCCCAAGTTCTTGTTAGGGAAATAGATCTCAGGCCTGGGAATAGATGGTCTGTAGGGTGTCTTTTATCATAAAACTGTTACTTTTTTGAGACTGCAAACACTGTAGGAACAAGTGAAAAAATTTTACATTGAGAGGCAGAATGCCACATGGTATTAAAAATGGGTTAAAAGTATGCAAAATGTATTTTACAGTTCCTTTTTTCATGCAGCCTATTTTACACTAGAGACCATTTTATTTCATCTAAAAATATGCTATTTAGTTCTAGATTCTTACAGATCATATTTTTGAGACTGGGCTTTGATGATACTTTTTGAAGAATCCAGTCCTTAAAAACAAAATGCAGGGACTTCCCTGCAGTGGTTAAGAATCCGCCTGCCAATGCAGGGGACACGGGTTCAAGCTCTGGTCCAGGAAGATCCCACACGCCACGGAGTAACTAAGCCTGTGCGCCACAACTACTGAAGCCCGCGTGCCTAGAGCCCGTGCTCCACAACAAGAGAAGCCACTGCAATGAGAAGCCTGTGCACCTCAATGAAGAGTAGCCCTCGCTTGCCGCAACTAGAGGAAGCCCGTGCGCAGCAACGAAGACCCAATGCAGCCAAAAATAAAATAAATAAATTTATAAAAACAAAATAAAACGAAATGCAACTGCTCTTGCTTTACTGATTAAAGAAAAAAAATGAGCATTTTAGAAGAGTCAACTGGGGCTTCCCTGGTGACGCAGTGGTTGAGAGTCTGCCTGCCGATGCAGGGGACACGGGTTCGTGCCCTGGTCCGGGAAGATCCCACATGCCACGGAGCGGTTGGGCCCGTGAGCCATGGCCGCTGGGCCTGCGCGTCCGGAGCCTGTGCTCCGCAGCGGGAGAGGCCACAGCGGTGAGAGGCCCGCGTACCAAAAACAAACAAACAAACAAAGAGTCAACTGCAACCTTACTGTGAGTTGAAAATATAACCTTCACTGTAATATGGCTCATAATCTATCTAACAGCAGATATGGTCCTAAAGCCTCACCACAGCCTTCTGTGTGGTCCGCCTGTCCTTTGGGAAAGGAAGGACATATGAGAAGACCAGTGTATGATTAAAAATAATTAGATCACACATGCTTCAGCTTTGGTTGGGTACTTGCTGGAAAACTCTCTCCCCTGTTTTTCTATCTACCTGAACCACTTAGTACCCTCTAAGTGTCCCCAGAGAGGGACTCTCTAATTCTTAGCAGAGTTAGTCAAGCCTGATTTAATATATTTAAGGGGACCGACTGTTTATCAGGTTCAAATAATATAATTTTTAAGATCTAGCTAAAGTTTTCAGAACAAACTTCATGAATGTTGTTTTCAAGTACACATTCTTGACTTTCTAGAAACTTGTTTATTCCATTTACACCTCTGTCTAAATGGGCCTGCTAAGATGAACATCATTAAAAATGTTCTAGGGCTTCCCTGGTGGCGCAGTGGTTGAGAGTGCGCCTGCCGATGCAGGGGACACGGGTTCGTGCCCCGGTCCGGGAAGATCCCACATGCCGCGGAGCGGCTGGGCCCGTGAGCCATGGCCGCTGAGCCTGCGCGTCCGGAGCCTGTGCTCCGCAATGGGAGAGGCCACAGCAGTGAGAGGCCCGCATACCAAAAAAAAAAAAAAAAAAAAGTTCTAAATCATGTGCATTACATTGTTAAGAGAATAGAGATGAATAAATTAAAATTAAATTAAAATGACAGGGTTTGGATAAAGATATTTTTGTCTATTAGAAAAATAGAATCAAAGGTTATCAAATTTCTTTAAAAAATCATCTTTGACTAAGTAATAATAACTCTTAACACTCATCCAGGGCCTACTTTTTATAAATGATGATACTGAAGGTTTTCACATGCTTAGTCCTTTGAATAATTTTGAGTTAGGTGTTACTGTCCCTGTTTTATAAATAAGGAATCTGGGGTTCAGAAATAAGTGCTTT
This sequence comes from Pseudorca crassidens, assembly GCF_039906515.1. Classification (NCBI taxonomy): domain Eukaryota; kingdom Metazoa; phylum Chordata; class Mammalia; order Artiodactyla; family Delphinidae; genus Pseudorca; species Pseudorca crassidens. Next base: position 50,778,364 of record NC_090310.1, on the reverse strand, counting down.
TCTTTTTTTTCTTTTCCATTATGGTTTATTACAGGATATTTAATATAGTTCTCTGTGCTATACGGTAGGATCTTGTTGTTTCTCCATTCTATGTATACCAGTTTGCATCTGCTAATCCCAAACTCCCAATCCATCCCTCCTCTACTCTCTCCTGCTTGGCAACCACAGGTCTGTTCTCTATGTCTGTGAGTCTGTTTCTGTTTTGTAGATAAGTTCATTTGTGTCATATTTTAGATTCCATATATAAGTGATATATATATATATATATATATATATATATATATATATATATACACCACATCTTCTTTAATCATTCATCTGTCAGTGGACATTTAGGTTGCTTCCGTGTCTTGGCTATAGTAAATAGTGCTGCTGTGAACATAGAGGTGCATGTGTCTTTTTGAATTATAGTCCAGATATATACCCAGAAGTGGGATTGCTAGATCATATGGTAGTTCTATTTTTAAATTTTTGAGGAGCCTCCATACTGTTTTCCATAGTGGCTGCACTGATTTACATTCCCACCAGTAGAGTAGGAGGGTTCCCTTCTTTCCACACCCTCTCCAGCTTTGTTACTTGTAGACTTTTTAATGATGGCCATTCTGACCGGTGTGAGGTGGTACCTCATTGTAGTTTTGATTTGCATTTCTCTAGTAATTAGCGATGTTGAGCATCTTTTCATGTGCCTGTTGGCCATCTGTATGTCTTCTTTGGAGAAATGTCTGTTTAGGTCTTCTGCCCATTTTTTGTTTGGGTTGTTTGTTTTTTTGATATTGAGCTGCATGAGCTGTTTGTATAATAAGTGCTTTTCTTATAATAAAACGAAAATCCCTTAAACTGCACTGTCCGTTACGGTTGCCACTAACTGCAAGTGACTGTTGAGCACTTGGCATGTGGCCAGTCCAAATTGAGGTGCTAGAAACATAAAATACATACCTGACTTGAAAACTTAGGTAAAACACCAAGAGTGTAAATATTTTTATATTGATTGCATGCTGAAATGATAACATGATGGATTTATTGGGTTAAATAAGACATATTAGTAAAATTAATTTCACCTGTTTCTGTTTACCTTTTTATTAGATGCAGCTACTAGAAATTTTAAAATTACATATGTGCTTTGCATTGTATTTCTGTTGGACCGTGCTGCTCTAAAAGTGTCCGTACGCATGATCTAAACGGCAGATAGTTCCACGCACGAGGCTTGAGAGTTATGGCATCCTTCCCATCCTATTCCTTCCTCAACAGCAGCTCTCTCCAGCTTGCTCTTCAGGTTGGAGCAGAGTTTAGCACTTAAGAATTGGGTCCTTATCAATGGAGAACAGACTTGTGGTTGCCAAAGGGAGGTGGGAGGTGGGGAAGGGACGGACGGGGAATTTGGGGTTAGCATATGCAAACTATTACATATAGAATGGATAAATAAAAAGGTCCTACTATATAGCACAGGGAACTATGTTCAATACCCTGTGATGAACCATAATGGAAAAGGATATGAAAAAGAATGTATATATATGTATAACTGAATCACTTTGCTGTCCCGCAGAAATTAACACAACATTGTAAATCAACTACAATAAAAAAAAAAAAAGAATTGGGTCCTTATCACTAAATTTCTTGCTATATTTCTGCTTTTTTATTAGTTGTGGTTGTGTAGGTTGTTGTTGTTGTTATTATTGGTTTTAGGCTTTGCTTCTAAAACATTCAGTTAGCATTAAAGGGAGCTCCCTTTAACCCCTTTGTCCCTACTACATACATACACACACATTTCCCATCCTCTTAATATTGTTGAAAACACAATATTGTTTAGGTCAATATTTAGTGTTTGTTATCATGACTATAAATGCTGAGCTGTCTATGAAATACTTTTTAATTTTTATTTTCTGCATAATTTTTGTTTATCCTGGAATCAGTAATTGCCTTGTATTATTCAGTTGCTTAGCTTTCCGCGCAGCTGTCCTAATTCAATCTCATATTCTGCACTGGTTGTCTAAAATTCATCTGCATGCATGTAGGCACTTCCTGCAGAGGCCTCTCCTGGAGCCTCACAACCGGCTCTGTCCTGGACTGATGGTACTCTGCTTGTCTAGCCCATGAGTCTCATGCAGGGATCTGCTTTCACCAGATCCTGGGGTTTCCTTTGCCTTTTGCCTATCTCAGCCTTCCTTTTTCCTATATCTTCCCTTTTTTTGGGTCAATTTCCTCCTTTTGGTGAAGCACATCTTTAGTAGCTTCCTGAGAAAGAATGCACAGGACATACATTTTTAAAGACCTTGCATGCCTAAAAATGCTTTTACCCCTGCCTCGTGTTTAAATGCATTTGGTGTTTGAAAATAATTTTCTTCAGGTTTTTTAGGCTGTTTTTCCATTGCCTTTTAGATTCCAGAGTTGTTTTGGGTAGTTTGGAGCCAGATATTCTCTTACCACCGATTCTTTTTGTCATCAGTGCCTGAAATGTTACTGTGATATACACCCTTATATGGATCTGCTTCTATCCTGATTTTTACATGTTGGTTCTCCTATACTGGTCCTTTAATTTTTAATTTATTCTCTCTTATTTTTCATCCTCTTTATTTTTGCTGAAGTTTCTGGATGACTTACTCAATATGATCCTCTGGACCTTCTATTTAGTTTTTTAATTTTAGCTATCATAGCTTTAATTTGTTGTTTTCTACAAGTTTCTTTTTTTTAAAAAATTATTGCCTTATAGATGTAGTATCTCCTATCCCACTGATATTAGTGATAGTTTCTTTAAAAATATTTCTTTCTCCTTGCATAGTCTAGGTTTCAGCCAAGTAGTTTTTTTTCTGTTTGTTTTGTTTCCTTTCATGATAGAGTCGTTCCTTACATGCTAGGTGATTCCTGATTGCTTAAGTGTGTTTGAGAGTGGAACACTAAAGAGATGGGAGTTAGTTCTGCACACAGATGTGGGGCTTGTGGGTGTGGCCTTCACTTTAGAGCCATCTGTCTTGGCTGTTTGCCTGGGGAACCCCTGATGTCAGTACTTTTAGATCCAGTTCCCTGCATGAGGAGGTTTCAGTCTCCTATTTGGAGACTAAGGCAGGATAGAGGGGTGTGTTAGTCAAGCTTCTCCAGAGAAACAGAAACGATAGAAGATACACACACACACACACGTATATGTATATATATATATGTGTACTTATGAAAAGAGTTGGCTCATGAGATTTTGGAGGCCTTGAAGTCCCATGATATACTGTTTGCAAGCTGGAGACCCAGAAAAACCAGTGGTGTGATTCAGTCCAAGTCCAGGAGTGCCAGTGTCCAAGGGCAGGAAAGAAGATGGATGTCCCAAATCAGAGAGATCTTGGATTCACCCTTCCTCTACCTTTTTGTTCTATTTGGGCCCTCAGTGGATTGAATGATGCTCACCCATATTGGGGAGGGCCATCTGCTTTACTCAGTTCACGAATTCAAATGCTAATCTCTTCCAGAAGCATCCTCACAAACGCACCTGAAATAATGTTTACTAATTATCTGGGCATCCCTTAGCCCAGACAAGTCAACACATAAAATTAACCATCACAGGGGGCATGTGGGATGCCCCTTAATTTCTCTTTTTTCCAGTAGGGTACCCCCACTTTATGCTGCCTGGTGTTCTCCAGACCAGAGATCCTCTGTTTTACCCTCTTCAGAACATAGTTCTCTAGGCTCTGCAAGGTGGGAGAGGGCAGTTGCCTGGCAGAGCTCAGTAAAAGGGAGTAGAAGAACTTGATTCCTTTTTATTGCCAAATAGTATTCCATTGTGTGTATATATCACATTTTGTTAAGTATATAGGATACAAGCTTACCTCAGGAAACAAGAAAAATCTCAAATATCACATTTTGTTTACCCATTCATCATTTGATGGACATTTGGGTTGTCTCCACTTTTTTGGTTATTATGTATAATGCTGCTATGAAGATTCCTGTATAAATGTTTGTGTGAACATATGTTTTTATTTTCCTTGGGTACATACCTAGGAGTGGAAATGCTGAATCATATGGCAACTCTGTGTTTACCTTTTTGAAGAGCTGCTACACTGTTTTCCAAAGTGGCTGCAACATTTTATATTCTCACCAACCATGTATGAGAGTTCTCATCTATCCATATCTTTGTCAACACTTGTTATTGTTTGTCTTTTGTATTTTGCCATCCTAGTGGGTGTAAAGTGGTATATCATTGTGGTTTTGATTTGTATTTCCTTGATGACTAGTAATTTTGAGCATCTCTTTATGTGCTTATTAGCCATTTGTATGTCTTCTTTGGAGAAATGTCTATTCAAATCCTTTGTTCATTTTTAAATTGGGTTATTCATCTTTTTATTGTTGTTTTAAGGTGTTCTTTATGTTTTCTGGACATGAGTCCCTTATTTGTTGTATGATTTGCAGATATTTTCTCCCATTCTGTGGGTTGTCTTTCAGGTTCTTGATAGTGTCCTTTAAAGCACTGAAGTTTTAAATTTTGATGAAATCTGATTTACCGATTTTTTCTTTTGTGACTTGTGCCTTTGGTATCGTGTCTAAGAAATTATTGCCTTATGCAAGGTCACAAACATTTTTGCCTATGGTTTCTTCTGAGTTTATAGTTTTAGCTCTTACATTTAGGTCTTTGATCCATTTTGAGTTAATTTTTGTATATAATGTGATGTAGTGTTCTAGCTTTATTCTTTTGAGTGTGGATACCCAGTTGTAACAGCACCATTTGTAGAAAGGACTGTTTCCCAATTAAATTGTCACAGCACATTGGTTAAAAATCAATTGAACATAACTGTAAGGGTCTGTTTTGGGACTCTCAGTTTTATCCCATTGATCTATGTGTCTGTCTTTTATGCCAGTACCACACTGTCTTGATTACTCTAACTTTGTAGTAAGTGTTCAAATGGGGAAGTATGAATTCTTCAATTTTGTTCTCCTTTTTCAAGATTATTTCGGCTACTATAGATGTATTTTCATATGCATTTTAGGATAAGATTGTCAATTTCTATAAAGTCAGCTGGGGTTTTGATAGAGATTGTGTTATAGATCAATTTGGGGAGTATGGCTATCCTAACAAAACTAAGTGTTAATTTAATCCATGAATATGGGATAACTGTCCATTTACTTAAGTTTTTAATTTCTTTCAATAATAATGTATGGTTTTTGGTGTATAAATCTTGTGGGTTTTTTAAAAAAAAAATTTCCGAAGTATTCTTTCTGATGTTCTTGTAAACAGAATTGTTTTCTTAAATTCATTTCAGGATTACTCATTGCCAGAATGTAGAAATATAATTGACTTTTTAATATATTTACATCTTACAACCTTACTTCGTATACTTTGTAATTCTATTAGTTTTTTTTTTTTTTTTTTTTAACTCTTCAGGATTTTCTGCATATAAGAACATGTTATTTGTGATAGGGACAGTTTTATCGCTTCCTTCCCAATCTGGATGCCATTTATTTCTTTTTCTTGCCTAATTGCCCTGGCTAGCACCTCAGTGCAGCACATACAGTGCTGTGTGGAAGTGACAGAGCAGATATCTCTGTTTTTTCCTCTTTGAGGAGGAGGCATTCAGTCGTTCACCATTTAGTATGGTTTTAGCTGTGGGTTTTTCTTAGTGGATTTTATTTTGGTTTTTTTTGGCTGCGCTGTGTGGCTTGTGGGATCTTAGTTCCCCGACCAGGGATTGAACCCAGGCCCTTGGCAGTGAAAGTGCCGAGTCCTTACCACTGAACTGCCAGGGAATTCCCTAGCTGTGGGTTCTTCACAGATGCTCTTTATCAGGTTGAGGATGCTTCCTTCTATTCCTAGTGTGTTGGATTTTTTTTTTTTAATTAAAAAAGTGTTGGATTTTGTCAATTTTTTTCTAAATTTGAGATAATCATGTGTTTTCTCTTTTATTCTATTAATATAGTGTATTATACTGATTTTCAGATGTTAAACCAATCTTATATTCCTGAGATAAATCTAATGTCATGGTGTATAATCCTTTTTATATGTTGCTAGCTTTGGTTTGTAGTATTTTGTTGAATACTAGTGTGTAGTTTTCCTTTCTTGTGATGTTTCTGTTTGGTATTGGTATCAGGATGTAACTGGCCTCTTAGAATGATTTGAGTTTTTCTTATGCTTCTTTTAAAGAGTCTGTGAAAGATTGGTATTAATTGTTCTTTAAACATTTGGTAGAATACATCTGGGCCTGTGCTTTTCTTTGTGGGCAGTTCGTAAACTGTTAATTCAATGTACTATTTTTGTTAAGACCAGTTATAAGTGAACATTCATCTTGTAAGAATACCTGTTGATATTTGATTATTCAGCCAACCTTTCTCTTATATAATATACAAATCGAAAGAAATTTTGATATACCTACTTTTTAACTTTCTTTTTTCTTCTGTTAAAGGTCTGTAATTACTCTGGAATCAGTAAGCCATGGCGTCAAAGAAATTTGCTGTTAAGGTAAGTAATGCTTAATAGCTTTCTTTAAAATGATTAATCACTTTCTAATATAACTGAGTCCTGTGTTAATTGAAAACAGTAGCCCTGAACTTTCCTTCTACTCTTCAGATTTGGGACACTACTGAAAATTTGAAGTAGGTGATTGAAAATTTGCATGTTAAGAATGAGATGGGGGGAGAAAATGAATAGTTCATATGGTCATGGGAGTTTCTTGCTTAAAGTCTTTTGTAAGATGCCTTTGGGACATAACTTGGTCCTTAATGTTAAAAAGTATTATTCACATTGTATGTCCATGGCGTCATTTTTGATTATGACAAAGCATGTAAAAGTAAAGAAGCAGGCAGCAAATGCTGCGCCTGGGTGAATGCCAGGAGCGAGTTCTCCTGCCTGGCTGCCCTCTTTTGCTTTTCTCTTGTAAGCATCTCTTCTCTATCCCTTGATGGCTGGGTCCCAGACCTTCTCAGTTGTGGAGGAATGGGAGGGTCACCTGTGAGGGGTGGTGGGGAAGGAGAGGGGAAGAATTGGTAGTGAGTACAGTCGACCCTCCAGGTTCTGCATCCAAGAGTCCTGCATCCAACTAGCTGCAGATCCAGTCTCGAGAGGAACCATTGTATGAAGGATGCTTCACATATGCCTGTTCTTTAGGGCATTTTCCCTGCGCTAGTGTTTAATTAAGCAGAAATTCAAAACACCGAAACAGAGAAATCATAGTGGTTAACCAGATCAGATACTGTTTAGTGTTGTAGTCGTATCTTATCTTTACCAAGTCAGTGCTTTAGATTTACAACATATTTATAAATTTCATTATTCACAGTTATTTCTAGTATCTGTATATTCTATATGTAGTATTCCTCTCTGTGAGAGATTATAAGTGGTGAATTTTCACAATCTGTCTGTCTAAAAATGTCTTTTGGTTTTCCTCTAGAAAGTAAAGTTTGTTTTAGAATTTTAGGTTGCACATCAGTTCCTCTCAGCACTTTAAAGGTATTTTTCCATTGTCTTTTGAAATCTCTTATTGCAACTGAGAAATGTTTTAATTATCAGTTGATGCTTTAAAACCACCTTAAAACGTAGTGACTTAAAACAGAAGCCATTTTATTCTCTCTCAGGATTCTGTAGGTCGCCTGGTATCAGTTGGGCGGTTTCTTCTCTTGATGTTGGCTGGGGCTGCAGTCATCTGGGGACTGAGTTCAGCCTGCACATCAAAGCTGGCCGGGCATGTGGCTGGCCGTGGATCCTGGCTGTGCTTGGAATCTCACCTGGGGCTGTTAATTGTTGTCCTCAGTTCTCATTCAGGTGGCTACTCTGTGTGGCTTGGGCTCCTCTCCTGGCTTGGTGGCTGAGTTTTGAGGGATGGTGTCCCAGAGCAAAAGTTGCGAGAAGAAAAAAGTGTAATTTGTCCGTGCCTTGAAGGCCTGAGCTCAGAATCCCACGTGCGTTTCCTCTGCATTCTGTTGGTCAGAGCACTCAGAGGGTCAGCTCCAGGGAAGCTGCAACTCTCCGTGGGAGAAGCAGCTTGTGCTTACAGGGAGGGGGAGAATCTGGGGTGCATCTGTGGAGACTAGTCAGCAAAGAAGTCTACTGTCAGCCCATCGTGATTTCTTTCTTTGTTATCTTGCTTATCAAGATATCTTGGTTCTCTTTGGTTGCTCTTAAGATTTTGTGTCTTTGATATTCTATAGTTTCACTGTGAAATCTTGAGATACAGACTTTTTATTTATCTGGCTTGGGATGCAATGTACATCTTCATTTGGAAGAGTCAAGTCTTTCATCAATTTTGGAAAATTTCGACCTTTTTCTCTTCAAGTACTGCTCCTCTCTGTTCTCTCTGATCTCTTCTTCTGGAACTCTTATACGAAGTTTGTTGAATAGTCCCACGTAACTGTTTATTATGTGCTAGAGGGTGATGTTAACTCATCCAGGACTGAGCGCCTGCAGGCTGTCTGCTCAGAAAAGGACTGGGCCTCTAGCAAAGCTTCGCCCAAACTGGCTGTGGTCCATTCGGATAGACAATCCTCGTCAGCCACAAAGCTTAGACCCTAGGCCCCTAATTATGCCAGAGCTGGGTCAATTGATTTCCAAGACATACATACTGATGTGGTAAATTCTGCTACGAGATTGCCTGATCTCACAGCTGCACCAGCAAGACTTGGAACCTAACTCCCAGGTCATGCCAGGTGGGGGAGTGACCCCAACCATGGGTGTCAAGCCAGCAGGTTAGGGATAGTCAGAGTTCTGACACATTATATGGAAGATTCTACACATCATGTTGTGTTGGTGTCCCTGCTTCTGTCTGATCACACAGGCAAGGAACAAGTGCTTTCCTAATCATGCAGTTTAAAAGGCCCACAACCCAAGCAGTGGGATCCCATTCTGAAGGTCTGACATCCCGCCCAGCCAGATTGCTGTGCACTGCCCTAGGGTGTCATGGGCAACAGGGGACATGCACACCTGCTCTTGCTGCAGTCACCGCGTGCCCGCTCTGATGAACTCTGCTTGGCCATTTTCCGTTTCCTTTTTCTCTTCTCTTTATGTCTGTATGTTGCATTCAGAGTGCTTTTTATCAGATCTCTTCCAGTTTACTAAAAGCTTGTCATCAGTATTTATTCTCCTTTTTAATCTGTATTTATTCTATTCTTTGTTTATTTTTAGTGACTGTATTTTTCATTTGAGAATTTATGTTTGTTTTATTTTAATTCAAATTCTACCAGTTCTTTTTTTATATATATACTTGTCCCTTTTTTCAATATGTTTCCATATCCTTCTTTTATCTCCTTCATAATCTTAAAGTAGTTTATTTTATAGCCTCTTTTAGATTGTTCTGTTATTTCCACTGTTATTTACTAAGTGTGAAATACACGGGTGGAAAGACCTATGAGCTCAGCCCTGCAGAGCAGTGGAGCGGTTTCAAGTTTACTTCTGCTGGAGCCATTGGCATTTTGGTGGTTTTGGACCAGGTTTATATTCATTTCAGGGCTTGGGATTCCACCACCTTGTGGGTAGTCTGACTTTGCAACCCACAACTGAGTATGGCACAAGCTTAGTGTTTTTAGTATTTTCCAGTATTTTCCTTGCTGTTCTCTCTCCCCTGCCCCCCACCCCCCGCCCCTGCCAAAGCCCTGGGTGGATGGCAGGCTTCCATGCTGCTTCCCTTGGTCAGCGAGCAGAGATTTTTTTTGCATTTTCATGAAACCCACAGTTTCTCAAGAGGATGAAGGAAAAGCTCTCTTGAATAGCTCCTGTTCCAAGAGATTGTGGACAAACTTACCCATACAAACCCAAAGAGTATTATATGAGGATATCTACAAATTGAGTACTTATTTCTGTGTCAAGCTTTGTCTTATGTGCTAAGCTGATACAAAGAACTGAAAGTTGAAGTTCTTCACAACTCCGGACTTAACTGGAATGAGTTTATTCCCAACTCCTCTCTCTCTCCTACCCTTTTTAGGCATTAGGATGCCATCTCTCAGCTATCCTGGCTTCCAAATATTCTGACAACTAGGCTTGAACCTTCCAAATGGGTGATTATATTTTTTCCAGCTTGATTGAAATATCATTGACATATAACATTGTGTAAGTCTAAGGTGTACAATATGTTGATTTGATAAATGTATAAATTGCAAAATGTTTACCACAGTAATTTTAGTTAACACGTCCTTCACTTCACATAATTACCATTTTGTTGTTGTCATGGTGAAAACATTAGAGCTTTACTCTCAAGTATACAGTACAGTGTTGCTAACTCTAGTCACCATGCTGTACATTACATCCCCGGAACTTACTCATCTTATAACTAAAAGTTTGTACCCTTCAACCAACATCACCCCATTTACCCCATCCCTCAGCCCCTGGCAACTACCATTCTACTCTGTTTCTATGAATTTGATGTTTTAAGATTCCACATATAAGTGAAATCATACAGTATTTATTTGTCTTTCTCTGTCTGAGTTACTACACTTAGTATAATGTCCTCAAGGTCTATCTGTGTTGCTGCAAATGGCAGAATTTCCTTTTTATGGCTGAATAATATTCCATTGCATGTGTATACCATATTTTCTTTATTCATTCATCTGTCAGTAGACACTTAGGTTGTTTCCATGTCTTGGCTATCGTGAATAATGCTGCAGTGAACACGGAGTGCAGATATCTCTTCAAGATAGTGATTTCATATCCTTCAGATATATACCCAGAAGTGGGATTGCTGGATCATGTGGCAGTTCTACTTTAAAATTTTTGATTAACCTCCATAATGTTTTCTATAGTGGCTGCACCAATTTACATTCCCACCAACCATGCACCAGAGTTCCCTTTTCTCTACAGTCTCACCAGTATTTATCTCTTGTCTTTTTCATAATAGCTATTCTAACAGGTGTGAGGTGATATCTCATTGTGGTTTTGATTTGCCTTTCCAAAGGAATGATATTGATTAGTGCTGATAGGGATTTGTTATTTTTAGTAGTCTTTTCAGAGAACCAAATTCAGGTTTCATTTTATTTTCCTGTAGCATACTTGTTTTCTATTTTATTGATTTCTTTATTATTTCCTTCCTTCTACATTCTTTGAGCAAATTTGTCCTTTTTTCAGCTTCTTAAGGGGGAAGGTTAAATCATTGATTTTGGAACCGTTCTTCTTTTCTAGTATATGCACTTAAAGCTATGAATTTCTCTCTAAGTACCTACTTGACTTGTATCCTCTTGTTTTGATAGAGATGCTGTTAAAGTGGGAATTTTGCTTCCATTCAAATCAAAATATTTTCTAATTTTCATTGTGTTTCATTTTTGTTTATGGCTTATTCAGATGTATATTGTATAGTTTCTAAGTTTTTGGAAATTTTCTAATAATCATTTTGTTATTAGCATAATCATTTTGTTTAGCGTAATTCCTCTATTGATATTTTGGTTAATGTTCTATAAACACTTGAAAAAAGTGTTGCTTGTCAGGTGCATTGAACTGTGTATCCGACTCAAGTCAGGTTTGTTGATTCTGTTGTAAAAAATCTGCTTTGTGTTTGCTCATATTTTGTCCACTTGTTTGATCAGTTGAGAGAGGCGTGTTAAAATCTCCAACTATGGTTTTAGATTTGTATATTTGTCCTTTTATTGATCTTGGCTTTGTATATCTTAAGGCTATATTAGCACATATATACAAATTTATGATTGTTCTTTCTGTTGAATAGAATCTTTAATTATTATGAAATATCTCTTTTTATTTCTAGTCATACTTAACCTAAAGTCTACTTGTCTGATATAAGTAGGGCCTGCATCTGGCATCCCCCAACCAGATATCTAAGTTCCCCACTGGATTCCTGAAGCCCAGCAGTCAGTAAGTTCCACCCATGTACAGAAACTTTCCAGTCAGAGATTTATTGTCTGTTCTTAATTATGAATGGACAAAAGATACCACCAGAGATTTAAGGAAAACTTGAGAAACAGAAAACCAGAGAACTGAAAAAGAGAGAGAAAAGCAAATGAGCAAAACTGGAGGATCAGAGAGATTCTAGTAAGCAAGAAAAGACTTTTAAAAACATTATAATTAGTATCCTCAAAGCAAAAAAGGAAACTATTATAACCATGTGACACGTTCAGGATTTTATGAATAAGGGAAATTCCTGAAAATAGGTAAGAGCTCTTGTAAATTAAAAATATGATAGAAATAAAAATTTAGTAAAGTATGGGAAGATGGATAAGGAATACTGCCCAGAAAGTAGAGCAAAAAGATAATAGTTAAAAAAGTGGGAAGATAATACAAGAAAATTTGAGGTGTACAGTATTGATATGAAAAATTGATTTTGAAAAACAAATTGATATGAAATTGATATGAAAAAGTTCTAGAAAGGAAAACAAAGAAGATGGTGGAGAGGAAAATTATGAAAGAAGTAATACGATAAAATTACTAGAAATGATGGCACAAAGTTACTATTTGAAAGTTTCTGTGAGAGTGCACCTAAAAAAGGCAAGGAAAACAAGTTGTACTAAGGTGCATCATCCTAAAATTTCATAACACCGGCAATTCAGAGAAGATCCTAGAAGAAAATCAGATCACATACAGAGGATCAGATTCAGAACCGCCTTCTCAGCAGCTATAGTTGTGGACAGGGGAACAATTCCTTAGATATTCTGAGGATAATAGTTTCTGATCTTGGGTGGCCTCGGCCTGCAGCAGGTTGAAGCAGGGTTTTGGTTCCCCGGCCAGAGATTGAGGTCGGGTTGCAGCAGTGAAGCACAGAAACCTAGCCACTAGACCAGTGGTCAGTGACAAGGCCCTGGCCCTTTGGCTTTGCAGAAGAGTTCCTACAAAGACGGAAAGTAGTGAAACAAGTAAAGTGTTTATTAGGAGAAAAAAAAAAGAGTAGAGGATGTGTGGATAGACACACGGGCGGGCGGACTCAGAGAGAGTCGCGCCCTCATGGTAGTTTGAATCACTTTTATGGGGCATTTCTTCCGGGTTTCCTTTGGTCTATCACTTTGCTTTGCCTGGTTCTGAGTCCGTATTTGGAACATCTCAGGATCCTCCCATGTGTGCGCGCGCATCTCTCAGCCAAGATGGATTCCACCGAAGAGGCCTATGGGTAGTTGGCCTCTTACTGTGGGGTGGCTCCCCCCTCCTTTTTTGACCTCCAAGGAGCTTTCTAGTCGAGCAAGTTTCCTTGACTTGGAGAATGAGAAATATGTGGTCTCTTATCTTCTATCTGGGCAGGGCCCAGCCTCTTCTCTCAATTGTCCTGCTATTCTCATCTTGGAGTATCAGTTCACAGGGAACAAATCTCCAATTGCTTACCCTGGGGGGCGGGGGGAGGGGCTTGTGGCCCATCTACCTCCTGCCTCAGTTTCCAGCCCTGAATGCTTTTCACAGCTCAACTTTCAATCACATGTTAAGGTGGAATAGAGGCATTTTCAGACTTGCAAAGGCTAAAAGAAATTTTCTTCTAATGTACCCTATTTTAGGAAGGATATGATTTTTCCCAGATGGGACGGTGAGCAGAGGAAGGGTGAGATTGGGATCCAGGAAATAGGGAATCCAGCAGGTGAGGGCCTAAGCAAATCCCATGATGATCAGTTGTGTATAATGCTTAGAGAGTAACCAGTCCAATTGGAACAGGACAGATGGTTCTATGAAAGATGTCTCCAACAAAAAAGGAAATGAATAAAATACCACATGTACTTAAATGTATTGAGAGGAGTTTCTGTAGGTCAGAGTGTGGGAATGATTTAGTGGTAGGAATATGGGAAACTATTCCTTAATTCTAAGCAAACAAAAGATTATGCAAGATAGAAAAGTAAGCATGGTATAACTACATGGCTCAGCTTTGAACACTTCATATGTTGAGATCTTCAAATTTTGGAAGCCTGGGGAAGGAGATGTGTGAGCGGGTGGGTTGCAAACATTATGTTTTCATTTTCCATGGATAGTGTTTAAATCTGAAATAAAAGATTAGAGTATAAACAAAATATTTAGAACGATTTAGTAAATACCAGATGACATAGATGAAGTTCTGTGTGGTGTCTCCTGGTGAGTGAAAGTTGGGTTGAGGGTGGAACCAGGATGGGGAAGAAGAGGACTGTTTTTGATAGGTCATTTTAATCTGTGTATATGGATTACTATGATAAAAAAAATCACATGAATAAAAGTTAAAAGGAATTAACTTATGCAAATTTTCATATAGATGCATTTACTTTTGACCATCTGGGTTGAAAAATACTTGGATAGAGCACGGTTTCCAAGCTAACAGAAAAGCAGGTGAATACCAACAATTTGCCACTTGCATCTCAGTTGTTTATTCTGAGACTTTCCTTGGAATGGTATTAATTATCCCTGCAAACAAGTTATTCTTATTCAAATGAAGAAAGGTCTTCTGACCTTCCTGCATAGAAGAGGGCTTTTTAAAAACAAAGCGAAACAAAACAAAACAAAACAAAACAAAACAAAACACTGCTGTGACCCTGGCCTTCACCTCTTTCTTATAACTGCCTCCTAGGCCAGAATTTCAGGAAATGGCAGTGGTGTATGAGATAAGTCCTTGGAACCCCAGCTTTCAGGGTCTCTTGACTTCTGGGCCGCTGCAGCCCAGGGCAGGAGGATGTGTCCTAAACTCCAGTGAAGGCTTTCTCAGCTTAAAGTAGTAGTGGCAGCAGGCTCCTCCGTGATCCTAATTCTAGCTCTGCACCCACCCCAGTGTTTTAGAACTTCCATAATTATAAGTTCTTTAGGGAACAAGGGGTCAGAAAGTTACACCCCACAGATGAGCTGCTTGTTTCTGTAAATAAAGTTTTATTGGAACACAGACACTCCCATTTGTTTATATATTGTGCCTGGCTGCTTTTACGCTACAATGGCAGAGTTGAATAGTTGCAACAAAGACCTTATTGTGTGCAAAGTCTGAAATATTTATATATTACATAAGCAGATTTAAGTATATAAATATATCTCTTAAAGCACATCTCAATTCCTACTGGCCATGTTTCAACTGCTTAGAGGCACACATAGGTAGTAGTAGTAGTAGCAGCTGAATTGGACAGCATGGGTCTGAATCAGTGCATCCTTCTGTACTCTTGCTTCCTTGCACCTTGTCAGAGTAAGCTTTCAATGAAGTTTACCTTGGGTTAAACCGGCTGCAAGGGCACGGTAAATTAGGAAGGTCAAGGCAACTCCATTTCCTTTGCAAGTAGAAGCAAGAAATAGACATGGATATATAATGTATTAAAATTTAGTAAGAAGAAAATAAATTTAAATAATAAATTATTGTTGAAGCTATCAAATCAGTATTCATGGTATCTACTTCTGAAAAGTTTATGGATCCATTCCCCGCTTCACAGGTGTTTTAAAAGTGTTGCCAGGTCTCACTCCCATGCAATTATAGTTACAATCTTATAATTTAAAATTTTCGACTTGGGTTCCAGCAGAGCAGTACTGTGTTCCTACTTCATTGTCTGTCTTTGTTTGTAGATCATTTCCTCTGCTTCCTGCATCTGTTTTCTTGGATTAGTTAGGTATTACACCAAAGTCTAGAATTCTTTTGGCTACAAAGCTTGCTCTGCTGCTTTCCCTTCCCACAGCCCACTTTATTGTGGGTGGGAAAATTTTTGTTGGGAGGGCTTGATTAATTAGAAGGGATTCATGGCTTCCCTAGCAGGAAGATTACAGAGCCTGGCTTAGTGACAGGCCAATCGGTACTTAAGGAAAAACTCAGACCAGCCAGATTTCCCTGGAATGTGGATCTGGCTTTGTCTTCTTCCACAGGGAGTGTGTAATGACCTTCTCCTCCTCCTTCCCACCCACTCCAGGAGACTTGAAGCTTTTACTTTAGCTGTTGATAGTTGTCCACTTTTTATTCTGGGGTTGGGGGGAGTGTGGTGTGCTGGACTTTTGGGGTATGACGACTGAGTTATTCCCTAAATCTGAAGTAACAGATTTAAGATTTTATTAATGTTAACAAAGAGAGGAGAGATTTTACATTTAAAAAAAATCTCCCCGCATCTTTACTATCTGTTTTTCGTTCCATTCCTTTGTAGCAATTATAGTTTTATCTCCTCTGAATTTCAGTTAACCTTAGTCTCAGCATTCCTTAGAACAACCGCAAAAAGAAATATGCCCAAGAATTGACAGTAATTTCCCCTTTATAAAAAGTGAAGAGCAACTCTTTGAACTTCTAGAGAGAGAAAGTTGAATAGCAAATGGGCTTTTGTCTTGCTGGTTTGCCTCAGTGAATAACTTAAATTCTGTGCCCTAGGTTTTTCATTTACCTAAAGGGGAATGTAGCAGTTTGTCATCAGCACTCATTTGGAAATAGATGCACTGATTTTGTGTATTGAAAAAAAGATTTATGCAAATATTTTCATATCAGTCGAGTTCTAGTTAATGACTCTATTAAATTTTGAGAAAGACTAAAACTGAAGTGTCCTAACACAATAAATCACAAAAGTTTTAAATGGTTACATTCTTTAGTAGAAATAAATCTGAAGGACGGGTGTGCAACCTTTAACCCTGAGAATGTTTTTACAAAGGCATTTGTCTTTGTGAAACTTTCCACGGTGAAAGAAGTAGCTCTGTATTTCTTCCCCCAGAACTTAAACTCTTCATCTTCCAGTTGCTTCTTAATTTTGTCTATTTGTTGGGCGAGCTTGAAGTTTTAAAATCACACAGGATCCCTACGAGTTTTCCCAGTGGTGATGACACGCACACCAACTACAGTCGGCTGCTCTTCCTTCCCTACTGCACAGTATCTGTTCTGTTACGTTGCTCACGCTGGGAACTCTTCAACTAAATGTGTGCTGAGTACTTGATAGATTTGGAATACAATTCATAAAAGTGTACCGGCCGTCACCCAATTAAATGCTGCATCAGGCTTAAAGTTTTCAGGGACCTTCTCACTCCAGTGAGAGCATTTGTTCTGAGTGTTGATGACTTTGAAACAACGTTCTTGTTGGACTTGAAATGAAACTTCCTTTTCCAAGTGTTCTCTCTGCTTCCCTGGCCAGACACCCAGTTTTCTGGGCTTCTTCCCCAGTCCTTCCCCATGTGTATTAGCACATTTATTCTTTTTGGGAACGATTAGAAAGTGTTTAAATACAGCCCTGGCTTCTCACCCTCTTTTCAGTTTCAACTCTCCACCTGCCTCCCTGAAGTCTCTGCCTAAACTGATCCCTAAAACTTTGCACTAAGAATTCAGTTTATCACATTTTCTTCTAAATTGGCTTTTGCTTTGAATGTCCCTGGCTCTACCCTCACATCCTGGGCTCGCCAAATTATGCTGTTTCCCTGTCTTTCCTGCATCCATTCTCAACACAGTGTACTGGACTTGCATCTTCTCTCTCCTTTTCTTATAAATTCAAGCCTTTATTATCCTTGTCGTTAACGTTTCTGCACTGATCTCTGAATGATCTCTATGCCTTTCTTGTCCTGCCATTCCAGTGCATCCAGACAAGTGCCAGGATAATGTTTTCTTAACACCGTTTGCACCCTGTCACTTCCTTGCTTAAGCGATCAGAGTAATTCCTTTTGTTTAATCAGACCTAATCTAAACTCTCCAGCTCAATTCAAGGCACTCTGATAACTATTCTCCCCCTTCCTCTTTAACTTTGACCCATATTTTCATCTTGGAACTTGGGAACATGGCCCACCTATTCCTATGAAACCGATGCATTTGCATTTTCTGCAGTGATCTGGCCTGTGGTTTTCTTTCTTCCTTTTCCCTCTCACCTTTTCTTCTGTAGTCTATGCTCATCAGCTTTTTCCAGGCTTGATCAAAGACGCTCTTTTATTTTCACACAACATCTAAACTTTTCCTGCATCGATTACCCTCTCACTTTGTTCCTTTGACTGCTATGCACAGCTTCTGTTGTCCGTGTTATATATATTCTCCAATTATTTATATCTATATCTACCCATGCTCTTACAACATACTGTTCCCAGCCACATTTCCCAAGAAGAAGGACCTGTGGTCTGCTTGTTATGTATCTACCTTGAGTAATCCGGAGTATTTCCGAGGTGCCTGGTATCCCTCACTTTCCCTATTAGAAAGATGAGAAATGTCTTTCCTCGTGGCTTATGGGAAACAGGAAAGTCACTCAAGCTTAGAGTTATTTCTTACTGGTCTTTTTTCAGTCCCAGACAGAGAATGTTGTAATCTTCAATTTGTGGTTTATTTCTTTTGTTAAAAAAAAATTGCATCTCAACCTGTTTCTCCTTTAAGGAGTCCACAGTTTCGCTTTGAAAATATTTTAAGTAATTCTTTTGAAAATTGCCAAAATGACAATGTATAGAGTTTGCTTCTATTTGGCCTTCAGGAAAGTAAATTATTCCAGTACAATGATGTTAATTCTTTGGACATCATCATATTTTAAGTAACACCTTAGTGTTAGACCATGATATGCTAATTTTTTCCAACATACATACAAAGCACATGTGTATGTTATTAACTTCTTCTGGTGTCAAAAATAATTCTTCGTAGGAAAGTAGATTCAGGCTTTTTCACAGATACAAGAACTCAGTACGTTCCTTGGATTCTCTTTGAGGGCTGTAGAGGGCATAATTGTTCTGTGTTTTGTAAAGTACCTCTCTGCAGATGTCGTGATCCAAGGAAGCACAGCAGCCAGAGTGCTTTTAAAATCGCTGGCTCATTCCTAGGTCATCGTGACGTGCTAAATGCCGGTGTTTGCTTGCCTGGGAGTTGTGTGTATGCCCTCACCCATAGCCTGTTAGCCTGTGGATGTTTAGATTGCTCTGCCTTATAGTTCTCCTCGCCGGGAAACACCACCGTTAACCACAGCGGTAGAAAACAGAACAGCCCAAACTATCCGCAGTGGCCTCAGAGAAAGCATTGTCAGTGACACAAGATTGCCTCTGGCGTGCTTTACTTCCAGATTCCAGAAGCGGAAGCGAGGGGCTGAGAGTGAGGGTCCCTTTGGTCCTTGCACGGCTTTGGGGCCCCAGCCCAGCCATGGTCCTAGCAGTAAAGGCTGGAGGGTTCGACTGGGACAAAGTCCTTGAAGTCACAGTGTTTTTAACAGTTACTGTACTTCCTACGCACCTTTCCTAACTGTTATTGTTACTGTGAGTTTTGGGGATGTGCAGTTGAGGAAGTGAGATGTAGGGTGGTGATTAACAGAGGGTCCTTGCATCCCAGAATCCCTGGGAATGGAAATGATATTTCACTGAACAGCCCACACGTGCAACAGTCCAGTCATTAGCCAAATGTTGTAAGGATGCACAGTGTTCATTTATTCTTTTTTTTTTTTTTTTTGAGGTACACGGGCCTCTCACTGTTGCAGCCTCTCCCATTGCGGAGCACAGGCTCCGGACGCGCAGGCTCAGCGGCCATGGCTCACGGGCCCGGCCGCTCCGCGGCACGTGGGATCTTCCCGGACCGGGGCACGAACCTGTGTCCCCTGCATCGGCAGGCGGACTCTCAACCACTGCGCCACCAGGAAAGCCCAGTGTTCATTTATTCTTGTTGGCCTTTTCGATGTGTCTCTGGTAGTAACCTCTTGTAATACCCAGGATTAAGTAATATAGGAAACAAGGCCATTGCATAGGTCACTTTGATGCATGTGCGTAGCATGTGACAATAACATTCTGATTTTAAGACTACTAGAAACACCAAGTAAAGAATGAGTTTGCAGTAGTGACCATACACAGCAGACAGGCACGTGCTGTGTTTTGCAAGTGTGAGCTGAGATGAGGAAGAATGTTATGCTGTTTGTTTCACAAAGATGTAGCGTCATATAGATTCTGGCAAGGCATGCGCCAGGTCTGGCATCCCACTTTTCATGACCTGAAAAATTCACTGTCTCTTATGGATCAGTACTGAGATCATGTCTTGTCCTAAGTTTCTGTGATTCTCGATATTCTAATCATATGACTCTAGGTTCTTTTATAGTACTTCTTGAAATTTAGATCCTCAGGTTTTTGAGGAAGGGATTGTAGAAGATGAAATTAGCATCAGACTTTTGATCAGGGTTCCTGATACCATGTTGTGGCTTCACTTGTGAAATGTGCATGACTGGGTGAATTGTGTTACCCCTCTGAGCATCCATTTCTTCAGCTGTGGGGTAGTGCTATTATTCCTATCTGTTTGACAGAGTTTCTTGTGGGTATCAGAGTAATAATAAAAGACAGTGCTGTCAAAGTGTTTGGGAAAAGACCACTTTATGCATGTCATGGGCCGTCAGTAATTATTTAATATTTTACAGTGACATTCTGTATAGTGTTAGAGGGACTTGGCCTGAGTGTCTTGTTTGTTCTTTGTCTCATAATTCTTTGGCATGAGGACTAGTCTAATTCTTTTCATATGTGAGGTGTCAGCAAATCTTCGTTTATCCCTGGCGTGCAAGGCCCTGGGTTAGGCACTAGAGACACAGACAAGGGTGATGATTGCCTGTCCCTATCCTCAGGGGGTTTGTAATGAGAAATTAATGTGTCAAAATGTAAGCAGCCATAGGTGAGGGGAACACAGACGGTCCTGCAGAGCTGAGGTGTGAACAAATGAGTACAGTCATTTTGTTCAGATCTGTTTCTTTATGGGATATTGTGGCAAAGCCCAAAGGTCACTCGGTCTTTGGGGTGCTCCGTTCGTGTGTCAGTTTACCTGGTGGGCTACAGTGGCAGGTGGCCAGGGCTAGAATTCCGGGGGCTTAGATTTCAGTCCTTAGTATTGATTCTTGACTATGGGCAGGTCAGTTAACCTCATGTTTCAGTTAGCTATGTAACCAGCAGTTAGCTGTGTAACCAGCTAGCCCGAAACTTTTCATAATTCCATGGGTCAGAAAATCTTAGTGGCAGTTTTTCTGCTTTACATGGCGTTGACTGGGTCACTCATTTGGATGCATTCAGATACCCACTGGGCTGGTAGGCTCAAGAGGGTTTCACTCCCATCCATGTTCAGTCCTCCTCCACGATGCATCTCTCTCTTCACAAGGCATCTTTCATTTAGTTGTCTAGCTTGAGCTCCCTTACAGCATGGTGCTGGCTTCCCAGAGAGCAAGACACTGGACGATGCTAGGCTTCCTAAGGGCTGAATCTGGAGCTGGCAGACTCCGACACCATATTCTATTGGTCAGCAAATCACAAGGTCAGGAGAGAAGAAATAGATTCCTCTTCTTTCTTTCTTTTTTTTAAAAAATAAATTTATTTATTTATTTTTTGGCCGCGTTGGGTCTTCACTGCTGCGTGCGGGCTTCCTCTAGTTGCGGTGAGCAGGGGTTACTCTTCGTTGCAGTGCACGGGCTTCTCATTGTGGTGGCTTCTCTTGTTGCAGAGCATGGACTCTAGGCACACGGGCTTCAGTAGTTGCGGCTCACGGGCTCTAGAGCGCAGGCTCTGTAGTTGTGGCGCATGGGCTTAGTTACTCCGCAGTATGTGAGGTCTTCCCGGACCAGGGCTTGAACCCGTGTCCCCTGCATTGGCAGGCAGATTTTTAACCACTGCGCCACCAGGGAAGCCCAGCTCCTCATTTTGATGGGATGAGCAGTGTGCTTATGTGAAGGAGGGGAGGAATTGTTGGTGGCCATCTCTGGGGATTGTTTACCACATATGTTCCTATCTCTTAAATCTTATCTATTAGTATCTATTAAATGAGGTGTTGAATTAGCACATCTCTAATGAACTGTCTAGTCCTACATTTTGATAATTCCCTAAACATTTATTGGAGGAATTTTTTGTGTATGATATAGTGGAAAGAATTTGGGCGTTGGAGGCAGAAAGGCCTGTGTTTGAACCAGGGCATCACCATTGACCTGCACTCTGGAAAGTGATTTAAGTACCCACTTGTTAAATAGGAAATAGGGTTAATTAAGTGGTGTTAATATAAACTCCTTTCCGGGATAATCGTCCGTCTCAGCAGAGTCACCACTTAGAAAGTGTTAGCATTTTTCCCTTTTCACTGCCTTGTTACCTGATATGGGCCTTTTCAAAGCCAGTAGTAGTTGAAGACATTAATTGCCATTCATTTTGCTTAATTCTGATAAGGTTGATGAAGTATTTAATCACGTTTTGCCAGTGCAAGGATATTTTTCTAGTTTAAATAAGACTGTTCATTTTGTTTATCCATTTTGGTATTATAAATTATTCCTAGAACATTGTTGCTCCTTAAAAATAAGTATTTTGAAAATGTATTTTGGTCTGTGAACAGCTGACTTATTTGGCATTTCTGGTATCTTTTGTTTGGAAGAAAGAAAAAGCCATGTGGGGTGGCCAGCATTCAGTCTGGCTGTTTGGACTGTGGTGGTGCCTGGCCTGTGGACCAGCACACTGGTGTGTGAGACTGGGACACGTGCTTCTACTACCGTCCTACGTGGGTCCAAGATGAAGCTCAGAGACAAAGGGGAGGAAGAGAAAAGACAGACCCTGTAGTCTGTAAAGCACTGGCTCTCAAAGTGTGTTCTCTGGACCAGCAGCATAAGCATAGCCTGTGCTAATTGCACTATTTTTATATTAGTGTTATTGTGAGGGTTAAATGCATATTAAGTGCTTAACAAAGGTAGCCATTTTAATAAACATTAGGCATTATCTCAATCATCATCATCATAACAAATATTATTGTGATTAACTTTTTTTTTAACTTTTTTCCTCCAGCGTATTTCATGAAGTAGCTTATTTTGCAATTTTTTTTTAAAGCTACTAGAGTTCTTATTTCATCCTTGTAAAAATTTTGTGAATGATCTGTTGGTCTAACAACACTTCGTGTCGTCAAGTAAATGAAGACTTGTTTAAGCAATGTCTGAAGGAACTTCATAATTCTGAAGAAGATAGTCTTCAGTCTAAAGGGATGTTGAGAGATCATGTGTTTGTGGGAGTCATTAATGCCACTGAATGAGTCCCCGGGCAATGTCTCAACTCTGGAATTTGCTTTTAAAAGCTGTTCTCTCTCTAGACCCCCTTTCTTTCTTCATTTAGGTATGTGTCCTTAAAAGTCTCTATGTGGAGTTTTTTTCCTTTTCTTTTTTTTTTTTTCTTTCATTTGTGGTCAGATAAGGATCATGGTTAACCCCAAACGGAAGGCCAACAGGACCGAGTGGGTCCTGGGTTGAGGGGTCTTGAGTGGTGGAGACCCTGATCCTCTACAGCTCAGCCTGCTGCCTTGGTCACTTCCTCTTTCTCCCCTTAACCACTGTGTATAAGCCAGATCCCAAAGTGAAAAGCAGTTTATTGGTCTTTGCAGCCTGCTGATTAGAGGCATGGGTGCTCTCTGGGGTGTCACTGTCTGACCACTGAGCTGTGGACTGCAGCTTACCTCAGCCTCCCTCTGGCACCTGCATCCAGGAGTTTGCTCTCCCAGAGGAAGCCTTGGGTTCAGGTCATGGCCATTGCTCGACGGCTGGTCTTGCCCGCGCTTCCTGGTCTCGGCTTAAGTGTCGGTCCTCACCCTCTCGTCTCTCTCCTCCTTTGGGCCAGCATGTGGGGCGGCTCATGTGAAGCTGCTCTTCCCTGGAGGATGAGATCCCAGGCAGAGCCAGGGGCCCCAGAGAACATTGCGCTCAGGGTTTCCGACAGTGTTCCTGGGAGCGCTGCCTTCCACGGGGCCTGAGCCAGATCCCTGTCCCTCCTCCAGCCCGAGTGGCTCAGCTGCCATGGGTCTGATGTATTGGGTCCTGCATAGAATTTAACTGGGGGCGGGGGGGAAGGAGGGGGAGATGACATAAAACACATTGAAAAACACAGATGTAGTCCAGCTCCTTCATAGACAAGATGAGAATCCTTGGGGGGCACAAGGTGAGGATCTGAAAAATTGCCCAAGAGAACTTAGTGCCTTATTTAGAGAGTAAGGACTGTATCAGGCTGGTGGTAATCAAGGCTCTTTGGAGGAAGAAACAGACCTGTGGAAACTATGGGAACTGAAAAGGGTACCTCATGATAGGGGAGCAGAGTGTCTCAGAGAACCCCGGCTTCGGACTTTGTGGCTGAGCTTTGGGAAGGTCTGGAGACGGCTTCAGACCACCCAGGGCAGCTCCCTGTGGGCCTCTCTCTGAGAAGTGGGACCTTGTTCTCTGCTTCTCCTTGTTACTCTCCCTCTGCTCTCCTGTGCATGTTACAGATCATGATGGCGCCTCACCTGCCAAGTGACATCTTTTATAAGACTCCTGTGCATTCCACCCCAGTAAGCAACCTTCTGGAGCTGAATTTGCGTAGGCATCCACCTTTGCTCCAATGACTGTGGCGCAGGGGCAGGGTCACTTAGTGCATGCATGGCTGTCCGTGCTCCTGCCTATTCTTGGGCGTGGCAGTTGTCAGGATTAAAGGCACAGACTACCCCCAAAGTTATATGGCAGCATTTTAAGGTTTAGAGACTTTACTATAAAGTTTCTCCTTGCACTTCCATAGAAGGCCTTCTTACAGAACATAATGAGTACTCAAAGTGTGTAGAGAGGTCTCTGGGTCATTCAGGAGGTAGCTGGAATAATCTGACCCTTGAGAAGGGTCTCTTGGTTACCGGGGATGAGGACGATCATAATTACTGCTTTACCTTCATTTTGCAACTTGCTTTATTGCTGGTGTGCGTGTTGAGGCATTTTGAGGTCGTTCACATCCTCAGTGTACATTATGACAATTAAATCGAAATATTGCAACAATCAAGAAAAGTATCAAAGAGGATATCATTCTGCTAAAATTTTTGCATATCTACTCTACAGATGACATTCTGAGTCGGGACCCTCAGTAGTATGCATCTGGCCTTAAATCTTGAGTTCTGAAGCTCTGAAGCACTGAATGCATTCCACGGAACCCCAGTCAGCTATGAGTCTGTACATTTGCTTCTGACTCAGCATTCCATTGTACTTCCCCCAGTGTGCAAGACTACAGAAACTGCATTGTAGCTTTAGTTTTTTTTTTTTTTTTTTTTGCAGTACGCGGGCCTTTCACTGTTGTGGCCTCTCCCACTGCGGAGTACAGGCTCCGGACGTGCAGGCTCAGCGGCCATGGCTCACAGGCCCAGCCGCTCCGCGGCATGTGGGATCTTCCCGGACAGGGGCACGAACCTGTGTCCCCTGCATCGGCAGGCGGAATCCCAACCACTGCACCACCAGGGAAGCCCTAGCTTTAGTATTTTTAATTGTCACCAAGTAGTGCTGCTACCACTGTGCAGTCTCCCAACAGCTGATGAAATGCTTCCTGTTTTAAAGACGGCCTGGTGGAATCAAATGGCGCTGCATCAGTTCCAGTGCTTCTTGGGTCTGTTTCACTTCCCACAATGACTGATCCCCCATCTGCCACGACAGTGCATTCCTGGGCTGCTGACCCCTTACTGGGTTGGTGATTAGACTGTTTATTTTTAGAAAAAGTTAAAATTATCCAGAGAAGGGTATCTTCTGTAAGATTTACATGAATCAGCCTCTCCCTGCAGGGATTTTGGGAGGGGTGTGTATATCTCTAGACTCTAAAAACTTCTTCTGGAAAATTTTAAAACTATTAAAAGGGAAGGAGTATAATGAACATTGAACCCATCTTCAACATCGCAGACCGTTTTAAATTAAGTAATATTTAAGCTGAAGGCTGATTTAAGAAAAGCAAGTGGTACCATGTGACTCCAACACTCATGTGTTTAAGCTGAATTTTCCAAATTTCAGCACTGTTAGTAATTCTCCTCCGCAAAACCAAAAGAGCATTAGCTCTACCTTCAGTCTTCTGTTTAAATGCTAAGAAATAGTATGAGAAGTATAATAAGAGATCTTACTGGGGCATTAGCATGGGTTTTCCCATGACCAAAGCAGCCACCAAAACTGCTGATTTCGGTGACCTCAGTTCTGAAGATACCAGTATTCCTTAGATTTCTGAGTTTACTGTGAAGGGAATTCTTGTTGGGGTGTCATTGCACAATAGTCAGATGGACCCCACTGCTTTTCCTACCAGTGGGATCCTGATTCTTCCTGTCCAGTGTGGGAATAATAAACGTCAGCCTTCATAGCGTTGTCACAGAGAAAGTGTCTAATCCAGTGCCTGGCAATTAGTAAACATTCACTAAATTTAGCTCTTAGCAATCAGATTAAAGATGCCAGCTGGGAAGCAGACCAGTTGAAAGATTATGTAGGCTCCCCCTTATCCTCTTCAAGTATTTCATTTCAAGCCACTTAGGATGTACAGTTCAAGTGGGTTGTGGTGTTTCTTGTAACAGGCTCTCTCTGGAAGACTTTTGTGACAGCAAAGGAAGGGAGCTAACATTTACAGACAGCCTACTGAACAGGGTATTTTTCACATATTATCCTATTTAATGCTCACAACACCATCAATGACACCTTACTGTTGACTGGTCACAGATGTGAGGGAAGCGAGGTCGAGTAATTTGCACAGGTCAGAGCTGGAAAATGGTCAAGGTAGGTTTCAAGCTTGGGGTCGCTTAGTGGAAGTCATATGCTTTGAAGAAGAAGGTGGAAACTGTTAGCTACAGTCTTGTAAAAACTTTGGCTTAGACTCCCCCTTGTCTGGTAATAATACAACTACCTACGTTATAGTGGTTTATAATTTTTAAAGTTTTCTTAAGACATTACTTTTACTAACCATATTAAAATACGTTGTCTTGGGAAGTCGGCAGGGCAGGTGTAATTATTAAATAGGGGACCTTGGAGCCCCCGATTCTGTTTCTTTATTGCTTCTCCCTCTCAAAAAAAAAGTCTTTTAGGGAAAAAGATGCGTTGAAGACTGTTGGTCAAAGGTCAGTTTTGGGCCCTTTTCTCATTTGTAGACCTTAATAAATCAGGCCACCTTTGCCAAGCCCTCCTGGGGGTAGGTGGCCCTCTCATGGGAGAGAATCTTGAACCCCTTTGGCTTACGAAGTAGGTGGAGTGAGAGAGTGTTCAAAGTGGAAAAGAGAGAAGGAGAGGGCCAGACCTCAAGAAAAAGGCATGTTACCTCCATGGTCAGGTAGAAGCAAGAGAAAACTGCCCAAAAGCTGGAATTCAGGGACAGGTTGGCCAGTCCTCCCCCGACTAAGGCCTCTGCCCAGGTCGTGGCCTGGTTTTGGGGAAGAAGTTAGGGAGACCTTGAGAAGTGGGTGGGATCATTGGTTTCCATCTGGAGGCCAGCAGTGACTGTGGCTACATCCCAGGTGGCGAACCTGCCTCTAGGAAAGTTGAAGACAATCTGGGTAGTTAGTGTATATAGATGCAGAATGAGGATCGATGCCATATAACTTCTAGACTCTTCGTATACTTCTTCTTTTCCTTTGAGAAATTAAAAAAAAATCTGAAATGTATGAAGAGGAAAAATTTCCATATTCCTGCCACTCAAATTCCATGTTTCTATTGCTGTTAACATCTTGCAGTATTAGCTCCTAGGCTCTTATTTAAAAACAGGCAAATAGACTTGTAGAAAAACTTGTTCTATTAAAAATGATCTATTTGCATTCTGAAGAATTCAAAGGTAGAAAAAAATCACTCTAAATCTCTTATGAAAACACCTCTTGTTAGCATTTAGGTGAACATCATTCCAGATGGACACCGTGGGATATATATGTACAGATAGAATGATTACAGCAAAAGGTAGAAGCACTTTTGTTAAATATTGGATATTATAGCTGTTATTTTCATTAAAAACATAAAATGTAATTTTACTTTAGTAATAGAAAAGGAATCTGAATTGAAACTTAAAGGAATTGTTGAACCTCAGTTCTTTTTCCTTATGTAGATTTTATTTCCTGAAAGATTTAAGAATAAAATAGCTTCAAAATGAAAGAGGTTGAAGTAAGGTTTTTTTGTTTTTGGTTTGTTTCGGTTTTAGACAGAATTGATTGACCCCTGGCTGTGAGAGAGGGGACAGCAGCTCCTCCTTCTTCCTCTCTCCTGTCTTCTCACCTCCCAAGTTTTGTTGTGTTGTTAATGTGTGTTCCCATTTTATATTATTCACATTCTTGTCCTGTGCAGTTCATGTTCAGTATGGGGACCACTAGCTGCATGTGGCTATTTAAACTTACAGAAAATTAAAAATTTCATTTTTCAGTCTCAATAGCTACATTTTCAGTGCTCAGTAACCAGAGGTGGCTAGGGGGATAGTGCAGGTACCACAGAAGGTTCTATTGGACAAGACTGACTTTCAAGAAGCAGTTATTGGTGTTTTACTTCCTGGATTCTTTCACGTTTGAGAATGTCTCTTCTTTGCCTTTGTATTTGAGTGATAGCTTGGCTTATACTTTCCCTCAGCATTTTGTAACAAAAATTTCACCAGTGTCTTCTGACGTTCAATATTGCTTTCGAGAAATGTAAAGCCAGCCCAGCAATTCCCCTGCTATGTAGATGACTTGGTTTTTGTTCTTGGGTACCTGAAAGATTTTATAAATCTCTCTCAGTGTGGAGTATTCTTGCAGCATTTTTTTTTTTCTTTTTCTGGAACATGTGCTTTTTTGATTTGCAAAGTTTGTTCATTCTTCATTCCAGAGAGATCCTTACATTGTCTCATATCTTGTGATCCCTCATCTATTCCAGTTCTTAAGTTGTCTTCTTCAAGGATATGTCTTCCTATTAAGTTATTTTTATTTGCTTTCCATTTTTATTAGCTTTTCTCTAATTGTTTTAATTTCCTTGTTTCTTTTATTTTTCATTCTGACTATCCAAACCGTGTCACCATAAACAACAAGGTCTTAACTGTATAGCTCAGGGAACTATATTCAATGTCTTGTAATAAGCTGTAATGGAAAGGAATGTGAAAAATAATATATACATTTAGCTGAATCACTTTGCCGTATACTGGAAACTAACACAACATTGTAAATTAACTACACTTAAATAAAAAAATAATAATAACAAACCATATCACCATGATTATCCAAACCTTTTTACTGTCAGTAAATCAATTTTCAGGGTTGTCAATTTCTTGATGATATTACTTTCACTTATTTATTAATTCCATAATGATACTGATTTTTATTCTCAATTTGTTTTCTTACTTTCCCCATGTTAATTATCTATTAATGTTCACCAAATTACCCCCAAATTTAGAGATTAAAACAACAGCAAACATTTGCTGGCTCATGGTTTCTGTGGAACAGGAATATAGGCATAGCTTAGCTGGGTGACTCTTCCTCAGGATCTCTCACAAGGATTCAGTCAAGATGTCAGCTGGGGCAACAGTGTTCTCAAGGCTCAATTGGTGGAGGATTTACTTCTAGGTTCCCTCATGTGATATTGGCAGGGGGTCTCTGGTACTTACTGGCTGTTGATTAGAGACATCTGTTTCTCAACACATGGGCTTCTCCATAAGGCCACTCACAACATGGCAGCTGGCTTTCCTCAGAGAGAGCAAGAGAGGGTGCCCAAGATGGAAGCCACAGACTTTGAGACCTTACCTCAAAGTGACATCACATCATCACCTCTGCCACATTCTGTTTGCTAGAAGCAAATCGTTAAGCCTAGCCCACACTCCAGGGGAGGGGATCATATTGTACAGGAGCATGAAAACCAAGAGGTGAGGATCATAGGAGGTCATCTTAGATGCGGCCTACCATACCCTCTTTTTCATTTTTTATTATATTGTATCTGTCTTTGGGCTCTTGAGTTAATGAGTTTAACTCCTAACTCCTATTTCTCACATTGTGGTTTTTTTTTTTCAATTTTTATTGGAGTATAATTGATTTACAATATTGTGTTAGTTTCAGGTATACAGCAAAGTGATTCAATTATATACATATATCCATTGTTTTTTAGATTCTTTGCTCTTTTTTTTTTTACATCTTTATTGGACTATAATTGCTTTACAATGGTGTGTTAGTTTCTGCTCCATAACAAAGCGAATCAGCCATACATATACACATGTTCCCATATCTCTTCCCTCTTGCGTCTCCCTCCCTCCCACCCTCCCTATCCCACCCCTCCAGGCTGTCACAAAGCACCCAGCTGATCTCCCTGTGCTATGCGGCTGCTTCCCACTAGCTATCTACCTTACGTTTGGTAGTGTATATATGTCCATGCCTCTCTCTCCCTTTGTCACAGCTTACCCTTCCCCCTCCGCATATCCTCAAGTCCATTCTCTCTTTGCTCTTAGTCATTACAGAGTATTGAGTAGAGTTCCCTGTGCTATACAGTAGGTCCTTATTAGTTATCTGTTTTATATATAGTAGTGTGTATATGTCAATCCCAATCTCCCAGTTTATCCCTCCCTCCCTCTT
Organism: Pseudorca crassidens; assembly: GCF_039906515.1. Lineage (NCBI taxonomy): Eukaryota > Metazoa > Chordata > Mammalia > Artiodactyla > Delphinidae > Pseudorca > Pseudorca crassidens. The sequence goes on along the minus strand of NC_090310.1, from coordinate 50,748,356 downwards.
TTCCCCCTGGTAACCATGAGATTGTTTTCTACATCTGTGACTCTATTTCTGTTTTGTAGATAAGTTCGTTTGTACCATTTTTTTAGATTCCACATATAAGTGATATCATACGATATTTGTCGTTCTCTTTCTGACTTACTTCACCCAGTATGACAATCTCTAGGTCCCTCCATGTTGCTGCAATCACATTGTGTTTTCTTTTAGGTTGGCCATGTACCTTTTGTTCTCCTTTTATATTGTGTTTTTGATGGAAACACACTTAAAGCCATGCCATTTATTTCAACTTTGGACTTGGGTGGCTGTGCTCAGACATTCTGTTTGCTTCATTGTGGTGTGAGTGACTATTTTGTATTCTCCCCTTTGTAACTGAAGCCACTTTGATTTCCCTTCAAGCTATAGTTTGAGAACTAGGTATTTTGGCCAGTCTGCTTTCATGTAGCTCATAAGAATGGTCTCCGGAGGAAGGAAACAGTTGAGGTGAGGAGTTTAAACATCAGAATACCTGGATTCCTACTCTTTTCTGAGGTTGTGTTAATGATCCTGTGTTAGAGTTCACCCTTGGATGGGGAGGGGTTGGGCAGGGCTGGATCCTCGTCTCCTGGGATGTCCTGTTAACTTTTGCTTCCCAAATGGTCATTTCCCATACTTCATAGAAGGAAAGAAAAGTATATTTGCTGGAGTAAGTAAATGAGCTGGGGAACTTTGGCAGGGTGATAGAATTACTCTAAATTATGATGACAGTTGCACAACTCTATAAATTCAGTGAAACTCATCAAAGGGGAAACTTAAAACAGGTAAATTTTAAGATATGCAAATTAAACATGCTATTGCTACTATGGATTGGATGATATGTAAATGAAGAAGTCCTACCTGAAAATGCAAATTAGATTTTAATTACTTTCTGACTGTGAAAGAAACCACTAGGGAAAAGGAAAAAAGAAAAGTAATGCTTTCCTAAAAGGATTCTGAGATGAGATAGCCTTTTATTTATTTAATTCTAATAGTAAAACATAGAGTCTAGTAGAGCCAAATCTTTTTTTTTTTATTTTTTGCGGTACACGGGCCTCTCACTGTTGTGGCCTCTCCTGTTGCGGAGCACGGGCTCCGGATGCAGAGGCTCAGCAGCCATGGCTCACGGGCCTAGCCGCTCCGCGGCATGTGGGATCCTCCCGGACCGGGGCACGAACCCGCATCCCCTGCATCGGCAGGCGGACTCTCAACCACTGCGCCACCAGGGAAGCCCTAGAGCCAAATCTTGATGGTCTTTAGATTACAAAGATAGATATAGTGTGGCTGAAGGAATTACAAGATAACCCCCACTTCCTTCAGCAGGAGCATCATTAACATAGCTAAGGAGTATTTACTGGGGGCTCCTTACTCTGGTGATCAATTAGGAAGATACACAAGGAAATATGGCAAGCTTCCCATCAGTCAGCCTTCCAGTAAACAGATGGGCAAAGACTCCTGTGTGCGTGTTACTTTGAGATGTACTGAAATTGTGAGTTTCTTAGGGGAAGGGCTGTGTCTTACGAATTCCTTTTTATATCTGCGACTCTTTGTATATTACAGGTGCTCCGTGAATATTGAATGCATTAGTAAATGAAAGAGTAACTAGGATGTAGTCCTTATCCTCCAGAAAAGTATATTCTAGTTAGGAGACTAAGCCAAGCACGTATGAAACGGCCCCATATCATTCCCAAGTATCCACATAGGGCCTGAGGAAGAGGAGGATGATGGTAGGACTGCTCAGAAAAGCCTGTGCAGTTAGTGGTACCCAGGTGTGTACACCTGACAAAGAATATATTTGAATGCTGCACACAGACAGGCTCCAGGGTAGAAATGAAGATGACTTTTGTGGGAGACCTTGAAAAGAAAGAATTGACTCTGGTTGTAGAGGGCAGAACTGGAAAATTGAGTTGGATGGACAGAGTGGCTGTGACTGCCCAGGGGCTTTAAAGCCCTGAAGAGAGATTGGGTTTGTTTTGTTGGGCGTAAGGGAATTGCTGGGTTCTTAAGCCAAGAAGTGTTTAGATTAAAACTTAGAAACTCACTGTTAACAGTTATTGATTGACCAACCGGGTAATTTGGCTGGTTTTAATATCTCTTATATGCAAGATGCTTATATATTTAAGAAGGTTTGTGTACTTGGTTGTTGCATTTTCTCCCCCCCCCCCCCCCCCCCCCCGCAGCTTGAGCAAAATAATCAACTCTTCACTTTTGTTTTTTTAATTTTATCAGATAGGAATTCTAACACTGTCTTGCAAATAAGAATAAAAATGTCTTATCTGAAACATTTCGGCAGAAATTCACTGAGGGTGTGCCATATGCAGGACGCCAGGTGCTCCGTGGAGGGTTCACATGGAGTAATTGCATGCACAAGTGGTTTAGCCCATTAGAAAGGCAGCAGTGTGGTGCTGCTGGGGTTGGAGAGGGGGCGGGTGCTGCTTTCTGCTTGGGAGCCAGGAAGGAGAGAGGTGTGGCCCTTGTGTGAGCCAGATGCCTTCCCAAGTCTTCTTTTAAGCCTTACAACGTCCTGGTAACATTTTTGATCCCTACATGCAGAGGAGAAATGAGACTGAGGGCTGATGTTTATGGACATGAGCATTTCAGGTATAGGCTTGGATGAATTTGCTGATAGAATGTTGGTAGGAAAGGGCAATCAGGTGTTATAAAATAACTCGGTATTGTAACATCTTTCCTGGGGTAAATGATCAGGCAGACAATGTAACCAGGGCAGCTCTATGTCCCTATTTACAAAACGTTAAACTCTAACATAATAGTCCTTTAAGTATTGCTTAGAATCAAGTTAGTTACACTAAGCATTCAAACCTAGCATTTCTTGGAAGGTTTAAAAATTGCCCTTTGAAAAGATCCTAGTCTGAAAAATATTTCTCCTATTGGAACAAAGTAATGCCTGAATCTCTATACTCAAACCTTGTTTCTTTTGAATTATCAAATGAAGGGTACAATTAAGTGTTGATTTAGTTCACTTGATCATTGATTTTGATCCACTTAGCCTGGGCCTTAGTTCCTACTTAGTAAACAGAATTTTTAGATTAGAGCAGCCCCCGTGCCCTTCCAGCTCTGGGACTCTCTGTCCTGTACTGTAGAAAACTATTTATTCCTCAAGGCAGTAGCTCTTTGTGGGTTAAAAACAAAAACAACAGCAAGAAGGAAACCCGGCATCCAGTCTAATCCTGCTCTGCTCTTATTTACTCAGACATTTTTGGGAACTGTAATAACTTGTTAGATCTTGTGCAGTAAAACATAATTCCAAATTTTCCAAGGCCAGCTGTAGATCAGGATTCTAAAGGCCTTAATGGAGAAGGGCGGGTGTGTGTTTGTCAGGAGACCACTTAGGGAAATCAGTTCCATGCAATTTTTAATACAGTTCTTTGGATAGACTGTTTTATGACTCAGTGTTACAGATGTCATTAATTTATAATGGAAAATAGTGAGACAATATTGACAGTTATCTTCAGACTCAAGAATACTTAGGCAGCAGGGTGAGTGATGATTGAATAGTTTGAACAGAGGCTGCTATGAAATGCCACCACCAGGCACCAGGCTGAAGGGTGAGCCTGGCCTCCTGGCCTCTGACCCTACTGGGTTAGCCAGCCACTCATCACTGGATAACTTGGGTGGCAGAAAGAAACTGAGTCCTATTGGAAATCCAAGGCTCTCAAGGTTTCTTCTCACCAAAGGAGGTCTACACGACTTTCCTGCTCTGGGCAGGCTGAGATGTGTGAGAAGGGTGGTCTTGGACAAAATGGGAGAGTGGATTTAGCTTGTCTTCTTGCGTAGGCATGTTGCACACACTCATCTCCTCTGAGCAGTAGACATTTTAGAGATGAGAGCCAGCCAGCTGCAGAAATATTTCAGGCATCTTTGTGAGGGAGGAAGTTAAAATATATGGTGAACATTGAGTGACCAAATGGGAAGATGTTTTCTCTTTGCTGGTTTTGAAGGTTTCATAGGGTTTTGCAAAATATCAGCATATTGTGGGTGACCCTGTAAGTAACGCCTGTCATCTTTGGACCCCACAGCCTGTGCTAGTAGCAGAGAGAATCTTGTGAATAAGGAAGTAAGAAAGGCTGCTGGCCTGGAATTGGAAGACTGGGGTTCAGCTCAGCTCGTGAGCTGAGTTCCCTCTTAGTCCTTGTTATGAGTTGAATTGTGTCCCCCCCAAAAAAGATATGTTGAAGTTTTAAGCCCTGGAAACAGGGTCAGTAAAGAGGTAATCAAGTTTAAATGATGTCAGGAGGGTGGGCCCTAATCCTGTATATTACTGGTGCTTTTATAAGAAGGGGAAATTTGGACACAGTCACATGCAGAGGGAAGGCCATGTGAAGACACTGGGAGAACACCGTCTGCAAGCCCAGGAAAGCCTGCAGCCACCAGAAGCCTGGAGTGAGGCCTGGAACAGCTTCTCATCACAGCCCCCGCAGAGGAACCCACCCTACGACACCTTCATTTCAGACTTCTAGGCCAAGAACTGTGAGACAATACTTTCCTGTTGTTTTAAGCCACCCAGTTTTTGGTGCTTTGCTACGGCAGCCCCAGGAAACGAATACAGCCCTGATCCCCTAGAAGGCACAGAACTGTGAGTAAGCCTCTCAATGTCCTGGACTTCTGCTTCCTCATTTATGAAATAACAGCCCAGGAGTACATGATCTCAGGACCTTCCTGCTCTGACACTTGGTGATTAGTTCTTCAAAAAGTGCACTCAATTTCTGTTGTTGTGTTTCCTAATGTAGCTAAAATATGCAAACAATATGTAGTTTTTTCAGTTCCCAGTTTTGTTCTTTTCATTCAGGAGTCATTGGTGATACTTCCCTTTAAGCGAGATATTGGGTAAGGCTGTCCCTTCCAAGTTAACACGCTAGACAAATGACAGCATGTCTAGTCTGTATAGAATATATAACCAAAGAACATACCACTTAAAAGCATTTAACTATTGTTGACTGGCTGGGGGTTAGCATATGTTGAATGTCAGTTCATTAACTTTTCTTCCTTAGATTTGAGGATTGACTTCTTTTAGACACCCACAGGCTTATTCTAGTTTTCCCAAAGGAACCTACCACATAGATGCTGGCCATTCCTTTATTTGCTAAATGCCTCACCTCAGTAAACAGTAGTGCAAGCAGTACCGTCTGCACTGCGGGGTGTTCTTCACACCAAACTTTGCTGTAAGTGAAGGTCTTCTTTCTTGACTTGTCAATAGGTTGCAGTTGGGTCCACTGATGCAGCAAAATCAAGACATTGTATTTGGTGCTGTCCTAGAGGGAAACAGTGAGGAAACAGTCACCCGCCTCTTCACCAATAAATATCTTTCCTGATATAGTCGGCAGCCAAAACCTACAAGATATGTTTGAAATAATGTTAGCTTTGGACCTTCTCCTTAGATCTTTTTTTTCTCTTTCTTTTCCTTAGTCCCTATATTACAGTGGATAATTTTTTAAAAATGTGCCTTAAACTTTTTAAGGAAAGATAAGTAATATAAAATTATCTTCCTATTCTAAAAAAAAAAGATCATTGTGTATTAGGTTCAAAGTATAGAAAGGACACGATAAATGAAATAAATGGTTGATACCACTTGCCCTCCTGTCTGAGGCTCTCTCATGGTCTTCCTATTTTCCTCAGAACCCTTTTATATCTTCTTCCTCTGCTAGAATATTCCCTGTCCTCAGTCTGCCGGGACAGAAAGACCAAGGGGTCAGGTTAGGCCTAGGGAGAGAGTTTTAAAAGAGAATGGGAGTAGTCCTGGTGAGGTATGGCTGGATGGGCCTTAATGGCTCTATTTTCTTTGTACTCCTTAGTGAAAGGGATAGAGACATGGTTAATAAGGACAGTTTCACTATATTCAGCAAATTAAAGGTAATGATTTTATTCACATGTTTAATGAAGCTTATCTGGTTCTTCAAGAATTACTGTGCTGTCTTCTGAAGTATTTTAACACATGCATGCCGTGTTTTTCATGCATTATGTCTCACTCTTGGAAATCCAGTCTGATTTAAATTTTCTTCTTCATTTAATTCTACTCCACCTATTTATCTTTCATAGGTTAAAACACAGGGAAGGGCCTAAAAATGTCCTTAGTGTTAGTATATATTCTAAAGAGGCTCCAATGAATCACCTGTATGGGTTATAAAGAATGACACACCTTAGAAAAATATTATCACCTGAGAGGCCTCAGGAAACAACTCTGCCATGTGAACCTAAAAACTTGTGTTTTAAAATGAGTTATTTTTAATATTTAAAGTAATGAAACTTTCTTTTTTAAAAGATTAAAACTATTTGTAAAGTTCTATGCACAAATTATTTATGACTATTTGTAATTTCATTTTGATACTGAATAAAATATAATAATTAAAATATTCCACTTCTGAATCTGTGCCTGGCTCTCTCTTCGGCTTTCTCTTCATGCTGATTCTAAGCCTCTGCTCTGGCTTCAACAGAGCAGTGGTAGCAAAGGAGATGTTCAGCTAAGTTGTCCATGTGGTTTCCTGTAACATTTTCTTCTTATGGTGTCAAATGTGGATTAAAAATAAATAAACCTGCCGTTTTTAGGTTAAGATTCACATTCTCAAAGATTCTTCTGACATCACATTGTTGTGACCAGTCACTCATTTTGTGAATTTTTCAGCTCTTTATTTCCAGTGCCTTTTTTCCTGGCAACCTAGTGTTTTGGCATTTTATTTCTTCCTTTGTGCCTTTTCCAAAGGACCCAGAAAAAAAGAAAGGACTTGAGACCCCAACCGATCAGTGTTGCTACTAGTTAACGGAGGTTGAAAAGATTTGATGGGTTTTCTGCAGTTTAACATTATTGACCAAGTAGTGACTTAGATTATTTTTTTTCATTGCTGTTCGGTCGTTTATTTTAAAGTGTCTCTGTCAATTTCCCTTCTCCCTGTGAACATAGCTTCTCCTGGTAAGAGTCCAGTTTGCATTCATTATTTGATTTGAATGCTCTGATTCAGTGGTTCTCAACTTGTTGCTTTCTGCTGCCACACAGATGGCTTTCACATGCCTCACACACTCAGAGGGGTGTACCCAGGGTTGTGCAGAATTCCAAGCAAGCTACTTGTAATTCCACCCCTCTCTTTCCCATGCAGGATGGTGCAGTGGGAAGCGAGTGAAAGAGAACGGTTTCGTCACATGGCTCTCAGTTGGCTCCACTTCTTAATAAAGCAAACTGTTACAAACTCTGGTACTTGATTACTGTCTTCTTGCCTTAGTCATTTGTAGATTTAATGGCTTCTTAAAAACAGTTTATTTGTATTTGAAACATTTAATAAAATGAACAATGACAGAAGGGACACCTTTGTCCTCATTCTCCAATTCAAATATTTCATAACATTTTGCCAAACATAGACAGTATCTGCCACCTTCTTTTTCAGATAATGAAGGAATTAATACTTTTTCATTTCCCCCTATTTCTCCCTCAGCTTCCCTATTTTTATATTATTACTTTATGCAGCTAAGATTGTTCATGTTTATCCCCGTAATCCTTACGACATTGTTCTTGGTGCTTTGTGTAAAGGGGTTTCATGCTTAACACTAGTGCCTTCTCCTCAGTTTACCTCTCAGTGGGCTAGGGTTCTTAATGCTAAAGAGTCTTCAAGTAGGGTTCCTGGATACTATCTTCCCCGAGGGTTTTTGTTTCTTTTCTTTTTGACATATGCCTTCCTGTTGGGTGCATTCTGGCCCAGCGACTTAGATGGGTGTATGTTCTTGTGTTTAACTTTCTTTCCCTCAGAGCTTTTGGACTTCGTACCATTGTCTTCTCCAATAACTGATGATGTGGAGAAACCCTTGGGACTGAATTTTTCTGAGTGTACCGCTGAAGAATTCCTGAGTTCTGTAACCTAAACAGCTTTTAAGCAGTGATGCTGTATCAGTTTTCCCCAAAACTTGATGTATCTTTTAGATCTGAAGGTTTATTTTTTTCTCAGTTTCATTCATAGGTAGTTTCTTCTATTGAATCTTTAAACTTTTGTATTATGTGATCATTTGATACACACAAAAGAATACAGCCATACTTTATTTTATTGCACTTTGCAGATACTACGTTTTTTACAAATTGAAGGTTTGTGGCAATCATGTGTTGGGCAAGTCTGTAGGTGCCCTTTTTCTAACAGCGTTTGCTCACTTCATATTTCTGTGTCACATTTTGGTAATTTTCACAGTATTTCAAACTTTTCATTATTATTATATTTGTTATGGTGATCAGTGATCTTTGATGCTACTGCTGCAAAAAGATTACAACTTACTGAAGACTCGGATGATGGTTAGTGTTTTTCAATTAAGGTATGTACATTGTTTTTTAGACAATGCTATTGCACACTTTATTGACTACAGTATAGTGTAAACATACCTTTTACATGCTCTGGGAAACCAAAAAATTCATGTGACTCATTTTATTGAGGTCGTCTGGAACCAAAACCACAAGATCTCCAAGGTATGCCTGTATGTGTAAATGATGAAGCACTAATTTAACAAAAATCCGTAAACTTGTCATCCAGTGTAATAGCTAGTACAGTGTGAGTATCATCAGGTAAAAAATAACTTAGACACTTTTGAATCCCCCTGTGTACCTCTTCTTAACCTGTAACTTTTCACTCACACAGAAATAATAACATTCTGGAATTGGTATTTATTTCTATATATGTTTTTATGCCTTTTTTACAAGTGAATGTGTCCATAAACAACATATAGTATGATGGATTTGCACGTTTTCAGACTTAATATCAATGGTGTCCTGCTGTGTGTAGCTTCATGCAGTTGGTTCTACCATTCGTTCTTATTTTGGTGATCCAGCCATGTTGGGACATGACCTGTAGCGTTGGATCTACTCTGTATTTTTCTCTTTCTTAACTATATGCCATTTACTTACTCATTTCTCCATTGAACATTTCAGTTTTTCCCAATTTTGTGCTATTCCTAAGAGTTTGCGATAAACATCCTTGTGTGTTTGGTGGGGATGGGGGGACTGTACACAGGTGCTAATTGCTCTAAGAAGTGCACCCAGGGGCGGAATTGCTGGGCTGCAGAGGAATGCTCATCCTTCACTAGACTGCAAATTGCTCTCCACACCCAAGTGTGAGTTTTCCCTCCCATCAGCAGTGGGATTCTTGGTATTGCCAGAAATTTTACTTTTACGAATCTTACGGGTGTGAAGTAATATCTCACAGTTTGTTTTTATTTCTTGTGTAGATAGCTAGTTTATATCCTTTACTCATTTTTCTGCAGGATTGTTTGTATTTATCTTTTAATATAATCTTTATATACTGATCTTTTGTCATTTATATGTGTTATAGATACTAATCTGTGACTTGGCTTTTTGTCTCTGGTGTCTGGTTGAACAGACCTTTTTAATTCTAATACGGCCAGATTTATGGTTTGTGCAATTGTTTGGTTTGTGCAATTTTTTAGACTGATTTTTCTTTTTATGGTTTTCTTTTTCTTTTTATGGTTTGTGCAAATTTTTAGACTGATTTTTCCACCCCTGGGTGCATTTCTTAGAGCAATATCTTTCTTTCCAACTGTTGGCCTGCAAGGCCTGTACTTACCCAGCTTCAAGACCAAAGAAAGAGCCCAGAGGCAGCAACAGAGACATCAGTGGTTTAATGGATAGGGGGGAGCTTACGTGTCTGAAGCAGAGTCCTAGAGTGACACCCCACCGTGTGCGTGCAGATGGTTGACAGGACATGGCGGCAGTCTTCATGGGTGTGTGGCGGGGTGTTGGATCACCAGGGAAACTAGCAGAGGGGCTCACCCGTCACGGCCCCTTTGATAAGAACGCTCACTAGTTGGGGCCTGGGGCAAGTATGTAGGAAGGTTAGTATAGTGAGCAGGGTTTAGGTGTAGCTGGCACTGGTTGAGCAGGGGGGCTGTACAGAGAGCAAGGGAACAGCCACTTAGAGTTGCCTGACCAGACACCAACCCAAATGTGTTTTTCAAAAATTTCAGGGTTTTGGTTTTTGTATTTATGTCTTTAATCCACCTGGTATTTAGTGGCATCTGGTAGGTATCTACTTTTTTATTATTCCTAGTGGATAACCAGTCATCCCAGACCAACTTATCCTTTTCTCACAAATCTGTAATGCTCTTTTGTCATATAGTATGATTCCAAATAAACACAGATGTATTTTTGACCTATGTCTTTATCGTTTGTCTCTTCCTTTGCCAATGCCAACTGTTTTGATTGCTGTAGTATTGTAAGTCTTCTGGCAGAACACATCCTTCTACCTTTTTCATTTTCAAAATTGTCTTGGCTACTCTGGGACCTTTGATCTTCCTTAAAATTTTGGGATTTTGATTCAAGTGATGTTGAGTTTATAAATCAGTTGGAGAGCAGTTATCAGTTATCTTTATAATTCTCAGTCTTTGAACAAAGCCCTTAAAGGCCTTAAGCAGGATCTTTATTAGGTTTATTTATAGGCATTTTGTTTTTGTTGCTACTGTAAATAGAATCTTTTATTCTCTTATGTTTTGAAATAGATTATCACAGGGTTTAGGAGAATTATTTACTTTTATAGATTGATGTTGAAACCACCAAATGTACTGAACTCTCTTATTTTAGTAGTTTATTTAAGATAGTTTTATATTTAATAGTGTCTGTAAGATTCTTGTAATATTTTCATGTAAACAATCATTATCCACAAATAAGGTCAGTTTTGTCTTTTTTTTCGGTATGTGGGCCACTCACTGTTGTGGCCTCTCCCGTTGCGGACCACAGGCTCCGGACGCGCAGGCCCAGCAGCCATGGCTCACGGGCCCAGCCGCTCCGCGGCATGTGGGATCCTCCTGGACCGGGGCACGAACCCGCGTCCCCTGCACCGGCAGGCAGACTCCCAACCACTGCGCCACCAGGGAAGCCCTCATTCACTTCTTATATGTCCCTTTTCTATTTCTTAAATCATTGCGTTGGGTAGGGCCCCGAGTACAGTGAAAATGTAGTGTATACTTGTCTTGTGCCTGATTTTAATGGAAAGAATTTTAAAGTCTCACTATTAAGAACAGTGCTTGCTTTAGGCTTAGATAGATACTGCTTTTCTTATAAAACAAGTTTCCTACGGGTTTGGTTTGTGACCACATTGTGTCAGGAATCAGTGTTAGAATTTTATTGAACATTTTTAAAAAAAAGCATTTATTGAATATTTTTTCCTTGAATCTTTTTATATGGTATATTATATTAGTATATGTATATAGGTATATAGTATACAGTATAGTATATGTATATAGCATATATGTTCTGATTTTGTCAATATTATTATTCCTGGGACAAACTCTGCTTTGATTTGCCAGTATTATACTTTAGGATCACTGAAACTATTTTAATAAATGAGCTTTATCTTTAATTTTCTTTTTCTTTTTTTTTGACTTTTTTTTTTTACTAATCTCACTAAGTGAATTGAGTAGATCACGTTTTAGAAAAATATTTATTATAATTTGCATAAAATTGAGATTATCTATTTCTTGAAGACTTGGTAAAACTCTCTTCTGAAACTGCCTGGACCTGAGTTTTTGGGGTGGAGAATGGGAATATAGCCTTTTTATAATTGGTTCATTTTCTTTAATACTTACTGATTTGTACAGATTTTAATATTTCTTTTAGGTTTGTTTTAGTAATTAATATTTGTTAGAGAAACAGCCATTTCATCCATGTTTTCAGATATATTGATACAGAGCTGTTATAGTTTTCTCTTTTTATTTTTTAAAAAACCCTACTCTTAAGATTATGTCATCCTTTTTATCCAATATTATTTATTTGTGCAAGAAGTTTGCCTGCTTAGTTTTACTAGTGAACCAGAATTTGGTTTTGTTAATATTTGCTATTTTTTATTTAATTATCTTTTCTTTTAAATTTATTTGTTTATTTTTTGGCTGCATTGGGTCTTTGTTGCTGTGCGCGGGCTTTCTCTAATTGCGGCGAGCAGGGCTACTCTTCATTGTTGTGCGTGGCCTTCTCATTGCGGTGGCTGCTCTTGTTGCAGAGCATGGGCTCTAGGCGCACGGGCTTCAGTAGTTGCAGCATGCGGGCTCAGTGGTTGTGGCTCACGGGTTATAGAGCGCAGGCTCAATAGTTGTGGTGCATGGGCTTAGTTGCTCCGCGGCATGTGTATCTTCCCAGACCAGGGCTCAAACCCCTGTCCCCTGCATTGTCAGGTGGATTCTCAACCACTGCGCCACCAGGGAAGCCACTTCTGTTTAATTTCTACTTTATCTCTTTCTCACTTTTTCCCCCATCTCCTGTTGCCCCCTTTCTTAGGTTTGTTCTGTTTTAAATTGAATTTATTTTAATTCCTTCTTGTGTTTTAGAAAATTCAAAAACGGCTGTAAAATTACATCTCTGTATCACTTTAACTGCCTATTATACATTTTGATATGTAGTACTTTCATTGTTGTTAATTTCTAAATATTTTGTGATTTTCATTGTTATTTCTTTTTAAATTCCTGGTTTATTTAGGATTACATCTTAAATTTTGCAAATAACTACTTTTAAAGAACATTTTCTGTTGTCATTTTCTAATTTGCGTACATTATGGGTTAGAGGATATAGTCTGAACGATAGAAATTTGTTGGAAATTTGAGATTTCCTTTTTGACCTGGCACTTGGTCAGTTTTTGTAAATGTTCCATGTGTAATTGAAAAGAATTCACATTCTGCATTTATTAAATGCAGGATTCTATTTAAATAGCAGATCAAGTTTATTAATTTTATTGCTCAAGTATTCTGCCTGATTCCTCAGCTTCTGATAGTATCTCTCACTGTGGTTAATAGACTTGTCATTTTCTCCTTATAATTTTGTCAATTTTTGTTTTATACATTTTGAAACTGTGCTGTTAAGTATAAACAAATTCATGATTTTCTATTATCCTCACATATTTTTTCAGTTTTTATTATCAAGTATTCATCTTTAGTGATATTGATGGTTTTTTCCTAAGATAATATTTTATTTGGTATTTTTTTTTAACCAGTTTTTATTTGGGTTAAATGCCAGACATTTGCTTTTCCAGCTCTTTCTTTGCACCTTCTTTTTTGTAAGCATCAATGTCTGGTTGGTTTGTTTTGTTTGCTCAGTGTAATAATCTGTACCTCTGCATTGGTTACATTTATTGAAAATATTGATATATTTAGATGTATTTCAACTACAGTATATTTTGCTTACCATTTATTTTCTGTGTATCTTCCCCTTTCCTGCCTTCTGCTGAATTAATCAAAACTTTTTATGTTTCCTTCCCACTTGAAGTCTCTCTTGTGGTTTGGAATAAATATACAGTAATTCCGTTCTTATAGAACTTATTCTAAATTCTTTTCATTATCTAGTTAAAATAATATCCAGCTACAAGTAAGAGAAAACCAATTATATAAGCACAAACAAGCAGGCGTTATTTTTCTTACACAGCGAACAACTTGGAGGTGGACTTGCCATCAGGGACCCAGCTCTGGTCCATCATCCATAACTCTGGTCTATCATCATCAGCACATCCCACTCATGGGCTTTTCCTCATTCTTGCTGCTTCATGGCTGTGAGCTGCCTGCTGCACTTTGGGCATCAGCCTCTGGTGTGCCATGAGCCTCCCATAACTGGAAGGAGGCTAGAGAGAAACTGAGAATGGGGTTTGAGGTCAGACCATCTATAGTGTCTTCCACACATATTTCATTCTCAAATTTTCTAACAAATTCTATGGTCATTCAATATTTCTGTCCTTTCTGCATATTCCACCATAACTTAGTACATTTTATTGAAACATTGAGGAACTTCCACAATGTTTTCTTAATACAAAATAAATTGGTTATCGATATTTATTTTTTTCAATCAGAGGTTAAGTTTTTGTGGAAATGTATGTGGGTGTTTCTTTTATAAAAATCAGTATCTAGGGGCTTCCCTGGTGGCGCAGTGGTTGAGAGTCCGCCTGCCGATGCAGGGGACACGGGTTCGTGCCCCGGTCCAGGAAGATCCCACATGCCGCGGAGCGGCTGGGCCCGTGAGCCATGGCCGCTGAGCCTGCGCGTCTGGAGCCTGTGCTCTGCAACGGGAGAGGCCACAACAGTGAGAGGGCCCCCGCATACCGCAAAAAAAAAAAAAAAAAAAATCAGTATCTAGACTGATTGATTATTGCTTCCGGTATCCCATGCCTTTCCTTCAGTTGATGGACATCCTTTTATGAGAGATTGTGGGGGTCTGTGGGTGATACATTGTGTTAGTTGTTTGATGTCAAAAATGTCTTTACTTTGCATTGAATCTTGGATGGTAGTTTACATGGGTGTAAATTTTTAGGTCAACAGTGTTTTTCCCTGAGCATTTTGAAGGTATTACTCTTCCGTTGCCTGCTGATTAGAAATCTTCTGTAAGACTTTATGGTAACTTTTAAGCTTCACAACTTTCTTTTACTCTCTAGTGTTTGTGATTTCACTATAGTGTGTCTAGGTGTGGACTCATTTTTTGCTTTGTGCCCAAAGGTGTTTTCATCTGAGGAATCACATCCTCAATTGTGGAACATTCTTCACCATACTCTCTTTAAATATTGTTTTTCACCATTACCTCCACTTTCCTTGCCTGGAACCCTTATTCTAGCCTTAGTGCAGACTTTCAATTTGTCTTTCGTGACATGTGTGTTCTCTCATATACATGTATTCCTCTGTTTCTCTTTCTCTTTGCTCTGTTCTAGGGAAGTTCCCCACCACTATTTACCAGCTTACTAAAAAAAAAAATTTTTCTCAACTTACTTTAGTCTAGACTTGATGCTGTCTAAAAATTTTTCAAAAGATGTTCCAAAATTTCTTACTTGTTCTTTTGGTATTTTTCATATCAGTTTTCCTTTTTTTTTTTTTTTGTCTCTTTCTGTATTATAATTTGTTCATAGTTTTTTTTTAATTTGTTCATATTTTAAATGAAAACTATTTTCCTGTATCTCTTTAAAGCTCTCAAACATACATATTTCTAAGTCTACTAGAATTTTCCAGAAAATTATTTTACTTATTGATTTTGTTGCTCTCCTTTCTAAACATTAAAATTCTGTATATATTTTGGGATTTTTGATTTGTAGGCTCACTTTTTTTTTTTTTTTTTTTGCGGTACATGGGCCTCTTACTGTTGTGGCCTTTCCCGTTGCGGAGCACAGGCTCCGGACGCGCAGGCTCAGCGGCCATGGCTCACGGGCCCAGCCGCTCCGTGGCATGTGGGATCCTCCCGGACCGGGGCACGAACCCGCGTCCCCTGCATCGGCAGGCGGACTCTCAACCACTGCGCCACCAGGGAAGCCCTGTAGGCTCACTTTGAGTAGGCGGTGGCAATGGCTGCTGCTACTGCTGTTTCCTCTCTTCCCCCTCTTCCCCGTCCCCCTCCTCCTCTTTCTTCATTGTTTTATTTTCCTCTGTTGCTCTTTGTATGAAACCCTTATACCTAACCTTGCATTTTCTAAAAAGTTGTCTCTTCTCACTGAGGACCAGCCCTCTCTTCTTGGCTCCTCCAGCATGGGGTCTAGAACCCAGTCATAGAGTATATTTCATTAGTTTCAAAGCTCACATTGTTTTCACGTTTTAAAATCTTTCAGATTGGGATGCATCTATAATTCATGGTGAATCATGATTTAGTTGGCAGCATTTTTTTCTTAGTAGTATGTAAAATAATATTATGCCTTACAATTGATGTCATCGTAGATTTGATGAAATAGGTAATATAACTTCAGATCATCTGTCCTGCAGTGGAATGGATGTTAAGCTGAGCCAGTGGGTAGCTCTGTTGAGCTGCCAAGGCTGTGTTTGTGTTCTCCTGCCTCCCTGTCATGGCAGCATCCAGTCATGCTGTTGTCTTAAGTCATCCGTTAGCAGTTTTCTTCTGGGTAGTCCTTCCTCAAGCCACAGTTCCAGCCTCGGGGGTTCTCTTTCCCATTACTCTGCAGGAGTGAAACTCCCCTTGCTTCTGCCTCAGGTCTCTGGCTTCTACCCTGCCCCTAGCTTATTTCACAGTCATTTCTTTCTTTTTTTTAATTTATTTTTTTAATTGAAGTATAGTTGACTTACAATGTTGTGTTAGTTTCAGGTGTACAGCAGAATGATTCAGTTATACATATATATATTCTTTTGCAGATTCTTTCCCCATATAGGTTATTACAAAATATTGAGTATAGTTCTCTGTGCTATACAGTAGGTCCTTGTTTATCTATTTTATATATAATAGTCTGTATCTTTTAACCCCAAATTGCTAATTTATCACTCCACCCTTCCCCTTTGGTAACCATAATTTTGTTTTCTATGTCTGTGAGTCTGTTTCTGTTTTGTAAATAAGTTCATTTGTATCATTTTTATAGATTTCATATGTAAGTGATATCATATGATATTTGGCTTTCTGTGTTTGATTTACTTCACTTAGTATGATAATCTCTAGGTCCATCCATGTTGCTGCCAATGGCATTATTTCATTCTTTTTTATGACTAAGTAATATTCCATTGTATTTATATATATATATACATATGCATATGCATATACATATGCATATACATATGCATATACATATATATACACACCACATCTTCTTTATCCATTCATCTTCATGGTCATTTCTTGCCCGTGACATGGTTATCTGAGTTTTGAACTTGGCTTTCTATCTATCATTTTGATAGTTTGTGGATGGTTTAAAAAAATTGATCATTGCCACAGGGATGCCTCAAGGTGAGAACTTACTGTGTAGTCTTGATAAGAGGTTCTTTGGAACTTGTAGCAATTTTTTTTAATTTTTTTTTATTTTGGACAGATTCACAATTGGATCTCACACCTTGGTGTGATTGAGTTTTGGCCCTTATTCTCAGGATTTACATTTTTAAATATCCATATTAAAATTCCTTTTAAAAATCATCTAACTTTTAAAACTTCCTGCAAATTTATTTTGTGATCATATCATTCTACCCTTAAATAGGTTACAGTGATTATAGCAATTATAGTCTATGATAATAGATTATAACAATGACAATTCTTATTAGCCTCTTTTCCTCTAAGTAGGAAAAAAGAACTTAAATTGGACAGTATTGCTGAGGGTTTAACTGGATCTAAGAGTAAATATAGCTAATTGTGATGATGACTGCTATCAAAGATACAGATAAGCTCAGTAACTGAATCGAAGGAAATGGTACATGTCAAAGATGAAAAAAGAAAAGCTGTGGTTATTGTATGATTCTTAGGTGATTAATTTAAGAAACATGCACCCCTTCCTTGTTCAGGAGACCAGAAGATTATTTATAAATCCTGTCCCTATATTAGATATTATTATCTGAGCTCTGGGGATAGGAGAGGGTCTTACATTTATGATATTCTGTGTCAAGATTCTACATGTGTTTTTTTTCATGTGGAGGAAAAGGTAGACTTTTCTGAGGGTCTGCCATTATATTCCTTGCCCCTCCCTATGCCCTAGGTACTCATTTTGGGATTCTGTTTTGTAGCCAACTTTGGTTTATGGGGTAATGTTCTTGGTAAAGATGCTTCCAAACCCAGGCATCAGATTCAGGATGTGTGGTGTGAACACAGGTTAATGCCATGTCTGTGGGGGGACAGTGCATCAGAGCTCTCTAGAGCCAGTTAGTCTTTTCTTGAGTTTATTTGGCCTGTGCTTCCTTCTCCACTGGCCTGATGATGTTTGATGAGATCAGTTGGTGGTTTTCCTTGTATGAATTATGCCTGTGTAAATCAAGAACGTTCCCATAGGAAGTACTAATTTAGCCGTGTGTACTTGCATTGATGGTGGCTAAAATAGGTGAAACTATTGCAGTTACTATGTAGTAGAAACACTACTGCTGGTGGCAGTAGGCATAATGGTAATGGTAACTAGCATGTATATATATATGAGCCCTTTCAATTATCATCCTCCAGTGAGCGAATTAGCATTTTACAGGGAGTATCTCATGTAAGAGCCACAACCAGAGCTGTCTTGTGACCTTTCACTTTTTTTTTTTTTCTCAGATGAGAAACTGGGAGTGATAGTTCATTTTCTGTGTCATCTTGGCTAGCCCATAGTACCCAGTTTCTGGTCAAACACCAGTCTAACTGTTGCTGTGAAGGTATTTTTTTTTTTAAGATGAGATTAACATGTAAATCTATAGATTTTGAGTAATGTGATTATCCTCCATAATGTGGGTGGGTTGCATCCAGTCAGTTGAAGGCTTACAGAAAGGACTGAGGTTCCCTGAGGAAGAAAGAATTCTACTTCCGGACTGCCTTGCAGATTCAAGTTTGCCACACAAACTCCTCCCTGGGTCTCCAGACTGCCGGCCACCCCAATCACATCTTTACTGAAGTATAATTGCTTTACAATTGTGTGTTAGTTTCTGCTTTATAACATAGTGAATCAGCTATACATATACATATATCCCCATATCTCCTCCCTCTTGCGTCTCCCTCCCATCCTCCCTATCCCACCCCTCTAGGTGGTTAGAAAGCACCAAGCTGATCTCCCTGTGCTATGCAGCTGCTTCCCACTAGGTATCTGTTTTACATTTGGTAGTGTATATAAGTCCATGCCACTCTCTCACTTCGTCCCAGCTTACCCTTCTCCCTCCCCGTGTTCTCAAGTCCATTCTCTACGTCTGCGTCTTTAATCCTGTCCTGCCCCTATGTTCTTCAGAACCTTTTTGTATGTTTGTTTTAGATTCCATATATATGTGTTAGCATATGGTATTTGTTTTTCTCTTTCTGACTTACTTCACTCTGAATGACAGACTCTAGGTCCAACCCCCTCACTACAAATAACTTAGTTTTGTTTCTTGTTGTGGCTGAGTAATATTCCATTGTATATATGTGCCACATCTTCTTTATCCATTCATCCGATGATGGACACTTAGGTTGCTTCCAGGTCCTGTCTACTGTAAATAGAGCTACAGTGAACGTTGTGGTACATGACTCTTTTTGAATTATGGTTTTCTCAGGGTATATGCCCAGTAGTGGGATTGCTGGGTCATAGGGTAGTTCTATTTTTAGTTTTTTAAGGAACCTCCGTACTGTTCTCCATAGTGGCTGTATCAATTTACATTCCCACCAACAGTGCAAGAGTGTTCCCTTTTCTCCACACCCTCTCCAGCATTTATTGTTTGTAGATTTTTTGATGATGGCCATTCTGACTGGTGTGAAGTGACACCTCATTGTAGTTTTGTTTTGCATTTCTCTAATGATTAGTGATGTTGAGCATCCTTTCATGTGTTTGTTGGCAATCTGTATATCTTCTTTGGAGAAATGTCTATTTAGGTCTTCTGCCCATTTTTGGATTGGGTTGTTTGTTTTTTGATATTGAGCTGCATGAGCTGCTTATAAATTTTGGAGATTAATCCTTTGTCCGTTGCTTCATTTGCAAATATTTTCTCCCATTCTGAGGGTTGTCTTTTCGTCTTGTTTATGGTTCCCTTTGCTGTGCAAAAGCTTTGAAGTTTCATTAGGTCCCATTTGTTTATTTTTGTTTTTATTTCCATTTCTCTAGGAGGTGAGTGAAAAAGGATCTTGCTGTGATTTATGTCATAGAGTGTTCTGCCTATGTTTTCCTCTAAGAGTTTGATAGTGTCTGGCCTTACATTTAGGTCTTTAATCCATTTTGAGTTTATTTTTGTGTATGGTGTTAGGGAGTGTTCTAATTTCATTCTTTTACATGTAGCTGTCCAGTTTTCCCAGCACCACTTATTGAAGAGGCTGTCTTTTCTCCATTGTATATTCTTGCCTCCTTTATCAAAAATAAGGTGACCATGTGTGCGTGGGTTTATCTCTGGGCTTTCTATCGTGTTCCATTGATCTATATTTCTGTTTTTGTGCCAGTACCATACTGTCTTGATTACTGTAGCTTTGTAGTATAGTCTGAAGTCAGGAAGCCTAATTCCTCCAGCTCCGTTTTTCTTTCTCAAGATTGCTTTGACTATTCGGGGTCTTTTGTGTTTCCATACAAATTGTGAAATTTTTTGTTCTAGTTCTGTGAAAAATGCCATTGGTAGTTTGATAGGGATTGCATTGAATCTGTAGATTGCTTTGGGTAGTATATTCATTTTCACAGTGTTGATTCTTCCAATCCAAGAACATGGTATATCTCTCCATCTGTTTGTATCATCTTTAATTTCTTTCATCGTGTCTTATAGTTTTTTGCATACAGGTCTTTTGTCTCCTTAGGTAGGTTTATTCCTAGATATGTTATTCTTTTTGTTGTAGTGGTAAATGGGAGTGTTTCCTTAATTTCTCTTTCAGATTTTTCATCATTAGTGTATAGGAATGCAAGAGATATCTGTGCATTAATTTTGTATCCTGCTACTTTACCAAATTCACTGATTAGCTCTAGTAGTTTTCTGGTAGCATCTTCAGGATTCTCTGTGTATAGTATCATGTCATCTGCAAACAGTGACAGCTTTACTTCTTTTCTGATTTGGATTCCTTTTATTTCTTTTTCTTCTTTGATTTTTGTGTGAGCCAATTTCTTAAAATAAATCTATCCATCCATCCATCTCTGTCTCTCTCTCTCTCTCTTCCCCTCCCCTACACACACACACACACACACACACATTGTTTCTGTTTCTCTGAAGAACCCTAACTAACATACCGAGACAGCTCCTTTGACATCCCAAGTTGTCTAACTCCAGAACCTGTGCTCTGAGCCAGTACAGAAAAATTTCCAGCATACGCTAATGACTCAATTTAAATTTGAATTTTATTTATTCCCCTCTCCCCCATCATTTATCCTCTCAAAAAAGATGCTAATAAGTAGAAGGGACTTGGCCTTAAAAAGAGAGCTGTCTTCATCCATAAATCAAGTCCACCTTCAGTGAAGAGTTACGTTCACTGACTGCAGTTGCCAGAAGGCTGGTAGACCCTCTCTGGGGTCCTGGAGATGATGTGCTTGTGTACACAGCAGATACCCTTCCTTCAGGGGGGTCACTCTAATGATAAATGCTGCTCCCTCCACAGAAGGCTCCTTGCTTTACCACCTTTCCGCTGTTACCAATCCACTTGGTCCTTGAGTCTCGTGGGCAGGGTTGCCAAAGACCTCCCCTGTCAGAGAGCTCTAGACTTATCGCATAGCCACAAAGAGATGGCAGTCGTGCCAGGTGGCAAGTTATACTTGCTTCCACTTACCCAGGCAGACAGAGTTAAGAAGGTCTGTTGATAAAATGAGAATTTTTGTCACCATCAAGAAAAATTGATGTCTTAATGTATTAATTACCTCTCATTTTCTTCTGAGACACAGACAATTTATACAACACTTTAACAGTGTTTTGTTACTTTAGAAAATGTACTTCTGCTTTGGAATGTTTTAACTGCCCATTACATTTTATAAAATGTGTTTACAGAGTTATGATGAATAGGGTAGACCATTTCTCCTTAAATAAATATAGATGTGATCTCTGATTTGCATGTAATTTCGCTTAGCAAAGAATGGGCAGGTTTTTCCCTGGGTGGAGCTGAGATGACAGCTTACTATTTTTCCTTTAGGGTAGATACTCTAAGGGGAGTTAACCGCTGCACCACATTGGCCGGGGTTTATAAGCCTCAGTGCTAGCACAGGTGTGGCAGTTATGGCAGGAGCCTCCTCCCTGCCCCCGCGCCCCAGCCTGCCCTCCATGGAGCAGCCTGGGTGATCTGGTTAAAGCAGCAGTCAGATTGTGTCAGAGTCGAAGCCCTCTATGACCAGGCTGTTCTCTGCATGCACGGCCACGTGTCCGCTTGGCTCTCACTGACAGGCAGCCTTATTCTTTGAAGGCTCTTGCCCTCATGGCCTTCGCTCTGCTATCCCCCTACCTACAATGCTCTGCCCCCAGTTATCACCTTCTCTTTGAGCTCTTTCTTGATCACCCCATTTAATCTGATAATCAGCCCCATCCCCACATATCCTGTTCTCGTCTCTGCTTTATCCTTCTCTGCTACTCAAATCGTTAATGCTGTATACTTTACTTTTTTTTTTTTTTTTAATTTTTGGCCACACCATTTAGCATGTGGGATCCTAGTTTCCCAATTAGGGATTGAACCCGTGCCCCCTACATTGGGAGCACAGAGTCTCAACCACTGGACTACCAAGGAAGTCCTTCACTGCTGTATTCTTAACACCTAAAATAATGCCTGGTCTACAGTAGGTGCTCAGTAAATATTTGGTGAATTTGTAGTACTGCTGTACTAGTCGCCCTTCAGAACGTACCTCTGCATCTTTAGACTTGATGGTTAGTACTACCTTTCTTGCTATTTGACCTTGGCATTAGTGGCCATCAGTCTGGTTCTCCTTCTATCTAGTTATAGTGCCTTGGGCTGCTGTAGGCACCCTTCCAGCATTGATACAACCAGGGGCTGTCACCGTTATGGCCTCTCCTACTATCTTTCCCCCACATTCCCTTAACTCATTTATTTAATCCATATCCCCTTAATCCATTCCCTCTGGGTATGAACGGGCCCCTCCATGTGCCAAGGTTTAGGTGGGACCTAAGGCTACCTATGTTGCAGGCCTCTTGGCAGCTCCTAGGTCTGCAGGCCCACTGTCTTCAGAGCTCCGCAGGGGTGAAGTGGCTACTGAGTCTCCTGAACAGCTGGCAGGTGACTGATGGGTGGAAGTATAGGTGGCCTAGAGGCATGGCTGGGATGGATGGACCATGGAAACAACCTAGAAAGTGTAGAGCCAAACATTGCCGGATGCTGAGCTGCTCCCTGAAACATAGCCATTCATGCAGTTTTGTATAAAACGACACTTTAGGCCACCTTGCTGCCACCGTGCCACAGGAGGGGCTGATGTGTACGCCCTGTGCTTTCACATGCAGCTTTGCTTTCATCTGAAGGACAGTTGCATACACAAATGCCAGACGACTTTTTTTAGCTCAAGACAAATTGCTCTTTGTATTAGTTTCCTTGGGGCTGCTGTAACAAAGCACCACAAACTCGGTGGCTTAAAAACAACAATTTATTGTCTTGCAGTTCTAGAGGCTTGAAGTCCAAACTCAAAGTGTTGGCAGGGCCATGCTGTCTCTCTGAAGGCTCTGGGGAGGATCCTTCTTGCCTCTTCTAGTTTCTGGTGTTTGCTGGCAGTCCTTGGAGCTCCTTCCCTCTAATCTTTCCCTCTATCATCACATAGCGGCCTTCTCACTCTGTGTTTCTATCTTTTCTTGTTCTTATAAGGACCTACTAACCTCATCTTAACTTGATTACATCTGCAAAGACCCTATTTCCAAATATGGTCACATTCACAGGTACAGGGAATTAGGACTTTAATATATCTTTTTTTTTTTTTTTTGGTGGGGAGGGACACAGTTCAACCGGCAACACTCTTTCTGAGGCAGAAGCAGCAACCAGGGAGAAAGCCTGGACATTTTCTAAGGATAGAGAGCAGAGTTGACTTCTTCTGGACAGCCTCGAGATTCCCTAAATTTTTTGTCTTTATTGATTGGTTTATCCTAGGACCTTGGTCTTTCCTTTTCAGACCCTGGAGTGTGTGTGCTTCAGTTAAGTGAGTCCTATGTACCTTCTTTCTTTCTCTGGAGTCCAGGAGCCTTGGGAGAACAGATGAATTGTGAAGGGCAAATTCACCATCCTCCTGCGGGTGTAGGCTGGTCCCCTGTGGGGGCTTTCGGACCTCCAGTGGGGCAGTTGTGGAAGGCTGCAGCAGGATGGCGGGGTGGTGGAAAAGTGGTTGGAGCTTCTTTCATGTAAAGAGCCCCCTTCTCAAGGGCTCTCCCATACCCTTTATCCTCCAAAGGTGTCCTTAGGGCTCCTTCTCTTCATCGTTGCTCGTTGCTCTGTGTCGTTGTTGTGTGCCAAGTGAGAGGTGCCACAGATGCTTGGCAGAGTTGGAGAGGCAGACATCACCATGCTCCTCTCATCTGAGGCTCTGCATTTGGAGAAGTAGAACACTGGACTCATATTCCTCTCCTGGTAGTGCAGGAACTCAGTACTGACCAGATCTGTGTGGAGGAGGCCCAGCAGTCAGAGAGGGACCTCTGAGAGGCTTGTGGGATTTTCCTGGCCAGAAAGGTGGTGGCCACAATGGAGGGAGGCCAGTTAAATGGTCGTGATCCTCTGTCTGCGGGGAGGAGTGTGCAACATCACACACCCAGCAGGGCTTAGGTAGCCAGAAACGTGGCAGCTCCATACCCCCAAAGTGAATTTTAAAGTTGACTTATTTACACCATTGTCATAGCAACAGGAAAACTCTTCTGACCTATAGCCGTGGAAGACTCCGTAAAAGAAACCATAGAAGGAAAAAAAATAATGCCAGGAAAAAAAACAACAACCCTGTAATAACGTACCATTCCTTCACTTATTCAGTCAACTGAGAATAACAGTTTGTGCATTTGGCAGTGAAATGGGAAACGGCATTGCATGTTATAACATGAACCTGCTTATACTAAGTGATTTTTGTTTGTTTGTTTAGACACAGTGTACAAGAATCTTCAAGTGGAAAGCTGTAAAAAATGTGAGAACCGGCAGTGCTCACTAACCTACAGGAATGATAAATTCAAACAGCCCAGAATCCAGAAACCGTCTTGAGCATCTAAACTCTAGACTCTGGGAATGAGTGTGTGTCTTCAGTCCATCAGCTGTAGGTCATTTTTCTTTCTGTGAGGTCTTTTTTCACTTATATATTGTCTGGACAGGGTGGAGCCCCTGCTTAAAGTCTATTTCTAGCTTGCCGAAAGACTGAATTATTGTAGACCAAAGCCAGTACTACTTGGAAAATAGGATAGGCGGAGGAGATGGGGCATGTTCTTCTCGTCTGGCCGGGCCGTGAACTTGGCTGGGACCCCTCCTTGGGTGGGTGTTCCTGGGAGGTTGCACAAGGCCTGGGTGAAGCTCCTGGGCCAAGCCTATTAACGCCTGTCATCTTGTGTGAAGGCCGGTGCTTGGGAACTCTTTCTTAAACCTTTCTGCCACTTGACTCTGGGCTCAGCATATTTGTATGTGATCTTGACTAGAAATCTGTAGGCCAAAGACCTTGTGTGCTGTTTCTGTCCTCTCTCTCGCCTGTTCTTTCTTTCTCTCTTTCTATTTAATATATGTATTTTCTATATTATATGTGTGCACAGATAACACAGTTATATCAAATTATTCTTTATCTTCAAAACTATATTAAAATGAGGTTTTTAAAGCCCCCCCCCTTCCCCGCCCCTTTTAACCAGCCCATTTCTCCCTTAGTCCTTGCATGGTAACATCTCGATTCCCAGTTTGGCGGGAGAACCACATCCACTAGTCGGTTGCATGCTGCTCCACTCTGTATTCGTGGTTATGATATTGAAACTTCAGGACCACACACAGATAGCAAAGTCTCTGGCCACTTAAGCATGTAAACAGTCTGGCTTTTTATAAAGTGGAAAAATATTTCTTGTGCACTATTTTAACATGATCAGCATGTTGAAACTTGGTGAGCAACTGTGTCAACATTTCTTTGGCTGGAAAGAGCAAACCTGGAGAGCCTTGTGGTAACATATAAAAAGCGAAGTTGCTTTGTGTACTACTGGGATTTAGGCAGCAATTACAGCCTGCAGTGGACTTTCAAACTTAGGACACAGAACGAGTGAAATCATTATTTTTGCATGATGATTAGGCTAGTTGAAATAATGATTCCTTTTCAGGCGGCTAAGATTCTTTCAGGGAATCGGAGGAAAATGAGTAGCTGAATTCCCATGAAGTCCTTTTATAGAAAAACTCACATCAGACCCGGCCTGCCAGTGTCTTCTTTGGTTTCAAATATTTACCGAACACCTCAAACGTGTCAGGTTCTCTTTTACGCACTGGACATGTGGATTAAGCAGGATAGATAGGCTGTTGGCTTGTGGTGCTTGCTCTGGCTGTCTCAGGGGAAACAGTAAATAAGAAATCAGGTAAACAAGAAAGACGATATTTGCGATTGCTCTGAAATGGGTTTGCTCAGCGTCAGATGTTTACTGAGGGCACTTTTGAGACTCTTAGGATACATGAGCATGATCCTGGAAAGCCTCACCGAGAAGGCTTGAAGAGGTGAGGGGGTCAGCTCAGCAGTGTCTGGGGGAAGAATGTTCTAGGCCTGTGGGGACCAGAGTGTTTGGGAACAACAGGGGGCAAGCGTGGCTGGAGTGGAGTGAGTAGGGGGGCAGGGGAAGGACATCCAGATACCGAGGGTGTAAGTGTGAGAGCAGGGTGCGCAGCTGACGGAGTGGTGGGGCTGCTCTTTTAGACATGAGAGGTCAGGGAAGGCCTTTGGATGAGGTTTTGAGGCTTGAGTTGAAACCTGAAGGATTTGATGAGCCTGTCATGCACGGGAAGAGTTAGGCGAGAATGGTCCAGGCATGGGAATGGGGGAACGGCAAGGACCAAGGGCCCAAGACAGGAAAGAGCCTCCATCCCCCCGACCCCTTGCCCCTGCTGTCCTGTGAAAGTGGGGAAGGGGAAGATGGGAGAGGAGGGAGGAGATGGCTCAGTATGCACTGTGTGGTCGGGGTGAGGGGTACGGGTTTTACTCTGAGTGAAACGAGAGGTAGAATGAGGTGAGATGCTCCCTTCTACTTCTAAGGTTTGAGAGAAGGAAGGAGAAGGTGGCATAAACCACGTGCAAGGAGGGAAAGCTGCATGAGGGCCGGACTTGATCCTCTTCCTTCATCGCCGGCCCTCGAAGTGCAGCCCGTGCCTGGCAGGTTAATGAGGCGCACAAAGCAGGACATGTTTGAATGGATGGACACATGGATGAAGGATTTAGTGACATACCTCCTGGGGGGACAGAGGCCTGTTGTCTTTTATGTTTTGAGTTATTTGGAGAACACAGACACAAAAATCCTAGAATAATACACCAGCCACCCAGAATTTATAGCACTTAACATTTTGGCATATTTGCTTCCAGCCTTTGTAAAATGAGTGTGTGTGTGTGTGTGTGTGTGTGTGTGTGTGTGTGTGTGTGTGTGTGTGTGTGTGTGTGTTTAAGTTCCTTTCAATTCCCATCCTCAGTGGCTTTCCCCACCCTATAGGCAGCCATGTCATGAGTTGGCTTAGTAGTTTTTTCAGCAGATCCTCTGTTTCTGGTTTGCATCTGGGGAAAAGGAAGGCAGAGAGGAGAGCCGGTGTTTCCGAAGAGGCTGTGTGGCAGGTCTTGTGGTCCAGCATTCCCCTGGCTGGAGTTGGGGGAATGTCTGTGCACAGACCATGCTCTTGGGTATCAGGCCTGCTCAGTGAGCTTCCCACAGTGCTGGGCACCATGCCAATGTGGGCAGAGCCTCTGACAGCCCAGCCCTGAAAAACCCTCCCTTGTCGCTGGCATCCCTTTAGCATGATGTGTCCCGGATCAGCTTGTCCCGGCTCCTGACACCGTCAGCACATGCGGCGCTCAGTGTGGGCAACTTTTCCAGATAGCCAAAGCTTATCCCTTTTTTCTTTGAGACATGGTGGAAATGAGCCTAAAATGTCTTGCAGATTTAGATTTTCTGAGCTTCTTAAATGAGGTCTGTTGATCTTTAGTGTGAATTGATCAGGGTCATTCTTTTGAGCATCAGTCGCTATATCCACTGGTGCTCCCGGGGCCATGCGCAGCTTCCTGCAACAGTGCATGACCCAAAACTGCTCTGCTAAAGCTCTGCTGCCTGCTTTCGCTAACTTGCAGCCCTCCCTCTTGCTGTTGTCAATCGGCCTGCCTCCAACTCTCCCCAAGTCCCACTTCTCACTCCTTACCCAGGAGTTCCTGTCTGCTTTGGCCTGAGAAGCAGATAGTCAAAGGAAGAAAATTCCAGGTAAAGCCAAAGAAGGCTCCAAGTGAGTGCTCTCCACCGAGGCTTCTCTAAGTCAGGGTGTCTGTTAGACTGCGCAACCTGCCATCATGAGACTGGCCAGCAGACATGGTTGGACACATGGTCTCTTCCAGATGGCCAATACTGAGAGCAGTGCCGCCATCTGAGGCCCAGTGGCTCCATTTCTCCCTTACATGACAAGCCAGGGTCTCACTCACTTCGCCTTCCCTGAGATTCTTCCCTACCTTCCCTGACCAAGAGCTCGGGGCCCAGGGCCTCTCACGAGCTGCCGTGGTGGCTGCCCTCAAGCTGTAATTCAGCATTAGAGAAATCTGACTGTAAAATTGTTGAGGAAAGTCACTGCTGGGTCTGTAAAGCTTCTTTTTTCTAGAACCAGTTGTTCAGTTATAAAGGCAGCAGGGAACATTGAGATCATCTCATTCTAGCTCCTAGTTTTACAGCTGAAGAAAGCAAAGCCCCATATGAAAAATGACATGATGGAGACCACTAAGTCCCTAGTTGCTAACTGAGCAGCGCTTCCATCTTGGAACAGTCTGGCCACCGTGGTCAGAGGTGCCCTGCTGTTGGATGTCAGGAATCTGAGCACAGAGGCTGGTAAGTGCTTTGACAGGGGGGGAAGTGCCTCATTCCCGAGCTTGGTGGGATGTCATCTCAGTGCAGACCAGATTTTCTAGTGGTTAAAAAAAGTGGTTGAGAACTTACTTACTGTGTGGACAAAGGCTTATCCAGAAAGATGTTCATTGCAACATTATTTGCAGTAGTGAAAAATTGGAGACAGCTGGTCCACCATGGGGCTGATGAATAAATTTTGAAATAGCTACGTAGTTGAATATTATGCAGTTATTAAAACTACATGTACAGAGTTATTAATAATAAGGGTATTGACAAAGTCACTGGTTGTTTTTGAGCGTACTAAGTCAAACAGGCAAAATTAAGTAATAAGGAAAATAGTATAAAAATTACGTACCGTATCACCTTAACTGTATAAAAACTTTAAAGAGAAAAAAGACTGGCGAGGAAATATTCCAAAATGAGACTGCCTTTTTTTGTGAAAGTCTTTTTTCTTTAATTATTTTTTTCCTGTACTTTACAGAGTTTCTAGAATACCCGTCTACTATTTTTATAAATTAAAAATATTCCTTAATGATGTAATGTGCAGAGTGGGGTACAGAAACAGCTCTGGTTAGGGAGACAAGGTGAGAAACCATATTTAAACATCCCTGGACACAGTAGGAGAAGCTGCATGGCCCACCTTCGTGGCATCGCACCTCGCCACGCCGAGTGTGGTGCCACCAAACAGTTACACGGGGCGGACTTTTCTTGCCGTGTCATCCCTAAATGTAATTGTCTGGTACTTAACCAGAGAAACAGAGAGTTGTCCCAACACTGGAGGGGAGAAAGGAAAAACTGGGCACATTGGACTGATTTATACACAGATAGTCCCACACAGTGTTTTATTTATTTTTGTGTTTAAGATGTTTTCAGGAGTAATTTTTAATACAGTCATTTCTTGGTGAATTTTAGAACCCAGTTGTCATATAAGCTCTGATTCCACTCTGTGTGCCTGATAACAGATGTCATTGTTAGTGATGTGCCCCTGTAAGCCTGTGAGGCCTTGCCACACGGTCTCTGACCTTGTGTGTTGTGTTGATCAACCTCTGAACTGGGACCTGAGAAGGAAAGAGAAAAGGAGTGACAGGGTGGGAGAGGCAGGGGGAGGAGAGCGGTGTTACCTGTGTGCCCCTCATCCTGCCAGGCCAGCCCACCTCCTCAGTATTGGCTGGAGAGGGAGGAAATAAAGAGAGCTAATGTTTATTCACTAGCTGCCATGTGGTAGACGGAAAGTACCAGATTCTAGCAGATGCAACCTTTTGAGATAAGAATCATCACCCCTATTTTTCAGATAAGGCAACTGAGACTCAGCTAGCACTTGGTAGAGTCAGAATTTGTACCCAGGTCTGCAGAGGTCAAAGCCCAGATCGTTCCTCTGCCTACAGCACATTCACGCAGCTCTCGCTCCAGGAAAGTCAGGAGAGAGCCCCTGGCCGAGGACCGTGCCAAGGTGGCCGTTTGTCGCCATGACTGACGTCAGTGTGGCCATAGGAGCTGCCAGGTTCATTGTGCCCCACCCTGCTGTCCTCACTGCCCTTGTTGTCTGCCTGGGAAGGCAGACGTGGAACTGGGCTTCAAAAATCTCCAACAGGGGCTTCCCTGGTGGCGCAGTGGTTGAGAATCCGCCTGCCAATATAGGGGACATGGGTTCGATCCCTGGTCTGGGAAGATTCCACAAGCTGTGGAGCAACTAAGCCCGGGCGCCACAACTACTGAGCCTGCACTCTAGAGCCCGCGAGCCACAGCCACTGAAGTCCGTGAGCCACAACTACTGAGCCTGCGCTCTAGAGCCCGCGAACCACAGCCACTGAAGTCCGTGAGCCACAACTACTGAGCCTGCGCTCTAGAGCCCACGAGCCACAGCCAATGAAGTCCGTGAGCCACAACTACCAAGCCTGCGCTCTAGAGCCCGCGAGCCACAGCCACTGAAGTCTGTGAGCCACAACTACTGAGCCTGCACGCCAAAACTACTGAAGCCCGTGCGCCTAGAGCCCGTGCTCCGCGACAAGAGAAGCTACCGCGACAAGAAGCCCACATGCGGCAACGAAGACCTAACACAGCCAAAAATAAATAAATAAAATAAATGAATTAAAAAAAAAACTCCAATAGACGTTCAAACCCTGATCCTTTCCTCTTGCCCATTTTCTGGAAATATCTGCAAAGAACAAGGCCACAGGTCTCTGAGGGGTCAGGACAGCTCTCAAGGTGGCAGTGGGTGGATGGGCGGGGCATAGAGGTGGAGAGGAGGCAGCTGAAGCTTCAGCAGCTAGTAAGTTGCTTTTGCTTCCTTAGGGTTGAATGTCTTCCTCTTTCCACCCAATCAAAGACCAACCTGCAAAGCACCATGTCCTTTCAGGCTGGCTCTCTAGCCCACTTGCTGAAGTAGGGGAGCACGCGCCTGAGGTCATGGAGGAGACCCGGTGCCAGGTCCTCCCGGCCCGCTCAGCCCTCCACTCTCCTCCTGCCCCCACCCTCACCCCCTTTCCTTCCTCCTCGAGACTTCTTGGCCCCCTGGCCAGCTCTCACTGTGTCCCCCTGCTTTTCCGGCCTGGGCTCTGGCACCGCATCCCCTGAGGCTGGCGAGCACCTCATCCTCGTGCAGACATGCCACTGCCAGTGCCATCCCCAGTGTTTCTCCTGCCCTGATGCCTCCACACCTGCTCTCCAGGCAGCCTTGAGGTGGGGAAACGGCCTGGAGTTAGTACTGTCAGCTGGTCCTGGTGTGATCTTCAACTTGAGCCCTCTGGGTTCACTTGCCACGTTGAGGAAACTCATCCACACCCAGCAGGGTTGGCGTGAGGATGGCGTGAAGAGATAACATGTGAGAAAGGACCTCGCCGTCCTCCTTCCCTCTGTCCCCACTTCATTTTCCTCCCACCCAGTCTGCGGATCCTTGCTCTGAAAAGCTGTTTAATTGACAAAAGGGCTTTGGATTGGTAGACTGAAGTCTTCTTTAGCTGTGGGATATTGGCCAAGTCACTTGCCTTTTTGAGCCTGTTTCCTCATCTGCAAGAATGAGTGTAGAACTACCCACCATACTATTTTCTTCATGTGGATGTGCTTTATAAACTGTAAAGTACCATGTGAAGGAGGGGCATTTGTTACGCATTCCATGCCTCTCCGACCTGAGAGGACTTGAGATGGATGGCACCGAAGATTCAGCCACCTTATGAAAAGGCATTTCATGCTAATAATTCATGAGGCAAACGTGGACTGTGTGTGTTCCAGTAGTATGCTTGCCTTCATCCATTTATCCACCCCCGGACGCAGTGGCCTTATTCTCAGTGTCTCACCTGTAATGTCCTATAGCACACCCATGCTTTCCCCTCCTCCTTCGGCTCCTCTATACTTTTTAAACTCTTGATTTGTATTCAGGTTATGAACGAATGACCCTTAAGCCCCTAGGGCGTTAAGGAGTGCTTGAGTCTGTGCTCTGTGGCCATACTTGCATCCTGGGTAATGGGCACCTGGGGCTGCAGACCCATTATGCAATCGGCTGTCCTCTCAGGTGCCGTGATCAGTGGGTCAGGGCTTGTCCACTAAAGATAAGGTGGCTACAGTGAGAGGGAGCCTGGGCTTAGCCTCAGGCACCTGGCAAATGAATTGGGCACAGTGCCTTTGCAGGAAGATCCTGCCAGCCAAAACCACTGGGTCTGTTGTTGGGGACCGGCCACTTCCTGGGTTAATCCATCAGCTTCGTGCGTTCATTGGTGCCCTGGTCTTGCCCCTCCATTCACCTTTCTGGCAAAATGGAGCCAGCTTGTTTTCTTATCCGGTTTTGAGTCCTTTAAAACTTAAAAGTTTGCGATACACTGTCCTCATAATCCGCCGACATCTACTTAACCTTTGGTGTGTCATACTTCCCTATCAAGAAGATGATATGTACTCGTTTTTTCAGGGATGATATGTACTCGTTTTTTCAGGGACACATAAAACTTTCTTAAACATAATCACAGAGGAAAAAAAAACATTGAAGTCATTCAGTACAAATCATCACCCTTCTGCAGTCCCCACTGCATCCGCCCTGCCGCCTCCTGGGGCAGTGTCAGGGGTTTTGAACATCTGTGAATGGTCTGTTCATCTGACTGTCCGCAGGCAGTAAGGTGATAGTCTCTCCTTGTGTTGAGCTGAAATCTGCCTACTTGAAACTCAGTATAACAATTATTGTTATAATTTGGTCAACAGAATATGTCTACCAGCCTTTCAACAATAATAACAATAATACAAACGATTAATTTAATAAAAGCAACAACAGCAATGGCACTTTCCATTCCACTTGATGGTCACCATCTTTCTGTGAGGAAGGTATTGTTACTGCCCCAGCTTCACAGATGAGGCTCAGAGAAGGTGAGGACCCCAGGTAGGACGCCACTCAGGAACAGAGCACTGAGTGCCCACAGCACTCTGGCTCCACCTTGCCTGTGTGCCAAGACCAGGTCCTATCCTTCCCATCCCAGATCTTTTCTTCTTCTTCCATATTAAGTAGTTGATGCTTTTTGAGCATATAGAATGATGTTCTCAGACCTGACATATAGAATGATGTTCTCAGACCTGACACCCAGATATTCCTACTTCTTTTTATCCTTTCTAGTTTGACAGACTCCTCTGAAAATTTGGTGCCCATCAGGAAGCTGTATTTTGATAAATTTTAGTTTCATTTGAAATCTAGAATTGCCATGAACTTAACTCTGCCATCGTTGACAAAAGCAGACAAAGGCAATGTGTAAACAAAGGAGCACGGCTGTGTTCTAGTAAAACTTTATTTACAGGAACAGGCAGCAGCTGGCTTTGGACTTTGGCTTAGTCTGCATTAACGGGATTTTCCTTGATGGTGAGGAAGGGTTTACAAGTGGGTGTGAAGTAGGACAGTCATAGTTATTTTGCACTAATTATTAATAGCACCCCCTTTTAGTTTCAAAAGTATCTTGATCGATAAATAATATACTGTCACCCTAGTATTATGTCACTTTAAGGTTATTAAAGAGACTACAATGAAGTAGAAACTCTGCTTTCTGTGCTCACTAGTCAGGACCTTTCTGTATCAGGTGACCTTTCCGTAGATTCCTATGCTTTTCCAGTCCAAGAAGAGGGCCTGGCGATGGAGGGAAGCACTTGGAGGGAGGGATACAGAGACTTTCCAGAGGAGTAGCCATAGCTCAGCTTTGTGCAGAACTTCCTGTGTGCAGGGCATGGTACTAAGGGCTTCATGTGGACGGTGTCAGGAAATACACACTAATCCCATGAGTTAAGTATGATTATTACCCCCATTTTACTGATGAGGAAACTGAGGCACAGAAGGTTAGGAACTTTGCCCAGGTTCACAGAGCTAGTGGATGGATTTGGATTCGAACCTGGACTATCTGACCTCAGAACCCAAGCTCTAAGGCTGAGCAAGCACAGAATAATTAAATCAAATAAATCAGTCAGATGGAAGCAGGACAAGATTGGGATGAGGTGGAACCATGCTCTTTTCCCAGGTAGAAGAGGTGGCAGTTGTCACCTCCCACCTTACCCATCTTAGGTATAAACATCACCGAGGTCAGCGAGTGTTAGGTGGGACCTTTCACGGAGAGTAAAGGAAGTACAGAATCCTTAGGGCTTCTGGTTGGAAGAAGCCTCAAGCGCACTGGAGGGCCTTGAGGTCAGAAGCTGCCCCATGGCCTGAGGGCATCCTTGGATTTCGAGGGAGAGGACTTGAGGAGGGCCTGGGGGCTGCTTTTTGCATCAGAGCTGCCTCTGGCCTACTCAGGGCTTTGTCTGGCTGGGCCCAAGGGCAAGAGGGATGGGGGAGTCCTGGCTGTGCTTCTCACCGCTCACTGCCCTGAGCAGAGTGAAAAGTCCTCGTGCAGCACAGCACCTGCCTGGCATTTCGATGTGCATCTCCCTGGGATGCATGTGGCTTCTAGCTGGGACAGTGGAGAGAGCATGGCCCCCACCCGTTTCTGGACTCTTACAGGTTAGACCCCTGTATTTCTAGCTCAGTGACTTAAAGGGAGCATCAAGTCGAATATAATTTTCAAGGGGAGTTGCCTTCTTTAGATAAACCTGTGCCAAAAGGAAATCTTTAAAAATAATTCCTATCAATTCTTACAATTTCTGGGTGGTATTTTTTGGTACCAAGTTTCCAAAGCAGTGACCCTAACCACAATGAGGACAGTCCTTTGGAGCTTTTCCAAACTACTCACTCAGAGAAAAGCGCAAAACAGGGTGCCTGTAAGTTTGGTTAGAAACCTCCTCTCAGGGGTGGGAGGTGAGAGGAGAACAAGGGGTTCTGCCTCCTGGCCCCCGCTTTTCAACATGTATTCTTTGAGGTGTACTATACTTGGTGTACTTCCCCAGACGTTCAGTGTTGCCCCAGGAAAATTGTCTAAGTTCATTTTGGCATCAGGACAAATAAGAGGATGTTTCCTGTTTGCCTGACTCTTGCCCCAACTTCCTTCTCTGTTCTGTTAAGCTGTTGGCTAAGTCCTTTCCTCTTGTATTCCACATTTTAACTGATGTTAGGGCACCAAGCACAAAAATCTGAAAACAGTTAGCTTTCAAGTTTGAGCATTCTGGTTGGAGTATACCAAAGTTAAAGTTCACATAGCATGGAAAGATCACCCTCTGTATAATGCATTAAACATTTAATAACTGTACAATAATCCCGGACACTTAATGGGCCACATGGGAGGCTTAATGTGGTAAAAATGTATTTCTTCACTGTCAAGTTAACTTGCATCAAGTTGAGAGAAATTCTTCGAAGCAACTTTGAGCCTAGAAACAAATAGCATGTTCTGAAAGTAATTTTTATGTAAAAAGAGATAATAGAAATAGAGTATTAGCCCAGAGCTTTGTGCATTTCTTTGCAGTTCAGTACTTTTTAGGTTGGAGAGAAGTGTCCCTCCGCGATGGTGCAGAGAGATGATGAATAGGGATGACAGCTAGACCAGCATTGGAACACAGGTCTCTCTGGCCCCAAGACCTTGCTCTTCGATTGGGAATGTGGACTGTTTGAATTTGGCCCCTCTTGATGTATTTTTTAAAATACTACACTTTTGGAGGAAAAAAGTCAAAGGTCAATGTGTGTTGTTATTAAATTGAATTCCTATTTATTTCTAAGTTGAAGCGTTTTTTAAGAAATTTTTCTTTGGTGAAACAGGTGTGCATTTGAAATGATACAGTTTTCAGAGGCTCAGAAAGGACTGACTGAAACAAGGATCAAGTCCAATAATGTAATTACCAGTTTTCCTTTGTTTTGGTATATTTAAAATAGTCTTGGCTCCTTACTCCAAATGAAATCCAGTCAAAACACTTACAATTATAGTGTGCATAAATTAAGGACTTAGGAAACTGATATTTCTCAGCTATTTGGGAGGAAATGATGTCTTCTGAATAAAATTCATGACATAAGCCTAGCTCATCTCTTCATTTGCCTGAATACTATACTTGAATGCTATTTTTTTTTTTTTAATTTGAAAACTTTGTTGCCTTTTGGTTGAAAATGTAAGATGTTGGCATATGTTACTGTCATTTTAGGTCTATTTGTATGGTTGGTATCAGAATATCAATTAGTTCGTTCTTTAAAGCCGATGCTATTTTAAGAGCAGTAATATCTTTACACCTGATTTTGCTGTGTAGTTACCTGCAGTCTCTCTCTTGCTTCTTGAGGCTATTTTTATCCACACCGTGGTACCTGGCCTAGTGCCTTCTCTTCCATGGTTAGTACACACGCACGTGCGTGCGTGCATACACACAAACACACACACACACACACACACACACACAATGTAGATCCTGGCAAGTCTTTAATCCTTGAGGGGAGATTTCGATTTTCAATTCAGAGAAAATGACAGGCTCTTGACTATAGTAGATAAGGTGGTTATTGAGCAAACCTGAGGTATGGCCGTGAGGCTTGCAAATTGACTTGGGGGACTGTTTCAGAAGAAAACTCCCCGGTGTTGGCAGCGCTCAGGAATGAACATTATGCTTCTAGGATGTGTGTTTGTTTGCATGTGTCAGTACTGGGATGTTTTATAACAAGTCAGATTCTTGCTTAATGGCCCTTCTCCATCAAGATGGGTCTAACAAGGAGAAACTCCCAAGCTCACCCCACGAAAGACAGCCATGAAACAAACATCAAGTAGTAAGTCGGCTGCTGTGTTTTTAAGAAGGAATTTGCTGGCATTAGCCAAGAAAACCCCAAAGTGGCTCAGGTCGTCTCCATTGGCTTTTAGTCGTCTTCCCTTTTAACAGAGTGAAGAATGTCTGGGCAGTTACAGCTTTGTTCTAAAGTGGCCCATAATTTTGTCTATGGTTTACATCCCAGTGGATTCCTAAGACCAAATATGGTATTGCTTCTCAGAGAGGTCTCCTATTCTTTCTCTTCAATCTATACAATATTTAATAGATTTATTTTGAGGTCAAGATTATCTTTTAGGTAAGCCTGCAACTTAAAACCTGATAGACTAAAGTGGTTAGTAACACAGTAACTCAGAGCGACCACTGGAGGAACTGTGTGTGTCCATTCTGATCACTTTAAATCAAAAGCCATCATGTTTGAGAAAGCATTTGTAAGAACGTATGAAATTGTTCAAACCAGTCTTTTCTCTCCACTACATGCCATCAGCTCTTACTGGTTTTTTGTTTCTGTATATACCACACACAAAAAGACTGTGCTTCAGGGCTTCCTTGGTGGCGCAGTGGTTGAGAGTCCGCCTGCCGATGCAGGGGACACGGGTTCGTGCCCCGGTCCAGGAAGATCCCACATGGCGCGGAGCGGCTAGGCCCGTGAGCCATGGCCGCTGGGCCTGCGCGTCCAGAGCCTGTGCTCCGCAGCGGGAGAGGCCACGACAGTGAGAGGCCCGCGTGCCACAAAAAAAAAGAAACAAAAAAAAACAAACAAGGAATTCCCTGGCAGTCTAGTGGTTAGGACTCAGCACTTCCACTGCAGGGGGCCTGGGTTCAATCCCTGGTCGGAGAACTAAGATCTCTGTGTGGTGTACCCAAAACAAACAAACAAACAAAAATCCCACAAACAAAAACAAACGAAAAAATGAATTCCAGGATGGCAGTTCATACACATAAAACATTACAGAAAATATAATCAAGTGCTTGATCTAATTCTCCTTTACTTTTATTAAAGTGGTTCAATGTTTCTCTACCATTAGCTACTCCAAAATAACACTAGAAAAGCATCTACCATTAGCTACTCCAAAATAACACAAGAGGGGGCTTCCCTGGTGGCGCAGCGGTTGAGAGTCCGCCTGCCGACGCAGGGGACACGGGTTCGTTTCCCGGTCCGGGAAGATCCCACATGCCGCGGAGCGGCTGGGCCTGTGAGCCATGGCCGCTGAGCCTGCGCGTCTGGAGCCTGTGCTCCGCAACAGGAGAGGCCACAACAGTGAGAGGCCTGCGTACCGCAAAAAAAAAAAAAAAAAAAAAAAAGACTGTGCTTCTGTTATATCCACCGTCATGTGGTCGATGCCACGCTGGGTTTTGTTGCACTGCGGAAGGTCAGGGGTACTGCCATGCCCCTGAGTCTGTCTTGACAAGGGGCAAACCAAAGAGGAGAGAGGGAGGGAGGGACTAGATTTGAGGCAAAAGATAGACATAGGCCAGAACTCTGTGTGAGGTAGAGATAAACAGTGTTCTGACAGCAATGATGTCAGTGAGTATCTTCCCACATATAGGAAATGAAAAATGCTAACATTTATGAAAAGAAATGAACATGGTAAAATGTGTACTTTAGGGAAGTGGGCATATCTTATTGGCTAGAAGTTCAGGTTCTGGAGACATAACGGCCGATGTGGGACTCCCGGCTCTGTTCTTACAGCTCCGTGACTGTAGTTTTCGGACTAAGCGCTTGGTGCCTAATTTCTCATCAGTAAACTGGGGGGTGGCAGAGGGTCCCCGCCTCACAGGGTCAATCTGAGGAGTGAGTGAGGAGAGCATTCATTCCCCGTGCTAGCTCGGCGTCTGGCACTCAGCAAGCCCTGCGTGCCCGCTGACCTGGGACCGCTATCCCTGGGGTGCTGGGAAGTGACCTGTGCTGGGGCCCATCCACAGGGAGGCTGGGTGCAGCTGTGTCAGTTCACAACCCTGTGATCCTGAGCAAATTTTTTAACTTCTCTAGGCCTCAGTCCATTGCCAGGTCTGCAAATAAGGGATTCGCTCTCTAACATACTTCCAGAATGAAAATTTTTTTTTTTTAAACTGAGAATAAATAGTACTTTAATATTTAAGAGTTCTGTTTAAAAAAACAAATAGTTCTGCTAGGAAGGCACACTCGCTAACTTCAGGAAAATGTTGATTAAAACGACATTGTTGCTTTCCTGCTGGGAATTGAATCTTGTCACTCTGACAGATGGCCGCTCTCCGAGCAGCACTACAGACCTTTCTAAGGAAGCCAGAGCAGAGGAGGGTTAATGCTGGCCATAGAAAGGTAGTAATGAGTTTGATATTTTTTCCTGCTCGGGGTTCTGAAAGTAACATTTGTATAAATTCACTGTACTAAAGCCATTGCATTAGACACATTTTTTTAAAGTCCACTTTTTTGAGATATAATTTATGTGCAATAAAATGTACCCATTAATGTGTACAGTTGGATGAGTTTTGACAAATGTTTACATCTGTGTAATAACCACTGTCCTATAGACATTTAAAAACAGCTTTATTGAGATATAACTCACATACCCTAAAACTCCCTCATGAGAAGGGTATTTAAACCCAGTGGGTTTTAGTATATTCACAGAGCTGTGCAGCCTTACCACACTCTAATTTTAGAGCATTGTCATCCCACTAAAAAGAAACGCCATACCATTAGCAGTCACTGCCAGTCCCCCACCCCCCACCCATTCCCCAGTCCTAGCCCTAGGCAACTGTCAGTCTACTTCCTATCTTTATAAATTTGCCTGTTTTGGACATTTCAAGTAAGTAGAACTATTCATACAATATGTGGTCTTTTGTGACTGGCTGTTTGCACTTTGCAAATTGTTTTCAAGGTTCATCCATGTTGTAGCATATACCAGTACTTCATTCCTTTTTATGATGAATACTCCATTGTATGAATATACTGTCTTTTGTTTATTTATCAGTTAATGAATATCTGGGTTGTTTCCACTTTTGGGGTATTATGAAGAATGCTGTTATAAACATTTATATAGAAGTTTTTGTGTACACTTGTATGTTTTCATTTCTCTTGAGTATACACCTAGGAGTGGAATTGCTAAATCGTATGGTAACTGTTATGTTTAACTTTTTGAGGAACTGTTTTCCAGAGTGGCTCTATCATTTTACAATGTCACCAGCAATGTAGAAGGGTTCCAACTTACCCCACATCCTCATTAACACTTGCTGTTGTCTGTCTTCTTGACTGTAGCCATCCTAGTGGTGTGAAGTGGCATCTCACTGTGATTTTAATTTGCAATTTCTTGATGGCTAATGATGTTGAATGTCTTCTCATGTGCTTATTGGACATTTGTTTATCTTCTTTGGAGAAATGTCTATTGAAATCTTGTGCGTTTTTAAGTTTGGTCATGTGTCTTTTTGTTATTGTTGTAAGAATTCTTTATATATTCCGATCAGATATATGATTTGCAAATATTATCTCCCATTTTGGGAATTGTCTCTTTGCTTTCTTGATGGTGTACTTTGAAGCACAAGTTTTAATTTTGGTAAAGACTACCTTATTTTTTCTTTTGTCGCTTGTGTTTTTCATATCATGTCTAAGAAATCTTTGCCTAACCAAGGTCATGGAGGTTTATACCTATGTTTTCTTCTAAGAGTTTCATAGTTTTAGCTCTAACATTTGGGTCTGTGATCCATTTTGAGGTAATTTCGGATATGGTTTGAGGAATAGATCCAACTTTATTCTTTTGCATGTGGTATCCAATTGTCCCAACACCATCTGTGTTACATGTGTGAACGTGTATTTTCTTTTCTTTCCTTTTTTAATTCTTTCCCCTGTTTAATTATCTTGGCATCACATTATAGACTTTGAAAGAAAAGCAATAGTTCCCTGCTATACCCCCCTCCATCCTCTGTTCTCACTCCTCAGAAGTGATCACTCTAAACGCTTTTAGCTGTTTTTTTCTGATTTTTACCTCCATATTTCTAAATACCATGCTTACATGGCAATTTCTTGAGTATTATGATAAAACTCAATATATTTAAATTTGAACCATTTTGACATAAATCCATATTGTGTTTCATTATTATGATGATATTTTATATTATTATGACAGTGTTTACTGCTGAGCCAAGTAGTGTACTCTGAGTACATTTCTTTTTTTTTCTGTATTATCTTTGTTTTCCTTTGCGTTAATTCCCCACCTCCCCCCACTCCAACCCCCATTTTGTTTGCATTTGCTTGCTGTCTCCTGCAGTCTGGTGGATCTGTCCCCCCCCACCCCCCAGCAGGTCTTTAAATAAAGTGCCTGCCAGTCCAGTTCTCCACATGATCAGACCCCAGGGGTAATCTTTCTATTCTGTTTCTCGCCTTTGTCTTTCTGTCTTCTTTGTTCTGGGGTTCATCCTTCCTGGAGTCATCTCTTGCTTTGTTCATTCCAAGCTGGCTGTTCTGTGGATTGCTGTCTTCCAGAGACTCCTATTGCTCTTCTTTTAGGAGTTCCCTTCACTTCTCCTCTATTCTCTGCCTGGGATCCCTGCTTCCTGGATTAGCCAGGGATCCTTTACATACAACTGAGGAACCTGATGTCCAGATTAATGAAATTCCTTACTAATATCCTGTTTCTTTTACTGCTCATGGCTACTGAAAATGAATTAAAAGCAGTTAAGAATCCTGAGTCAAGAACACCTTCCTTACCCAGAACAAAAGTCTTATCCATCAGAACCATAATTCTAGGAACCAGGAGGTTACCTGGATATACAGAAGTGGTGCTGCTTCCCCAGACATGGCCACTGAAGTCACTTTCCTCACCATGCCTGTCCTCATCGAATCTGCTTCTCTTTTATATACAGTTCTGAGGTGCTTGGCTGTTCGGCTTTCTAGGGCACATCAGAGAAGAAGTTGAAAAAACTTTCAATTAGGAGCAAAGGGAAGGCTAGAAACAGGCACACAGTGAGCTGTAAGAAGTGCCAGTTAGCTAAGGGACGGAAGGCGGAATTGCTTTTAAAATCAGCATATAATTGGTAGAGACCTGAATTATACATCATTTAATACATAATGTAACGTTATTACAGAAAGTCCTGTAAGAGTCAGGCTCACATAGAGGCGTTGCTTCATTATGGCGCTCCTCAGTGGCTGGCCTCCTCCCTCCCCACCCCCCTCCCTCCCCCTTTTCTTTAAAGGAATACGTTTTAATTTTCTGGAAAGTAATTTTATGTAGAACAATCCATTTGTCACAATTACAAATAAAAAATTATTACCGTATATCCTTATGAGAATAGAGTACCTGCTTGGACTTAACTCCCTTTCTCTGCTTTTAAAAGCACAGCCTAATGACTGTCCTTATAAATGGCATTTCTATCACTAAAACTATTTGTGTTCAATCAGTTAAAAAGAAGTATGTTTGTACATATATGTGTATATATCAGTGATATTTAAAAAAATCTCATCTCTCTCTCCCTTCCCCCCTCTCCTTTTCTCCTTGTATCTTATTGTAACATCATCTTACTTAACCAGGAAGTCTATCATTAGAGCATGTCAAGATTCTAAAAAAGAAAGTTTTGCACAACATGTTGAAATTTAAGTCTGGCCACTTCTTAGAACCAAAAGTCTGGAAGTGGTTTTAGCCAGTAGCAGGACCGACCCCTTCGATTGTCCAAAGGAGGAGATTGAGGTTAAGATTTTTCGAGAGAATACAGGATGGAAGTGGAACCAGAACCTCCCTGACTAGCCAGCTCTCTGTGACATCAAGAGGGCGCAGCCTCCTTCTGGGGGCTGATCAAGTCCCTGAAAAGTAAATGGAACTGATTAGCGCTTCCATGAACCACATTCACAAACATGGAGGAGCCACTGTGGCAAGTGACAGAGATCATGAGGTAGAGTGAGCAGCAGCCACAGGCTTGGGAGAGGTGTGCTTTGTACTGCAGAGACGCGGAATAGCTGTTTGATTCAATGTGTGGTGACTTGCAAGCCTTAGAAATGATTATTAGTAAGAAAAAAAAAAAACTGGAAAATGTTTTGATCTTTTGCTGAATAGAAAATGCAGGTTGTGTTGCAGTCAATGGGAAAGGATTATTACCTCTCCCTTAGTGTTGCATTTCTCTTGGCATCTTAGATCTTTTGTAAAGGCTTATTAAAGCCCCCTCCCCCAAAGCTCAGTGATCCAAATTGATGTTTTTCATACCTCTTCTCTGTGTCCCCGCCCCCCAGTAGAGTGGAGGTGCCCTGTGGGTGGGAGCTTGTCCTCTCTTCCCTGCCCTCCCCCAGGCACCTCAACAGGGGGCAAAGGGGAGTATGAAGGAGAGAGGGAGGGACAAGGCTCCTGGCCTCCTGGGCCTGTGGGTGAAACCACATGATAGTGTGTGAAACTAAAACCTGGATTTTGCTGATCCGTTGGTCCTCACCCACATGCCTCCCCCCATTAAAATGTCCTTCCCTCACCCGCTCCGGGTGTTCCAGGGGAGGCAGGGTCGTCTCACATGTGCTGTGTATCAGCCCAGGCGGCTGTTACTGATCTTCCCCATAGAGCATCCTCCTTGTTCTTGTTCGCTGCCACTGATGCTCTTAACCCACCCGTGCCACCTCAGCCCAGGTGCAGTGATGCAGGGAGCACCTCTCCTGCTCCGTGGCCCCACCCGTTGGTGGGGAACAGGTCCCACCGCAGGGTTGCTTGGGTCTTTTGTGAACACAGTTTGCTAGAATGGCAGGTCCCAGCCACCAGACTGAGCACATAACCCGCTTCCCTTCTGCTGCAAACTCTCACCCAGCCCTGCAGTCTTTCTTTGCCATTTGGCCTCTAAGTCTACAGCCCTCTGTCCCTCCCTAATTTTTCTAGAAGTTCCTGTGTGTGTTTAAACCCCAAGTGCAAGCACAGCTCAGATCTTTCCTCTGCATCAGACCTCTCGGCAGGACCTCTTGGGATAGTCAGTGGGTACAAGCATATGGAGAAGGTGGCAGTCATTGCCTTCCTGGCCAGGTGGATCTCAGCTCAGTTCT
Source organism: Pseudorca crassidens (assembly GCF_039906515.1). Lineage (NCBI taxonomy): Eukaryota > Metazoa > Chordata > Mammalia > Artiodactyla > Delphinidae > Pseudorca > Pseudorca crassidens. The sequence continues at coordinate 50,704,930 of NC_090310.1, read as the reverse complement.
ACCTGGAAGGGACACTGCCACAAGATGCTGTGAGAGTCACTGAGAGGTGGAAATGGTTGGTAGCTTTCTCCTCATGGTAGCAGTTTATATTAGATTTGTTTCTAATGATGAAGTTGAACTTAAGCCAGTTTATGGGGAAGTTGAATTCATTCAAGTCACGTTTAACTGGTTTTTATGATACTTGTTAGATTATCTTTTAACCCCCTCTTTTAACTGACCTCTGTATGTGGACATGGTGAAATGCTTTTGTATTTATCTCTCCAAACCTATAGAGGTATGGTTATGTGGAGAGAGATTAATTAATTGTAGGATAAATAAAGTAATAGCCCCTTCACCTTTTTAAATGTTACATTAAACTCTAAAAACTGTTCCTAAAATTTGACTCTAAGCATCAAGGAAGTCGGGGACCACAACTGCCTATCCCGTCATCCTCCCCAGCACCTGGCACGATGCCTGGCACCAAGGACCCAGTGCTGCCTTAGCGAACGAATGAAGAATTTACTGCAGGAGATGCTACATTGGAGCCGTCTGCTAGAGGATGTATTTTGTGAGAAGCTCATGTGAAGCTTTAAAGTCATGAGCAGATTAAGTAGGTGAAGTATTTTTTAAAAAGTGAATCAGTAGGAGGAGGCTGTAATGTTGGGTGGTTTGTTTCTGTTCCTGCCTGACACAGGCCCAGGAGGGCTGGCTGGCTGCTCTAAGGTAGAGACCCAGCAGGCGCACAACCCACAGCAGGCCCATGGGTTGGGAGGTCGGAGGAAGCCCAGTGGCAGCAGGCCGAGGCTAGTCCCAGGGCTGTGCGAGGGAAGAGGGCTGCAGGCCTTGTGGGTGTGGTAAAGTGGACTGGCCAAGTCCATTTGGCATTGATTACACAGTTACAGGGCTGGTTCACAGAACTCTGGGCGGGGGATGGAGGGACCCTCTGCATCATTTCTCATGTCTGCTTCTCTGTGGGCATCAGCTTGGTCCTTCCCAGACTCTGATGCAGCCCCAACGGTTCCCAGGTTTACATGTTACAGGCGTGGCCATGGTGGGAGATGCTCTTGACCACCCTCCTTGCCCTAGTTCCACGTTGCTGAGCAACATGAAATGATTGTTCCATCCGCTACGGCCAGGCCTGGGGCTGAAGTCAAAAACACACAGGGCTCCCAGGGGCCCACTCAGTGGTGATGAGTAAATAGTCATAGGGAAGAGATTTAATTGGAAATTCAGTTAACTATATACATACAAATGTCTTTGATGTCTAAAATAATATTTTTGCGAGTTGCTTTCAAGTTTTTATTTGACCCATGGAGGCACAGGATGGTAGTGGAGCTACAAAAGTGTTAGGAAAGATACGTATGCTCAGAAGGCAACAAAACACAGTGTCAAGAAGGAAAAGTGGAGATCCACCAATTACTCACCATTTGATCTTTTCAAAGCCTCCGTATTGTAAGATTCTGGTGAAGATTAAGTGGACGTTTTGCCTCAAACTCTCATCTTCTCTCATTCTGTATCCTGTCCCTAGATGTCTTATGTTACTAGCTTCTGTCATTACCTACACACGGATGACCTCAAGTGAGTTCATCAAGCCTAAATTCTCAGGTGAAACCTTTCCATCAAACATCTGAAGCTCAGTGTGTCGAGAAATCTGATCTCCTGCCTTGTTGCACTTGCTTGTTTCTTGGACATTTCTCCCTTCCCCTCTCTTTATTTCTGCTATCATTGTCTTAGTTCAGGCCATCATCTTCTGTTTCCAGTCTCTTATAGCCACTTAACTAGTTTCATGCCTTCAGTTTCTCCCTTTGGCATCAATTCTCACCTTTGGAGTCAGGGTGATCTTTGTTATTTATCTGTGTGTGTGTGCACGTTTATCCTGTGTGATAAAAAGTCCTTAGCACGTTATTTAAAATAAAAGGAAAGAAAGAAAATGAGAAAATCTTTACAGTCTTGTCCACTCTACCTTGTTTTTTTTCTTTCAAATGAGGTTTCTTTATTGTTGATATTTTTATCATTTCATATATGTATATAGTTTCAAATATCAAATAGCAGTACTACGATTTTATTGAAAAGTAGCAGGTCCCTGTTCCCCCATTTCTATCCATCCCCAAATCCTGTACCCCAGAAGATACTTCTTTTTGGTTGTTTATATTGTAATTTCTTGATTTTCAAGATTTTGACATTATCTATTCACCTCTGTAGATGGGAATTAGAACTGTTATACCTCTCGCTTCCCACTTACCCACATGGAAACTTCCCCTCTTGGTGTCCTCCATAGTTGTATCAAAATGTTTAGTTAAATCTGTCTTTAATGTTTATATTATTATAACTATACAAGTATTTTCATTGCTGTGCTAAACTGTGTTCCATGAATATTTTCTTATTGTTACAATGTTTTGTTTTTCCTGGAGTTTAGAGTTGCTTCTTTTTTTTTGGTTGTTGTTGGTATAGTTTTCTTTGTCTCTATCACTGTTTATATCCACAGTTATCCAAACGAACTATAAAGTCCTTCCAAAGAGTATTTTCCCACAATCCACTGGGCCAGGTAGTGTGTCAGGGCATTTCTTTGTCTGTTCCTGTGGTTGTCACCCTGCTGCTTTCTCTGGACTGGTGGCATGTAAGGCTCAACACACAGGCATCATCCTCGATTTATCTTTACCCCTCTCCTGTGTTAGATTCTCTCTTTCTTACATTACTCTTTTCCACCTTCTTGGTTTATTGTTTGTTTGATGCAACACATTTCTAATAACTTCCTGAGGAAGAACTGTGGATGTAGGGGGTAAGGACTCAGGGGTCTTGTGGTAAATGCCTCACTGCCAGGATTCCTGGAGCTGAGCATCCAAAGGGTCTCACTGTTCACTGAAGTCCTCTCCCTGACTCTTTGCCAGACCCACTGGCTTGTCCTGTTTGTTCTTGCTTACATTTAGAGCCTCATCTTTCCCACCGTACCTTCCTGCATGGTTCCACATCACTGTGCACATTCACACCTTTGCATTTGTTGGTGCTATTCCCTTAGCCTGGAGGGCTCTTCTCCAATTTTCTACCTGGTAAAAAAGTATAGTCATCAAACCAGCTATCTATTCAGATGATATCGATAAAATTGTAGTTAAGAAAGAACATTTCTACTTCTGTTTGGCAAAGCATGAAACGACAGGTTTATAGCAGGTGCATGGCAGTTGTTGGGTTTGGGTTTATCAACTACCTTGATCCTTTTTGGAATGAACTAGGGTATAATTCACTAACAAACACAGTTAATAATGTTTCCTCAAATAAGATAATTTCAATGTAGCAGGTAACTTCGGAGACGGTAAGCAGCAGACTAACAAATGCTGACTGTTTGTCTGAAATGTATCTTCAAGATTGCTATTCAGGGGTTGTTTCCATCAAATTATTTTTGATCTTCTGAGATGTTTTTAGTAGACCTCTGTTTATTCTCTCTCAGTTCTGGAAGCCAAAAGTCTGAAATCAAGCCTGAAGTTGGTAGGGCCATGCTCCCTCTGGAGGCTTTGAGGGAGAATCCTTCCTTTGCCTCTACCAGCTTCTGGTGGGGGCCAGCTTCCTTGTCTTGTGGCCACATCTTTCTGCTTTGTCTCTTTGTCACCTTCTCATCTGTGTGTCTGTATACTCTTCTATGTTTCTTCTTTTTTTTTTTTTTTTGCGCTTTGTGGGCCTCTCACTGTTGTGGCCTCTCCCGCCGCGGAGCACAGGCTCCAGACGCGCAGGCCCAGCGGCCATGGCTTACGGGCCCAGCCTCTCCGCGGCATGTGGGATCCTCCCGGACCGGGGCACGAACCCGCATCCCCTGCATCGGCAGGCGGACTCTCAACCACTGCGCCGCCAGGGAAGGCCTAAAAGGACACTTATGTTTGGATTAGGGCCTGTTTGGATAATGCAGGATGATCTTGTCATCTCAAGATCCTCAACTTACTAACATCTGCAGAGACCGTTTTTCTAAAATAGGGTAACGGTCACAGGTTCTGGCAATTAGTCCGTGCACAAGGAGGGGCCACCATTCAACCCACGATAGCCTCTGAGGCGAGGTGCCCTTTGAGATATGTGGTGTCCTACGATAATCAAAAGATACATTGTTCTTTGGTCATAATGACCACACCTCAATCAAAATGTTGCAGATTCATTAACAGATAAACAGTACCACGAACCAGGCCCTATGCCAGGTCCTGGCTTTATAAACACCAACACAGACAGAACCCTGCCCTTCGATGGCACACAGTGTTGTGGGAAAGGACAGCTTTCCCCAAGGATCCTCGTCTATTATTTGGATACATTTCTGAATAATAAGAGAAATAAGGAGTTAGAAATACAAAGAGAAACTCTGGCAAGTATATTATTTATTTATTTATTTAATAAATGTATTTGTTTGTTTGTTTATGGCTGCTTTGGGTCTTTGTTGCTGCACGCGGGCTTTCTCTAGTCACGGCGAGCGGGGGCTACTCTTTGTCGCGGAGCGCAGGCTTCTCATTGCAGTGGCTTCTCTTGTTGTGGAGCACGGGCTCTAGGCACGTGGGTTTCAGTAGTTGTGGCTCGCGGGCTCTAGAGCGCAGGCTCAGTAGTTGTGGCGCACAGGCTTAGTTGCTTCTCTGCATGCAGGGATCGAACCTGTGTCCCCTGCATTGGCAGGCAGATTCTTAACCACTGCACCACCAGGGAAGTCCTCTGGCAAGTATTTTAGACACATGGAGAAGGTGCAAGAGGGGACTAGTCAAAGGACTAATTTCATGCTTTACCAACCACAGATGTCCTGAGCAGAACTCTAGTGTGCAAAGTGGCTTTGTGATAGAAACACAAACCCTTTGGTAAACCCAGACGATGAACTCTCTATAGAATCCTCTCAGTTTATTTAACATGAGCCCCTTGACTTCTTGCCCTTAAATTTTACTCCATTCTGTTCCCAAGGAAGATGTTTTTATAAGGTGCAAAGGAAATGGAAGTTAGTCTTCAGCCTTTGGAAATGCTTTATTGCTTTCATTTGTTTTAGGATACTTGATTGCACTCAAAGTGATTTCTTTCAGTGATTCTTATAAGGCTCTCTCGGACTCAGGTAATAAGGAAGAATAACTTACAAATCCAAAATTATCACTTCTGTTAGAGGTTCTAATCCAAGGTTTCTTTACAGTGCAATGTGTTTTAGACAAGTTGTTATCACAAATAAAGGACCTAAATTTTTCAGTGATTTCTTTACTAGGGAAAAAAAGATTGATACACATTTAAGGTTATCCATTAATATAATTACTTATTTTCATTTGCTCTCCATCCTGCATTTCATTTGGGAAAGAAAAGGGTGGAGGGACAGCTGGTGCCTCTGTAATTGAACATAACCCCCAGCCTGCCTATCTGTGCACTCCCGGTAGTAGGGGTCACAAATGTCACCCTCTGCCTTGCATGTTCCAATAAAACAAAAAGGCTGACAGACCTGGTGGTTCTACCTTCCCTGAGTAATTGATAATTATGGGTTCTGTAGCCATTTATCAGGTAAGAGTAGAACTGATTTTATATTTACCTTTTGAAGCTAATTAAAAAATAGTGTTGGGCTTCCCTGGTGGCGCAGTGGTTGAGAATCTGCCTGCTAATGCAGAGTACACGGGTTCAAGCCTTGGTCTGGGAGGATCCCACATGCCGCGGAGCAACTAGGCCCGTGAGCCACAACTACTGAGCCTGCGCGTCTGGAGCCTGTGCTCCGCAACAAGAGAGGCCGCGTTAGTGAGAGGCCTGCGCACCGCGATGAAGAGTGGCCCCCGCTTGCCACAACTAGAGAAAGCCCTCGCACAGAAACGAAGACCCAACACAGCAAATATAAATAAATAAATAAATAAACTCCTACCACCAACATCTTCTTTAAAAAATATATATATATAGTGTTAAGTTCTTAGAAGATAATTTTAAATGTGCTATTAGGATATTTTCCAACTTTGTACTTATTCTCACAACTTTTCTAAAGTTTGAAATGATTTCAAAACAAAAGAGCATCAAAGCAATTTGTAGAATCTTTGTGCATATTGCAAGAGCTGGACCCTTCATGGGTATATGACATTAGTCTCATAAACATCATCATTTTTGAAATGGAACTGATTTTCATGGTGAGAGTCATTCAAGTAGGATTTGTACCTTCCATTGTCACTCATCCTCTTGCCCCTCTTTTTCCCTCTCCTTCATCTGATACTCATGAGTAATAACAAAAGCACCAATTACATTTAGGAAGTGGGAAATAATTTTACTAGGTCACCTGGGAGGGTTAAGAGGCTTGTGGACTTAAGCTTCATTGGCCTTGCTCTATTTGTGGATTTTTCTTTTCTTTTTTTTTTTTAAACTCCTGGGAACTTGCATTATTGTACCAGACTAGGTCTTTAGAGTGAGCCCTCCTTACATCTCAGAACAAGGGAGTAGGTCCCAGACTCCTCAGCCTCAGTCTGAAGACCCAGAAGAGAGAACCCTTGAATCCAGGTTATGACCCACACCGGCTATAGTGGCTGGCCAGTATTTGCCCTACTGGTCCTGTTGCCCTGGCCTGGACATGTTTGCCTGGTCATGTTAGATGTTCTTGCAATTTGGGATTTTCCTTTTTTTTTTTTTTTTTTTTTTGCTGTACGCGGGCCTCTCACTGTTGTGGCCTCTCCCGTTGCGGAGCACAGGCTCCAGACGCACAGGCTCAGCGGCCGTGGCTCACGGGCCCAGCCGCTCCATGGCATGTGGGATCCTCCCGGACCGGGGCACGTACCCGTGTCCCCTGCATCGGCAGGCGGACTCTCAACCACTGCGCCACCAGGGAAGCCCGGGGTTTTCCTTTTAAACATAGATGTAAACATCTCGATACCCTTAAACTATGTGGCCAAATGCAGCCCAGCTCAAAGTTGAAGCTGTTGGAGATGCCTGGAGCTTTCTGTTATGTTGTGTGACTCACAAACATGGTGCTCTTTATTATTTCCTTTTGAGCTGTGCAAAGAAGATACCTGGTGATACATTCGTGATTTGCTTGGATGGATTTCTGAGTCTCTTTGCTTTGAAGTAATAAGTTTAGGATGGTGTCTAACCAAAAGTAGATTCAGATTTTGTTCACTGCTTTAACTTTATTAAAGAAGTCCAGCTTTGGGAGGAGTAGGTGAATCTAATTTTCCTATCATGCTAATAAGAGATATTTAATTTTTATGTTTAGATCATATATTTTGCTCTTTAGCCTTGTGGAGGAAGAAGATAAAATAAATGGCTCGTTGTTGAAAAGTGATCCCGATTGTTTTTTTTTAATCCTAGCTTTGTTAGAATTCCATATCACTATGAAAGGAGGAACCAAAGCCTTTGAAAATTCAAAGACCCTTTCCCACAATTGCCGTCATGTAAAATGTTCTTTTCAGTTCTAGTCCACCGGGATATAAATTAACTTAAGCCAGCATTAGCAATATTCTTGATGCCAGGAGAATTTCATGAGCTCGGGAAGCCTTTTTGAGTCTCTGCCCTCGGAACAGCCTCATTTTGGCAGGTGTTTTATTTCTCCACTCATGGAAAGCCCAAGACCGCGTGAAGTCCACAGAGCTTTCACCTATGGGACGGGAGTTGGGAGTCAACCAGCAGAGCTGGCGTGTGAAGATGCTGGGTCTCTCTGTCACAGTTTCGGCTGCCTTGGCAGTGCTCAGCCACAGAGCATGGTGGTTCTCAGAAGTTTTGGGAATCCATACTGGGGATCCAGTTATGAACAGGCTGACCCTCTTGTCTACTTAATATTTAATTTAAGTGAAGCCACTTTGTAAAGACCCAAAAAAAGGGGGGGGGAGGGGTCAAGAAGCTTTGCAGGGGGGTGAATAAAGACTGTTTTTGGAAACAAAAATAGCATAGAAAGACTTTCCTGTGTTACCTGCCCCAGAGTAAGGCAACGAATACAGTCCTGGAGGTACGACTTTGGAGATTTGAAGCACAATACTCCACTGGTTGGTACTTCGTTTTATTATGTCTTTATGTTTCTGGTATGAGTTTGTGTGTTTAGATGATTCAGTGAATCTTTGAGCTTTTTTCTTCGTGAGGTCTGTTTAAACATTTGGAACTATCAGTGAACATAGTACCCTTGGTGTTTTGTGGCTTTGAGCGTTTGATTTTTTTTCTGAGGCTGCCGCCATGACGTTAACCTTTGATGAAGTCAAGAGCATCAGAGGGTAGAAGAAAATGATTACCAGTGGTTAATAACATCCCGGGGTTTTAGGAGTTTGGGAAGAGTGCCCATTTCCATGAAGGAATCTGAGAGCTCACATGGTGAGAAGCTCCCTGACCACATGTAAATTGAGAAATAGATTTCAAAATCAGTTTTGATTAAAATGGGAATTTGAGCCTGCCGCTGAGAAGCAACCCTCTTGCTATAAATTATTTATGGCATGAGCATAATGGTTTGGTATAGAGGCTATAAGCCTTTTTTCCATCTTGCTTCAGAAACTGGTTTGATTATAAAAAGAAAATAATTAATTTTGGTATTGAAACAAATTTTTTAAAGGGGGATTCTGTTCCTACGGTGACTCTAAGGTCAAAAAATAAAGAACAATTACTAATACTTTTCAAAAGAACCAGTGTTGGCAGCTGCCTTCTACCTGAAAATGTAAATGGCAGGGTCCTGATTAACACAGTTTACCATGTTAGATACTTGATGAGATGTTTCTTAAAGTGGGCACATCAGTGGCTTAAGGAGCATATGTTTGCAGAGTCCTTGGCTTTAAACACATCTTTAGGTTGATTCCTGGCTAACTAGGTTCTAGCATGTCTGTCTCCCTGTTTAGACTGTATGTGGAGAGTCTGCTGAGCAACATGACACTAGGGTGGAGGGGCCTAGTAGACGAGTATCGGGCAGCGGCCCAGCCTTTGGCATTGACCCCCTTTCTGGGATCAGACCCCCCACCTCTGGCTGCTGTATCTTGCTATGAGATCAGACCCTCGCCCTCACCTCCTGCCTACAGGGAAGTTCAGATATTTTTTGAAAACTGGAAACTGACAGATCCAGAGACCATTTCGTGAATGTTTCAAAAGATGATGTATTCTCTGCTTTCATTGTATAGGGTTTGATATATATATATATCAGATATGTGTGTGTGTATGTGTGTATATATATATATATATATATATATATATTTCAGATCAACATTATGTTTATAAGTCCTTTTTGGTCGTATTTATGTTTGCTTCCTTGATCCGGTGTGGGCTGAAAGAAGTGGATTCAATCTCTTACAACTCTGGGGTTTCTCTTGTTTTTAAACATTTTATTTATTCATTAAATATTTATCGCTTGCCTCCCATGTACCAGGAATGGTTCTCAGCCGTGGGGACACAGTTTTGAGTAAGACCGACAAGGTCCCTGGTCTCATGGAGGTGACCTTGCAGTCGGGGGAAGACAGACGCCACACAAGGAAAGAAACAAGATAATTTCAGATACTGAGAAGAGTGATGAAGTTTGGTAGTTTGCTGGCAAGGGACTAGAGGTGGTTCCAGTTTAAGTAGGCAGGTCAGAGAGCCTCTCCCAGGGAGTAGCATTTGAGTAGAAGTCTGAGTAGAAAGAGGGAGGCACCTCCCCAGGGAGTTGTAGCCAAGAGACCTGAGGTGCAAAGGCATCAAGACAGAAGCAAATGTGGCGTTTTAGATGAGCAGGTTTTGTGGGGGTTTCCATCTGCATTTGTGTGCTGTGTGTGACACTGGATTCTCAGGAGAGCTTTCATTTCCTTGTAGCCTTTATCCACTGTCAGTGTCCTCCCCGGGCTCATTTCATCCTCCTGCTACGATTTAGCGGTTGCACGGGCATTGCTGGGTTTGCCCCTGCCGGCGGGGCTGTACCCGTACTGACTCCCCGGGCCCCTCCGAGTCATCCAGTTGTTTCTCCAGTTGACTGCAGCGGTCTTCAGAGTTACGTGTGCGCGCGCCAAGGTGGGACACGGAGGGAGGGAAATGGTCCACCTTGCTATAGGGAAAATATTAGAACTCTTCTCTACATTTAGCATGATAAAAAATTAATCAAAAGATTACCACAAGCACCCTCACTAGGCGGGTGCAGCCGAGGCTCCTCTGTCTGGGAAGGTGGTGTGACGGAGGAAGGGGGCCCCTGTGGAGGGTGTGCCTGCGGGGCCCTCACCTGCTGTCACTCTCCTGGCTGGACACCATGCGGCACGGGCTTCGGGTGCTGTCGGTGTGGTTGTTTCATAAAACACAACCAGTCCCCTCCTCACCCCACCCGCCTTGGTGGGATATTGTGGTGAAAATAACCAGTATGTTGCTTTCACATTGAATAGAGCTTCACACTGTTTAAGTGACACCCCCTCCCCCGCCCTCCCCTGCAGATGGGTGGGTGTACCAAGCTGAAATCTGCACTCAGATTTTAATCTATAATGGGTAGAAATGGAAGGAAAAAAATGGACTTTTATAAGCCACAAGCAATGTCTTTCTGTCAAGAGAGGGAAACTTCAATATTTCTCTTTGTGAAAACTGCTCAGATGAGCCTCATATTTGTACAAATAAAGCAGAGATCTACTTTGAAATGGAGAGAAGTTTGAGATCACTCTGGTAGGGAGACGAACACTGTTCGGTGCATGAAGCTTGTGACTTGTGGCTTCTGGATGGATTGATCGTTTTAAATGAAACATCTCTCAGTTTCTTTGAATGATTTTCGCCTTTAATGCTACCTTGTCTGATTTTCATCTTGCTGTCCCTTTTTCCTTTGGCTACTGTTTGCCAGGCAGCCCTCTGCTGGGCATGAGAGTCTGTGCAGAGCACAGAGTGCATCTCAGCTGAGGAGGGGTGACGGTGATGGAGGGGGTGGGGGGCTTCTGCTCCCTTCCCCCACCCCCAAATAGATGCAGACTTCATCATCTCTTGGAAGAATCTGGCAGTCAGATGAATCACACAGAAGCAGGAAAAATTGCAGCCTTGGACCATTGTTTCAAAGAGAGGCAAGGTGAAGGGTGGGATGCCCTGGGCCTCAGAAGGTTTCCGCGACGAAGAGGCTGAAGGACACCCCTGTGTGAGCCCAGGGGCAGGTGGGTGCAGGCTGGCTGGGGCCGAGGTCCTGCCTCTTCTGTTCCCTGCCCCGTGTTCAGCTCCTGGCACAGGGCTGGCGTCTGGTGTACGATCAACAAATAAGAATTAGTGAATAAACGAAGGCCAGCAGGGAGTGCAGGGGGCAGTGGAGTGACATGGGGCTGGAGACACTGGCAGGGGCCAGGCCTCACAGAGGCTTGTTGCTAAAGAGATCATCTGAGTTGCTGTGAAAATTGGGACAGCTTTTAGATGAAAAGAGGGTACTATTACTAATTATGTTTGAACAGTAGGACGTAAAATGAGACTGACCTGGGAAAACTAGGATGTGTGGTCAGCCTCTTACAGGCCACCATAGGGAGTTCAGTCTTCTTTCAGAGAACAGTGAAAGACCTCTTGAAGGGGTTTTAGCTTGGGTGCAAGTGTGGAGGAAAGGCAAGACTCGATCGCTCTGGCCACGGGCTGTAGGGCTCTAACAGATGGAAAGTGACTAGACTTAGGAGATCATGGGACTGTTGCATTTAAGGGCCAGGCAGGGGAGGGTGGTGGCCTGGACTGGAGGCCGGGATGGCGAGGGGGATGGACCACAGGACGTGGTGATGGGTTGCCCGTGGCTGCTGAGCAAAGAGCGGTGTCAAGGTTTCAGAACTGGACAGGTTTTGGTGCCTCTGGTGGAGCTAGAACAGGGAGGAGGAACAGGTCTGGGGAGAATGTGTAGTTTGGGACAGGTGGGGAAGTCAAAGTATGAACTTGAGGTTTCATCCTTAGGCTTGTGAATTCCCAAACGAGGAGAAAATAACCTAACTCCACACGTGCTGCTGGTCTCATGTCCCACTTCTGTTAAAACTACCGCAGCCCCTCCTACCCATCCACTACTCGCTTATGCCTAAAATTTTATTAACCAAAAACAAATCCTTTGCTTCATAAAAAGCAAATATTGAGTAAGCCCGCACAACAGAGTGAATAGTTTATCAGGGAGAGGAGGTTGGAGAATGCTCTTTCCCGAAAAGATAAAAGACGCTGAGCTGGAAAAGCACCGTTTCGGAAGATGAACTCGGAAACATGGTGAGGGAGAGCAGGTAGCAGAACTGAGAGTCCAGCAAAGAGGGTCTAAAAAGCCAGGGTACCGCAAGTAAATTGGAGTCTGTATTTAGAACGGCTCTTATGGTCTCTCTAATTTACAGACTTCTAATGTATTATTTACATAATATTCATCTTCATTCAAAGATCTTTAAAGCACCCTCTTGTTTTTAGAATGTGAAGAGTTTTATGGTTGGTGTGACCAGAAAGAGATGGTAACTTTAAAATGCTTTGGTTGGGTTGCAGTGAACCGTACTTCCGCATCATCAGTTGGAAATACTGGAGTGGTTTGGTCTTGCAGCTGCCTGTTAATTCATCCCAGGAAAAGGAAAGGCAAAAGCCTGTATCTTTGCACGCGTGATACGTAGAAGCCTGTGCTTCTGCAGGCTGTTTCCTGAGGTCTGATTCCCTTGGCTAGTTATTACCTTGACTGCAGGTAACTGCCAGGGCTTTGTGTAATGCCAGCTGGGCCGCCATTGCCCTCTTCTGGTAAGGGGCTAACGCTACAAATGTCCTGAGTTTTACAAGGAGGGAGAACTCAAGCTCATTTTTCACTTTTGGTCAACTACACTTTGCCAGCTGGCAGGAATCCCTATGATGAAATGAATGTTTGGTTTAAAATGTTGTAACATATACTCAGACCATGGAACCATGCGAGGGTCTAACCTTATTTACAGTTTTGGCTTGCGGGGTCTACCTTAGACATCCATATCGTTTTCCACAGTTGGGCCACTTTCTATTTGGCAAAAAAAGAATTCTTTCAGCCTTTTCTCTGCCTATGAAACCCTGTCTGACTGCTTCATTAGCTCACACACGTGTGAATTAGGATACTGATAATGGCAGCAAATGCAAGGAATATGGTTTTAATAAAATTTTAGTATCTAATATCTCTGGAGCATTAGGGCACAGAACATTATAGGCCTGGGATAAACAATTCATATGCAGTAGGGGCATTTTAGCATTTCTTGGTGACATATTTACACAGTTTATAATTTAGAGATGAGTTTAAGTTACATGGGAAAACTTAAGAATATATTAAAATAACTAACTCTATTGGGAAGGGGCAATGAGAATATGGGGTTACCGTGTATGGTGGTTTAGGCCGTAACTAAAAGACAGTTCCTGTTGTCCTACTGGTGCTTGTTCTTTTCTGATCAATCTTTGATTGGCAACCTGTCTTTCCCTCCCCAACTGGGAAGGAGGTAAGCCCTTGAGTGAGCCACGTGGGCTTTGCTGTTTAAAGGAACTCTGTCATGAGTACCTGGAATGGAAATACTATTTTGTGAGGCATTTAAGTACTTCCTTACTATAACACCATTTAATAGATTTTTAAATGACCCATTAAGTAGCTATTTGCCATTTAAAACCTGAAGAGTGTTCCAAATCAAATCTAGCTACCATACTTGTTTTGGTTGTTGACCAGTGTAATTTTTCTAGGAAGTTAATGGTGACAGGACATACATCTAATAGTCATGATCTCAGTATGATATTAATGATGCATGAGAAAACTCCTTCACCGTTACCCCATCTACCCCTATGCTGAGACCCTCTGTAAATTGCCCCAAATAAAAATGTCTCTCCAGAGAATGGGCAGTACTGCCATTTAGATTTTTACAAAAGTAGTGATATAGTCGATTTCTAAAATGATACCTGTTCAGAATTCCTGCACTTTTTCATTCATTCATTCCTTAGTTTAGGCCTTTTTCAAAGTTAGGAATGATACAGAATGCTGTATAGAGTGGAGGTAGTCTGTCAGTTGGCCATATGATGAATCACAGAACAGAATTGTTACCAAACTAAATCTTTAACCTCATTGAAAAAAGCCGTCATTGACCACGTCTGGCAAGGTCAAGGCTGAGAAGACCGTTTCTGTGTTTTTCTGGGCAGTTGGGAGGATGAGCAGTGGCTCCAGCCCTCTCCTTGGCTGGGCATTTTGTAGGACTTCTTCAGCTCTGGACCCTCAGGTCCTCTCTCTGTTCCTCCTCCCGGCTGGCCTGAGATCCCTGCCAGTTCTCCAGTGGCTGAGAAGTCAGCTGACTTCACGTAGTGGTTTCCAGAGCAGGGTTTCTCTACTTAGGCACTAATGACAGCATGAACCAGATGATTCTTTGTTGTGGGCTCTCCTGCATATTGTAGAATGTTTAGCAGCTTTCCTGGACTCTACCCCACTAGATGCCAGTCGTGACAACCCTAAATGTTTCCAGATGTTGCACGGTGAGGGGGTGGAGGGGAAGACGGGGGTGGTTTGGCCTCAGAACCACAGTTCTAGATTATGAATTGTATATTCCTTCATCTTTAGCTTTATTACTTGGAGGTAAATTGCACTGCTACACTTTCTCAGTAGGTGCTGATGTGTGGCACATGTTGTATTTTAGCCTGAAGATTCATTAATTGGAATTCAGGATGGGGAATAGGTTTCCTGTTGAGTACTAATGCTCAAGGCAGAGTTAATTAGGGGGTACATACCAAAAATAATTCAATTTAGCTTTGTTATTCTCACCAAAAAAAATATTTAGTTCCCCAGTTTGTTAAAGGAGGAACAGGCATCATAAAACATTATTTCACAGGAATAACTAACTGTAAACTTCATCCTTGCCATATTAAGCCAGAGATGAGGAGGGAAGGGTAGAAGCAGCCAGATGATACGTAGAGATGAGGAAAGAGGAGAATCTGATTTGGAAAGAAGGGAAAGGAATTCGAAGAGAATAGAAAAGAGATTTGAGGAAGAAATGTTACATGATTTTGAATGTCTTAAAAATCATTACCTGGGCTTCCCTGGTGGCGCAGTGGTTGAGAGTCCACCTGCCGATGCAGGGGACACAGGTTCGTGCCCCGGTCTGGGAAGATCCCACGTGCCGCGGAGCGGCTGGGCCTGTGAGCCATGGCTGCTGAGCCTGCGGGTCCGGAGCCTGTGCTCCGCAACGGGAGAGGCCACAACATGAGAGGCCCGTGTACCACAAAATAAATAAATAAATAAATAAGAATCATTACCTGCTGCTCATCTAGCTGTAGGGTTCTTATTTCAAAATTTATTACTTGTTACCTACTCTGTTTTCAAATGATTAGTAGATTTATCAGTGTTCATAGATCTTCAGTTGCTCTCATTAGTAAATCTTCAGAGAATTCTTGGAGAGAGAGAGAGAGAGAGAGTGTGTGTGTTTTGCTAGTACCATGAGGATCATTATATTTTGGTTTGTAGAAAAAAAATAAATGATCAGTGAAATATCACCTCCAAGAGTTGGTGGGATCAAGCAGATGCCAAGATCTGCCTCCCTGTCTCTAGTTTGTAAGGGTGGATGTAGTCTCCAAATTTAAATGGTTTGAGGCTGATCTTTTCTGCATTGGTTCTCAACCCAGCCAGCATTATTACAATCAGGTAGGGAGATTTTAAAAGAATACTGATATCTAGACCCCATCCCGCTCCCTCCCGGGTCTGATTTAATTGGTCTGGGGTAGAATTAGAACATAGGCTTTCAATATTCCCCAGGTGATTCTGATGTGCTGCCAGGGTTGCAAACCCCTATTCTTAGGCTGATGGTCCTCAAAGTGTGATCTCCAGCAGCTGAAGCAGCAGCAGCATCACCTGGCAGTGGTAGAAATGCACGTTCTCTGCCCCACCTCCAGCCTGTGAAATAAGAAACTCTGGGGCTGAGCCTTGGCCATCTGCATCTGTAACCTGCTCCCCTGGGGAATCTGATGCACGCTCAAGTTCGAGAAACACTGTTTCAGGCAGTGGGTGATGGTGCTTGGAAGACATTGAATCCTGAGAATCAAGGGTATGGAATAGTGGCTGGTGGAGATACTACCCTACAGTCGATGAGACCATCTTCAGAGTTCAGTCACCTCAGGAGACTCTTCACTTATCCAAGGAGGACCACCTGGAAGCTGTAACTTTCCACCGAGCCTTCATAAGGCTTAATTGCTAACGTGTGGGTAGCAGCTGATACCGAGTTCTCCCCGTCCCCGCAACTCATTTCTGCGAAGTTTTCAACCTTGCTCTCAATATTCTTATTAAATGATCTTCAGTTTCTGAAGCCATTTCATCAGTGGTCTCCTGTCCCAGCACGTTGCCCTTTGAGCAGTCCTTGAAGACTGTGTTATTCCCGGCAGTCAATTAGAAAAAGAAAGTCGAGGTGGCTCTGAACAAGTCCTGTGACCAATTAACTGCCTCCCTTCATTGCCCTTTGTAGTTCTCGAAAAACGGATCGGGAAAGAAAAACTCGGGCTCCCCCCAGCAGACCTCGCCTGTGTTTGTCTAACATCCTTCTGTCCCATTTGCTGTTTCAATTTCCTGCCTTAGCCATGAATTGGTTGAAAATTCCCTTTGAACTCATGTTCATTTTGTAGAAACCTGATGAAGCAGTGATGAAAGTAGTTAGAGGATTGTTTCCTGAGTCCTGAGATGCAGGGCAGAGTTGGAAGGGAAATTCAAGCACCAAATTTTAAGGTTCATTCTCAGTGAAAGCCAAGGGATTAGGAGCGATTATAGTGGCTGCAATAATAACTTTAAGAATTCTCCTTGAATTTTGTTTTCTGATTTGATAAAGCAGGGTCACGGTGAAAGGGGTGAAAGGTGAAGGGAAACTTAAACTTCTTAATCCTCTAATTGGCAGTAACAGCTTTTATGGCTTCATTTTCTCTTTACAAGGAAAACACCTTGAACTAAAACAGTTCTATTGGATCAGCACCGTCCTTGGTAAAGTTGAGAGAAATTTCCCAGGTTAGTCCCTGTCATACCCTCACATGCCATCCTGAGGAGCCTTCTGGAGTTCCCTGTGGGATGGGAATCCCCTCGCATCACCGGGCACTTCCTATTACGGGTTTCCTGATGTTGTTTGCTCTTTAAAATTATAGAACCAGGACTTCCCTGGTGGTCCAGTGGTTAAGACTCTGTGCTTCCACTGCTGGGGGCACAGGTTCGATCCCTGGTCAGGGAAGTTCCACAGGCCACGGGGTGTGGCCAAAAAAAAAAAAAAAATTATAGAACCAGGATTTCTGAACCAGGAGTCACTTTAGGGAAGTATCTACACTGTTCAGTAGAGTAGCCACTAGCTACATGTAGCAATTCAAGTTAATTAATAAATTAATTGCTAATAAACCAACTTAATTAGAATTAAATCAAACTCCAAAGTCACACAAGCCTCAATGCAGGTGCTCACAAGGTGGCTTGTGGCCAAGGTGTTGGACAGCGAAGATAGAGAACATTTCCATCATCACAGGAAGTTATCAGGCAGCACTGGTCAATCTCATCACCCCCATTATAGTTGGAGTACTGGGACTGCAAATGATGTCATTATTTGTTAACTACTCCCAATTTGTTAGTTAACTACTCTTTGTTAACTACTATTGTACTCTATTTTTCCTCTTTGAATTTAATCCTAAGGACATCTAAGGACATAAGGCCCGAGGCCTTATGGCCAGTAAAAGGTACAGCCAGTGGTTGGACGCACACCTGCTTGATTCCAAAAGCCCATGCTTTGTATGTTAAATTGTTTCCGAAGGTAACTTCTCAGATTCTTGAGGTCAGTAAGCCCACATCCTTAGGGATACACTAAAAAACCAAAAAACAGTAACGAGTGTTGCACTGTATGATTGCAGTGGCCAATTAATAAAATGCAGCAAGTCAGTAGCATACCCTTTCCTGTGTCATTTTCATAACTCCTCACAACTAGACCAGTGCCCTGTGATAAGAAGGCAATATTTATACCGTTGTCCATTTTCATGTGTTTTACGTCAATACAGTGTGATCTCCTGGCTTGGCTGGTGAACATACCACCTCCCATGGCAGATCATTTCCTGGTTGGAAAGCCTGCCGGCCAGGAAGTCTTCCTTATGTGGAGGCAATACCTGTCTCCTTGGGGTTTCTCTGCTCTGTATCCCTTAAGGCCCTGAAGAACGGAAAAGGATCATTCTTCCACCTTTAAATGTCCTGGTAACATTATTTTATCCTGGTGGTTTTCTTTTTTAGGTAAATCATTCCACTTTTTTCACCTGATCCTCATTACATGATTTGAAGTGTTGGTCTTACCCTGGTTACTCGTATTCTAATACACGCTTGTTTGTCTCTGTTTGTATGTTGAGACTAATTGAGTACTAAATGCCTAAAGAGCATAGCCAGCATAATGCTTATTCTGGCTGCTGCTGCTGAGGCAGCCTAAAATGACGTTGCCATCATCGACCACAGCATTTCGCTGCCCACTCACAGAGCTTTCTCTTGACCAAGACAACCTCTGTGCTCAGGCTGTTAGTTGTTTTGGAGTCAGATGTTGACCTTTACATATATTCTTATTAAATTCCATCTTCTTAGGTTGATCTCATCTTTCTGAGTCACAGAGATCCAGATTTTTTGTTTGTTTCCTGTATTTGTGCCAGATTCCGTTTTTGCTATTCCAGATATTCACTCTCCCCTCCTGTGCAACTTCATCCATCTATTTTGTGGCATGTCCACCTTCATCATGTCACTGCTAAGAGTGTGGACCAAGATCAGGGTCAAGGGAAGAGCTCTTCACCATCTCCCTCCATGCTGTGGTTTGGCCGTGAATGACTCTGGGGGTTATGGTTGTTGAACTAGTTATGAATCCATCTGATTGTCATTTTCACCCATGATGAAATTTTTCTGTTTCTTTTATGATGATACTTTTCTGTTTTTTTCTTTACTGGGATTCATTTGTGCATTCATAGATCCATCCAGTTAATATTTACTGAGCTCCTGCTGTGTACCAGGCGGGCTGTCTTGAAGGTAGAACTGTTAGGGTTTGTTAACAGAGAAGCTGTAGAATATGAGAGAAGGAGAGGCATCGAAGGCGACTCCAAGGTTTTGACCTGAACAGCTGGAAGAGTGTGGAGTTGTCATTTACCAAGCCCCTTCAGCTAAACCTGCTGGGAGCACATTTGAGGGTAAAACAGTAGTAGTTTGGGTTTTGAACTTGTGAAATCGTAAATGTCTATTTCACATCTACGTGGAGATGTAGAGTAGGCAGTTGGATATGCGCATCTGGAGCTGGGAGGAGGTCCAGGCTGGAGCAGAAACACTGGGCACGATCAGGATCTGAAACCTTGAGACTAACGGGAGTGTAGGTGGAGACGAAGAGGTCAAGGCTTGAGCTCCGTTTGGATGTTGGTGCAGTGGGGACGAGCCTGCACAGGAGACTGAGGAAGAGTGGCCAGTGAGGAGGGAGGAGAACCAGGAAAGCACAGTGGCCCAGAAGCGAGGGTTTCAGGGATCAAGTGAATGAACCACTTTGTTAAGATGGTGCCGAGAGGTCATGTCATGTGAGGACTGAGACCTGTTCATTGGATTGGCTACATGAAGGTCATAGGTAACCTTGACAAAAGCTGCTGTGGTGCAGTGGTTTGGACAAAAGGTTGTCATGGGAGAGTCTGCCTGATTCCTGGCTGAGGTTCATGTCTTCTTTGTCAATCACATTTCACCAGTTGTCACAGTCAGGAACCTCAGCAAAGAAGAAAATGAGATTAGTTTTTCATAATTTTAGTTTTTTTCTGGATCCTATCTAATAATCTATCAGGGATTAAGTTGACTGTTGCAAACTCTATCTTCCTCCCCCTTTTGCAAAGAGCAATGTCGTCTGCCCCTCTCAAGGATCTCATTGCAACTCATCATCCCCGTGGCCAAGCCACGTGCAGAGCCCATCCTCTTTATGCTTTGGGGTGGGTTCCCCTGAGCCCAGTGATCTGAGCTCATTTCAAGGACTTAAGTGCAGTTGTGTGACCTCCCTGTCTGTTTTGGGCTTACAACTTCCTTCCTTTCCATTTCCTCCTAAGGCTCTACCTTGATCCAGTAGGTAGATTTCCTTTTCCCTTTGGATTGCCATCATCCTAATCCAGAGGGCAGTTTTTAAGATGCTTAGGGAGGCATTATTATATCTGTGGTTCTCAACCCTGGCTGCACATCACATTTACCTTTGGAGAGTGTTGGTTTTTTCTTTTTAAAGAAAATCATACTTTGAGTTTCTTACAACTCTAAGAGAATTATTTTCTTATCATCATGGTAAAATTGTGATGTGTTTTCCTAATGGGTTTTAGAATTGTAATATATTTTGGTGAGCTGTCGCCTTCTCTTGTGGTATATTATGAAATCTAATCAGATTTTCCCCCCTTCCTTTTCTAAAATTTCCTGTATTGTACGGAGCATGCCAGAGGAGTCCTCAAAGAGATATAGTAGCCTACAGCAGTGGTTCTTAGACTTGAACCCGCACCAAAATCATCTGGAGGGCTTGTTAAAACACAGGATACCAAACTCCACACCTAAAATTTCTGATTGGGTAGGTCTGAATTTGCATATCAAACAAGCTCCAGGAGATACTGATGCTGCCGATACTTTAAGAGCTAGATCTCCAGGCTCTAGTGGACAAATATCCTTAAGGTTGTACACACAGAGAGCTTTCCTGAACTGGCAGAACCAGGATGATAACCATGGCCAAGCGCAGAGAGAGGGCTGGCACTTGACTTGGTTGGGCCTCTCTGAGACGTTGGTAACCCTGAGCCCTGCAGAAGTGGAAACTCTTCAGGTGCAGTAGGCCTCAGGAGGTCCTCACTCTGAGGTGACGTTTTGGTTGCAGCCATATACTTGGATTCTCTTTGCCTTCCTGAAAAAGGTTACATGTAGCCTTGTCTTTGGCCTGTCAAAGTTGGCTTGGAAAACACTACTCTTACACGGTTTAGAAGAGCAAATGTAAACCCCCTTTATCAATAGTACCTACACAATATCAGTACTCCAGAGAAAATTAAATGACAACTGGATTGAACAGAGGGTGTCTGTCACAGCTCTGTTGGGCAAGCCCTTTGTTATACTTGAACATAGACGGGAGGATTCCAGAGGAAAAAATACTGATCGTGGGGGATTTCCTTAAATTATTTTACATTAACCATACGAACAGAATTCCTCTAAGTCATCCAGAATCTCCAAAGTACTCATCAAAGATTCTTTGGTTCCCTACCCCCTGCTCCCCAGAGAGGTAGGAAAATTGTGCCCCCTGTCTTTTATCTCCCTTCCTCTTTCAAGAAATCTCCCTCCAGGACCCACCACCCTTTAGAATGATCCACAGATTCTAAGCATTGATCACTTAGGGAATATTTACAGGGTTTTTGTTTTTATTTGTGTTTGATTTATTTATAATTTGTCATAAATTTCTTTAACTCATAGGCTGCACTGCTTTTCTTTTGTTCTTGACCGTGAAGAATGTCAAGATTCTTTGGGAATATAAAAGAAGATTTTTTTTTTAACGTGTTAATTTTTAGAATTTAAATTGAAACCCACATTCCAAAGCTTCTTGATGACACATGCTGGGTAAAATTGTGAGCAGAATTTGTAGGGACCAACACCCCTGGTGTCCACCAGATTCCATTTTCAGATTCCTAGATGGTTGGCCGTAATTGTTCCTTAACTTGCTCCTGAGCAGCCGAAATGTTGCTAAACTGTGAATGTTGCTTGTTTTTCTAGCCACTTAAGACCCTCTCAAGACAAGTTCCCTATAGACAAGTACAGAATAATTTCTGTCAGATTATCTTTTCCTTTCATGTTCTCTGTTGCAGAAATGTGTGGCAGGAGGGCTCGTTGTAATCTGGTGTGATTACAAGCCATCTGCTGTTCTTCTGAGAAGCAGCGTGTGGCCAGAGTAAAACAGCGGAAAAGAATTAGGAGGCATTTATTAGCTCTTAAGAGAAACAAGGGGAAACCTGCGCCCGACCTATTTGTCAACCTTAATGGAACTGACAGTTCAGAGTTCATTGAAAATTCTCTGGAATTTGAAACAAATTCTACCTTTGGAGAGAGACAAAACAAAACGACCCATATTTCTTTCTTAAGCCCTTCGGATGTGCTGAAGTTTTGTACCTGAATTCTCTCATGTAATCCTCAAAACGACTCCGTGAAGCACCTTGCATTATTGTCCCATTTTGCACTGCGGGGACTTACCCAGGGCCTGAGGGTCTGAGGCGCAGGGAGGGGGCTGCGCCAGGTCTGTCCTGCCCCCTCGTCATCCCCACTCCTCGCTGCTCACATGCTCTGGACGTGCCACAGGCCGGTCTCCTAGGAATAGTGGCCTGGGGGTTACATTTAAAAGGATAATTTTTGGAAAAATCACTGGGGTTAGTATCTAAAGAAATGAAGGCCGTTCTTATCTTTCAAAGGGAGTGACTGAGAGTCTGTTCCTAACTGCACTCTTCATGCAGTGATGGGTTGTAGAGGCTGTGGTTTGGCCTCGAATACGACTTAAAGGTTCCAGGGGGCATGTGGGAAACTTAAGTGTCGCTTCGTAATACCGCTTTGTTGGCCTTCGCTTCATTCCCAGCAGCACTTTGCTTCCCTTCTCAGATCCTATCCATAGCTTATGTGAAGCACTGTGTGAGCATTTTAGGCAAAAAAAAAACCCCAGAACTCTTTCTGAGCAGGAGACCAGAGACAGCTTACTGAAGGACACCAGCCCTTGTGACTCTATTTGTTTCTCCTTTTAGAAGTTGTCATCACACTCAGTAACTCTGCTTGTCTGCCATCTTTTACTCTCATTCCTTTGTGATTTGCTCCCTGCCCGTGTAGAACCTTTTCCCAACCATAGCAATAAATCTGTTAAGAAAAACAAACAAATGACTGAAAAGGTGTACATCCCTGACCTGTAGTCAAATGTCCCAGAGCAGAAACCAAACAGAGAGAAACTCCCTCCCCTCCTGATTCCTTTCCACTTGAGAAAAGTCACACCCTTTCCTGCTTCCCTTTCAACCAGAAAAACTTGACCTCAAAGCACTAGCCATCCATTTGCAACCAAGGAAGCCCTATGTAGGTTCCTTCTAATGGGTCTGGATTCATATAGTCAGCCAGGGTTTGATTGCAGGATCGGACGCTAACCATCTAGTGTGCAGCAGTGGCCACCTCTGCCCGTTTTCCCGGGTGATAGTGTTCTGTGCATGTATGAGGCAACCTTAGTTGTAAACCATGAGCTTGATTCTGTTCTGAGGACAAGGTGCAGGTGAGAGGGTGGTAATCCCTCTTAGAGAGAGAACAGGGCTGACACTTAAGTAATTTTCATCACTGATGTATTATTTTCATTTATTGAACAAACACTCTTCCCGGCCATCTCTGTGCCAGGCCCAGTACTAGGCATTGATAAGCCAAAGGTAACAGAAAGCAGCCCCTTCTCGCAAGCAGCCCTCGGGAGCCAGGAAGCATGCAGTCCTGTGCGGACAGCCTATAAGGGAGTCCCACAACAGGAGCGTAAATAAAATGCTGTGGCGGCAGAGAAGAGCTCAGTCTCGCCTGCATCTGGTCGGAGAGTGCTCTGGGGGGAAGAGCTCGTTGGTTGCTAAGATTTTTCCCTCAGCCAACTCCACTGAGCTTCTCCATTTCCTGTGGTTTATACCGTGATTTCTAGCCATGAGACTGGTATTTTCTGTCATTGGTTGCCAAGACTAAATCCTACCCACAGAGGTCAGCCCAGCAGGACATGTGCTCTCCTGTTGTCTATTCCAAAACGACGGTGGACTTGCCTGCTGTGCTTGCAGGGCCCATTGTGAACCAATGGAGGATGGTACCAGGTGCCAGACTCAGGGTGGCTCTTTCAGAAGCTTTACAGGAGGGCAGACGTGACATGGGCCAATGGAGTCCAGGCAAATGGTTGCAAATCAAAACCCTAAGAGATGGGATCTTAGAGCATAAGGCACCTTGAAGGAGACCTAGTTGTGTCATTTTACAAAGAGGGAGACTGACACCCAGAGAGGGGAGGTGGGAAACCCCTCCTAAACTGGGGTGTCACCAGAAGAGATTGTGGCCTTGGACTCCCTGTGCTAGGCCATTCTCCTGTTGGTCAGCAGAAGGCTTTCTCCAGGCCCTCTCTGTGTGCTGTGCTCTCGACTTCAGGCTGTGTCCCGTTCTGTGACTAAGAATATAGAGTGTTCCTCCTACCTGTCCTGACGAGTATTGCCAGGTTGGCAGGCACCACTCCAAACAAAACCCAGCCATGATCACCAGGGATCTTTGATGAGAGAGAGAGAGAGCTCTTGAGCTTCTCAGTGTCTCCAGAATGCTGAGTGGTAGTTGTTTCTGCCTCTCCGGGGCACAATAAATACAGTAATGCACTGAGAGGGCTTGATGCAGGGCCTGGCACACAGTAAGTGCTCAGCAAATCTTAACTGTTGTGATCGCCAACTTATTTCCCCTTTGGAAGTTTTTGCAATTAGATGAAGGGTGTCGTGTATTCCGATAGTACAACTAACTGTTTATTCTCCTGTCCCCTGACCCAACTGTCTGCGTGTTTATGGCATATGCCATCCTGAAGGTATGCTGGTTTCTTTTCTCGAATGTAAACTCCAAGCTTGGATTTCTTGGGCAAGTATTTTAAGGAAGAACAGGGGTGAAATTGACAAACTATTTGCGTTGACTTTTCTTCAGCCTGAGCTCCCTGGATGGGGCTGTTCATGTCAGGAGACCTCTTTTCCTGCCCTGCCACCCGACCCCACCTTTGGCGTGACGTGTCACCCTTCTCCTCCTTCCTTCTCCCCACAGCCCTCTCGCCCCACTCTCTCTGCAGTGGGGCTTTCACCTCCATGCTGCACTCTTCTCCAGCAGCGTACCTACCCCAGTGGCAGCTTTAGGATCTGAGCCCTCAGGGCCTCGCTTCAGCCCAGGGAAGGGAGCTGCGGGACCCCGTTCAGAATCCTTGGTTCCATCACCAGGCACCGATGGGGTGGGCCCGCGCAGCTGCCATCACTCACCTTAGAGGGGACAGGAGGCCAGTTCCCAAGTAGAGTGGAGGGGGTTCCAGGCCAGGCAGCCTTAAACGTGCCTCCACGTGGGGTCAGGAAATGAGTCCCGAGGGGCCTTCCACAGGCGGGGGGATATCTCTTCCAAGTAGTGCACACAAGTCGGCTTTGAGGGGTAAAAGATTAGGATTTGATTCCTGGGTTTGTCCTTCACTGCCTGCGTAATCTTGGACTCGGCCTTTACCGTCTCTGACTCCATTTCCTTACCTATAAAATGCGAGTAATAGTCGTGCTCCTTCACAGCTTAGTGACGAGGATTAAATTGAATACTGTCAGTATTTTAAACTGTGCTCTTTCTTGCAAAATCATGGGACTTTTAAATTTTGTGCTATAACCTATATGCGGTTCGTTTGGATATGAAAATATTTAATATTTTGCTAGAGGCTTTGAGTCAAGTTGATGCTCCAGGAGGATAATTGCCATGTTTTTTCATGAAGATATTCAGGAGAAATGTCTTTCTAGATTGAGTATCGGGATTGATTGAATTATCCTCAGCACCGATTTGTTCTCATCTGACGGCCTCTGGCCTCTTGTTTTTCACGTTGGTAACTAGCAAACTGAGAGCAGACTGTTGCAGAGACTTAGGACATGGTGGGGCTTTTGTGCAAACCTATGAGACCTAGCACTGGCTTCATTTTATCTTTTTACCCTTGTTTTTCTTACTTATTCCCCCATTTTAAATCTTTGCCTTGTTAATCCAGGCTGCCTTAAATCTTTAATAATAGGTGGGTGTACAATGCCAGTGACAATGCGACAGACCCATATGGGGGAAACTGCCTGTGGGCAGCCCCGGGGCATGGGGGAAACTGCCCGTGGGCCCTGGGGTCACCCTTGCCCCTCCCCCTCTGCACCCAACCACATGCTCTTGACTCTGTCTTCTGAGTATCCCTCAAATCTGCTCCTTCCCCCCACCTCAGGATCACCTTCTACTACCTCGTTTGGGCTCTTGTGGTGGCTTTAAACCTGGATGCCTGGCTCAGGTCATTCCACCCTCCAGCCTGCAGTCTTCTTGGCCCCTCAGCCCGTCCGGGGCTCCTCTGTGCTCTGAGCCCTCCTGCCCTGTTTCCATGTCGTCAGACTCCACCATCCTCAGAGCATATACCGAGCTCCTTCCTTGGGCCTCTCTCCCGACCACTTGTCACCCTGTTCCTCAGGACTCAGCTGCAACATCACACCCTCCTCCCTGGCCTCCCTCAGGGGGAGTTGACACTCAGCTCCCTTGGGTGTGCACTGTAGTCACACTGCCTGCAGTGCTCTGATACGCCCCCCCCCCGCCCCCCGCACCAGCTCTGCCCCAGGGCTCCTGTGAAACTCAGTGGGGAATGAATAAATGAATGAACGAACGAATGAGAGAATGTGGAGAACCTTCCACATAACTCAGAGTTTTGAACCTGCATCTGAGAGAGCTACACGTATGAGAAATAGTAGCAGTTTCACCTTTATTTTACACTTAATGTACAATTAGAGGACAAGATCTCCCACCCCTGAAGACTTGGTAACAGTTAAGTTTCGACTTTGGAATTCTTAGGAAAGAAATAGGAAAAATCACCAACATGCTTGGTTGGCAGTGAATTTGGGGTGAGGTAATCCTAGGATCCTTGAATTCCCTTTTTCCAAAATATGGAAAATGAGTGGTTGTCACTGGTGATGGCATAGTTGTCGCTGCTCCAGAATAAGGAGGGAGAAAGTTGTTCTATGACACATCAGTGTCCTGGGCTCAGTCAGAGTGACCTTGTCCCCAGAGTGGTGTCAGAGCCCCCAGTTTGCAGATAAGGCTGTGATTGCCCCCCCACTTTTTCCTTCCTTCCTTCCTTCCTTCCTCCCTCCCTCCCTCCCTCCCTCCCTCCCTCCGTCCCTCCTTTCGTCCCTCCCTTCCTTCCACTAAATATTAAGCATTTACTGTGAGCTGGCACTGTGCTGATCCCTGGGATGCAGAGGGACTGAGGTGTGGACCCTGTCTCCACTGAGGAGCTGACAGTCTGGCAGGGGAGGCCCCTACATGAACCAGCCACTGAATGCAGAAATAAGCACGGGAAGCATTGCTGATCCGGAGGAGGGAGTGGCAAACTGTTCAGAAAAGCTCCATGGGGATGGCCGCACTCCTGTGAGGGTTTGAGGATGTGTGAGAGCCCACTGAGCACGGGAGCATCGAGGTGCTCTGGAAGCAAAGGGCAGAGAGCATGTGCCCAGGAGCAGTGGGAGACAGTGGGAAGCGGGCCTCATCAGAGCCTTGGAGCCTCGGCATCCCCTCTGCGGCAGGCGTGGCTCTGGTGGAGGCTGGGGAGTTCATCCAGGACTCCGAGAAGTGGCCCTGATGTTCCAAGTGGGAGATGACGTGAGCTGGAGAGCCAGAGAGGAGGGGTGTGTTTAGCTCTTGAAGAAGCCAAATCTACCAGGCGTGGTGACTGAGGGTGAGGGAAGGGAGGAGTTAGGGGTGACTCCCAGGTTTTTGGCCGAAACCTCTGGGTGGAGGGGGAGGAAGCCGGACTGGCCCCCAGCCGGTTGGTTCCCAGCCCAAGCGTGGGATGCAGAGCTTCCTCTCGTAGCTGCTGGGCTGTGAGGGAGGTAACGCGGCCTGTGTAGCATGAGCAGCTCTGGCCTGAGAGCCCAGTGATGCTGACTGTGCTGCTCTGCCTGGAAGAGTAGAGAAGAAATGGCCCCTAATTAAGGGGCAGGAGGGGCGGGGGCTGTGCTGCCAGCAGCAGTCAGGGGTGGTGTGTTCTTTTTCTTTCTTTTTTCTTTTTTTTTTTTTTACTTCTGTTTACTCATGGGAGAAAAGAAGCAAAGCTTTGAGAGCAGGGAACTTCAGAAAGGCAAAATATCTCTTATTACTGTGGGAGCTGGAGAGAGCTCTTGCTGGAAAACTCAGAAGGCTGGCTGCAGAGGGAGAGCCCCACTGGGGAGTGGGGAGTCTGGCAGGAAGCCCGGGAAGGTTTGAACACCAGAGTGAGATTCAATGATTTATTTTAAAAAAAAAAAAAAAGACATTTTAATCAGTCTTCTTATAATCAAACAGACTAGCTTCTTTGTGATCAGAGCTAAAATGATGAAAAAATACCAAATTGGACCTTATCATTCAATTTTTTAGGATACTATTACATAGTATCAGTTCAGGTTGTTCAAACGTCACTATTTTTTTTTTAATTTAAAAAATCATCTTTGCTAATGACAAAGGGGTAGCAGAGAACTTGGTTTGACTGAACAGTCAGGGTGGAACACCCACAGGAAACCCAGTAGAATGTGTATGAGGCATGTCTCACCTTTTTGGAGGGGCTCTTGTTCTAGGATCCCTGGAGCCTCAACAGGCCTGTGAGAGAATTCAGAGGGTCAGTGAACTTGGATGGGAAAAAAGTTGCATCTTTACTTTGACCAAGTTCTAATAAATTTTGTTTTTATTATGAATGAAATATTCAGAACACAATAGTATTAGCAATGTTTGTTACCATTAGAAATCACAGCTCTTTTTATATTGCATTATAATTGTGGCAGACATCTGAAAATGTCATTTATGCTTATCACTACTTTGGATTTATAGTAGTTTTTAGATCCACCACTGTGTGACAATATCCAATGCCTTATTGAACAAGTACATCCATTACTATGTTACAATATTTTTTTAATATGGGTAACTGTACTTCAGTATAATTGGCTTTCTTTTTACTCCTATGCATTGTGTCTCCATGCATTTAAAAACATTATTATGCACAGGTTTCATCAGCTTCACAACTGATGCACAGGTTTCATCAGCTTCACAACAAAGAGATCCGTGGCACATGAAAGGTTAATAATCCCTGGCTAAGATCCTGTAGTTGTGACATGAGACCTCCACCTGGTGGCAGCATACTCCTTAAAGGTTAAATCGATAATCAACATGGAAGAAACTTTTAAAATAACAGTGTATTTGAATATGGTTTTCAAACATTTTTGACCACAACCCACAGTGAGAAATAGGCTTTATATCATAACTCAGTACACTCATACCTAAGTTTCACAAAACAAGACTTAACTTTACCGTGTGACACATTGATTTTTTTTTATCCCATTTCTCTTTCATTAAAATAAAATGCTGGTTGCAGCTCACTAAACTGTAGTTCTGTGGGTGACATTGCACTGTTGGACATTGTAGGAGACCCTTTTTCATTATACTTTATGATTTATTACCCAGGGAAGTTCACTTTGTTCTCCCCCAAAATACCCACACATTTTCAAGGACATAATACTTACATTTTAAATATATGTCAACAAATATGAGTATATTTTTACACAGTACTTAAAAAATCATTTATTATTGATATGTAACATATATACAGGGAAACGAACTGATCTTAATTGTATAACAAGACATAGAACATTCCCCAGTCAATTTCTCCCTGAGCAATCACTGTGCTGATTTCTTTGACCATAGATTTAATTTTGCTTTTCTAGAACTTTATATAAATGGAATCATGCAGTATGTATTTTAGCCTGGCTTTGCTCAGTGCAATGATATTGATATTAGTCCGTGTTGAGCGGATCAGTAGTTTGGTGAGGAGGGTTCCATTGCATGAATATACCACAATTTGTTTGTTCTCCTGGTGAGAGACTTTCGGGTTGTCTTCCATTTCGATTCTTGCAAATAAAACATCCACACACATTTGTGTACATTTCTTTGTGTGCACATATGTTTCATCTCTCGCAGGTAAATACCTGAGGTGGAATTGCTGGCTCAGATGGTAAAATAAATATGTGTTTAACTGTAGGAAACTGACAAACATTTGCCAGGGTGGTTGAACCATTTTCCATTGCCACGAACAGTGTGTGAGTTTGGGTCACTCCCCATCCTTACCAACATTTGGTGTGCATCAGTCTTTTTCACTGCAGTCATTGTGGTAGGTGTGTAGTTGTATCTCTTGGCAGTGTTAATTTGTATTTGCTTGATAAGCGATGATGTTGTACACTTTTTTTCATGTGCCTATTCACCAGTTGTTTTTCTTAATTGTGAAGTGTCTGTTCAAGCTTGTGTTTTGTTTTCTTAACGTCAATTTGTAGAAGTATTTTTTACATATTTTGGACACCAGTCCTTTTGTCCGACACGTGCATTTATGAATATTTTCTCCCAGTCTATGGCATTTAAAATATCCATTTTATTAATGGTGTCTTTTGATGAGCAGAAGTTTTAAATTTTGATCAAGTCCAGCGTGCTGATATTTTCTTTTATAATTAGTGCTTTCTGGATCCTGTCTAAGAAATCTTTTTCTACCCCAAG
Source organism: Pseudorca crassidens (assembly GCF_039906515.1). Taxonomy (NCBI): domain Eukaryota; kingdom Metazoa; phylum Chordata; class Mammalia; order Artiodactyla; family Delphinidae; genus Pseudorca; species Pseudorca crassidens. Next base: position 50,674,848 of record NC_090310.1, on the reverse strand, counting down.
TTTGGGAAGATAGATTTGATTTTTTACATTTAGTTCTGTGATTCATCTCAAATCAGTTTCTGTGTATGGTGTGAGGTAGGTGTCGAGTTTCATTTTGTTTCCATATTATATCTGGTATTCTCACACCGTTTGTTGAAAAAAAATTTTTTTTCACCACTGAATTATAGCACAGAATTTTAAAAAAAAAATTGTTTAGCCAAAGAGGTACAAAAATGACTTTCCCTGCTGGCCATAAAGCAACCCACGGTGCTTTTCTAAGTTAGTTCATCCACAGTTATCTTGAGATTCTCAGATTACTTTACTCATACGGTATGAGGGTTTATGAAGCTACACGTTTTTACAAGGTCTGTAGCCATGCCGCAGAGCTTCTAGCTACATGTGGCTGTTTAAATTAGCTTGAAATTAAATAAAATTAAAAGTTCAGCTTCTCAGTCACAATAGCCACATTTCAAGTGCACAGTAACCACATAAGGCTATTGGCTTCCCTATTGAACAGTGCAGATAGAGAAGATTTCCATTTTTTCCAAAATGCTAGACAGCACTAGCCTATCAAATAAGAAAGGAGACAGGCTTTGTAGCATATTTTAATAAAACTCATGTAGTTTTCATAACTGTCATTCAGCATCTGCCTTCTGCTCTTTGGTTCTTTTTCGTTTGTCCGTGCTTCTAGTTCTAGTCCAAGATGTACGGTTCCAGCCAATCCTTTTGTCTGTCTAAAAATGCAGTAACTTCTGTCTGTTCTCGCCTATCTGGAAGAAAGAATTCCCCTGGCCGTCCACGGACTCATTCTTTTCTGGAGCCTACCTCGTACTGACCTATTTAACTTTTCTCGGTGTTTAATAGCCTTCCAACTGCTGCCAGATTTCTGGGCATCCTCCTTGAAGGTGCGGCCCAGAGATAGATATTTTGTCTTTCCTATCCTGATTGAAATTAAATCTCTCCCTAGCATTTCTAGCATAAATTATAAACTTGCAAAAAGCATCGGGTTATGAGTTTTACCCCGCCCCATATTAACGTTTCTGTCCAGTAGTGAACTTTGTTGCCGTTTCATCATGAGCAACCACATAGGAATTTGTGAGATTTTCTCTCATTGTTTGCTGGGCGTAAGCTAACTCTGCCATTAATGTCTTTCAGTGTGGGAATTTTGCTGTCCTGGTGGATCTTCATATATCTCCGCAAGGTTCAAACAAAGATACCAGCTGGTTTTCTGAACAGAAGAAAGAGGTACCAGAAAACTTTTCACTATTTTTTAAAATTGAAGTATAGTTGATTTACGGTGTTTCAGTTGTACAGCAAAGTGATTCAGTTATACATACAAACACACACACACACACGTATTCTTTTTCAGATTCTTTTCCGTTATAGGTTATTACGTGATATTTTTTAAATAAATTCTTTCAGGAGTTGTTTATATCATTAGTAGTGGAATTAGTTCTTTTTTTTTTTTTCTTTTTGGCTGCATTGGGTCTTTGTTTCTGTGTGCAGGCTTTCTCTAGTTGCGGCAAGCGGGGGCTACTCTTCGTTGCGGTGCATGGGCTTCTCATTGCAGTGGCTTCTCTTGTTGCAGAGCACAGGCTCTAGGAACATGGGCTTCAGTAGTTGTGGCACTCGGGCTTCAGTAGTTGCAGCACGCGGGCTCTAAAGCGCAGGCTCAGTAGTTGTGGTGCACGGGCTTGGCTGCTCCGCGGCATGTGGGATCTTCTTGGACCAGCGATCGAACCCATGTCCCCTGCTTGGCAGGCGGAGTCTTAACCACTGCTCCACCAGGGAAGTCCTATTACATGATACTGAATATAGTTCCCTGTGCTCTCCTTAAAACTTTTCACTATTTTAAATGCAAGGAGCTTTTAAAAGAATATTAGCTCTTCTTCCAGCTTTCATTTTCATTAGTGGACAATAAATCTTGAGTGCTATTTAATCCTTGAAAAACAGTTGTGTTCCCCACAACAGACATACACCTGCTTTTTTGTTGTTGCTGTTTCTTTGGAAACTGACACATCTATTTCCTTTGCTATTCTAGTATTTAAACCAGAAATTTCCTACCTCTTTGTTTGGGGGAAAGGGTTCTTTGTATTAAAAAAAGAAGAGGTTGGGGCTTCCCTGGTGGTGCAGTGGTTGAGAGTCTGCCTGCCGATGCAGGGGGCACGGGTTCGTGCCCCGGTCCAGGAAGATCCCACATGCCGCAGAGCGGCTGGGCCCGTAAGCCATGGCCACTGAGCCTGCGCGTCCGGAGCCTGTGCTCCGCAGCGGGAGAGGCCACAACAGTGAGAGGCCCGCGTACCGCAAAAGAAAAAAAATAATAAAAAAAAAAAGAAGTTAAAGTGACTTTTCCAGGTAAGCAGGGACTGTAATCCTGACTGGCCGTAAAGGATGGACTGAGCACCTGGAGCAGGTGTGGTGTTGACACAAAGCTGGTCTTTCTCACTGGTCTGAAATCCTCTTCTGCACCGTGTGATCCTTTGACAAAGTGTAGAGATGGTTCATCACGGCCCTCCTCTCGCCGTGGCCAGTCACTAAGCTGATGCTCAGTCAGTAAAGGAAGTGGTCATGTGACAGGGTGGCGATGTTGGAACTCCTGGGGCCCCAGCCTCCTCCTCTGCAGATGAAGGGGTTCTCCCAGACCCTGGCTGAGTCACTCCCAGCTCTCAGTTTCCGAGGTCCCACCCAAGTGCCGCTGTGGCAGAGGGTGAGAAGGTGCCTCTAGCTCTCATCACGTGCTTGGCTCCCTTCTCCAGATCCCTGCTTACAGGAGAGCAGGACAGCGAGCCTGTGGCTTTCACATAACTTTCCAAATGTTAGAGCCCTTGGTGTCTTCCATGATATTTGTTGGTCACAATAGCTTTTTAGAGCTAGAAATAAAAATACATTTTATTAAAAGGTAGTATATGGAGAAGAAACTAGTGATAGTGGTACTTTTTTATACCACTTTTTTACGCCTTTACTGTGATAACTGTTTTCAGTCAGCTTTTGGAGATAACTAGAAAAGAAAACTCCCAAAAGAAAATTTATAAGTGATACATTTTCGGTCAGGAGATAATAGTATTATCAGGACTCTGTTGTCCTCATTTTGCGAAGGATGCCCAATGGCCTGAAGCTGGAGCGAGAAGGCGCAAGATTCTATATGATGGGATCTTCGTTCAGGTAAATAGCCGTGAACCCTACTCTTCAGGGCTTAACGTTTGACGGGCCAGCATCTCCTTCTACAACTCACCTTCATGTCATTCCAAGATTTGGCTTCTCAACACCTGTCCCTATGATTCAAAACAGTTAATTCGTTTCCCCAAAGTGACTAATATGCACCCCAGGGGACCCCACCCAAAAAGTTTGACTTACATAAACAGCATCCTAGAATCCACCATTCCATTTTCCTCTAGTCTCTCCCAGCTCTGCCACCGTGGCCTTAGACCTTTTTTGTTGATATTTAGTCAATTTTGCCAAGATTCAGTTGATTTGGAAGGCTTTACAATAAATCTGTGGGTATGTGACTCACTTCCTAGCCAAAGCATAAGGCTAGAATTTTCCAGGGTGCCACAAGCAACTGTACTGCTCCACCTCGTACCTATGTCCGGGCAGCAGGGCGTGACTTAGCAAGATGCTCAGAGCACGATTAGACCTGCAGAGCTCCGATGCAGTGCCAGCAAGCTGAGTTTTCCTCTCAAAGCGAAGTAGATAGTTTGTGGCTTTTACTGAAGTTGTTCCTTCGAAGTGTGTTCACTGACATTAAAATCGCTCTGGGATAATTTGTGTGTGTGTGTGTGTGTGTGTGTGTGTGTGTGTGTGTGTGTGAGAAAGGAGAAAAGCTAGTTGAGGATATGACTTTAGCCTACGTTCAGTGTCCCAATGCTTTCATCTTTTCTTAATCATTAGATTATCTCAAGACTGGGATTTCATGAGCTATCAGTTTGATTGCATTTTAACAGTCGCTTTGCGTAGTGAAAGTCTTAAGAATATCCAGTTCCTTTTCAGGAAAAGGAACTAATTACATGTATTAAACATGTGTTTATTTTGAGTCCAGCATGAGTAGTCTTTGTACCCAAACAGTTGAACTCAAACTGTTCCGTTTGTAAACCTGGGGAAGCACACATGAACCCCTGTTAGCCTGGAGATGTTGGGCGCATCTCTCTCTTGCTCCTTGACTGGGACCTGGTCTTCTTGCCCCCCCTCCAGTTTAGCTGGGAATTTGTCTTTTCTTGCCTTGCTCTGGTTCTGAAGAGAACACTTCGCCAAGTGCAGTGTGGTCACTTACTAGGGTATCTCAACCACAGCACACAATATCTACCTTCCATTTGTCAAACCTTTCTCATGGAAGGAAAGCCCCGTAACTCTAGGGAGAGAGTTTGTGTGTATGGGCCTTGGCTTTATTTTTGTCATACTATTTTTAGTTCTGGCCTTATAGGGCATTTATGGCCAAATTTTAACAATCCTTGTTTCCATGTATGTCTTTCACATATTTTCTAGCTCAGTCATCGTTGAACCCTGCATGTGAAGCAAAATTCTTTAATTGTTAAAACAACAGTATGAGACAAGGCTGCCTTTCTGTTGCGTGAACAATGCCAAAACCCTAACTGTAAACGAATACGGCTGTATTCCACAAGGCAGTGCATCTCTGGGCTGCAAAATGAGAGCAGGAGAGAGGAGACCAGTGTTTGTATTTTATCAAGAAACTCATGTTTGTCAATTAAGTCAAGGGTTCTCTGTACTGTTTGAGGAGTACACGTATCTGCAACAAAAGAAAAGTTTGGCTCTCGTTGCCCTTTGAAGCAGCTTACAACTCTGTCCTCATTTTAATTTATGAAGATTCTAAGAGATCAACCTGAGATGGCATTGCCAGAAACCAGTGAAACAGGTTTGAGGTGACCTGGAAACTCTGAGCCTTCTGCAGAGTCCTTGGGAACTGAACCAGAATTACCCATCCTTACGCATCAGTTCTTAATCTCAGTTAAGACATTTAGATTTGTGGGCAATTTTTTCCTTTCCCTACATCAAGTAACATTCTTCTGGTAGTGTAGCTGGAATGGGCAGTGTCATCCCATTGTGTGGTTGGACTTTTAAAGTTTTGTTTTTCTTTTTATCAATAACACCGATACATAAAATGTTAGCTCCAGAAATTTGCTAGTCATATGGGATGCCCTGTGTTTCTGTTGCCTAATAAATATTAGTCTACTTTTGAGCAATATAAGAAGTTAAATTATTTTTACCATGAATAGGTGAACAAAGTACAGTTTTCACAAAAGCATATACAGTATCATCAACAAGTATGAGAAGAAAATCAGACTCCTGATTTCCAGTTCGCTATTCAACCCACCACTCGGTGCTATTCCTTTTTAGTAGATTTGTAAATCCCAGAAACTAATGAATTATGGTGGTTAGGTATTAAAAGTTTTTTGAACCAAGTTTGAAAAGTGGGAAATTTTTGTATAAAAATCACTGTCTCTAGTTTCTCTTAAACAAATTGGAAGATCTGGTATCACTGTGCCTTGTGTCCCCATATGAAAGCACGGGGGGCTGCCCCCTGTTGACTGCTTAGGGGTCAGGGTTCCCTCTGACTGTGCCTTGGCTCCCAGCTTCTCCCGGTCCACAGTCCCCACCCAGTGGGCCTGGCTCTGGGGCTACCATCTCCAGCCAGAGTTGGCTCTGTTTGACTTCTCTCTTCTGTTTGTCACAATCCCACGGGTTGATATTTATACGAAAACAGTCTTTACCTCTCTGATTTTGTCACCTGATCGCCCTGATTTTTACATTGAAGTGTTTTTATCTTCCTTTTAGAAATGTGAAACTGAGGCAGAGAGAAACGAAGTGTATTTCTTATATCACAGAGTAAGCCAACATCATGGTTTCAAGCAAAGCTCAGTGGCAAATTTAAATCTGCAGCATTATCCATGAGCACATATATGATTCCTTTATTCATTCATAGCTAATTTAAAGAGCAAACAAAATGAAATGTTCGATTTTGGTGTTTAAATATGCATGATATTGACTTTTTTTGCATTGCATTAAATTAAGTTATATCTAATTTTCTGATTTACTTTAGGAAGTCTGTTTACTGTTAAAAGAAACCATTGATTCAAGAGTGAAGGAATACTTAGGAGTTCGTAAACAGCACAGGCCGTCAAATACAGAATTCACAAGATCCAATCCCTTGTCCTTAAAAGGTAGGAATGGAGTACTTTGATTTTGGATAAAATTTCTGCTTTGTAGAGATGGCAGTTATGTTTGACTCTGACTGTCACGTTAGTACAGTGATACATTTTTAAAAAATATGTTCTATTGAAGATGCATTCATTAGGTAAAGCAAATTAACCAGAAAGCCCTGAAGGGCTTTTAATGGTAGGCAAAGTACATAAAAATAGAAAATAAACATTCCTAAGTAAGCTATAAATTCTTTAAAGGATTTTTTTTTTTTTTTTTTTTGACAAGTCTTACAGCTGGGTTTACGTTAACACTGACTTGATTTGGGGCTTTATGCTTTTCTAAGTGCTTTCATTTATGTCACCCTATTTCAGAAGTTCTCACCTGGGGGTGCTTTTGCCCCAGGGGACATTTGGAAATGTCTGTGACAGTCTGGGTTGTCATAGCCATGGAGGGGAGCTACTGGCATCTGGTGGGTAGAGGCCAGGGACGCCACTAAATATCCTACAGTGGCCAGGGCAGCTCCCCACAGCAAGACACTATCCCCCAAAATGTCAAGGGCACTGAGGTTGAAATATCCCACCCTGTTATCCTAATAACACTTGGAGAATGGTCATATCCTTGAGTTATGGGTGAAGAAGCTGAGGTTGCGAGATTAAGGGGGTTGCCCAAATAAAAGATCATCTTCTCGAGGACAAAGATTATGTCGTGTATCTGGCATCTTCCCTTCTCCTCTCCCTGCCCCCAGCACTTAGCTCAGTGCCTGATGCACAGATTCATATTCAGCATATTCAGGGATACATTGAATATGGAGGAGGACTTGGGTCACAAGCAGCAGAACCTGACCCCCCAGACCAGTGTTCTCTCCACTCTGTCATTGTGGTGTTTTTAATTTTTTAATTTTAAGTTAGCATTTCATGGCACTCTTTGTAGTACACTTAACAGTCAGCCCATGTTAATCCTCAGAGGACAGCACTGTAGTGCTGTGAACTAGATTATGCTAATGCAACACCTCTTTAGGGAAAGAATGGTGTCACGTCCTCCCCTTTGAAGGCATACTTAATCTGCACTGTTTACTTGGGCACGACTGATAAGTGGGCAGATAGGTTAAATTTATTCAAACCGAAAGCCTCAGACAAATAGAATTTTCCGTCCAAACAATATTGTATTAGATGACGCTTGCCGGCATTTTGCTTAGTAATACTGTAAGTCTTCTTGAGAAAAGCCGTATGAGCTTGCATCCTTTGTACTCCAGCAGACCTGGCTAGTGTCACTTTCTAACTGGTACGGAAGGAAAAGGAGCAGAGAAAGTTCCAAGACCTCTGTCTCCACTGTGGTAGTGGCTTAGTCAGTCCCCATCCTCAACTGGCCCCTCCCCTGGCCTCCACTCCTACTGAGGGAAGAGCTAAATACTCACTTTCCCAGCCTCTCTCACAGGCGGGGAACACACGGTATTCTGGCCCCAAGATGAAACCCAAAGCCTTTCTTGGGCTCACGTGAGCAAGAAGTTTGTTTTTAAACAGAAAAGTGATCTTACTGTACATACAATTTTGTAATCTATTTTCTTCCCACCTAACATAATATAAAAGTCCTTTGAAACACATATATCACCATTTTAAAAATTTAATAGATGTGAAGTGGTATCACATTGTGGTTTGGGTTTGCATTTCTTTAATGATTAGTGATGTTGACCATCTTTTCATGTGCTTATTAACTATTTGTGTATCTTTGGAGAAATGTCTGTTTATGTCCTTGGCCCATTTTTTAATTAGGTTGTTTGTTTATTTGTTTGAGTTGTAGGAATTCTTTATATATTCTGGATATTAATCTTTTATCAGATATGATTTGCAGATATTTTCTCCCTCCTGAGAGAAATGGAGAAAACAAAGCCTTTGACAATGTCCTTTGACCCAAACGTTTTTAATTTTGATGTAGCCAGTTGATGTCATATCCAACAAATCATTGCTGGATTCAGTGTCACAAAGCTTTTCCCTATTTTTTTCTTCTAAGAGTTTTATAGACATTTAGGTCTTTGATTCATTTTGAGTTAATCTTTTATATGGTTTAAGTTAAGGGTCCAACTTTGTTCTTTCACATGTGGATATCCAGTTTTCCCAGTGCTATTTGTTGAAAAGCCTGTCCTTTGACCCATTGAGTGGCCTTGGCACCATTATAAAAAATCATTTGACCATAAATATGAGAGTTTATTTCTGGGCTCTCTCTTCTATTCTATTGGTCTATATGTCTGTCTTTATGCCAATACCACACTGTATTGATTACCATAGCTTTGTAGTAGGTTTTGAAATTAGGAAGTGTGACTCTTCCAACTTTGTTCTTGTTTTTCAAGATTGTTTTGGCCATTCGGGGTCCACATCACTGTTTTTAATGACTGCATAGAATTCCATTGTGTCCATAGTTTGATTTATCAGTGGGACATTTAGGTCACATCTAATATTTTCACTGTTGTAAACAGTGGTATGGTGGACACCTTGATGATCTAGATATTTGCACACTTCAATTTCTATATAATATTTCTCTCTATTGTTCATACATTGTAAGAGCTCCTTAAGGATATTCAAGCTCTGTGTGTTATGTATGTTGCAAGAGATTTTTCTCAGTTTGTCATTTGCCTCTGACTTGGTTTATTTTACAACCACAAACAAGAAGCCTTTTTTGCCCCTGGAGCCTCCGATGCCCCCTAGTGGGGGCAAAAGCCGGGCTTCTCTGTCAGAGATAAGCAGCACGGTTGATTGCCCAAGAAAGCAGGAGGGTGCTGATGCAACGGTGTGCCGCTCACTTCTCTCCCTCTTCGAAAGCCAACTCGGTGTGAAAGCAGCATCTCGCTTCTTTCTGCTTCTGAGAACAGTTAACCTTTGACTGAGCATGTCTTTCGATGTCCCCACCTGAGCTAGTCCTCTGCTGCCACCAAGCAGTCCAGGGTCCCGCCTCAGCTGGACACTCGAACACCTGCAGCAGCACGCTCGCTGGCGCCCTTGCGCTCGCTCTGGCTGATGCCCCACCTGTTGTCAACACTTGAGTTAGTGTAATCCCTTCACGTCACAGGTCTGATCTTTGTGCAGAAAGCCCTTCAGGATTTCCCCAGGGCTCCTGGGTGAAGGCCAAGATCTCTGGGGTAGCTGCCTCTCCAGCCTCATCTTGTGGCCCTTGTTCCTTCTTTCATGCTTAAGCCACAGCAGCTTCAGTTCCTCTCTTTCAAAGCCCCATTCTTCCACTCATCCTGGGGCTTCTGCCCGTGTTGGAGCGCTGGTCCTCCCCTGCCCCTCTGCCACTTTCAGCCCTCCGCTCAAAGTCCACACCCCAGGGAAGCGTATCCTGTCCACAGGTCCCCTGTTTCCAGGCCCAGGAGCATCCTGCACTTTGGTTCACACCATTTGATTAATGTTGATCTCTCCACAAGTGTGCCGGTCGCCTGAAGACAGGTTCTGCCTCTTTTATGATCCATGGTATCCCCGGCATGGAGCATATTTTCCGGTTTGTAGTAGGTTCTTAATAAATGTTTGTACAAGTGATTAATTACACACATGGATACATCTTTCCTCTTCCTAGTAAGGTCAAGGCCTGCTGTAACTTACCTCGCCTGCCTTGTCCCTTCCTGCTACTCACTTTTCTATTTCCTGCAAACCTGCATTCTTTATACCTCTGTGTTTTTATGTTTTTAGGTTTCTCTTTTGTCTGGAAATCTCCTAGTATTCAGCTTTTAAGACCTAACTCACATATTACTTCTACAAAGTCTTCCTCAATTTCCTGTCTTCCTTGCTCATAGCACTTTTATAACATTGGTCACATTGTATTATAATTGTTTTATAATCAGTTTACCTGCCTTTCTCCCTTTCTTTGTTGGTAAAGATTGAGGGGTTGCCACCCCAGAGCCTCTTTTTTTTTTTTTTTCCTCCAAATGACCGAGCTGCTTAATTCAAGAGCAGAAACCGGTAACTCTGCTTCACCTCATACTAAACTGTTAATTTCCTAAAGGTCAGAGCGCTGTTCGCCCATCTCTACCCCAGGGCTGCCTTCCATAGAGGGCCAAGATGCATCATCTTCTAGAACATGCACACCCGCAGGGATGAAGCAGACATACATAGTGATGCTGCCCATCCCAGACTGTTTATTATCAGCATCACTAAAAATGGAAACTGCCTCTTCTCGGCTGCTCCCATAGTCTTACTTTAAATGCCTTTTTCTTCCAAAGGAATTTCAGAACCATGAACTGTAAGGAAGGCCTTGCCTGTTTCCTCCTCACTGTTTAGTTCTGTGTCTCATGTTCCCTGAAAATAGAGTTGTTCTTACTGTCTTGGTGACTAGGGTGAATGTGTATGGTTTTCGCTTTTGTGTAAATTGGGTATCTTCCTTATTTGTGTGAGTTTCTTACCTTTCCCGTTTCCAGATCTGAGTAATGATAACGTACTTCATCATGGGATAGACACTTAACACACGATGCTTGGTGAGCTGAAGTCACCAGGCTGGTAACTTTGCTGATTGCTTTAATAAAATTAATATATTTCATCCTCTGAGTTATCTTTATTAAAAAAATAAATAAATGGCTTTTAAGCCATTTCCTTAATCATGTAATATTGAGGAATACAAAGAGTACTGGCAAAAACTCCGTCAGCGAACAGCATAGCACAGACATTTGCCAGTAGCCTCAGCCTTCTTAAGTCACCTGGAATTGTTATTTCAATGGATTTAGTAAAAATTAACGTTGTAAGAAAGTTTCTATTTTAAAGACTTAGCTCAGATTCTGTCAACTCTACCTCATTAATATTTTTCCCCTTAGCTTTGCCAATATTGAGTGTTACTGGTATTTTTAATTTTTGCCAGTCTGACAGGCCAAAAATCAAAAAAAGAGATGTCATGCCCTTTGATATTTATCTTTCTGTTTTTATGTGTTTATTGACTGAACTGCATATTTACAACTATTGCTTACCTTTGTATTGGGTCGTTTGCCTTTTTCGTCTTAAATTTTTGTTTTTCCCTGTGTCACTCGCTTGGTCAGGACCCTTCTTATTAATCAGCTCTTGAATCACTGCCACGGCCTCCTGATATCCCTTCCAATTCATCCATGCCTCTGCTGCCAGAGTGGCCTTTTGAAAACAAAAATGTGATCGTCTCCAGCTTAAATCCTTTTGTGGTCAGGAACCTTAGTTACCTAATATCCTTTGTTTAATTTCATTTCTGCTTGAGACTAGCTGGAATTGGTCTGGCTCTGCAGCAGAGAAGAAGTTCATTAAAGATATTAGGTAGTTCAACAGAATCTACCTGTAGGAGGGCCAGGCAGTCCGATTCTGAGTCTACACAGACAGCACAGCCTCAGCCTCAAGATGGGGGGACGGCTTTGGTTCATGAGCCCTTTCAGCTGCCGTCTGCAAAGCCCAGCACTGAGCCTACAGGAGCCTGACGGCCTGGCCTGTGGCCATGGCGCCGTGCTCCTCCCATGGAGAGGATCCCATGGCTGTATCCTGGTTGCAGGTGAGCCAGGGAGTGCAAAATGTTTGGCTTTTACCTTGGGAAAGTGGGACTTAAAAAATGTGGGAAGTTACCAAAACGCAGGGAGGATGGGCAGAAGTTTTGGGTGGGTGGATTCGAGTTACAAATATCCACTGAAATTTTCCTGTTGGCTTCCTTCTTCCATAAACTTCCAAACAATAACAACAAACTTTTGCCTGACAATACAACTCTCCCAACTACAGACAAAATATGCTCAGCACCTCCTCCAAGAGAGAGAACCCCAAGTCTCACATCCCAGCTCCAAGCCCGAGATTTCTGAGCGATGTGTATTCCTCCTTTGGTTTATTCACAGCCCATATTATTTTCCTTATTGACTAAATGACGAAGCTAACTATTGCCAACATACCCTGAATAAAAAAACAAAAAACTGAGTTAATATATAAATACATATGTGGTACAGCAAGGAAGACAATTTAGGAAGATGCTATCATTCTAACTTCTGTAGTCGGTTACATGAAATAAATAGTTGGTGTTTGTATATTCCCTCCTCTAATATTTATTTCATATTCCCTTTGTCTTTAGCCAGTAACTCAGCTGATCAGGTTTCTTGACCTGGTGAGGTGACCAAACTTTCCTTCCTAAGGAATTTGAGCCCTCAGTGGTCCTGCCTTTCTGAGGTTGCCATAGTTTGCGTTAAGTTTTAGCACTGGATGTGCTCTGCTAGGTCGAACGCGTTATATTCCTTCTGTGTTACCCATCTACCTTGTTGCTCTTCTTGTACCATCGTGAGCCAACATTTCAACCGCCCTTTGGTCTATTTGTCTAGCGGCGTGAAGAGCCGGAAACAGTTACACGGCGCTTTGAACTTTCAGCCTGACTCATGTTTTCCTCTCTGTTCTAGTCTTTTTTTTTTTTTTGCGGTACGTGGGCCTCTCACTGTTGTGGCCCCTCCCGTTGCGGAGCACAGGCTCCGGACGCGCAGGCTCAGCGGCCATGGCTCACGGACCCAGCCGCTCCGTGGCATGTGGGATCTTCCCGGACCGGGGCACGAACCTGTGTCCCCTGCATCGGCAGGCGGACTCCCAACCACTGCGCCACCAGGGAAGCCCCTCTAGTCTTTTCTTGAGTACTAAAGAAGCAGAGTCAGGGGGATGGAAGGCAAACTTTTTGCTGAGGTGGTCACTTCCCACTTCCACTCCCTGGTTCCAGGAACCACATATTCTGGCCAAGGGAATGCGTTGTTCTGCTGGTCAGAGCACATATACATCTTTTCGGGCTTCACCCCAGCTCCACAAGCCCTTCTGCCTTGCAGTTTGTGTCATAGCTGAATTTTCAGTAGACCTCTTCACCATTGTCTAAGGCCAGCTGCATTTGAGCCTGGCTTGATTGCTTGGTAGGACCACTGAATTTTATGCACCCACTGTCTTATTTTGAAAAATGAGTTTTCTTGGTCAGAATCACTGCACTGGTGATGGTGAATGAGGCCTTCAGGAAGTGCATGGGTGATGTGGCTGGCAGAAACATGGCAGACATAGAGGGTACATCCAAATCCTGAATAAGGGTCTATTCCAGTGGAGGTAAGCTGTTGCCGCCTCTGTGATGAAAGAGGTCTAATATAATCCACCCTCCACGGCTAGCCCGTCTCCCTGCGATATGAGAGTTGGTGGGGAGGCTCAGATTAATTGGACGTTTGGCAGGGCTCAGCCTTGATGCGGTTAAGTCTGTGTTGTTGAGCCCAAGCATAATGTTCATCCTTGCCCCCGTGGCCACATCACTCCTGAGTCCTTGAGCAGGTACTTGAGCAACTGGGGAAAGAGGCTGGCCAGCACGCATGGGGGCAGGTCATCTGGTCCAGCTTATTGTAAGCACCTCTTAATGGGGCCTTTCAGAGAACATTCACATCAGATGCAAATATTCTCACACTCTGTAACTTTTCCCCAAATGTCCTTGTCCCAGTCCTTCTGTCATTTGCCGAGTAAATCTATTTCAGTCATATACTCAACAGCTGAGAAGACAACTCCAGATTTTCACAGACCTGCTGGGCCCTTTGTCAGATGAATTGAAGCCAGGTTTCTATTTATCCCCCTCTGGTGGGTACAGTGGCAACCAGAAACCCCAAGGCATAGCACAGTCTCAGAGCTAGCGTCCAGTCATCCTCAAAAGTTCTGGGTATTTCCCTTTTCTCACTGTGCAGGCACCCTAGTAAACAATTGCAGATCCCAAGGGGAAAATTTAGAGAATGTACTTGTAATATTTTTGAGGGGGCCTTGCTTGGGTGCCTGGCTCTCTGAGAAGCTGTGGCTGTCTTTCAAGGTAGCCCAAGTCAGACCCCTATTTACCAGACCTAGATTCTTTTCTATTATACAGTGTACTAGCTTGCTAGGGCTGTCATAACAAAATAACACAGACTGCTAAACAACAGAAATTTATTTTCTCACACTTCTGGGGGTTGGAAGTTCGAGATCAAGGTGTCAGCAGGGTTGGTTCTGAGGCCTCTCTCCTCGGCTCGCAGATGGCCTTTTTCTCCGTGTCTTCACGCGGTTTTCCCTCTACATGTCTGTGTCCTAAATTCCCCCTCGTATAAAGTCCACCTCTTATACAGTCATATTGGATTAGGGCCCACCCTAATGACCTCATTTTAATGATCTCTTTAAAGATGCTATTTCCAAATATAGTCACATTTTGAGTACCTCTAGGGTGAGGACTTCAACATAAGAATTTTGGAGAGACACGATTCAGCCCATAACATACAGTTTAAGTAGGGCCCAAGTATGTTCTCCATTTTATTTGGAGTCATGGACGTATCAGTTAACCAATAAGCCAAAGATGTCTGTCGGTCAAGCCACTGACAGCGTTCCTACCAAGGCTACCACTGGCTCATGGCCCTCTACTGGACCAAGTGACTCACCCAGCCACAGGCTTTAGTGGACGACAAATTTCTGGCCACCTCATCACCAGGTGACCCATCCACTCTTCGACTGTGGTGGTCTACAGATGCCATGTCTCTCCTGGTCATTAGTCCTCCCAGCAACTAGCTCTCAGTCCCTGAAGGGTGTCCCTCAACCCCAGGGTCCACGAGCCGTGGTGGCAGTGTCCTCTCCATGTTGGGCCCCCACCTGTGCAGAGGGTTCTAGGGAATGCAGGGCATCACTTGGCACAGGCTGAGAGTCTCACACGGGATCCTCTGCTCTCTTGCCGTTCTGTAGCTGTGTGTGCTTCGCTGGGGTACAGCTTTATGTACCTTGTAACTGCATTCCAGCAGAGGGACCTCAGTTCTCCCATGATCAACCTTTTTATTAAGCAAGCATAAAAATGACCTTGTGGGGGTGGCGGGGAGGGGGGCGGGACATTTTAGTCCCAGTTTCAGGCACTGAGCAGTCAGGCTGTTCAGGAGAACACTGGGTAAGCCAACCGCCCGGTACCCGGAGACTTGGGCGGCCCTTCATCCAGACCTGTGGGAAGCTGGGTTCCGGAGGAGCCTCTCTCCTCTAGGGGCAGGGGAGTCATTGGTCCCAGATGGCTTTGGCCAGGGGGGGATAAATGATAAACCCTCATTTATCAGCTTGGCACCATAGCCTACCTGACAGGCCCCCAGAACATCATGTTTTCTCGCCTCTGGGCCTTTGCACATGCTGCTTCCTCTCCCCACAACTCTCTTCTCCTTGTTCGCCGCTGGGCCAGCTCTGCATCACCCCGCAGGCCTGTGCTCCCGCATCATTTCCCTTAAGGAACCTTATCATTTCCCTTAAGGAACCTTATCTGTTGCGTCTTCCCCCTCAGGGAGCTGCTCCTCCCTTTTCCAGCCTGGACAGTGGCACAGTCATCGTTTCCTCCTCCTGGAGGGCAAGGGTCCTGTCCTGGGCAGCACCCAGTGCAGAGCTTGTCACTCAGGAGGAGCACACGCATTGGAAGAAGTAAAGGAACAAACTGTAGCATTTGCCAAGGCTTTGTGCTCTGCTTCCATCGTAGCATCTCTTGCCCCTTTAACAAAAGGCAGAGGTAAAAGTGGTCTGCGAGTTACAAATTATTAGATAGTTTTCCTCATTTGGTTTTGAGAAAGTCAAAACCACATCCTACCCCAGTGTAAGGTGAGCTGCAGTATTTTCTGCCTCTTCTGCAGATGCCTGCCCTCCAGCCCTGCCCATCACAAGTGCCCTCCAGCCCCACCACCACCACAAGTGCCCTCCAACGTTACCACTCCTACTAGTTACCGTTACCAAGATTCAGCCTGATGGGTGCCAGCACTGGGCTGGGGCTTTCGCGTACCCACGGTGGATCCTTGGGGCAGCCCTTTCTAGCAGCATCCTTAACCCTGGTTTTAAGGATGAGAACCAAGCTCAGAGTTCAGGCAACTTGCCCGAGGTCACATAACTGGGAAGTGTCAGAGGCATCATGAAAACATGGCTGTCAGGATGCCTGGCTTCTCTTCACTGCTTCAGCCTCCCTATTAAGGGGGGAGAGAGAGAGAGAGAGAGAGGGAGGGAGAGAGAGTGGGGGAGAGAGTGTGTGTGTGTGTTTTCTTTTTTAATAAAATTTCCCTCTAATCATGAAAACAGAGCTCATCTTCCAGCTCCAAGCACTTCCCACAATACACTGTCTAAATATTAGGGCTTTAAGACATCTTTGTGTTTGTAGAGCAGTAATCTTTCTTTTTTCCTTTTTTTTTTTTTTTTTTAACTGCCCATTATTCCATTCTGTGTAACCTTTTTCTTGCAGTTAACATGTAAGAAACCCAGTCCTTTGGAAAATGCCGTAAAATAGATTAAATTTTCCTGGGCACTGTGGTTTCTGTCTGCCTTGGCTTTCTATTTGGCTTTTCTTCTAAGCCGAACGCTCCTATAAAATCTTAGCTTAAATCTCCAGCCAGCGTGCAGCTCGTTCTCTTGTGGCATCTGAGGCATCTTCTGTGAATGTTCGGGGCCAGATGAACAGACCTCCTATCTGTCCATCGACACCCACTCAGCATCCTGGGGAGGGCGGGGGGCACTTTACCACCATGTTAGGAAATCAGCGGGTGTGCACACAACAGGAGGAGCACAAGAAAAAGATGAGAATTGCCAAAACAAGCAAGTTCTTCCTATTCTTCCCTCCGTCTGAGAAACGTTCCTCTCCTTTCCCCATCGCCCGATGCACCGTACCTGCCAAAAAAAGCTTTCTCTCTGCTCTCCAGACACAGGCCCGATTGTGAGCCCTGCTCCCCAGGGGCCCCAGGAGCGCACATTCGCATATTGTGCTGTTTGTTTTGCTTTGTATTTATTTTCCCAGCCCACTGAAAAAAGGGCCTTTTCCTATTTAAAAGAAATTTTGGAAGTGAAAACCTTTTCCGTTTGAGCCCAGCCCTTCCTCCATGTAAACCATCCGGCGTTTGCAGAGAGAACAGTGAAAGCTTGCTCCGAAACACCGTCCTTACGCAGTCACGTGACCATCCTTTCCTTAGACATTAGGGACAATGAAAGTTACCGTCTCTCCAACAGCTGTCAGCCCTGATGAAACATAGGCCCTTGGCAGAGAGTCCCAGCTTCGGAGTCACCTTGGCTGTGTGTCAGCACCCGCCCCTGCCCTCCCCGGCCGTTGAGGTGGAGCCGTGGGCGGCCGCCGACGCTGCCATGGAAGGGCTTCTCGGCCTGAAACGGGAGGAGCTGGGAGCTTCTGCGCTTTGATACACAGTAAAAAGCACAGCACATTTAAAACAATCTGCCATGCTGCTAAATATTCTTAATATGGAGACATTGTTTTTTTCTATTCACAGCCCTTTACAAAGAGAAATGGATTTCCCTAGATGTGTCCTAGGGCACCATGGAAACATGTGTTTTCTCTTTACACATGTGTTTAAATAGCTTTGGTTATTATTTACATTTCTTCCCATAATGTACTCCATCAAAACATTTGCTCGGCTTTCATCCGCACGAGAAGCTTACAAGGGCAATAATGGAAGCAAGTGCCCACAAGGCCTCTGGTGAACGTGCCGCAATTTCAGCAAAGATGATTTTTCCAGGAATTGGAAATTTGTAAAACTTTAAGTTTTATACTTTTTACCGTAACTGTGCTAAAGCAGCAATGACAACACGAGAGACTTTGCATCCTCAGAAACTGGGGAGACTTGTCTAATCATTTATTGCAATAAATGGAAAGAAAAGCAAAAACTGTAAACTTTTATGCATCATGTTTCCACTTGTTATAGTTACCTGTTATGGACATTGCTGAAGTGGCAATAACTGATCTTTTGTTTATTTTTTAAATTTTATAAGGAATTAAAACACAAAAAAACCTGATTGCAAAGCTTCAAAAAAAAGGTTAGGATTCTTTTCACCACACCAAGAGGTTGTCGAGCGCCAGTTTGAACCACCTAGAAGGCCTTTTCGTTGTTAGTATAAACATTAAATCGACCCTGCTGGCTGGTGAGTCAGCTGCTTCCTCTCACACCCTGGCCTTCTCCCGAAAGCCCCTGCCCGGCACATAGCAAACAATGATTTTTCCTCATAAAACGAAGTCTGCGTTGCCATTGCTGAGGTTCAAATTACAATGCCAATTCTCTTGGGGCTTTTATGGTGATGCAACTCCATTTATACTTTAGAGTCGGCTTGGGCTGGTTCACATTTACATCCAGACTCTCTGCTCCCAAATTTCTGCATATTCAGGAACTGGGAAGTTCAAAACAACTTTACCAAATCCCCTGGGACTCTTGGATTCTAGAAAGGTCTTTGTCATCAGATGGTGGTTGCAAGACTTTTCTAAAAGGAGTTGTCCCAATTGGCTGAGAGCCCTGCCCATTTACCAGCTCTGTGAAGACTGACTGTTTATTACTAGATCTTCCAAAGACAAGTCCTGCTTGGTGGCAGGTGGGACTGGCTGGCACTCCTGCCCTGCTGGCAGAGAAAGTCACTGCCTTACATTGATAATCAGCGTGAGATAACACCATTCTATTAGTGATCTGTGTGTTTTGTCACAGTGTTTCTAATGGTGACAACTGGATGGGGGACCTATAGTTCTCATGGTTTACCCAGTGAAAACAGTGGCTTATTCTAGCATGTAGGGAATGTGGCCCTTGGGACACTGGCCTTAATATTGTTCAAATGGTTTGGCTGCCACATAGCGTGTGTGTGTGTGTGTGTGTGTGTGTGTGTGTGTGTGTGTGTGTGTTGGGAGGGGTGGGGGGCAGAAGGAGATAGTGAGACCCTCCCCCCACCCCGACAAAACTGTACTTTCCTTTGGCAAATCCCAGATGAAGTCTTAAAGAGTGGCACCTCTCCTGTGTTTGACAGATACTAACGAGGAAAGCAAACACACACATATCCCCTACCTCCCCCCACCCCCGTTTCTCAGAAAGCAGTGGCCTTTTCTCACAGGAGTTGCATATAATTTTTTAATGTGTGAGATGACAAGGTATAGTGGAAACTATTTACCTTGGCATGTACTGTACATTTCTTGGGAGTTTTATGTCCGTTGCCCTATAGTAATAGCCTTTCCTATGTATGGGAAGCGCTTATGGCTTTTACCAGCCTGTCTGTCCCCTTTAAATTCTTTTCCTTTGGCCAGGCCCTCTGATCACAATGCCAAGATTTAAAAATTCATAGTAATTGAGTTTCACATCACTAACATTATAGCCATTGGGAAGCTCGAGAGAGAAAATAGATAGTAGTTATCTCACTGATTAAATGTCTAAGAATTCTTTGACTTTGAAGGGTACGGAGGACGTGTGAAGAGGCTCTGTCTAGTGGAGGGTAACATGCTGAGGTTTAATGCTTTGGGACTGGGATTTGCTAATTAGGTATTTTGGGAATTTGGGGACCAGTAGCCTAAGTGATGATTAAAAACCGGAGCGCTTTCGTTTTCAAATTCCCTAACATGACACCCTTTTATTTAGAATAAAAGTGGAGAATCTAAAATTACGGTTGTTGTAGTTAGTATTTTCAGCTTACCACTGCAATTGTCTGTAATGAAAACAATTTTATATTCACTGTAATAACGTCTATAAACTGGGCAGGGACTACCTGCTCCCTTTGCTACAGTGGCCATTTATATCACCTCTAAATGAATCCACCACCGTTTTCTGAAGGAGGTGTGCATTTGTGAAGCATTGCAAACCCCTGGGCTATTTCCAGGGAGTTGAGAAGAGGCGTGTTTAATACCTGCTCATCTGCACTTAATTGTGGAGCTGGTTTGTATTTGTTGTTGTAGCACAGTGCCGTTACTACTTAGAGTCTCAACTCCAGTCAGCTTCAAATGGGTCTCAGATATTTGATCATGAACTATTTCACTAATGGGAAACTTGGCTTAACCTATTGTGTGGAATGTCTTGAGAAAATCATCCATGTCTACGTTAAGCAAAACCCAGACTAGGTCCACACGATCTCAAACCTAAAAAAAATGAATGCCTGGGAAGAGATGCTAGTTTTAACTTTGAGGCCAAGATCGAATCACAATTCTGGGGTCGTAGGTTGGTGCATATGTGCCTGTAATTGTGTATGTTTGTGTGTTTCTGAGTGTCTTTAATGAATAATATAGATACATAAGTTGCTGCTAAGAAAAATAAAAAAAGTTACAAGGCCAGAAAGGAGACACCAAAAATATGATTTCCTTCCAAATATTTGCAGGAATTTTACTTAATTGCAACCAGAAGTCTGACCTGGAAGTGTAGTGTTTTGACCTCCTAGCTGTCTGGTTTCCTATTTGCGGTGTTTTGCTCTCCCCCAACTGTGAGAAAATCTATTTTACACGGTTTTAACCCTGTGTATTCTTAGAAACACTGAAGTAGGAATTATTCCCCTGGGGGAAAAGAAATGCTCATTATTTACAAGAATGACTCGTAAAGGTTTCTTTTAAATAGAAAACATTTTTGAAACACTTAACAAATCTTTCTGTATAAGATATATTTGAAAATAAAACAGCTTCTACATTTCCTTTCAAGGTAATGTGAAGTTTTGGAAGACTGTAAGGTTGTTGCATTGTGTAAGTTTATCCTTATTTTAGTAAAACACTAGTTAATAACAAAAGTGTACACTTTAGAAGTAGTCCTCTTGTGAAGAGGCTTTTTCATACTTTTTTTTTTTTCCTTTTTCCAGCTCTAACTTATTAAATCTTTATTCTCTAGCCTTTTAGAAAAGTGAAAATTAGGCTGAATAAACTTTGGGGGCCTGTAGTAATATATGGTACTCTGATGGGCCAGAATACACCAATGACATTTAATTAGGATAACTGTAGGTCTAGGAGGCCTACTGTTGAAAAACTATAGAATTCACACATCCGATGCTTATCGATGCATTCGCTGAATCTAGTAAAATGATGGACTATTGTTTCTGTGTAGCCTTTTAGAATTGGCCATCATGTCAGTCAGTCATTATTTCCCATTTGGAAAGTCTCAGACATTTTCAGCCAGAGGAAAGCATCATTCTTCCTACTTGATTTAGGGATTTAAGAATGAGAAACACTGACAGTTCCCATCCATTTAGCTGAAGAACATTTCATCCCGTTCTCCATTTTTTTTTTTAATAATAACTTTCTTGAGATGTAATTCACATACCATATGATTCACTCATTTAACACATACGATTCAGTGGTTTTTATATATTCACAAAGCTGTGCAACCATCACCAGAATAAATTTGAGAACATTTTTTTCACCCTATAAAGAAGCCCTGTACCCACTAGCCTTTAAAATACCCACAAGGTATTGGGGGAACCACTTTCCCCCAATACCTTTCTTACCCTCAGCCTAGGGAACCACCAATTTATGTGTTGTTTCTATCAGTTTGCCTATTCTGGACATTTCACATAAACTGAGTCACACAATATGTTGTTTTTGTAACTGTTTAAATTTAGCATAATGTTTTCAAGGTTCATCCATGTTGTAGCATTTATCAGTAGTGTTTTGTTTCTTATTTACTGTCAAATAATACTCTGTTGTATGGATATGTCACATTTCATTTATCCATTCATCAGTTGATAGACATTTGGACTGTTTCCCCTATGTGGCTATTATGAATAATGCTGCTATGAACATTTGTATAGGTTTTTGAGTGGATATTTATTTAAATTTCTTATGAGTATATACCTAAGAAAGGAGTTTCTGGATAATTTTATACCTCTATGTTTAGTATATTGAGGAACTTGCAGCCTGTTTTCCAAAGTGGCTGCACATTTTGTATTCCCACCAGAAGTGTATGAGGGTTCCTTTTTCTCCACATCCTGTCAACACTTGTTATTATCTGTCATTTTGATTATAGCCATCCTGCTGAGTATGAAGTGATATCTCATTGTGGTTTTGATTTTTCCATTTCCCTGATGGCTAATGATGTTTTCCATCCATTCAAATACTTATTAGCCATTTGTGTATCTTCTCTGGAGAAATGTCTTCAAATCCTTTGTCCATTTTTTAAATTGAGTTGCCTTTTTATTAGTGAGTTGTTGTAAGAGTTCCTTACATATTTCAGATACTAGTCCCTTATCAGATACATGGTTTGCAAACTTTTTCTTCTCTTCTAAGGATTGTCTTTTCACTTTCTTAATGGTGTCCTTTGAAACACTAAAGTTTTAAATTTTGATGATGTCCAATTTATCTATTTTTTTTTCTTTTCATTGCTTGTGCCTTTGGTGTCACATCTAAGAAATAATTACATAATCAAAATCCACAAAGATTTACAAATATCTGTGTTTTTTTCTAAGACTTTTATAGTTTTAGCTTTTACATTTAGGTCATTGATCCATTTTGAATTAATTTTGTATCTGATGTGAGGTAAGGGTTCAACTTCTTCTTTTACATGTGGATATCCAGTTATCCCAGTACCATTTGTCAAAAAGACTATTCTATCCCTATTTAATTGTCTTGGCACCCTTGGCGGAGGGTTCATTTCTAGACTCTCAATTCTATTTCTACACGTCTGTCCTTATGCCAGTGTCACACTATTTTAATTACTGTAGCTTTGTAGTAAATTTTAAATCATCATCCCATTCTTTTAACAGAACTGTTTTCTCATTTTCCCAGCAGGGTTAATGCTGGCATTTACTAGTCAGGATCAAGAGTCTGTTTTATACCAACTTGGTTGGTATAAACTTCACTTTAAATTGTTATAAACACCTGCCTTTTAATGAATTAATTAAATACTATTGAATTTGCCAAAGGATTTCTAGGGTTTTAGATTAAATCTTTTACAGATGTATCAACTCTAATTATTCCATTTTAACTAAATCGATGTAGAGAAAAATGATTCTTGTCATAGTCAAGTCTTCATATTAATGGAAAAGCCTTAGTGAGTTCACAGTATTTGTAAGATATGACTGGGGACACTCATGGGTCTCAATAACTCATTAAAATCTTTTACTTTAGGTTGTAAAGTTGACTGTGGGTTAAAGTCTGACCTTTGCTTATCCGTCCAACCTCATCCTTCATCTCTCCCTTTCCTTCTGTGCATTCTGAACCCTGAGTCTCTAGAGGTCTACTCTGCCGGGGTTCCCAGGAGCCAACAGGAGTCGCCTGTGGTTTTACACAAACATGGGTGTGATGCCCTCCCATTCTCAATCCTCTTAGCAGAATCCTCCTGACGCTTCCAGACTCTGCTTGGATATTTATTTCCCTTCCTTGGGAATCTCTCTCCTCCCAGTTGAGTTTGTTACTCTCCCTTGTTTAATTAGACACACCCTTTCTTGGCATCCCCAGTTCCCACACATGTCTTTGTTGTAGCACTTGCATTGTACCTGTCCTCCTTTAACTCTTCTGTCTCTTCTCTGTCGTAGGTGCACGAGCAGCATGAGTTGGATGCCTCTGGTTTGGCTATTACTATTAGAGGAACATCCAGCTTTTGACAGAATGAAAGAATGTATATTTCCTGTTCACACTGGTCCCTATAACTCCTCTCCTGAGATCATTTTCAGGGTCAGAAAGAGTAAGATCACACTCAGTAGAATGCCTCACTAATATGGGAAAACTCCAGTGTGCTGCCAGCCTGCCCACTCTGTGACAGCTCATCATCAGTGTGACATGTACTGTCATGTTTAACTTCTGTTATATAACTAACATAGAATTCCCAAGCTTGTTTAACCCTGTTGGCCTTACTGCCATTTCTAAGGAATTTTTTATTTTTCCTGAGCTCAGTAAAGTTTTTTGTTTTTGTTTTTTAAGAAAAGCTGTGTTAAAAAAAAAAGAAAAGAAAAAAGAAAAGCTGTGTTTTGAGAAGAGAGCAGAGAAAAAAATTGTCTTGCTCCTATGCCCTGGGAAGGGGTTTTAATGATGGAAATGAGCAGAGTGGAGGGTGCAGACACAGGTGGATAGGGAAGAGCTGGCCCTCAGAGCATAAGCTTGGGACCGCAGGGCAAGACCAGGGGTGAGGGGTGATGACAACAGGCATGGGTGGGGCTGGCATGTCAAGGAAAACCCTGAGCGGGGCTAGAGCTTCTTGAAGAACCTGGGCGCTGTAGAGCTGGTGGGAGAGGTGTGCCACTGAGAAAGGACGAAGACAACGTAGTAAACCAGCGAGAAGCGCAAGGCCAGGGAGGGGCATGGGAGGGACGGCGCATGGCTTGAGGCAGAAGGAAACACATGTATTCATGCCCTTGCTTGGGTGGCCATTGCTTTGAGACTCACACCTACCCCAGGATACCGCTGGGATCCCCAGGACTCCCTGTCTGAGACTCCAAAGCCCTGCAGAGTGTCTAGTACCTTCAGATACCAGGGGGGAAGGCCTCTTATCATGTATACCTTCTAATAAAACCAGTTAAAGGTAGAGAGAAAGTTGCTATGAAAAGAGCTGAGAACTGTGTCTGGAAACATCTCAGATCTCAGTCAAGTGAGTTCAAGCGTGACCTTGAAAATGTGTGCATTTGGAAGGTGGCGATAGAGAAAGGGCAGGGCAGGAAAGTGGTTCTGTGGGAGGGTTAGGCAGGAAGCTGGGAGGTTTGGGATAATGAAACGTTATGGGAGGCTTTGTGGAGCCTCAGGGGATGGTAAGTTCTCAGCATTCAACAAAAGAAAAATATACAAGTCAGGCGAGAGTGGGGTTTTCATGGAATGATGGAGCAGTGTCTCCTCCCAGGGCTGGGTGGCGACCGGGATATGGCCAGGGTACAGCTTTAGTCCTCGCCTGGGCTCGTCTGACCTTCTCCAGCGGCCCTTAGGGTGTCTGCCCATTGGTTTTCTACTCTTGCCTTCTCCATTCCTGGTATTTCCTTGATATTTCCATTTTTCTCGAGCTCAGCTATGTATCAATATTTAAACACGTTTTTTCTTTTACCTGGATTCTATGTTTTTAGTGGGAAGGTCTCCTTTATCTCAGACTGCCAGATTCCTCAGATTCAGTTTTTAGCAATGTGCTCTTTTTACTGCAAAGCTGTATTTTTTAATACTGGTGCACTTTTTACTCCATACTTAACAGGTTGGTAATGTGGCTTGAGTTTGCAAAAGGTATGTATCTGTGTCTATAGCTATCCCTGTAACTATATCTGTAATCAGTTATATTTTCAACTTGGACTGGTAATTGTTAAAGAATCTTGAGGTGAAGTTACGATTCCTGTTGTAAGTATAGTAGTGTGCTTATTGAGGCTTCAGGAAGATAAGAGCTTTACAATCACCTGTTGGACCATTTTTGCTTAGGTTGCCTTGTAATCATTATCTCCTCAGAAAAGATGATTCTAAAGATTATGACTAAATTTCACAACATAATAAAGAATACTTTTGCATTCTTTATAAAATCTTATTTCCAAAGTTAGCAAATTACCTAGAAAATCAAGCTTTAATCAAGATTTATGTTCTGGAGACTTTGGAAGAAGGACTTTCTTTTAAACACAAATATTTAAAAGAAGAAAAGTGCATCCTTTTTTAAGATTCTTGAATATTTTCATCAAATGATGGTGTTTTCTTTTTAAAAATTAAGCCTTCTTTAAAAGAATCTTCACTTTCATTTTGTAACTTAGAAATTTCAAATAAGCACAACAATAGAATCATACAACGAACCCCCACTTATCCATCAGCCAGTATCACATTTTTAACATATAGCCAATGTTATTTCATTTATGCTTTTTCCTGCCCCCTCCCCCCCATTTTTTTAAAGTAAATGCTGAATATCGTATTATTTTACACACAAATGATTCAATATACACAGCTCTAAAAGATGAGGTTATTTGTTTGTTTGTTTTTGTGTTTATTTTTTTAATTAATTTATTTTTGGCTGCGTTGGGTCTTCGTTGCTGTGCGTGGGGTTTCTTTTTAGTTGAGGTGAGCAGGGTCTACTCTTTATTGCTGTGCATGGGCCTCTCATTGCGGTGGCCTCTCTTGTCTTGGAGCACCAGCTCTAGGTGCTCGGGCTCTAGAGCGCAGGCTCAGTAGTTGTGGCGTGCGGCCCAGCTGCTCTGCAGCATGTGGGATCCTCCTGAACCAGGGCTCGAACCCGTGTCCCCTGCATTGGCAGGCAGATTCCTAACCACTGCGCCACCAGGGAAGCCCCTGTTTGCTTTCTGAAATGATCAAAGTGCCGTTAAGGAAAAAAAAAAATTCTTGATGCCATCAGATATATAGTCTGTCTTCAGAGTTCTCTGAATATCTCTTCAATTCTTTTATAGTTGGATTGTTCAAATCAGGGTCCAGACAAGGTTGGTCCACACCCTGATTGCATTTGGATGATTCTCTTTACCTTAGATAAATATCTCTTTGAACCTATGGGAAAACCTCTCCCAGTTTTTTTTTTTTCTTGCTGTTTACTTGTTGAAGAAACTGGGTCAAGTGTCCTCTGGAATTTCCCACAGTTTGGGTTTGGCTGTATCTGCATGGTGGTGTTAACATGCTCTTCCAGCCCTGTATTTCCTGTAACCTGGTAGTGAGGGCTTGATGAGGTCTGGTCCCCTGTTGTTGTTTCTTGTGCAAGAATCCTTTGTGGTGGAGGGGGTGTACTTCCCACTGCATTTCACTGGGCAGCACGTGATGCCTGGTTTTATCTCTCATAATCTCATGTTAACAATGTTTATATGGTGAAAATGGAGTTTCTTATATTTTTATCAATCAGTATTTTTGATTGGTTTATTTGATATTTATATTATCAGTAAATATTGTGTCAGCAAAACAAAATTTAAAAGACCCCTTTACATATTCTTCCGGACTTTGCCGATAGCATCCATAGCTTGTTCTTTTTTTAACCTGAGCCTATATGAGATCTGATTTAATGTCTTAATTAAGATCATAAGTCATTGCATACCTATCACTTTAATTTTTTACACATCAAAATGATGTACATTTTATGTGAACTCTAAGGACTTGTGGAAGATAAGAAAAGGAAAAGCATGTGGTGTTTTTTTGTTTTTCTGTGAAAAAGTTTATCAGCAGGCAGTTAAAAAAGAGAGAGAAGAAAACAAAGAAGGCATGAGAGCTGTTCTTTGAAATCCTCCAGAGGTGCGATAATAATAGAGCTAATATGCATTGGCTTCTCATCAATTGCCTTGGTAGTTTGAGCCTTGAGTGCCTTAGAAATTAGCTTTCTCCCCATGCCTCTTCACTGTTGCTATAGTATTCTTGCCAAAGGCCTATCTGTTTGTGTTTAAGGAACTCGTGTAATTTCTCTCTTACATTCACTTACAGAACTCGAATTTTGTTTTTGTCTTCCAACAACTCTGTAAAGTACCACCATTACTCTAGCGAGACTCTTGCTACTAATTTCATTATAACAGACCAGTAAATCAACAAAATAAGATTTAGAGCAGTGACTTCCAAACCTCAGCTGTGCATTAGAATCCCCTGGAGCTTTTTTAAAAGAATACAGTTCTCTGGCACCCACCTCAGATCTACATCGGGTTCTCGGATGCGGGGGATACAGGAATCCTATGCATTTGTAAAAGACCCTAGCGGTGGAGATTCACATTCCTCGAGTGATTTAGATATGGGCAGGGAGCTCATGCTTGGGAGTTGGAAAGACTCTAGACCAGTAGGTGGTCACTTGAACTTCACAGTGGTTTATTTAATAACTGGAAGAAACAGTAGGATTGATGATAAACTTTGGGCATATTTGGTGTTTTCATCCATGGCTTGAGTGAATGCATCAAAAATGGCAAAAGGACCTAGCACCTTGTAAAATGGGATACAAATCCCAAATGACGGTGACAATCCTGAGAGGAATGTTTGTTACAGACAAATGCTGACTAGCAAACATAGAACAGAAAACAGACTACGTCAACACAGAGGAGAAAGCAGTGACCGCATGTCACGAAGGACAGAGCCACGGTAAGGTCCTAACAGAACTCAGTGAGACAGTGCCTGTCGAGAAAGCCAGCACGAGCCTGGGGAACGGGAACAGGAGTGTGGTCCCAGAGGGACAAACGATGGTTTGCCTTTACTTCAGTAGTTTCCCCTGACACTCCTGTGCTGCCTCCTGTTTGCAGAGTTCCTGGAGCAGATGTTTGTCTCTTTGTGCCCTCTTTCTCACCCTCATTTACTCTTCTACCGTGAAGCCACCTCAGAAGTGCTGTCGACCACCTCTTAATTGTCAACTCCTAGTGTTTTCTACTTCTACCTTTACTAATGCATTTGACCTTGAAACTCTCTTTATCCTTAACTTCCAAAACCTCACTCCCATGGTTATCCCTTTTCCCGTCTGACCACTCCTGTGGGTGCCTCTTTCTCTGCTGACCCTCATCCTCTTCATTTCTCGGTTGGCATGCTCCACCATGGACCTCTTTTCCCTTTGGTCAGAGTTGCCTCAGTATATATCTCCAGACATCACTTCTGCTCTGAAGTCCACACCTTATTTCCATTTGCTTCCCAGACAGCCGTTCCCAGACATCTCATAGGTCCTTCTGTCTAAAGCTTGGTTCATTGTCTTACCAATTCTCCCCACCCTCCCTGTTCCTTAGCAAGCCCCCATTCACCAAGTCAACAAAGCTGGAAACACTGTCATTGGAATTCACCCTCTCTGCGCATGTTGTTTGTGGACCACCAAACCTGTCTCTGCTTCTGTCTCTGAAGTGTCCCTTGAATGTGTCCCTTTCTCATTAGTTCTATCACGACTGATAATCCTCACCTTCCCCCACTTGGCTTGCTGTGGCTTCTACCAATTTTAGACACTCTGTGCCATTGTGGAAATGTAGGCCCATGTGCTACATATTCTGATTTTTCAAGTGAAGCTGAAAATACATATTTTCATGTAAACTTGCCCAATCCTTAAAATGTTTGTAACTAATTAAAAAACTTTTATAACACCACGTGCACCTTCGTAGGCCACTAGTTTGTGATTTTTTTTTTTTTTTTCTTTTTTTTTTTGCGGTACACGGGCCTCTCGCTGTTGTGGCCTCTCCCATTGCGGAGCACAGGCTCCGGACACACAGGCTCAGTGGCCATGGCTCACGGGCCCAGCCGCTCCGCGGCATGTGGGATCTTCCCGGACCGGGGCACGAACCCGTGTACCCTGCATCGGCAGGTGGACTCTCAACCACTGCACCACCAGGGAAGCCCTAGTTTGTGATTTTTGACTTAAACATAAGATAAAAATATTATAAGAAAATGATAATGTAAGTGATTTAGTTGTCTTTTGGCATGGGCAAAAGCTTTATGTCAGAATTTCAAAACAATATATGTGTTTTACTAAATAAAAGTGGAAAATACTTTGGCAAAATAAAAAACACTATAAACAAAGTTAAAATATAAATGATAATATGGGAAGAAAACATTTTCAGATAAAAGATTAATGTAATTATTGTAAAATTATGCTTACAAATCAGTGAAAAAAAGAAACTAAAAAAAGCTCTGCACCCTAATAGAAATGAACAAAGGACATGTAGAAATACAAATGTATCTGAAATAAAGTTTGTCCTTACTTGCAGTTAAAGAACTGGAAATTAAAAAGCCATGAGCCGTGAGCATTAACCTATTAGGCAGGTAAAGGCTGATTGCTCAATGTTAGTATGAATATGGGGAAATGGACATGATGTTATACTCTTGGTGGGAATGTGAATTAGAATTTTTTTTTTTCTGGAATGGAATGTGGCAGTATCACATCAGTCAGAGTTTCAGCAGGATCCCGGCAAATTAGGAAAAGAGAAAATGGATTCATCATAAGAAAAATCAAAGTTCCAGGAGAACAGTGAAAAAGGCATTGGAGGCGGGAATTAAAGTGAAAAAGACTGACAAATTTCTAAAAGGAGTGAAGGATGTATTCTCTGATTTAAGAAATCTCAGCAGATCCCAGCAGGATAAATTTTTCAAAAGATCTTAGATATATTGCAGTAAATTCCCAAATGCCAAAGACTTAAAAGAGGTCTTAAAAGCTGCCAGAAGGAAAAGACAGATCATATTTTTAAAATCAATCAGTTAACAGCAAAAATATAATCCAAGGTACTGGAATGATTTTTTTCAGAGTTCTGAGAAAAAAATAATTGTCGACCTAGGATTCTTTATTCTGTGAAGTTGTTTTTCAAGACTGAAGGTGAAATAAAGGCATTTCAAACATAGAGACAACTGAAAAAGCTTGCTATTCACAAAATGTCATTATAAGGACTTCCAAAGGCTCTTCTTTAGGAAGCAGGGCATGATCCCAGGAAAGAGGCCGGAGGAGCAGTCAGATGTGAACAAAGAAAATGATAACTATGTGGGTGCAGCGAAGCAACAGAAGTGAATAATTTATAGGATTTATAAAAATCAAGATAAAGCTAAAATCCTGGAAAGCATTGGCAGATACGTAGTGGAAGAGAGGCATGGGTGATTAGTAGGTCTTGACTTTTTGGAGTGGGGTAAAAAGGTAGACTAGCTTTAGCCCTGTTAGGTTAAATATTCATTTGAAAAATTAATAGTGTGACACTGCAAGAAGGAAGAAGGGAAATGGAAAGAAGGGAGGAAAACAAATCAATCAATCCAAGATGGCAATGAAAGAGCTTTAAAAGCAAACAGAAAAAGTGAAGCAAATAAAAAAACAATAGCTATTAATCCATGTCTATTGATAATTGTGGTCAAATATTTTAAAGACTAGATTGTTAAAGATTTTATTCATGTGCTATTTATAAGAGATATTCCTAAAACATAAGACTTCAGAAAAGTCAAAAGTAAGAGGAAGGAAAAGGGTATACTAGACAAATACCACTGAAAAGCAAGCTGGAGCAGGTATATTAGTATCAAATCAAAAATGTTTAAGGCAGAGAACATTACTAAAGTTAAAGAAGACCACTGATTATTGAGTAAAGGTTCAGTTTATGTTGAACGTATAAAAATTCTAAACCTCTGTGTACATAATACAGTTCCCAAAAATATCATGCAAAATGGACAGAACTGAAAAGAAATTGATAAATCCACCATCATAAAGAGAGATCTTAACCCACCATTTTCATTAATAAATTGATCAAAAGGATGAAAAGATAAGAAGGATATGAAAGATTTGACCAAAACAAATAACAAGCTTGAACCAGCAGACATATTTTGTAGCCAGAGAATGCTCACATTTATCAAAACATACAGAGAACATTTACGAAACTAGATCACATTAGATTGTTAAGCAAGCCTCAAAATATTTCACAGAATATGATCATGCAAGATAAATCACATTCTGGGGACTTCCCTGCTGGCACAGTGACTTAAGAATCTGCCTGCTAATGCAGGGGACACGGGTTCGTGCCCTGGTCTGGGAAAATCCCACATGCCACAGAGCAACTAAGCCTGTGTGCCACAACTACTGAGCCTGTGCTCTAGAGCCCGCATGCCACGACTACTGAAACGCACGCATCTAGAGCCTGTGCTCCACAACAAGAGAAGCCACCGCAATGAGAAGCCCGTGCACCGCAACGAAGAGTAGCCCCCGCTCACCACAACTAGGGATAGCCCACATGCAGCAACGAAGACTCAATGCAGCCAAAAATAAATAAATAAAAATTTTAAAAAAAGATAAATCACATTCTCTAATTTAGAAATTAGTAACAAAGAGATACTTTTGGAAATTAAAAAGCATAGTTGTACATAATATGTGGGACAGAAAGGAAATCTGAATTGAAATCAGAAAATATTTAAAGTGTGATAATTAAAAGACTACTTTCCAGAAGTTGTAGGGCACACCTACATAGAGCAATTTGTAGCTTATATTAGAAAAGGAGAAAGGCTGAAAATGAATAAGTTAAGCATCTAGCTTAAGAAGTTAGTTAAAGAACAAATTAATAAACTCAAGGAAAATAGAGGAGAGAAATAAAAGAATATAAAGAAATTATACAGGAAATGTATAATAGAAAGGATTTTTAAAATAGCTCAAATTAAGTATTTTTAAATAAATTTTCAAGAATAAAAGTGGTCAAAATCAAGGGCGAAAAAGGCAAAGAGAATTCCTAGAAGTAGAAATAGTAGTAATGAAAAAAGATGTAATTAGATGTCAGTGGAAATTAAAAGACTAATTAAAGACTATTAAGAACAACTTCATGCTAATAAATTTGAAAACTTAGATGAAAGGAAAAAAAATCATAGAAAAAAATAAACTGCAAAGTTGAGCTAAGAAGAAAGAGAAAACCTGAATAGATTCAATTAAACAATTTAGACCACTACTTCAGAAAGTACCAGGTCCGGATATTTTACCAAGGAATTCCCTCAAAATTTAAGAAATAGGTAATTCCAGTTTTATATAATCGAATAAGAGTTAACATTTCCAACTCATTTTATGAGGTTAGTATGATTTGACACTAAAACCAGATAAGGACAATAAAAGAGAGGAAAATTACAAGTCAATTTCATTCAACTATAAAAGCAGAAATCCTAAACTAAATGTCAGCAAACCAAATTTGGCAATGTAGGAAAAAATCATGACATCATGCCAAGTTGGTTCATCATTAGAAAGCCTGTTAGTAGTTGTACAATGTTAATACGTTAGAGGAGAACAATGCATATGATAACTAGATGCAGGAAAAGCAGCTGTCATTCATGATAAAAACTCTTGGAAAGATTAGGATTGTGTCTATAAAAAGTCTACAGCAAATATTGTTCTCAGTGGTGAAACATTAAAAGCATTCCTTTTATAACTGAGAGCACCACAAAGATGCTTACTACAATATTCAATAATTACTGGAGGTTCCAGCCCTAGCAATAAGACACGGAAGATAATATAGATGAAATATTGGAAATAAAGAACAAAAGGGTCATTTTGGGGGTAAATGAATACATAGAAAAGTCTAAAGGATATATGCAGACTAATTATTAGAATTAATAAGAGAATTTCATAGGTTTTTCAGCTGCAGGTCCATACACAGAAATCAATTACAATAGCAGACAGTTGGAAAATATTATTTTTAGGAGCTAACATGTACAATGGCAACATAAAAAAAATAGGAAGTACCTCATAATAAACCTAGCAAAGTATGCAGTAAATTTATATAGAAAAATGTTAAACTTTATTGAAAGACATTTTGAGAGTCCTTAAAAATAATTGGGAGATTTACCGTGTTAAATGCATAGGAAGTCTTATTATCATCAAGATGTTAGTTTTCTTCACCTTGATCTGTAGATTCAAGGCCTTTCTAATCAGACTCCCAACAGGGTTTTTTTATGCAGCTTGACAAGCGAATAATACTAAAAGTTGTATGAACAGCATGGAGGGCCAAGAATAACTCCAAGTAATCCTGATGAAGACTAGAAACAGTGTTGGGGATCAGGAGAGGAACGTGCACTCCTGGATATTAAGATTTATTATAAATAAAGCTCAGGTAATTAATACAGTGTGCATTGACTGATAAGTCAATGGAGTAAAATAACTCAGACAGGTCTATGTATGACAGAGCTGGCATTTCAGATCAGTGGGGACTTTCTGTTGACTATTCTATTGGTTATGCATTGGGGTAAGAATGAAAGTGGATTCCTCACAGATACCATACACAAAGTCAGTGCACACAACACTGAGATTTTTTTAAAAATCAGATTATAAAGCAGCATTAAAAAATCATGTCTCCATCTTTGTAAAAAGAGAGAAGAATATATGTGTGATTATATATCTTGAGAAAAATCTGGAGGGTATCAAAGTCAAGGTGACAGGGGCTTCCCTGGTGGCGCAGTGGTTGAGAGTCCATCTGCTGATGCAGGGGACACGGGTTCGTGCCCCGGTCTGGGAAGATCCCACATGCCGCGGAGCGGCTGGGCCCGTGAGCCATGGCCGCTGAGCCTGCGCGTCCGGAGCCTGTGCTCCGCAACGGGAGAGGCCACAACAGTGAGAGGCACACGTACCGCAAAAAAAAAAAGTCAAGGTGACAAAGTGACTATCTCTGGGTGGTTGGATTGTTGATGATTTAACCTTCTCTTTATGCCTCCTTTTTGTTTCTGTTTAGTTTTGGGGTTTTTTTAATACATTAAGTATACATTACCTTTAATTTGAAAAAAAATTTTCATTTTCAGTTTGTTCCCCTATTTTTACTAGTTTAGTCTTCTTTTAGATTATTTTTTAGAATTCTTTTTGGCAACTTCCAAACTGCCTCTTCCCTTCACACACAAAAATAACATTTTCATTGTGAGTTTGGTTGGAATTGTCTGGTGCATAATAGGCATTCAGTTTGTTTGTTAAGTAAATAAATACGGGAACAATTCACATCTTTATACCGGTTAGCCCTTCCAACCAAGAACATGGTATGTTACTCAGATCTTTTCAAGTCCTTTTTTTTTTTCTTTTAATTAATATAAGCTTTGTGATTTTTTGAAATACAGATCTCACACATTCATACAATTATCGTTTTCTAAAATAGTATAGTCTTTCAGTTTTTCCCCCACCTTGAGTCAAACCCTTAACTGTATATCTTTACCATCAGGACTTAGAAGCGTCAGAAAGATGATTTAAACGTAGATAAATACATCCTGTGTAGTGAGATTAAGGACCAGGGTTTATTTAGCTTAGAATAAATGACTGTATTGCAACTGAATACCTATCTCCAAGCACGTGGTAGTGGCCAGCTTTCCTTCAGCTCTGCCAAAGACAGGACACAAAATGAACTTCAACTGAAGTGTGAGCAGTTCAGATTAGAGATTGCAAACTGGCAGTGCGAAGCTGAAGTGGCCCTCAGAAACATTATTTTGGACTGCACGACATAGTTTAAAATTTTGAATTCATTGCTAATTTAAAATTTGGGACATCTCACATAAAAATTTAGATTTCCAGGTTTTCTGGCAAGGCTTAAAATCTGGTACCCTGCACCCGAGTTTCCAGCAGCAGCTGACGGCTGGAGTTCAGTAGCAGCTGCCCCCTTTAAACCAGGTGTGTACTTTCTCCAGTTCACCTCTGTCAGAACCCAGCCCTTTCCTGTTACCTGTCTTGCCCCTTAAGCATTTAAGTGTGCAACCTCAATTCAAGTGGTAAAGGAAGAACTGAGTTGTACACGTATAGGCATGGCATTTTTCATTCAGCCTTTCAGTATTGTTTTTTAAATATGGTTTAAACGAAATTGAGTTATTTGTAGCGAGGTGGATGGACCTAGAGTCTGTCATACAGAGTGAAGTAAGTCAGAAAGAGAAAAACAAACACCATATGCTAACACATATATATGGAATCTAAAAAAAAAAAAAAAGGTTCTGATGAACCTAGGGGCAGGACAGAAATAGACACAGATGTAGAGAATGGACTTCAGGACATGGGGAGGGAGAAGGGTAAGCTGGGACGAAGTGAGAGAGGCATGGACATATATACACTACCAAATGTAAAATAGATAGCTAGTGGGAAGCAGCTGCATAGCACAGGGAGATCAGCTGTGTGCTTTGTGACCACCTAGAGGGATGGGATAGGGAAGGTGGGAGGGAGACGCAAGAAGGAGGGGATATGGGGATATATGTATACATATAGCTGATTCACTTTGTTATACAGCAGAAACTAACACAACATTGTAAAGCAATCATACTCCAATAAAGATGTTAAATAAATAAATATGGTCCTAATAAG
Source organism: Pseudorca crassidens (assembly GCF_039906515.1). NCBI lineage: Eukaryota > Metazoa > Chordata > Mammalia > Artiodactyla > Delphinidae > Pseudorca > Pseudorca crassidens. Next base: position 50,639,411 of record NC_090310.1, on the reverse strand, counting down.
CGGGAAGTAGAGTAGGTGACTTCTCAAAGATCTTTCTTGTCCTGTGAGTCTGCGATCCTGTTGGAATAAATCCCATGGTTCAAGAACACTTTTTCTCAATGTACATGGTCGTCGAAGCTGCAGTGGGCCCTGTGCAAGACAAGGAGCCCACAGAGGTCATGCTTCATCTGGCATCCTCGTCTTGGGCACAGGAAGTTTGACAGCTATTGCAGAGGGACCTGCTTCAACAACCAGCAGTTCAAACAACTAGCTACCTCATTTAGAAGGTTTCTTAAAACTCTGTGTTGCTTTTTATGCCTAGTTATATAAATGTGAGTGAAGGATTTTATAGGTAACTTTGAGTTTTATAAGTACTCAGTATCACATCATTCCCATGAGTACCATGGAGACCATCGTTTTGAATATCATTTCATCTGTGCTTGAATGTTATCTAATCACGGTTTTCATATTTAACGTTAAGGGCATATTTTTATAAACAAAATAGTGGGAAAGTGGTATGCGAACGAAATCTAAAGTGATAGTTTCTCAGTATGTTTTATTCTAATTTTTGTCTGCCCTGAGAAGCTTTCTCATTCAGTGTTAACAATCTCTGATAGATCCTGTAGATAATAAAATTAATAGCACATGTGGCCCGTGGTATTACATACAAAGTCAGTGAGGTTACAGGTAGAAAATTTGTTTTTTTCCAAGTAAATTTGGCCTCAAGTAATTATTTTGTTCACAGGTTTTGTTTTTTTTTTTTTTTAATGGAACTAACCAGTTTGCCCATTTGTTTTGGCATCAAATAGACATAGCTTCATTGTGACTCAGAGTCCAGTTCTGTCCTTATTTAAAGACATGAAATGTTATCTCAAGGGAACTTTTTTGGAGTCTCTAAATGTCTTGGGTAATAAGTGAAACTTTTAGCCCAGGATCAAATATTCCACTTACCCACCCAAATTGTTTCCCAGTTGTGGTCTTAGACTAGGATCCTGTGTGTGTCTTCTTAAACTTAGGACAGGACACTTGTTTTTTGGTTCCCACAGAACAGTTTTTTTCTACAACCCCACCGACATCAGCAATGGTGAAGGTCGCACTTAGACCTACAAAATGTTTCAAAGGGCTCCATAAAGGCTTTTCAAAGACGGTGTCTCATACTTAGTTTTTCCTTTATGTTTCAAGAGATGGCATCAAGCTTATGATTTCTCTACCCTTGACTGTCTGATAAGGACTGGTATGACTTTCCGAATAGGCACAGTTTCAGAAGTCATGAGTTATAACTTCATTTCTCCTGAACTAAATAGCTTTAAAACACACACGTTACCCATCTTTTAAATATATTATGTGTTCCTGGCCTAGTCTAGCACCAAGACATTGTCAGTACTTGATAGGTATGAGACCCTTCCTTCCTACTGTCTTATTAAATCTCACCCAAGTCTTCAGCTAGTGAATGAGCACTGACTCAAGACCTCAGACTGGAAAGAGTCACAAGTCTGAACTGGTGCACAGTATGGAGCTGCTTCTAGTTCAGCCCACAGTCATCTGATTGCCACCAAGTCCCCTTTCTTAAAACAAATGTAGACCAATATGAGATCACTATCACACCTGCTTAGGTAAGCTTACCTTTGCTGAAAATTGAAGTATCTATAAATTTAAGATTTGGTTTCTTCAAAATCAACTTTAGGACTGAATCTTCAAGTCGTGTGTGTTTCAGACTTGGAATTGTAATTATAGCTTTAGTCTGAACCTGCAATTTCCTGCAGCAGCTAAAGAAACCATCAAAATTAATAAATGACTGGCATTCTAAAATAGCATGCAGGGGCTTCCCTGGTGGCGCAGTGGTTGAGAGTCCACCTGCCAATGCAGGGGACACGGGTTCGTGCCCGGGTCCGGGAGGATCCCACATGCCTTGGAGCGGCTGGGCCCGTGGGCCATGGCCGCTGGGCCTGTGCGTCCGGAGCCTGTGCTCCGCAACGGGAGGGGCCGCGGTGGTGAGAGGCCCGCGTACCGCAAAATAAATAAATAAATAAATAAATAAAATAGCATGCAGTTTGAAAATTTGTATTTAGGCAACTGAGATTTTTTCTTTAAAGTTCAAATCCTGAATGGGGGTCATTCTCCAGAAAAACTAGCCTGATCTCTTTAAAAGGTCAGAGTTATGGAAAAAAGGAGGAGGTTATTTTATTATTCTAGGTGTAAGAAACATAACCAGATGCAATGCATGACCTTTGGTTGGATTCTAGTTCAGGAGGAAAGTCAGTGATACACATTTTGGGGGCATTTTGAGAATTTGAACATGGACTGTCTATTTGAGCAATAATGTCATGTCAGTTATGATCATAGTATTTTGTGATATAGGAGAATATCATTGTCTGGGAGTCTGTGCTTGCATATTTAGGAGTAAAACGTCATGATGTCTACTCTGAAATGGTATAGCAAGTGGGTATATGAAATATGATACAATATTAACCATTACTGAGTATAGATGGCGGGCTTTGGGGTGTTCATGGCACTGTTTTTCCTCTTTTCTGGGTGTTGGAAATTTTTCATGCTTGTGCGTGAGGATACTAAGGAAGCCGTCACCTCTGGGAGAGAAGTGTTGTGGGACACAGTATGTCTTGCTGAGGCTGCCCTGTGGTTTGGGAGGAGGCTTCGCTGGAGGGGAGCCATGAAGTGGTGGGCGGAGCCCACTGTGAAGGGTGCTTACCTGCCCGGCTGTCCAGGGGCTCAGCAGGCTGACCCAAGGCAGTTTCCCAGGCTCCCCATGAATTGGTCTCCTAGTCGCCATGGGAGAGGGCTTCCCACCATGGTGCACTGGACCACAGCTTCCCCTTGGCAGTCTTGGGGAAGCTCAAGTCATGTTGGCCAGGAATCCCCTGGAAAACAAGAGAAGCTGGATAGTTTTACAGTAAAAACTCCATGTTGGATATTTGCTCTTAGTGTCTTGGGACTGTGAAATGTAACAACCCAAATAAACGACCACTCCCTTCAAAAGTATTACTCATTGGAGCACAGTACTACTTAAAACTAATCTATTGCCTGGCTAAGCCAGGATGGAATTTGTTCAACTCATACTTGATTTTTTTTGTTTGTTTTTCCCTTTCTATTCATGAAATCTCTGAATTTCTAATAAAGCCATTTGGAACAGTTTATTTTAGGCAGAATGTTAAATGAAATAGTAGCAGAACTCTGTCCTTAAAACATGGACCACCTTTCTTTCTCTCACAAATATTACGACCCCTGCCTCCTTTTTTTCTTGGATACTTAATGTTCTTTGGTGAAGAACAGAAGGAAGTACATGTGGTAATAAGTCATCATCTGGGGCTTCATTGCAAGGTTGTCTGTAGAAAGGTAGCCGGAAGTGCAGCAGCTCTTTATAAAGTACGGAGTGCGGGAGGCACAGGGATGGGAGACTTTTGGGGCTGCTTGGGGGCCATGGGAGACGATGGCCTCCTGCTGGTACTGGATGTCTCATGACATTAAGCAACGCAGAAATATATTATTTCTAGAAGTAGACATACCTGAAGACTCCTGGTGGAAAGGTGCTTCCACTACAAAGCAGTCCTCTCTCTAACCCCAATCTCTTTCTGTGGCTACAGACAGTTTTTTCAAATTAAGGAGGCCCACAGTAAGTAGCTCAAAGAAAACAGGCATCCTTAAGTGTGATTTATAAGTGCCTCTGGATCTTGGAATACCATTGTCATGTAGTTTTCAGATGAATATCACTTTATGATTTCCATTTTGCTTCTTCCCCCGCTGGCCCTGACCCTGGTTCCGGGCATTTAGAATATCAGCGTTGCAAGCTGGTGCCCAAGAAGGGGAAACAGAAGGCCTCCTGGATTCTTTGCCAAGCTGCTATTTAGCTTTCGAGAGTAGTGGAGCTTTACATTAACCCTGGATAATACAGTATCTCAGTAGCCTGCTCAAGTCTGTGAAGCCAGTTTCATTAAAGAGCAAAGATAATGTACTCTTTATCACTGCCTATTATCTATGGATAAATGAAGTACAGCTCCCTAAGCATTTCAGTTCAGTATATTTCAACAGCAGTGAGTTTCTTCGTTTACATATCAAAATTAGTTTGCCGTAAGAACTGACAAAAATACTTCTTGTGTTTTCTCTCTCTTCAAGTTTCTCTTTAAACAATAAGGTTTCCTACAGCCAGTAGAATTTGAACTAAGCAGGTGCAAATCTCTTTTCCATGGTAAACTTACCATTTCTCTTATAGGTGCCATTCGACAGGGTTTTCCACTAAAACCATAACAAGACGCCAGCTGAGGAATGATTGCCTTTAACATAATCCTGTCCAGGAGGGTGGGGGACAGAAGAGGAAGGATTTCAATAAACTCATTTCTCCTAGTAATGTCAGTAGTAAAACAGTCAGAATTTGACTTATACTGCTTTATTTTTCTATAGGGGAAGGTGTCCTACTGAGACAGCTGACCAAGCAGGATTTAGTTATTACTCAAGTGGTATCTCCAGATACCAGGCTTCCTGAGCTCGAGCTTTCCTAGTCGACTTCAGATTTAGTGCCTTCCTACTAATAACACTTTATCGCTGGAGATTTTGTACAGGGAAAAGAGTTTTGAAAATTTGAGCATGCCATCTGACTCTTGATCACCTGGAACTATAAGCATTAAGTGTGATCCACCAGCAAAGACAGAATGACTTCGATATTGCATTTTTGTTGTTGTTGTCAGTCCTTTGGAAGACTCACATGATAAATCATTACTTTGAAAATCACCTTTCTTTGTGTGTTTGTAAATCCCAAATTGTTAAGGACTCCTCTCTTACCATCCCCCTCCCCCAGCAGTAGGACAAATAAACAGATGTGGATGTCACTTCCACTCTCTCGGTGACCTAAGGGCTGAAGTATTTGTTTTAAAGCACTCAGAATAATGCCAGTGGTGTGCATATTTTGTTTGACACTTTAAGCAGAAGAAAGCCACATGACCAAAGTGCAATCCACTTTAAGTATGTTAGGAAAAAATATATTTCATCTCAGTAAATCTGGAGATTATCCCATCATAGATGTCACTGTTATTTCAAAATCCCCGTGACTGAAGCAGTTGTGCTGTCAGAGCCATAGCTTCTGTAGACAGAACATCAAGTCTGTGGTCACTGATGTTCTGGATCTTTCTACGAGGGTGACAGAAGGATACTTGAATGTAAAACTGGAAACTTTAATTGTGTTCTTTATGTACAAGTTATGTCAAAACAATCATAATGATAGTCTTTGGAGAATCCAGTGGGCCTGGAGACCACCTCTTTTTAACTCCTGGACCTTCCAATTTCATAAATAAAATACTGTCTTTAAGAGTTAGCAATTTTCTGAGGTTGTTTTAGAACCTGGGAACCCTCACCAATCTTTGGTGGGCCTTTCACTTCTGATTCTTCCACCAAGTACTGGACTGTGTTAACCGGACGTTTTTACTTGATTTCAGGAGAGTCATCAAGAGAGTAGTCTATACCTGGAGGGGGGCTGGAAGGAAGGAAGGAACTATGCTGGTACTTCCTGTGAGCCACCTGCAATTCCATTGCCACCCTGTAAGGTGAATGGTAATGTCTCCATCATCACAGATGGAATGCATTCCTTTGGACCAGGCTTCTTTCATTTAACATCATGTTTGTGAGATTCAGTTCTGATATTGCCTCTAGTTGTAGCTTATTCACTTTTAGGGGCAGAGTAGGATTGCACTGTGTGACTATTACCTCCTCCCTTTTTTTCAATTAAAAATTCTACTTTTGGGCTTCCCTGGTGGCGCAGTGGTTGAGAGTCCGCCTGCCGATGCAGGGGACACGGGTTTGTGCCCCGGACTGGGAGGATCCCACATGCCGTGGAGCGGCTGGGCCCGTGAGCCATGGCCGCTGGGCCTGTGCTCCACAGCGGGAGAGGACACACCAGTGAGAGGCCCGCGTACCTCAAAAAAAAAAAAAAATTGTACTTTTGATGGGTATTTGCATTGCTTCCAGTTTGGGACTATTGTGAAAAGTGCTATTAACGTTCTGTGTGTTTATGCTTAAGTTCAACTTTAGATGCTGAAAGAAGCTGTACCATTTCATACTTCCACCAGCAGTGCATGAGAATTCCCATTTGCCCACATTATTGCCAACACTTGGCGCTCTTGGCCTTTTTCAGTTTGGCCATTCTGGTGGATTGGAGAGTTTTCTTTCTGCCTCTTCTCTTTTCGTGGGTTGGGGGGGAGGTTCATGTCATATTTTTTTCATCTCATCCTATATAAAGGCTTTACTGTACTTGAATTAGAATAACTTATTTACAGGCGAAATACACCCTTCTTCAAATAGGTATTAAACTCTTCTTTCTGTGAGCTGATAAGTAATGAGCATCAGAAGGTGGCCAAGATTGGTGCACCAGCTCAGCCTGAATTACTCCTCCAACCTGGAGGGACTGGTTGTTAGGCCTGTTTGGTCAGACCTCATTTATTCCAATTTACAAATAAAGTAACTGAGCTGCTTCAGGGACTGGAGGCTATTCCAGGTGCCGTGGCCGGGCCTCCTGGAAGAGCTAAGCGTACACTGTTCACCCCTTCCTCTAAGAGAGGCCCTCTACGGATTCTCTTCATCTTTTGCTCACTAGGTAATCATTGAATGCTCACTGGATGGCAGGCACTGGGCTAGGCCCGTGGGATTCAGTCACAAACAAGCTTATTATCTAATGCTGTCTTCTTTCACTTTACAGGTTTTTATTTGTTTGTTTGTTTTAATGGGGTATACTTGATTTACAAAGTTGTTTTAGTTTCAGGTGTACAGCAAAGTGATTCAGTTACACATATACACATATTCATTCTTTTTCAAATTCTTTCCCCATACAGGTCATTAAAGAGTATTGAGTAGAGTTCCCTGTGCTGTATAGTAGGTCCTTGTTGGTTATCTATTTTATGTATAGTAGTGTGTGTATGTTAATCCCAAGCTCCTAATTTATCCCTCCCCCTCCACATTTCCCCTTTGGTAACCATGGGTTTGTTTTAGAAATCTGTGAGTCTGTTTCTCTTTTGTAAATACGTTCATTTGTATCATTTTTTAAATTAGATTCCACATATGAGTGATATCATATGATATTCACTTTACAGGTTATGGCTTTCAAATCACAGCCTATTTCCTCAAGAGAGGGATACGTCTCCGCTGCCTCGGGGGCTCACAGAATGCAGGTGAGAAGCCAATTTCTTGGGTCGTCAGGCATTGTGCACAATTAACGTGTCCTTAGAGAAGGGGTGAAAACTAAGGAATGAAGATTCCTAGTTGCCTCATAGCCTTCATGAAACTTAGTATTTGCAAGCACTTGTGATTATTTGTGTTTCATCTTGCACTGTTTACTGCCTGCCTGAGCACAGTGAGTGGTGCCACACTCTACTTTCCTTTCCTGCTGCATCTCAGCACTTTCCTTGAGCTTCCAGAGTGACTGGACAGGCAGTTAAACTGTGACTCACTTCACCATTGTCGGTGCACACCAAGGCCCAGGAGTACAGAGCAAGCACGTGCACAAGAAAATGCTTTCCTAGGTGTGTGATGAGGCCTGCTTTCCCCCCACCCTGGCCCCCATTTCCCCAAGTCAAGACGTCCACTGAGGAAATGATTTCAGACGTGTCCAGCCAACAACAACAGAGTCAGATGCTAACGACCGGAAAGAAAATCTAGCTCAGCTTCCTTGGATGATTTTAGTACATAAGACATGAAACAGGGACTTTAAAAAGTAACTGTGTGGAGGTTTGCTCTTGGGATCTGCAGTTACGGGCACTTTCTTTTTTTTTTTTAAATGCATCTTTATTGGAGTATAATTGCTTCACAGTACTGTGTTAGTTTCTTTTGTACAACAAAGTGAATCAGCAATATGCGTACATATGTCCCCGTATTCCCTCCCCCTTGAGCCTCCCTCCCACCCTCCCTATCCCACCCCTCTAGGTCATCGCAAAGCACTGAGCTGATCTCCCTGTGCTGTGCTGCTGCTTCCCACTAGCTGACTATTTTACATTTGGTAGTGTATATATGTCGATGTTACTCTCGCTTTGCCCCAGCTTCCCCCTCTACCCATCCCCCTCCATGTCCTCAGGTCCATTCTCCATGTCTGCATCATCTTTATTCCTGCCCTGCCACTAGCTTCATCAGTGCCTTTTTTTTTTTTTTAGATCCCATATATATGCGTTAGCATACGGTATTTGTTTTTCTCTTTCTGACTTAACTTCACTCCGTATGACAGACTGTAGGTCCATCCACCTCACTACAAATAACTCAGTTTCATTTCTTTTTAATGGTAATATTCCATTGTATATATGTGCCACATCTTCTTTATCCATTCATCTGTCGATGGACATTTAGGTTGCTTCCACGTCCTGGCTATTGTAAGTAGTGCTGCAGTGAACACTGTGGTACATGTCTCTTTTTTTGAATTATGGTTTTCTCAGGGTATATGCCCAGTAGTGGGATTCCTGGGTCATATGATAGTTCTATTTTTAGTTTTTTAAGGAACCTCCATACTGTTCTCCATAGTGGTTGTATCAATTTACATTTCCACCAACAGTGCAGGAGGGTTCACTTTTCACCTCAAACTGTACTACAAAGCTACAGTAATCAAGACAGTATGGTACTGGCACAAAAATAGAAATATAGATCAATGGTACAGAATAGAATGCCCAGAGATAAACCCATGCACCCATGCACATATCATCACCTAATTTACGACAAAGGAAGCAAGAATATACAATGGAGAAAAGTCAGCCTCTTCAATAAGTGGTGCTGGGAAAACTGGACAGGTACATGTAAAAGAATGAAATTAGGACACTGCATAACACCATACACAAAAATAAACTCCAAGTGGATTAAAGACCTAAATGTAAGACCAGACACTATAAAACTCTTAGGGGAAAACATAGGAAAAACACTCTTTGACATAAACCACAGCAAGATCTTTTTTGACCCACCTCCTAGAGTAATGAAAATGAAAACAAAAATAAACAAATGGTACCTACTGAAACTTCAAAGCTTTTGCACAGCAAAGGAAACCATAAACAAGACAAAAAGACAACCCTCAGAATGGGAGAAAATATTTGCAAACAAAACAACAGACAACAGATTAATCTCCAAAAAAATGCAAACAGCTCATGGAGCTCAATATCAAAAAAACAAACAATGCAATTAAAAAATGGGAGGAAGACCTAAATAGACATTTCACCAAAGAAGACATACAGATGGCCAAGAGGCACATGAAAAGATGCTCAACATCACTAATTATTAGAGAAATGCAAATCAAAACTACAATAAGGTATCACCTCACACCAGTCAGAATGGCCATTATCAAAAAATCTAGAAACAGTAAATTCTGGAAAGGGTATGGTGAAAAGGGAACCCTCCTGCACTTTCTTAACTTTAAGTGTCGGTTGACTATGTTACTCTCACAGTGGGGCCTTCCACTCTGTTCAGTTCTCTTAGTAAAATAAACCAGTTAACTTTGTATCTGTTAAAATACAGCCTAGCTACCCTTCCTAGTAGGGACTGCCATTGCTTAAATCTTTACTTTATTTAAATATTGACATAATATAAATCTCAGTTATAACCTAAGCAGAGTGAAAGGGTACATAAGTGGCCTTCTATTTATATAATACCTGGCACCAAATTGTTTAAAATCTGCCATTCTAGCGTTCTTCTTTTCTTTTCTTTTTTTAAAATTTATTTATTTTTGGCTGCATTGGGTCTTTGTTGCTGTGCGTGGGCTTTCTCTAGTTGTGGCGAGTGGAGTCTACTCTTCGTTGTGGTGCTCCAGCTTCTCATTGCAGTGGTCTCTCTTGTTGCAGAGCACGGGCTCTAGGAGCACGGGCTTCAGTGGCTGTGGCTCGTGGGCTCTAGAGTGCAGTCTCAGTAGTTGTGGCTCACGGGCTTAGTTGCTCCTCAGCATGTGGGATCTTCCCGGGCCGGGGCTCGAACCCGTGTCCCCTGCATTGGCAGGCGGATTCTTAACCACTGCGCCACCAGGGAAGCCCTAGCGTTCTTATTTTCGAGAGGAATCATTTGATAGAACTGATCATTTTGAATTCTAGTTCAGATCCACTAATGAACTATGTTTCAAGATTGTGATATTGGGGGGCAGGGGTGCAAATAATGAATTCTGAGTCTCAGTTTCCCCTTCCATAAAGCAGGAAGTGGACTGTTTACCTTTTATCTCAATAAGATATTGGAAGAATTAGTGAATAAATACTAACTGCTATGTTAACTTTGTTTTTCTGCCTTTTCAATGTCCACCCTAGCCACCTAGCCAGATATAGCACCCATGTGGGTCAAAGTTTAAACACACTGGACCCCCTGAAATGGGGGTTTCTGCATGAGAAGGACCAGAGGGAGTCAGATCAGAATAGCAGGTTAGGCCCCAGTCGCGGAGACTGAATGTTTGCAGGTCGCATGGTGAGGAGCCAGGGTGGGGTTCTGAGCAGGGTAAGCGGAGCTCTTGTTGGAACTGCTACCCCACTTGCCCTGAGTAGAATGAATTGGAATAGAGAAGAGTGACCCCCACAAGGAGACAACAGAGGTCCCGGTGAGCAGAGAGCAGATCCCGGAACATCAGCTTGCTAGGCCTTTTGGTATCATTTAACCTCCCCGAGTGGTGTGAGGCGTTAACTGTACAGAAGTTTTGTGTCTGTGTAACTGACACCTTCATGCTTGGCTTGCGTCACTACCTCAGTGCTCTCCGTTGCCATCCGTTGTTGGAAATGTGCAGTGTATGTAAAAGGCTTCACTTTCATGACTCATAATAAAAATTGGTCACATCTAAGAGGAAGATTTTCTCTTTTAGAAAAAGATGGCTTTATTTCTGTTATAAATATGATACGTATTATAAAAAATATTCAGGCAATACAACCAAGTAAAAGCAGGGGAGAGAAGACCCTCCCACCCCCACCCCCCAGAATGTACACTGTTAACATCAGCTAAGCATCCCTCCAAAGATAGGTGGAGGCTGCATGAATGAATGGAGAGATGGATAGACAGATGGAGAAGGAGGCACACAGGTAGTAGCATTTACCACTTTATAGTCCTTTCGTTGAGTGTTGAGAAGTCTGGTTCTGTGATTCATTCAGTCTTCCCCACCCAGAAGTCAGTGGTTTTGCTTTAAGAAGTTGTAATAATGGATCACTGCAACTGTGGTATTGTTGTATCAACTCTACTATTGCACATTTAACCATTTCCTTAAGTTTGATCATTAATTCCTGATCAGTGACACTGCTGTTTTCATAGCCTGGTTCAGATCAGTTGTAGGAGAACCTCTCCAAGACCAGGTGACCGAGGAGAGGATAAGTAAACTAGTAAGAACATTGTCGAGTCACGTTTTCAGATTTTCGTCATCTTCCCGTGTACGTCAGAACACTCATTAGTTAATGTTGACCCTATTTCCTAAATGTGAGTTCTGAACAGAAAACAGCAAACTGACACAGAGGGAAAGCTGTAAAGGCCCTGCCTGGGGGTTTCATGTGATATGATGGCCCAGGGGCTCAGGTGGACCAATCTGCAGCCTCCTTGGCCATCCCTAGAGCTTTGTGCTTGTCCCGCAGTATTGATGACAAACACTGAAATGAGGGGAGGGGAGAAGACACGTGTCTGATACATACACGCTTATTGCTGTAACTCAGAAGTCTGGGACCAAGCATTTCTGTGTTTAGTCTTTTGATACCTTTAGTAATGTGATTTCCTTCATTTTGTACAGAACTCCGGGTATTTCCCGACAGATTTGTGGTCTGCGTAAGTCAGCTTGCATTCAGTCACGATCTTTTGGCAAGTCAGAGTGAAGAGTTGGTACGTATGAAAAAAATTCTGTAAGCAAATAAATCTGCTTAAATGATGAGTTATTATGAAAAATAGAAAAGAGATTGTCGTCTAGTCTCATTCAGCTCTTGAGCCCTCAGTGCATGTTTTAAGGGACCAAAAAGTCTTACCTGTTTTGCATGATAATATTGATTAATTGATGTGCTGCTTCTTTTCTTGAAGACGTCTTGAAAATTTAGCATGATCAGTAGTATCTCTTCCATAGCAATACAAAAATGAGAAAACATATCACAAAAACTGTGAAAATGCTTATGATAGTATTTAAATGAAATATAAAGCATTCTTTAAATGAAATGAAGCAAAATCCACGTTTCCACTAGAAGCTTTCATTGGGGTCAGTGGCTTTTGAATTTTATTCCATGGTGAATCACTGACATTTTCATGAGAACCAGTACTTTTCCCCAGTGTGTTATTTCTTAGCTGATAGGGTTTGTTTTCTCTCTCTTTTCTCGTGCTAAGTTTTGAGCTCCATCAGTCCTATTTCTGTTTCGCTGGAGTTCTCTATGCAGACAAATGGATACTGAAAATTCACTCCTAATGTTATAGTTTACAGCTTTGTCTTTTAAGCTTAGCATATACGTTTGAGAGTCTCCTTGGTGTGTGTGTGCATGCGTGTGTGTGTGCGTGTGTGTATCTTGCTGCAGTCACAGCTCAATCTATCAGAACTTACCTCTGTACCAATTTTTTTTTCATATTTTTGGACTTGGACTTGTGACTTGAAACTTTAACAAAGAGGGAAAAAAATCTAGTAGACATTAAACGTGGGCATGAAGTATGACATGATTATTATGCTTCTAAAATAATTTATAGGGATATTAGATTATCCCTTATGTTTATTATTTTTTAATCCATTTGAAATTTGGCCCACATGGTCTAAAACCAGCTTCTTATCTTATCTTAAATAAATACATAGGAAAAGTGTTTTAGAGACTAAAAGGGTGAACAGAGACCCAGCAAAAGTAAAGAGCAGAGAATGCAGATTTAAATTTAGATACCTTCATCTGTAGCAGATGAGCCCTTCAGAAAAGCCAGTGGGACCTGTATTTCATCTATCAACTAAATGCTAAGTATACACATTAAGTGAAATAAATGGGGCAAACCTGGTGAAAAGTATTGAAAGTTTATTTGTGAAGTATTTGTAGGATGTTGAGTTATCTTAGTAAATTAATAAATACTAAAGTCGTAATGCTGTTGGCAAACAGCTATAATGTAATATAGCTTAACTGATTCTCAGACCAATGAAGAAATTGATTTGTGGTTTGAGAAAACAACAATTAATTGTACCACAAAGTACTACTGTTTTCACATGGAATACAGAAGAAATTAGATCTTGTATGGTATGTTATATTAATATGTAATATTTTAAATTATTAAGGGTGAGTTAAAATATCTCCATACAAATGAAATATTATCCTCCTTAGGGGCACTGGTATTTATACAGATGTAAGTTTCCTATAGCTGCTGTCATATAAATCTTATAATCTGGAGGACATCCTAAATATTAAGAATTGTCATTCTGAAAAGTTGACTGGTCTGAGCCTTTTGCGTGAGCCAGTTCCGTGTTCTCATATTCAAAATGTTCTGATATCCAGGGATAACAGTGTCAGACTTAACCACTTAGCTTATGAGAAAAGTGCCATTTACATCATGAGGATCTTTCACTGTTTGGAGTGCTTCTCTTTAGATGTAGTCAGTCTCTCTCTTGAGCTTCCTTTTTCCCCACCTCTGACCATCCTTCACATACACGCTTTCCCAGCCACACGTATACAAGTCAGCTAACGCCTGGCACTGCCAGATGGCTCCATCCCAGGCACAGGCTCCGTGCACCCCTCTGCATGGCCAGCCTGCCTGTACAGCGCCCCTCCTCACAGGCCTGTCCACCGCTTCCTCAAGCTCCTTCCCCCAGAACCGATAACATACCCAGGTCAAGCAGAGGGCCCTCTCTCCCACAAATGGCCCGTCCAGCCAAGGCCACAGTCCTTCCATTACAAGTGCCTTGGACTCTGTCCTCATTGATATTTGATGTCTGCAGATCCCTCCAGTCTCAGCTACTTAAGGATCAATAAACAATCCTTCCCTCCCAGAATTGCCTTCTGCCAGAGAGAAGGCAAAGTTACTCCCGTTATTCTTACTCTCTCTCAGATGCTCAAAGCCAGTGAGGTCTGGCTCTCCTCTGAGTATCCCTTGAACTTCCTTACATTTCTTAAAGCTTCGAATTCTTTTATCAGTTTACACTGATACTCACCACAAGGCCGGATCCGTCTCATTTTCTCTTGGTAGTTACTCTCCAGGAATGTCTGACTGAGCGAGGCCTGGGGAATGGGCTTCCTGAGCAGCTGTATCAGAGGTACTTCTTTGGTATAAATGTCAATTATTTTTCCTATAACTGTTTACTGAACTCCCTCTTCCCCAGCCACGGAAGTGATGGCGGTGAGTCAGTACCTGGGCAGCAGCCAGGGAGCCTTTAACTCGTGCTGTTGCCTTGAGTAGAGATGCCTTTTCTCCTGCCTTTTTCCCTTTCCTTTCCTTTCCTTTCCTCGATCCTCAGTGTCTAAATAATAGTCAGGTAGGAAATCTGCGAGTGCCTCTTCAGAGCTGCTCCTCCTGGACACAGGGAAGCCAGATGCACTCAGCTCCCAGGTTCCTAAAGGTGGCAGCACAAAAGAACCACTGTTCCTGATCAGGCGGCCCAGAGGGAGTAATCCCCCTCCTTTGGGGGCAGAACGAGTGCAGTCAGTGCTGCCCCCCAGCACCACGGAGGTCTGTCACACACACACGCCCGTGCACGAGGGACTCCCCGCATGGAGTCCCTCGTGCACGGAGGTCTGTCACACGCATACCCCAGTGCACGAGGGACTCCATGTGGGGAGGTGCTCCGTGTTGTTGCAATAGCTCTGCCCTGAGTGCCCACGTGCCAGGGATGTGGGAATCATGATGTGTACTTTGGGAAGAAAGGGCATTATTACGAGATGAGTCATTGTATTTTTCTTACTACAGTTTCTCATAAGAAATCTTGAAGCCCTTATAGCCTAAGTTTGGGACCTATTGCTAGAAATGGAGCTGGGAAACCTTTTTGCAAGATTTTACCTTTAGTTTCATAGCTTTGTTTTTCCCTTCACCTTCTTTTCCCTAGAAATACTAAGAGCAGAAAGTAAATTTGTATGGTGCTCAGTGTATCCCATTCCAGCAAATGTTTTCTTTCGTGTTTACAAACCCAGGTCCCCATGTAAAGACTGCTTTCTTCTTTAGATGTAAAGCCCAGGGGGGCTTTGGGAAATTTAAAATTGTTTATCATTTTATCATTCCTTTATTAAAGAAATAACGAACATAACCGAAGTCATAGCTTTACTTTCCAAAGTAATAACTTTATTGTGTAAATAATCACAGAACTCTGTATATATCTGGGACATTTCAGAGTCAGCACAAAGCTGCTGTCTCATAGAACACTGGTTACAGCGGCTCCTAGTCTCTGGAGACCTTCCCATCTGCTCTCACCATCACATTTTAACATAGTTTCCTGAGTACTGGCTGTGTGCCAGGAGCTCTGGTAGGCACTGGGGAAACAAAGAAAAAGAAAAACAGTGCTCTTGCCCTCAAGGAGCTTACAGTCTGGCAGATCAAGGGTACTGAAGGTGACCCAGGTGACCTAAAAGTTGTAATTCTAATAGAGCCTCCTTTTTTCTTAAAGACGTACCCGTTCTGCACTTTAATGGTTCATTCAGCTGCTCTCTACAGTTCGGGAAGGGAAGTCCAAAATTCTAAGTTACTTTCTTTTAAACCTAAGCTGTAAAAGTCTGTGATTGTTTGGGAAATTAAAAATGGCATTTAGCACTAGAGCTGCAGAAAAGTGGATGTGTACGTTAAGATATTCAGAAGCTCTGCCTCACCTTCATTTGATTTGTGGCCAAGCTGTGAAAACAGCTGTTAAGATTCTTCAGAAAGCGCCAGGCCCTCGCCTAGAGTGGAAGGATTGCTGGCACGCCCTGACAAGAGACAATATTTCAGCACTAAACTGAACACTTCTCTTAAGTCAAGCTACTGTTTAATGTTAGAGAATCCTCCTTCTAGTTTATGAGTATAAAACTGAAATGCAAATGAGTCTAAAGAAGCAATAAACTGCCCTAGCCTCGGTTATTTTTAGCTCGGCTGTCATATTTCTCAGCTGTGCGTAACTGAACCTCTGTGGGCCTTATTAGCCCTCCTCTCAGTCTAGGGGGAGGGTATCAGATTATCTCAAAAATACTTTCTCACACTGAATTTCTATCAGAGAAAGCAGATGAAAATGTAGCTAAATAAAAACCACAAAATGATTTTGCACAAAAGAGCATTTTACTCACAGCTTTAAAAATTGTGATTGAAAAAAAAAAATTTCAGGGGAGAGTTATAGTTTAATCTTAGGAAAGATAAATAGAAATTATAAGGAAACATTTCAGTCCTTAAGTTTTTAGACTAGAAGAAATAAACAACAATTTGACTGTGCACTAACTTCTGTACCCTGATGACAGAATTATTTAGCTTCCTTGAGGAAACTTCTGTGTAAGTTTAAAACAGATCATTCAAGAGAGGAACTCTTTTTTTTGTACCAAAAAACTTAAATAAGTAGTGGATGATTTTTCTAGGTTTTTCTTACTGTATCGTAGACTTTAAGAATCCATTCTTCTTATCTTATTGTATTTCCTAAACAATGCTAGTGATAAATTACATGGAAGCCATTAACAAGAGATTCCTGTAGCACTAGGCAAATTTCCTTGAGTGGGAAGAGGTCATTTCCATATTTTGCATTTCCCACAGTGTTCTGAACTTAGTTTTTTACTTAATAACTGCTTACCAAAATTGTACATGTTCATTGTAGAAAAGATTTTAGAAACTAAAATTTACCCGCGACTCCCAACCCAAAGATAACCTCTGTTAATGATCTAGTCTGTACTCCTGTGTAGTTCGTACTTGATAACTAAGTTTGGTCTGTATTTATTTTAACTAGGACCCACTCATTTGTGAATTGTCTGTTTATGTCAGTTTTTTTATTGGTATTTTTGTATTTCACAAACTCCTTACTATATAAAAACTTCTTACGTAGTAAGGAAAATAACTTTCAGTGAGTTTATCATTTACTTTTCAATTATGTGACGTTTTTGCTGTGTGGTAGGTGTCTGTGTCCTCAGCCAGGCCTGTAGTTGGGCTGGATAAGGATGGGAACTATAGCGGCATCCATCACCTGCCTGCCCTTCCCTTGTGTGGACTGGCAGGTGGATGATGCTAACAAAAATGCTTCAGGGCAGGAGCCTCGGGCGATGAAGATGCTCTTGGTTGGTCTGGCCTGTCTAGAATAGTTTTTCTAGACAATGACAGAGATCATAAGAAAATTTTTTCTCAGGGGCAATCATTTTCTTTTAAGATCAACTGTCCTTTGCTTGTATGTTACAGTAAACTGAGGTTTTGTTCTCCCTTCCTAATAATAAAATTCTCCCAAACGATTAGCCAGCAGTACTTGTGAACAAGATGTCTCCTGGCCCCCATCTCCAGCCCTCCAAAGGAACCTGCCCTTTGCTGAGTTAGAACAGGTAGAATAGATAAGTTAGGGTAGGGCGTATCTCGGTTAGAATAGTTAGATAGGGTAAGTTAGAATAGGATGTATCTGGGGCCTCTAATCCTTTGTGCCTTTTCCCCATAATGTGCCTTTCCTGTGAGAAGCCTATAATCTCCCTTTGATGACTACTTAGATAATCGATTGAATTAAGCAAAACATGGCAGGGAATAGAACAAGTGAAAAAGGAATCAAGTGAAATTACAAGACTTGACTTTGACCACTTTCTCTCCCCTCACTCACTTGATGACCTTGGACAAGTCATTTGGCTTCTTGGAGCATCCATCCCCAGACTTACTAAGCAGAAGTAAAAGTGATGCCTGCCATGCAAGCCTTCCCAAGGATCAAGTGAGATGATCAATACAAAAATGTAAACTCTAAAGGGCCAATGCAATATTAATTGTTATTATCACCATCATTCCCATTCTTCCCCAAAGAGGAGTTAATTTAAATGCCATTAAACCAGAGTAGCAGATAGCTAAACACCTTACCCCCTGTGCCAGAAATGAGAAAAATACTTGCACATGTGATTTTCTCAAGAAGCTCAACACTCTCATTTTTCATCTCCATTTGCCAACCCAGCTTCATTTTACAACTATGAAAACTGAAGTACCAAAGAGTTAAGTGACAAAGCCCCATTTTGGCAGCAAGTCAGTGACGGACAAAGGGGTACAACAAGAGCGTAAACTCAAGACCTCCTGCGGGAGCTCTGTTAACCACCATCCAGGGGAGGAGGAGGTAGAGTAGAGACCACCGGTTAAAACGCCTTTCATTTCCAGTAGCTGCCGGTATACTCCCAGTGAGACATTGCTTTGGAGGAAGAACCCAGTCACTGCTCTGAGGTACAGAGGAGCTGGGAACCAGCAGATCTCTCAGGCCAACTTCCTAAAAGCCACACGGCCAGGAGAACACCCACGGCGATAGCACAGACGGAGTCGACGTGCAAGGGGATTATGTTGGGAAAGTTCACTAGTACACAGATGATTTAGAATTCGGTGCTCATTTTCCCAAGGAAGCAATGCCATAAATGGGGCGAGGTTCCCAGACGAGTCCACAGAAGTCTGTCACTATCATGAGATTGGAGACTTGGAAAGGGGGTCTCCCTGTCTGTGTCTGAGGGAGATGGGAAGAGCTGTTCCTTCTGCATCCCTGGGCAGAGGGCCAGTTCTGAGCAGAATTGTGAAATCAGACAGTCATCTGTGGTGTCTTTGCTCTGACTCTCACGCCTCTTCCCACCGGCAACCAGGGCCACACTGGGCCCTCCCTGGCCAGTCCTGCCACCTGCCTGGCTGCCCTGCACATTTACCCACCTCTCTCCTCTCCCATCCTGTCCAGAGCCACAAGCTCGGCCATGGGAGATGTCAGGGAAAAGATCACCACCACGAACGATGGGCTGGCAACCTTCCTGTGGGTGTTGGCGTTTTTCAACCACAGGCCTCTGAGGGAAGGTATTTTTGAATAAGGAGACCTCCAAGGGTTGGGGTAGTTCTGCCTGGGGTAATTGCCATTAAGTTTCTCTCTACTTTTCACAGCTATTTCCCTTCAGCTTTTAAACTGGGCATTATTAACCTATGATTCATGAATTATCTGAAATTTTTTTAAAGAGTGGTATGTATTTTTATGTTTTTCTGGCCAGAGTGAAATAGCTGTCTTCAATTCTCAGAGTGGTCAGTGAGTGCTCTCCCTTCTTAAGAAGCACTGGTCCCAAACCTACAAATTCTTTCAAGCACCCAAGTTTTCTCACAGTTGTGTGGCACCAGAGACTCAACTGTGGGGCCCAAGGCTGTTTAGGATTTATTTTTAGGTTCTCGAGGGTTAGGTAAGTGTACACTGGAAAATCCCTATGAAATGTGTACTTCCTGCAAGATCACTTCCTT
This sequence comes from Pseudorca crassidens, assembly GCF_039906515.1. Classification (NCBI taxonomy): domain Eukaryota; kingdom Metazoa; phylum Chordata; class Mammalia; order Artiodactyla; family Delphinidae; genus Pseudorca; species Pseudorca crassidens. The sequence continues at coordinate 50,620,151 of NC_090310.1, read as the reverse complement.
GATTTTTTTTTTCACTGATTTCATTTTCAGGTTAACATTCTTTTCAACTATTTTATTGGTACTTTCCTAGATCTGCACAAGATAGTTTCACAGTCATCAATTCAGAAGGAATGAAAACTTAAAAAAAATTATTTTTAAAAAACACACTAGGGGGGCTTCCCTGGTGGCGCAGTGGTTGAGAGTCCGCCTGCCGATGCAGGGGACACGGGTTAGTGTCCCGGTCCGGGAAGATCCCACATGCCGCGGAGCGGCTGGGCCCGTGGGCCATGGCCGCTGAGCCTGCACGTCCGGAGCCTGTGCTCCGCAACGGGAGAGGCCACAACAGTGAGAGGCCCGCATACCGCAAAAAAAAAAAAAAAAAACACTAGGGTATCTTAGGGTATCTGCTGCTAACCCAAGTGGCAGCATCATCAGCAAGGCTGTGCTCCTCTTCCCCTTAGAGACTTGTCCTTTCATGGGAGGGCAGAGAGATGGAGGGCCTGTGGGCCAGAGGACCCTAGTGAAGCGCAAAGCTTGTCCCTTGGGAATTGGGCAGATGGCATGGCCTCTTGGGTGTCACTTTCCTCATCTCTGTGATAGGGGAGGTCATGTCTGCCTGGTGGGTGTCTCATGAGGACTGGTCCCTATACCGAGTGCTTTGTCTGCGGCATCTCAGTACAGACGTCCTCCATCGTTATCACCTGCAGAGAAAACGCCTTCAGGCCACGGTGGGATTCTTGAGATACCACTTTCCTTTTCTTGTACCTCTTTTTGCTTTGGTTCCTTTGAGCCAATGCACACATGTATGTTTCTATACTTTCTTTTAATTGTTCGTGACTACTCTGTCCCATCTGTTTTGTCCTTTTCACTTCCTTCACTTATTAAATATCAAATAATTTAAGAAAATCTTAGAAGTCAAATTTGGGAAAGAGAGACCTCTTCATTTTAAGACGTGTGGTTTCTGCATGACCAGGTTGCGTCACCGTCTAAGACTGTGGTCACTGTCGTATTTCAGGCTCTACTTGGGCTGCTTTTCTGTGAGCAGCTCCTTTTGTGTCAGGTCACATTTCACCATGCTGACACTCCTGGAAGTCATCAGGCATCACACTGAACTAGGAGGAAAACTTTTCTTTCTGCCTTATTATTACAAGGTCATGAAGAACTGAAAGTAATTCCAGTTTTTTACTTTAATATTAGTATTTGCCCCTCCCCCAAATAAGCTGATAATATATTATCTTTGTGCTGCTTTTATAGTTTGCAAAAAGCTTTTAGTTTTGCCGAGTGTTGTCACATACAATAACTTGTTAAGTGCAACAAACCTGAGAAGAGATGGTGTCAGTCTTGAACCTTTTAGTTTTCAAGGGACAGGAAGGCCAGCTTTAAATGGCTTAGGAAGAAAAGGGAGGTTTTTGGCTCATGTGCCTCAAAAGCCCAGAGATCAGAGGACAGAGACTTCCATCAGGACTGTTTCTCACCATCTGTTGGCATTGCCTTCCACTGTTTGGCTTCATGGTCAGCCTCCATGTGGTGGTTGGTCCTGGTGGCTGCAGGTTCATGGGAAAAGAGAGCAGGCCCCTTCCTGGGCCACTGTAGCCCATGCATCTCTATGAGGCTCATGAATTCTGAACTCCGATTCGCCTGGCCTGGGTCACAGGCCCACTTCTGGAGTCAGGCTTGGAGATGAGTCCTCCTGAAAGGCATGGACTTTGGATGGACAGTGGGGACATGACTCCCTAAAAGAAAATCTGTGTATTGTTTCCAGGAGATGGGTGAGGGCCCACTATATAGCTATTATCACCTCCCCCCCCATTTTTAAAAATAGATGAGGAAACTGATGTTCAGAGAAGATAAGGGGCTTGTCTAGATGCCACAGTGAGATAATGACCTAGGGAAGCTGGACCCACGGACTTTGGGCTCAGTGTTCTGTACTCTTCCTCCATCTCCATCTCTAACCAAGATGGCAAATTGACCCCCTGGGCACAGTGGGGAGAGTGCTGCACCAGGGCCAGGCCTTCTCGACTCAATCCTGCCCCCAGCTAAATGTGTGGCCTTAGACACTTAATCTCCTGGGTCTCGTTCTGTCAAATAGGGACACTACCTGTCTGCCAAATACTCAGTGAGGCCCCAGTGAGATGTGGGGAAAGAATTTAATCATGTAAGTTTCCTACAGATGCAAAGCATCCTTCGCCTTCTTATAAACCCATGTGGTCTGCGCAGGTGTCAGATTTTCTTTCACAACAATGTCAAGAAAACGTGCTCAATGCTTTCCAGTTTCCAAAGTGTGTTTCATACCTCTTGCTGCATTTAACTTCCCCAAACAATCATGAACCAACTATGAGGGGCTTAAGGAACTGGCTCTGGGACAAGCCACCAAGTGGTGCTATTCCTTGGCCTCTGTCCCCTCACCTCTGTGCTCCACCTTGCATCCCAGGAGCGCTAACCTGATGTGATCAGTTCTGGGTGTGTCGTTCTGAGCAGATGTGATCACAAGGAATTCAGATACAGTCACATTATGAATGTGATTTAACGGCTATGTATTCTAATATTCTATGGATTACTTTTAAAATATCCTGGTTGGGTTATTAGCTGTTTTCATTTGGAGTAAACAAAACAGAATCAGAAGAAACTCATGTATATAACCATGAGAAAATAGATCCAACTCTCAAAAGATAAAGACTGAGAGTACCATGTTACTGCATTAAGTGCTTCTGTGAGAAAAATCCTAACAGCACTGAGGATCTTTTTTTTCCCCCTTCTCCCGTTACTGCCTTCATATCTGGCAGAATGTTCTACAATCCTGGAAACAAGAGTTTGGCGGGATAACTTCTGCCATACCTTCCACCCAGGGCTGTAAGGGGGGGCCAGTGCACCAGGCTGCGGCAGGCAGTAGCTGGCCTGAGCTGTGACACTGGTGCCCACACAGGGTCAGCTGACATCATGGCCCCCAGGATCTATCCACCCTGGACTGATACTGATATCCTGGGGGCCTGCAGCCAGGTGCCAGGGGACTGGCAGCAACATGTTCCCAAGAAGCCATGCTGTCCGATGAGCAGTGGGATTGCATTCGTGCTGCTTGTCCACGAATGCGGCGCGGTAATAAGAAAACTCCCTGCCTCCCCAAGTTGTTTTGAGGGTGTCATTGGTGAATACATGCAAAGCTTCTGAAACAGTGCCTGGAACTCAGTTGCAGGTTGACACATGGTGGCTGATCACATCCCACCAAATATGCCTTTTGCAGAGTCATCCCAGACTCACCCTCCATTACCCACCGTGCCCAGTCCAGCTACCACCCAGTTTCTCTGCTCCCCCTTTACTGCAGAACTCTCCAAAAGCATTGTCCGCACCCATGCTGGCCAGTACTGTGGCCACTGGCCACATCTGGCTATTAAGCATTTGAAGTGTGGCCGGTCAGAAATGATATACTAGAAGTGTAGAATCCACCCCAGACTTCAAAGGCAGTACGAAAATATAAACTCTCTCAATAATTGTATATGGATCACGCGTTGTAAAGGTAACATTTGGAGTTGAATAATGCATTATTGAAGTCTAATGTCACCAGTTCCCTATTACTTTTTCATGGGTCCCTGGAAGATTTAAAGGCACCTGTACAGCACAGGTCATATCTCCACTGGAGAGTGCTGGGCTCCACTCTGCCTCCACTTCACTCTTGGACACATTCCAGGTATGCTTGGGTCCCAGCGCTTCACCAAAAATAGCTTTCGTCAAGTCACCTTCCACTGGTCAGTTTTCACTCCTGAAGGCTCAGCAGCTTTTGACACGGTTGTCACTTTTAACGAAGCCATTTCTCCTCTTGCCTCCAGGGACACCATGTTATGTTGACTCTTCTCTTTCCTCACTAACGATTCCCTTTTAGTCTTCCTTCCTGAATCCTCGTCTTCTCAACTTCTTTTTTCTCATCCAAACGCACTCCCACTGGAGCTCGTCCAGACAGATGCCTTTAAATACCGTCTCTGTGGACTTCCCAGCTTTGTGTCTGCAGACAGAACTCTTCCTAGAAGCTGTAGCTTAGCCACCTGCTCAGCATCTCCATTCTTCATCCAGGACAGCTCTTAAAGCTTACATACCTAAAATGCATTTCTCGGTTTAACTTCCCCAAGGCCGCCCCCCCCCCCCCAGTACTTCCTGTATTGGTAAAGGGTGACTTCCTTCATCCGGTTGTTTAAAGCACGGATCATGGAGTTATCCTCGACTTTTTTCTTCCGCTCACTCTCTATATCCAAGCCATCAGCTTATTCTGTTGGGTCTCCCTTCAAATTGTATTTCCAGTCAAACTACTTCTCACCACCACCTGCCTCCTCCAAGACCCACCATCCTTGAATGGACCATTGCAGTATCCTCATCACTGGTCTCCCTGCTTCCACCCTTGTCCCTCTGTTATACCCAAGGTGATCCATTTAAAATACCAAGTCACTTTTCTTCTTGGAACCTTCCAATGGCCTTACCATCATCAACACACACACACACACACACACACACACACACACACACGCACGCACCTCTTACCTGCTCCCTGACCCCTCCCCAGGTTTGAAATGCTCTTTTCAGGTGCTTGTGCAGCCCATCCTCCACTCAGGTCTGTGGGTAGAGCTTACCTTGTTACCTCCCATAGCCTTCCCTGACCACTGTATGTAAAACTGCACCCCAGCAACCCTTTAGAGGTTCATTTCTCCTCATAACATCATCACCACCTGACATTGTATGGTTTTTTGTTTGTTGTCTTCCCCACTGGGATGGAGACTCCATGAGAGGAAGAACATTTTCTGAGGGTCCATGTCCGTCTCTGCAAGGACCTCAGACAATGCTTGGTGCAGAGTTCAGTGGTGCCTGATTGGATGACTCTGCTTGGTTTTCAATTCCGTGCCCCTAAGAACAGAAGTTTAACTCTGCCGGGTATCAGAATCACTTGGGAACTTGCTAAAATGTGCGTGCCCTGATCCCACCACCCTCTCAGCCCCGAAACCCAAATGCAGTAGATTCTGGGGTAGAATCCTGGACATTTTTGAACAAGCTCCGCAGGTGATTTTTTTTTTCTTTTTTTTTTTTTTGCGGTACGCGGGCCTCTCACTGACGTGGCCTCTCCCATTGCGGAGCACAGCCTCCAGATGCGCAGGCTCAGCGGCCGTGGCACATGGGTGCAGCCGCTCCGCGGCATGTGGGATGTTCCCGGACCGGGGCACGAACCCGTGTCCCCTGCATCGGCAGGCGGACTCTCAACCACTGCGCCACCAGGGAAGCCCTCCCCAGGTGATTTTGATGCTGCATACCTGGGCCGCTCTCTGCCCGATGCTGCCTTGGCGTGCCAGTTTACATCTGTGTACCTGCTGCTCTGCTCTCTTGAGCTTTGTTTCATGCACATCAGTAGTCCTTGAATCACCTGGGAGCCTAAATATAGATCTCCTAGCCCCACCCCAGATCTTGTGACTCAGAACTTCCAGGGATGGGTCCCAAGAATCAATATTTTTGAAAATCCCTCTGTGCCTCTGATAACAGCTAATCTTCCCACTAGCCTTTGGGAGGCCTGGGTATGTTTTATGGACTCCTTGAGGAGGATAGAAACTTAAGAGCGGGTATTTTTAATGTCTTTTTTAGGCCACCTTCACTCCCCATCCCTCATTAATCCAACAGTGTTCTGTTCAGAAGTAGTACTCAGTAAGTCACTGTGGAGTGAATGAATCCTTGATTTATCCACAATTGCAACTTGCTTTGTAACTTGAACATCCACTAGTATTTCTAACTACATTTCAACCCAGCTCATTCTGGTGGGTATTCTCTTTGTAGTCCTTTCTGTCCAGGAATTTAAAATATGTTTCCCAGGTCAGACCAGACAGCATTGGGGGTAATACCCACCCCCATCACCCTTAGACACTCACCTGCTCTGCCTCCCCATTGGACCTGTGCTGGGGCGCATGGGCTTTGGCTGTCCTTGACGTGCGGTGCATCCACTGGTTTCCAGAGCATCCCCAGGAATGGAGGCGGGCCTGACCCCTTGCTCTGGGTGCCTGCCTGGGCTGCTCAAGCTGCTGAGGAGGGTATCTCCCTAATTAGACTTCTGGGGCCGGTGGCCTTGCTCCACTTCGGTTTGGTTGCTCCCTGAAACTGTATATAGACACACCTTTACAGGTGGATGTTTTTATTTTATTTTATTTTTAATTTATTTATTTCATTTATTTATTTTTTGCTGTGTTGGGTCTTCGTTGCTGCATGCGGGCTTTCTCTAGTTGCGGCGAGCGGAGGCTACGCTTTGTTGTGGTGCGCGGACTTCTCATTGCAGTGGCTTCTCTTGTGGAGCACGGGCTCTAGGCACGTGGGCTTCAGTATTTGTGGCTCACGGGCTCTAGAGCTCAGGCTCAGTAGTTGTGGTGCCCGGGCTTAGTTGCTTCACGGCATGTGGGATCTTCCCGGGTCAGGGATCAAACCCGTGTCCCCTACATTGGCAGGTAGATTCTTAACCACTGTGCCACCAGGGAAGTCCCTACAGGTGGCCATTTTTAAAACCAAAACCAAAAGTATTACCAAAGGTAAATAAATAAATGGGGGGAGAGGTGACCAGGGAAGATAGTTGCAGCATTTTCTTCCTTAGCTAGACTCAGAGCTAGAGTCCAGGTTGTGAAGAATCGTTGATGATTGATGCTGACCCATAGCAATCCTCTTGGTTAACCCGTTTCTTAAATCCTGAGTCCCCGTGCAGTGCTCACTCTGGACTTTGGATGGCCTGCCCATAGCCTTCTTGAATATGTTGGGTTTGTCTGTACTCTTTGCAGAAGATGTCAGGGTCGTTAGTCACACAGAATCGGAAAAGCAGCAGTGTCATCCGGGTAAGCCCTGGAGGCACTTGCCACCTCAGCCTTAAGACTTTTGCTTCTGTATAAGCCACGGTTGCATTTTGATGCCAGATGTGAGAAGCCATTAGTAATCAGGACAAGTCCCTTGGGAAGTCCTGCTCCGAGGTGGTAGCTGCTTCCTCTGGAATACTTGTTTGGGGGGCACCGGAGGCTGCGATTTAGTGACAAAGGGGAGTGAATTAACCCTAAAATGTAAGAGTGAGAGATTTCTAATGAGATCTGACAGTTCAAGGGCTGAAGGAGTCTAATCTCCTTTCTCCCCTGCCCACCCAGTCTTCATACAAATGTAAATATGCCTCCTTCAACAAATTGCCAAATGTGGTTTTAATTTGGAAGCAGGAGACTCTGCCTCACCTTTTTCTTTGTTCTTTTTCTTTTCTTTCCTTCTTTCTTTTTTTTTTTTTTAAACACGAAGTCACAGGTTTTGTATGTTTTGAGCTGGACATTTCCTTCTGTCACACTGTCACTCTTTCTGTTGTTGTTTTCTTCCAAGGACATTTCCCCCATTGTTTGTTGTCAGACGACTTCGGGAGGAGAGTCGATTGTCCTTTGTTTTTTAGAGATGTTTTTGAAGTTCCCATAGGAAATGCAGAGTGCTCTCTAAGCTTAAAAAATATATAAATAAATAAATAAAGGCAGCGGTTGAATCGAATATGAGATGCAAAGAGTGTCACTATCACAGCATCATATGTTATGTGGTCTGTGCAGTATCCATTGTTGTTATTTATGACCCTGTCTGCCTCCATTGTGGACTTCTTCCAGCCTTGGGGAATTTACATCATTCCTAATAGCAAAAGGCTTTCTGGTTCCCACAGAGTTGTTCAAAGCCTGACTCATGCTCCTTATGTTAATTGTTCAGCTCTGAAAATACAGCACTTACAGGGTGTGGTTGTAAGGGGGAGATCTACTGTACTTATAGGGCATGTTTAGAAGTGTTTCACACATAAATCTCAATCTCTTTCTCTGTCATTTAACTTTTAAACTAGTCCTTTTTAGTCATCTAGTAAGTCTTAGGGAAAAGAAAAGGGACAAGCATCAAAATGCAATATAATCCAATAAAACCTATTGTATTCTATTCACTGACTCTTCAAACTGACTTGGGTCATAACTGGACATGACTCTGAGTGACATTGGTCCAGGTCTGAACCATAGGCAGAGTTAATGAGAGCTAAAGGCTGGTACTTAGTGGCTCAGGGCAGTGATTGTACGAAGCTCATGGCATCACTCTGTGGGACACCCGGGCATCACACTGCTGGCTGCCGCCTACCAGGCTCTCTGGGGCTGTCATTCTTAATTCCAGTGTAGGTCTAAAGCTAGGACCTACTGGTACCTTACCAACACCATTCCTTGTAGCAGCAACATTTTACTGTGGAATTGGCTGGAGAAGGGTACTTAGAAACGTACCAGAAAATAAAAGAAGTTAACACCTTTTCTGAATGATCTACATGCTAACAAAAAGGAAACAACTTTCCAAAAGTAAGAAATGGGTCAATGTTGGTGATGGTTGGGAGGTTTTTACGTTTTATAATTGCTTCCTTATGAAGCTTCCATGGGAATATATAAGGATAGATAGATAGATTACCTAAGAATTATCTAAAACCATGTTAGTGCTGTCAGTTTAAGGAAAAAAAAAAAACCTCCCAGTTTTTTAGTAACCAAGATTACAAACTCCAGTTTTCAAAGTACCCGTATTGAAAGGCTTAACTCTTGACACTGTCTTGAGTATTGCAAAAGCCATATTTTGCATTTTTGTCAATAGAGAAAATGTAAGAATTCTGAGGCTAATCAGGGTACAGACCACTGTGCCACCAGGTCTCTCCGGAAGGTCAGGCCCACAGTCACACGGCTGCCTGGCTACTGACCCTGGGGCGTCGTCACAGGGCCACAGAGATATCAGATAGTGGACGAGAGTTCCCAGATGTCTTGGAATCACCATCTTGCACGTTTGTGGTGCACGTTCATGTATGAAACATGTGCTGGGAAGCCAAGGGAAGTGACAATTTACCCAAAATTTCTAAACTAAAAAACATTAGAAAAGCTTAACATGACGTTACATCCAGTCCTCACCAAATGAAATCTGCTCACCGGGGCATTTGGAGTGGAACTGTTTTCCCTCCTGTTCAGCTAATAGATTTCTGGTTGAACTTTTGTTATCTTTTGGAATAGCCGGGAAGAGCTCTCCAAGGAGCGTCGGAGGATCGTGCTGCATGCATGGAGAGGCCGCTTCTTCCTGGCACAGAGCTCAGGAGAAACGCTCTGCAAGACCTGTAGGTCCCATGAGTTTCCTTTTCCTCCCTCTGGACTGTCTGTATGGGTTGGCACATAACACGAGGTCTAGAATTCAGCAGGAGTGCTCGGACCCTAATCACAGAAGCCCCTCTGGCGCTGACCCTACTCTAAGTCACAGACTGGCTTTTCCTCCTTCCAAACTCTTTTTCTCTCACTTTCTGGACAGTGGGGAGCAAGGCATTGCTTCACAGGTGTGTTGCAGAGAGTAATTAATGACAAGTGCCTTGAAGATGAAAAGCACCTGTTGAGGGTATTTCGTACAACTTTCCGAGCAGCCCCAGACAGATCTGAAAAAATACACTCCTTTCCTGAGGTGCCTGTTCTGACCCTCGTGTCACTGTGATAATCCTCGGGCCCCTCAAAGCAACAGTAAGAACACAGACATACGTATTGGTTCCCAGACTAAAGCTTAGGCTAAAGAAATATTTTAGTCTCAATATTTCGGGTTTGGTGGTTTAAGAAACTCCTTGCCATTCACAAGGCTCCAGTCTCTGAATTCTCCCTGGGCAGCTTCTATCCTGCTCCTCCAAGTGAATTGCACACTTACTTAGAGTGCAGTTTACATTATCAGTTGTATGTGTGTTGTAGAAAGGGAGTTTGTGTATGTACAAGCATGTTCTTATACACACACACACACACACACACACACACACACACACACAGAGCCTGTGCTTTGGATGTATTTGAGCATTTACTTCTGGGAAAAAAATCAATGTATTAAATGTAGGCAATATTGATCTTTAACATCTGAAATGAATGCCTCTCAGCCTTAGTTAAAATGTGAACTCCATCATAACTCCATTGATAACCCAGTGATCGATAAATAAAGTGTGTCCTCGTGTACTGGAAAATGTGATGGCTCTTGCTTGATCTGGTCTGCGTGTAAATATACACTTGGGGATTTTCCTAGATTGGCCAAGGGGTGAGGAGAAGGGAGAGTAGCACATGCGTCCTGCTTCAAGTGTAAGAAGTGTGACAAGGGGGACCTGGAGGAAACCTGGCCATTACAGCTTTACAAAACAAAAAAATCTTTCTTTGTTTTAGTGTGAACAGAACTGAAACAAAAAGGAGCATCGTGAGCAAATCACGGAGCAGCAGGAACAGTGTGGGAACATCCAGTGACTCAGTGATTGCGGAGGTAGCACGGAAGAGGGGGGACAGCCAGGCCCCATCCGGTCCCCCGTCCAAGGGACAGGCGAAGGCTTACATAAAGGCAGCTGAGAGCCACCGGGGGCTTCCTGTTCCAAAGCTGGAGAAAGTTCATCAGCCCCCGCCAGAAGGCACCAGCAGCCAGCAGAAACCTCATTCTGGGACGCGGTTAGAGACGGGGCTTCTTCGCGGGAGCCCTGTCTGTAGCTGTGAGTCAGCATTCCCGGGTCCAAAACAAAGTCCACGAGGGGCCAGAGCACAACAGAAACGCAGGAACCGTGGCTCTGTAGAAGACGCCGACCACCGCAAGAGAGCTTCTCTTGGAAGTGATCGATTAGTCCCGAGGGAAATAATAGTGGAAAAAAAGCAAAGCTGTCAAGGTTTTGCCAACTTCAGAGCTGTCAGATCCGGGGTTACTTTTGAAACGAGATTTGGCAGAAACCGCGTCTAATGAAGAGTTGCATGCTTTGGAAAATCTCTCCTCCAGACATCTTATGAAAAATAAGCCAGGGCAGGCACGGCAAACTGGCTCAGCCACAAACACTGAAAGATTAGCTACGACTCAGGGCAGCCCAAGCAAGAAAAGAAAGAAGTACGAAAGAGGCCACTAACTTACGGAAGAAGATTGCAAACTCGTAGTTGAGGATGTAGTGGCCAAGCCTGTGACAAACGAGCAGTGTGTCTCGATGCCGTGATTTTAAAGGAATTCGAATGATTGTTTCAAATACAAAATATATACCTGCGTTGGGGTCAGCTTTCAAAGCAGCGGCCTCCAGGAGCCTACGTGCTTGTTCTGACAGCATTGCTACTTTCTCATTCACACTTTATAACTGTCTTCAGAAATTTACTTTAACGATAAATAGCCACTCGCTTTGTTGGCAGTGACAGTGTCCATGAAGGAACCGCATGAAGAAACCAATCTTGTGCTTCCTTGTCACATCCATGTACAGACCACACAATGGGCCACGATGCTGCTGGTCAGTTCTCCTGCCCTTCAGCCTGAGGAGGGCAGCCAGCACTGGAGGAACAGGCTAGCAGTTCACACTGTCTGCCTGTGGCACCAGCATCATGATCTGAATCTGTGGAAGAAATGCAGAGCCTGGGTCCCACCCAGACCTACAGAATGAGAAACTCTGGGGGATTCTGAAACCTGCCCAGGTTCGAGAACCACCGGGCTAATTGGAGACTCCCTAGTGTTGATTCCCTCCAGCCTGGCAATTGTGGCCTCCAGCACATCGGCAGGGGCCCATGTGTGGACAGGCACCCGTCATGCCCCCTCCAACCTGTAAAGCACCTGGGTTCAGTGTATGAGTCACTTTGTTCCCAGGTTCTTAAGCAGGGCGGCCACAGAGCCCAGGGAGCTGTGACTTTATCCTAAGAGTTGCAGGACATTTACATATAATTCAGCCCAACATTAGGGGAAGATGTGGGAGAAGCTTGTTCTTGCTTGTAGCTCAGGCATGTCCCTGCCCTTGCCGCCACCTCTAAGATTCTGGTTTAAGTTCAGGACGGACAAGAACCCAAGTGGAACTCAGTGGCCAGACTTTGCGGTTTTCCACTTGGAAGGCTTCACAGGCAGTTTAAATTTCAAACCAGGAGCCTTCCATCTGCAGTATCACCCACTGTTGTCTCCAGTGGGCTTGCTGAAATGTCACATAGTGAATCATAGCAATGACTTATTTTGGATGGACACCTACAGTAGATTTTCTTAACCCAGTTTCATTCTAAAATAAGGAAGAAACCATATGCAGAGGCCACCCGTCAAATGCATCTTTTTTCCTGCTCAACATTGGGTGGTCCTTTGAAGTAGTACCTCCCTAGTAACAAGGAAAATCAAGTATATTCCCCAAAGTGTAGGAGTTAGCAAAAAATAACCCAGAAAAAGCCCAACAATATAAAAGAATATGGAAGTAGATACAGTGTAAGTTCATGCTTAAGATTAATTAGTGGCTTCTCCCAGCTCATTGTGTCCTTCCCCACTCTCCTTTCCCCTCTTAGATTGCAGGGCAAGGCTCATTAAGAGGCAACCATATTTCATGGCATCATTTTGTGTCATGAAGCTAAGTCTTGCTTGCCATACCTGGCCGTGGATACAAGTGCTAGCCCTTTGATGTTCCAGACTCTTCTGGTAGCCTGTTCCCTTCCTATGGTCCCAGCCTCACCACCCCCACCAGGAACATGGCCCCGCCCACTGATACCCCTTCCTCTTCCCACTTAGCTTTTTTCCTGCCCCAGGTGATTCCAGTCATAGGATTCTATAGGAAAGGGAGCCCAACAGAATACCAACCACAGTGGAGCAGATTCTGCTCCTCCAGTAGGGGCAGACTACACAGGGTGGAAACCTCCTGAGAAGGTGGTAGAACATGGCCCATCCTGGGCCCCTCTCTCAGAGCGATGCGTATTCTCGGTGTGCTCTTCACTAAAGACAGGACCACAGTGTGTCACTGAATCTTCTTAAACAATTATTGGAACAGTTTAAGCAGAGAGGGCACAAATAATAACCCAGGGAATAGGCCAAGAAACAATGAGCTCCCTGGAAGAGTCTGGAATTAAAAAGAGCCATTCCAATAGCTGCTGCCTACCCCAGAACTAGGAGATATTTGAACTGGAGGCACCAGAGAAAGTTTTTATCGAGTTTTTATTTCATTAGTTAACCTAGGCCTGGTGGTTAAAGCCAATACTTACATGCTTAGTGATCGTCCTTCAAGAAAAGACTTGTTTTAGAGTTTGGTATATTTGTGGAAATAACAATGACTGTGATCTAGAGGGAAAATAGCACCCTTGCCTGTAGATAGATAGGGTCTTTCTCACAGCCATCATGTACGTGGGACTTTTATCAGGATTAACAGAGGGAACAGCTCTCTGCTTCCGCAATAAGGCATGTGTTTGAGGAATTTTACCTTTAAGCATTTTCCTTCCACATGTCTGAAACACCCCTGGATCTCTTGTTACTTGAGTGGTTCTTTGATTCTTTGGATATTTGGAAGTACGGAGTGGAAAATGGGCTGCCAGGTTTTTTTTGTTGCTTACTAGGTGGGAAATGAAGAGTTGGTTCTCTACTGCCAGAAGTGGGTGTGTTTTGATATTCTTAATAATCTTAATAATTTCCAGCATCTGAAAATCTGAGACCCTGTCAGTATTCTTAGTTAAAAAGAATAAGTTCTTCAACCACTTACTTCATAAAGCAAATTAAATGTATAGTCAAGTTCCCGTAAGTCTAATGCTTGGAATCCAAGTCTGATGCTATGGGTCCAATTTGATTAATGTTATAACTTTGAACTCCCTAACTTTCTCGATGTCATGGCTTCTACGTCACCTCCAAGTGCTTTCAAATGACTTTTTAATAGATTGGTGGTGGGGTTTTTTTGTTGTTTTTTTTTTTTTAATGTTCGCAAATGTCTGAGAACAGTCAGAGTGACTTTTCTTACACATTTTTCTTTTCTTTGCCTCTGGAGGTTAACTGTCATCCAGATATGCATGTAAATTGCTAAATGCAAAGGAGCAAACGTTTGGGGAGAGAGGAGTAAATGCTGCAGCTTTTGTGCTCACTTATTTTAAATGAAAAAAAATAGGAAAAATGTATTTCATTTTATAAAAAGCAAGAGTCACGAACACTCTCTGTATTTTGATTTTTGGAGACTATAGCTTCTTTCTGAATGAGTATCTCAGGGTATATCTTGGGGACAACAGTGGGATCACAGTTAATTTGTTTGCTCTCAGTGTCATGTTTGGACTTTAGCATGAATTGTTGTGCCTATCAGTGGCTTTTGATTTCAGAAAGAGCTCAGAGAGAGCAGAGCACGTAAGGGAAGGAAACCTCTGTACCCAAGAGAGTGGCCTGGGATCACAGTGTCGCCGTTCCCAGTTTCCTTGAATTCCTTCTTGGCAGGACCCACTGTAATATCTCCACGGAATTCTGGTGAGTGGCCTTCCTTTGGCTTTCCTAAGAGCCAGAACCTCTCTTTTCAGTGTACTGTGCTATGGCTTGAGTATGGAAATCCTTTTAATTTCTTCTTTTATGAGGAAATTTCCATGCTTGGTTTGTCAAGACAAGAGAGTTCAAACGTTGTTATTGAAACACAAATGAATTGAAACGCGTTGCAACAAGTAAGAAATCAAAGTTAAGCTGATTTCTGTTAAACAGTTTAAAGTCTTCCTTGGTACAAAATAAATTAGGCATTGTAAAATGAAGTTAATTCAGAAAATCACTCAGGGCAGAAGTCTAACCATGTATATCATTGGTGTTACAATTTATGATGTAATTAAATTCTCAGAAATCTGCAGAACTCCCTCTAATTTGGTTTCTGTGTTTACTCAACAAGACAAGGAACAAATACATGTCAACATGTAGCTTAACAGAGGGAACTTGAGTGGATGAAATTATTGCCTTTAATTGTCGAGAACTGCTCAGTACCGGGGTTGGATTTAATCACATAAGTTGTATTATGCAGCATGATATTATCTGATGATTGCTGTTACAGTTACTTATCAAAAATCTTGTTAATTAAACAAAACTCAGTGAAACCATACATTTGGTCCCCAAGCACCTGACCAGGCAACTAAAGGTATGGATTTGACAGATCCCCAGAAGAAACTTTCTTCAGTCAAGGTAGAAAGCCAAACACTGCAGGCATCACCAGGAGAGCTCCCTTCTCCCGTTAGCCTTATCCTCTCATTTGTTTTGTTTAAACTGCTAAAATAGTTCAAATAGTTGTGCACGCCTAGGGGATGAAACTAGTATGTAGTGTAAATGAGCCTGTTTTATGAATAAAAAGTAAAATTGTTTTAAAAAAGTAAATTAGTGTATGTCACTCTTCTTTAAAGCAAGTGAATTAACCCCAAGGAATATACATTCAAAATGCCCTTTTCTGAACATGCTATCTGTAACATTATGTTCTATTTGTTGGAGACTTTTTCCGCCTTGAAGCAATTCTGAAGTTTTGAAGACTGTGTTAAAGTAATCAAAGGGGCTCTTCATTTGAACCACTGGCCCTAAAGATTTAGGTCTGGAACACCCTGTGCAGGATGTTGTGATTAAATTGTCCCGTAAGACTTGGGGCGGCCTCTACACTGCAGCTATGTTACCACTTCTGCTCCCAGTGTGAGTCAAGATAGACTCCTCTCATGAGGGGTTAAAGGATGTGACCTTGACTCCTTTCCAGAGGATCTTGACATTTCCCAAGTGGATTCATTTCCATTTTCGAAGGGAATTTACTCCTAGTTCAGCACCGAATGAAGCCCTGGGCTGACTCTTTCTCTGCACTGCCTTTTATGACAGGATCCCAGGCCTCTCTGGTTGCTTGTAAATATATTTCCCCTCAGATCCTGTACATAATTTTTCAGAAGCATTTCAATATCAGGTTGGAATAATACATCTGAATAGCTGTACATGAAATGCTGAGAACCGCTGCACTCGACAAAGCAAAGCCCGTTTCTTCTGGCCGTTTTGGTCATGGGTGCCATGTGGCCGGCCCAGGAAAGCTGCCCTGGCCTGCCTGGGGCTACTGACAGCCCTGCTGTTTTACCACCAATTGGTTCATGTATTTGGGGACAAGTCACTTAACCTCCCGGGCCTCAGTTTCTTCATCTGTCAAATAATCTCTGATAGTTTAAGTACCACACTTGGCTCCACAGAGCCCCGAGGTAAGCGTACCACTCCGTGTATTAATTTCACCATCCGTTTAAAAGTGGGTTCTTGACACTGAAATTGGAATTACCTGGGTAGCTTCTATTGGCCTAGGCATTGGCAGTTTTAAAAGCTCCTCCAGTTCTCATGAGATGCCACAGTTAAGAACTATTGTTTAAAAGCAGAGGGTAGGGACTTCCCTGGCCATTCAGTGGTTAAGACTCCGCGCTTCCACTGCAGGGGGCACGGGTTGGACCCCTGGTTGGGGAACTAAGATCCCTCAAGCCGTGAGTCGTGGCCAAAAAATAAGTAAAACTGGGGGGTGGAGGTTTGAGTGTGTTTAACTGGATGTTAAAAGAGGCAGGGTCTGCGAAGAGCTGAGTATCCTTTAGAAGAGAGGCTTTCTGCAGATGAGAAATGGGCCTACTTTCAAACAAATGGGAAGGGCTTAGGCGACAAGGTATCAATAGGCGTAAGTTTTAATCCGACGAGGGATGTGTTCTCTTTTCTCCCGAAGGCCCCCTACGTTACTTCTGCTGCTTTAGACCCGACACGTGAGGCTACCTTCATCTTTGCCAGCACTGAGAAATTGTTACCCTCGTACAGAAGATGAGTTTTTAAAACACCTAAATAATTGTCTGGGGTTTGCCTTTGATCCATGATCATTAATATCGTTAATAGGCTCTCGAAAAGTGCGTGTGAATCTCAAGTTCACATTTGGCAGGGTAGTGGAAGAAAGAACGCTTTTAAAATAGTTTGGCTCAAAAAAGCGCATCTGAAATAACCCTGTGGGAAAATCAGGAGAATTTCTCATCCTCTAAAGGATTACCTAGGATGAGATGCTGACCTTGTATTTTAAGTTCAGTTATATTTCTTAAAACCTCATTCATTACCCACCCTGATTTATTTTAGGTGGTGAAGCAGGCTGTGGGAGGAGACTCCGGTGATGTACAGTTTTCATGTTTGCTTTCTGTTTTTTCCACAGTTCCCCAAAGATCATAACATGCATATATTTCTTTAAAAAAAAAAAAAAAACTTCTTCACGAGATTTACTATAGTTTTTTTCTCTCAGAAATTAGAGCTGAAGAATTCTCTCCTCTGTGGGCTTCCAAGGCAATCCAGCACCAGAAGGCGAGGTGCCCAGGGTGAGCAGAGCCCTGACCTCTGCGGGGGGAGAGGTCAGTTCAGCAAGAAGACTCAAAAGGGAGGAAGAAAAGCAGCTCCTCAGCAGGGAGTTTGACTTGCTTCAGGGCAGAAGAGCTTTTATAAATAAGGGCCCAGTCTCCCACGCCCTCTTGCCTGTTCTTCTGTTACCAGCCCTGTCTCTGCGCTTAGACACACACACATCGACGCACACACTCATGGACACACACAGACACACTTGTGGACACGCCCTCATAGACATATGGACACGGACACATATCGATGTACACACTTGTGGGCACACAGACACACACACTGGTGGACACACACTCATGGACACACACACACTCATGGACACAGCCTCAGCTCTCACTTCCCCCACTGCCTCACATCCCTCTCTCCACCTGCCCCTGGATTTGCGGGATGGACAGGCAGACCCTTCTCCAGAGGAGGCAGGTGACAGATTGGCTGGGGGTTTTTCTGGGCCCAGTGGCTCCTAAGGCCTTTTCAGTTCCTCCTTCACATGCTCAGCTGGTGAGAAGAATGTGGAGGGCTCTTTCCCAAACCCACTGTGGGTGCCTGGGAGGACCAAGACCAGCTCATGCGTTCCTGTTGTCAGTGGGAGGAGGGGGGATGGTAAATTAGGGCGACCTCCAGCCCTGATGTGACACGCGGGCTGTGCGTTTGGGATGTGTCCCGGTGGGAGGGGCCTGGAAGGCCTTCCCGAAATGATGTCAGCGTGAATGGGGGCTTGTGAAACAGCAACCCTGCTTTGCTTTGTATAATATATTCTCCTTAAAATGCTTGCCTGTGAGCCTTTCCCCAGCGCTTTCTGCTCAGCTCAGCGACCTGTAGAGCAGGGTGGAGCCTACCTGGGCAGAGCCCGGGGCAGCTAGAAAAGCATCCTCAGGTAGCTCTCCAGTGGGAGGAAGTGCTCTCTGTGTCAGAACTGCAGGGCAGTGCTGTTGGAGTTCTTGTTTTGATGCTAATAAGAACCTCCAGCTGGAAGAACCTTCTGGATCTCACCTGACGTCTCTGTACAGGCTCAGAGAGAAGCAGAGTCTCGGTCCGCCTGTGAATCTTCTACATCAAATTGGTCTTCCTTTCTCTTGAAGACAGTGTTTCTCGGCACCACTTTATCAAATCGCATGTTCTGGGTCCTGGTTGTAGAAACAACTGTGGCTGCGGTTCCTCGTGTTCGTAAGGTCTAATTCTAGGTCCTAGTAATATTTTAGAAAAGCGCACCATACTTGAGAGAATCTTCACTTTCTGCCACTGGCTTTGCATGCCCACCCAGGCCAGCGCCCACCGTAAGAGCACAAACTTAGGAGAGAGGAGATGGTGGGAGAGTAAGTTGGGCTCAACATTTAGCCCCTTTCAGTGCAGAGGAGATGGTCACAGCTCAGTGAGGACAGCCAGGGAAGGAATATCCCTATAGGGAAAGGCATTACAAAGTGATTCTGAGACGTCCAGTCCACTGAAAGCATCAGCAAGAAAACAGGCATCAAACATTATCACGTTTCATGAGGAGAGAAAACTGGCCCAAGACTGTGTGTCCTGGAGTCCTCCAAGGCCAGGCACCTGAGCTTACCTTGTTTGGCCTTAATTTTTTAAAACAGTGAAGAGGATGGATGTGGAAGAACTATGTTCTATTAGTATTATTTAGAGGCTATAGCGAGTCATCTACATTCTCAGACCACACACTGTTGTAGAATTTCATTGGGCACCAAGATTTTTTGTGATCCTGTAGTTCATTCTCGTCTTAAATGAGCTTTTCTATCTGCAGCACTGGTAGCAGGCACTGAATTGATCCAGGAAAAAGTCCACGATTTATATAGTCAGAACCAAATACGGTATAGCACCCACACCAGACACAGCCTGGTGCCACCCCCTTTACAAGAGGCCTGCATTGGTTTGCTATTGCTGCGTAACAAATCACCACAAACTAGCAGCTTCAAACAACACATAGGTATTATCTCGGTTCCTGACACCTTTTAGCTGGGTCCTCCGCTTTGGGTCTCAAAAGGCTGGAATCAAGGTATCAGCTGGGCTGTGTCCTCATCTGGAGGCTCGACTAGTGAAAGGCCCACTTCCAGGCTCCTTTGGGTTGTTGGCAGCCGTGAGACTAAGAGCCCTGGGGTCCTGCTGGTGGTTAGCTGGGAGGGGTTTGCTCAGCATCTCCTGGCTGTTCTCAGGACCTTGCCACATGCCTACCCCTCCATCTCAGTAATGGAGAAACCCCTTGTGCTGAATCTTTTTCATATTTTGAATCTCTCTGACTTCTCCTTCTGTGACCAGCCTGAGAAAACTCCCTGCTTTTAAAGCTCCTGTGATTAGGTCAGCCCCACTGGGATAATCTCCATATTTTAAGGCTAACTGAATTTGGGACTTTAATTAGGTCTGAAAAATCCCTTCACAGTAGGACTTAGATTAGGGTTTGGTCAAAGAACCAGGAACCAGGAGTCTTTGGGAGCCATCTACCACCAGATCCAGCAGCCCTTGGCTCTTCTCTGACAGGGGCCCAGTTCAATGGTAAGAGCGGAGGCTGTCACTGAAATCTAGCTGGATTCCTTCATCTTTTAATGGACTCTCTGGTCTCACGGGATGCTAAGAGAAGTACTGAGAGCAGCGTTCTTTCTTCCTGCGGCCCTTTTTCATGAATACTAACAGTGGCACACATTTCTTATCACCATCTCACAGATGGGGAAACTGAGGCACAGGGAATTTTGGAAAGTTTCCCCGAGTTGGTAAGTGGCAGAGCCTAGAATCCAGGCCTGTCCAAACCCAAAGCCCAGAAATTGCTGTTGGGCCGCTCTAGTGTGCGCCTAACACCTCCCAGGCAGAAAATACTAACGCCAGGAGTTGGGATGGAATAGCTGCAAGGGAATCAAGGAAGTGCGGCTTCAGAGTGCAGGCCCCTGACGGCTCAGTGCTCAGCCTGGCCCTGTGCCCGAGAAGGTGAAAGTGACAGGCCCAGTTGGAGGCAGAGCACCCAGGAGGAGATGTTTGGGCCTATCTATTTAAATTGAACCATAGTTGACTTATAATATTGTGTTAGTTTCAGGTGTACAACTTCAGATGGTTTTCCATTATAGGTTATTACAAGATATTGAATATAGTTCCCTGTGCTATATGGTAAATCCTTGTTGTTTATCTATTTTATACATAATGGTATGTTTCTTTTAATCGTATACTCCTAATTTATCCCTCCCTCTTCCCGTTCACCTTTAGTAACCATAAGTTTCTTTTCTATGTCTGTGAGTCTGTTTCTGTTTTGCAAATAAGTTGATTGGTATTATTTTTTTTAGATTTCACATATAAGTGATATCATATGATATTTGTCTTTCTCTGTCTAACTTCACTTAGTGTGATAATCTCTAGGTCCATCCGTGTTGCTGCAAATGACAATATTTCATTCTTTTTTGTGGCTGAGTAATATTCCATTGCATATATATACACCACATCTTCTTTATCCATTCATCTGTTGTTGGACACTTAGGTTGCTTCCATGTCTTGGATGTTGTGAATAGCGCTGCTATGAACATTTGGGTGCATGTATCTTTTCAAATTAGAGTTTTCATCTTTTCCAGATGTACGCCCAGGAGTGAGATTGCTGGATCATATGGTTAGCTCTATTTTTAGTTTTTTAAGGAAACTCCAGACTGTTTTCCATAGTGGCTGCATCAATTTACATTCTGTTCGGGGCCTCTTTTGTTGAGTGTTGGACCGAGAAGGCACAGGAAGCAAATGCAGAGATACCGGCCTTGGGTGCTGGGAGAGCAGAGGGGGTGGGGAGGCCTGACTCGCCCCTCCCACTCCCTTTCCTTCACATCTCAGCCACCATGCCCTCAGTTTTGTGCAAAACTGTAGCTGTTTCACATTTGTGCTCTTCCTTTCTGTTTTGTGCCTTGGATTCTTTCAAAAACACTTCCCAAAACCATCCCTGCCAAGCCAGAGAGCCTTGTGAGGGTATCTGATTGTCTGTGTCCTGAACTTGGAGGGTTGACATTTCTGTCCCCAGGATGGAGTTTTCCCAAATCGGTCGGCGCTGGTGCCTCAGCGCATAGGAAACTTTAGCATACTACGCCTAATTCTGGCCTCCCCAACATGACAAACAGGTTAGAGATGTGGGACCCACTCCCATCCCTCCTCAGCGGGTGGGGAGAGCACAGGTGTTGGTGGAAGAGGCAGAGTGGCCCACGGGCGGTTCCAGGAACTCCCAGGTGCGTCTGTGCCAGCCCCGCTGCATCCCGTCATGGCGTGGCTGCACCCTGTCGTGGCGTGGCATCACGTTCAACTGCCTTGGCTTTTCATCTTTTTAGCTGCTCAAGGGCTTTTTGCTCCATAACCTGGACGTAACCTGCCAGGGAGGCAAGCGTGGTTAAGGGGTGTGAGAGGAGGCCTGTTGTAATTGCAAATCACCTGACACTGGCCGGCACCCTCCCAACTGCCTCAGACACGGAGAGTGTCGTGATCATCCTGAAAACCCCTGTGGAAGGGCGTGCACGTGTGTGCAGCGCAGGGAGGAGTAGGACCTAGGGGCCTGTCACTGGCTTTCCTTTCTGAGCCTCTTTTCCTGCGATTCATCTTCTAATTCTATGAAGCAGAAACTAAAAAGGACGTGTGAAGCTGCCCAAGAACAAGGAAATCACCTCCAAAGGGATGCGCTTTCATCTGCCTTTGGTTAGGAAAATATCTGTTGCTCACAGATTTATAAAGATGTCACTTTCTAGGCAAAGCCCAGAGGAGGCACAGCTCAGATCAATGCCACTGTCTTTACAGCAGCTTCCTGCGGCCCCCCTTTTTGTTAATTGCTGATCTCCCAATTCTTTACCTTTGAAAATCACATCAAGGGCAGGATCTGGACATAAACCTGGCAAATCCCCGGAAGACGCAGAAAACGCAGAGCAGCCCAGCTAGCAGGAGCCCCAGGTTCTAGTCTTGGCTGCCGCTAACTCTGTGTGGCCTGGGACAGGTCCCCGATCCTCTCTAGGCCTCAGCTTCCCCTTCTGGGAAAGTAAGGAGGGGTGGATCCTTTCACTGGTAAGGTCACCTATTGCATTAATACCCGGGCGAGTCTCCAATGAAGGCTTTTCAACTGCACATTTCTCAGAAAGGATGAAGTAAAGCAGCTTTTCAGTCTTCAGGTGCAAAACAGAGCCGGGGGCCAACCCGTCTGGGCGCTGAGTAGTCATTAGGAAGCCAGCTGCTAACTTGTGTTCCCCTGGGGATCGTGGAGGAGCCCCACTGTCCCTGCCAGGAGAGCTTCTCTTTGAAACAAAGCTGTTACTTTCATGTTGCTGGCATCTGCTTTTGCTCTCGGAGTAATTCAACCCTTGGGTGCCCTGATGTGGACAGTTGCAGGGGACGGGGCGGGGCGGCGGGGAGGCCTCCATTCAAGGTTCTCATTGGGTTTAAGAGCCTTTACTCTCCAAGTTAATTTCCCCAACTTTCATATCACAGGTTAATACGGGGCCCGTGCATAATGATACAGAATTTAAGACTTGTAAAAGCTGCCTGGGACTTGAAAGAAACACACTGTAAGCCAGGAGGCTGTGCCCGGCATGTGGGAGCAAGTGACACAGGTAGAATTCATGTCCAAAGCCAGGGAGCCGCACCCTCGTGACACGATCTCAGAGGGTGCCATGCAGGTGTGCAGGCCCGTCTGTGCCAGGCAGCGGTACCCACAGCCCTGCGAGCATCACCCCCACTTGCCCTTACTTTTAACCACCATCAGAAGGCAGTTGTTCACAAAGGGCAATTCGTTATTCTTAATAGACCCAGGAATATCTCACGGACTTAAAGTACTTAAAGTGACACAACACGATTGCCCTGATGGTTTCTAAACTTTGTTTTTAAGACTTCTGGGGCCAGAACCCCACAGAACGGCCTTGGGGCACCCTTCTACCTCTGATGACCAAGCTGTCTGTTGGCACAGTTGGAGCCTGACATAGCCCGAGCCGGCATGTTTAGCTGCTTGTGGGATGGAAAAAAAAATGTTAAGAAAAATAATTGTTGTTTTTGCAAACTATCTATTTAAAAACAGAACCTCAGGAAGCAGATTTCTGTTTCAATGCTCAGATGAATCAGAGTTTACAAAGTATAAATACACATTAGCAGGAGGAGACTTCCCATAACCCAGTACTTGTGTGTCTTCCCAGCCCGGGAACCTCTGAACTCCTGTTTCTCATTCCCAGTAGAGGCAAGAAAGAAAGCCGCCGTCGAAGCGGAAACTTTGCTGGAACTTTGCTCAGCCTAGGTCGCAATCCTCTGCAGGCCGGTGGGACATTTTTTTTTTTTCTTTAAAGGTAACTAACTGGTTTTTAGCCGCACGCTTGCTCACTTTGGGGTCGACAGGTGTATGCCGTTCAGAAATGTGGGAAACCCACAGTCTGGTTCCTTGGGCTCTTTGCTACCTAAGAAATATTACCAAATAAGTTAACTTTGACTCACTGACCCCCTCAGATCAGCCAATAAAATGAAGCTCTTACACCACAACTTGTTCAAGGGGAGGTGTCGTTAATTTACTTAAAAATGATGTCAGGTGGCAATTGAGCAACAAACCAGCTTCCAGAATACTTAATTCAGTTTAACAAGGAGGAAAAACCTTGTAATTAATGGAAGAGCTTGTACTTTAGTACTTTAGTGAAGCTGTTCTCAAAGTTTGCTGTACCTAAACCAGGGAGGATTGGGGGAGGAGGGGACAGCTTGTTGAAAATACAGGTTCCCAGGCTCCACTTATGAATCATGGGCCAGGCCTGGGACTCTGTATTTAAGAGAAACCCCCTCCCCAGCTTACAAGTTCTGCTTCTGCTCATCACCCAGTCTCACTGGGCTTTTAGTCAAGATATACCCCTCTGTTCTAACTCTGCATTACGTAAGTCTAGAATCCCAGGACAGTGTCCCATCCTAAAGCACCCAACTGTGAGCTGATGCTTTCCCGGAGTTTCATGGTATATATGTGTTCTAATGCTGGAGTTCTAGTTAGCCATGTTTCTGGACGGAAAATTCTTCCTTTTCCAGGGCCTGCTTACAGAGGGCACAGAACATTCCCAGGGGATAGGGAAGGTTCTAAGTCCCTTCTTTTGCACATTCCTGCCCCCAGGATAACCAGGGCCTGGAGAAAGGGGACCACCTCCCTTAACGACCAAGGTCGTGGCTTTGAGCCCTGTCCAGATGAGACCATCTCATCCTTTCCACTACCCAGCGTGTCCTGCATAGAAGGCTCCTTAAAGTAACAATCACAAGATCGCTTCCCTCCTGGAATAAAGAATTGAAGAGGCTCATTAAACTCTTTTCTTGGCACACAAGCCTTTGGCAACTACCCAGGGAATTCTGGGTCCTGCAGAATCCAAGTTTACAAACCACCGGGGCAAGGTAGCATTTGAACTCAGACTGTCCTGCTCGTCGGGTCTGTACCGGGAAAGCACTGCTCCCTCCCTCTGACCTGAGCCCCGCAGAGCAGTGATACGGGGTCCCGTTCCAGGACAGGCAGACATCGTGGAAACCCAGACCCGTCACGGTCCAGGTCCTTCGCGCTCCCTCCCCGAGCCAAAACTCTGTCCCGGACTGATTCCCCTGATGGCCTCCACTCGTGCACGAGGAACCAGGGGACTGATTCCCCTGATGGCCTCCACTCGTGCACAAGGAACCAGGGACGCTTCAACCCGCCATCCATTCTTAACCAAGATGCCCATCGGGACACGCCTCCTAACCTGGTAGAAAGAGAAGCTTCCCAAGAATGAAGAAAGATAAACATCCCCGTAGCTTTTCCTCTGCTCAGTTTGTCACTCCAGCTGGAGTTCTACTATGAAGACTGGAGGGGGGGTGACAGCCTGGGTGTCACAGCTCCGAGGAGGGTAAGCTATAGCTTCCTAACCAGAGGAGGGAACTCCTGGCAACTCCTCAAAGCTGCTGGAAGCTGTCCACATGCCTGTCACTGGTGGTTCATCCCTCGGTGCCGAGATGCCAGAGGCAAAGCTTCCCCCACTCTACCCCGCCGCGCCATGTGGGGCAGGCTTGTTGGCCTCTGGCCCCAGCAGCCACGAGCAACAACCACAGCTCACCTGCCCTTTACAGGTAGGAGCAGCCCGGCTCTGCACGGGAGGCCAGCCACTCGCGCACTCCCTAGGAGCAAGGTGGTGAGGGGCAGAAGGGCCCTCACCCCAGAAGCTTGTAACCACCACCTCCTGCGGAGACCAGCCCAGAGGTACAAGGTGCACGAAAGCCACAAGGGTGTGGTCTGCAGTGACGGCAGGACATCCACATTCATCCAAACAGCCAGGGAAAAATAAGAGAAAGCATCCAGTCTCCCTCCTAATCCCCCAGCACCAATTCCAAGCTATTTAAAACCCTTTTACTGCGGTGGGCGTTCCCCCGCAAGTGCTCAAAACAATTCAGTCCACACTGCAGGCCATTAATCCAGTGGTGTTTATTCAAGCAGTATTCACACTTGCTGTCGAATAACAAGGGCATCTAGGCCCCCAAGACGGGGCTCACAGCTCCAGCTTCACAGCAGCCCCTCGGGGTTTCGAGAATGTTATGGCTGAAAAGGCTTTCCGTTCTTGATGGGGGACCCTGTCAAGCACAGCCTACTTCTCACACCCCAGTCACCAGGACAGACCCAGGGCGCTGGCAAAGGCACAAGGCAGAGCCAGGCAGAACTACATAAGCTCAGAAGAGGCCACACTGGTCCGTGTTTTCGTACAAAAAAATTTAATAAATATGACTTTTCAAAATTTATTGCCAGGAACAACACATCAAAGATGTATGTTTATGTTCGTATAACACTAAGAGGGCAATACAAAGGATCTTCACGGTCTTAACGGTGAACCGACGAAGTCAATTTTTAATAAGTCTTTTTGATCTTAAATTTCGTCATAGCATTTTGATTTCCTCACTTAAGGCAGGCAGTGGACTCTGGCAAATCTAAACAGTGACCTTTCTGGACATTTTACGGTTCAAGTATTCAACTAGCTTATGAGAATACTCCCTAAATGCAGTAGATAACAACACAAAATCAAATCTACAAGTGGTTCAGTCTTACATTACGAATGATGAAAAGAAATCAGAATTTACAAGATAAGATTGGTGTGCTTCCAACTTCACACAATTAATTTGATATCTTTAATGATCTTCAACCACTCACGTTTTGGCTACGTTTAGTCATAGCTCAGCTTGTTCCCTTAAACTGCTCGGTAGCAGATCACCTGCCTGTCTCTTTCAAGTCTAAAGCAAAACAAAAAAAACGAAAAAAAAAAACACTTGTTCTAGACTAACTCTCAAACTGCCTCAGTCGGGGTTTTAAACATCTGACGTCGTACGAAAAAAAAAAAAAAAACAACTCCACCAGTATTCCAGGCACAGAAGGCCATCCTATTGTCTTAAAATAAACTATTTTCAAACACCTTAATTTTGGCTTATAGGCAACACGTAATAAGAAAATAAGGTCAAAAAAATAAAGCCATACGCTTACAACGCTATCAAAAACCTTCAATTCTAAACACGTACATATAAATAAAAAGGAATGATGTCTTAAGGCTCTTGATTATTAAGTTAATAAATCAAATATACACAGTGATTAATAAAAAAGAATTATTTACAGAACTATACAAAATTCTACTTTTGACACATTTTTCCTCTTTAAATTCTTCATTTTACCAGCAACTGCTGACATCAAAGTCCCCCTCCCCCAACAACAACAACAAAATACAATAAAAAAAATAAATAATAAACTCATTTGTGATAGTTGCTGTGGTTCTGAGCTGCAAAGGCACTTTTCAAATACAGAACTACTTGGACGTCATCATAAAACCAATATACAAAAACAACTCAAGAGTCAATAAATATAAATAAAAACTATGATCCTAAGACTGCATCACCATCGGGACATCTGGCAGAAGTGGAGGCTGGAGACCTCGGGGGGCCGGGTGTTCTCCTGGGAGCCTGATCCGACAGGGGCGGGGCCCCGGGGCCTGGTGTTTGCATAGCTGTGCGATGCAGTGCTGCCCA
This sequence comes from Pseudorca crassidens, assembly GCF_039906515.1. Lineage (NCBI taxonomy): Eukaryota > Metazoa > Chordata > Mammalia > Artiodactyla > Delphinidae > Pseudorca > Pseudorca crassidens. Next base: position 50,593,091 of record NC_090310.1, on the reverse strand, counting down.
GCCAACCACAGAAACTACCATTGCCAGTGTAAGCCAGCTTGTCAGAACTTAAATTAACACAGGGGTTCTACGTCAAGGACAGCCTGGGACCGGAACACGACAGGACAGCTGGAGAAGCTTCAGGAACCCCGGGCGCCCTCAGACTCCGCCCGCCGTCTGCTATACGATGTACTCCATGCGGTTCAGGCTCTGCGCGCTCTCCAGGTCTCTGTTGTCCTGTTTGTTTGTCCAGTTCGGGTGTTTGGCCGGCGTGCCGTGGGGGGGCTTCTCCTCTCTGTCGACCAGCGTGTACGTGGCCTGCCTGGCGAAGCGGGCTTTCTGCTGGTGCTTGTCCATGTCGTCCTCTTCCACCTCCGAGTTGTGTGTCCTTATTTTGGACATTTTGGAGTTCTTGTTCTCGTAGTCCTTGATGGGGACTGTGTTGGCCCCGTGCTTCTCGATGGGGTTCTTGATCTGGTTCAGCTGCTCCCGCACGTTGTTGGTGGTGCTCTCCTCAGAGGCCGAGCGCGCGTGGCTGCCGGGCTTCCGCCGCTTGCGCACGCACCAGTAGAAGGCGGTCACCAGGCAGCAGACCCAGGCCACGGTCAGGACCGAGCTCAGCAGGGGCACCAGGAAATCTGCAAGGCAGGGGCACCCCCGTGAGTCCCGCGCCCACGGCTCCCGTCCTTGGTCCCTAAGAAGGGCGCATGGGGACGAGTCCCTTTCCCAACCACACATCGTCACCTCCCAGCATCCCTGAAGAGACTAGGCCGAGCAGCAGCCCGTAGAGGCTCCCGCCTCGGCGCGGAGCAGCATCTGGGCCGGTCACGGGGAGGCTGGCTACTTAGGCAGCTCATTAGAGGAGCCGGTTTTCGGAAGCATCAGCAAGAGGCTCCCGGCATGGACGGCTCAAATGCCCCCAGTGGTCCTGCGCCCGGCAAGTCGCTTCACTAGAACGGTGATGCTCGGGGCATCCACGGGGGACTCTGGACATCCTGCGGGGCCATCGAGCCATCTATCAAACCCGTGTCTCAGTGCTTAGGACGGGCTGTCCCCCGATACCGGAGCACAGGACAGGCTCCGCACAGACACACGCTCAAGGCACAGCCATGCTCTTCCCAGGACCCAGAGACAATGTGTGCCTGGAAGGGCGCCCGCCTGCTGGAGCACAGCTTGCAGGCAGGGGAACAAGTCAGGGACGCCTCTGCCCTTTGCCATGTGACCTTGGTCACGTCAGATGGCCTCTGTTTTCTCAGTTAAAAGTGGGGGGTCCTTGAGTAGGGAACCGTCAAGTAACTCCCCACCCTGGAGGTTTTACTGGACGCCGGTTGTATTGGTCTTATTTTATTTTTTTTTTGCGGTACACGGGCCTCTCACTGTTGTGGCCTCTCCCGTTGCGGAGCAACAGGCTCCGACGCACAGGCCCAGTGGCCATTTCTCACGGGCGCAGCCGCTCCGCGGCACGTGGGACCCTCCCGGACTGGGGCACGAATCCGTGTCCCCTGCATCGGCAGGCGGACTCTCAACCACTGCGCCACCAGGGAAGCCCTGTATTGGTCTTATCGATGAGATGGACGTGACAGTCCTCACAGAAAGGGACCACTGCCCCCATCCACCTACCTGTTCTGTTCTTCAGAGGACGCCTCTGAACTCTCACTTCCGCAACGGCGGCGATCAGTGAGCTGTTCCCTTCACGTTTACTAACAAGATCTATAATTTTGTCGGTGATTTCCTTGATTGGGTTTCCATCATCCCGGATGTCTTCAGCAGACTGGAAAAGGAAGACTCATCAGACCAGAGGGTCAGGGACACTCCACAGTCACCTTCATTCAAAATTATTTGACCACACGTGTATGTCAAGCTCTCCTTCAATGTATCTGCTCATCTGGACACTGGCTAAGTGAAGTTTCTGAGCTACTTGGCAATCGAACAACTAAGCGTGCATGGGTCTCATACTCACAATGGCCACGTGTATTTCATTGTTTGCAGAAGGGGAAGGCTCGCAAGCTATGTAGATTGAATATTCAGCAGAAACATTCTTCAAAATATTCAAATTCCGCAACTGGCTGCAAATATGCTCTGTGGTGAGACCCTAGAACGAGATTTTTAAATCCACACACACGTAAAAGAGCGGAAGGAAAAAAGGCTGCTGTTTGCTTGAAAGTGAAGCTATATTCAGAAGCTGAGCTCTGGTGTAAGACAAGAATCTAGGCTAAGGAGGAGGAGATCCGAGCTCGTGACACCCCTGCTTTAGGGCAAGCAGACACACCCCACCTCTCCAAAGCCAGCAAGGTGTTCCGTACCGGCGACATCATCTCCTTGTTGAAGGTGAACGTGATGTTGGCACAGTTGTCCTGGTAGTAGGGGTCGGAGGCACACTTGGTCTTCACGGGCTGGAGGCTGGAGGACCGGCACTCACCCACACCAGTGCAGGGGCGCACGAAGCACTGGGCGTCCAGGATGGGGATGCAGCTCTGCCCGCTGGGGCACTCGCTGTGCCCTTTGTGCAGCGAGCAAGGGCGGGGGCCACACCACACCTGCAGAGACAGAGTAGAGCTCAGGAGACGCTCGTTGGCAGTTCCAGAACCAGAACGCCGGTGGCTGGGGCCACGCCTACCTTCGAGCAGGCAATCCTCCCGTCCAGGCACTGGCAGGTGTTGCAGTCATCGTCCCACTTGGCCCCATCAGGTATCACGCTCCCCACGGTGATGCAAGATCTCCCTGAAACTGAGGTGGAGACTCGTGAGTGGGAGGAGTTGCCTTTTCTGGAGACAGTTCTCCTGATTCTTCACTCCCTGCCTGTCGGGAAGTGATTACACCTGTTGCCCCTTGCCCCATAACAACACAGTTGCTCCCACTATGGGCAAGCATCCCTCCCTCCCCGGTGGCCTTTGCACCCGGCCACGTGACCGGCTTTGGTCAGTGCAGTGCGTTGGGATGCGATGTGAGCAGAGTCTCTCCCGGGTGAGCTTGGCCCCTTGAGAGCCTACTGTTTGCCAGGGAAAGGACATGCCCTGGATACAGTGCTGGTCCAAGGAGGATGGGGTGGCACACAGACCTGGGCACCCAAGCCGAGGCATCCATCGCTCTGCTTGTGCCTTTGTGCCCACGAGCAACACCAATACTTGTCGTACACACGGAGATCGGGGATGGTTGTCACACAGCATAGTTGTGGCAACAGCTGGCTAAAACCAACAGCTACGCTGTTTTCACGGGACCGCCCCCCCTCAGGTTTCCCCTTCCCTGTGGTCCCAAGTGGATGTCCCCCCTCCGTGTTCTCTGAGCGTAGTTCCACTCACGAACAGTCAAAACAGTGACTGCAGTGCCCGCTCAGCCCGCAGGACACACGGGCAGCTGGGCCCGGCCCACTTACCTTCCTGGCATTTAGCACCACTGTGCCCTGGGGGGCAGACACACCGGTACCCATTGATCTCATCCACACACGTTGCCCCGAAGGCACAAGGTGAAGACTGGCATTCGTTGATGTCTAGGAAAAATGGAGTTCGAGCTTAGGCCCCAGTGGGAGGCAGCAACGTTTTTCTAAGTTTTTACTGACAAAACGTACAGATAAGCTTTCTAAGTATAACCTTAACGCATTTTCATCACATGACCAGCACCCAAATAAAGAAACAGATCATCAGTACTCCCAGAGTCTCCAGTCACTGCCCCGCAAGGACCACCACTAGCCTGATTTCTAACAGCTGAGAATCATATGGGGAAGCAGCAATTTTTAACTGAGGTTCCTTTTTCTCTGATAGTACGATTTAGAACAAGGGCCGGCAAAGATCTTGAAAAGGGTCAGCTAGTAACTATTTTAGGCTTTGCAGGCCATGTAGTCTCCGTCATGTCATGACTGCTCAACTCTGTTGCAGCATGAAAGCAGCCCTAGACAGTACATCAACAAGGGTGTGGCTGTGTGTCAATAAAACTTTATTTTGGCCCCCAGGCCATAATTTGCTGACGCCCGATTCAGAAACATGAAACAGATACACAGTTCCCCCATCTAGTAGTTCTTGAAGTCCCAGACCTGGGGACCTCAAGGACCAGTAAAACTTTAAATACTTTAGGGACAAGGACACAAAAGTAGTACAACTAAATCTATCACCTTTTTTGGCAAAAGAAAGGGCATGTAAAAAAAAAAAAGTAGGGAAAAGGCTCAAAATAAAGAATAAACTGTGAACTTCCTGAAAAACTGCATTGCCTGCCTCCATTTTGTTTAATCATTTCACCGGGGCCTGATCAAGCCCTGGAAACCGCAGCCCCAGTCCCTTCTGTGGCCTTAGCTCTGTCCCCTACCAGCATGGATGTGGCAACGTCCGCTTGCCCATAATTTCATGTTAGTCACGGGGACAGGCACACTCTTTCCTTAGGACCTCAGAGTAGATTAATCACCAAATTCTGTGGCTGACGCTCTCTCCCCTAGAGCAAGGAGGGCTGTGTCCCCCAGGGAGGGGCCGGCCAGAGCCGTCTTAATCCCAGCTGGAGGCAGATTACTTGTCAAGGCTACTTAGAACCATGGCCATAATTATTTTAAAGATGAAAACTCTCAGGCTGAGGGTTTGGAGTGGGAAGACCCAGTCGGAGGTGGTCCTTACTTATCCTGCAGTCGGGCCCAGCGAAGCCGGGGGCGCACTCACAGCGGTACCAGTTCTCTCCATCCACGCATGTGCCACTGTTGTAACTATGAAAGCAAAGACCCCTCGGTCACCACCAGTCCACCACTTCCCCTGCCAGTTCAAAGGTAGCCGTGCCAGTTACGATCAGCGGCTCTCACCCCTGCTCACACGCACCACTGCCTGGGAGCTTTAAAAACACTGATGCCTGGGTCCCACCCCCAGAGAGTCTAACATCACAGGTCTCGGTTGCAGCCCAGGGACTGGAACTTATAAATGCTCCCCGGGTAATTCTCGCGTGCAGCCAAGTTTGAGAATCACTGCTCTAAATGAGAACACAACCTGACTAAAGTGTGGTCCGCGGACCAGCAGGATCGGCATTGCCTGGGAGCCTGTCAGAGAAGAGGAATGTGCAGCAGCTCCCAGACCTCCTGCATCCGAACCTGCACTTTAAACAAGATCCCCAGGAGACGCCCACACGTGTCACAGCCAACAATAAAGCGCCGGCTTAAAAGGTGGCCATGCTTACCAGGGATGAGGACTGCAGTCATTGGTATCTGCAAAGTAAAAAAAGACAACTTAACGGCGAGGCCTTCTTAGCCCTAAGTCAAAACACCAGTGATTTCCACAATACCCAGATGATAAAGCTGTCGTTAACACCGGCAGAAGGAGCTTAAGACCTCTGCTCAATTGGAACCAGGCCCACACCACACTTGGTCCCATTCACCGTGGGACACATGTACACAGGAAGAGGCCCTGGGTGGGGTGGGCAGGGGGTGTGAGAATGGATGGAGACAGGCTGCTGGTCAGACCAGAGCTGAGAACCACGACGCCATCTGTCTCCACTTATCTCCTCGGCGACTTTCTCATGCCCAGGTCAGGGCTGCATCCCATCAAGTCATTAGAACAGACCCAGGTGATGCAGAAGCAGACATCAAACAGCTCTGCTTCTGGTTTCCATTGCCAGTCCCTGGGGGTGTCAGGATGGACTCCTGCAGCCCTCAGAGAGTTCAAGGTGGCAAGCGGGGGGAGGGGAAACACTCACTCTGTGTACAGATGGGCCCCTCCCAGCCTTCTTTGCAGACACACGTGAAGGACTCGCCGTTGACCACACAGGTGCCCCCATTGTGGCAGGGGTTAGGCAGGCAGCTACTGTTTCGGGCTATGAGACAAGAGCAGACAAGGCCACCCTCCCTGAGGATCCAGTGACAGTCTGGAGGGGCAGAAACCAGGTCCCAGGAAACAGTCATAGGCTCACAGGCCCACAGCCCCTGTGAGGCCCAGGGAGGGCGGAAAGATACCTATGTTACAGGTCGTTCCTTCCCAGCCTCCGGGACACATGCACTTGAAAGCGTCCCCCTCGTCATAGCAGGTGCCACCATTGTTGCACGTAGCCTCATCACACTGGCTGTCACCTGGAGGAGAAGATCCCGCCGTGAGCCCCTGGCCGGCCCTGCTCACGGAAGACAGGGCAGGATCCTAGCCGGCCACCACTTACGTGAGTGGCAGGTCTTGCCTTTCCACCCGTTTTTACAGTCGCAGTAAAAGTCGTTGACCAGGTCGCGACACGAGCCCCCGTTGTGGCAGGGGTTCTGGCTGCAGTCGTTAATATCTGCAATCAGAGGAGACAGCCGGCTGAAGACGCTCCCAAGCCCATCCACGCCCCGCGACGCCTAAGGACTGCATCTCTCCGCCCCCAGCCCCTGCTTTCCACGCCCACTTCAAAACCAGCAGACACCCGGGGACTTAAACACGGTCACCCTTTCCCAGGAATAAAGGAGCCCCCGACAGGCCATGGAAGTTAAAGTCAAGATGGGCAGAAAGGACAACCCAAACAGCAAGATGATCACTTTTCCTGCAAGTGGGGATATCTATCATCCTAATTACAGGGTCTAATTCTATAAGCTCCTCCGCAGAAGTTCCTTCCCGCTGGCTGGCGTCAGCATCAACACATGCAAATAGGACACAGGCCATGCCGTCCCAGGGCAGGAACTGTCGGGGTCCAACTCCCAGATATTTCCACGAAGAAGAAAGGCTTCCCATGTGGATTCTGTCCTGCCCACACCCCCCAGAGCTGTCTGTCCCCAGAGGACCCCTGAACTCACTGGTCTCACAGTAGGCGCCCTCCCAGCCACCACTGCAGATACACTTGTAGGAGTTGACACCATCGATGCAGGTACCACCATTTTTACAGGGGTTGCTCTCACAGTCATTAATATCTGTGAAAGGAAAGCAAACAGAAACACAGGTAAGCAAACGAAGGAAAGTAATGCCACCGCCAAGCACTGTTCTGCGGGCTTCCCTGCCTCTCCTGAGAAAATACACTGGGCACCTCAACATTTAACTCCGTCAGGACTGTTTCTGAATCCGGCGGGCAGTTTTATCAAGCAGGGGCCTCCAGAGAGCACCCCGTCCCTTTTATTTAATGTCTTCACACTAAGCTACTTGGAGAGAGTGGAGAGGAAACTCCTAGGCAAAGCGGACCACCCGATCTAGTAAGGTTCCAGAACATTCTAAAATAAACGTGCTGAAGACTTAAGAGGCGTCAGTGATCTCGTAAGTTAAACATGACCTCAGTCTTAGATTGTAGGTGGTAAACCTGGACTGATCTCTCCTGAAATTATTCCAGATGCCCCCCAGCTGGGCCGGGGCAGGGTTTGGGGGACCTCGGCCCATTCCCCGAGGATGCGGGGTCTTACTTTCATGGCAGTACGTTCCAGTGAAGCCTTTGTTACAGTCACAGGTGAATTTGCCTCCCGACTGACTCTTGCACTTCCCGTGGGGACCGCAGACATTGGAGGAAATATAGCGCACCCCTTCAGGCGTGTCATTGGAGGCCATGGCTACCGTGCAGCTGTCAATCACTGCGAGACAGACTTGGGGTCAGATCCCCGCCAGGGACCCGAAGACCCGGTGTTCCTGAGCCCAGGACCCACGCCACGCCTGCTCTCCTGGAGCCAGGCACCTTAGCCAGGCTAATGAGGGTAAGAAGCCAGCACCTCGGTGGCCAAGACTGGCAATATGCCGTGTCACGCTGTGACAGGCAAAGCCGAGACCCCAGGCGGAGTTTTTTTTTTTTTTTTTTTTTTTAGGCGTTTTCTCCCTATGGAGCCAGGAGCCCACGTGTCTGCGGGCCCTGTTCATCCTCCCTCTACTGATACATCTACCAAATTTGCTGGAAGCTGGCTAAGGAGGAGGAACAGCCTTTCCCTCGATGTAAGGGCACTTACGGCTGCAGGAACCTGGAAGCCTGAGCCAGCTCACACAGCAGCCACAGGCGGCCATTTAAATTTAAGTGAATGAAAAGTAAGTAAATCAGGGCTTTTAGTTGCCCTGGTCACACAGTAAACGTTCCGGGCCACACGTGTCCCAAGGCTACTGTACCTGACGGTGCAGATATCACCGTGGCAGAAAGTTCTACTGGCAGAGGTGCCCTGAGGAATCCACCTCGGCCTTGCACATCAGCGTCCCCCAGAACGGGGATGCTAAATGAATTCCCTTCTCTGCCCTGGGCTACTTGCAGGTATGGTCCCCCCGAACTGGTGGGCCTGAATAGGTTGTTTCCACGTGTTCTGGCTTCCCTCCGAGTGTCACGGGGCAGTGACGAACGGGCAGAGGACAGCAGCCTTGAAGACAAGCCAGAACCCTGGCGGGGAGGGAGGTACCTTCACAGGGGGTGGTGCGGCAGTGGTCTTTAAGGTGGGAGCAGTTCTTGCCTTCATAGTCCTCGGGACACTTGCAGAAATAGTCGCTGGCGCGGTTGTAGCACTGGGCACCGTTCTGGCAGGGGTTGGGCTCGCAATAATCGATGTCCAGCTGCGAGGGCCAGGGGCAGGGGAGGGGGGACACAAAGTAAAACAAAGCCGTCATTATGACTCCTCTGGGGCAGCGGCCACTGGAATTTGACCCTTCCGTCTGCTTCTGTTAGGAGAACACCCAGCATGATTTACAGTTGTGTCCTAGCGACTGTCCAGGTACGCATTTGAGACAACAGGGCAGAATGAGAGAGTGCTGGGTCTGGGATGAAACGGACAAAGAGAAATCGACAGGCTGCCGGACAACGGGAAGAAAATCACTCATCACCCTCCTTCCACGGCGCGTGTCTAGCAGAGATCCCTAGTCAACAGGAGGCTCCAGACAGTGTTGGGAATGGGAAGGTGAGGGTGAGGAGACTGCCTGTGAAAACTGGGCCATCGGGCGCTCCAGCCCGGCTCACCTGACAGAGGTTTCCAGAGAAACCAGTGGGACAGAGACACTGGAATCTGTTGATTTCGTTCTGACAGTGACCCCCGTTGAGACAGGGGTTGCTGGCACACTCATCGATGTCTGTCTCACAGTGATCGCCTGCATAGCCAGGTGGACAGATACAGCGATAACCGTTAACCAAATCCTGGAGGGAGGAGAAGGAGGGTGAGAAACACATGCTTTTTTTCTAGGTGCTCCACAAACACAGGGCTTCAGTGGTTCAGCGTGACTGTTGCGCTTCAGCTGATTCACTGAAAGAGATGCCAAACCTCTCCAAATGTGAGAGAGGAATTTCTACGTGCATGCCTCCAAGATGACTCCCGGGAGGATGGGGTAACATGAGCCCGAGTGAAACTTCCAGAGACTCACTTTTCACCTGCATTTTTAAATCTCCCAGGGACAGAGCTTTCCCAGGGTCACATAAATCTTAAGGCTTGTTGTCAATCACTAAGGTTTTGATACAAGCAAAGACTTACATACCCGACAGGAGGCGTCATTCTGACATTGGCCGAGGCAGTCATTAATATCTAAAAAATAAACAAGTCACCGTATTGGAGGGGCAATTTACATTGAAGTTGGGCTTCACTGAAAAGCCTTCTCTGCTCAGGAAGATAAAAACCTCCAATCAGATTTCTTGCGTGCTTCCCGTGAAATAAGCTTATTGGTGGGAACACTCCCTAGTTCTTCCAGACTGAGGTACTGAAACTTCACATCATTGTTTTAGCCACCTTATCAGAGTACGGCCGTTTTTTACCAGCTAATGAGCCTGATAACGTGTATGTTTTCATTTCTGTGCCCATCACTCCCTCTCCAAAAACATTCCCTCTATAAGGTTCTCCTTCCACTACTCAAGTCTTAGACCTGGAGCCTGAATACGGCTGGCAAATGCCTTCAACACCCCAGTCTCATGAAAATCAAAATTGAAACAGTCTCACTCACTTATGTCACAATTCTGACCCATCCAGCCCGGGAGGCAATCACAGTAGTAGCTGGCGATCAGATTCTTACAGGATTTGGCATTTACACAAGGTTTGGCCTCGCATTCATTTGCATCTGAAAAACAGAGAGGATGAACAGTGAGAAATGGGGTTCTACCCCACCTCCCCCCTCAGAAAAAACACCATACAAATAGTTTGTCTGAAACGAGACATTTTAATAAGCTAGCTAAATAAGAGATGCTACTGTGAACATCTGAACCCTCTCCCCTAGCTATGCTCCAGTAAGGAATGCTAATTGATAACGTTCCAGCTGCTGTTGACAACTAGCCCCCGACAGGACAGCAGAAAGCCACTAGGCACTTCTGTGCAAAACCCAGCGCAGCCTAGTTGCTGGGATTTAATAGTGGCAAAAAAGAATGCAGACAGCTCATTCCTCATGAGATCATCCCCGTTTGGAACCCAGCTGAACACTCCTCGGACAGACGATTGACATGGTTCAAGGAATCCCACGACTTTCCCACAGGGCCTCAAAGAGCCAGGCCATTTGCATGCGAGTTATTTCTTCCAGGCCTGCTGGCTGGACCCTAGATAATAAATGACTTCTTGGTACGATGGCACGCAAGCTTGCACCGCTGGCCACATGTACAGCTCCCTTAATCGCTCGGATCAAGCCAGCCCCGGTGCAGGAATTCTCTTACCTAACTGGCACGTTTTGCCCGTCCACTGGGGCGGGCACATGCACTTAAATCCGTTAACCAAGTCCTGGCAGGTGCCCCCGTGGGAACAGTTATTTGGAGAACAGTCATCAATGTCTGTTTGACAAAAAGAGGAGAGGGTTGGCAATTTAATCTCAATCCATTTGACAATTAGATAATTTAATACCACCCCTCACGTGAGGGGCCTTCACTTAAGAGCCAGACACCTGCTGCAAGTGACTGCTACGATGACGATAAGGCCTGATTTTAGCTTTAAATCCCCCACTGGCCCAGTTCATTTAATCCGCAACCTGAGCGGGTGGGAGAGCCAGCTGGATCCCCGGAGCATCAGCCCTGGGTAACTCAGGACATCTCTCACTGCCTACCCTTTATTTTTAAAGAAAAGTTCCATCACGGCACAGAGGTAACTAAGGAGAGGTAAGGAAAAATAACTTCTTCGCTGGTGAAAAAAAAAATCATATTCTTGTTTACTCACAGACTTTTCCCAAAAGCACATGCCTGGGGTGCCCAACCTCCCCCTTCTGCACTAGACTCCTGAGGTCTCTTAGCGATTCACCTCCTGCCCGGGTAGGAGGTGCCAGGCTCTCCTCATGAATCTGCTCACCAAGCCTTCACACCCCCAGGAGATGGGACTTGCTACTCTCCCGTTTAAACAGGGCACAGGTTGGCAGTGACTACAGTCCCACCATGGTGACGGGTGGCAGGGCCATGGTGCCAGCCCAGGTGATCCAACCCCAGAACCCAGCTCCTTAACCGTGTTGCATGCTGTTCTCAGGGGGCCGATGACCGTGGACCTCAGGCCTGGCTGCACCTCTGAAATCCAGGAGCTTGTGTGTGTTTTGTTTTTTGTTTTTGCCGCGCTGCATGGCATGTGGAATCCTAGTTCCCCGACCAGGGATCGAACCTGCGTCCCCTGCACTGGAAGCTCGGAGTCCTAACTGTTGCACCACCAGGGAAGTCCCCAGGAGCCTGTGGAAGGTACGAACTCCCCAATTCCAAAGGGAAACCGTAGCACCCAGAGACCTGTACTGGGAAGCACTGGGGTAGTCCTGGTGTGCGGCCAAGTCCCGCAGCCACTGTCACTCTGTAGCCCTGGTCCCTCTTTCAAAATTTGTCCCCACCATGAAATTCAGTCATGACCACCTCCCCCGCAGGAATCCTCTGTACAGCTTCGAGGAGAATAACCGTAATTCAGTTCAGAGGAGGCACAAGTCCAGGGAAAAGGACGCAGCTACCCCATGAGCGAGTTTCTTCCAGTCAGAGATGCGTGTGCTAACTTAGCAGGGTGCCTTAGGATGGGGGTGCCAGGAGACTTCCAAGGGCAGAGGCCGGAAGCTCAGGCCAGCCTCACCACCAGACCCCCTCCCACCGAGACAGACCCATCACTAAGACCGACGTGGACCCACAACCCTGTACCTTGACACAATACCCCCCTCCCCCCCGCCAAGAAAGGGCACAAGCCAAAACGCAGACTTACTTGTGGAGCACGTGGGGCCGGTCCAGCCCGGAGAACACTCACACTCAAACCCCAGGGAGGTCTCCTTGCAGCTGCCTCTGTTGTGGCAGGGATCAGAGAGGCAGGCGTGTTCCGCTGTGGACACCAGCACAGCAGTCAGCAAGGGGCGCCCACCGAGAGAGGCTACCTAACACTCCCCCCGGCAACCAAATCGCACGCCTGGGCCACCAGCTCGAGCTCGTTTCAAGAAATCAAAGCAAGTGTGGGACGTAACCCCGCTGTGTCTGCGGCGGAAAGGAAGTCATCTCTCTTGCTAAGCTCTCCGGCCCCATTTCTCCAAGCTTTTGACCTGGGAGCTGGGTCACTGCCCTGTACACGCCGCCCCCGATGAAATCAGCAGCCCCCAAACCACCTGAGCAACTGGACAGAGGTTTCAAAGACGCACGGAACGGCTGGGAGGACAGGTCTTAACATTGGAGGCTATTTTCATCTTTTTATGAGTCCCTAAGTGTATTTAAGCTGAGTGTACAGAAAAATTAGACAAAGGGATCTCACTGAGCCTGGACCACTTACCAATTTCACAGTTGGGTCCCGAGTACCCCTCAGGGCATGAACACTGATATTTGTCAGGCCCTGTGTTGCTACAGGTTCCCCCATTGAGACACGGCTGGTGGGTCCCGCAGTAGTTGAGATCTGCCAAAAAGACCCCAAAGAAGTCACTCAGAGACCAGAAACACTGTGTTCCTAGACCCATTCCTCTTTAAAAACTAAAACCGAGGGAAACAGACCCAGATTCACAGGGTTAAAGGCAAATTCAAACAGATTTAGAATAAAAGCCCCTGCAAATAAAAATAAATGAAAGTACAAACCAAATCACCCACACCCCACCCCCGACCTCCAGCCCCACCCAGGTCCTCCCCAGACATACCTTTGTCGCAGAGCTGGCCACCCCAGTTGGTCTCACAGAGGCACTGCCAGGGCTCGTTACAGGTGCCGTGGACGCACCCTGGGTGTGGGATGCACTTGTCACAGTACAGGCCCTGCCAGCCATACTGGCACCTGGGGACACACAGCAAACCCTGCTTTACCCTTTAGAACTTGCAGGGAGATCGGAGCCAGGAAAACACAAGGATGCAAAGCCCAGGCTTCTGGCCACAGGATGGTAGACTGTCAAGGTCTGTCCGGGGGTTCCCTCTAAGCAAACATTTTCCCAGTTGGACTGAGGTCCCCTCCCAGGCGACTCCCAACAAAAGGAGGGCTGTTTGGGGAGAGGCCAGCACTGGGCTGCCCTCCACAAAGCCCCTCTCTCTTCTCAGGCTCCCCCATGAGCCCAGGGCGGAGGCTTGGAATAAATGAACCCCTGGGGGGAAGGCAAGGGCTCTCCCTGCAGTGACAACAATAGCCACGCGAAGCCTCTGCAGACGCAGCCCTTTGGGCAAGTTTTACACAGCAACGCGGCTGGGCTGTGTCCCAGCAGCAAGTCACGACCCCAGCACACAAAAATGCACCGAGACACCGAGTGCGGCAGGAAACTGCCTCCCAAGGAGGCTCCCTGAAATCAGACGAGGAGGAAAAGGGGCTCCCTTCCTTGGAGAGATGGGGTAGGATCTCTGGACCCATTTCTGCAGGGAGGACGAGGAAAGCAACAGCGCTTGGAACCATTTCCGTACGTGATTTATGACCTGCCCCCCTCGTGGCTACTTAGGCTAATTTATTTTATAGTTATTTCTCACTTTGCACATACACACACACACAGTCAACTTGGTTTATCTCGTATTGGGGAAGGGAGTCGAGTTTCCTTTATAAGCGCCTCATTAATCGGACTCTCTGGAGGCCAAATGGTGCCTTTGATCCCCAAACAAAAACACAAACATACACCTTCACCTGGGGCAGGGGCTCCGCTACTCTCCCCTCAAGTTTCAAGCCCTCTGAAACTCTAACTGCCTTCTCAGAAATCAAGCTCTAGCAAACAGGAGCTGGCAGTGGGGGCAGCCCACAGTGGAGTGAAGGTGGGGTGAGCCAGAAACAGCGACCAGCAAATATTTCCATGACGGGACCCGGGAAAGCCATGGTCAGAATCGCCTCCCCCGCAAAGAAGGAAAGGCGTTCTGCGTCCAGAGAGCTGGAGGTGGGCTAAAAATCCTTGTCATGGGAAAATTACAGGGAACCAGCTAATCGCTAATCATCCACGGCCGGGAGTCAACTCACCCCTGAGAATTCTGACTCACCACTTCCTAACTCCTAAAAGCAAGCCATCCACGCCCCAGCACAAAGAACCACCAGGCTGTGCGGCTTAAAAATCAGAGGATTCTGGTTCATCTAAAACGAAACTCCGGTCTAAATGGCAAGGCACTATTAAAGGAGTCAAATAAGAACAAAGTAAATCCTCCGGTAGAAATGTTTTTTCAAAGTGGACACTCAAGGTAGTGGGAGATCACGGGGACGCTTGTGTAAAGACTGACAGTCTTAGTCTGAAAGGTAGATATTAAGAAGGAACTGATTGGGAAATAGCATTATTCTTACAGTCTTTCCCTCGTTGCCTTCCAGATGAAGGATCACTACACCTCTTCCATTTGCTTAATACAAGGAGTAAGAGGCAGCTGAGGACCCGCCTCGGCTCTTAATCAGTGAGAGCTGGATACCCAAGCATAAGAAAGGAACCACAAGAGGCCCTGGATGACTTCAAAAGAAAACAAATAAAAATACTGACCCTAAAAGAGGCATCCACAAGGTTATCCCAGTGTAATAATATATGATTAAGGTTCTCATGAGAAATTGAAGTGACTTTCCTCATAGGATGATTCATAATTGAGTCTGATATTATTGGCAGGCTCGCAATAAAGCAAGACTGTGCACCCAGAAAAAGGGATTCCAGGTCGACCTGGGAGCAAGAGAAGCAGTAAAGTGTTCTCATGCGGGGGAAAAAACAAGACAAAACACACCTCTGTAATACATGATCCGAAGGACAACTTACAGGTAACTTGCCATCAGCTATTTCTGGAGCAGGATGCAACCAGAACTTCCTTGGCGAGAAGGTTCTGTTTTGATTTTTCAAGGGAAGGAGGAGGAGATGGCCTGGGAGACCATGCAAATGATGTGTGGGAAAGTCACACCTTAAGTAAATAAGGGCCTTCGAGTCCAGGCAGGGAGTGGGAGGGAGACTTTGAAAGAGAAAGGCCTAAATTCTGGAAACAAAGCCTGCTGTTCTGGCTGGGAGGGCCCTCCCCAGGCAGCAGTGTGTTTATTCTGATGACAGGAGCAGAAATCGAGGTCGCCCTTGACTGATACTCATCTGAGCTGAGCACCCGCGTGCTGAGCACGAAGCGGGCGCAGCAGAGTCCCTGAGAGCACGGCTGATCTGACTCTCCGGAACAACCTTCACAAAGAAGAGCCTGCCCCCAAGCTTGACAGTAACGCTGTTAAATACCACAGTCGGCTGCCACCAGCGATGGGGGTTCGCAGGCGAAGCCCTTCAGTCTTCCAGAAAGTAAACTTATCTTTCTGAAGTGCAGGAAGAGACAATTTCAGGCCAGCCTGGTTTTGTTTTCCTTCCAGCTGCCCTGATTCCCACTTCAGCTTCAAGCCCCAGAGCTCAGAGCTCCCCGCTGCACGGGAGGGGAGCTGCGGCAGTGGGTGCACAAAGGTATGGAGGACCACAGGGGTCTTCAGGATTTTCGGAGCGGCAAAATCCTGTGGCTGTGCTCAGCCTGTCGAAATGCAGATTTCTGGGCCCAACCTAGGGACTGGGGTTCCGTGGGTGTGGGGTGGCACCCAGCAACCTGCATTTCCACACGTCCCTGGTTAACTCAGGGAATGACACTCTGAGTACTGAGGTTTGGGGGCAGTGAATCCCAAAGTACGGTCCCCGCGCCCCCAGCAAGAACAGCACTGCTGGGGGCTTGTTAGAAATGCAGAGACTTGAGTCCACCCCAAGCTATGGAATCAGGATCTGCGTCATCACAAGAGTCCCAGGTAATGTCAGTTTGAGATGCACTGGTTTAGACTAAGGATTCATAAGCTTCCCTGGGCTCAAACTGGGGTAGCTTTGGGGGAAAACATGACAGGCCCAAAGGAACCATTGAGTGTCACATTAAATCTGCTAATCCTTCAGATTTGGGAGGAGAGTAAAGTGGGCGATCATGTCAAAATGCCACAGACACCAACAGTATTTCCTGAAACAAGCCTTTCCCAGATTGGCATGATGTACATTTCAAGAAGTTCCAAAAACTGTAATCGGGAAGCCGTGGGGGAGGTCTCCATTTGGCTTCTTGCATTGTCCGGGACCATAAAAGAACAGACTTCAAAGGCCAGCAGCAAAAGTCTACATTCATCAGGCTCAACTGACAAGATTCCAGCGCAGCCATTAACCTCTCAGCACCGGCCAGGCTCCCGCCTGCAAAGGGGCCAGGAGATTGTCCTAATCCCATTCTAAAGAATGCTCCACTTTCCCCTATTGATGGGAAAAGTGGGGGAGGGCTGGGAGACAGAAAACCAGGCGGGGGCTGGAGGGTGGAGGAGGAGAGAGACCGCCGCAAAAACCAAACCCACAGCCCTCCATCTAGTCCATTAGCACTTTAAGGGGAAGATTATAAAAACGAGTTATCAATTTACAGAACCGTTAATACATGAAGTCACTGACTATGCCCAGAAGAGTTTTTTTTTTCCCCCGAGAGAGAAGCGTGTGCATTTCACTGGACAGCTGGTATAATTTAATAAGCTTCGGATGTGCCTACTTGAAAAAAAAAAATTTTTTTTTTTTTTGGTAATGCTTTCTTGTCCTCCAAAGTAAAAGAGGCGTATTCACAATAAAGTCAGTCCTCCTCTTGTATTAAAGGGATCATTATTAGGAAAAAAAAAAAAGAGTTTAGTTGTTTACCTGCAGTCACCTGGGAGTTTGCAAGACCCATGCTTGGGGCTGCAGCCCTGCCGGCAAATAGCTGTAAAAAAAACAAAAAACAAAAAACACAGAAGGATGTGTCAGCACACTGCCAGTTTCTTGCACTGTCACCATCATGAGAATGACCTCGTCCATTAAGCCAACAAAATCCACTATTTTAAGAGATCTCGTATCAAGCCCACTGTAAGGAGAGGAAGACGGGAGGTGCCCCAAGAACAAACCCAGCTTTAAACCTCAAGGCCATGCTAGCAGATCCTCAAACATGATAGCATTTGGGGACAAAATGCAGGCAAGCAGGTGGGGGAAGGGGAGCTTTACCGAGTCTCCGAACAATAGCTATGCTGCTCCCGGTCAATTCCCACCCTCGCCGAAAGCAAAAAGGAGGTCTAATCCTTCCTCAACTCTGTCATCTTTCCCACTCTGTACCCCAGCCTCTTCAGAACCCTCTGACCAAATAAATGCTTGGTGTCTCAAAAATCCCATGGGACTCAAAGCCAACCAGGCCGGCTTCACCTGGCAGGCTAATCCACGGGCCAGATCTGGTGGTCCTTTTTTTTTTTTTTTTTTTGGCAAAGTATCCACAACAAAACCATTCTGCTTCCTTTATTGAAAAAAGTTTTTGAACAGACATCAAAAAATAGTAGGTAGATACTTTTTAAGTAATTGTTACTGATTTTTAGGACACCAACTATTTAAAATATGTTTTATCAATCCTTTCATTTGGATCCCAGGAAGGCCATCCTTTTCACTCTTGTCTCTAATTATTTAAGAAAGCAATATTGCCCAGGAGACCTGCAAATTCCTCTCTTTGCCTTACCCTTCAGTCACAGTTCAAAAATTCGTTTTTCAACTTGAGTTTATCTTACAGGAATTTACCAAATTATGTGAACTAAGCAGAGTGCGTTGATGTTGGTGAGGGCCTATTACATGGTTGACTAGAATTATACACCAATTTGCTATGAATTAGAAGCTTTGTAAAGGTAAAGACCACAGATAATTCTGTGAATGTCTGTGAATATGTGATAACTCCCTGTATTCTAGTAGACAGGGCTGGGACAACAGACAGGAGGTCTGGAAGTTTATCCTACTGTGGAGGCGTTCAGTTCACCACTCGCCCCCTCCCCTCAATACCA
This sequence comes from Pseudorca crassidens, assembly GCF_039906515.1. Taxonomy (NCBI): domain Eukaryota; kingdom Metazoa; phylum Chordata; class Mammalia; order Artiodactyla; family Delphinidae; genus Pseudorca; species Pseudorca crassidens. The sequence continues at coordinate 50,575,114 of NC_090310.1, read as the reverse complement.
CGGCCCCCAGAGATGCCCAGTGAAAGCTGCCGTAAGGCCACCCTGAGCCCAAGGGCTGTCATTTTTCACAAGCTGTTCAGACATTGGCTGGGCTAACCCAGTCCCACCTGGCATCTGTTTTGCATCCGATGCCTTAAAAAGCAGAGCCTGAGAAGGGGGTTCGGGTACAGAGAAAGAGGTAGAGGGCAGATGGGCAGGGGAAGAAGCTGAGCAAGAATGTGGTCTCAGCGGGAGCTTGGCCTCAGCCTGATCCCAGGGGAAACTCTGGAGTGTGAACTGTAGCCCAGAGTTAACGCAAAGGGGGCTGTGGCCTTCTTACGCCCATGTCAGCCATTCACAGACTGTGAGCTGGAGGGACGGGGCGTGGAGTGCCACCTGTTTGGCCAAGGACAACGTCCAGAGAAGGAGACGTTAGCAGCCAATGCTCAGAGCGTCTGGGGGATGGGGTACCAACGGCATCTTCGTGCTTCAGGCCTAGAAAGCAGCCCAAATCTCACCATACCCAAGAAAGCCACCTGATGGCAGGGGCGTGAGAACATGACACCCAAAGGGACAGCCACCAGGAGCTGGTTAACCCACCAGGCACGCCCACACACACCTTTGTTACATTCAGGGCCCATCCAGCCTTCCATGCACGTTTTGTTGCCATTCTGGTCGCAGGCGTAGTGGCCAAAGAAGTCGTCTCTGGGTCGGCAGAACTTATTGCAGCCGAAGCCATAGTAATAGTCATCACAGGTCACGCGGATCTGATACTCAAAGTGGGCCACCCCCGTGTTCTGCTTCAGCGTCTGCCACTGCCGGCTGGGGTTGATCATGCCCGAGTGAGACGCCTTTTCAATAATGCTGTCGGGTTCTAGAGGCAAAAAAAAAGGATTAATCACAACAACATTTACATCAGATATCAGAGCTTCTCCCCCGACCATTGTGATGACTTTTAATAACAACAAATGCACACGGCACAAAATTCAAACAACACAAAAGGGCAAAAAATGAGCCATTCGTCTCCCTCCCCATCATACATTTACCCTTTTTACTGGGCATGTAGTATTTCTTCATCTGGAAATAAAGTGAAATCATTTACCTAGTTCCCAATATGTGCACTGAGGTTGTTTTGGCCTTTGGCTATTAAGCAAAGCCACAGGGAACATCCTTGAACATATTTGCCCGTATGTGGTTCTAGGAAAAAGAAATATCCCAGAAATGGAAGTGCTGGATCGAAGAAGACACACACAACCAACACGCTTCCGCCCAGAAAACCCAAACAACCAGGAACAAAAGCCCCATCTGTCTGCCCTCCCACCAGCAAAGGAAACTGTTTCCCAACAGCAGTGCCAACACTGCGTTATCAGACTTTCTGATTTAATGGGTATTTAATTAAGTGATGGTGAGAACCCTTTTGACAAAACCACGTGTATCAGCTCCTCTGAACTTCAATCTGTTTCTCTCCTTTGCCAACTTTTCTATTGCACTGTTTGCTCATACTGGTTTGCAAAAGCTCTTTACATGTGATAGAAAGTGGCCCCTTATGGAAGGCTATTCTTGAAGAAATTTCATTATTCCAGGTAAAGGTTAGCAATCTTTATTTTCTGGCTTTAGAGTTTTGTGTCTTGCTTTAGAAAGGCTGTGTCTATTTCCAAACTCTTCACTGGAAGCCAAAGAGTAATTTTTTTTTAATTATAAACTTTGTCACCTCTTAAGCTGGCATTTAAGTAACAATACCATGAACTTGATGCATTTCACCTTTCACCTTTGCCCAGAAGGCAGATGGGAAAAGCATTCATCCCAGTTTACAGACAGGTAGACTGAGGGTCAGGCTCCTTAAAGAGCGCCTACTGAGGAAAAGAGACACGCCTGGGGCCCAGACAGGTCCAGGAGGAAGAAGTGGTCCCTGCCCTGGGGTCACCTATCACTTAGTATGAAAAGAGACAGGTACAAAAATAGCTCCAAACTCCAGGTGCCAGGAGTTCAGGGGAGGGGCGTGAAAAGGAAGCAAGGCCCCGAGTCAGCACCCACCCTGGTCCTGTGTTTGTTTTCTTAAACCTGCCAGCACCAACCCTTGACGCCTTGTCAAATTCAAGGCCACCTTGGAGAGACCGTTAGGACCTGCTTGCAGTGTCTTTGTGATTCTTATCCACATACACCCGTTTTTCTAGGCCTGTGCTCATCTGCAAGGCTAGGCAAACCCCACAGGTGACCAGGAGACGGGCACTCCTGGGCAGCTTCGGCCACACTCCACTTCCAACAGCGCCCCAGCCCTCACCCTCTGGGCTCTTTACCTGTGGGCAAGACGGGCCTTGAACAAGCCTGCATACCTGCAGACCTACACCCCGGCACGCATGAAGCGCTTGCAGAGGATGCTTTCCTAATCTGAGTTTTGCAAATAAACACGGGCCAAAGAATGACAAAAATGTCCCTGCATTAACAGTGTGCTTCCTCTGCTGGTTCAATGAAAAAGTGTAGTGAGCTATTACCATGTGATGATGAGATCTTAATAAAGGGATTACTTAAACACACTAGCCTTCTCAGGCAGGCTGCAACAACAAGCAATTCAGACAAGAGTCCGGGGTTATCCTAAAGGCACAGGCTGACATGTCAGTCAGTGGTTTGGTATGCTCTCTATTTCCGAGAAATGCTGTGAAGACATCATTTCAGAATCCTCAATGGGGCTAACAGGTCTGTATAACTAACTTCACACCTGCGTGACAGATTTTTCCTAAGGGCCCAGAGGGAGTTGAATGTGTCTGTGACACACTTTCTGGCATCTGGATTACAGAGATGCTTCTTCTAAGCTGCTGTTGCCTGAATCACACTTCCTATCAGCTCAGGGCATTACCAGTGTTTTTGGGGTAGTTCAGTTGATAGCCCAGCTTTAAGATTGGAAGGGGATACTACCAGGCCTTCCTACAACCTTGAACTGCATGAAGATGGAGCACGAAGAACCCACAACAGCCTTGCAGGCCAAGGAGGAGGGGATGAGAGGCGAGTCTGAGCAGAATCCTGCACCCACGCCAACCACAAACCTTAACCAAGAAGGCTTAACCAAGAAGGCTACAGTATGAGAGAAACCTGGTCCTAAGTATGCCAACCTGTGTTTACATATCTATTGATCAGAACGAGAAACTGAAATCATTTGCTCTGGGGGAGAGAGTAAGATCTGCACCCTTATATAGTGCAGTGCTGAAATGCAATAGCAACGACCTTGGAGGGCTGGCCTCAGAAATACTTTCTAACATGTGTACATCACCTGGGTTTCACTTGGGCCAGGCTCTGCTCCCAAGGGTTCATTGCAGAGCGGACGTGAGAAGGAATTCTCTGTTCCCAAGCTCAGGGCTCTGCCTCTAATCTGAAGCCTTGTTTGGTCCCCAAAGAGCAGCCAACCCCAGTTGGGTTGCTACACAACCTCAGCGTCTGCCCTCACGGAGGACAGTGCCTTGGGAGGGACAGAGGGTGAAGGGAGTAAAAGCAAAACATTCCAGGCAGTGTGAACAGCACGTGCAAAGGCCCTGAGGCAGGAGAGAATGTGATGCATTTGAGGACAGAAAGTTCACTGGTGGGGTTTGAGAGAATACAGGTATGACAGATGACAACGTGGCATGTGAGATGGAGCTGGCAGGGAGACAAGACTGGGCCATGCAAGGGGCTTTGGGGCCACACAAAGATCTGTCCCGAGGGCAACAGGAAGTTACCAAGTGGCTCTCAGTAAAGGTGACACTCCAATGTTATGCTCTGAAAAGATCAAGATGGCAGGAGAATGGAGAAAGCGCTGGAGGTGGACCAGAGTAGACAGGGGTGCATTAATTCAGCCGCTACTGTAAGAATTCAGGCGTAAGCAGATGGTGACATGGACCAGGGTAGCAGCAGGGGAGGTGGAGGGAGGCAAACCCTGTCAGGATTGGGTGTGGAGCACTGGACATAAGATTTTCAGAACTTGGAGGTGGATTAGATACTGATGCTAAGAGAGGGTGGTACACAGGAGGTGCTGTCCAGATTTCTGGCTTATGGTAATGGGCGTTCAAATGCTGGTGCCAGTCGTCCGTAAAGGGCCCTAGGCGGGCTCTGCTTCTGGGGAGGGAAGATGACACATTTGGTTCTGAATATGCTGGAATCCGAGATACCTTGGAAGCATCACAAAAGGGAGGCTGCACAAGCACATGGATAAGCCACTCCCAGCAAACCCCCATCCCTCCTCACCAGGGTCACAAAAGTGAGGCTCGGGCTTCCCTGGTGGTGCAGTGGTTGAGAGTCCGCCTGCCGATGCAGGGGACACGGGTTCGTGCCCCGGTCCGGGAAGATCCCACATGCCGCAGAGCGGCTGGGCCCGTGAGCCATGGCCGCTGAGCCTGCGCGTCCGGAGCCTGTGCTCCGCAGCGGGAGAGGCCACAACAGTGAGAGGCCCGCGTACAGCAAAAAAAAAAAAAAAAAAAAAAAAATGAGGCTCAATGCTCCACAGTGGGCGTTCCGTGACTTTGAGGCAACCCCTCTCCTTCAAGAGTAGAGGCCTGAACGCCCTTTATCTCTACCCCACGTCTTCCTGTGTCCTTCCAGTGATTTTACCTCTTAGCAAGAGAGGAGAGGCTCCAGAGCCCCAAAATGGGGCAGACAACCGTGGGCAGCTCTGGAGGGGCACCAGCTTCTGGAGGAACAGCTACCTGACCCGTGGGCTGGAGGAAGGCCCAGGAAGGGCCCTGCAAACACTAGGGGCCCCTTGTACACCCTGACAGGTGTCCTAACCCAGCTCTTACCGGGAGCCAGGGTCAACCTCAAGGATGCTCACGCCACCGGCCAGCCTGTGTTAACATCTGCACCAGGACATCTGAAGAGCCTGTATCCCCCTCCCCATCCCCCATCTTCCCAATGTACAGTTACCATTGTAAGCAGGTCAGTGACATAACGCTCACCCAGCCCACAACGCGTGTGGCAGGGGAGGGAACAGAGAACAAACAGGTGCCCAGGACCCTGACTGGCATCAGCCACAGCCCAGGCAGGTCACTGCCTCCCCTTCCTCCACCAACAGCAGGACGGGGGTGTCACTCGGGGAGGAAGGTCCACGGCTCTGGACTTCAGATGCCAAAGCACAAGGAGTGACCCAAACGGCCTGAAGCTTCTGGCAACCGGGGCTCAGCAGTGATCGAGCGGCTCAAGGTGGGCCAGCGAGACAGTTGGGCAGTGGCTGCCTCTTGGATTCTAAGCCCTCACTGTGCCCTCTCTGGTTATTCACCAGTCCCAGAGTCAAGAAGAAAAAAGCAAGGCGAGAAGAGGGGGGAATGTTCTTAGCAGCAAACACACCAAGGGTCAGAGAGGATGAGACACGCAGAGGGATGGGATCGGGGGGCACACAGAGACACCAGGCCAGTCAACCCCTCCTCTTGCAGACTCAGGTTTCAGCGTGAATCAAGTTTTCCCATGACAACCACCCAGATCCTGCTGGCAAAAAGGGAGCTGGCTGGCAGTCTCAGCGAGGGAGGGGAAACGTATTTTGAAGCTACAATCCAAGAGCAAAGACTCCGTTCTAAGCCAGACAGATGCTGCCGTTTCTACCGGCATCCTCTAGGGCTTCCCCCGACCCCAGCACCCACCCACCCCCAGTAGCCCTGAAAAGCAGCCTGCGCTGAGAACAGAGCCACCTTTCAGAAGGGGACAAGGCCAGTGTGATGGCCGTGAGGCACTGGAACACCTGTCATGCACAGTGTGGGAAACCCTGACCGGCTGGGGGCTCACCTGCCCAACAAGTGAAATTCAAGGTCGGTCTTTAGAGCCCAAAGCCACCTCTTCGGGCTTTATCTTTCCGATGAGAGATTAAATGCTCACTTAAACTTTAAATGGACTTTTAAAAAGTCACTACTTTGATCCTTTCGCAAGTCTACAAGGTTTTAGAGTTGTAAAACCATTAAGATCTCTATCCCAAAGATAATCTAGGGGCCGTATTCAGGGACTGAGTTAACTGGCGATCTGTCCTGGCCACTTAATGTTCCAAGCGAAAATTCTAGGGGAATTGATGGAAAAAGACTCCACGGGGGGGTGGGGGGTGGGGTGGGGTGTGGGGGGGGGTTGGGGGAGAGGCAGGGGCAGTGGCAGAAGAGCTCTGAAGCAGCCTGGGGACAGCTCTGTCCAGCTCTGACAAACACCAGGTGCCAAGCTCTGTGCTTCCAGACTCACGCGCTCAGCCCATGGCTGTGATACTTACGGACAGTGTCATTGCTGGAATCCCACGCCTCCACAAGCAAAGTGTAGGACCTCTGTAACACAGATAAACAACAGCTCAGTATTCAGAAACGGGGGTCAGCTCGCAAAGGTCAGGCCTTCTCGGCCTCCCTGCCAAACAAAACCATGCAGCCAAAATGGAAACTGTATTTGCTGTCGAAGTGAGGTCTTGGGTGTTTAGGTCCAGACCGACTCCCCACCCCTCCCCCTAGCACCCACCCCAGGGTGGCAAAAGACACCGGGCCCACCGTGGTCCTCATGCAGGCAGCCTAAAGTCCCGACCAAGAAATGCCATCTCCCTAGACTTGTGAACACTTTGCGTATGCTTTTCCTAAACTTTCCAGACTCTAACCCTTGTGCTTGAGAAAACCACACAAAGAATTGATTCTAAGCTAACCAAACCAGGTGTTTGTACCTGGGAGTGGAGGTGCTCACCCAGTGAGGAGGGCTGGGGATTGCTGTTACACTCTGGGCCCTGGTGGGGAGGTCCCCGGGGAGGCCCCTTTTCCTTTGCAGAACCCCTTTGAAAGCCCTGTCTGTGTGAGACCATCTCGGCTCCCACAAGTATCAGGTGACTCCAGGAAGCAGGAGGGGTGGGTAGGTGCAAATAGACTCTGAAGACAAAGGCGGTAACCTAACTTGGGGGTGCAGGGGGGGCGGACTCTAGGGACCAAAGTATAAAAGGAAGAAAGCGCTGCACCCCATGGGTTGTATTTATTGATAAACTTATCTGTCAATAAGATCTAACATTCCAGGAATAATCAGAGTCCACTAACTAAACAAATTCCCTGGACACTGGCGGGATGCCAGCCATTCTACTGAAGGTACCTTTTATCTTCCAGGCTTATCTCAGAATTCCACCTCCTCCCCGTGCCCCCCACCACTGCCAAATCCAAGCCATTAGCAAATTCCCACTTTTACTCAAATCTTCATTTGTAATTTAGAATGAGGTCGGTCTCACAAAACACCAGGGTTTCAAGAAACCTTCTGCTATCTTGGTGCTGGGGAAATGTATCCAAAGGGGTAGAGAGTAGGGAGGAAAGGCACATGAACCCTTTTATGTATCCCCGCCTTGTCAGTGGCAGGTACCAGTACGTCGGAAATAGTAGCGTATATTGATCAAATAATACAGTGCCACCTACGAGGTGAAGGCAAAAACAGAGGGGGGAAGAAAAAAAAGAAAAAGGAACTTCATTCATAACTCAAAGCAAGCTTACTGCTCACACAGCGACCCAGCAGGTCTCTGAACATAAAAATATCTTGTGATAGACCCCGCCTTGGAATTCAGCCGAAATATGTTTCATACTCAAAGCAGAGGAGGATTCCATTTCGCTCACTGATAACTGTGGGAAAATGCTCAGAAAAGCAAGCAAAACTGGGCAAGCCGGGGCACATACCCAGCCCTCTCCTGCAAGTGGCCAGAGGTCCAAATTCATTGCTGTCGTCACTGGTGTTTTATTAGTGGAAGTTACACCTTATTTACTGCCTCAGTGTTTCTTAGGACTTCCTACAAATTACCAGACTCTTCCCTGAGAGCACCAAGAAATTAGAGGTTTCTCTACTGATCTGACATGACAGCCAAGTCCAAATGAGGCCAGATGTGGGTCTGATTCTGGATAATGAAGCCCTTCATTTGCTGGTCACGTCGAGACCCACGTTCTCCACTTCCACATATTGTTGTCATTAATCCTCTGATTAAATGCACTGGTACCCGGGAGTTTGTTCAGACTTGTACAGGCACTAAACACATACTATGCCCACAACCCCACAGAAAGGGAAGGCATCCCGGGACCGAGCTGGTGTGACAGTAGTAACTCTGCTTAAAGCTCAAGGGCGAGGGCATCCTTGGTTCTTGCACAAGATCCTAGAAGGCCAGGCTCTCTCCCGGACTCATCCTTCCAGAACTGGGAGACCTCAGAAGTCGCTGACCAACATGCCCCACCTGGAGGGGAAAGAGGAGTACAGAGCCCTTGACACCAGCTGGCATCATGATTTCCCCATGAATGGCCTTCTAGGAGGTGAAGGTGGGGCAGGGGCTGGGGGCTGCAGCACTGACAACGAGGCGTTGGTAGAAAATTCAAGCAGCAGCCCTGGACCGTCTCTCTCCCTTGTTTCAGAGAAGGGACTGTGGTTCTAGGACTCGCCTCCTGGGGCAGAAGGATTCCTCCCACCCAGCCTTCAGAGAAAAGGATTCTCTCCAAGGCTCCTATTAGGAGGCACTCTTAAGCTCCCACTCCAGCCCCACACAATCGAGATAATTTGGCAATGATTATTGGTTGCTAGGGAACTTTAAGTTTTCCCAGGCCCATGCTTGACCTCTGCACATCCCAGAATGTACATCCCGACTCCGGGATCCAGATCATGGGCACCTTATGCCATCAAGGCCAGGTACCAGGCCCCAAACTGGCATTCCACTACAATCACATCACACCCAAGTGGCCACTGCAAACCTAACCCTAGAGAGGCCAAGTCCCAGGGCCCTTCTCACGGCTTGGGAAGGGGTGCAGGCAAGATGACGGGCAGGTGTTTCAACTTATTAACAAGTTCATACAAAAAAAAAAAGAAAACCCGCAAAAAACATAAAAGACAGCAAACACCTGGATTTTTCTTGGTTTCAAACTAGGAGAACAGGATTCTTATAAAAAGCTACCTGGCATTCGTCTATTTTTCCTTACATTTTTTCCAGAAAAACGGCCTGGGGGTAAAGCAGGAGGGATGGGCAGCCAGCAGATCTTCAGTCTGGCTTCACAGTGTGAATCGCTTCTGTCCCTCCCAGCTCCAGGGAAACCTGGCAACACGGCAGCTGGTTCTCCCTCTCGTGCAGCAGGAAGGAGCAATGGTCAGCTTTCAGGAGGACCTCTGGGGAGGATGCCCATGGAACTCTACCTCCACGAGGGTCCTGGCATTGAAGGGCCCCCAGCGCCTCCTCCCGCCCTTAGCACTGGGGCTGCGGGAGGCCTGTGTTCCGCGCCCATCCAGCCCCATGGTGGTTACCTTGGCACCGGGCGGAGTGGTAAGCACTTAATTGCCATATTAAGAAGGGGGGGATGTGAGAAACAAAGGTAATTGTGCTGGCAGCTGAGAGCTTCCTCTTCCTGGCAACAGTGGCAGCCAAACTGAGCCCTGAGAAGCTGCTGCTTCCCCTCCTGCCAAGCTGATGGACACAAACAGCCCACCATGCAAACGGCACACGTGCGGCATCCAAAAGCCCGGGCTTCAGGGCAGGCGGTAGGGAGCGCGCCCTGGGAGCACCCACAGGGCCATTGTACAGAGGCAGCGGCCCCAGGTCGGTCTGGGGCCCTGTGCTCTGCTGACTCAACTGTCGCTTCCTGTGGCTGGCCCTGTATCTGCATTATTTGTGCAGCGGCTGCATTATTCCCCGTAATCCTCATTTCAGTCAATTCGGCCACACTATTGTCCTGCCTGCGTCTGGGTGGCCGGAGTATAAAACATTCCAAGCACAAACGTATTCAATAAAGGCTCCAGAGATGTCATGAGTGGGTACATGCACGCTCGCTCCAACGATTCATGTGTGGCAGTGTTTGGGCAAGGTGAGGCACGGAGGGAGGACAGCCACCCCATGGCATCCCGGCTGAGACCTCAGTCACAGAAAGCAATTTAGTCTGCAGGGCTTGACATTTCAATAGAGTCTGATCTGGTTACAAAGGGTGATTTTCTCATGAAAGCCCACCTCAAAGACTCACCAAGCAGGGCCCCGAAGCTCATATCCAGATTTGAGACTCTCAATGAGAGGCCCCCCACCCCCTTTCCCATCATTACCCCTACCTGTTTGAAAAGCATCCCACTGATAATTAAATGCACCAGTTACAAAAGGGTGGCGAGGTTAATAGATAGAATACCGAGAAACCAGCCAAGCACAACCGTCCGGTTCACACAGAGCAAGCCTGAACAAGATGCCTTTCTACTCGTTTACCAGAAGCGCATAAAGACTGGGCTGAACTGATGGAGGGCCCTGAATGTTTGACTATTTATGTGCCACTTTTAACCACTGCGAGCCACGCTGTTGTGTCCTCCCAGCACACGCAGTGCACCAGAGACAAATGTCACTGGTGCCACAGAAACAAGGGCCACAGGGCAGGGTAGTGCACGCGGTGATCAGAAACCAGCAAGAAGTCACAACACAGCCACTCACCCCCGCCCCATGCCAAGCTAGAGGCGGGATATTTCTGAACCCAGAACCCTACCCCTCCGCCTCTACCATTCTAGAGAACACAAGAATCATCACTTCCCATGCATACTAAAACAAACGTCTTCCTAAAGTTGAAAACTAGGTTAGGTTTGTTTAGGGCTAATTTTTTTTTTAAATGTATTTAAAAGCTGGGGCAGCTTGGAACCTCACCCTGGGGGTTGAAGGGGCAGAGCGTAGGAACATGCCTCTGAACGCTTACCAAGGGGGAGTTCTCAGGAATATTTGCCTTTATGGATTACCATGCTGATTGTATGCATATCCAGAGATTACGCATTCTTACACTGTAACTAATCTCGAAAGCCTGGCATTGGAACCAGGTTCTGGCCCTCCTACAATGGGCCAGTGGCTGCTACGAATCCGGCCAAGACCTCTGTTTGCATTCCTGTTTTCAGATCAGGACGTGAAGACTCCCTGTTGCCTTGGCTTCGTTTTTTCATGAATAACATTTTTCCTCTATGCTAAACTTTCCACATACCTTCCATCCAAAATGTCCCTTACAACTATTTGCTGTAAAGATTTTAGGCAGCATTCAGATTGCTGGCTTTCTGGGAGGCTACATGCTTTGTAAGTGGCTGCTGCCTCTCCTCCTTAACCATCCAACTCCCCCAAACAGCCTCCATGCCAAAAGCTTCACCATTCTTGAAAAATGCTTGAAGTCCCTGTAGAATTATGGGTGTGGAGCTGGTGGGTTGTAAACTCCTATAAGTACAGGAGGTTTGAATAAGTTGCTAAGAAACAAGACAACAAGGAGGAAGAACACACAGAGGTTACACCTGGAAGAGGAAAGAACGATCAGAAACCAAGTATCTTGAATAGGGATTCCATGGGGGGAGTAGCCATTCTGCAGACACTCAGTACGAAGCAGGCATAGCTCAACTTTCTCTCCAGCCTGGTTTTGCAATGCAGACATATCATTTCATCACTTTAGTTCGAGGTAGGTATCTTAGGGCAAAGGGTGTTTTCCCCATACACAGAAAGTCGCTTGCTCTGAGCACGTACACACGTGTGCTATTTGTATGCACGCATGCTGACCACGTGGGTGGCACAGTCTGACTGCAGAGAGGAGCCAGTTCAAATGAGAATCCCATCCCTCCACGTGGCTACCCATCTGCGGAGGCCTAGGGACCCGAAAGCACAGAGGAAGGCATAAAGGCAAGGGCATGTCAGTTACGGTCTGCGACTAACCTTATAGCATCCGATTTACCCAAACCCCTGGCCGTTGGTCATTCAGGCCTCAAGTGTGATGCCAAAGCTGGCATCCCTCTGGTATGCAAGAATCACACTTCACTGGGTTTTCCTAAAAGATGGAAGTTGATCTCAGCAAGCCTTTTGTCAATGTCAATGGCATTTAAATATGAGGCCAAGAGACCAGGTACCTGAACTGCTTCCCCCCAAATTTCTCCAGATTCACTTCACTCCAGGGCCAGCAAAGCATCAGTACAGCTAACTGGGGCTCTGGAGTTCCTAAAAAGCTTTTGGGACTGGGTAGTGGTAATTACACTAATGTACTTTTAATTATCAGGCACTCCTGGGATTTAGTACTAATTTTGGGAAGTGCAACTTAACCATTTCAGTGATTTCTAAATGGTTATTCCCCAATCATTTCCCGTTGAGCCTAATTACCTCCGATAATGCATGGTCTTATCACTGGGTCCCCTGATTGGAGGATCATAAATCAGGCTAGTTGATTCAAGTCAAGCCCCTCTGAGCAGCACTGCTATGCTTATTAGAAGCCACGAAAGAAAACCATCACCAGGCTGCGGCTCGGGCAGTGGACCCCAAGTGGGACACAATCTGATACTGTCTGGAGGGCAGGCCCACACCACAGAGCTTCTCACAAGGACACTGGCCTGTGGATTACACTTCAGATCTGACCAAATCGTTTTCTCCTCTTCCTCTTCAGAACACAAGCAGTTGTTTGATTGGGGCCATAATTCCAGACAAAACACATAATTACACCACCTTCTAAAGTGACCTTCTTTTGTGCACCCTGAACCACCTCTCTGCCACTGTCAGCAAACTTGGGAGGAACCACACGGACACTAATTGTGGCTGCCTAAGGGTTAGAAGCTTAGGGGCCAGGAAGTCCAAGGTAGTTTAGATTTTTTTTTTTTTAAACCCTGTATCCTCCTTGTTCCATCTTGAATTCTATACTAAGTTCAGCTATTACCTATTTAAGATATCAGCTTTAAATAGACATGCTCACTAATATTTAATTGCCAAACTGAGTGAAGCTGTGCGATCTACTTCGGTACTAATCCAGCTACCTAAGTGCTTTCACTTCAGTTAACACTCACACTGGAATCATTCTTGAAAGTTACAGACAGTGGTGTTTCTCCAACCGTGCTGGGGAAAATAACACGGCACACCCCACCTCCACTCTCTCTTGGGAAGTCAAGCTTACACTGCACAGCAGGCCTTTTTGGGGCGGTGGGGTGGGGACTTGTTTAGGAGGGAAGCAGGCATTTGGCCCAGCTTCAAAAGAACCACACTCTCAGTGTGAGCTCCAGCCGTCTCCCCCATTCTAGAAAAGCCGAGAGTCTATTTCATGGTTGGTGACCCGCGGGGCCTGAAACCACAGACGAGCACCAGCAAATCAATCGTCTCCCTGCCCTCACACACCACTGCCGCTCTTCCCCATCTCGGCTCTCTGCCAAGTGTCAAAAGGAGGCAGACACACCTTCTGGGTCACTTTCCCCAGCCAGCCAGGGGAGCAAGGCTCCCTGTGTTCATCCCAGCCGTTTCTCTGACCCTCCTCTCCAAGAGGAACCTCAGCCAGCCCTGCAGCTTTTCCACATCAGTAATAAGATTCCTTTTATGGTCTTGTGAAAAGCGAGGGGCTCCGGACTGATCCTCCAGGCGGGTGTAACCACCTGCAGGCCCCTTCCCCCTACCTCCAAACACACGGACAAGGGCAAGGGCGGTCAGTCGTCACAGTCAACTTGGGCCCAGCCAGATTAAAAAGCGGCCAACCTCTTTAGCTTAAAGTTCTCCCTAAAGGGGATTAACAAACAAGATAAACACTCTTTGTAAAAATGAGATCCCGCAACAGACTCAGTCCTCCATTCTCAGAGAATTCCACAAACCACAGGTTTTTATAAGCCCCTTTTAATGGCATGTTCTGATAAATGTCTCATCCCACCCAGGCAGAGGGCACTTTATAACGCCAGCCCCAGTCAACGTGGGCCTTGAGAGGCACCCCGAGCTTCTCACATACTCCAAGGCTGACTCTCTCCCCTCCCTTCTCACAGTTGCGATTGCAGCCCTAGCCCGCGATAGGAGGCAGCAGAGTGCGCCCCATCAGAGCACGTGGCGAAGAGTATTCCCCAGGGCACCGACCTCCCCCTCTCACCACCCACCCGCCCAGCACAGGCCGGGCCAAGCCCCAGTCCTGGTACTGAGTCACGCCTCCTGGACGGCAGGAGCGGGGCAGAGGGCACCAACATTTTCCCCTTTCCTCCCCTTCTGCAATCACACTCATCTTCCTTCCACCCATTTCGAGACGTTGCCAGGGCCTCGCTGCAGGATCGGCCAGCGGGGCCCGAGCCTCGAGCGGCTCCGGAGTCGTGGGTCTGTGCACTTGCACCCGCAGGGGCTGCCTCGCTCGGGCCGCCCCTTCCAGGCCTCGGCACGCCCCCCGACGCTCGCGGGGCCCGCGCGCCCACCGGACGAGGGCGCACCCCCGCCCTTCCCGGGGAAGTTTGCAAACACAGCTGTTCCAGAGCCCGGGAACCACTGTTAGTGAGGCCACAAGGGCTACGCCGCGCGGGGGCGAGGGCAGGAAGGGGCCGACAGGGGGCGGGTGGCTCCCGTGCCCACAGCTCTGGGGAAAGCCCGGCCGCCCCCCCGGCGGCGGCCGCCCCCCGGCCTTACACTCAGCCCAGAGCGCGCCCCCGCACGCATCGAAATCTCCCGGGGAGCAGCGGGAAGTGGGCTCCCCACACCCTCCAGGAAGGACACACCCGCCCTCCCGGCTGCTCACGGGAAACGCGAGGGTGCCAATTTGGACGGCGTTCGGAGGCCAGAACTGTGCCGAGCCGCCTTCCCCGGCGCATCAGGTTTAATAAGGCTGAGCAAAGATCATCTATAATGACCTCCTGGCTCGGGCGGTTACTCTCGGGCCTTCACGTTGTAAGTTTCAACCGGCCTTCCTAGGAGCCTTGCCCCACCATCCGCTCTGGGGTCCCACTTTCGTGCGCTTAGCAAAAAGCACTGGGGCTGGGGCCTGCCGAGATCTAGCTACAGAGCCTCGGCTCCCTAACCCCGCCACCACAGAGACATCCCGGGTTAGCGCCGAGCTTCCAGCCAAGGCCCTTTAAATCCCTCTCCTCTCGCAAGAGAAAGCAGAGCTCGGCCCACGGGTGCAAACCACTGTCCGTCCGCCCCCCGGCCGTCACTCACCGGCCAGGCAAAACTGAAAGGTAGCACGATGCGGTTGCGTTCGTTGCCACGACTGGCCTTGAGGTTGAAGGTGTTGCCCCCAATGACAGGCGTGGACCCTGAGCCAAAGCTGCAGGGCCCCCCAGCCGTGACGCGCGACTGGTACTCCTTGAGGCACACTTTGAAGTACGTGTCACACTCGTCGCGGGAGCACTTGCGGTCCCCCGGGTTCCGGGCGCCGCCGCAGCAGTTCCCGTTTTGCAGCTCCCCGTTCACGTTCTGCATGGAAAGGATCTCCAACTCGAACTGGCCGGAGGCCCCGCACACCTGCCGGCGAGAGAGGGAGGGAGGGAGGTCAGCGCAGGGGAAAGTTGTTTTCTTCGGGGGTGGAAGTGGCGACTCCGTCCCCGCCCGCCCCGACGAGCCCTTGGCGCCAAGTGAAAATAATTTTACAAAACTGGGTGCAAGGACTCAACGTGATTCCCGGGCTTGAGAGGCTAGAGTGGGAGCAAACCGATACGACTGCCCCCCCCACCCCGGGAGCAAGACCGGAGCGAACGCGCGCTCTGCCCAGCCTGGAGTGTACATTTAGGAGCCAGGGGGCTCCCCCAGCCCAAGTGCAGCTTCTTGGGCGCAGGGGCTGGGGCGGGAGCCGGCGCCCCAGGGCTACCGAGCCCGCTCCAGAGGCTCAACCGCAGGCGTCCGGGGAAAGAAGAGGACGGGTCGGGAGAGTGGCCCGGCGGGCTCTTACCTTGGCTCGCAGGGCGCAGAGCAGGGCGAGCAGGAGGCTCAGGGGGCGCCCGGGCCGGCCGCGCGTCCGTGGGGACCGCATCGCTGCACCGCGCGCCGCGGGCACTCGGGACGCCGCCGCCGCCGCCGCTGCTGCTCGCGCTGGTGCTGCCGCTGGTGCTGCCGCCGGTGCTGCCGTCGCCGCTGGCCCTGCGGCCGCCGCGTCCCGGCTCTAATATACTCCGCCGATTGGAGCATGCACGACTGGAAAACAACACCACTTTTCAAAAGCCCTTTCAAGAGCGGCCCGTTCCAGAAGGCAAAGAGCCCGGCCTCCTTTTATTATTCTGATCGCTTCTTTGAGGCGCTCCCCCTCCTCTTCCACCTCCCGGCTTTCTTTCCTTCTCTCGAGCTCCCCTTCTTTTATTATTATGATTATGCGCAGCCTTTTATTCCCTTTCAGATCAGCTGCTTAGAGAGGAGGGAGGGAGGGGAGGAAAAAAAAAAAAACAACCCGAACCCAGCTCGCGGGCCGGTCGCAGGTAACACAATGACGCGTGCCCGCCCGGCTCTCGGAGAGGGACTCAGAGAGCCCGTCTGGGAGCCGCGGCCGGGGCTAGCCACCTCTACCCAGCGCGCCTGGCAGGCGCATGCGCGCTTATTAATATTCATGAGGGGCGTATCCACCATCGACACGCCCCTTCCCTCCCGTTGGATGGGGTGGGGGAGTACAGGGAGGATCTTGGAAGGGGCAGGGGGCTCAGGGAAGCGCAGGGACGCGTAGACGTCTGGGGGCCCAGCGCAGACCCCCGCCCTCGGGCGCTTTGGGCCAGGCGGGAGGCGGGTAGGGGGTAGGGCGCGGGGAGGAACGGAAGGTCTCCGTTGCTCTGGGACGCGCTAAGCCACTTAGACGCCCGGGGCCCCCCGCGCGGACCGCCCCCTCGGGCACCTCGGGCCGGGCGCCTCTGGCCGCCCGTCGGGGCCCCAGGTGTAGGCCCTGCGGCGCTGCCTGAGCAGTCGGAGCGGGGCAGCTTCCGCCTTCCGAGCCGCCTGCGTCAGCTGCGGCTTTCGCCCCGGGAGGAGGGCCTGCCCGCCGGGAGCCGGGCCGGCTTCCCGCGAGCAAGCTAGCGAGCGAGAGAGTCGCCCAGAGCGCGCGGCTGGCGGCGGCGGCGAGGCTGGCGCGCTGGCCGCCGTCTGCTCGCCCCGCGGAGGCGACCTGGGCAGGCGCTGCTGGGAACTTTGAAAAACTTTCCCGGAGCCAGGCTGGCCGCAGATTCGAGGGGAAGCCTCGGCCGCGCCCTACCCTCTTCCAAACCCGAGTCTGCGGAGCCTCGGAGGGCTCCCAGCTTCCTTTCCAAACCGCGCCGGGGCAGAGGAGGGGAAGCCGGGGGCAGAGGGCGGCTGGCACGAGGGGCGGGGGGGAGGGCCCTGCGCAGGCTTTGCAAGAGGCAGGCAGCGATGCAGATGGGCTGGGGCTCGCACCCTCCCCGTCCCGCTGCCCAGGCCGCAGTGCCGGGATTGCACCTGTAGGCGGCCTCCGAGCAGCTCTGGGTGGCCGGAGACTAGCCTGGAAGACTGTCTCAGCGCCGTCGCCCGGCAGCAGAACTTGGCTTCTCTGGGGTGGCAGTGGAAACCGATGCTATTTTCTACCTTGAGGCGAGCCTCGCAATTAACAGCGACACTCTAGGTCACAACCAAGGTCGAAGGAAACCTGCGGGCTGGCAGACGCCTCTGCCAACCCCTCTGCGGGAGGACCTAATGCTATGTTGGAGGAGATCTCTTTAGGGAAAAGACTGATTTCCCCTGAAAGGTGGACAAAATTTTGGCCCCTATATTGGGTACGTCCTGAGGAAAAGGGGCCGGATCGTGGCTCAAACCCTCCGAAACTGTGGGGCATGATGGGCTGCAAGGGTGAAAGGAAAATATTTTCCAACATACTGAGTTATGAGAAAATAAAACGGTGGCTAATTTGTGGTTATTTATTTACTGCATTTAATGGGTGGATCAACATGGACAATGTTTTCAGTATTAGATCTCATCATGCTAGGGAATAAAAGAAAGCAGCTAACTGACCTCGTGACATTGGTTCAAAGTCACCAAGGATGGTTTAGGAATTTTGGCATTTTAACAGCCTAAGAAAGGCACCTTCTCTCTTCATTGTTATTTATTTATTTATTGACCATTCCACGTGGCTTGCAGGATCTTAGTTCCCCGACCAGGGATTGAACCCCGGCGACCGCAGTGAAAGCACAAAGGCCTAACTGCTGGGCTCCCAGGGAATTCCCAGAAAGGCACCTTCTTAATGGTGATGTGTCCCATCTTGATGATCATTGATGAGAGAACTAGTCCATATTTTGGAAGGGACATATCTAAGATCAGAACCATAAGCAGTAGCAACGTGGGTGTTTTGTCTTAATGTACCGCAGTCCCCACTCTTCCCAATTATACTAAATGCAAGACATCCAGTTGTCATATGTAATCCCATCTAGACTTTTCTCACCAACGTTTCCATACAAACCAATCTCCCCTACCTCCTATCTGCCCCTTCTCACCTCTACCCCCAAATTTTCCCTAATTAGGGTACTAAGGAATGGTTTAAAAGCAAAATGCTGGTACTGGGAAAAAAATTCACGAAGGGCTGGTAAGGTCTTCAAATGTGCATTCCTTGGAGTTCCCCATATTTGAACCTGTTTTGATTCTGTGCCCCTGTGGCCTGTTTTCCACACACCCCTCAGAAAGGAGCCAGGCCGTTAGCTGAAGAGTTTAGATCCAGCCACCTGACTTAACTCGAGAGGGCTACCTGAGATGGCAGATGCCTCCAGGTGGGGATCTGGTGTGCATGTAAACCGAGGTCAGCTCCAGGCCAGAGGTGAGTTTAGCCCCCTTGAATAATAAGAGAACATAGGTTTCTAAGGGATGGAAACTATCTGATTAACCCTAACAGAAATGTCAAATCACTAATAAACATGAAATTCTCATGCCAAAGAGCATGGTGCCCCTCACCCTTCCTGAGCTTGGGAACCTACTTTTGGAGAAGACAGTTGTGGGCTACAGGGGATTCTTTGGAAAATTTTCAGTTGAGACTCTTGCAACTAGTTGGTACTCCCCCAAAAAGCCAGTCACGTTTCCCACAACAGACATCAAGTGGACGCTCTACCCTCTACTTCCTCCCATCCAGTTCTCAGCCTCCCTCCCTGGAGAATGGGGAACTACTGCAGAAAAAACTCAAATGTGCAGACTCCTCCTTGGCCACTTTGCATCCTGCCTTTGGGTGTAGCCTATAGTAAGTGACCATTCCAGAAAAATGTTCCTGTGAAAACTGCTACGTTTAGCCATCACACTTACACCTGCAAGAAGGGCAGAGGCTGGTGGCCAGTTCCTGTCTAGCCTGTCTCATGTGTTCAAATTGTAAGCGTCTTTGGGTATCTTCCTTCTTTAATTTTAAAAAGATGATGCCTCATTTTTCTTTTTCTACAAAACTTGCCCTACCTTTGCTGAATCATCAACACACAGCAGTGCTGAACACCCCCCCAACCAAGGCATAATAAAAGACATTCAACTATACTAACTGTATTTAAATATATTTAGTTGACTTAAATCTCTGGTTAATAAAATCTGTGATAAAAATCAGCAAATCAATATTTATTGAGAACTTTGTGACATGCAACAACATGGATGATCTCAAAAATATCATGCTGAGTGAAAGAGGCCAGACACAAAAGACTACATCCTGTCTGAATCCATTTCTCTGAAGTTCTAGAACAGGCAAAACTAATCTATGGTCAAAAAAATATTGAAAGACTGATTGCTTGGGGAGATGGGAGGGTGGAGAAGAGCTGGGATGGGCTTGAGGCCTCTTCTTGGGGGTGGATAAGGTTCTGTCTCTTGATAAGGCTTTGGGCTACACAGGTGTCTGCACTTGTCAGAATTCATTAAACAGCACACTTAAGATTGGTGCATTTCATTGCATGTTCAAAAGAGAAAAAAATGTAATACTTGAGTTAGTAGTTACATGAGTGCTGAAGTATTCAGAGGGAAGAGAAATGATATTTTCAACTTGGAAATGCATAAAAAATTAGAGGGACTGATGGATGGATAAAGGATGGCTGGATCAATAGGTATATGCAGAAACAAAATAGTAAAGTGTTAGTGATAGGATCTAGGTGGTGGGCATACTGGTGTTCATGTAAAATTCTTTCAAACTTCTCTATGTTTAAAATTTTTCACTATAAAATGTTGAGGAAAATAGTTATTGATGTGCCAGGTATTGTGTAGGGTGCCAATAATATAGCGGATAACACAAAATAATGGGCTTAATAAAGTAGAGGGCATGCTTGTAAGGGATGATGATAGTTTAGATTGTAGTAGTGAACCCAAGAAAGGTAGTTCCATTCCCCCACACCTTTTCTCCCTAATTTCTTTCTTCTTTCCAATAAGTAAGAGAGAAAGGTCCAAATATAGAGAAGGGACATGTAAAATATTCTTCAATATCTTCCTTTTTCTTCAAGGATGAAGTTAGTGCAAGTTCACGAGCCCTCTTCCACGGAAAAGCAGATGTGATAGCTTTCTGTCCCTTTCCAGCAGGACCAAAGGACACTTTTTTCTTATTTATTTATTTTTTATACAGCAGGTTCTTATTAGTTACCTATTTTATACATATTAGTGTATATATATATATCCAAAGGACACTTTTGTGTCCTACAATCTCTCTACCATATTACTATGTGAGAAAATGTAAGCCTCTGTAAACTCTGTCTAGCCAACTCCCCCAGAGAAGCTCAGCATCTGAATATACAGCCATTTCCGTGGATTATTCTTATTCTTCCACATCACAAGAAGTCATGAAAAAGAAAAAACAAGAACCACCTATGGGCAACAAATTAGACATTAAAAAATCAGGATAAAGTTACAGCTCGCACAGCCACCATAACCAGGCCACAGGTTTATACGTCCAAGTATGAATTGAGTAGATCCAACCATTTTTTTCAAAGCTTCATTTTACATACAAAGGAGATGTGAATTCATTTTCTTTGGAAACTAGAACTATGAATTTCTTGCATCTTCATCAGTAATTTTGTATGAGCTTTTAAACATTGTTCTGTTTTTGCCTTGAGTTCAGGTATTTCTAATTTTGACTGTCTTGCCCCAACCCTGTTTCACAGTTATTATCTGGAAATCTATCAGGACAAATAGAGTTACATGTCCATGTCCCCTTTAACAAGACAATCGCAGAAAGTCGCAAAAAACCCAAGATGCAAAATCCAGGAACTGTGCGACTAATTTCCTCATTTCACTCCTTGAATTAAAACCAAAGATTTTTTAAATGACTTTTCATAGTTTTATATAGTTTTATAGTTTCATAATTTACTGGGGAGAAAAGAGTACTTATAAAATGTCCTTTTTTCTTACAGTGGAGAGTCTTCTCTGAAAATAAAAATCTTGGGTGTAAATTGCTGTTAAATTGGCATTCTCAAACAACTGTAAATGATTCATCTACCCTCCTTTTTGTGGTGATGATGTAGTGAGTTTTCTGTTCTATGAATGACACCTGAATGACTTGACCCACAGATATTCTGGGATCATATTTTTGAAACCAAATTGGCCCATTTGTACAGTTGACTGATCTAAATGAAACTAACAATTTTCTATAATTTGAAAGTGTGACTGAACTCTTACAAACCTTTTCATCTCCTAAAAGGCTCTGGAAATTACACTTCCAGAAGGAGGTAGCATTTGGAAAGTACCACAATACAATTCACTCTTGAGCAACGTTTCATCTTGTTTGCACTCAGATTTCCAAACCTGTGCAAACCTAAATCTGCCTCCAGATCTCAAAAAAAGAAAAAAAAAAAATCAAAGTAGTTGTTGAAACTCAAGAAAAGGAGAGCTAAATATATCCAGTTATCTGAGAAAATTTCAAAACATATATAAGTGTGAGAGTCAAAGACAGGTGATTACCCTACCAACAGCACGAAAGCCACAGGGCTTCTAATCCCAGTATTTCATGTTTGGGTTAATGGGTCTCAATAAATTACAAGATTGTGTCTGTGTTTGACATTTTTGTTCTCAAGCCAGTGATTTCTTTCCCGATGGCTTTCTTGAAATTAGAAGTTACTAAGGACATAAAATGTGGATGATTGCAATGCTTAAGCTTCTTTTTTTTATGTGGAAGGTAAATAGTTGTTTTTCATATTGTTTTTATGCCAAGAGCAGTCAACGATGGCTAAAGAAACATTAGCTTGAGCACAGAAACACTGGCACAAGGACTACCTATAAATTTCTAAATCCTTAGATACTGATCATGATAGGTTACTGATAGACAGACTTTCATAAGCACCATTCAGAAACGATTTCAGAACCTATCAAAGATGATTTTTTCTTTTGGAAATAAAACTAGGACATAGAAAACTTCAAATGATTATAAAGGTGAAAGTTTAATTACAAAAGATGCATCCAGTGAAGTGGTAATTTTTTTCAAAGCAGGTAAAAGCTAGGGAAGCCAATTACATTATTTTAGGATAATTTGGCAGTAATTCATGTGCAGAGGCGGTGGGGATTTTAATAGACCACACCTGTGACATGCCTAATTCTATAATCAGGCTACTAAGAAGGGTAGGGCCACAGTATGAAGCTGAATTACTAGAAATGCAGGGGGTTAGCGATCCTGGAGAAATCATAGCCTCAGCAGATTCTGCACTAGCACTAACACGACTGAAGGGTTCTGACCAGCTCTGGGCACCGTCTTTTAAAAACTGCGGTAAAATACACATAAACTAAAATCTGCCATCTTAAACATTTTTAAGTGTACAGTTCAAAGGTGTTAATTACCTTCACACTGTTGTGAAACCAATCTTCAGAACATTTTCATCTTCTCAAACTGAAACTCTGTACCCATTAAAAAATTCCCCATTTCTCCCTCCCCCAGCCCTGTCAATCACCGCTCTACTTTCGGTCAACAAATTTGACTGCCCTAGGTACTTCATGTAAGTGGAATCATACAGCATTTGTCTTTTTGTGACTGTCTTATTTCATTTAGCATAATGTCCTCAAGGTTCATCCTTGTTGTAGCATGTGTCCAAATTTCCTTCTTCGTAAGGCTGAATAGTGGCCCATTGTATGTGTATGCTGCATTTTATTTATCCATTCATCCACTGATGGACACTTGGGTCATTTTGGCTATTGTGGGTGATGCTGCTATGAACATGGGTCTACAAATATCTCTTCAAGACCCTGCTTTCAAATCTGTTGGGTATATACTGGGAACCATTTTAAGAGGTATATTAACCAATTGGGTCATACCCAGAAGGCGGTGAAAGGCCCAAAAATGCAGATCTTTAAGCAGAGCAGTTGAAGGACTGGGGGGGGTGTCTAGTTGTAGAAGAGGGAATAGGAGGCATAGCAGCTGTCTGCAATATTGGAAAGGCTGACTTGAGTCAGAGGGAACAGACTTGGGATGCTGCAAATGGCAGAGTCAGCTTAGTGGGTGGAGGTTACAAGGAAGTTGGTTTTGACTCAGCAGAAAGACAGACTTTGTTTCCATGAGAGCTATTCCGCAATGTAACAAGCTGCCTTGGAAGCAGTGAGTCCCTAATATTGAAGGTAATTAAACAGAGGCTGCTGGGACCACTTGTCAGCGGCAGGAGAGAGGGGGATTCCCCATCCTGGATGTGACATTGAACTAGGTGGTTTCCTAGGAACCTCATCTCTAGGAGGCAACGACAAAATAAACAGGGTGGGAATTCAGGTCTCTACCTGAGAATCTAGGAGCCGGTTTTTGATACCACTGACTGGGGATCAGCAGAGACTGGTGTGCAAGGGTGAGAACGGCGTGGACCCATCTGCTTTCCTGAACTGACTTTTTGAGGCTCAGTCACACCCATATTTACATAATGGCTGCAGCAAATAAGTCAGCTGTGTCACAGAGCTGGTCATCTTAGCCCTGGCCCATGACTGTACTCTCTCCCTTGCTACTCGGAAAGCCGTCTGAGGCCAGCAGCACTGGCTTCACCTGGGAGCTTGAGAGAAAGTTGAACTCTCAGGCCCCTGCCCCAGACCTTCCGAATCAGCATCTGCAATTTCACAAGATCCCCAGGTAATTCGTCTGCACATTAAGGTCTAACCCACACTGAAACCGCAAGTCTACACATTAAGCAGAAGTTATCAGATGTTCTTTCCACTGAATGGTGGCAATACTGTGTCATTGGGTGGAAGTGTTGGTTAGTCAAATGGACATTTTGGTGGTCCCATCATGAGCTCAGAGTCATAATGGGAATTTCTCTCACTTATTTAACCAAGTCTGTATACAACAGCCTAGTCTTAAAAAAAGACTTCAGGTGACTTTCAGGTAAAATATATAATAGTATCAGGACCTGGTGATAAATATCAGGACCAAGGAAAATGGAGCTGAAGGTAGGAGACCAAGATCGGGAAGGAAAAATAATAAATGAAGACAGGTGGGTCAAGCACAACTACCTGAGTTGAGCTGAGAATTGGATGATGAGCTTGCCAACAGCCAAAGTGATCAAGAAAACAGAGTCGGCTACAAGATTAACCTCAGAGTGCCAACAAGCTGGTCCCTCAGATGGAGCAAAGCTTTTCCTGGCATTTTGTGATGAAAGATATCCCCATAGGTGGAAGTGTATGATTACGAATATCTAGGGGGGCTTGGGTCTTGCATTGATGGAGCTCTGAAAAATTAGACTGTTTCTCAGAACGAAGCACCTGAAAATTGAGGACCTGACACCAAAGCACTGCTCAGAGAAAGTGGTATGGGGGTGGGGCCGGGGAGGAAGATGACATGCTTCCAAGTGTACAGCTTTCTGAGAGTTTTGCTTAATCCAAAGATGATCCCCAACTATCTAGTGCGGTGGCTTTTTGGTTTGTTTTTGTTTTTTCATAGCTGCTCAGCAACGATTATTGAATCACTGAATAAACTCTCATGTGTGGAAATGATTACAGATTAAATTCCTAGCAATTTAATTGTTCTTGTTCAAGAAAACGTTCACAAAACGCCCTGCCTAAAGATTGACCCAATGTAGGCTCTAACAACACAGCTTTCTGAGATCTCTGATCTTCCAGTTTACATGCTGTAATTACCCAGGTCAGTAGCACGGTGGATTTCATTTTTTTTTTCAATGGAGTTCTCCTCTCATGTAAATGTGCTGATTTTGATGAACTCAGTAAACTTTTTCTGGGAAGTAAAACTAATGGGATATAAGCACCTTTTTTTGTGAAGGATGCTACTTATAAAAAGTCTTTTTAAAAAAATAAGTAGTGAAATAAGCCATTCAGCTTTCTCAAAATGTAAGTTTTATGAGAAGAAATGATATGACTAATCTTCTATCAAAAGATACTAGACTTAATGTTTTTTAAATATCTTGATTTCCTCCGCCTGTCCCTACCCTGGATCTCCACTCTGCAGATAATAGTAATAAGGTTATAAGCTTAGACCCAGGGAGTTTAAATTTACTTCTCTAATGCATGTGTGTGGAATCTAGAAAAATGGTACAGATGAACCTACTTGAAGGGCAGGAATAGAGAGGCAGATATAAAGAATAGAAGTGTGGACATGGGGCGGGGAGGCGGTGGTGGGATGAATTGGGAGATTGGGGTTGACATATATACACTACCATGTATAAAATAGATAGCTAGTGGGAACCTGGTGTATAGCGCAGGGAGCTCAGGCTGGTGCTCTGTAATGACCTAGATGGGTAGGATGTGGGGGGTGGGGTGGGTGGGATGGAGACCCAAGAGGGAGGGGATATATGTATACATATAGCTGATTCACTTTGTTGTACAGCAGAAACTAACACAACATTGTAAAGCAACTATACACCAATAAAAAGAAAAAAAAATTTACTTCTCAAGCTTTCTTCATCTAGCCTTTCCTGCTCTCAAAATTGCATTTACACTTCACCTGGCACAAATCCAACATTATATATTATGTCCAGTTCTGTTTTTCTTTTTTAAATCCTCTTCATATTAGCCCACAATTAAAGCAGTACTCTTTAGTAGCGACATGAGAATAAACTGGACATCAAAATCACACGAGTAACACCTAGAGTAAGGTGGTCATACAAACAATCCAGTATATTCTTATGCAAACATTTGATATATATTCATTAAAGTAAAGACTCTATGTAGACCTGTTTAGCAAAGGTGTTGCAATTAGAAAATTACTCAATTACCTCTAAGATATTTTTTTAAATTACAAATTAACCTATGAGTGGTGAATTGCAAAAAATCGTCCCAACTCTTTACCACCACGTCCTGTCCCAGTCTCATATCTCTACCCCTTTGGGATGTGAGTTTAAAGTCCTTCCTACCTTGTGGATCTGTATTGGCCTCATGGTTTGCTGTGGTCACGAATCAGTGCAGAAGTGACGGTGGGCCAGCTCGGAGCCCAGGCCCAGAGAACTTGCTTCCCTCTTGCTTCAAGACTCTGCCATGGTCATGGGACAAGCTGGGCTAACCAGCAGGAGGATGAGACATTATGGGCGGGAAAACTGAGTAGTCCCAACCAAGATCTTCCTTGACCAGTCTCACTGGACCCGCCAGTTGACTCCAGACACACCAGGAAGCCCAACTGACCTCAGCCGAATTGGCCCAGATCAGCAGAACCTCCCAGCCAACTCACAGACTTGTGAGAAGTAACAACTGCTTCCTTTAAGTCAACTTGTTTGGAGCCGGTTTGTTATACAGCACTATTGTGGCGGTAGATGAGAATCTGGCCTCCATGGGTGAAATTTTTGAAAAATTTTTATTCAGTTTATTTAAACTAAAAAAAAAAACCAAAACAGTTCACCCATTTCTTACCTCCACCACACTCCTCCTCTTGCGATCACCAGTCTATTCTCTGTATCTAAGAGCCTTTTTTTAAGATTCCATATATAAGAGAGATTATGTGGTATTTGTCTTTGTCTGATTTATTTCACTTAGCATAATACCCTTGATGTCCACCCATGTTGCCACAAATGGCAAGATTTTATTCTTTTTTATGGCTGAATAATATTCCATTATATATATATTTATATATATATTTATACACACACACACACACACACACACACACACACACACACATACACATACATATCACTATTTCTTTAGCCATTCATCCATCCATGGACACTTAGGTTGTCTTCATATCTTAGCTGTTGTAAATAATGCTGCAGTGATCCTGGAGGGTGCAAACATCTTTCTGAATTAGTGTTTTTGTTTTCTTTGGACAAATACCCAGAAATGGAATTGCTGGATCATACAGCAGTTCTATTTTTAGTTTTTTGAGGAACCTCCACACAGTTTTTCATAGTGGCTGCACCAATTTACATTCTCACCAACAGTGCACGTGTCCCCTTTTCTCCATATCCTTGACACTTGTTCTTTCTTTCTGATGTCTCTGATTAATAGCCACTCTAATAGGTGTGAGGTGATATCTCATTGCGGTTTTGATTTGCATTTCCCTGATGATTAATGAGCACGTTTTCATGTACCTGTTTGCCTTCTGTATGTCTTCTTTGGAAAAATGTCTATTCAGAGCTTCAGACCATTTTTTAATTGGATTTTTTTTTTGGGGGGATTGAGTTGTCTTGAGTTATTTTGGGTATTAGCCCCTTATCAAATATATGATTTGCAATTATTTTCTCCCGTTCAGTAGGTTATCCTTTCATTTTATTGATGGTTTCCCTTGTTGTGCAGAAGCTTTTTAGTTTGATGTAGTCTCACTTGTTTATTTTTGCTTTTGTTGCCATGGATGAAATTTTAAAGAAAACAGAAACGCAAAAATTGCTTGCAAGCATGCAATGAGTGGTAATTGCCACTAGTAAACTTTTGTGAGCTAAGCATAGCCTGGGGTAACCAACCTTAACTCAGCAGCCTCTACTTCAGAAAGCAAGCTGAAATGTGAGCTCAAGTGACATTTATTGTACAAAAATTCTTGCATCTGTTCACGTTATCTCAAAAAATAAATTATTTTCGGGCTCCCCTAAAAAAGTCATGACAGAGACTCTCGTAACATCCTTTGCTTAACCTAGTCATTGAATTGACCTATGTCCTTCATCCCTTCTTTAATAAATACTGACAGTAACCCACAGCATGGAGAATTCTGGCAGCTAATAGACTAAGTTCTGTTCCAAAGAGGGGTAGGATGTTATATTTTCCAAGAGGCAGTTTGGATGAGTTCCCAAAACTGTATATGCCAGTTGTTATTGTAATTACATCATTTAATTCACTATTACATAAACCGATGAAATATGAGTGCTGAAAGAAAGATGTTGCTTCTAGTCAAACTAAATTGAATATAGCTTGATGAGAATAAATGTGAATAGCTAAAAATAAATTCTTGGTGAGTGAATATGAGCGAGACAACTTTAAAAGGGAGTGGGAATCCTTGAGCATCTTGTTAAAAGGCAGATCCTTATTCATCGGTCTGGGGCAGGCCTGAGAGTCTGCATTACTCATGAGAGCCCAGGTAATGCTGATGCTGCTGGCCCCAGAACGCACTTAGAGGAGCAATGCTCTCAATGCCATTGGCATCAGCACAAAGCCTGAGATGTCCCTTGGCGGGAAGCAGAGGTCCTGAATGGTCCTTTAATTGTGTCATCCACACAATACAATTTGCCTTTCATTTTGTCAATGAAGAATTTGAAGAGGGAACACAAGGGGGGAGCTGTATTAAAAGAATGAGTCCAAGGAGGGGTGCCCAGGCCCCACATTCTTCATGAGAGAAAGGAGGGAGAGCTGAGGGGAAGCAATTGGGACCATCAGAGTAAGAAAACCCACCACTGTATGCTAAAATTATCGCCTCCTGGAAGCAACCAGGGATACAGTCACCTGGTCACCGACTGCGGGAACATGTGATGGGAATCTAGAACAATCACTGGTGACCACCGACAGGAAGAGGGAGGGTGAGATTATAGTGAAAGCTGCGACAAGGCCTGAGGGTTTTAAAACCTCTCTTTTTTTTTTATAATTACCTTCCCTAGTCTATATTTTTTACTTTTTGTTATGTATAAAAAACAGCTAGGGCTTCCCTGGTGGCGCAGTGGTTGAGAATCTGCCTGCTAATGCAGGGGACACGGGTTCGAGCCCTGGTCTGGGAGGATCGCACATGCCGCGGAGCAACTAGGCCTGTGAGCCACAACTACTGAGCCTGCGCGTCTGGAGCCTGTGCTCCGCAACAAGAGAGGCCGCGATAGTGAGAGGCCCACGCACCGCGATGAAGAGTGGCCCCCGCTTGCCACAACTAGAGAAAGCCCTCGCACAGAAACGAAGACCCAACGTAGCAAAAATAAATAAATTAATTAGTAAACTCCTACCCCCAACATCTTCAAAAAAAAGAAAACCACAGCTTTAAAAAACAAAACAAAACTAAACTAAAAACATGCATGGTTTGTAAGGAAATGACAAATTTCAGAAAAATCATAATCTGAATACACTCTATACCTAGCTTCTAGATAAAGACACAGAAAATCGCCAGACACTCAGAGGCCCCCTGGTCTCATTCTAGTGACTCCCCTCAAGGTTTACTATTGTTCTGGTATCTAACAAAAAGATCACTTCACCTGTTATTGTATTTTTTTTAATTTTTTAATTTAATTTTATTTATTTTTTTATACAGCAGGTTCTTATTAGTCACCAGTTTTATCCACATCAGTGTATACATGTCAATCCCAGTCGCCCAATTCAGCACACCACCACCACCACTCCCCCGCCGCTTTCCCCCCTTGGTGTCCATACATTTGTTCTCTACATCTGTGTCTCAACTTCTGCCCTGCAAACCGGTTCATCTGTACCATTTTTCTAGATTCCACATACATGCGTTAATATATGACATTTGTTTTTCTCTTTCTGACTTACTTCACTCTGTATGACAGTCTTTAGAACCTCTCTTCACATCTTTCATGACGGAGCTGTTACTGATTTATTTTCTTTACTTACATATAGTAATGTTCACTCTTTTTCCTGCACACAGTCGTGTAATCACCATTACAATCAAGATGCGGATATTCCCTTAGCTCCCACATCCCCTCGTGCTGCCACTTGGTATTCAGCCCCCTCCCCCAAGCCCTATAGTGTTCCCTTTTCTAGAACGTTACATAGATGGAGCCACACAGCAGGCAACCTTTTAAGTTTGGCTTCTTTCACTTAATATAATACACTTGGGATTCATCCATGTTAATCAATGTGTCAACAGTTGGATCCTTTTTTATTGCTGAGTGATGCTCCATTGCAGGGATGTACTGCAATGTGTTTATCTATCCCCTGCTGAGAGATCTTTGAGTTGTTTTGGTTCCTGGCATTTATGAAGAGAGCTGCTATAAATATTTGAGGGCAAGTTTTGGTGTCAACCTGTTTTCATTTGTCTTAGGTAAATACCTAAGAGTGGGATTGCTGGGTTCCATGGTAAGTGTATGTTTGTAAGAAACTGCAAACTATTTTCCACAGTGGTGGCACCGTTTCTTCACTGCCCCCAGCAGTAGCTGAGTGATCTTTCTGAGCTGCATGCCAGGCACTGCCCCCAGTCCCTCGACACACGCAGTATAGACAGCCTTCACCTCGGGATCTCAGGCAGGGTAATGCCAGGAGCACGAGCCACCCGGGAGGAGGCTGAGGTCAGAGGCTCTGGGAAAGCCAGGGAGGCTGGGCTCACCTTCCCCAGCCCCTCCCAGCTTCTAGACCCGCCTGTTGAAGCTCTGTGCCTTCTCTTTGAGGGAGGCTTTGAGCCCACCTCTCTCCCCAGCAAGTGTGCAGCCCCTCAAACACCACTCTCCTGGGTCAGGCTTTGTTGCCAGACAATGTGACTGTGAAAAGAAGCCCTTCTCCTCCCCCCAAAAGGAGGCTAAGAAAGGCCCTCAGATCAATCCTCAGCAGATCCATGGAGTCACAAAGCTCCAGCAAATCCTTTATTCTCCCCTTGGAGCAGCTGCCGCAGCAGCTCCGCCCTGCAGCTCGGGCCCCAGTAGAAACCTGAAAGCTATTCATATCATTTAATCCCGTTGAAAATCCTCTTCGCTCTTTCACTGAGGTGCGGTCGGCCGAGGTAAACCTGGGCTTAATTCATATGTTGGAAGGGAGATGAAAGGTGTCACATGATTTGACATCCTATCCAGGAGGCTGACTCTCCCCTAATCTAGAAGCCTCCAGTCATAACCCCGGTTTGAGATTTAAATAAGGTCTTCAAGGAAAAGTGCTATCTGGACTTTCTTTTACTGTGCATTCACTTCAGAAAAGACCAAAATTGCAGAGGCAAAGTAAAGATGGTTTGAGGGGATTTGAGTAGCCTTTCACCTATAGCTCATTCACGTTAAGGATCTACCAATTTTTTTACACTTTATCCTAACCATGGTGAAACAGCCTTTTAAGACCATTTTACCCATGGTCAATCACAGCCATGTATCTTGGGTCTCTCTCCTGCACCAGGAAGTGTGAGATCTTAGAGCCAAGTTCTTTAATTTTAAGAAATTTGGTCCTAAGATACTGATACATCCAGAATGATCAACAAACCTACTCTTTTCATTCTAGAACACCCATTCATACTTATCAGTAGTAACAGGCTCCCAGATCTTCTCTGGTCTTTCCGGTCTGGGAGAAGAC